>NC_092878.1:146714303-149114303 GCF_028372415.1 Notamacropus eugenii
CCAGGCCTGGAGACAGGAAAATCTGAATTCAAATATCAGCTCAGACATTTACTAGTTGTGTGTCTCTTGGCAATTATTTAAAAAAAGAAGATAAAAATCTGTTTGCCTCAGTTTCTTCATCTGTCAGTTACCTTCCAGGGTTGTCATGAGGATTAATGAGATAATATGTGTAGCATTTTGCAAACCTTTAAGGTTTGAGCTAAATAAATTCTTAAGCAGTAGGAGGGGTGGTGGCAGCAACATCTATGTAATTGGGGCAGTACAACTTCACCATAGACTCATCTGGTATGTTTGGAGGGAGCTTAATTAGCTTTTAGAAACCTGTATTTATTAATGTGATACAATAAGAGTTGGTACAAAATGTCCCTATACGTAAAGCATTCTATCCCACAAAACTATTCAGAGTCTGGGAGAATGGGGTTTCTAGCTTAGAGAGAACATGTGGTAAAGAGATAATTCATAGCTCCTGGTTGGAATGCATTCTTCTCTCTTGGAGTCCTTATCAAATCCCACTTAGTTACAGCTCTCCTGATACAATACTACAGCCTCCTTTGGTCAATGTATTTAGAATTAGCTTTTAGTTTCAGATGCAAATACTTCTCTTAGCCGCTAGTACTCCAGCAAGACATGTAAATCCAAATTTTCTGACTTTTCATGTCAGTGTTTGTATGGAAGGATTTGAAACAAAGACTTTCTTTGACTGGAAATACTCTACCTCTAGGCTGGCTTCCTATAACAATTCTAGATTCTAAACTCACTTGCTGGTTTTATCTAAGCTTCAGAGGGCAAGAGAGATCCTCCTCAATGGATGGCAAGATCTTTCTTGAGTGGGGTATTTGCTTTCATACAATGGCTCAAAAGTATTTCATTCCTCCCATAAATGATATTTTTTGGTATGTGTGTATTTAGTTTATGGCTTTGATTGAATGATTCAATAAGAATGTGTAAACTTTTTAGCATACTTAGTTCCTATCCTTGATTTATTAATTGATTGAATGAAAAGTCAACCCCTTCTATGACATTCAGATACATTCATATTTGTACATGATGTAACTTTAGTTCCCTATGCTGTAATGTGGCTTGTACTTTGGTGTAAATGAACTGTGATTGGAACTGTGTTGAAACTCTTTGCCTGAGTTTCAGAGGGATTAGATGAATTGGCCATTATTATACCTGTGGTCAATTTAAGGGAGGTCTTGGAAATTTGAGTCTAACTGAATCTAAGCCCAGCTTTCTGTTTAGTATGACAAAGTGCCTCTTTGCCAGAAAATCTTATTTTATGTTACATTATATCACCTTATTTCAAAATATTTCCTTCCCATCTTCCCCTGAAAATAGGAGAGAGAAGGGAGAGAGAGAGAGAGAGAGAGAGAGAGAGAGAGAGAGAGAGAGAGAGAGAGAGAGAGAGAGAGCAGAGAAGCAATGCAGCATATCAACCAGGTCTATACAGTTCAATTTATATTTTCCCTTACTGTCACAAAACATATTTCTCATCTATTTTCTAGGACCAAACTTAGTCATGATAATCACATAATAAAGTTTCAATCTTTTTTGTCTATCAACTCTCATTATTGTCTTTATTGAACAGATTTTTTTTTCTGATTCTGCTGACTTCCCTCTGCATCAATTCTTATAAATCTTCTTATTCTTCTCCAAATTCCTCATATTCATTTTCTCTTAGAGTGAGGTGATATTCTATTATATTATAATTATGTACCACAATTTGTTTATCCATATTGCTATGGATTGAACTAATGAATTAACCAACAGGTATTCATTAAGAAGTTACCATATGCCAGACATGGTGGTGACATAATTAATTTAAATGTAAACTTAACTCTGACCTTAAGAAACTTATGTTCTACTAGGGAAACAAATTATGTAGGCATATATGTTCATAATTATACTTATATACATTTACTTGTATTTACTCATACCTGAAAAAAATATAAGGTAATTTGAAGTAAAGACAATAGAAGGTGAGGAAACCAGGAAAGTCATATTTGCAAATATATATATATATATATATATATATATATATATATATATATGTATATATGACAGGCTTTGCAAAGGCACAGAGACAGAAAGTGTTACTTGTGATGAAGAGACAGAAAACAGTGCTATTTGTGATGAAAAACAAACATGTTGATTTGGCTTAAGGGAAGAGAACCAAGGAGAGAAACACACATCAGTTTGTGATGGTGGTGAAATGATGGGAACAGAGAAGAGGGTACTAAACTCAAAGTTATGGGACAATCTACAAAAATGCTTGGTACTATATATGTCTTTGTATAGGCTCTACTCTCACAACTGAAATGAATTCCCTTCCCACTGGTGATGCTTAGAATTCCTGCTTCCCTGCAAACAGCTCAAATAGTACCTCTTCTATTGGGTCTTTTCCCAATCTCTCCAGATACTAGTAGTGCCTTCTTTACGAAAAAAAAAATACCTGGTATTTATATTACATATACATAGATTTACATGTTGTCACCCACTCCCTGGTAGAAGGTAAGCTCCCTGAGGGAAGGGACTATTTCATTTTTGTCTATGTAGCCTCATCATTTAGCACAAAACCAGACACACAGTAGATGCTTAATATGTTCTGATTTATTGGTTTAGTTCAAAAATCAATAAGAAACATGGGATGGCTCCAAAAGCTATATCTTTGCCTTAACTCTCTAGTCTGGAAACTATGGGTAACACCTGATCATTTTCCACATGGGTACTCCATCAAACTCAATAGCCTCACAATTCCTCTGTCTCCTAAAATCCCATGATCTACTAATATTTTATTCTACCTTGGTAACAAAAGAGGATTTATTATACACTAGATCTCACCACTACTCAAGGTAGTGACTTTGATTTTTCCCCTTACCTTCTCCTCTCCAAAGGAAGGTAAATTTGGATGGCCAAAAAGTTGCCCAGCTGACTTGGGTTTTACTGCCTCTTTCCCTTCCCTTCCTTTCCCTTCCCTTCCCTTCCCTTCCCTTCCCTTCCCTTCCCTTCCCTTCCCTTCCCTTCCCTTCCCTTCCCTTCCCTTCCCTTCCCTTCCCTTCCCTTCCCTTCCCTTCCCTTTCCAGGTTCTGTCCCCTGTCCTCTCCAAAAACCTTAAACCTACTATACTCTGAAACTGGGACTCCAAGGGGCCCCTGCTGAGGGATTCTGGACTCCCCTACCTTTACAGTGATTATCAATAGTAACTGTTGCTGCTTCCCACCCAGCCTGATGTCTTTGTTTTTCTGGACCTCCTTAAAGGGGACATGCCCTGGCTATTTCTTAAACAGGCCTATTCAATGAATGGGAATTGCCTCACCCTAAGTGAATACCTGCAAAGACCTTGGCCTAACGGACCCAAGGTCTCTCACTGCATCCTGGGCCATCTCTAGTCATCCTGAGGAATATCAGGTCACTGGATTCAGATGGCTTTGGTGGAGAAGTGAGGCTGGTGACCTGCACAGCCTTCCTTCACTAAAAACAAAGTCCAGCGCAAGTCATGTCATCATTTCTCTGATGGTATGGTCTTCTTTGGCAATGAAGGATGAACATGATCCACGAGATGGACAAAATGTCCTATCATTCCACTTCACCCCTTCTAATTCTTTGACTTTGTCAAGATCTTCAAATACCTCCACCATGCAGTCTTTTTTTTCAAGCATTAGCACTGCTCTGACTTCACTTTTCTCCTTTTCTAACCTCAAACCAATAGTTATCGATTTCAATTATACATTGTTCTCTGTTCTTGAATCATTTGTTACATTATTTTATTAACACTCTTCTTTTTCCAGACTTCAGACCTGAATACCTTTCTGCTACTACTCATAAGCCTCTGAACAAAGTTAGAAATTATCTAACAACTATAATGACTGAGTAAATTACAAATTCATGTTATCTTATCTTAATTCAGCCCTTGTACGAAAGCAGACCTTTCTATCTTACTCACCAAAGAAGCTTTTTCAAACTTTTTTTCTCTTAAGCTTCCCACATCTTCTTTTCTCCTCTTTCACCCCTTAGGACCTTACTTTTTGCTTTGCTGAGAACAATGAGGGCATTTTACATGAATTCCTTCTCTTATGTTCTTTGTCTCAGACCTTCTGGACATAATCACCCATTGTGTCTTCATATCCACTAGGCTCTGTGAAAGGAGGTCTCCCAGACCAACTCCTCTACATATACATTTAAACACATCCCCTCAGGTTTTATCTTGGAGATTGAGTTCTCAATCTTGTCATTATCTTGAATTCCTCACTATCTAATCATCAGTTTTCAAATCTTGCCATTTCTATCTTCAGAGTATCTTTCAACTCCAATCCCTTTTCTCAACTCACAGAGGTATCATATTTGCTCAGACAGTCATCATCTCTCACATAGAGTAGGGCATCAGTCTCTTAATTGGTCTCCCTGCCAAAAGTCTACTGCAGTCCTTCCTTACCCATTGCTACCAACTAACTTTACTTAAGTGTAGATTGGATCAGGTGACCACTCAAATCAATCAATTCCAGTGGCTTTCTGTTACTACTAGGACAACATCATAAATCTTTCTGTTTATTTTTTAGAGTGCATTACCTGACCCCAAATTATTTTTCCTATCTAATTAGTTTTCTTTTTTTCTTTTCAAAAAATATTTCATTCCAATGTACCAGCTATCTACCATACTTGGCATATACTCCCTCCTTATTTTGGCCTCATAAGAACAGCTTAGACACTAGCTTTTGAAGGAAGTCTTATCTGATTCCACACCCTCATCTCCACCCAACGCTAGTTCCCTCCTTTAGAAATTACATTATATTTAACTGCTTTGTATATATATTTGTATGTGTTCATTTTATATTTGTGCTATGTGCATATTTACATGTACTTGTTAGCTCCTATATTAGCATGTAAGCTTCTCTATATCAAGTTGACTTCCTTCTTTAAAATTGTATCCTGAGTGTCCAGGACAATCCCTGGAACTTAGTAGACACTTACCAAATACTGGTTAATTGATTGATTTGCTAAAGATCACATTGCTAACCTCTCTTGGTCACTCTAAGTTCTGCTCAATATGCATAATTAACCATTATAGTTATTGTTCTTTTTTTCTTTTATTTATTTTTATTAATTAATTTATTTTAAGTTTTCAACATTCATTTCCACAAAATTTTGACTTCCCAATTTCCCCCATCTCTCCCCTCCCCCCCAAAATGCCAAGCATTCGGATTACCCCTTTCACCAATCTGCCTTCCCTTCTAACATCCCTCCGTTCCCTTATCCTCATCTTCTCTATTGTCCTGTAGGGCAAGATAAATTTTTATACCCCATTACCTGCATTTCTTATTTCTCAGTTGTGTACAGGAACAATACTCAACATCTGTTCTTAAAATTTTGAGTTCCAACTCCTCTTCCCTACTCCCTTCCTACCCATCCCCACCAAGAAGGCAAGCAATTCAACACAGGCTATACACGTGTAGTTTTGCCAATGACTTCCACAATGGTCATACTGTGTAAGACCAACTATACTTCCCACCATTCTATCCCACCTTCCATTTCTTTTATTCTCTCTTTTGACCTTGTCCCTACCCAAGAGTTTTACTTCTAATTGCTCCCTCCTCTCATTTGCCCTCCCTTCCATCATTCCCCCCACCCTGTTTATCCCCTTCTCCCCTACTTTCCTGTATTGTAAGATAGGTTTCCATACCAAATTGAGTGTGCATGTTATTCCTTCCTTGAGTCAGATGTGATAAGACCAAGCTTCACTTTTTCCATCTCACCTCCCCCTTTTTCCCCTCCATTGAAAAGGCCTTTTCTTGCTTCTTTTATGAGATAATTTGCCCCATTCCATTTCTCCCTTTCTTCTACCAATGTATTCCTCTCACCCCTTAATTTTATTTTTTTAGATATGATCTCTTCCTATTCAACTCACCCTGTGCTCTCTCTCTCTCTCCATATTTATATATATATACACATATATATATACACACACACACATACACACACACACATATATATATATATATACATATACACATGTGTGTGTGAGTGTGTATAATCCCAGAGAAAAGTTTCAAGAGTTACAAATATTATCTTTCCATGTAGGAATGTAAACAGTTCAACTTTATTAAGTCTCTTATGATTTTTTTTCCTGTTCACCTTTTCATGCTTCTCTTGATTCTAATGTTTAAAAGTCAAATTTTCTTTTCAGCTCTAGTCTTTTCATTAAGAATGCTCAAAAGTCCCTGATTTCATTGAAAGACCATTTTTTCCCCTGAAGGGGAAATACTCGGTTTTTCTGGGTAGGTGATTCTTCATTCTAATTCTAGTTCCTTAGACTTTTAGAGTATCATATTCCATGCCTTTTGCTCCCTTGATATAGAAGATTCTAGATCTTGTGTTATCCTGATTGTACTTCTACAGTACAGGAATTGTTTCTTTCTAGCTGCTTGCAGTGTTTCCTCTTTGACCTGGTAACTCTGGAATTTAGCTACAGTGTTCCTAGGAGTTTCTCTTTTTGGATCTCTTTCAGGAGGTGATCTGTGAATTCTTTCAATATTTATTTTGCTCTGTGGCTCTAGAATATCAGGGCAGTTTTCCTTGACAATTTCATGAAAGATGATGTCTAGGCCTTTTTTTATTATTATTATGACTTTCAGGTAGTACCATAATTTTTAAAGTGTCTCTTCTGGATCTATTTTCCAGATTAGTTGTTTTTCCAATGAGGTATTTCACATTATCTTCCATTTTTTCATTCTTTTGATTTTGTTTTGTGATTTCTTGGTTTCTCATAAAGTCATTAGGTTCCATATGTTCCATTCTAGTTTTTAAAGAACTGTTTTCTTCAGTGAGCTTTTGAACCTCCTTTTCCATTTGGCTAATTCTGATTTTTCAAGTATTCTTCTCCTCATTGGCTTTTTGAATTTCTTTTGCCAATTGAGTTACCCTATTTGTAAAGGTGTCATTTTCTTCAGCATTTTTTTTTTTTGGTTCTCCTTTAGCAAGCTGTTGACTCACTTTTCATGATTTTCTTGAATCTCTCTCATTTCTCTTCCCAATTTTTCCTTCACCTCTCTTACTTGATTTTCAGAATCCTTTTGAGCTCTTCCATTACCTGAATATTTATTTTGGATGTTTGGGTTACAGAAGCCTTGATTTTTGTGTCTTTCTCTGGTTTTAAGCATTGTTCTTCCTCATTCACAAGGATGGGAGAAGATACTTGTTCACCAAGAAAGTAACCTTCAATAGTCTTATTTTTTCTCCCTCTTTTGGGCAATGTCCCAAGCATTTACTGGACTTTTGAGTTCTTTGTCAAGAGTAGGGTATACTCTGTAAGATCTCAGTTCCTCCAGGGCGGCACAATCAAGCCTGCACAGTGATCTGGGAGCAACCAGAAACTTTTGTGCCCAGAATCTGCGAGTAGTAGAATTTCCTCTCCACAACAGTCTCACCTCCAGTTCTGCCATGCCAGAACTCAGGGCTGAGGTTCAGATCAGCTTCTCAATTCACCCAGGTGTTTTAGGTAGAGGCAGGGCCTCTACTCAGGGCTGAGGTTTAGAGCAGTTGCTCAGTTCCACTAGGCAATTTACCATGAGGTCTCCAACAATGGATGCCAGTTGTTGTCTGCCCTGGGAGCCCTTCTTCATTCTCGTCCAGCTGAAAAAGCCCTCTCACTGACCTTTGGTGGCTGTGGGTTGAGGTATCTGTGAATCACCACTGCTGCCACTGGGGATTCTGCCACCAAGGCCTGCTCTGGTCCTCTTCCCTGTGTTGCATAGGCAAGGCTGGGCTGGGCTCCACTCTACGTCCCATGCTACAGACCTTTTCCATCAGCTTTCCAGGTCACCCTGGGCTGGCAGTCTCCTCCACTCTATCATTCTGTGGCTTCTGCTGCTCTAGAATTTGTTGAGAGTCATTCTTTACAGGTATTTTATGGGTTGTGGTGGAAGAGCTAGAATATATGCATCTTTCTTTCATCTTGGCTCCATCCCCATTATTGCTATTTTTCTAAGACATTAGTTCATGAAATATTTCCCCCAGTTTCAAATACAAGATAAGTGATAAAGTGTACACTTCATTTGGACCAACTCTGGTTATGATAAAACTGCCACCTGCTTAACCAGCCCAATGAGGAATTTCCAGGAAGCTCTGATGTCATATTTTATCAATGCCTATACATTGGATAACAAGGACAGCATTGGCTCCTACCTCTGCTGGCTGTCTCAGCTTCTGGCATGGTGGATCTGCTTTTCTGAGTTGTTGTTGGCCATTTCCACCTGCTGGCTCTGGCATGCCTCTTCCCTGGCTCCCATCCTGTCAGTGTCCTGGCACTTCTTCAGAATTTCCAGGTTTGTGCCAGACACTAGAGGGATGTTTGGAACCCTTCACATAACTGGGGCTGTGTCAAAGTAACTGACTGACAGCGGGGCATCTCTGTGCTCTCCAGTATCTGTGTGTCTAATGCTATGGTGATCAGCTGGCTGGCAGGAACACTTATTGGAATTTGCCCTGCAAAACATCCTATGCTGGAAAGGAAAACATACTGGGGGAATAAGTCTTTGTAGAGAGCATAGAAGGGAATACTGCATGGACTACCTGTGAGCATTGTTTTGTCTCATTCTGTAGTCATTCTTTGGCTTGTGACACTACTCTACACTCTCTGGTCTTTACAATATATTTAAATTTTCAGTGTCCAAATCTGTTACTTTGACTACTTGCTTTTCTCTATAATTTGTGGAGTATTGTTCTCATTTTAAATCTTGGCAAATAGAAAAAAACAAGCCTGGAAATGCCTTCTTTGAGGCCACATTATATGTTGGGTCAGAATTACAGAGGGCGTTTATGTATCTTTGGGGAGGGGTAGACACAACCATTTTGCATGTGTCATCAAAATCCAGAAAAAACTTCAATGTGAGTATGTTTGTATGAGGCACTTATAAGTTTCAGTCACTGGTAGATGTGTCAGCACTCAACTCATGCAGAATTATTATGGTCAGACACTTCCCTCAGTGTGAATCTTGTTGAGCACTGAAGGGTTTCTGAGGCATCCTTTGGAATCTTGGTATTAGGAATAACCTCATGTGGATTCACGAGAGGGATTGCACCAAAATTTGCCTTTAACTGTTCATTTCAGAAATTGATCTCAAAGCTCTTCTCAAAGAACAAATTGTAGCATGATGAGTATGGTCTATATTAGGCTTGATATTACCAGTCTTTCCATGGCATCATCAGTTTTCTGGCCAAACGAAAGTGTATCTAAAATGATGCCTGTGGCTGCACCAGTGAAGTCTGTGGATCCTCCTAGCCTGTGGATTTGGTAGACCATTGGCTCAAACCAGTGGAGAAATCTTTGACCTTCCCTTTGTATGGATGGAGAAATGAAGATGAGGAGTTTTCTTATTTTTCCTGAACTTCATTAGAGGTTATGCTGAATTCCATTAGAAGAGGGTTTCTTGACCCGTGTGTATGTGAGTGTGTGTGTGTGTGTGTGTGTGTGTGTGTGTGTGTTATGAGCCCCTTGGGAAATCCAGATAAGCCTATGGACTCCTTTTGAGAATAATCTTTATTACATATATTTATAATTGAAAACTTCTTAAATTTCAGTTAGACTTTAAGGAAAATAGAGATCTATTTTTTCCATTCAAATTCACAGACTCATGAAACTCATCCATGGACCTGACAGAGATCAGAGTTAGTCCAAGGACCCAGGGTTAAGAACCTTTGTTTTAGAGAATTCTGAATTTGAATTCTGTATTACTGGGCAATATGTAACCTGAGAAATACCATGTTTATTACTTTTGAATGCTCAGTACTTTTGAAATGTACATGTGTTATACATTGTTGTATGTATTTTGAAATGCATATGTGTTACTACTGTATCTTTTCAGGTGATGTTCTGCATAATGCCATGTCTACTGTATGTACTATTAACATGCATTCATGGTAATTTAGTTTCAACAGCACCAAAGCTTGGTTACCTGAAATGACACATAAATCACCCTTATTGTTTCAAAGCTCTGATGTTTTTATTTATACTATATAGTTATACATTGTGGACTTCCTCCTGCTGATCTTGAAAGGTACCACAAAGAGTTTTGGCCCCAGGCAGGAATGTAACCTGAGCTCCAAAGTCCATTGGAATGAGACTATCTTCTCAAAGGTGCCCTCGTGTGAGGGACAGGATAGAGTGGCTGAGAGAAGGGAGATCTGCTCTCTTCCTTATCTTCACTTTCTTTGGACTCTTCAGTCCCTTCAAAAGAAAATAAACAATGCTGACCGCACTTCAGGTTGCTGAAGAAAGGGGGAAATGTCTGAGAAGAAGCCAATATGAGAGGAGTTCACAATTTCCATAATGCTTACATCCCCAGCTCCTTATAGTAGAGACTTCAAGGAATTTATTTTTGGGTGAAATCTGGAACACACCCTCTCTTTCTCATCGAAGTTGAGTTACTTCATTACTAATGGGAGAGCTCCTTCATTCTGTACTGTCTGGTTAATAGTCTCCCATATACACTTTTATTTTCAGATTTCTCTTTTACTATTGACATAGTTAAATGGATTTATTTGTGAGATAGAAAAGAAAAGAAGGAAGGAAAGAAGGAACAAAGGAAAAAAGAAAGAAAGATAGTATAAGGTGTCAAAGGTGATTTGCCTAGTACAAGTCTCACTGTACTACCATACCAGAGTATATGACTCTCCTCATTTGAGTCTCTTTCTTATAAATTTGATTTTCTCACTACACTTTCTCTCTCTCTCTCTCTCTCTCTCTCTCTCTCTCTCTCTCTCTCTCTCTCTCTCTCTCTCTCTCTCTCAATATATATATATAGAGATAGATAGATAGATAGATAGATAGATAGATAGATAGATAGATAGATAGATAGATGGATATAGATACAGATATAGATGCAGATATAGATATAGTCACAGGCATCATCTTTAGAATATTTCTTGCCTTTCCATGGGAAGGTAGCAAGCTGAACATGTGTCAAAATTTAAAAGAACATATGGAGACTAAGCAGCAGAGACATTCTACAAGAGAGGGTCATATTGAAATAGTTTCTCTAGCTTTTTAATGAATTCTTGTGCATCTATTTTTGTTTAAATGTATAAAGTGGGCAGGGAATTCAACTACCCTAAATAAGAACCCTATGTCTGAAAACAATAATATGGTTCAGTGGAAAGAGCTTTGGTTCTGGAGTCAGAGGCTGCTGGTTAAAATCCCATCTCTAATGATTAGAACCTGCATGTCCTTGGGTAAGTCACTTAACCTCTCTAGTTCTCAATTTCCTCATTTGCAAAAGGAGAGAGTTGTACAAGATGGCCTCTAAGATTCCTTTCAATTATAGGTCTATGATTCTATGATCCATTGGTATTAATTTATTTTTTTTAATACAACATAAATACAAAACTCATGCCAAGCTCATGCTCATTGTCATCTATGCTTATGGAAGGAAAAAAAATTTACTGAATGGAAATGGTCCCTCTAGAAAGATGTGCTGTGCAACCTAGATAGTTGAATAGAAATAAGACAGTAAGGGATCAAGGTTTAACTCCTATTAACTATTGGGAAAATCTCTTGATTTCCCCAAGTTTCACCATCTGTCATGAAACAGTGCAATGGAAGCTCAGTGAATCCTATCTGTGTCTGTGGTAGGAACTTTCCATGAGAAGCCTAACAAGCTGTTAATGGGAGAGATTAGCTGTATGTCAACAGTATTAGCTGCCTGTGTTGACACATCTGACTGGGACTCTGAATATATGAAATGAAAAATTGTAAAATCATAAATGCAGAGTTTTTCTGTCTTTGCTTTTATCTCATTTGAGAGGAAATTTACCATAGTATATTGGCTGACTGTTGCTGCTAGGGCCCACATCATCTCCTGCTGCCCCCAGCTGTCTGCTGCCCCTGGAGCTTTGTCTCAGCTTACTACCAGATGCTGCCACCAGGTCCTATGTCTCTTCCTCTGGGACTCATGTATCTGCTTGCTCTCCTTCACTGCCAGCCTCCTTTAAGTGTTGCTCCCAACCCTGCTGGGATCTGGTATTAATACTGTGCCAAGATCAGACAGTTGCTGCTGCTAGGACCTGAGTTCTTTTGCCCTGTACTGTAACTGAATATTGGTGTAGACATGAGTACTAGTACCTAGTCACTGATGGAACCTGACTTTACCTCACTATGGCAGGCCTAACTCTCACTGCCATATGCAGAAGGCTGATAGAGACTGGCACTGCCACTGTTCTCATGCTTTGTAGGAGAGCTACTCCCTGTCATTTTTTGGAGTAAGGGAGTGAAATGGAGGGCATATGAAGCAAAACAAAAAGCAACAATGCTAGAGATTCCTCTAGGCCAATACATATGCTGTATTTTCCATGCATAAGCAGTAACTAGTTCTGCTGGGGTTGGTTAAATGTTCCTGGGTGTCTAAGTTCTGTGTTCTTCAAGGCCTCCTTATTGCAAATGAGGGAGAGAGAGAGAGAGAGAGAGAGAGAGAGAGAGAGAGAGAGAGAGAGAGAGAGAGAGAGGGAATTGCAGTTCATAATCCACTTTTACTTCATGAGAGTGGAAAATTTTAAAACTAATGTAGCATCTGTGCCTGTCCTCAAGTAATTAAATGGGATATAATTGTAAATTTTTCTGAATTCCTAGTTCCAGCAATGTTTCTGGATTTCTGGTGAGAATTTAAGATAGTTCAGAAGGCCACATGTGGCCTTCAGTGAAGGATTCAGTCAAAGGGCAGCAATTGAGAACCTTGAGGGCCACATGTGGTTTTCCAGCAGCAGATTCCTCACCCTGGAATACCCTTTTCAAGTATCTCCCGCAAGAGATCACAACAAAATCCATGTGGCTAAATTATAGTTGGTCTTTTAAGTTCCTAATTAAAAAATAAAGAAAAGTTAAACCCCTTCATCATCACAGGTATTAGATAATCTTCA
Source organism: Notamacropus eugenii (assembly GCF_028372415.1). NCBI lineage: Eukaryota > Metazoa > Chordata > Mammalia > Diprotodontia > Macropodidae > Notamacropus > Notamacropus eugenii. The sequence continues at coordinate 146,727,207 of NC_092878.1, forward strand.
AATTCCAAGGATCTACCTTGGTTTGCATTTCCTTTTAAGTGAAGAGAGAATGCAAACCATTGCATTCCACTCAATCTCATACCACTGTACAATATCTGGTTGTGTGTAGATACATTTATAGGACTGAGGATTTACTAATTCTGAAACATTGACATAAAAGAGACATTCAAAATCAAACATGTTTATATAAATATGACCCCCTTAATTTTGAGAAAACCCTGTTTTTCTGGAGGCCTTTCCTGAAACAATTGTGTGATGATGAACCTTAGCTAAACAAAGGCATCATACTCCTAGAAAAAGCTGAACACCACTAGTTCTGAATTTGTCCTTTTTAATGAGGGAACAACCTTTTTTTTCCAGCTCTAAAATTAGTCACTCCAGGCTACTTTGGTGGTACACTGAGTTCTAAAGAGATTTCCTGATAAAACTTGGGAAAGGCTTAAAAAATTTGAAGGCTTAAAAAAGTAAAACTATAGAGAAAGAGAAAACCAGAAATAAAAGAACCCAAATCACCTTGGTTTTATATGAGGTTGACACCACAAAAATATTTGTAATTTGTTCTAATAAATTAATACATTTTTTCAAAGAGGACTATCTCTATCATAACTACCAAGTATAAAAGAAAAGCCAGGCTTGAAGTTCAAGATGGCTAATGTGGACTAAATTTAAGGGGAAAAAAATTCTAATAGTGAGAACTGTTAAAAATTGGAATACAGTCTTGAGGAAGGAACTCAATCAAATATTTCTTCAGCACCATGCTGGATGTTGTGAATTGATACAAAAAATAATGTATATTATATCGTCCTTGACCTTAATGAGCTTTAAATTTTATGGAAACAAGATTTAAACATAGGAAATAAAGTGTGTGGTGTGAATGAAACTAATGCTAAATTGATCAGTGAAGTCTTCATGGAGGAAGTGACCTTTGAATTGGATTTTGAGAGACTTTGGATGGACAGAAAAGAGAAGAGAGGAGAGAAGAGGAGAAGAGAGGACAGGAGAGAAAAGAGAAGGGAAGGAAAGGATAGGGAAGGGAAAGATAGGGACGTGAAAGAAAGGGGAGGGGAAGAGGAAGAGGAAAGGGGAAGGAGCAAGAGAGGAAAAGAGAAGAGGAGAGGAGAAGAGAGGAGAGGAGAGGAGAAGAGAGGAGAGGAGAGGAGAGGAGAGGAGAGGAGAGGAGAGGAGAGGAGAGGAGAGGAGAAGAGAGGAGAGGAGAGGAGAAGAGAGGAGAGGAGAGGAGAAGAGAGGAGAGGAGAGGAGAGGAGAAGAGAGGAGAGGAGAGGAGAAGAGAGGAGAGGAGAAGAGAGGAGAGGAGAGGAGAGGAGAAGAGAGGAGAGGAGAGGAGAGGAGAAGAGAAGGCAGGGGGAACAGATTTAGGCAAGAGATGAAAATAAATAATGTATATGCAGAAAGACAATATAAACAGGTTCAAGAAAGCAATGGAATTCCTTTGAGGTCCAACTCAAATGCTATGTCCTTTGGAAGAACTTTCTTGCAAGCCCCAGATTCTAGAGATTCCTTTACCTTAAAATCACACTGTATTTTGTGACATTTAATTTTATGTGTTTATGTTTTCTATTGAACATAAACACTTTGAGGCCAGGAGTTGTTTGGTTCACTCTTAGATTTCTCAACCACTATAGCCACTCCTCACCTATAATAGAACCTTAACAAATGCTTGTTGATCATTCCTCTTGGTTAAATGATAAATCTCTTGAAGTCAGGGACTATGATGTTTTTCATATTTCTATCCACAGCACCCTGTACAGTACATACACACACAAAGAATATTTACTTATATATTTGAAGAGCTTGATGAATGCCTGATCTCTGTCATTAAAATGGAATTGGATGGCTCTGGATTATGAAAGGCCTAGAAACTAAACGGAAAATTTCTATTTAACATACTAAGGAAGGAACCATTGTAGAATCTTGAACAGGAGACTGACATTAAATGCGTGCGCACACACACACACACACACACACACACACCCCACAGTTTAAGGGAGATGAGTCTAGGAAGAACATGGAGGATGAATTAGACACTGTGCAGTCAAATCTAGGCGACTGCTGAAATAATTAAACCTTGCGGTGCAAAGTTCCTGTACTAAGAGAGAGGTAGTATGGAAGGGAAATGTAGAGAAAGGGAAAGCTAAGAAAGATTTCAAAGGAGTCATTGACAAAATCTGGCAACTAATAGAATAAAGATGATGAAGCAATGAGAAAAAAATATTTGACTCTCAGATTTCAAGCTTAGGTCATCAGAAGAATGGTGACATTAACAGCAATTTCATGTGAAGTTTGACTGCGGAGCCAATTTCAGTGAGCAAAGAGGTTGTATTCAGTTTTCTATGTATGGTTCTTATTATGCCTTCTGCCAAGGACATGCAGCTGCGAATTAAATGTCTGATGGTTAGAATAGACTTCTTGAGCTTATTGGGATACAAAGATTCAAGTAGGGCTCAGTCTCAAAAAGATTGATTTTTCACAAGATTATGTGAATGGGCATTCCTCCAAATTAGAAGATTTGGGACTGAAAGTCAGAATGGAAACGAATGGTTGTAGTTGGAAGAAAGTTTGACTTTCAGTTTGCACAAGCTGAGGTTGAGGGAGGGAATGAAGATGATGGTAGAGTCACCTTCACTGCCAGATACTAGATAGGGCATTTCTGGGGCTTAAAGAACAGGCAAATCTGATGGTCCTGAACTGTGACCCTTCACCTCCTTGAGAGATTTCATGTGGATCATGATTTTCTGTCTTTTTTCCCCCTTCATTTTTTCTCATTGGAAGATTATTTACAAAAAAAATAAAAATCAGTTTTCCTATTCTTTGTTGTGTTCTTTTTTTTTTCAGTTTTCTATGTACGTAAAGGATAAGTGCTAACTGTTTTTGACTTTATAGTTCATTTGTGAAGTATAATTGGGAGAAAAGGCAGGGTCACAGTAACTAGCATATTATATATGTAAAGACAAAGAGACTGAAGTTAAACCTTTCTAGGAGGTTCTAAACTTAGACACAGTGTTATGTTTTTTTACATTTTATAAACTTCTCCAAAGCAGAGCAAATAACAAATGCAGTCTTTCCCCTTACTTAAAGTAGGAGTGAAGAGAAAGTGTATTTAAGAGATAGAAATACAAATAGGACGTGATGATTTCCTCAGAGGCATATAGCTTAAGACTTCCATTTTTATCTAATGACTTGGTCAGCTCTTAAGTAGACAGACAGAGTAGAGGCATTGACTAAGGGAATTTCATCCCCTGTTCCTCACTCCCCACCTGACCTCTAGTGAAAGAAAACTGGGAAAGAGTGCCGTAAACCATACATTCTAAGGCTGGGGGCCATATGAGAAGGAGTAGCTAGTTTTAGTTTTCCTGTTAAACTAACTACCTGCCAACTCCAACAGTCATTCAGTCAATAAGTATTTATTAAGCTCCTACTATGTGCCAGGCACTGTGCCAAACATGGTATTTAGAGGAAGGTAAAAACTAGTCTCTGATCTTGAGGATCTCATAGTCTAATAGGGAGACAACATGCAAACAACTAACTATAACCAAGCTTTATATAGGATAAATTGGAGATGATCAGCTATAAAGCATGAGAATTAGGGAGGATTGGGGAAGGCTTCCTATAGAATGTGAGGTTTAACTGGAATGTAAAGCAACTCAGGGGATGCAGAGTTGAAAAGGAAGAGGCATGAGGCAGGCATGAGGCAGAGCTGGTAAAAATGTCCAGGCGTTGAAATGTCTTATGTGAGGAAAAACAAAGAGTCACTGGATCACAGAGAACATGGCATGTTTGGGTGGGGTGTAAAGTGTAGGAAGACCAAATATATTTGGGGAGAGGGCACAGATTCAAAAATGGAAGGCATGAAGTCTTAAGCTATATACCTCTGAGGAAATTATCATGTCCTATACCATATACTTCCATCACTTAAATATGCTTTCTCTTTACTCCTACTTTAAGTAAGGGGAATTCATTATTTGCTCTGCTTTGGAGAAGTGTATAAAAGTGTAAAAAACCATAAGATTCTATCTAATTACTTTTAGAACCTCCTAGAAGGTTTTATCCTTTTGTCTTTTTATTTATTCTTGAAGGTGATGGGGAGCCACTGGAGTTTGTTAAGTAGGAGCATGACTTATTTAGATCTATGTGTCAGGGAGACTAGTTTGGCAGATGGGTAAACAGGATGGATTGTAGTGAGGAAAGATTCGTGACAGGGAGACCAACTAGAAGGTTATTACAATAATCCAGGTGTGTGATGATGAGAGTATGTGACAGAGTTGTGACAGTGGCAGAGGAGGTCACAAGAGAGAAGGGGTCATAATAGAAGGGATGTCATGAAGGTAGAATTCACAGGCCTTAGAAAAAAGAATTCATATAGGGGGTGCTGAGAAAGAGTGATAAGTAGAGGAGGATGTATAGGTTCTGAGCAAGGGTGATTATAGCTGTGCCCTCAACAATAATAGGGAAATTAGAAAGAGGAGAAAGGCTTGGGGAGAAAGATAACAAGTTCTGTTTTGGACATGTTAAGTTTAAGATGTCTGCATGCAGATGGGAAGAGACCAGATCAGGGGACAAGCTCATCATGACATGACTTCTCACTGATCTCCCGCATATTTGCCACATTTACAATGGATTTTTCTAGAGAAGAAATGTATCTTATTCTCATCTATCTGGACTGTTTTAAATATGGTGCTATATGAAATTAGAGAGATAGACTCATTGGTATCTTTAAAGAATAACTGAAAGTATAAAATAAAGAAAAAAAGGTTTCTTTGAACCTCAGAGACTCCCGAGTTGACTGAACACAACTTAGCTATTTAACCCCAAATCTTTCTCAGTGCGACATAAGCAAATCTTAAGCTACATGAACAGACTGTCAAAGCTAAAGAGTAATCTTTTGTTTCCTACTCTCATCTCAACCGGTTGCTACAATATAAAGGAGAGTGAATCCTGGTGTGTTGTTTTCTTGATAGATAAGTTTTAGAATTCTATGCAGCTGTGTTGTGGAAATGTTCTCAAAATCTCTCATGAAAACAATGAGTCATAAAATGAAGAAATGTGCATTCATTTGCCAACTCCACCTGTCTATTGGACCCACCATATTCATATTATCGGCAAGGAAACTTGCCCATCATCTTAAATATTTTATTAGCATAAGAGAAGAAAGTGTTCTTTCCATTAAATTGGGGGAAGAGCCAGATTTTTTATCAGAAACTAAATGGAGGTTGGAGAATTCACTTTTAAAACCATTTATAACTAGTACTAGAATTTGGAAGAGAAATCTCAAAACTTTTGAAATACAAGTTTCTTTGTAGGATTTGCTTTTCTTTTTCTCAATATTCAAGATAAAATTATATGTTTCAATATGATATGTGTACAAGAAACAGAAATTCATTTTGAGAGAGGGAAAACAACAACCAAGAGAATCCCAGTTTGGTGTTTCCTCAATAAAATGGGGGAAGAGACATGAAGTAAAAGAGGTAAAGTGTCATTTTTTTTCAAAACAGTGATATAGGATCTGAAAAAAAGAGATCTTTTCCAAACCTTTGGCATCAGCATTGGACCACCTAAATGACCTCCGATTTCTGCCATTGCTATTAGAGTTAATGTTGGAGATGAGGGTGAAGTGAACTTTAAATTTACAGCAATGAGCAAATTCTTTAAATTAAAGTGACTTTTTCATTTAAAAATTTTGACTTGTGATTAAATCAAGTGTATTTTTACTTTTAAATTCAGATATTTGCAATATTGATTTAAAATAAAAAATAACAGAGAGCACGGAACCTTTTGCACAGGCCTTTAAGTTACTATGATTGGCTGTGATAGTGTGTATGCCATTCTATTAAAAAGTTGTTCTCTAGTACACTAACCTCGTGGTAAACCACACTTGGCATCAGTGCCTAATACATGTGCTATTTGGCTTTCTGATTTGCTATCTCAATTATTTAATTTTCATTATATTCCAAGAAATGCCTTCTCTGCAACTTGTGGTCTTCAAGAGTAGACTAGAAACTAGAAAAAGAACAAATTAAAAATTCCTAATTAAACACCATAATGGAAAACCTGAAAATCAAAGGAGAGGTTAATAAAAATTCAAAGTTAAAAATACCATTGAATTAAGAAATTAAACTAGGATCTGATTTTATGAAAAGATAATAAAATATGCCATTGATTAACTTATTTAAAAAAGGAAGACTATATTATAATATATATAATATAATTAATATAGAAATAAATAAATAAAAGCAAAGAAATAATATAAAAAGTGAAAGGGTGATAGAGCCATCATTGAAGATGAAATTCAAACAATTATTAGGGATTATTTTCCTCAATTATATGTCAGTAAAACTGACAATCTAAGTAAAATGGATGAATATTTATGAAAATACAAACTGCCTAAATTAATAGAACACTTAACCTGATTTCAAAAAAAGAAAGTATTTGAACATCAATGAGCTTCCTAAGAAAAAGATTCCCAGAATCAGATTGATTCCCAAGTGAATTCTATGAAACATTTGAGGTTTGGTAAACTTTTTGATGTTATATAATACTTAGTAAACTTTTTTTTGAAAAAGAAATAGGCAAAGGAGTTCTACCAAATTTCATAGCCTTGAAGGTCCCCTCCAGCTTTATATGATAGTCAACATTGTTCTGGATTTAAAGTCAAAAAGACCTGGTTTTTATTTCTGCTACAGATATTTGCTAGCTTTGTGACCTTGGAAATTCCACAATCTTTTACCCTCAATTTCCTAATCTCTAAAGTGAGGACAGTAGTGCCTGTCTCACAGGGTCATTCTGAATATCAACTGAAATACAAGTGAAGGATCTTTGCAAATCTTAAAATACTGTGGAAATTTATTACCACTGCCACCACCAATACTACTATTACAACTACTACTACCACTACTACCACCTTTTGCATGGTTTTAGTACTTATGGAGAGTGTTTTCCTGAAACTCTTCACCTCACTTTTATCAATTAATATGTCTTACCTTGCTTGTCTGTATTCATCATATTCATCATGGCATGGAGTATAGAGATCTGACTTTGGAGTCAGGAAGGACCACATTCAATTCCAATCTTTGATACATATTGTTTATGTGATCCTGGGCAAAGCACAGCTTCTTACTACTCTAAGAAATTCTCTAAGATGATCTAAGATGTGGAGAAAATGCCAATTTGTGTTGGTTGAGGTGGCAGCTCTAGTGACCTGAGCTATTGATGTGTGAGATTTTTCTAAATCGAGCCCAGATCCAGATCCACCATGCTGCTTTGTGGTCACCTCCATCCCAATCTCAGCATCTCCTCAAACAAGATACCTCATCTCCATCCATGGGCTGCTTATGAGTGAGAGTTTTTCTGACCCATATGCAACACAATACTCTCTAAGCTTATTTATAGCACACAATGAGATCCCAGGCTCTATATTCAACCTCAAGATCCTGCCTTGTCCTGAACTCCTGATTGATGAGTGTTCTCCATATCTAGGTCAGGTCCAGATCTTTCATGCTCCCCTCCATTCTCTTCATTTCATGATTTCAGAATGTATGAATCAGAACACTATTACTTGTTATGCTGTCCTAGGCCTCTGATTAATGAGACTTCATAGTTAGTGCAAATCCAGACCTATCATATTCCTTTACCAAGTCTCCTTCCAACTTGGTGCTCCAGCTTCTACCCTGGGACCCTGTTTGGTTAAAGTTTTCCATATACAACCCAGATTCTCTGACCCTTTTCATGCCATGACTATGACATGACATGATCCAACCTATGTTTACCAGGATTCCAACTCTTATCCTGGATGCTGAACTCTTGAGAGAGGAAATTTTTCCATATCTCTGTTAGACCAAGATCCACAGTATTAATCTCCAATAATCTTCCACTGATGTCCTTTCAGTACAGGCTGTGCTTTCAGATTTTTCCCTAGAGATGATGGAACTTGATTGCTCAGAGTTCAAGTATCTAGTGTATTTATGCCATGCTTCCTTATTCTAGGCCTTGTCTTTCTCTTGACACTCTAGATCTCAACTTGGAGACTATCACTTTTTATTGGTAAGAGTTCTCCATATATAGACTCATTACAGGGCTCTGTGCCTATGTCCTGGCCATGCTTCCTGGAACTCCAACCCTAACTCCAGAGTTAACCCCAGGGCCCTGATTACTTCAAGTTCCCCATAGTTAGGCTAGACTCTCACCACTCTCTGTTCTCTGGCCATCTTTTTGCTCTGCCATATGCTACCTTCTCACCTTTTTCCCATCTTCCAACTCTAGCTTTGAGAATCATGAGTCAAATTGAAACTACTATTCTTGCAAAAGTTGAGTCAATCAATTAACAGAAGATTCTACTTACTATGCCTGTGACTTTTTAGACCAAAATACCTCTTGCCATCATCATCACCATGTATTGGATTATTTTATTACTATAAGATAAGGTCCTTGAGAGTATATTGCTTTTGCATTTGCATTTGTATTCTTAGTGCTTGGTATAATACTTGGCACACAGTGAATTCACATAGTCTTATTCATTTATTTATTAATTATTTATTAATACCCTTTGAGCAGTTACCTATTATGAAATTGCTTTTTGGTCTGATATAATTTTTTCCATTTATCTTCTATAACCTTATGAGAAATATTTGAAACAGAAATTATGCCCCATTTCCCAACTTTACTTCTTAACCCAGACATATTAATTTTGTTCACCCAAAAGTTTTTTACTTTCATGTAGGGCAGCTAGATGGTACAGCGAATAGAGCACCAGTGCAGGAGTCAAGAGGACCTGAGTTCAAATCTCTCCTCAGACACTTGACACTCACTGTGAGACCTTGGACAAGTCACTAAACCCCAATTGCCTCATCCTGGGTCATCTCCAGTCATCCTGATGAATATCTGGTCACTGGATTCAGATGGCTCTGGAGGAGAAGTGAGGTTGGTGACCTGCACAGCCCTCCCCTACTCAAAAACAAAAGTCAAGTGCAAGTCATGTCATCATTTCTCTGATGGCATGGTCTTCTTCAGCAACAAAGGATGAACACACACTTTCATGTAATCAAATTTTGTATTTTTGTCCTTGGGAATCACATTTATCCCTTGTTTGGTTAAGAATTTACCCCCTAGTCATAACTGTGAAAGTGATGTTATCTGTTTTATCCATCCAAGATGGTTTTCTGAATTGAGGCAAGCAGCCCAGTTCTAATACACCTATTACAGGAAAAACCTAAAAATTTCCCAAGACAAAATATTAATTAAGAAATCCAGTGAGAAAATGTGACTTTTTCTGGTTCAGAATTTCATAAAAAGTTGGCCAAGGGGTAGCCAAAGAGCCAAAACTGATGCAAGCAAAAAAGCCAGAAGGCTCCCAATGTGGACAGAGGCTCTCCAGAGACACTAATAACCTAGAAGACTCTGTAAGCAGAGGCAATGACAGCAGAAGGCTTTCTTGGAAGTGAAAAGGAGTGAAAACAACTGGTCTGGATAAAGCATAACTCAAACCAAAAGAGCTCAGTCCAGGGTTCCTGGAGTCCTTAGCCCTGTGGGCTGATATACTCTAGAGGCTCTTAAAGATCTAGCATTCTTAATCTGGAGAATTTGAGTTGATCAAAACATTAGAGATGGTGGCTAAAGGAAAAGCTCAGGTGACTCATTTTGAGAACAATCAGTTCTAATGAGGGGTGTGTGTGTGTGGGGGGGGAGGGGTTGATGCCTAGCCTTGGCACACTGTCCCATGTTATGAGATTCAGGTACAGAGCTAAGTAAATTGAAGAAACTGTTGATCACCAAAATAATTTTTCTAGATCCAGAATAAAATCTAAACTAGGAAAGAATTTCTTCAAAACAACTAGAAGCAGACATGGAAAGGGAAAAAAATAGTAGATTTTTTTCACATATACTTCACTAGTGCTTAGATAAGATAAAGGCAGCCAGGGAGGGAGAAACAGTCATAGACAGTCATGGAGACACAGAGCGAAACAGAGACAAAGGAATAAAGAGAAAAAGCAGGGGGAGGAGGAGGAAGAGAAGGATGAGAAAGAAAAGGAGGAAGAAAAGAAGAAGGAGGAAGAGGAAAGAGGTAGAAGAGAGAGAAGGGGAAGGAAAAAAGGAGGGAGGAAATGAGGGAAGAAGGAAAGAAGGAAGAAAAGAAGGAAGGAAACTATCGTAACAAATGGTATGATGAGTGTGCTTTGATAGACTGACTTACAAATAATTTATACATTGTATATTTATTTTGAATAGGAATTTCTGGAAGAATGTCCTGGAGTCTTTTCAGTTTTAGGGATTTTCACAGGGATTTCCACAAACCTTGCCATTATTGTGTGAATTTCAGTAATATTTCTGAAGTAAAGCATAGTTTTTCAAAATTATATTTCCTAGAACTCTAGGGTTCATGGGGGAAGGACTGCAGTTTGAATGTGAGATGTGTTTCTATGTCTGTGAAATTATCACTTTGTGTGAGGATTAATTCAGTTTTTTTCTCCTCTGTCTCCAGATTATTAATTCTTTTCCCTGAACACAAATAAGAAGGCTGCCAGGAAGCAGAGTACAAGAGCTGACAAAGATAGGTAAAAAAATGTTCAGGTATCAGATAAGGGTTAACACCAAAAGGAAAAAGAGATTGTCTTAGATTTACTTGCAGCTTCTATCACTTACCTCAAGACTTTGTATTTACTCATCATAGACAATGGTAGTTGAGGAGCCTCCTCTACTATATATTAATTGGGTGACCCTGGAAAGTCACTTAGCATCTCAGAACTCCAGAAGACTATCTAAGATGAGAAGATACAGATCAGGCGTCAAGAGTTCAGTGGTAGAGGGAATTTCCTCATTGTGAGTTCCTCATATCAATGGAATCCCAAGTCCATTAAAACACACCCACCCACCCCACACAACACATACACATACTTTTATACCCTTTTCATTAATATAATTGGCTACAAATCCATGAAGATTTTATCTTTCATTTTTATTACAATTTTTAGCAATTCCCCTTCAATTTTCTAATATAGAAAATGTGAACTTCAAATTTTGCTTGTATATGGATTATACACACACACACACACACACACACGTATATGCTTAGACTGATTGGATATGCTTAATTGTTACAGTGCTCTACAAAGATTGGGCACGTGATAATATTTTTGGTAACATTCTTTGTCCTTTTTTAATCTCTATAATATCTATAGATAATGATTCAGGAGTGCAGTCTATGTTTTCCTTCCCATTGTACTAAGTCACAGAAAAATTATCATTGATTCATCAGTCTGCTTAGAAATACTGGTCACAATACCCTATATTTCAGCTGAGATTTCCTAATAAAATCTCTTTTGGGAGATGTGAAAAGCATATTCAGAAAGCGGTAAAGAAGAAGTTAAAATGTAAAGCATTCTCATAGAGTTGGGAGGAAAGAAGAAAAATTAAGGATCATTTTAGGCCATACTTTTATGAAAATGATTATGAATATTTTAAGCATGTTTCTTACTCTTTGGTCTCCTGCATTTCAAAGTGGTATAGGAATAATAATCCCCCTTATGAAGCTTTTCTTAAGAAAACCAGAGACAATTCAGTGGGGAAAGTATGTCAAATCTCTTGTAACATATGTTCTTGGGTTTGGAAACCCTTGTTTAAGTGATAGCAGCGACAGGCCAGGGGTGGAGTGCACCTAACAAAATCAAAAATGCATCAGCCTAAAGTTCTACAAATCTGATCAGAATATTGCTATTTCTAAGTGAGACAATAGAAAAAATAATAATACTGTTGCAAGAATTGGTTCCTATTAGGCAGGCAGCACTAGATTAGGAATCTACCCTTTGACCTCCTGAAGTCAAGGTATGATACTGTTTTATCCTTACCAAAGAAAAGAGAAAATAGAATAAGATAACCCAGGACTCTGACTTATTTTGAGAAAGACACATTCTTGATGGCGTATGATTGTTACCACTCTTGTTGTGAAAGATAGAGGTGGGAAAAAAGCACTAGAAAGAAGAAAGGTTAGAAGAGTCCCCAGAAAGATTAGGTGAGGTGTGTCTTATCAGATCTGATCTTCTCATAATCCTCTGAGCCAATGGCTGTTCTGTGACCAATCATCTTCCAGGCAATCCTTGTCATTACTGACAAGCCAGCAGTTGCTGGGTCTTCTGTACAAAATGCATGGCCTTCAGCAAGGGGCCAAAGCATGTTACACACAATGAGACCATGACATAAGGTCATAGAATCGTATATTAGGATATGGAAGGGATGTTAGAGTTTGATTCCAACTGCCCAATTTAAAGAGAATAAATGGAAGCCCAGAGAAGTAAAGTGAATTCACTTTACAACTCCTTAAGATTCTATTTTGGTTGTGACTATTGCCTTTTTTTTTTTACTTTACCATTCTTCTTATCCCCCACCTTTTCCTTAACCTTTTCCTTTCCTACTTCCCTGTTGGATAAGATATATTTCTCTACCCAACTATATATGAATCTGCATTCTTCTGTCCTTGAATCAGTTTAGACGAGAGTGAGATTCAACTGTTGACTTTTCCCCACCTTACGGCCCCCTCCATTGTATAGACTTTTCCTTGAATGCTCCATTTATATAAGATAATTTCCCCCTTTCTTCCTCTCCCCTTTTCTCCACTCCCAGTGCATTTCTCTACATTACCCTTCTATTCTCCTTTGAGATAATCCAAACTAATAGAATCACACTAAGACTCTGTGATTATTCAAATGGCATGTTTCATCACTAGTTCTCTGGAATTCTAGTTAGTCATTACACTGACAAGACCTCAGAACAATAGTACTCCAACACATCTATTTACTATGACTTGTTCAACCATTTCTTCATTTAAGAGTATCCCTCAGATTCCCATTCTTATAGCCAAAAAGGGCTATAAATATTATTGCATGTCCTTAGAGTTCATCTCATTTAGGATAACTTCTTTCAGTCTATCATTCCTCTAATTCCTCTTTTTCCCTTTCCCTGCTATTTCTCTGTTTAGCGAATTATACTTCTGTCTCTGTATGTAAAGTTGTCCTTTCAACTAATTCAACTGAGAGTGAGGTTAAGTGTCATCCACTCAGCACTCTCTTCTCCTTGTTTCTACAGATTGTAATTTGAGCATCCTGATTAATTGAGGTATTTTTTAATCTTCCTTTCCCTCCTTATTTTCCCTTTCCCAGTGTATTTTTCTTCCCTTCTCTTTTTATTCTTTCCTTAAGATTATTAAGATATAATAGAAGCACTTGCAGGCATTGTTTAATTATATTCCCTCTACGGACCCTGAAGATAATAGAGTTCAGAAAGATACATGTATCACCTCCCTATATTTTAATATAATTTTAATATATTTTAGTGTAAGCAGTTTATCCTTGTTTAGTCCTTTATCATTGTTGAGAAACCTTTTTGTGTTTTTATTTATGCCTGTGTTTAAATTTCAAGGTTTCTCTTCAGTTCTGGTATTTCCATTGGAAATTTAGGATGTAGGGTGTGTTCAGGGAGGACAAGTATCTTTGGTGCGATGGCCTCTGAGCCCTTTTCAGGGGTCTTTCCACCTTTGATGTCCACCTGTTCCACGTAACTCTCACCTGTGTTTCCACAAAGCTGCAGCATCCACAGTGTCCACATCCCAGTAAATCTTTTCAGCAGATGGGCCAAACCAGGTTGAGCGTAACCAAGGGCTCTCAAAGCCATTGGTGTGTTAGGGGATGTGTACATCAAGCATGTGGAGACTTCCTCTGATGGAATGAGCAGGTGAGAACAATTTGTTCCAATGGTCATGAAGGCATATGAAGCAGGTGATGTGGAGCACTTAGAGCTTGGTTAGACACCAAAGACACCAAGGTCATTCACTGCATCCTGAGTCATCACTGGCCATCTTGACTCTCTCCTGCCACTGGACTATGATAACTCTGGAGGAGAGAGTGAGGCTGATGACTTTGTGTAGCTCTGCCTCACTTAAATCCAACTTATGCATGAATCAAAAGACATCACCCATACAATTTCAGTATTATACATCAAAGTCCTGTGTCAACAGGCAAATGATGAAACAGCAGGTACAGATACACTGGGAGTTGTAGTCACAACCCTGCATACAGGTGGCACAGGCCATAGGGTTGTTTCTCACTGCAAGCAGCAGTGGAACTCGGCAGACCCCTGGGTGTAGGAGTAGGCTTTTAAGAATCCCACTGCTCACCTCCTGGTGTGAGGAAGGGGGCTAGAAAAGGTGCCCTAAACATTGTCTGCTTACCCAACCCTGGCCTGATTACCATGGCAGGCAGGGAATCCCACTATGCAGTCAAAACACAAAAAGATGTACAAAATGTGTGAAAACATCTGTAAAGATGATTCCACTCACCATTAACACGTGGAACATGTGCTCACTAATAGACAACACAAAATTCAATAGACCTGAAAGAAGAATTGCTCTTGTTGCAAGAGAACTCAACAGGTATTGCATCCAAATTGTAGCCTTGAATGAGACAAGGTTGCAAATGAAGGCCAGATTACTGAAGTTGGAGCTGAATATACCTTTTTTCTGGAGTGGGAGCAGTGAAAGGAAGCTCTGTGAAGCTGGTGTGGGTTTTTCAATCAAAACTAATCTAATCAGCAAGTTGGTATGGCTGCCAAAAGGAGTGAATGACAGCCTCATGACAATGCAATTTCCACTTGCAGGAAAATGGATTGCCACCATCATCAGTGCCTATGCTCCCACCATGACAAGCCCTGATGAAGTCCAAGAAAAGTTTTATGAAGAACTAGAGACCCTTATCATCAATTTGCCAAAAGGGGACAAGCTTATATTTCTGTGTGACTTTAATGCTAGGGTAAGCTCAAACTACAAGACTTGGCAGGGAGTTCTAGGGAGGAATGAAGTTGGAAACAGCAACAGCAATGGTCATTTACTGCTGAAGACTTGTTCATCTCATGACCTTCTCCTCACCAACACTATCTTCCATTTACCTAAATGAAATAAAGCTTCATGGATTCACCCTCGTAGTAAACATTAGCATCTAATAGACTATGTGATTGTAAGGAGAAGAGACAGACAAGATGTGAGAGTGACAAAGACAACGTGTGGTGCAGAGTGCTGGACTGATCATAGACTTATCCTTTCCAAGCTAAATATCTGCATTCATGAAAAGCACTTCCCCCAAGGCTAAATGACTACCAGAAGAATTAATGTCAACAAATTAGAGCTCTTCTCTGAAGGTGAGTAGTTTTTTGCTGACTTGGAGGGAAAGTTGAACCACCATAAGCTTTCAGAGATTTGGTGTACAACCCTGCATTTGCTCATCTGGGTCAGAACACTCCCAATCAACAAGACTGGTTTGATGAAAATGATGGGGAAATTCAGAAACTGCTAAATAAAAAACAAGAACTCTACAGGATTCACCAACAAAATAGTTCATCCATGTCTAAGAAGGCAGCATTTAATTCCATCAAAAGCAAAGTACAAGCAAAGCTTAGAGAGATGCAGTATTCCTGGCTCAGTAAGAAGGCAGATAAAATTTAGTTTTATGCTGAGAGTAACAATACAAAGCACTTTTATGATTCCCTGAAAGCTATTTATGGACCAAAACCCTATGCTGCATCACAACTACTCAGTGCTGATGGAGCCACATTGATTAGTGATAAGGACATAATCCTAGAGACATGGGCTGAACATTTCCATAGTATTCTCAACAGACCATCATCCATCAATGCTGAGGTCACTGACTGTTTATGTCTGATTGAAATCAATCCCTCCTTAGCTGAACTTCCAACTGAAGAAGAGGTTTTGAGGGCTGTTAGGCTCCTTTCATGTGGTAAAGCACCTGGTGCTGATACTCTTCCAGCTGAGATTTACAAGGTAGGGGACCATTGCTCATACAAAAGCTGACTGAAGTTTTCTAAGTCATACGACAAGAGGAGGTTATTCCCCAGGAATTCAAGGATGCCTCCCTTGTCCATCTCTATAGAGGTAAAGGGAATAGATTGTCCTGTAACAGCCACAGGGGGATCTCTCTCTCAGTAACTGCTGGCAAAGTTCTTGCTAAAGTCCTCCTTAATAGGTTGATCCTTCACCTCGAGGATAGTCATGTACCTGAGATCCAGTGTGGCTTCAGAAAGGGCCAAGGAACAGTTGATATAGTGTTTGCTGCACAACGACTCCAGGAGAAATGCCAGGAGCAGAATGGAGGTCTGTACACAGCATTTGTTCATCTGAGCAAGGCCTTTGATACCGTTAGTCATGAGGGTTTATGGAAGATTATGTCAAAATTTGGTTGCCCTGAGTTCATCAACATTATACATCAACTTCATGATGGCATGTTTGCCTGGGTTCTGGATAATGGACAATAATCTCGTGCCTTCCCAGTCACCAATGGAGTGTAAAAAGACTATGTGCTTACTCCCATCCTTTTTAGCATGGTGTTTTCAGTCATGTGAACAAATGCTTTCAATGAGTATGAACAGGCTTCAAGGTCAATTATCATACTGATGGTAAGTTCTTCAGTTCGAAAAGGTTACAAGCCAAGACCAAAGTG
Organism: Notamacropus eugenii; assembly: GCF_028372415.1. NCBI lineage: Eukaryota > Metazoa > Chordata > Mammalia > Diprotodontia > Macropodidae > Notamacropus > Notamacropus eugenii. Next base: position 146,743,712 of record NC_092878.1, read on the forward strand.
GAGGGAGTGTTGGTGCATGATTTTCTGTTTGCAGATGATTGTGCACTCAATGCAGCCTCTGAATCTGAGATACAGCAAAGTATGGATCAATTCTCTGTAGCCAGTGCTAATTTTGGCCTAATAATTAACACCAAGAAAACACAGGTGCTCCATCAGCCACCATTCATATGTGGAACCATTAGTTACAACAAATGGAGAAGTTTTGAATGCTGTGGATAAGTTTGCTTACCTTGCTAGTGTACTTTCCAGGGATGTACACTTTGACAATGAGGTTGATGCATGCATTGCCAGAGCTAGTTCAGTGTTTGGGAGGCTTCAAAGAAAAGTTTGGGAGAGAAGAGGTATTACACTGACTACTAAACTGAAGGTTTGTAGAGCTATTGTGCTGACCTCTTTGTTATATGTTTGTGAAACATGGACAGTCTACCAGTGCCATGCCAAGAAACTGAACTGCTTCCATTTGAACTGTCTTAGGAAGATTCTGAGGATCACCTGGCATGATAAGGTACCAGACACTGATGTCCTTGCTCTAGCTGAACTACCAAGTATTCAAACTTCAGAGAGCGCAACTCTGATGGGCTGGCCACATTGTTAGAATGCAAAATGTATGCCTGCCAAAAAAGATTATTTTATGGAGAACTCGCATTGGGCAGGCGATCACATGGTGACCAGAAGAACGATACAAGGACAGTCTCAAAGTCTCTCTCAAGAACTTTGGATTTGACTGTGCAACACGGGAGACACTGGAACAGGACCTCTCAGCATGGCATGCCTACATCAGAAAGAGTGCTGTGTTCTTTGAGCAAAGCAGAATTGAGACAGCAAAAAGTAAACACAGGATGCACAAATTTGGGATATCCACCCCAAATATTCACATGGGCTATCTGTGCCCAACCTGTGGTAGAGCATTCCGAGTTCATATTGTTCCAATCAGCCACAGTTAGACACACTGGTGATCATGGTGCTGTCATTTTGGTCCTCTTCGAAGACGAAGGACAACTATCACTTTGTAATTCTCTATTTCACTGAAGGTCCATTTTCCTTGTAACATTATATGGAATTGGCTATGTAAGTTATTTTTGCCTATAAGTTTCATGATCTTATAGAACGTTGTATTCCAAGTTCTATGCTTCTTTTAAGTTTTGGCTGCTAAATCATGTGTAATTCTTTCTGTGACTCCTTGGCAGTTTAATTCTTTTTCTGGCTGCTTGCTCTATTTTTTCTTGTAAATTCTGAATTTTCATTTCAACTCATTTTAATTTATCTTCAAGTGCCTACAATATGCCAGGAAATGTGCTAAGTACTGGGGATACAAATAAGAAAAAAAAAAGGTTCTTACCCACATGATGTTTATAATCTAATGGAAGAAGACAACACACAATAGCAAGCTGGAAAGGGAATTAGGTGGATACCAAGGGTATTTTTGTTCCATGGAGGTCAAACCAATTTAGGGTCAGAGGAATTTACAACTGAATTCTACCATTCAAAAATCAAGTAATTCCAATATTAAATAAAGTATTTAAAACACTGGGCAAAGAAGGAGTCCTACCAAATGCTTTACAAAACAAATATTGTCCTGATAACTAAATGAGGAAGAGTAAAAACAGACTAAGAAAATTGTAGATGAATTTCACTAATATTGATGTAAAAGTCCCTAATAAAATACTAGCTAGGAGACTACAAAGATACATCTCAAATATATCTTGTGACCTAGTGGGGTTTATACCAAGAATGCAGGGTTGGTTTGACGTTTATTATTATTATTATTAAATGGGAAAAATCTGATCTATATGTAATTATGATGACCAAGCTTGACTCAAGTCTTCTTGAGGAAGAAATGAGAAAAGATACCTCACTCTTTTCTTTACAAAGGAGTGGAGTATGGGAGTATGAATCACTGAATATATTTGAGATATTGCCATGTTTGTCAGAATGTCAGATTGAGTTAGTAGGTTGGTTGCTTTTGTTTTGTGTTTCCCCTTTGAAAGAGTCATGTGTTCACTGCATTCTTTGATCTGCTTGCCATTGCATCAATTCATATATGTCTTCTTTTGTGTGGGAGGCTTGTGTAAATTATTTGGATTTGAATAGACCTTTGATGTAGATTATAAGGGGGAAGTCTCTGAATTGTGAAAGATTAAAAACTACATGGGAATTAAGGAATGCTGTTGCCCAATAATTCCTGGCACATGGACAGTTAGACTATAAAGATTTATTTTTTCATACATAACAGAAATCTTTTTATTGGTACTGTGGTCAATGGTGTTTCCATGACCATATAAAAACATTTTCTGAGGGGAACTGCTTCCCTCCTTCAAGTACACTTGACAGATCCTTGGTTCTATACAGGCTGAACTCCACTTGCCACTGTTCCTTCATTTCTTCCCATGAAGGAATGAAGAACATCGTGTAGAGGGCTGGACACTCAGCCAGATTTGTCAATGTGTATTCATGCCTTGTGTTAACAACCCTAAATCCTTTCTTGTACACCATTTCATGAACTGTATCAGTTAATTAGGCCACTCAGATTTAGTACAGTTACTGATTCTAGCTATGACATAACTCCTCTGAATTTTCAATATTTGAGAAGTCTCTTACTGTCCCATATTCCTAATTCACTCCATCTTTAGGTTCTGAGTATTAAAAAAATCTTGTCATAAGCTTCTGGAAAAAGGGCTTGACATTCTGTAATTGTGAGAGAAAAAGCAAATTTAATTAACTTTTACCTGTTTTTTATTTTTAATAATATTTTATTCTTTCCAACTGCAAGTAAAAACAATTTCAACATTTTAAAAACATTTTGTGTTCCAAATTCTCCAACTCTATTCCCTTCCCCACCCCTGAGATACTAAACAATTTTATATAGGTTGTACATGTGCAATCATGCAAAATATATTTTCATATTAGTCAAGTTGTGGAAGAAAACAGACCATGGAAATACACACACACACACACACACACACACACACACAGAACTGGAAAAGACTATCCTTCCTTTCTTCAAAAATCTGACAGGTAAACTATTTCGTGTTCCCCTAATTTGCTCATCACCTTATCTTGGTGTACAGTGTGAGATGTTAGTCTATACCTAGTTTCTGCCATACTGCTTTCCAATTTTCGCAGCAATTTTTTTTTTATCAGATAGTGAGTTCTTGTCTCAAAAGCTTGGATTTTTGAGTTTATCAAACACTAGATTGCTTGGTCTTTCATTATTATTTATTGCGTACCTAACTGTGTACCTATTATTGTGTAACTAATTTATTCCATTGATCTACTATAATCTACTATTCCATTGATGTATCTATTTCTTAGTTTTCATGACTCTTACTTTAAAATGGAGCTTGGGATCTGGTATGGAGAAGGCACTTTCATATTTTTCAATTTTCATTAGCCCCTCAGTATTCTAGACTTTTTGTTCTTCTAGATGAATTTTTTTATTATTTTTTAGCTGTATAAAACAATATTGGTAGTTTCATTGTTGTGGCACTGAATAAATAAGTTAGCATGTAAATTTGTCATTTTTAATATATTAGTTCAGCCTCCCCATGAGCAATTTATATTTTTTTTCAGTGTTTTAGATGTGATTTTATTTGTATGAAAAATGTTTTATAATTGTTCTCATATAGTTCTGGGGTTTGTCTTCTAAGGCAGACTCACAAATATTTTATATTATCTATCATTATTTTAACTGCAGTTTCTCTTTCTATTCTTCCTTTTTTTTTGGTAATATATAGATAGAAATGTTGATGAGTTTGCAGGTTTATTTTATATCCTACAATTTTGCTAGCATTCTTAAATATTTCAACTAATTTTTTTAGTTGATTTAATATAACATCATAATATCATAATATAACATCATTTGCAAAGAGTGCTTTATTTAGTCATTGCCTATTCTAATTCCTTCAAATTCTTTTTCATCTCATTGCTATAGCTAGCATTTCTAGTAAAATATTAAATAATAGTGATGATAATGGACATCTTTGCTTCATCCATGTTCTTACTGGGAAGGATTCTATCTCATCCTCATTACATATAATGCTTGCTGATGGTATTAGATAGATACTACTTCTCATTTTAAGGAAAGCTACATTTATTCATATGATCTCTATGGTTTTTAATAGGAATGGGTGTAGTATTTTTGGCAAAAGTTTTTTTTTTCTGCATCTATTGAGATATTCATATGTTTTCTGTTGGTTTTATTATTAATATGGTCAATTATGCTAATAGTTTTCTTAATATTGAACCAATACTGCATTTCTGGTATGAATTCTACCTGGTCATAATGTATGATCCTTGTGTATTATTGTTGTAATCTTCTTGCTAGTATCTTATTTAACTCTTTTTCATCAATTTGCATTAGAGAAATTGGTCTATAATTTTAGTTCCCTTTTTCTGTTCTTCCTGGTACACGTATCAACACAATATTTGTGCAGTAAAAGGAATTTTTTGGGATTCCTTTGTCTATTTTTTCCACATAATTTATATGTTTGCTAGAATTCATTTGTGAATCCATCTGATACTTGGGATTTTTTCTTAGGGAATTTATTAGTGGCTTATTCAATTTCTTTTCTTTTTTTAAAAAATGAGTTTTTTAAATATTCTATTTCCTCCTTTGTTAATCTGGGCAATTTATTTATTTTTTGGTAATATTCATCCATTTTGCTTAGATTAGTCAGATTTATTGGTATATAATTGAGCAAAATAGCTTCTACTAATTGCTTTAATTTTCTTTTCGTTTGTGATGAATTTGTCATTTTCTTTTTTATAGTGGTTATTTAATTTTCTTTTTTATTCTTTTTTTGTTTAAATCAAATTAGTTAATAGTTTATTTTATTTTTTCTTAAAACATCTGCTAATTTTATTTATAAGTTCAATAGTTTTCTTATTTTCAATTCTAGTACAATCTCTTTTGAATTTCAAGATTTCCGATTTGGCATGTAATTGGAAAATTTTTTATTCTTTTTCTAGTTTTTTTTTTTTTTTTTAAGTTGCATGCCCAATTCATTTGGTCTGTTCTTTCTGTATCTTATTGATAGAAATATTTAGTCACACAATTTTTTTTTTCCTAATTACTGCTTTGACTGCATCCTATAAATTTCGGTGTGTTGTTTCATTCTTTCTATTCTTTTTGGTGAAATTATTTATTATTTCTATGATTTCTTGTTTGACTCACTCATTCTTTAAGATTAAGTTAGTTTCCAATTAATTTTTAAAACTGTCTTTGCACTACCCTTTAATTGAATATAACTTTTATTTCATTATGAACCGAAAAGAATGCATTTAATATATCTTCTTTTCTGAATTGGGCTTGAGATTTTTATGCCCTAATACATGGTCAATTTTTGTGTAGGTACCATGTACCACTACAAAAAAGAAGCTACATTCTTTTATATTTCCATTCAGTTTTCTTCAGAGGCCTATCCTATCTATCTTTTCTAAAATTCTATTCACCTTCTAAACATTTTTCTTGTTTATTTTGTGGTTAGATTTATCTAGTTTTGTGAGAGGAAAGTTAAGGTCACTCACTAGTATAATTTTACCATCTTTTTCCTTCTGTAACTCATCTAACATCTTTAAAAATTTGGAAGCTATACCATTTGGTGAATATATGTTTAATATTTATAGCTTTACTGTCTATGCTATCTTTTGCCAAGATGTAATTTTCTTCTTTATCCCTTTTAATTAGATGTATTTTTGCTTTTTCTTTGTCTGACATAGTGATTGCTATTACCACTTTCTTTTTAACTTTAGATGAAGCATAATAGATTATGCTCCAGCCATTTAGCTTTACTCTGTGTGTGTTTCTTTGCTTCAAATGCATTTCTTGTAAACAGCATGTTATAGGATTCTGTTTTTATTCCACTCCCTTATCCATTTCTGTGTCTTGAGTTGGTTCATCCTATTCACATTCACAGTTATGAATTTTTTCTCCCTTTTCTTGGTCTCTCTCTATCTCTGTCTCTCTGTGTCTATCTCTCTCTGTTTCTGTCTCTCTCCTTTTCTTTCATCCTGTCCTCCTTCACCAGTGTTTTGTTTCTGACCACAGTCTCCCTCAATATCCCTTTCCTTTGATCACTTCTTCTCCTTCCTCTTATGCCCCTCCTACTTTCCTGTAGGGTAAGATAGTTTCCCATGCCCAACTGAGCATGTATGTTATTCCCTCTTTTAACCAATTCTGATGAAAGTGAATTTCAAATATTACCTGACACTTGTAATAGCTCTTTCATGCATTTTTTATGAGATATAATGTACTCCATTCTACCTCTAACTACCCTTCTCACAATGCATCCCTCTTTCTCACTTCTTAATTATTAACCCTAACTCCTCTGCCTTCGGGGAATAACATACTAAAGCTATTGTTCCTTTATCATGGAAGGGTCCTTTGTGATCCTGACTTTGGCTCCATGATATTTGAATGGATTCTTTATGATTACTTGCAATATTTTTTCCTTGACCTGGGAGCTCTGGAATTTGGCTATAATATTCTTGGAAATTTTCCTTTTGGGATCTCTTTCAAGACTGATTATTGGATTCTTTTAATTTCTATTTTGCCCTCTGGGTCTAAGATACTGGGACAGTTTTCATTTATAATTGCTTGACTCATGATATCCAAACTGTTTCTTTGAAAATGCCTCTCAAGTAATCCAGTAATTTAAAAATTATCTCTCCTTGATCTATTTTCCAGGTCAGTTGTTTTTTCCATGAGATATTTCACATTTTCTTCTGCTTTTATTTTCATTCTTTTGGTTTTGTTTTATTGTTTGTTGATATCTCTTGGATTCCTTAGTTTCCACTTGTCCAATTCTAATTTTTAAGGATTTTTTCATGGGCTTTTTAAACCTCCTTTTCCAATTAATCAATTCTACTTTCTAAGGAGTTATTTACTTCAGTGAATTTTTTGTGTATCTCTTTCCTTTCTTGTGCTTCCTTTACCAAATTATTGAATATTTTTTCCATGATTTTCTTGCATTATTTCATTTCTTTTCCCAATTTTTCTTTGACATTTGGTTTGATTTTTAAGATCCTTTCTGAGCTCGTCTAGGAGTCCCTTTTTTGCCAGACACCAATTGACCTTTTTCTTTGAGGCTTCACATATAGTCATTTTGACACTGTTGTCCTCTTCTGAGTTTGTGTTTTGATCTTCTCAGTCACCATAGTAACTTTCTATGGTCAGTTTCTTTTTAATTTTATTTTCACTTTATACAATATTTTTTGGCTTTTAATTTTATGTTAAAGTTGGGCTCTGCTCCTGGAGTGCCTGGGGCACTATCCCACATTTTGGGTTGTTCATGGAGTTGTTTTCATAACTACTTCTGGAGATCTTTAAGTTATTTTTTTTCCCAAAATGGTATGATCTAACGAGAGATTTGGTCACTGGTATCTCAGTCTGTACTCTAATCTGTGAGTGATCACAAGTACTCTTTTTTTGCCCTGGACCTGTGACTAGGTTCCCTGTTTCCATGAAGCTAGTGTGCTAGTGCTCTTTCTCACCTTGGGACTGTGATTCAGGTCTGCAAACTGATTTCTGTTTGAGAGATGCAACAGCGACTTTGATCTAGTGGTAGCAACATATTCCCTCTAATCTCCTTATGATCAGTGAATTGTCCCCCTTAACATCTTTGGACTAAGATCTCTGGGAGTCAATACTGCCAATTCAGTAATTTCTAAGGACTTCAGTGATTTGCTGGGGATGAGGTTTGCTACTGGCTTTCAGTGTGAGACCTTGGGGCACCAGGGCCTTGCTATTGACTTTTTCTGGGTATGGATCCTTGCTGTTGGCTTGCACAGTGGCATAGAGGTATAGGACCATGAGGGTACAGGACCTTTCTGCTTGTTTGCTGGAGTACAGCCTGCTGCTGGCTTGCTTAGGTCACCTGAATTGGAGTGTACCTATCCTGTTAACCTAAATTGTCTTGATCTGGACATTTGTTCATCCCATCTTTTTGTTGGTTCTGACACTCTAGTATTCATTTTCAAGCATTCTTTTAAAGTTGTTTCAAGGGGAATTTGGGATAGTTCATGTAAGTTCTTGCCTTACTCTGCTATCTTTACTCCAGAAGGCTTCCTTGTATTTTTAAGGAAATATGAAGATGTGAGAATTTTGGAACTATGCTCTTAATTCTCTTTTCTGGTCTACATAATTCAAAACATATCATATTAAAAGTATCTTTCAATACATACATGCTTTTTGTCTTACTTTTAAAATTAAAATGGGAATGAAAAGAGGACTAGCTTTTGAGTCACAGACCTGAGTTCAGGTCTTACTTCTGACACATATTACCTATGTGACCACGGAGAAGTCAGTTTGTCAAAGCCAGACTACCTGATGTAGCAAGTCACTCTGAGAGAGGGACAATAGGTAATATGTGCCAACCAAATTAAACCACCACAACGACTTTGACCATCACCTTCCCCCAGACCTTGACAGATAAAGATTAGGAGCCTAGACTCAAGAGTTTTGGGATTAGAAATACTTCCCAGACCACTGACCCTGCTTCTAACCTGGCCTTTCCAGATGCCACTGAAGGAAGCAACCACTAATGAAGAAGGGTTGTATCTTCCTTGCCACCACTATCACCAATTACGAGCAAATGGTCATTGACTTGAAGCTAAGTTCAAGAGCCCCAGGTGTGCCTGATTCTCCAGACCTCCAGTACTCCCCCTGGATCAGCCCTAAACCTCTGGTTCTAGGAAGAAATTCCCATCAATTTGCAGCCTGGAAATTGCTTTGACCTCTACTACAGTCACAACTACTTAAGCCTGAAAAAAACACAACAAAGTTATAACCATCAAAGTTCAAAGTTATTATTATTATTATCACAGTCAAATGGTTCAACACCAGAAACTGTTCCGATTTTATTCATGGATGTGACATTAAAGAAGACACACTACCATCTGTTTTGCTACTGCACCCTAGGAGACCATGGGGCCTTTCCATCTGATTTACAACTTCTACATGTGTTGCTTTTTCAATTAGAACATGAGTTTCCTGAGAGCAGGGACTATGTTACTTCTCTCTTTGTATCCCCATTGCTTTGCACAAATTGAGTGCTTAATTAACTTTTTTTTTTGCATTGATGCATTTAAGATTATAGTTGCCTTCAAGTTGCTTGTCTACATAAATTGAGGGAGTATAAACTTATGAGTTAGAAATAAAATAATTTAGAATAAAACTCCAAAGTTCTAGGAAAATATTCCATTTGCTGAATCATAAGAAAAAATATATAGAAAGAGTGCTTCTTTCTCTCCAAAACCATAGAATCACAGAATTTCAGAGAGTTTATCTACTCCAACTCACTCTCTCTCTCTCTGTCTGTGTCTGTCTATCAGTCTGTCTCTCTGTCTGTCTCCCTCTTGCAACCTCACTTTCTAATGGCAATTCAACCTCTAAAGACCTAAAATTAAGGGAAACATACAAATTCCACTAGCAATCTACTCCCCATTTAGATACCTTTGATTTTTTCAGTTTTTTGACACCAAATGTTAATTGATCTCACTGCAACTTAACAATCATTGATCTTACTTCTTCCCCATGAGGTCAAACAGAAAAAAAAAATGTAATCATGCTTCCATATGTTGGCTTTCAAATACTTGAATACAATTACCTTGCTTAAAGTCCTCTCTGGGCTAAAAATAATCACTTCATCTAACTGATTCTTATATGACATAGATTCAAGACCATTGACCATCCCAACGGTTGCCCCTCTAATTTGTCAACATCCTGCAGTATCAATAACTGAACATGGAATTCTGGCCTGACAAGGACAGAAAATGGTTAGACTCTCATCATCTTATAATTAAGCAAGCTCTGCCTCTCAATACAGCACAAGATCATATTAGCTTTTTATAGTTGCCACATCAAATTATTGATGAACAATGAGCCTATAGTTCACTCATACACCTAGATTTTTTTCAGACAAACTTGCTATCATTTATGTTCCTCCAGAGTTCCCAGGTCAAGGACAAAATATTATGAGCAGCCAGAAAGAAACAATTCAAGTAATGTGGAAACACAATCAGGATGACATAAGATTTAGCAATGTCTACACAAAGGGATAGGAGGTCTTCGAATATGATATTTCAGAGATCAAAGGAGCTAGGATTAAAACCAAGGATCAACTAGTCAGCAAAAAAGAAACTTCAATGAAACAGTGGACTTCCAAGCATTCTTGTTGAAAAGACCAGAGCTGAATAGAAAATTTGACTTTCAAATGCAAGAATCAAGAGAAGCATGAAAAGGTAAACTAGAAAGAGAAACCAAATGAGACTTATTAAAGTTGAACTGTTTACATTCCTAAATGGAAAGATATTTGTAACCCATGAGACCTTTCTCAGTATTAGAGTAGTTGCAGGGAGTAAAATTATATATACACACACATATACATACATGTGTGCATATATGTATGTGTGTATGTGCATGTAAATGTGTGTGTATAGAGGGGGGCACAGGGTGAGCTGAATATGAAGTAAAGATAGCTAAAAAAGAAAATTAAGTGTTGAGAGGAATGTACTAGGAGAAAGAGAAAGGGAAAAGTAGAATGTAGTAAATCATCGCGCATAAAAGAGGCAAGACAGAGCTTTTACAATGGAGGGGGAGAAGGGGAAGATGAGAGGGAATAGGTGAGCCTTCCTTTCACTGGATTTAGCTTCAGGAGCAAATAACATACACACTCAGCTGGGTTTGGAAGTTCATCTTGCTGTACAGGAAAGTGGGGGGAAGGGGATAAGAGAGGAAGATAATAGAAGGGACAGCAGATTGAGAGAAGGGGAGAGAATGTGGAACTCAAAGCTTTAAAAATGAATGTGAAAAATAGTTTTTACATGCATCCAGGAAATTAGATATATAGACAATGGGGTATAGAAATTTATCTTGCCCTACAGGAAAATAGAAGGGAAGGGGATAAGGGTGGAAGGGGGTGATAGAAGGGAGAGAAGATTGAATGAAAGGGTAATCGGAATACACACTGTACTAGGGTGATGGGAGGGGGAAAAGGGGGAGAAACTTTGAAATTCAAAATTTTGTGGAAGTGAAAGTTGAAAATAGAAAATAAATAAATTTTTTAAAAAAAATATGTATTTGAAACTCTCTTACGTCCCAAGATAACTCTTCAAATTTGTGTTTCTCTCTCTGGGCATAGATGATTAAAGAAAGATTTTGGGAGACAGACATTTCTAGCCTTAGTGGCTACTGTGTAAATTCAAGAAGTTGGGAATTCCTTGGTGCTGACTTCTGTATTAGCAGATCCTTTCTACAACTGCATTCTTCTCAGGCAAAAGACAACTAGTAGGAGAAAGAATCTGTATGCCTTGTTCACCAGAAGACACTGATCTTAAACTGCTTTCTGGACAGTGCCAATCAAAACCAAAGCAAAGTCCATTCAAATGCTCCCATAGCCTCCCAAGAGTCTTTTCCTTCGAGGACAATGTAATAGAAGTTACAAGTAACCCGTATTTCTCTATTTGTGATTTTTCTCTAAGTCTCTTTAAAGAGCGCCATGAATTTTCTGCACATGTTTTCAGGCACCTTGGAATCCTTTATTCCCTGACTTTGGTATCTTTGAGGAAAGAGTGTAATAAGTTAAGGTTTATTTTCTCATATTTTAAATATATGTCAGTGAATACTTATTAATCTTTTTTTAAAGCATTTCTTCTGCTGCAAAGGAAAGAAATGGCTATCCTATGCTTTCTATCAACTACTTTGTACATTGAGAAACTTTTCTAGAAGGGACTTGCTATCTTTGGGAAGTCTTATACATAAGCAATTCCTAAGCTCTATTTCAGAGATTTTCCCTGGAATTTCTACTCTGGGGTGGGGATACAATCAGGCAGAAAGACTGAGAAAGTCCTGATACCTTCTCTGTGGGACCTGGGAATCACCCTCCCCCCCCCCCCTTGCACATCCCCCATTGGACTTTGTGTGAAACCAAGGCTAGAGCTCTTTTCTGGAAAGCATCCGTGGATTACAAATGACATAAATAATAACCAGCATGCTCACCACCTCAGTATTTCTCCAGCATTCTTAACATTTCTTTTTATAGCAATGTTCTGCAAGCAAGGACATGCAGAACAAAGTTCCTTTGTATCTGCTCCTCAAAGCATACCAGGGAAAAGGCAGCAGGAAAATATGATATCACTCTAGAACAAAGGCTACTACTGAGTCAAGACAAGTCAGATTCTATTAATTAAGAAATTGCTTCTTCCAGCCACCAAAGGAAGACATAAGACATTTGTTTGTTTCCTGTCACTCCATTTAACAAAATGGATAAATTTAAAGCAGAAATTGCCTAAAGAAAAGTTCAGTACCTCATTCATGACAATTTCAGGACATTTGTTGCCCTGCTATCATCACTCTCTAAAGAGGTTAGAAAGCAGAAAGGCAAAAACCATCTTTCCTGGTGTAAATGATCATTCTACCTAGTCTGTATACATGTATGTGTAAATGCATATGTATATATATATGTATATGTATATGTATATATATATATATATATATCTGCATTTGTTGTTGTTGCTGGGGTAACTAGATGGTGCAGTGGATAGAGCATTGGAATTAAAATTAGGAAGACTCTTTTTTCAAGAGTTCAAATCCAGCCCAGACACTTACTAGCTGTGTGACCCCAGACAAGTCAGTTAATGTTGTTTGCTTCAGTTCCTCATTTGTACAATGAGCTAGAGAAGGCGATGACAAGCCATTCTAATATTATTGCCAAGAAAACCCTAAAAATGGGGTCATGAAGAGTCCAACATGATTAGAATGACTCAATAACAATTACATATATTTGAGTATATATATGTAATCTATGTATATACTAGAAATGTACACACACATATTTAGATACATGTAGGATATATATGCGTATATGTGTAGATAGATAGACAGTTTGCATGTTCATCCTTCATTGCCCAAGAAGATCATGCCATCAATGACATGACTTGCACTTGACTTTGCTTGAGTGAGGGAGGGCCATGCAGGATACCAGCCTCACTTTTCCTCCAGAGCCATCTGAATCCAGTGACCAGATATCCATTAGGATGACTGGAGATGACCCAGGATGAGGCAACTGGGGTTAAGTGACTTGTCCAGGGTCACAGAGATAGTGAGTGTCAAGTGTCTGAGGAGAGGTTTGAACTCAGGTCCTCCTGACTCCTGCACTGGTGCTTTATCCCCTGCACTACCTAGCTGCCCCATGTGTATGTACACATATTGGGAAGAGGCCAAGAACTGGGGTGTGGCCACAAAAGGGGTTCTTCTCAATGGGAGCACTTCTGCAGGGAGTGGCCATAGACAATGGAAAATCTAGGGTTGATTAGATGATGCTTGGTCCTCCAAATTTTCTGATTACTAGATGGGACAAAGATATCACCAGGGGCAAAACCAAGCAAAAGAACAGCTTAGGGTATGTAAAGGGAATAAATATGAAGTTCTTCCTGGAGCTGTCTTGTGAGAGATCTTGTTATATACTCCCTCCCACTCAACATTAAACTTGCTCGTATAACTCTTGTACTGACTTCATTGTTGTATGCCTGTGAAACCTGGACAGTATACCAACACCATACCAGAGAACTCAATCACTTCCATTTGAATTGTCTCAGGAAAATTCTGAAGATCACCTGGCAGGATAACATACCAGTCACTGTCCTTTCTCAAACTAAACTGGCAAACATTCAAACTCTCATTCACAGAGTGTAACTCCAATAGGTTGGCCACTTTGTTCAAATGCCAAGTACATACTTGCCTAAAATACTACTTTACAGAGAACTGATTCAAGGCAACCATTCACATGCTGGTTAGAAGAAGTGATACAAGGACACTCTCAAGGTGTCTCTGAAGATCTTTTGAATTGATTGCATGACATGGGTGACAGTGGCATAGGACTGCCTAGCAATCTATGCTCTCATCATAGAAGGTGCTGTGCTCTGTGAATAAAGAATAATTGAAGTAGCTCAAAAGAAACTCAAGATGTGAAAGTCTAGAGGATCCACATCAAATGTTAACATGGACTACTTGTGCCCAACCCATAGTAAAGTATTCGGAGCTCATATTGATCTAATCAGCCACAGTTAGATACACCGTCCATTGACTCTAACATAATGATTTCATTTTTATCTTCTCGAATGAAGGAACAGTAACCATAGATATCCCTACAAATGCTCTAGAACAACCCAAACCTTAAAGCAGTCAGCCCTGATAATGGCAGCAAGTACATGCAAATGTTTAGATTTGGTTGGGAAATCAATAACGCAACTCTCTAAAAATTCACTGTGGGAAGTCCCCAGTAACTTCTTTGACTTGTCAAAACCCCATTTTATGCAAGCTGCTACATTACTGGCCCCTCCTTTTGTGCTCTCTGTGGGACTCAAGTAGACTGGAACAAATTATCCAGATGCTGGGAGACTAGCATGATTATTTGCATGTGAGCATTCTTACTTTAATTTTGTATTCTTCTCCAATTTAATAGTAGCATTATAAAGTAAAAGAATGTCATTTACCACGTGACTTCAGTATTGCAAAAGAGCACCACAAAACTGATGGTGGATATTTGAATACTACTGGTTTCTTAATGGAAAATTTAGCAGGAGAGTGATTCCTGGATTCTAAAGTGTTTAAATAAAAGAATCCAGTGTCCAGCAGCTCAGAAATTCCTTCAGATTCTGGACACTTCTTGAAATGGAGTAAAGGAGACACCCATAAGATACTACCTGGCTTAGCTTTCTGGTTTTAAAAAGAAATGTAGGATGCTAGAATACCACTGGGCACAGTATACCACCGTCATTTATCATTACGATACAGAAGCCAGTACAAAGGACATAGATGTTACATCATATCATAAGAAGCACGATGATTACAAAATCTAGTTTCCCTCCTAGAAAATCTAAGTCCAAATCAAAGTCAATAAATGCAAAATTCCAAATGACAGTGAATGTAGTAAATGATTATTTCATATTGTATGTGTAGATAAAGTTAAATTTGCATCAGTGTATGTCAAAATTTAATGTGGGGATTGTCTACCACAGTCACAAGTTTGAGTAAGTTCACAATATGGATGAATTATATCATCATGCTGCTTTCTACATTTTTGCATAAAATTTGCGAGCTGATAGTTAAACCATTTTTTTTGTGGAAGTTAAATGTGACAATACCCATTATATTTCTCACTAATATTCATATTGGTGCAATACAATTAGCTCGTTTTCTAAAGCAGTGTATTTTTTTTAAATTGAAATACCAAGAGTTCTAGATGATCATTTGAATTTTTAACACCTAAAATATCATTTATTATTTTATTGTCTCTAACTTATTCTAAAGTGACGCAATATCCCTTCAACAATTCATACCTGGTAAGAAAAGAAAATCTACAGCAGTAGCTAAAGCTAGTCAAAATAACAGAGAGAGCTTGAGTAGGTGAAATGCAGAAATGTGAGGTAAAAATCACGACATATGAAACACATGTGAGATAAAATTACGAGATGTAAAACACTTATTTGTTGTTAGAATTTACAAGTATTATTGATCAAGAAGGAAAACTGTTCTGTTCACTTTGTATGAATACTTTAGTTGGAGATTTTATGAAATCTAATGAACTAAAATGGCATTTTAAAATATTATTTACCGAATACATTGCAATTGCAATACAAGATCATTTTTCCAGAGAACATTAATTTTAATAGCAAAATAAAAAAATTTAAAAATAATGTCTGTCACAGCAAAAAAAAGTGTGAGAGTTTGCAGAATTGCAAAAGTGAAATGTTTCACTCAGTAGCAGAAACTTTGATGCTATTGCTACAATTACTGATATGGCCAAAATGACTATTGGTGAAAATCATATGCAATCAAATTTAAGCATTTCCACTTGCAGATAATTAACATGGTGAGAGGAAAATAGTCTATATGGCAGAAGATTTTTGCAATCAATTAAGAAGCCTATATTTTTAATTGAAAGCGTATAAAGCAACAGATATGGTTAAACATGATCTTTTGATTAAATGTGTATGCGATGTTGTTGAAAGTGATATTAGAAATTTGTTGCTTTTCAAACCTATTTGCAACAATGCAACTTTAAAAGGTAATTGATAGATATTTAAAATAGAAACATATAATGTAGGAGAAACGAAGCTGATTCTGAACTCATCGAGTTCAAATAACATCAGGAAGAACTATAATCCTATCAGTACTACTGAAAATTTTGACCCTTCAGAAAGCTTGCATTGTGTGGTTTAAAGACAAACACTGACAAATAATTTACTCTTTCAATTTTAAAGACAAACACTGAGAAATAATTTACTCTTTCAATTTTTTTTACAGGAGTAATCAATGAAATAAATTATCACAAAAATTAGCTACAAATCCAAACATATATATGTATAAATATGTATCTATATACAAAGATACATATATTTGTGAAAATGCATGTATATATTCATATATACGTATATATGTGTGTGTAATCAGAAATCATTCCCCAATATATATTGGGGAATATATATATATATATATATATATATATATATATATATATGTCTGTGTCATCAGAAATGTTACCCAAGTTGTCAAGGGATATGGACAAAAGACCTCACAAACATGGAAATACATGTTACTTGAAGGTAAAGAATCCTAGGAGACTTGGAGGAACTGTTGAATGGATTTCACATTCATCTCCACTGGAACTACCAAAAAAGAAACTTTAGGTTCATGTTTTTTGGTCAGTCAGCTACAGATTCTTCCTTCTATTAGCTGTCGCATTCTCTCCTCAGAAGGATGTAGTGTAGAAAGTACTTTTTGATGCCAGTTAGCATCTAAGATTTACCAGCTTCTTGAATTCACACAGCAGCCTCTAAGGCTGGAAGTGTTGATCTTCAGAGATCATTGTTTGTTTGGCCACCAGTGCTCAGAGGAAGAAACAAATTTGGAGAGCCAGAACGGAATTTAAGAGACAGTTTCCAGTTCATATAAGTGCGTAGTACTATTTCTTGGACTGCCTGGTTCTCATGACCCAAAATGAATATGTTTTAATTGATGATCACCTCCAAAATCATGCTTTTCCTCAGTCTTGCACCAAATCCTATCATGCTCTTATTTGAAATCCCCATGTTATTCTGATCTTGCTACTTGTACCCTCAAATCCAAGGAGCAGCATTCCAAATTGTAATACAAGCCAAATGTTGGAGTTTATTTGTAGAGAGAGATTTGCAATGGGGCACAGCAAGTGAATTGTTTAAAAATACTTTGGGAGGCCTTTGTGTATCTATTACTCAATGCCTATTCCATTTTAAAAAAAAAATGTTGATTCAAGGTTAACTGTAAATGCCAATTTGGGGCTAAATTGGTGGGGTATATTACAAGCAGATAGGGTAATTCTAAGAGAAATCTACTAGGTAATCCCATGATAGAGATCCAGCTTCTTAATTTATTTCAAGAATAGCTTAACCACAAAATATATAGGAAACTCTCATAATAGTAACAGCTGCATCCAGATGGTTTGGTTTGGGTTCAGTACAAGTTATTTACAACTATAAAAGACCTCTGTAGAAAGGCACTGCTGGCTTCCCAGATTTGTAACACCCTACCTTATGCAAGATGTTTCACTGTGGTTCCAGATGTGGGTGTCTGTGGTATTGATGATGGCACACAACTGACAGCTAATGACACCATTATAAAATATTTGTATTTGAGTATCCTTGTTTTATGGGAAACTAAGTGGCAAAATGGATAGAGAACTAAGTTTGGAATCAAAAACACTAATCTTTCTTAATTCAAATCTGGCCTCAGACACTAGCTGTGTAACCCTGGGCAAGTCACTTTACCCTTATTTGCTTCAGTTTTCTCATCTGTAGAATGGTTTGGAGAAGGAAATGGCAGACCACTCAAGCATCTTTGCCAAGAAAATCCTGGAATGGAATCACAAAGAGCTGAAATGACTGAACAACAAAAGTCCTTACTTTAATAATATATTTTTGTCTGAATAAGTTATTGAACTGTATAACAAAAGAGATATTTCTCTTGTTTCAGCATTCCAATAAATGAATCCCCATGACTGAAGGAATCACAAGAGTACTGCTCTGTAAATATCTTCCCTGGGGCCAATGTCTTAGTGGATTCTAGCCAATTTGCATCTTAGAAAATAATCCCAGATTTTGTCCATTTCCACATCTTTTAAGTGGAAGCCTGGGACTCCTCTGGGACCTACAATAGTATTTTGGGAGAACCAAAATTCATTGCAAATTAAACTAGTTTCTTCTCACCTTGTCCGGTGGGTCCCCATCTATAAGAACTTTGTTCCCAAGGAACACCATTTCACCTACTTAACTGATGATTTTATCTGCTATCAGACAGGCACACACATCACGCCTTCAGCAGCTACAAACCCAGTAACAGGGGATACTCTGGGCTAGAGAATAGGGGTCCTGGAAAGCCTGCATGTCATGTATGAAAGCCTTGAGGGATGAAGCAGAGATTTTCATCTATAGTAATTCCTGAGTAATGACTATAAGTATGAACAAATGGTCTGATGCCTGAAGAGCACAGGATTGGCAAAAGCTCTCCCTTTTGTACTTAAAACCAGTGAAGGGATTTTCCTGATACATCCCAGTACACATTATTTTTTTGGAAAGGGTACTGTCAGCACTCATCAGAAACATCATATGCTAAACAAGCAACTTGGAGCTATTACAAGAACAGCAGAGACTGAGGAGTCAGTCTAGGGTCAGTTTGGACATCTGAGTAGTAAAACAATTCTATGCTGGGAACAGAACCATGTGACTCGCTTAACAAAGAACAAGACAAGACATTCCTGCCCAACAGTTGTGCCTCATAGCAATCAGAGTACCCACTTAATATAAATGTCCCTCAACCTGTCTCCAATTGACAAATGGTATTTTCCGATCTCAGCACAATAAGTTTGCCCTTGATAATCAATAGCCACATAGTTTTACATCTGACTGCCCAGGTCAGATGTCAGACCCTCTAGAACCTATGGCTGTGAAGGGGAAGGACTCTCTTGTCCAGTGGTTTTGGGGATCAAGTCTCCAGGAAGAATTACCTGATAAGATGGTAGATTATATTTGGACATAGCTCCAGATGACCCTCGCTGGTCCTTTCTAATTCCCATCCCAGTGCAAACTTTCTTTAGCCTCTTTGTTCTTGTTTCCTCAGAGGATTCCACATACTCTAAATAAGTCACCCACCCCCCAATTGTCAGGCTTCCTTTCCTCTGGGATGCTTCCAACCATGCTTTCCTAGAAAGGGCTTGGAGGAGTAAGGAGTGTTATTTTTGAAAGGTGAGTTACTTTCTAATAGCATGGTCGAAACGAAATTGTTACGTACTGATGATGGGTGTGTACTTGGAAGAAAAGGAATCACTTTACTAACTTGATGGAAATTCTGAATCACTGAATGAGGGTGAGGGAGAGTCACTATATAGAACTTGTGAATAAAGGGGAAAGGTCCTCCACCAGAGGGCTGTAAGCGAGTTGAATGTTGTGCCTTGATGTGCCTCTCAAACTTTTTGGCGGACACATACATAAGTGAATATTAACTGGGTGACAGTAAGGGAGAGTCTTATTTACTTAGTTGGATGCAATACGCTCTCAATCACTTTCCTAAAAAGGCAGGGAAGGTAGGGAATAAGCATCTAAGACCCTAATGCATGGTGTAGAATTATTATTGGAACCAGAAGTGTCCATGCTATAACCCTGATGTTCCTAGAATTATTCATGCTCATTGTTACCATTTTACATCTGGAGAAGAAATCCACTGCTCGACTGGATGTGTCATCACCTGTACTGTGGCTCTGATTTTTCTGGCACTGCTCTGTTCATTGTCATCCTTTCCATTAGGAGACTCACCACCAACCACAAAGATATGGTATTATTGGTCTTTCTGAAGGGGAGAAGAAAGGAATAGGATTTCTAGCTTTTGTTCTCTCTCTCTCTCTCTCTCTCTCTCTCTCTCTCTCTCTCTCTCTCTCTCTCTCTATATATATATATATATATATATATATATATATATATATATATATATATATATATATATGTACGTATGTATGTATGTATGTATACACACACATATACATGTTTGTTTAGTTTTGTTTTAATTTCCTTCTTTTCCCTTAGTACTTCCAATACCAGGAGGACTGCCCATTAAAAACACTTGAAGTACGGGTGGGTTGGGGAGAAGGGCCTAAGATTTCAAGCTTTCTTTCCTCCACATTTTCTATATTTTGTTTGTTTTTGTTTTATCACTTTTTCCCTTCCCCTTTTCCTTTTAATGAAGTTTATGCCAATGGGGTATAAAAATCTTTCTTACCCTATAATTAAATAGAAGTGGAAGGGGATAAGAGAAGGGGGGGTGATAGAAGGGCAGAATGGGGGAAGGGGTAACCAGAAGCAAAACAATTTTGAGGAGGGATGTGGTGAAAGGAGAGAGAATAGAATAAATGTGATAGGGGATATAGGATGGAAGGAAATACAGTTAGCAGTAGTGACTATGAAAAACTTTTGAAGCATTCTTCTCTTATAAAGGCCTTATTTCTCTAATATATAGAGAACTGTGTCAAATTTTTAAAAAAAGAGCCATTTCCCAATTTATAAATGATCAAGAGATAAAATCAATTTTAATATGAAGTAATTAGAGATATTTGTAGCCTATAAAATATTCTAACTCACTATTTATTGGAAATTCAAGTTAAAACTATTCTGAGGTACCTATATATCTATTCGATCAGATAACAAGGCAGAAAAAATAAATTGCAAATATTGGGGGTGATGCAGGAAAAATGAGACATTAACATACTGTTGTTGGAGTTTTGAATTGATTAAATCATTCTATAGAGCAATCTGGAACTGTTTCCAAAGGGCTATAAAACCATGCATACCATTTGACCCAGCAATATCACTGCTAGGTCTGTATCCCAAAGAGATAAAAAAAAAAAAAAAAAAAGAACCAGAAAGGGAAAGGAAAAATGTTAATAGCAGTTCTTTTCTGGGGGTAAAGAATTAGAAATTGAGGGGATGCACATTAATTTAGAATGGCTAAATAGTGCGTAATTACTGTGAAATACTATTATACTATAACAACTGATGAGCAGGATGCTTTCAGAAAACTGTAGAGAGACTTACATGGATTGATGCAAAGTGAAATGCACTGGGTACAGAGTAACAACACTGTTGTAGCATGATCAGCTGTGAATGACTTAGCTATTCTCAGCCATACAACAACCCATGACAATTCTGAAGGGTTTAGGATGAAAAATGCTATCCATCCCCAGAGAAAGAACTGATGCTCTCCGAATACAAATTGAATCAACTTTTTTTTTTGTTTTTTTTTTTCACTTTTTTATTTCTCTTGAGTTTTTTTTAAGTCTGTTTTTTTCACAACGTAGCTGTCATGGACATGTTTTACACGACTACACGTATATAACCTATGTTGAATTGCTTGCCTTCTCAGTGAGAGGAGGTAGAGGTGAGGAGGAGGAAGGGAGAGAATTTAGAACTCTAAATTTTAAAAACAAGTGTTAACAATTGTTTTTACATGTAACTGGGCAAAAATTAAATACTAGAAAAATAAAGAAAACTAAAGTCCATGCCAAGAATATTATCTAGAAAAATGTGATGTGTGATAAGGCCAAAGTTTCTCTGATAGTTTCTTTCCTCCCACCCACAATACAGGAAAGCTTTACCTAAAAGAAGACAAAGTTGACCCAAAGATTTGATTTCTCAGCTTCCCTGATATCACCCCCAACCCTATGCCAGACAATATGGGGCAGGACAAAACTGTCCCTGGGATAATTGGTCCCAGGTTCCCTGTCTCAGGTTCTTGGTTATCTAGGGGGCACAAAAAGTCCAAGCCACCTGACTTCAAGGGTTTGATGGCTGCTGCAAACCACACAAATTGTCATACCCTGATGAACCACTCTACATGTGGAAACAAATGGAATCCTGTCCAGAAAAGATACTTGTCACTGGATCATTCTTGAATACTCTTATTATGCTAAGACCAAGTAAACCTCCTTGTGTTTTAATGTCCACTGACTTGTGAGTGCCTCATTTCTTTTTTAAAACTGAACCTGAACCAAACCCAAGGCAACCAAAATTCAGAGGGCTGTAGTATATTGGGGAAAAATTTTATAGCTAATCTCAAGGATAAAGGCCTCATTTCTAGAATATATAGAGAACTAAGTAAATGTATAACAATACAAGTCATTCCCCAATTGATACATGGTCAAAGGATATGAACAGGCAATTTTCAGAGGAAGAAATTAAAGATATCTATAATCATATGAAAAAATGCTCTAAATCACTTTTGATTAGAGAAATGCAAATCAAAACAACTTTGAGGTACCACATCACATCTATTAGATTGGCAAACATGACAGAACAGGAAAATGATAAATGTTGGAGACGATATAGGAGAGTTGGAACACTAATTCATTGTTGGTGGAGCTGTGAGCTTATCCAACCATTCTGGAGAGCGGTTTGGAACTATGTTCAAAGGGCTACAAAAATATGAGTATCCTTTGACCCAGAAATATCGCTTCTAAGACTGTATCCCCAAGAGATCATAAAAATGGGAAAGGGTCCCACGTGTACAAAAATAGTGATAAGCAGTTCTCTTTGTAGCGGCCCAAAACTGGAAATCAAGGGGATGCCCATCAGTTGGGGAAAGGCTGAATAAGTTATGGTATATGAATGTAATGGAGAACTATTGCACCATAAGAAATGACGAACAAGAAGACTTCAGAGAGGCCTGGAAAGACTTATATGATCTGATGCTGAGCGAAAGGAGCAGAACTAGGAGAATTTTGTGCAATGACCACAGTGTGCGAGAGGTTTTTCTGATAGACTTGGGTCTTCACAGCAATGCAAAGACATTAAAAAAAATTTTCCAATGGTTTTCTAAGGCAAAATGCCTTCCACATTCAGAGGAAGAACTACTGAATTCAGTCGCAGAATGTAGCAGATTGCTTTGTGTGGTGTGTGTGTGTGTGTGTGTGTATTATGTTTTTGTTTGTTATATGATTTCTCCCATTTATTTTAGTTCTTCTACACAGCTAGACTATAATGAAAATGTATTCAATAGGAATGTATGTGTAGATCCTATATAGAATTGTATGCTGTCTTGGGGAGAGAGGGAGGTGGTGGGGGGCAGATAAGGAGAAAAAAAATCTAAGTTTTGTTGTAGTGATTGTAGAGCATTATAAATAAATAAAATGAATATATTAAAAAATA
This sequence comes from Notamacropus eugenii, assembly GCF_028372415.1. Taxonomy (NCBI): domain Eukaryota; kingdom Metazoa; phylum Chordata; class Mammalia; order Diprotodontia; family Macropodidae; genus Notamacropus; species Notamacropus eugenii. Next base: position 146,766,935 of record NC_092878.1, read on the forward strand.
AAGTTGGAAGGGACCTTAGAGGAGATCAAGTGCAACATTCTCATTTTACAAAAGAAAACATTGAGGTTCAGAGAGGTTAATGTTTCTCCAGGGTCATACAACTAGTAAATCACTGTTGAAATGGAATTTGAATTCTGATCTTCCTGAATCTGAATCCAGAGCTTTTTACCCTGTGACAGTATTGTGCCTCAACTATTATGTTTTAGCAAGAGTTCTATCCAGCAGAGTTTAAACAAAGAAGAAGGAGAAGAAGAAGAAGAAGAAGAAGAAGAAGAAGAAGAAGAAGAAGAAGAAGAAGAAGAAGAAGTTGTTGCTGGAACTTTAGCTATAGTTATAAGGAAAATTCACATATTGAGAATACACCATGCCCCAACAACGTTAAATAAATGATATACTAGGGTTTTGTTTTTTTTTTAGCAATTCCACTGATCAAACGTCAATTTGAAATATTCTACATTTGATTATGTGATATAAAATTCAATGTCTCAACTCAAAAAGAAAAAAAAACTGAAGCTGAGCTAAGATAATGTTGGCATTAGAGCTTGCTTCCAACAAATGACTAATAATTTAAAATTATAGTATGAGACCTGACCTGACCACAACCTGACAAAGTATATATAATATACTTTGATGTCTGATTATAAACCCTTCGTGCATTATTTTTCTCATTGTTTCCACTGAGATTTTCAAAGTTTTGTTCTTCCATTCAACTTAGTTATAAACATTATCCCTTTAGTCTTATGAGTTATAGACTGTTAAATCTATAAATTAACTTCACTAGTATTTTAATTTTTATTACATTTGTATGGTCCATCACTGAACAGAAAATGGTTCTCTAATTATATGTCTCCATTTATTTCTGTAAAAATGTTTTATACAAATTGTTTGATATTAATGTTAAATGTTTTATATAAATCTTGTGTCTTGGTGAGTTAACTTTCTCAAATATTTTATGTACTCTGTAGCTATTTTTATCAGAACCTCTCATTTCTTTCATTGCTTAGCAATGTATAGAAATGCAGATGATTTTGTTGATTTATTTTGTATCATTATTTTGTTGAATACAAGAAAGCATGCATTAAACACTTAGGTGAGGTGGATAGAGCATAAGATTTGGAATCAGGAAGACATGAGTTTAAATATGACCTCAGATACTTACTAGCTGTGTGATCTTGGAAAAGTCACTTAACCTCTATTTGAATCAGTTTAATTATCTGTAAAATGAGTATAATTATAGCACCCACCCTCAAGGGTTGTTGTGAAGATCACATGAGATAATAATTGTAAAGCAATTAGTACGTCTGGCACATAGTAAGCTGTATATAAAATTGGCTATTATCATTTTAATTGTCACCAAGGACTGAAACACAGTTCTAAACTATGGGATACAAATACAGAGGCTAAGACAGCTGCTGCTCTTAAATTGACTCCAGTTTAATGGGAGGGACAATGCATGTAGGAAAGTTCAGCTGGAGATTAGATGACAAGGCCCATGGTCTGAAGGACATTGTGGAATTGTAGATAGAAAGATCTATCAGTCCAGGAATTTTAGTTCCAGGACATGTGGCAAGGTCTGGCATCCAGAAAGCATATCAAGTTCAATAGTGTTTAATTAACTCAATCAGTTGCCTCATTGGTTGTCTTGGGTTTTCAAACTTACATCATCACTTTCTCCGCAAATAGAGATCACTTTTCTTTGCTATTGTTTATACCTTTGATTGTGCGCTCTTATCTTATTGTAAACTTGATGTTTTTTTTAGAATTATGTCAAACACTGACAAGAGATGATAGCCTCAGTGTTTCCCTTTTTGTACTAGTAAAGTTTCTAGTATTTCTTTCTTGAAAAGGAAAAAAAAACACTGTTCTCAATTTTTAAAATTTGTTTTTAATCATGTGCTGGGATTTGATGAAGGAAATCCTAATCGATTTAATTTAACACAACCCACTTAATGAGATTGCAGAATGTAAGATACATGTAACTGAGGCACTAATATATTGAGTTGTTTTGCCCTTTCAGGGGCAGAGTCTAGATTTGTAGCTTAAAAATATGTGTGTGATCAAGAATTGCTCACATTCTGAGGTATTAGTTCGAATTTTTTCAAGAGTGTGAAACTGTGTCTCATTCACAACTTTTACAGAAAGTATGAAAAAAATGGTCCTCTAGTAGTCATGAAAAAATTCTTCCATAATCTGAGAGGACGTATAAGTTGATTAGCTTTTGTATGACTGGAGTTACATCTCTGGTTACCTTAGAAAATCAAGGGAGCTAGCACTGGAGTAACTCAGTGAAAGTCATCTCAATCAGTTAGACGAGCCACCCCAGCTAGCTGCAAAGAAAGCTAACTGTGTAGGAAGAACTTAGATCTGAAGATGGAACTTCTCATTATTTCCCTGTAATTCTTCACAAGTACAGGGAGAGTGATAGGGGAGATTTCTCTCTGTGTCATGACCAAAGGAAATGGCATCAGGCAAAATCACAGCAACTTTCTAATTAGCAGATGTCTTGTTTTCTTATCTAATCATTTAATTTTTTATTGGTGAATTTAAGTCAGTGACATTTGAAGTTATAATGGCTGTTTGTTGTTTATTTCATTAATAACTTAGTTAAATATACTGAAGATGGGGAAAGAATGGGATAAGCATTACTTACTGTGTGAGGCATTGAGTTATTGTTGTTCAGTTGTTTCACTCATATCTGACTCTTCATGACCCCATTTGGGATTTCCTTGGCAAAGATATTGGGATGGTTTGCTTTTTTCTTCTTCACCTTGTTTTACAGATGACATAATTGAAGCAAACAAGGTTAAGTGACTTGCCCAGGGTCACATAGCTAGTAAGTTGTCTGAGGCTGTATTTGAACTCTGGTCTTCCTGACTCCAGATCCAGCAGTCTATTCTCTGTTCAGCTACCTCTGCTGAATACATGCACATTTGAACAAACACATACATACACATTTTCCTTCTCTTTTATGTAAGCACTAAGTTTCTTTTCTTTTACCAGCATACTCATCTTATTACTGTCTCATCAGCCCACAGCCATCCCTCACTGCAGCTATCCTGTTTGATAAATTCCTTGGACTTAATGTATCATACGTATTCCCTCCTTTTTCTGTTTACCCCTAACTTTTTCCAGGTCAGATAATTGTTTTGTGCCTAATGTTCCTTTCTCTATGTCTTTCTCATCTACTCTTCTTTTATAATGATGTTGATTTGTAAATATATCTTTCCAAGTACTTACGCAACCTTTTTTTAATCTTTTGTAAGCATCACTAGAATCTATTCTTAGGGAAGATATTTGTTGACTAAGTGGAATACAAGTATTCTCTAACTCTAGTTCAGTACGAAGGGAGTGGAGGGGTTGTGTGACTAATCCTATTTCTTGACTTTGCTTTTCTCTTCTTCAGTTTGTTTCACAGATGATGTAATTGAGGCAAATAAGGTAAATGACAAATCATAGATTCTGTAGCTCATTTTGCTCCCTCTTAGTTTCTTACTGTTACAAAGACTATGTAAGATTCTTTTTTTTTGGAAAAAAATTAAGTAATAAAGACAAATACTTCCCTATCTCAAAGGTTCATGTACTTTCTAGACCCTAGTCACATGACACAACTCCCCAAAAATTTTTTCTGGAAGATATGGAAAGAAGGAAAATCTCATAAAATTATGTTAGGAGAATTATTCAGTTTCTTCCTTTTAACTGAATAGCCAATACATTCTTTAGTGTTTTGGTTTATTTTTATAAGAAATGGTATTTTTTAGAACTAATTCTTACATTTCAGAATTTCGTGTTCATTTTTTTCTTTTATTTCTTATTATTGATGTCTAATCTTATTCTACTTTGATGGTTTATAGATAGAATTTGGAAAGTTTTATTATTATTTTTATTCTATTGCCATAAGATTTAGTCATTGACGTTGCAGTTATGAAATTCGATTACAGGCTTTCTGATTGATTTACAAGTTGGATTTATTTCTGTTCGTGTTCTACAGATTACTTTTATCTGAACTCTGCCATCTACTTTAAATATTCCTGAGTAACTTATTTTCTGTATTTTGGGGAAAGTTTGGTGATCATCTTTTCCATATAATGTTATGAAAGACTATAGTCCTTAAATTGTCACTTTGCATCTCATGTTTAATTTCAATATTCTTATTTTGCAAGGTTTTCATGTGTTCTTTTAGTCTTATTAGAAAATTCTATCTTTTCCTTCTGCCTTTTAATTTATATATTTAAAAACTATTTTTCCAAGGATTAACTGAGATAGAGAATGTCACTTTTTCTGAATCCTCTAGTTTCTGTTTAGGCTCACTAATTTATTCAATGCTTCAAGTTATTTTTTTTTTTATTTTCACTTATTTTTTTTCATTGATTATTTGATGTATTTTGGAATTTCTTGGAGTTTTACTATTGCTATTTCAGGATGTCTTGGAGGTTTTTTGTTTGTTTTTGCTATCTTTATGAGAGCTTCTTGACTCATTTTCCTTTGCTGCAAAATACTTGTCCAAAGGTCTCGATTTTTTCTTTGAATTATCATTTCTTGTCCTTGGTTATTTTTAATTTGTCTTATCTCATAAATCTTTTTTTTAAATGATGTCTGTTGAAAATATACTTAATACCTACCAATGTTTTCACTTATAAAATGTAGTATTTTTGTGCCTGTCCCCCAGACCTTATAATCCTTCTTTATTTTTCAGACTTCTAGGGGTAGATGAAGAATATTACCTAAAGAACATCAGATGGGTGGCCTGTTGTGACGCTGCTGTCCAAATACTTCTAATGGTCACTGTCATAACATCTATTCTACACCACGTACACTACCAGTCTTGTTATTCAGTCATTTCAGTTTTGTTCTACTGTTTGTCACCCCATTTGGGGTATCTTTGACAAAGACACTGGAGTGGCTTGCCATTTCCTTCTCTATCTCATTTTACAGATGAGGAAACTGAGACAATCAAGGTTATACAGCTAGTAAGTGTCTAACACCAGATTGGAACTCGTGAAGATGAGTCTTCTTGATTTCAAACCCAATACTTTATCCATTGTACCACCTACTTGGCTCCTCTGAGACATTTTTTTCTGTAACTGGATTTGTTTTAGTCCCTCCTACTGACTAAGGCATGGTCATGAATGGATATGGGAAGATTCTTCCAGCACATTGCAGAAGAGGAGATGTTTCTAAGGTGTCTTTACATTTGTGTCTCTACCCTTCAGTCACCCCTTCTAATGGTCATCCATTTTTCTTGTACTTTGTTAATTAATTTTAATTATGATTGTATTTTCCTTCCTCTGCTATTGATTTTTTTTAATACAGAAGGCTTCATGGCTCCCCCCCCTTTCCTTATTCTCTGGCCATTGAATTTTTCTGATTCACTTAACCTCAGCTCCTTCTTTCATCTGAGTTACCACCACTGAACTAACTGAAAAAGCCAGTGACTAAAATTACAGTAGACATTTTGGATGAGGGCTACTCCAATTTAGTTTCCAGGCTGTGAAATTAGGCAGAATCAGTATCAGAGACCCAGAGCAACGAAGGTTTCAACTGTTCTGGGAGGAGGAATGACAGATCATAGATGATAGGTAATAATATGGAAGGGAATTTAAATGCTGTCCAGTCAAATTGGGACTTTTACATACACTCCAAAATAAGGGTGCCTGAAATTTCGACCATCATCCTATATGCTACAAAAGCAACAAATAGGGACAAGAGGGAGTAGTGAAAAAACATGAACTATTTAGTTGCTCTTCAATGAGTTCTCTGTAAAAAAACACCTTGTGGCAGGCTCTTCCATTGATCTTCTTATACTAGTAACTTTCTTGAATTGAGGATTTTTGCTTCTATTATTTGGTGTGATTCTGGAATACTTTTACTCTGACATTTTCCCAAGATTCACCTAGAAAAAATATTTTTTTAAAGATCACTGCATGGGTAATTCATGAGAGAAATGGGCATTAATTAATTTTATCCTTTGTTGCATTGATGATAGTTGGGATTAAATATTTGTAAAACTGTGCTGGTGGATCCTTTCTGTATTAGAAATCATTTTACATCCAGAATACTACATAATGTGGAGACTGAGTGTCCATCTTGGAGTGAAATCATTTTTGGCCTTGCAGTATGATACCAAAGAGAAGCTAACGATGAAAGGCAAACTTGCCATTATTTTGATGCCAACTACATGATATTTCTTATATCTGAAAGGAAGAAAAAAATGGGTCTTGGCACCCTAAGTATGACATATTTGAAATATTCAAGGGCTAGCGAAACCCTGAATAATTCAGTATCTGAATTATATTATACTTATGAGTTTTGCCTGTCAAAGAGGAGATGATAAATACATTTGATTCGTTCTAACTGCTAGTGAATGCATCACTGACCCAATTAAGACTTCCCACAGTTGAACTGAACCAATATGGCCAACGTGATTAATCTGGCTTAAATCACTTCTGGTGACTTAATTTCAAGAAGAAGTCTCATAAATTCTAGAGGAGACCATGCCAACAAAGTTGTGAAGCCAGGGTTAATCTGCATGTATCCATTCTGGCTCATCATTTTAGCCACAAGTGAGGACAAGCCAAGCAATGCAATGCCAGTGATGGCCTGTTGGGATGTAATTCCAGTGTTACAATATCTTCCATATTTTTTGGTGAAATCGCATGATTGCGAAAAAATGTCTTTGTCAGTATATAGGAAATACCTTACCTTCAAATGGATTCTAAAAGTGGTGACATTAGGATTGCTATGCAATTTATCCTAGGGCCAAAATTTTCAAACTTTGTAAGAAACAAACAATATTATACTCTTTTTGAGCTCTGAATTAATTTCATGTTCTTTCCTAGAATATGCCAAAGCACTTTATAAATGCATGAGGTTACTCACAGTTTTACTAGCTTTTCAGTATTTTAAATAGCTTGTCATAGAGGTACCAAAGATTATTATTGAAAAATAAAAATAAGGATGCAATTTCATGAAGTTGGTAGCACAGTAGACCTCAGGTGAAAGTTATATGTGATTCTACCGTCATTTGATCTAAATAACATGTTGTAATCTTCTTATGCATCTAGAGTTACATTAAATTCATTTATTTAATTATTTACTCTCTAATTTGTATATCCTTTAGCATATTGGAGTGCATATAGTAGGCGCTTGAATTTGGATAGCAAAATATTAGTAATTTTATTAATGATAAATTAATGATTTACAATAATGAAGTGACTACTCCCATATTAATGGGAGTAGTTGAAAACAGTTTTATACATATCTGTAATGATATTTAATTTTTATCAGTAATTAAAATCCCAAATTTTAGATATTCTTATCAATACAATATTTTTGAGCTAATCAGGAGAATTTTCATGTAAAATCACTTTACAGTGATTCAGTTATTTTTCTGGACTACATCAAAAATAATAATGGATATGTATAACATATGCAACACATGTAACTTGTACCTACATAGGTAGATGATTTAGAGAGTGAGACAGATGATATAGGAATTTTTGTGGTCTAGAGAGTGTTCTTTCCTAGGAGTTTGGGCAAACTTTTTGGATCATTAAGCCTCAACATTGTTGTCCTAATGACAAATTATTTAAAGCTTAGGCTTTTGAATATATCTTCAGCGTATAGTAAAGAGGGGGAAAAGGTACTTAGTACACAATATGAATAAGGTATGGAACAGGTATTTATTTCATACACACAAAACAAATTCTAAATGATGCCCCCCCCAAAAAAAACAACAAAAACAATCTCTTGGCATATGTTAATGGAATTATTCTAAACATTTAAACATGATTCAATAACATTAAGTACTGTGACAAACTGTTTGAGGACCTTCTGAAAAGGCATTCTACCTTTCACTTTGATATTGCCTTATTCTCACACTTCCTTTTTTATCCCTTTCTTCTAGAAAAATTTAGCAGGTTTGGAACCATCCTCTTGTTAGTGACCATATTTTCCAAGTGAATTAGACTATTTACATGTGGTTTCTCCCCAGGCTGCTGACTTATCCTGGGGAAAAAAAAGACCTAGGACATCCATACCTCTTCAACTTACAAAATTTCCTTCAATTTTGTTTTTGAGAGGATGAATTATGATGCATGTTGGGATACTCGTTAATCCAAGATCGAGAAGAAACAAACAAAAACAAAGAGACTTCCCCAGATGTTCCAACATGTACATTGTCTACCATGTGCTCATGGCTGTAATGAGACTAAGTTGGAGGAGAGAACAAGCAGACCTTCATCTGCCCCTCACAAAAGGACATTCAAAACAATCCTGTCTTAATTCAGAATAGGAAGAGAATATAACACCAAGGATGGCATCATTCCAATTAAATATACCATGATCCATTAATTTTTTTCATTAGATTCCTGTCTAAAGATCAGTAGATTATTGTTAGAGGCAAAAATAAAAATATAAAGGAAAACAAATATCATGACTAGTTAAATTTATTAAATTAGAATTTAAATTAATGTGGAAACTATGGCTGAGTATAAGTTTAATATTTCAATAAATGGCTTAACTGATTTTGTTTACAGTGGAGCATTTTGGTATTAATTAAGATAAATTCATCATCATTTCTAGATTTCTAATATTTTGAAGTAGAATATAATTCTACAATATTCTTATTTTATTCTTATATTTTTGTGAGTATAGTTCCAGTATTGATGGGTGAAAAAAATCAAAGAAACGGGAAATGAAACAATATGTACAAAAATATTTGTAGGATTTCTTTTTGTGGTGACAAAAATTGGAAACTGAGAAGACAACCTATCAGTTGGGAAAGGGCTGAACAAGTTATGGTATAGGAGTTTGAAAGAATGCCTTTGCACTGTAAGAAAAGAAGAATAATTTCAGGAAATCTTGGAAAGACCTTTATGAAATGATGCGAATTGAAGTGATCAAAATTAGAATGATCTATAGGGCAGAAACAATAATGTAAAGACAATCAGTTTTGAAAGTCTTGGTTATTCTGACCCACCACAATTTCAAAGGACACATGATAAGACATGCTATTCATGTCCAGACAGAAAACTGATGGACTCATAATGCATATTGAAGCATATTTCTAAAAGTATACTTCTTTTTCTTGTGGTTTTTGGGGTTAGGGTGTGATGTATGGCTAAATCAGAAATTAGTATTGCATAACTAGGCATATTTGTAATTGCAATAGATTGCAGATAATGCTTGTTCTTGGTTTTAAACAAACATTACTGCTTTTGAGTGTTTTTTAATATGAATGAATGTCATGTTTTCCAAAAGTTTTTTTCTCCATCTATTGAATTAGACATATGATTTTTGTTGATTTTGTTATTTTTATCAATTATGCTTATAGATTTCTGAATATTGAACCAACTCTGAATTACTGATGTAACTCCAGTCTGGTCGTACCATATGAGCTTTTTGATATATTTCTGTAATCTCCTCGCTGGTAGTTTAATTAAAATATTTGCATCAACATTCATTAGGGAAATTAGACTATGGTTTTCTTTTCGTTTTACTTCTTCTTGGTTTACTTCTCCTTGGTATCAGAATCATATCTGTCTAAAAAAATTAATAGAACTCTTTACCTATTTTTTCAATCATATTATATAGTATTGAAATTAATTGTTCTTTAAATGTTTGGAATTTGCTTGTAAATCCATCTGTTCCTGTTTCCCTCCCTTAGGGGATTCATTTTGGTTTGTTTGATTTCTTCTCTGAGATAAATTATTTATATATTTTATTTTCTAGTCTATTAATCTGCACGACTTTTTTGGGTAAATATTCATCAAATTTATTTAGGCTCTCACTTTCGTTGGAAAATTGTTGTGCACAAAAGTTCTCAATAACTTATTTTATTTCTTTTTTTCTCTGATTGTAAATTCACCTTTTTCATTATTGATTCTGGTAATTTGATTTTCTCCTTTATTTTAAAATATCTATTTAGCAAATGATATATATAATTCTTAAAATCTAGTTTTACTTATTAACTCATTTTTTTTTTTACTTTTAAATTTGATAATCTTCTTGGATTTTCAAGATTTCTACTTTGGCATTTAAATGGGGAGGTTAATTGTTTTCAGGTTTTTTTTTTAATTGCATGCCAAATTGGTTGATCTGAACTTTTTCATTTTTATTGATGTGAATATTTAGAAAACTATTATTTGTACTATGTATATATGTTTATTCTTTCTTCCTTGAACTCACTGATATGAGAGTGAGGTTCTATTTCTGCACACTTCTCCTATTCTACTCCTCATTGTGTAATCTCTTCCTTAATTGTCCCATTTATGTGAAATTAGTTTTCTCATTCTTCCTCTCCGCCCCCCTCTCTCTCAGTGAATGTCTCCTTCTCATCCTTACATTCTTCTTTTGAGATCATCTCAACATAAAAGAATCACATAATAAAATAACCTCTCTGTATATTTAGATGTCCAATAAGAGTCTCAAGGATAATAGAGTTCTGGAATGTTACATGTAATCTCTCCCCATACAAACAACTTGATTCTTCTGTTCCCTTATGGTATTTTCCTCATGTATATCTTTGTATGCTTCTCCCCAACCCTGTGTTTGAATGCCAAATTTTCTATACAGTTTCATTATTTTCTTCAGGAATTATTGAAAGTCTATTTCATCATTTATTCATAGGTTTATAATCAGCTCTGCTGGCTATTTTATTCTTGGTTGTTCCTTTGATTTCTGGAACATCATAACCCAAGTTCTTCATTCCATTATTATGTTACTAAATACTGTGCAATTCATACTTTTGATCCATGGTACTTAAATTCTTTCTTTCTTGCTACTTGCATTATGTTCTTCTTGGGTTGGGACTTCTGGATTTTGGCTCTAATGTTCCTTTGAATCTTCATTTTGGATTTTTTCCCAAGAGGTAACTGTTGGAGAATTTCAATTTCTGTTTTTCCCTCTGGTTGTAAGATATTTGGGTCATTTTTCTTTATAATTTGTTGAGATATGACAACTATCCTTCTTATTGTTTGTGACTTTCAGGTAGTCCAATAATTTATAAATTATGTCTCCTAGATTTCATTTTCTCACTGGTAGTTTTTCCTATGTGTTATTTTACATTCCCTTTTATTTTTGAGTCTTTTGAGTTTGTTTTATTGTTTTCTGATGTATCATGGAGTTAGTTATTAATTTCCATTTGGTCCATCCTAATTTTTAAAGAATTATTATATTCAGCAAGATTTTGCTTCTCTTTTAAAATTTGGTCAGTTTTACTTTTAAGAAGTTTTTTTCTTCAGTAATGTTCTATACTTCTTTTGACAAAGTTATTAATTCTCGTTTCATTCGTTTCTTATGTAGCTCTCATTTATTTTACAATTTCCACAGATCACCAGTATTTGATTTTTAAAATCATTTTTTAACACTTCCTTTAACTTTTCAAAGAATTCTTGTTGGGCTTGTGACCAATCTGCATTTTGCTTCGAGATTTTGTTTGTAGTTGTTTTCAAGTCATTCTTTTAGTCTATGTTTGTGTCTTGAGTTTCCCAGGCACTACAAGTAGCTTTATAAAAGGATTCTTTTTGGTTTGCTTGTTTGCTCATTCTTTCAAAGCCATTCTCTGAACTTTGTACTTTATATTACTGTGGAAATGCCAAGTCTTAAATTCAATCTTTTTTATGTTCTTCTGGTGCTTCCACAGTTCACTCTTGGGATCTGTAAGTTTTCCACTTTTCCAAGTTAGCATGATCTGGGGAAAGGTCTGGTCACTGCTCTGAATTCTGGTAGTTCCTGACCTAGGTGTAATCTGTTGGACTGTGAGTGGCTGAATTTCAGCAGAGTATTTCTGAACTCAGTTACTATTAACCCACTGCGCAGTTCTGCACCCACAGAGTGATCAAACTGTTTGACTCCTCTTTAGTCTTGATTTATTGCCCTGATTGTTCCATTGGCAGCTCATGAGGGGGCTAAATCTTAGAATCAAGAATCTTCTGCTCTTGATTTCAGAGAAGCAAAGATAAGTTTTTGGAAGTTATTTTTTGTTCTACAAACAGCTAGGGTCTCTTACTCATAAGTGTTTTTCTTCATCTTGGAACTGTTACCCAGAGTGGGTAAGGGGCTATAGAGGTACCATCTGATAACTGTTCTTGCTCTTAGTACTGGTTTAGACATTGCCTGGAATTTCTTTTGACTCAATGCTTCTAGCCCTGGTATTCAGTTTCAGTTCCTTTACTTTCCCTAAACACTGTGGAACTCCTACTACTGTAGCTTCTGTTGCTTCTTACTCTGCTAGCTACACTGCTACTGTGCAGTGCCCCTGGACAGCTCTACCCTACATTCACAGATCTCCCTGTCTTCCTAAGCTGTCTTGAGCTAGAAAAATGAGTCACTTTGATTTTTTCATGTCTTTCCACAACAGAATTTGGTCTGGTGTATTTTCTAGGTTGTTGTGGAAAAGGAGTACTGGGCACAATAACGTTGATTCTCACTCTACCTTCTTTTTTAAAAGGGGAGAGGTTGTTAAAACAATTTTGATCAAACAAAATTATTAAACCTAGGTATATTTCCATCTATCACCTGCAATCAGATCCACTGGCTTCCCAGTTATGAATTTCTAGCCTTCACCTGCCCTGAGAGTTCAGATGCTAGAACCTTCAGCTCTTAGCATATTTCCCACTGACAGACAGGTGAAGGATTGAATATTTAGCGAAAGACAAAACATCACAATGTGCCTCTTCTACTTCAGAATTGAATCTGTCAGCTACTAAATTATGTGCATTTTCAAGCAGTTAGCATAGTTTACAGTTTCAGAGTCATCACATCTCCACCATTTCTAGAGTAAATTGCTTCATAAATGTTAAGTAAAAGGATAATGTTATATGTCCCATTGTAATTAGATAAGATCTCTTGATAGATGGAGATAATGTGTTTCATGTATATTTTATTACAGACTCCAGAGGAAATCTGAAGGAAAAAAAAATACCTGCTACTACTTTTGGAAATCTAGACTTGCAAAACATCTATGAAAATCAAATAAAAATCTATCTTAAATTTGCAACCATTGTTTTGAAGAAAAAGTTAAAGTGAATCAAATAAAGAAATGCCCATTAATAATTTTACACTAAAATGCAGCCTCTGATAGTTGGATTAGTTTTTCTTCTAGATTTAAGGAACTCATATGGGCTTGAGACATGACTTTTTTTCCTCCTTGAGTGCCATAAATGATAAGTTAGGTTCTTGAGAGTAAGAATTGTTTTCATTATTTTATCCCCAGCACAGTGCATTGCATAAAGTAAGAGCTTAATAAATGTTGATTGTCTAACTGATTGTATCCAATTAAAGTAATGACTTGTTTCAACATCTTATACTTGAGAATTTCATGACCACAATTTGGATCTGCATCAGAAATAAAGCCTTTTACATTTATATCCCCTGTAGTGTGTCAAATGCAAAACAACATATTTAAACATGGTAGAAAAACTTGAAGTCTCTAGGAATAAAACTTCATTCAGATTTGGTTTTAAAAATATTTAAAATCCAAAAATCCTGTTTTAATTTAATTTGCATTGGGATTTTTAAAAAGGAAGTTTTAGCCTTAACTTTTACATTATTTATGTAATATTTGGCAAGTCATTTGAACACTTGTGACTTTTGGTAACAAGTTGAATCTACTATGATTTAGTTAACTCATTCAAGATTCTCATAACCATTGTTGCCATTTCTAAGTGCTCATATTCCTTTTTTTTTAAATCTACTGATACAAAATTTTACAGTTCTCAACATAAATTGGTCTATTGTGATCCATAGTATAGCATTCATTTTTCTTCAGTTTTGAAAATGATAACTTTTATCTATCTCTAGTCTTTGGCATGTCTCCCATTCTCCACAGCTTCATAAAGATTATAGGCAATGGGGGGAGGAGCCAAGATGGCGGAGTAGAAAGATATACGTATGCTAGCTCCTAACCCACAGCCCATAAAATACCTGTGAAGAAGAACTCCCAACAAATTCTGGAGCAGCAGAAGCCACAGAACAATGGAGCAGAGGAGATTTCTGTTCCAGAGAGACCTGAAAAACCGACACCAAAGGTCCATTGTGCCCCAGACCCAGAGCAGAGCCTGGCCCTGCCTCAGCCACTGGGCACCAAGAGGAGCAGATCTGAGCAGGTTTCAGGGACAGAATCTCTAGCAGCAGAGCAGGTCCATCCACCCACAAGCACCAAAGGTCAATGAGAGGGTCTTTTCAGCTTGCTGAGAGGGGATCAGGGTGTCCCCATAACTCAGGCCCCCTCTGGAGGCAGCAGCAGACAGGGGCTCTCAAAGCAGGCAGGAGCTCAGATCCATTGTTAAAGGTCTCTGCATAAACCCCCTGAAGGAACTAAGCCCCATGGGGTGACCCTGCCCCCATCTGAGCACCTGAACTTAATCTCACACTGAATAGCAGCCCTGCCCCCACTGAAAGCCCTGAGGCTGGGAAGCAGCATTTGAATCTCAGCCCCCAAGCACTAGGTGGGCGGATCTGGAGGTGAGATGGGTGTGGAGAGGAAACTCAGAAGTCAAGTAACTGGGTGGGAAAATGCCCAGAGAAGGGAAAAAATATAAGACCATAGAAGGTTACTTTCTTGGTGAACAGATATATCCTCCCATCCTTTTTGATGAGGAAAAACAATGCTTACCATCAGGGAAAGACATAGAAGTCAGGGCTTCTGTATCCCAAACATCCAAAATAAATATTCAACGGGTTCAGGCCATGGAAGAGCTCAAAAAGGATTTTGAAAATCAAGTTAGAGAGGTGGAAGAAAAACTAGGAAGAGAAATGAGACAGATGCTAGAAAAGCATGAAAAGCAGGTCAACATCTTGCTAAAGAAGACCCAAAAAATGCTGAAGAAAATAACACCTTGAAAAATAGGGTAACTCAATTGGCAAAAGAGGTTCAAAAAGCCAATGAGGAGAAGAATGTTTTAAAAAGCAGAATTAGCCAAATGGAAAAGGAGGTCCAAAAACTCACTGAAGAAAATAGTTCTTTGAAAATTAGAATGGAAGAGATGGAGGCTAATGACTTTATGAGAAACCAAGAAATCACAAAACAAAACCAAAAGAATGAAAAAATGAAAGACAATGTGAAATATCTCATTGGAAAAACAAGTGACCTGGAAAATAGAACCAGGAGACACAATTTAAAAATTATGGGACTACCTGAAAGCCATGATCAAAAAAAGAGCTTAGACATCATCTTTCATGAAATTATCAAGGAAAACTGCCCTGATATTCTAGAACTAGAGGGCAAAATAAGTACGAAAGGAATCCACTGATCACCTCCTGAAAGAGATCCAAAAAGAGAAACTCTTACGAATATTGTGGCTAAATTCCAGAGTTCCCTGGTCAAGGAGAATATATTGCAAGTAGCTAGAAAGAAACAATTCAAGTCTTGTGGAAATACAATCAGGATAACACAAGATCTATCAGTTTCTACATTAAGGGACTAAAGGGTGTGGAATATGATATTCCAGAAGTCAAAGGAATTGGGACTAAAACCAAGAATCACCTACCCAGCATAACTGAGTATAGTACTTCAGGGGAAAAAATGGTCTTTCAATGAAATTGGGGACTTTCAAGCATTCTTGATGAAAAGACCAGAGTTGAAAAGAAAATTTGACTTTCAACCACAAGAATAAAGAGAAGCATGAAAAGGTAAACAGCAAAGAGAAGTCATAAGGGACTTACTAGAGTTGAACTGTTTGCATTCTTACATGGAAAGACAATATTTTTAATTCTTGAAACTTTTCAGTATCTGGGTAGTGGGTGGGATTACACACACAGACAGCACAGAGTGAATTGAATAGGGTGGGATCATATCTTAAAAAAATGAAATTAAGCAGTGAAAGAGAAATATATTAGGAGGAGAAAGGGAGAAATGGAATGGGACAAATTATCTCTCATAAAACAGGTAAGCAAAAGACTTTTTAGTGAAGGGAAAAAGAGAGGAGGTGAGAGAAAAACATGAAGTTTACTCTCATCACATTCGACTAAAGGAAGGAATAAAATGCACACTCATTTTGGTATGAAAACCTATGTTACAATACAGGAAAGTAGGGGACAAGGTGATAAGCAGGGTAGGGGGGAGGATGGAAGGGAGGGCAATTGGAGGAGGGAGCAATTTGAAGTCAACACTTTTGGGGAGGGACAGCAACAAAAGAGAGAATAGAAGCAATGGGGGGCAGGATAGGATGGAGGGAAATATAGTTAGTCTTACACAATACGACTCTTATGGAAGTCACTTGCAAAACTACACAGATATGGCCTATATTGAATTGCTTGCCTTCCCAAAGGGAATGGGTGGGGAGGGAGGGATGAAGAGAAGTTGGAACTCAAAGTTTTAGGAACAACTGTCGAGTACTGTTTTTACTACTAGGAAATAAGAAATACAGGTAATGGGGTATAGAAAGTTATCTTTCCCTACAGGACAAAAGAAAAGATGGAGACAAGGGAAGGGAGGGATGATAGACGAGAGGGCAGCTTGGTGACAGGGGTAATCAGAATGCTCGGTGTTTTGGGGTGCAGGCAGGGGCCAAATGGGGAGAAAATTTGGAACCCAAAATTTTGTGAAAATGAATGTTAAAAGTTAAATAAATAAATTTAAATTAAATAAAAAAAATTATCAGCAATGGTTCAGCAGTGATTCAGCAATGGAACATGCCAGTTTTCTCAGGACATGGTCATGAAATTTTCCCAAACCAGAAGACTTTGAACTCATGAATACATTATAAAAAAACTTACTCTTTGACCTGAACTTTCCTAATCTGTTTTTAATTTCCATTCCCTCTTTACCATTTCTGTTGTATCCTTTCCAATTCAAGGTTCTTAAAATCTTAAAAAACTACAAGAAAATAGCGATTATTTAATTAATCAAGAAAGTATTATTGAACACCATATTCTTTATCTCTTGCCTTTTATCAATAGCCTCAATCAGGGGGCCTTTCTGTTCCTTGTCCTCTTTGCTTTGAACATAGAACTAAAAGCTTTTTGAGTTGTCCTCAAAATTTTTTCCAAACCCCACGTCATTCTGAACTTTATCCTTCCCAATACTATTCATGTCTTCATGCCTTTTCAACAACAGCAGAAGCAAAAAAGACAAAGTTTAAAGACACAGAATGCAGTCCTTTGTTTGCTAGTTCAAAAACACAGTTATCTTACTCCAGTAGAAATTTCCTTAGATCTTTTCTGTTTGTAACTCCAGTGTATATTATTCCTAATTTACACAGAATGGTCTTTTGCCAACCACTACAGGTAGAATTAGATAAGAACGTAGCATTTGGATTTATAGATATCACCCCTATGCCAGAACATAACTTTTAACCACATTTAAAGAGAATGTAAGCTCTTAAATGAAGATATAAAGTAATTTTGCCAGAATTTAAGAAGTAAAGATATCTCTTTTGCTCTGCCTTTTCCAGATGCATGAACACCCTGCCATAATTTCATTTTGGGATACCATGGAAGACGTTTTAATGCCATAATTTTATCTAAAGAAGTGTCATTTAATTATTCAGTACTCCCCAGAGCTTTCTGATACAACCTAGTGTTAACATACATTCCCTCCCCCATTTCTTCAGGATGGTGAAATCTTAAAAACTTTTATGATATGACTAACAGAATGTGCTCAGTAATTGAAAAAGAAAATCATATAAGCAAATCACTTTCTTTTGGGGTAAAGGCATAAGAATTTACTATGTACCTGCTGTGAACCAGGTGCTGTGCTAAGTGCTTTATAATTATCATCTCAATTGATCTTCACAACATTTTTTTCATTGTTTAAAATAGAAGGATGATGGGACCAATGTGGTTCTATGGTTTTCTACTCTATTGAAATATCCATATTCACTTTCACAATATCAACATAAAACTGAAATTTAGTAGTTTTTAGACAGTAATTCATGTATTTAATTGATTTTAAAAAAAATCTGCTCTACCTCTATATTCTATCATGTCTACCCACGACAATGTTGTCACTCTTAACTTATAAGCTCCCCTGCAAAAGGTAGGCACTGAGTATGACAGTTATGGAGAGAGCCCTGGACTTAGACATAATAGAGGCATCATATGTGTGTGTGTGTTTGTGTGTGCATATGTATATATATGTGTGTGTGTGTGTGTGTACATGAGGCAAATAAAGGTGTGTGTATGTAAATATGGGTGTATATGTATGTATATATGTAATATACATGCATACACATGCATATGTATATATAGTGTAAGTGTGTATATACATATATAAAATATATATACATATATACGCACATATATGTGTGTGTGTATGTGTGTGTGTAGTATTGGAGTGGAAATACCTAGTAGCTGGAGAATTGAATGGCTTCCTCCAGAAGGTGTTGTGTAAGCTACGTCTTAAAGAAAGACAGTGATTCTGAAGGTATAGTGGGAGTGCATTCCTGGTATGAGAAACAGATAGCATGAAGTCATGGAAAGGGGAGATGTACCATTATGAGCTTCAGGCAGTGAGTAGCCACTATGGCTGAAGGGTAAAGAGAAGAGTAGGAAATAATGTTTAAGAGAACTCTAATGAGCCCAAGCCACATGACCTGGGGTAAGCCTCAGACTTTCTAACCTTGTATTTCCTCATAATAACCACAGGTGTATTGCCTGCTATCCTGTGGTTATTATGAAGATCAATTTAATTTAGTTCAGCAAACAGTGATTAAGTATCTAATATATGCTAGGCACATAGAGGATAGAGGGGATATAGAGACAAATATGAAACCATGAAAACAGTTCCTGTTCTTTCAAGGTTTACATTTTATGTGGATGCAAACCAGATAATATCTGTAAGGTGCTGCATAATAGTGATTTCTCATTAATTCTTTTTATACAGCTGTCAGCCTTGTGCCGCATATAACTGAGCACAATTTTGTTTATTCTTGCTAGTAACAATGATGATGATGCAGGGGAAAAAAGGCAAATATAAAGTAATTTGTTGAGGGAACTACATCATCAAAAGGCATGCATTAACAAAAAAGCAAGATATCCTTTTGAATGTAATGCGTGTATATATATATATGTATATTATATATAGTATATAGTATATAATGTAACGGTTAAGCAATGCCTAGAGGCAGAAGACTCTTGAGGCCCTTTGCAAGTTCAAGTTTCTGTGTTTTTATTTCCATTATAAGAAAAGAAAATGTCATGGTGTACCAAGAATAGTAGAAACATATTTTATTATGAAGCCATGCAAACATATAGAGTTAGGGATGCATATCTTGTCTACTTACAGATGGTTATATCTTGAGCTATAATAAAGCTCTCAAAATCATTTGCAAATTTGTCCAGCAACAACTCTCCCTTTAATGCTGAAGATTCAACAGTAGCAGATGGCAGAGAGAGCAGTGAAGGATGCTGCTGACCCACGAGGGTGATGTCTGTCACTAAAGCGGTCTGGTTCCAAGAGCCAGAGTCTGTTGAGGTCATGCTGCTTACTGCTACTTTAGGGTTGACTTGATTGATCATATTTGTGGTTTTTACGGGAATCATTGAGATATAGAAAAAGCATAGCTATTCCACCCAATGCTAGAGAAAGAATCCTGGGAAATAGAGTATCTCCATTTGCAAGAGGGTAAATAAAATAAATTAAAAACATAGAGGACACATAGAAACAGCCTGTCCTGGAATGTCACATGTTTGCCTTCGTTAAAAAAGGTGTGTAGTAATAATAAGAAGAAAACAGAAAATAAATAAATAGATGAATGAGTGAGTGAAAGAACGAATGAATAAACCAATGAATAAATAAATTAAAAAAAAAAAAACATGAGGAGTCTTTTAGTTTGCTCTACTTATCTTCTTTAACATGACTACCTATGGCAATGATTTTATTCTTCCAGAAAAAAAAGAATCCAGAGCATACATTTGGAAGCACAGCATGGCTTCCATTTCATCTATTAGAATAAAAAAAATGAAATTAGGATAGGAAGAAAGGGAAGTTAAATTTAGTAGGATTCAATATGCGCACATACATCCTAGGTATTTTACAGGCATATCTGCTTCTGACACATATAATAACTATCTTACCTTGGCCAATCCCCAAATATCTTACTGACTCTGACAATTCTCTGAAATTACAAGTTAGAGGTCAATGCTTGATCCGCCCTGGTTCTAAGGAATTCTACATTAGGGAAGTTCTGAGAAATGCTGCATTAAGAAATTCTTAACATCCATAAAATCATAGGTAGTCACAGGGGAAAAAAGCTCCAATATATAGCCAGTTCAATGTCAATAGAGGGGTAATACTTGTGTTTTCATTAGTATAAGGAACTTTGGGGTAAGAAAATTTTTTTAAAATAATATTTTGGTTTTTCTTCAATTACATGTTATAACATTTCTTTTTTCAAAATGTTTTTTTTTTGAGTTCCAAATTCTATCCATCCTTCCTTCTGTTCCTGCCTCCCTTAGATGGTAGGAAATCCAATATAGATCATATACATGCAATTGCGTAAAACATAAGAAATTTTTTTTAAAACAAATGTACATTGGCACATGCTTTATACCATATAACCTTAGAGAGTATCTAGAACACTGACCAAGAAGAAAATGATAATTTATTAAGCACGTATTATTATGTGTCAGAAAAGGTGCTAAACATTTTTTTTATTTAACTTTTAACATTTATTTTCACAAAATTTTGGGTTACAAATTTTCTCCCCTTTTATCCCCTCCCCCCCCAAACCCAAGCATTCTAATTGCCCCTGTGACCAATCTGCTCTCTCTTCTATCCTCCCTCTCTGCCCTTGTCTCCGTCTTCTCTTTTGTCCTGTAGGGCCAGATAGCTTTCTTGACCCCTTAACCTGTATTTCTTATTTCCTAGTGGTAAGAACATTACAGTTGATCCTAACACTTTGAGTTCCAACTTCTTTAGCTCCCTCCCTCTCCCCCCTTCCCTTTGGAAGACAAGCAATTCAATATAGGCGAAATCTGTGTAGTTTTGCAAATGATTTTCATACTAGTTGTGTTGTATAGGACTAACTATATTTCCCTCCATCCTATCCTGTCCCCCATTACTTCTATTCTCTTATGATCCTTTCCCTCCCCATGAGTGTCGACCTTGGATTGCATTCTCCTCCCCATGCCCTCCCCTCTATCCTCCCCCCCATCTTGCTTGTGCCCTTGTCCCCCACTCTCCTGTATTGTGAGATAGGTTTTCCTATCAAAATGAGTGTGCATTTTATTCTTTCCTTTAGTGGAATGTGATGAGAGTAGACCTCATGTTTTTCTCTTGCCTCCCCTCTTTATCCCTCCACTAATAAGTCTTTTGCTTGCCTCTTTTATGAGAGATAATTGCCCCATTCAATTTCTCCCTTTCTCCTCCCAATATTTCTCTCTCACTGCTTGATTTCATTTTTTTTTTAAGATATGATCCCATCCTCTTCAATTCACTCTGTGCACTCTGTCTCTATGTATGTGTGCATGTGTGCATGTGTGTGTGTGTGTACTCCCACCCAGTACCCAGATACTGAAATGTTTCAAGAGTTACAAATATTGTCTTTCCATGTAGGAATGTAAACAGTTCAACTTTGGTAAGTCCCTTATGACTTCTCTTTGCCGTTCGCCTTTTCATGGTTCTCTTCATTCTTGTGTTTGAAAGTCAAATTTTCTTTTCAGCTCTGGTCTTTTCATCAAGAAAATTTGAAATTCCTCTATTTCATTGAAAGACCATTTTTTCTCCTGAAGTATTATACTCAGTTTTTCTGGGTAGGTGATTCTTGGTTTTAGTCCTAGTTCCTTTGACTTCTGGAATATCCTATTCCATTCCCTTCGATCCCTTAATGTAGAGGGTGCTAGATCTTATGTTATCCTGATTGTATTTCCACAATACTTGAATTGTTTCTTTCTAGCTGCTTGCAATATTTTCTCTTTCACCTGGGAATTCTGGAATTTGGCCACAATGTTCCTAGGAATTTCTCTTTTTGGATTTCTTTCATGCGGTGTTCTGTGGATTCCTTGAATATTTATTTTGCCCTCTGGTTCTAGAATCTCAGGGCAGTTTTCCCTGATAATTTCATGGAAGATGATGTCTAGGCTCTTCTTTTGATCATGGTTTTCAGGTAGTCCCAGAATTTTTACATTGTCTCTCCTGAATCTATTTTCCAGGTCAGTTGTTTTTCCAATAAGATATTTCACGTTATCTTCCATTTTTCCAATCTTCTCGCTATGTTCTGTGATATCTGTCTTTCTCACAAAGTCCTTAGCGTCCATCTGTGCCATTCTAGTTTTGAAAGAACTATTTTCTTCAGTGAGCTTTTGAATCTCCTTTTCCATTTGGCTAATTCTGCTTTTGAAAGCATTCTTCTCCTCATTGGCTTTTTGAACCTCTTTTGCCAATTGAGTTAGGCTAGTTTTCAAGGTGTTAATTTCTTCAACATTTTTTTGGTTCTCCTTTAGCAGGGAGCTGATCTGCTTTTCATGCTTCTCTTTCATCCCTCTCATTTCTCTTCCCAGTTTTTCCTCCACCTCTCTAATTTGATTTTCAAAATTCTTTTTGAGCTCTTCCATGGCCTGAGCCCATTGGGTGGGCTGGGACACAGAATCCTTGATTTCTGTGTCTTTGCCTGATGGTAAGCATTGTTCTTCCTCATCAGAAAGGAAGGGAGGAAATGTCTGTTCTCCAAGAAAGTATCCTTCAATAGTTTTATTTCTTTTCCCTTTTCTGGGCATTCTCCCCAGCCAGTGACTTGACCTCTGAATATTCTTCTCACACCCACCTCGCCTCCTGGTCCTCCCAGCCAGCATTTGGGGACTGAGATTCAAATGCTGCTTCTCGCCTTAGGGCTTTTGGCGGGGGCAGGGCTGCTATTCAGTGTGAGAATTAAGTCAGATGGTCAGGTCGGGGCAGGGCCACCTCTCAGGCTCAGTTCCCTCAGGGGGTTTATGTACAGACCTTCCACAATGGATCCAGGCTCCCGCCCGCTTGGGGAGCCCCTGTCTGCAACAGCCTCTCAGCTTCTATCTCCCGGGGGGGCCCGAGCCATGGGGGCACCCCACTCTCCTCTCGACCCGCCAAAGAGACTCTCTCACCGACCCCTGTCACCTGTGGGTGGAGGGGCTTGTGCCGCCCCTGGAGATCCCGTCCCTGAAGCCTGCTCGGATCTGTGCCTCTTGGAGCCGCGGCCGCTGCAGGTCTGGGCTGGGCTCCACGTCTGCAGCGTGAGGGACCTTTTGTGAGAGGTTTGCAGGTCCCTCTGTGGGTGGAGGGACCCTCGTGGCCGCAGGATATCTCGATCCCGTTTGGATCTCCTCCTCACGGTGTCGCGGCCGCTGCAGGGCTGCACTCAGCTCCCAGTCCCGGCGCCCAGTCCGCAGCACAAAGGACCCCCCGCGAGAGGTTTGCAGGTCTCTCCAGAACAGAAATCTCCCTCGCTCCAATATTCCGTGGCCTCTGGGTGCAGAATTCACTGTAAGTTGGTCCCCTCCAGCCGCTCTGTGGGTTGTGGGTTCGGAGCTATGTGTATGTGCGTCTTTCTACTCCGCCATCTTGGCTCCGCCCCGGTGCTAAACATTTTACAAACAGTATTTTAATTGATTTTCTTAAGAACCGTAATAGGTAGGTGCCATTTTAATTATACCCTTTTTGCAGATGAGGAAATGAAGGTAGACTGTGGTATGTGACTTGCCCAGCATCACAAAGTTAGTGTCTGAGGTCCTATTTGAAGGCAGGGTCTTTGGGACTCTAGGCCCAGCACTCTATTTACAATGCCAACTAGCTTCCTCTAGATGCTAAGTGACATGCCCAGTTTTCTGCAGTTGGTATGCATCAAATGCAGGATTTCTTTTTTACAAATCAAGTAATTAGGCAAATGATACTAGGCAGCAATATTGCTACACAAGCCATACAGATATCCTTAATCCCAGCATTCTTGAGCTGTGGGACACAGAATGTCCTAAATATCTAGAGGCAGGATTTGAACCTAGGCCTTTGTCACCTCTCACCTGATATATAGCAATATTGATTTCCAAGCTCTAAGTTTCCCACTCCAATATAACCTCTAAGACAGTAAAGTGTGGGTCTTACCATGTCACTTCCTTATTCAATAAATTCCAGTGTCTCCCCATTACCTCTATGATGAATTGCAAAATTTTGTGTTTAATATTGAAAATCCTCCACAATCTGGTCCCTTTGTATCCTTCCAGGCTTGTTACAAAATCCTCCTCTTTATACTATGGTTCATACAAAATGATGTTTTAAATACTCCTCAAGTATGGCATTTCATTTATTTATTTCTGTTCCTTTATTTCTCATATTTCTCTGTTCCTTATTTCTAACATCTATACCTTTGCATTGACTGCTTCTTCTGCTTGCAATGGACTTTATCCTAACTGCTATCTCTTAGAATCCCTGATTTCCTTCAAAGCTCTGGGTAATCAATCATTTTCTTTTGAAGTTGTCCATTCATTTCAGTCATGTCCAACCTTTCATAACCCCATTTAGGATATTCCTGAAAAAGATACTGGAATGGTTTGCTATATCCTTCTCCAATTCATCTGATAGATGAGGAACTGAGGGAAACAGGGGGAAGTGATTTCCCCAGGGTCACATAGTTAGTAAATGTCTGAAGTGAAATTTGAAGTCAGGAAGATGAGTCTTCCTCATTCCAGGTTCAGCACGCTATTCAGTGTGTTACCTAACTGTCCAACCTTTTTCTACCTGAAGTTTTTTTTCTAATATGCCCAGATGCCAGTGTCTTCCTCCATCAAAGCACCATGCCTCTGTTTGATATATATTTTACACCATATGTGTATATAGAGTGCAAATATACTATATATGAATATATTTTACTTATCATATATAAATACATATATATGATACTCACAAATCACCCACACATGCATGCATACACATAGATAGAGATAGAGAGATAGAGAGATAGAGAGATAGAGAGATAGATAGATGTGATTTTGCTTTCTTAACTACAATTTCCTCAAAGAAAGAGACTTTTACATTTGTGTTTCTCTCTCTAACACCTAAAATAGTGAGTGCTTGGCATATAGAAAGCGATAACTCATTACTTGATGACTGATGGAACTAGAGTAGGGATCATGTGTGGTGCAATAAAGTGGCCCACTTCTCCCCAATGACTTCTTTTCTTTATGATGACTGTGGGCTAGTGGTTTGGGAGACAGTGTTATTCTTAAAGGTTTCAGATTCAGAGGAGTTGATAGTCAAGAGTGTGATGATGGGGTTGGTTTGACTTATCTCATGTTGCCTCCAATACTCCCCTCCTCAAACCCTCCCCATTAGAGTCCTCTGCTACTAAAGCTAAGGTATTTTGCCTAGATACTGAGTGGTGTTTGATGAAAAAGTCTGGGCCTTCCTCCACAGGAATTATTTCTTCAGATGATGGTTCTGAGACCTGGGCTATCCTCCAATTCTTCACTCAGTTCATGAAGAAATAGTTCTTATTACAAATAAAGTCAAATTCCTGAAAGGTTTCCAGATAATTAACGAGCATGTGAAAATACACATCTTTCCTTTTTTGAGAGGAAATTTATAGTGAAACCATTTAGAAAGCTGAACTTTAAAAAATAAATTCAAATCAACAGCTCTTTTTTGAGAAATGTCCTTTGTCAAATATCTGTCATTCTTTAATATTTCACTGATCTTCTGGTAAGGTTACTGTTTGAATTACGGAGTGTGTGGCAAGAGAGGCCTTTGAAATCAAACCTCCCTTTCTTTTCAATATGACTGAAAAGTCTATGAACTAGGATAAAGGTTAAACCAGCTGAAATGTATTATCTCACATTTAACTAGAACGATGAAATCTGATCACTTGACTTGTATTACAACAATTTAGAATATCTTGAATGCTTTCAGAAAGCATGTCCTCATTTTGTGGTGGAAAGGCAACACAGTAAAAACTGGCATAGTTCCAGAAGAAAATCATATCTTATACATTTTCTTTTTTTCTGATTTGTTTTATTCTGAACTTTAGAAATAAAACAAAAATTTTTATAACACAATAAAATAGAAAAAAATATCATTGCACATGAAATGGCAACTGTATTGCACACAACTCTCTATTCCCTTTATTTTTTTTAATTTATGGTAAAATTAATCATTTACATAATATATTATAATAAAAAGACTGCACGTGAAAGTACAAATCCATTATGTACAACATGCTATCCTTTTAAATATGTATTAAAATTCTCATGCAGCTTTTTTTGAACCTTTCTTCTTCCTTTCTCCCTCTGCTGGAGAGATGGCTACCATTAGACACAAATATGCGTGTGTGTGTTTGTGGGTGTGTATTCATATACATACACACATATATACCCAGTACATATGTGCATCTGAACATATGTATGTAAAAATCATCCTATACATACTTCCATTTATTAGTTCTTTCTCTAGATGCCAATAGTGTCTTCCTTTTCAGGTCCTTTGTAACTAATTTGGGTATTCATAATAGTGAAAAAAGTTGTTCTTGAAAGAGTATTGCTATTATTGTGTTTAGTTTTCTCTTGATTCTTCTCATTTTACTCTTCCTTATTTCATGCAAGTTTATCCATATTTTTCTAAGATCACTAAGCTCATTGTTTCTTATAGCACAATAGTATTCCACCACATCCATATATCACATCTTTTACAGTCATATTCCAATTGATGAACATATTTATAATTTTAAGTTTTTTTGTCACCACAAATGTTACTGTTACAAATATTTTAGAACATATTGGTTCTTTTCCTTTCTCCCTAATCATCTTTGGAAATGGACCTAGTACACCCTCTATGATTCTCAAAGAGATTAGTCTTCCAAGAGGACACGTTTTTCTTCCCTTACTAGAATATAAACTTTCCATCATTGTATTTTCTTATTACTCAAAAGTATTTACTTTATTGGTCAAATTATTTACCTTTTTTGTATTCCTTTGGTTCCTACACTTGTATTTCAAAGACTCAATTCAGTTCTGGTAGCTTCATCAGTCAAGGTTGGAAGTTCTCTGTTTCATTAAGAGTACTTATTTACCCCGCCCCCAACAGTATCTGCTTACCTTCTACAACAACATATTTCATATTGTCTTGTCCTTTATAATGGTATGTACCAGACCTGTCATTTTCTCTATACACACTTTCTTTCTGGATTCTTGCAGTGCTTTCTTTAATTTTGTTTGCTTTTCTTCTTCTTTGAACAGGAAACTGAATTTTTGCCTACAGCACTTCTGGGAGTTTTTATTTCGGAATTTCTTCCAGATTATGACTGATTCTTTCTATTTCAATTTATTTTGTGGTTCTAATACATTTGTAAAATTTTCATTTTTTAAAATAGTAACTAAGCTTCTTTTTATATTTGACATTTTCAGGTAGTTCATTTATTTCTCACCTGTTTTCCATGTCACTTTTTTCATAAAAGATATCCTAAAATTTTATGATTTTTTTCGAGTTTTCAGTTTTTTCTAGTGTTACTTCTTGTCTCATCGAGCCATTGATTCCTGTACAATCTAATTTTCAAGACGTTTACTAATAGAATAAATTTTCACATCTCTTATCCAAAGTTTTTTTCTTTCAAATTCTTTCCTCTGGTACTTTCATTTCCTTTCCATTCTTTCCTCTAGAGCACTTCATCATCATCATCATCACCATCATCATCATCATCATCATCATCTACTGTTATTATTATATTCATTATTATTATTATTTTACTTATTTTCTTGCAGAAGGTCTGGTAGATCTTTTGTTAATTCTGTGAATTTTTCTTGAGGCATTGATTGTAGATGATATGGGGTTATTCTCTTCCTCTAGGTTTATATCTTGGGATTCCCTGAGTTAATAATGTTCTTTTATTATCAGCATATTCTCCTTTTACTAATTTTTCCAGACTTATATCAGACTGTGTGCAATTCAGGAAGGAATGGTGGACTCTTCCTTAGAACTGATTGGCATCATCCACTTTCTAGATAAGTGAGAACTGTCTTCATACACTAGCTCAGGAAAACTCTGGTGAATTTACTACACTAAGGAAATCTATACTGTGTACTTCAGTTCAAGGCTCACCCTGACCATTGCTCTCCAGTTCTAAACTCTGTTCTAGGGTGAATACAGCATAGCTGCAGCCTCTGATATTCTTGAGAAGACTTCTATGTACTGTTCTTCTAGGCTAGGTTTTTCTATCTATAACTTTCCTCTGGTGGCTATATCCTTCTCTCCCTCTCCTCCTTCTTACCCTTTCTCTTCCCTTCCTTCCTTCCTCCCTCCTTCCTCCTTCTTCCTTTTCTGAAATAATTGTAAGAGAAATGGGACATTCTGTTTCCACTCATTCTACCAGCTTGAGGAAAAGCCCAATTGAAATGGATTTTTTAAAAATTGGTTTTCCCCTAGGTTTTAGGAAAAAGTCACAAATCAGCTCAAATTCATTTGACCTTTTCCCTAACTTCTATGAAAGCCAATTCCACTACAGACTGTTATGACAAGAATCCTATAAAAGCCGAAGTTTCAGCTGGGTCTACATTTTAGAATTGCAGTTACAATCAAGCTCAACTTCAGATTGTTGTAGAAAAGTTTTGCCCTTGGGTGGAGTTATTCAATTACTTGTGGATCCTGGAGAGAATCTGGTCTCCAATTTTTTAAAATGGAGTTGAAGGAAAAGGGAACTTTTTAACATTCATTATGGATGTAAATGTACCAGGGAGGGCTGTAAAAAGCATTTTATTTAAGCTCATTTAAGACTGGAAGCAGAGGAACATCTGTAACTACTCTGAAGGGGACAGTGAAGGAACTTTTTATGAGTAAACTGGGATTGTTGATTTTAATTATTTGAGGACATAGATTATTCAGTAAAGCACAAAGAGCTTATTTAGCTGCTACCAGTAGCTATCCCACTGTCATCTAAGAATATAATTTCTTGGTCACTTATTTCATTTTCATATGTATAACAAGAACAAAAATTGAAACATACCAAAATATTTAATATAGTATTAATAATTATAGCTAATAGCACTTGAAAGTTTGAAAACACTTGAAAAATATTATCTCATTTGATCCTCATAAGAACTCTACATGCAAAAATGTAAGCTACCTCTTCACCATCATGCCACACTGGAGGTATTAGAAATAATATTGTTTTTAGTTGTTTAAAAATATTCCAAGGCTGGGTTAGTGGATACTGGTCTATTTTTTTCTCCCTAGAATTGGATATGTAAGGATCCTTTTTTCCCAGAAGAATTCTTCACATACACATAATCACACCTTGTAGTTGTTACTACAGATACCTGCAAAGTCAAAGTATGCATAGTAAAACACCACTCATGGATCACCTCCATTTGTTACAATTCATCCTCTAATGAGCAGGATGATGACTTGTCATCAGATAGCCTGTGTTCTAGGAAGTAAACATCCTTTAATTTCAGTATTAAAAATCGGACGTTTAAAGCGCCTTAGCTGTGATATTATGTGGGGAGGGGTGAAGGAAAGGAGGGGGCAGTTATTATGCCTGAACTCTCATTAAGGCATCTTTGTCTATTTGGGAGGGGAGAGTGAGTGGGCTACAGCTTACTGGCAGTTTTTGACTGTTATTTGATACAGAGCAGACTTAATGAATGAAAGGTCATCCTATTTTCACCTTTTGTCATAATCAGATACATGAAGACATCATGAATGATGACAGACACATATCTCCTAAATACATATCAAAGGTCCAGTTCTTTTCTTTTATGTTATTGATGCTTCTTAATGAGGGCGAAACATTTCAGGATCTCTACTAGATGGGAAACTTTTATTCCTAAAGAAATACTTCATTGATCAACAGGAATCTTCATCTCCAAATATGGGAATCTCTTTCCTAAAAAAATATGAATTTGCTAATAGCAACTGGAAATAGTTCGGGACCCAGGCTGTTGCAAAGCTTTTCTGAAATGACACCATTGATTTTTACTAATGAGGACACTAGCTGTTTTTTTTTTTTTTTGTAGCCTATCCCTCATCACAATGAATATCAATAAAATGAAATTAATGGATATTTAATTAACTGCATCTGTCTGTAATCTGTGGCTTGACTCTATAGGAAGAAAGAAAATTCTTGTGGAACAAGGTTGTAATGGGTCATTTTGGTTTGGTGGAATTCACTACATGCATCTCTGCACTCTTCAGAGAGATAAATTCCCACCCCCTACAAAGAAAGAGTACCATGAAATTACAATGATTTTTGTTTGTTTTGTTTTTTCCTTGAAATATAGATAGTGAATGAACCTAACACGTTGGTACAAAAGTGACAATGGGATTAAAGTTACTATTGTGCTTCTGAGGTCTTCTCTTTGCCACCTGGTCAGCCAGCTGTCCAGGTTCTCCTCCTAAGTGACAAGAGGATGTAGGAAGTTGACAGAAAGGTAAAATGCATTAAGAGATTATTAAGTAGTAAACATAAAGGATAACATGCATAGTTAGAGTCATGAGTATTATTATTCTAAATTTATTAATTTTATGAAGCTGTTTCAGTTGACAGTCCTAACAGTTATGAGTGATCCTTCAGCAATTTTTTGATCTTAGGATTTGGAGAAAAAGTCTTTCATTGCACATTTGAGGAAATTGAGACCTGGGACTTATGCAGGCATTCAGCTTCTTTCAACTAGAGCATTCAGTCTCTCTAATAAGAGATTAATCTTTAATATTTCTCTAGTAATTTTACTATAAATACATAGAGGAAACTTGGAATCCAATAACTTATGATTACAGAACCATTATTTCATTGTGGGAGGCACGATAGGGTACAATGAAGATAGCATGAAACTTGTGGTGCTGAACTTGGGGTCATGGGGCCTGACTTCAAATCCTAGTTCTGCCATTCACTATCCATATGACCTTGGAAAAGCCCCTTAACCCTATTTGCCTCACTTTCCTCATCCGTAAAATGAAAGGATTGGAATAGATGTGTCCCAATGTTTTTTCCAGACCCAATTTAATCCTATGATTTTCTACTATAGCAATTAGTGATTAAGATTGGGAAATATCAATATTGGTAGAGTATTCTAAAGTTACAACTCACTTTCCTCACAACTCCCAGTTTGGGATAATACACAACCCCGCACTTTACAGATTGTGAAACTGGGACTCTGAGAGGCTAAGTGATTTAGCCAAAGGTAAAGAGATGACAAACAAAAAGTTAGGACTGAATCAAGGTCTTTTAAATCCAAGAGCAGGGCTTTATCTGTTCTTCCAAACTTGTATGTTAATTGAATTTTTGCTAAGGTGCTCATATATATGTGTGTGTGAGTGTGTGTGTATTTATATATGTATATATGTGCATGTGTATGTATGTGTATATGTGTACACATATGTACATACATATTCACATATATGCATATAAGGAAAATATATGTATTTGTTTGACAATTATACATATACATATATATGCATGTTAATACACATATATACACATATATACACATTAAATAACATATGAACTGAGAATAGGAAAAACACTACAAAAGTAATTTCAGCAAAGAATTCAAAAGGAATGCCTTGTGTGTTCTTTGCTTTATTTGTGGCAGGTCCCAAGTAGAGATTCTCTTTATAATGAAGTTAGATATATATTCAAGTTTTTCCTAGGGTAGGGATAGAGTAGACTGCAAGGGAAAGTGCCAGCCAGTCACGTTTGCATGTGATAAATAATCAGTTGCAAGCTCAGTGTGTGATGCTTGTTAAAACCCAGGCACTGGAACAGCTCCCGAAAAGCTCTGCCACCACCACCACCACCAATCTCTTTTGCATCTCATTGGCATTTGAGGACGTTAATTGACTCATTATTCCAATTCATATTCAGGAAAGGAAGTTGATTAAGGAAGGCAGATGCAGAATCTCCAGACACATTTGTAGCTGCATTGTTTGTCCCCGCAGTTTACTTGAGTTATTAAAATACTTAGGAAGCTGTAGCCAAGGGGACAAGGAACATGTTTTATGAAGTGTCTCCCTAATGGATTTGTATTATTTTTCAATTTTTTAAAATATGATTTTATATTATTTTATTTTTATTTTGACTATAGACTACTATCTCAACATCTGTTCTTAAAAATTATTTGTACTACTTTCAACTATTATCTACTACTACTACTACTAGCCAACATTTATGTAACACTTATTACATGCTAAGTACTTTGCAATTATTATTTCATGTGATCCTCAAAGAACCTGAGTAGATAGGTGTGTGTTGTTTGTTTCTAGATGTTTTCATATTATCTCCCTCTCATTATTTGGTGAGTTACTTAAGGGCTGGTCATTCTGTGATTCCCAACACTTAATAGTATCCGGTATATAGTTAAGTGCTTAATAAATGCTTGTTGACTTAATTTAACTAGCATCCTGATACACTGCTTTATGTTACCTATATCTTCCAATGGCAAACCTTATGACTATACTTCTGTTATGTTTCAGTTGCTTACTTCAAGGTTTCCATTGGTGGATATTTCCCTGAAGAACCACAATTTCATTCTCTCTGTCTTTAGATCCTATCTTAGAAATGCTCCAGTACACTCTGTAGCATATAAGGTTTGCACTGACCATGCCACATTAGACAGACAGACTGATAGATAGATAGACTGATATGCCAGGCACTGTATTAATCACTAGGGATATAAGAACAAGAAGAAAGTCAGTTTCAGGCCTCAGGGAATTCATATTCTAAGGGGGGAGGCAACATGCAAACAAGCAACCAATTTGATGAGTAGATGGGAGGTAATCTCAGAGGAAAGGCACTAGTTGGGGAGACTTCCTCCAGAATGTCTGATCTGAGTTTTGTCTTGAAAGAATCCAGGGAGCTTGTAGATGGAGATGAGGAAGAATATTCTAGACATGAGATACAGCCAGTGTAAAGACAGAATCAGAACATAAAGATTTATGTTGAAGGAAATACAAGAAGGCTGATGTGGCTGGACCATAAACTGTACTCAGGAGTGTAAAGTATATGAAGACTGGAAAGGCAGGAATAACCAGATTTTGAAGGGTTTTCAATGCCAAATAGAATTTTATAATTCATCCTGAAGGTGATATGCTGTTACTGAAAATCACTGACCAGGTGAAGGGGGAAACAGCGGATATGGTCAGAAATCCACTTTAAGAGAATCACTTTGGCAACTAAGTAGAGGATGGCTTGGAGTGGGAAGATTTGAGTAGAGAAATCAGCCAGAAAGTTATTGTAATAGTCTAGGTTTGAAATGATGAAATTCTGAATTAAAGTGGTGATTGTCTTAGAGGAAAATATGGGGATATATATGAAAGATATTGTGAAGGTAGAATCAACAAAACTTAGCAATAAATAGTATATAGAGAGAGAGTAAAAGAGAGATGCTGAGGATAACGCTGAGTCCAAGTTTGGGTGACAGGGACAACGAAGGTGCCCTTGATCTTTAATAGAGAAGTTGGGAAGTAAGTAGTACTAGGAGTGGTTGAGGGGATGGGTAGATAATGAATATCTCTTTTAGACATGTTGAGTTCAAGAAGTCTACCATTTTCACTCCTTCATATATATTCCACTCAATAATTGATTTATCACATACATTTACACTTTCATTCCTGCCACTGCCCCGAAGTCTGCAACCACTTATGCTACTTCCAAATGTACTTTTCGTATTACACATTATTTGAATCAAACTTGGAACAGAGAAGATTCTTCAACTTTATCTGGTACCTAAATTATTAATCACGGTGATTTTAACAACCAATAAACATTTATTAAGCACCTACTAAGGGCCAGGTGCCATGTTAAGGGTTGGGTATTCAAGGAAAGGCAGTAGGCAGTCCCTACACTTGAGGACTTCACAATTTAAATGGGGGAGATTACATGCAAATAACTCTATACAAAATAGCTATATACAGGATAAATAAGGAATCATCAACATAGAGAAGACTGGGAAAGGTATTCTGTAAAAGGTGTACTTTTAGCTGAGACATGAAGAAAGTCAGAGAAGCCAGAAGGCAGAGACATGAGGGACAGCCTGTGACAATTCCTGGAATTGTTAGGTAGAGTGTCTTGTTCAAGGAATAGTGAAGAGGCCCTTATCACTGTATCAGAGTTTATGGAGGGTAGTGGTGTAAGGTATAAGAAAACCAGAAAGGTAGGGGAAGGCGGCAGACAATGAAGGTCTAACAAACAGATGATTTATATAAAATAACGTTTTTTATTAAGGGGGGGTGATTTTAATACACTATTAGATATAATTTTGTTACCCTCTGATATTGCTATCATAAATGTAAAATCCAGATAGCTCCTTATGATGATGTCACTAGAAGAAATTACATAGCAGATCATTCCTTCAGACATGTTTTTTTTTCCAACCTTCATACTCCAAATTTCATTCTCATTTATCTAGCAGCAAAGCTGTCATTCCGAGCTACCCTACTGTTCTCAAAAAATTAGAGAGATAGAGAGGGACAAACAAAGGAAGGAAAGAAAAGGGAGGGAGTAAAAAAAGTAAGGAAAGAAAGAAAGAGGGAGGGAGTGAGGGAAGGAAGGGAGAAGGAAGAAGGTAGAGAAGGAGAAAAAGAAAGAAGGAAGGGAGAGAGAAGGAGGGAGGGAAGGAGGCAGGATAGATAGGATAGGTTAGGATAGTGTAGGATATAAAGTAAAGGATGCCTAGCTGCATGCTGACTCTTCTCTATGGTAATCTCCAGATGAACATTTGATGGTAATAAAGAGCACCTTCCTAAACTCGCTCACAAGTCAACAACTGATGATCACAACATTAAAAAAATGCTTAGCTCCATTTTTTTCTTCCTTGACTAAATGATATTGTAGTGCATGAAAGATTTGTTTGTCCCACAAGACCATAACACAACTGCTACAACCTATACCTGCTGCTCAACCCTGCAACAGTCACCCTTTTGCAGGATGACTTCATTTAATTCCTATGAATATCATTTTTATTGATATGTGCCCTGAGTGGATGGAAGCTTATCCTTGCATCCATGCATTTTCCGTCAGTCTCCCCAAGAAACTCCTTAAGAAATTCATGTTAAAACTTAGAGTGTGTACGTGTGTGTATAATAACATACAAATTTCTTAAAATACAACTGCACTGTAGTTTTACTCAGAATTCAGTGCAACTATTGAATGTAAAATTTCAGTAAAAAAATATTTTAGCCAAAATAAATGCAGAAAATAGTCTCAAGTTGCTTGATGCTTTCTCTTCATCTCCTGATGCACATTAGATACACGGTAAACAGAAATGTTAGTTTTCATCCAATCCATCTGAAGCAGTGACATTTTTAACTACAGCACCCAGTCCAGCATAGAGAGCCGGTGCAGTGGTGCCCAATCAGTAGGAAGCAAGTTCCCTTAGTTTTCCCTATCCATGGTTTACATTGCTCCATTCTGAAATTCTTGATGTCAGCTGAATCCAATAGCAGCATTGTTTTTTTAAAGACAGGGGCTAATGCACTAGTACGCTCTGAAGCAAACTCATAAAGCTCTGCACCTTCACCCCTTGACTTTGACTTAATCTTCAGTGGCTGTAGTCAAAGGTTTAAACCTGAGTCAGCTCATGAGATCTAGCAATGTGTTCCCTGAATGGCTCTAAGGCTACATTAAGCCTCTGAGTTGGGTGGGGCTGTGGAATGGGGCAGCCTTAATGGTTTTCTTTTACCAGATACTCAGAAGAGGTGAACAATGCTGAGTACCTGCCTTCCACACTTACTGAGAAGTACATAAAGCTGCATCTCCAATTCCATGTTTTACAGTAATTCATTTTCAAGTCTCTGGCAGCCTTCCCAAGTTTTTTGTTATGATTATTATTTTTCTTTGCCATTTTGTTTAAAAACTCCCATGGCAAACCATAATGTTCTGTAAAGAGAACCAACCAGAGCTTTCATTCGAATAAAAATCAAAGAATTCTTTTTAATTCAGAAAACAAATTGCTCTCCAAGGAGCCTACTGTGCTAATTGTAATGGGAATTAGAAATATAAATCCCCATGCATCAACAGAAACATAGAGATCTAAACATTGCTGATTACAATAATAACGAAAGCTCTCTAGGGTACTTCTAGCACATGGAAACATCCAAATGTTATTTTTGTTTTGTTTTGTTTACTGTCATTAAATGCTTTTCTAGCCTTTGAGAGCAACAGTTTTTTTTTTCCCCATCTTAAACACTTACTAAAGTATACTAAATAGATTATACTTGTGTTCGATAGAAGTGAGTTACCCAAGGTTATCCAGCAAGGAAAGGGGTATTCTTTGAGGATGTTTCTTAATGCTCTGAGTTCAACAATGTTGCTTACTTGCTGAGCCGTATAATGGGAAAAGAAGCAAGTCTACTGATCTATTCATCTCCATCTTCTGTAGCACACTAACTTGCATTTGTAAAAGAGACACCTACTTGTGCTCTGCCCATAATTCATTTTGTTCAGAGGAGAAAAAAGAGCTTTGTGCAAGCTAGTACCTATGGATTTCAAGTATCTGAATCCAAGAGGAAAACATTTCAGGAATTTGTTAGGGAAGATAAATAATGTTTTCATGTTTCTTCTACTTGTCAGAGACAGATGTCTTAGAACATCTTTCTCTACCCTGAAACTGCAATAAGTGAAATTTTCCCTTATAAATCCTTGGTCAACAGTGTCATACTTTCTTTCCTTCTAATGTCCTCTGACCCATCCATTTCCCAGAACAGAGGTCCATGAAGCCTGGTAATTGTTTAGCCCAGATTTAAAATCTACTTTTGTTGTTAAATCACTTCAGTTTTATCCAACTCTTTATGACCTCATTTACGATTTTCATGGTAAAGATATTGGAGTAATTTGTTTTTTCCTTCTCCAGTTCACTTTATAAATGAGGAACTGAGACAAACAGGATTAAGTGACTTACCCAGGTTCACACAACTAGTAAGCATCTGAGGATGGACTTGAAGTCAAGTGCTCCTGACTCCAAGACTGACGCTATTTGCTACACCACCTACCTCCTCTACAACTACTTCAATTCGCAAGTAAAAATGCAATTCAACAAACATTCATTATTTTCATATTAGTGTAAGCCATCGGCTTCATTAATTCCTAAGAACATAGAGGTAAACAATTACCAAATGCAGATGAAACAGTGTTATGAAGAAAAAACTATTGACTGGGAAGAAATTGGAAAGGTTGTACTAAGTACACCAGAGGTGTGTGCTCAAGAAGTTTGTGATTCAATGGGATACAGTTGATGAGGGAGTGCATTCTCTAAAGGAGGGGTGCAAAGACATAGGGGGGTAATTTAAAGTCAACAAACATTTATTAGGTTTCTACAATGTTCCAGGAACTATGATACAAAGAAAGCCAATATGGAATCACGTGAGAAAAATGACTTAGAGAAACAGGGAAAGAGAGGAAAAGGAGAACGCTTACATACTGAATAGGTTGGGTTGTTGGGTCATTAATATTTACAAACAATCCTCCTGCTTGGCACTCCCTGCCAAGAGTTCCTCCTCTACTCCATCCCTTGTTATCCAGTTCCCAGATTCCTTAAATGATCAGAGAAAACTTCTACGTTATATGGTAAGACCCAGCTATCACCCTTTAAATGACCTAGAATTCACTTAGACTTAAATACCCTCAAGGCTGCTATTTGCCCTAAGAGAAGTTTGTGGATAGGGGAGAGGTCCACACATATGCTCCTAATTAGGCACAACATAGAACTTTACCTAAAGGAAACTGCATGAGTACTCCATCACTGGAGAAAAGGACTTCCAGTAATTATTAGTTAAGAGTTAATCCTCTGGCAACATGATATCTCTGTATTTGAGACCATGTTTCCCCCTGGAATTTTGTGTATCGAAGGGGAGAGTATGGTTCCAGTTTGGGAGACGTCTAAGCAACGATGAAGAAAAGTGATATTTATACACAAATTATTTTTATTATACCTACTCAGTATAAAAGCTAATTAAGCCTGATCGTCAATGAGTAACACACTAGAAAGAGATTTATGAACAACTGTGCTGGAAAACACTTCCTTGGCCCTCAGGGTTCAGTAGCTAGCCTCCCTCTGAGGACCTGGCTTGCAGAAATGAGGAAGGAGTGAAAGCAGAACCTATGTGCACAGGATAGTTTTAGACCTATAAAAAGTCCCAAGCTGTATATATTCAAGAGAAGAAGGTCCAGCATGGCTGGAAAGGGCATAATCTTCATCTTTCAGGATCCGTGTTGCTAATATATTTGTAGGTCCTGAATATATGTCAGTAGGGTAGCTAAATTTGTAGGAGACATATTTGTAGGATAGCTGAATTACAGCAGCCCCAATATGCAGGTATTTTTTTTTTCTTTAAACTTCAGTATAGCCACCTAATCTAAGGTATTTGAATGTTTGCACAATGCAAACAAGTAACAAGAATGGGGGGAAATATACTGTAATCAGAAAGCAGTGGCAATTTCAAATTTAAGATTG
Source organism: Notamacropus eugenii (assembly GCF_028372415.1). NCBI lineage: Eukaryota > Metazoa > Chordata > Mammalia > Diprotodontia > Macropodidae > Notamacropus > Notamacropus eugenii. The sequence continues at coordinate 146,805,269 of NC_092878.1, forward strand.
TCTCAAATTTATCAGGTTATGATGAAATGACAAAAGGCATTTTCCATTAGAAATAGGATAAAAATTGTCTTGTGACAAGATCTTGCCTCATTAAAAGATTAATTCTTTATCTAGAGAAAGAAGAATATGCCTTTAGCTCAGTACTAATGATTTACTGTTCAGATGGTTTTGCACAAAATAGTAGGAAGAGAACAGATTTACTCCTATTTTTAACAAGTCCCAAGTACATGCAGACTTGTGCATCCCAAAGTACCCCCTTTCAGAGTTTCTTTGGACTGTCCTAGTTCTATAGCACCAGAAGCTGGAGTGATTATGAGTGGAAATCCTAGTCTGACTTTTTGGAAGCAGAGAGTTTACTCAGATCCTTCCTGATCGTGGAGTTTTGTATGCTACCTTTGATTTGGCAGACTTTTGTCCCAGGGATCATTGCAGCTGCTTCTAGTCTGCCTGTCCCAGCAGGGATCTCAGAGCTCTAAAAAAATGACAAATAGGAAATCACTTAAACTATTTTACTGCAGTGTAGCTCAAATTTTTTTCCTTGTTTTTTTTTTCTTTTTTGGCAAATAACTTTTGTTCAAGCACTGTCTCAGCACTCTTTAGAAAATGTGATACCATTTTGCACTGAATTCCTAAATTTAAAAAAAAAATTGGCTGACTCTAGAATTTCTCATAATTCTGTTCCAATAACTTTGGCAAATTGTTATACTGTAAACCCAGAAAATTAACATCGCCAGATAAACAGTCTGATTATATCTGGCATGATCAAGCTTTCTTAGTGGGAAAACGTAGTCTCTTAATGCAGCTGACAGAAAGCCATTCTCAGACCTTTTCATAAATCATTAGTTAGGATTAACTGAGCAAAGAGATTTCAAGTCTCATTTAGAGTTAGCCGATAGCTCTAAATTCGCAACTTCTCTCTTAAATGATCAGTAAATGACTCCTGCTTGTCTAATGAGCAAATGTTAGCCAGAAGGGATGAAGATGAGGAGGGAACGTAGAGGGGGTAGGAGGAGACAGAAAGGGGAAAAAGGCTCAAATCATCCCCTCAGAAAAGAACATGAAAAATCTCAATAATTTCAGAAGTCCAATTGTATTTTAATCAATGTCTCCTGAATAAACTGGAAAAGTAGCACTGCCTTTCCCAGCTGTAAGATTAGAAGTCTAGTGTCGCATTTGCATGATTTTGAAGGTCAAATGCCTGCTATCCAAGTCTTACTGATCCATATGGACGAGAAATGCCACAATATGGAATCATCATGAAGGCAGATTGTCTCCCGTAAATCTGTCCTTTCTGTAACACATTCCAAATGTACCATATTGGCTGGATTATAAATCCTTTCAGGAAAATCAGACAGATTTATCTAAGAAGTCTCACACTGATTGAAGAATAAGTCCATGTACAAGGAACTTTTTAGGTAAACTTTTATTTAAAAGGTTAGAATAAAGACCTGAAAGAGCACAGAGTTCATTTGGTTTGCCTTTGAATGGAGTTTGGTGATTGATCCTAGGCTTATTTTATTCATACCAATTTTTAGAAATATGTCTACATTCAGGTTGATGCATTTCAGTATATAAATATGTGAATATTCATATTTTAACCAATATTCAATCAATGAATATTTATTGAAGTTCCTATTATATTTCAGTCATTGTACAAGGGGCTGGGGACACAAGTACAGAAAACAAAATGATCTAATGGGCAGGACAATGAGTACAGAGATGAGTATACTGAACGGAAATACAAAGGTAATAAATGCAAGTACATTCAAGGTAGATGAATACAAGTAATAAGGACTTATCCATATGGGGATCAGGAAAAGCTTTGTACAGTGACACTACTGGAGTTATATTGAAGAGAGGAACTCTTTAAAGTGGAGATAAAGAGGGAGTACATTCTAGGTGTGGGGAAGAACCAGTCCAAGGCCCAGAGACAGGAAAAAAAAAAAGTTCTGGGTGAGGAATATCGAGGACAGATTGGACGGATCACAGGGTGGAGGAGGGGGATTAAGGGCATATAATGTCTATCAAGACTGGAGAGATACTGCAGTTTGAGACCAGGCTGTATAAGGTTTTAAGAGCTAACCAGGGGAATTTATATTTCATCCTTGATAGGTAGTCACTGGAGTTGACTGAGTAGGGGACTCACATAATCAGACCTGTGCTTATGGTAGAGTGTGTGGGACAGAGAGGAAAGAGCAGAGACTTGAAGCAGAGAGACCGTTGAAATAATCTAAACGAAGGGTTTAAGATGACAGTCATGTGAATGGAGAAAAGAGGTCAAAGTATAAAGAAGTTGTGGATGTAGAAAGAGCAAGATTTGATAGCTGATTGTATGAAGGTGGTGCTGAACAGTGAGGAGCTAAACATAATACTAAGAAAATGAACCTAGAAGTAGAAAGATTCCTTTGACTCTACTACTGCTACTACTACTACTATACTCTTCCTGCTCCTACCATTATAAGAACAATCCTACCATTATAAGAATAACCAGAAGAAAAAAACATTAATAGCTAACATTTAGATAGCATCTATCATGTATCAGGGACTGTGCTAAGCACAGTCTCCCTTGGTACTCACAACAACCCTAGAAGGGAGGGTCTGTGATTATCTCCATTTTACAGATGAGAAAACTGAGGCAAACAGAGGTTAAATGACTTGCCCAAAGTCACACAGCTAGTGTATGTCTAAGGCCAGCTTTGAACTCAGGTCTTTCTGACTCCATGAATAATCCTTTATCCCTTGAGCCTCTGAGCTGTCCTTAGGAATATTTGGAAAATGAGAGAAAATAGAGGAAAGATACTGAGTCCAGTTTTGGAAGTGCTGAATTTGAGATGTCTCTGGGGCATTCACTTTCAAATTCTAACAGACAGTATGTGATACAGGGACCTGAAATTCAGGGGAGAAACTGGAGCTGGGCATATATATGTGTGTTTGCGTATATCCACACACATATCACACACATATTTATTCATAGATACATGTGTATAAATAACTACCATTTACATAATGACTCCCATATGATATGTGTACACATTTGCATACACACATATATCTTCTACTTAGATATGATAGTTAAACCTATTGGAGACAATTAATATTCTAGGGACTCCTAAGAGAAAGGATTGACTATTTTTCCTAATCATTCCCTTCTCTTATCACTGAATCTGAAGGTTATCCATTCTACATCAAGGAAGAGTAAAACCTATATTTTGGAAATATAGGAATCGATTCCTTCTTTTTTCCTCCTTTTTTTCCCCTTCTGTGTTGTTTGTTTACCATGAAGCATAGCATCTGATTTTGGGGTGTGTATATGCTTCATGCTGGGTGGTCACTAGGTAACACTATCTTCCAGTAGGATAAACTGTCTGAAGCTAGTTCTGTGAAGACAATCCAAGTCACTCCCAAGAAACAGAGACTCACATGATTGACAAGATCAGCAGTTAGCGACTGTGACGTGCTAGGCTGCTAAGATGGAGGGAACGAAGCTACTGTCAGTACACTGTACTTGATTTTCCTGACTCCAGACTGAGACTACTCACTTGTCTTTAATTTTTCTTATGGTGTGAGGGAACTTTCTCCAGGTACCCATAATAACTGCAAGGAAAAGCAGAAGTAATTTGGCATGCTGAAGATGGAGGAGCTCTATGTACCACTTATCAGTTTTTGTTGTAACCAGTAAACAGAAAGCTATATTCGTTCTGATCCTCCTGACCCTTCTAGTTAGTATAGTAAAGAAGTTTGGAAGAAATAGTAATAAAGTAACAATAGCAGAAAGTAAGACAGGAAAGAGGAACCTAGAAGTCTGGCAGAGACTGACCCATAGATCAAAGGAGCATACTTTGCAAACTGTATCATGTATTAGCTAAAAAATCACGTCTTGCGGCTATGTGCTAAATTAGGTGAAGCTAGGTAGTCCTTGCTGTGAAGGCCTTTTGGGTCAATGATCCAAAAATCTCAGATAAGCTCTAGTCATCCACAGTAAGACCAAGAGAACGCCAAATGTTGCTGGTAACTTTGAGATGACATGCATGTGTTAAAGAATTAACCCCAATGTGGTATGGATAAGGGTTAGTCAATCCTCCACCAAAACCCCTCAAAAATGAGACCCCAAACTCATGGTCCTGAGACTTCTTCCATCTTCATCTGGGTCCATGCTTCTGAGTGCTCTCAACTCTACTTCATGGTTATGTGAGTCACTATCTATGACTTTCCCTTCTCCCCATTCTCTTCCTCATCCTGACTACCTGCTTCCACTGAGAAGGAGAAAGTGAGGCTGGTGACCTTGCACAGCCCTCACTCACTCAAAACAAAGTCAAGTGCAAGTCATCTCATCATTTCTTTAATGCCATGGTCTTCTTCAAAAAGGAAGGATTAACACAACCTGTGAGTAGTCCAAGCCTGAGTGGGGACTTAGCCAGCTGGGTAATTCAGCTCATCCTCTCCCTTCTGTCTCCCTCTCCCCTTCCCATCTCCCAAGGAAGGTAAATTTGGATGGCCAGAGGCTGCCTAGTTAATTTGGGGTCAACTGGCTACATGTCTTTTTCTTTCCTTCTTTCTCTCTCTCTCTCTCTTTCTTTCTTTCTTTCTTTTTCTTTTTTGTTTCCTTCCTTCCTCCCTTACCTTCCCTCCCTCACTTCCTCCCTCTTTCCCTCCCTTTTTTCTTTCTTTCCTCATTTCTTTCTTTCCTTCCCTTCCTTCCTCCCTCCCTTTCTTTCTTTCCTTCCTTCTTTCTTCCTTTCTTTCCTTCTTCTTTCCTTCTTTCTTTCCTTGTATCTTTTTCTTCTTTCTTTCCTTTTCTTTATTTCTTTCTTTCCTTCCTTTCATTCCCTCCCTCACTTTCTTTCTTTCTTTTATTTGTTTCCTTCCTTCCTTACCTTCCCTCTTTCCCTCCCTCCCCTTTCTTTCTTTCTTTCCTTCCTTCTTTCTTTTTCTTTCCTTCTTTTTTCTTCCTTCCTTCCTTCCTTTACTTCCTTCCTTCCTTTCCTGCCTTCTTTTTTCTTCCTTCCTTCCATCCTTCTCTCTTTCATTTCCTTCCTTCCTTTCCTTATTTCCTTCTTCCTTCATTTCTTTCATTTTCTTTCTTTTTTCTTTCCTTCCTTCCTTCCTTTCTTCCTTCCTTCCTTCCTTTCTTCCTTCCTTCCTTCCTTCCTTCCTTCCTTCCTTCCTTCCTTCCTTCCTTCCTTCCTTCCTTTCTTCCTTCCTTCCTTCCTTCCTTTCTTCCTTCCTTCCTTCCTTCCTTCCTTTCTTTCTTTCTTTCTTTCTTTCTTTCTTTCTTTCTTTCTTTCTTTCTTTCTTTCTTTCTTTCCTTCTTTCTTTCTTTCCTTCTTTCTTTCTTTCTTTCTTTCCTTCTTTCTTTCTTTCTTTCCTTCTTTCCTTCTTTCTTTCTTTTCTTCTTTCTTTCTTTCTTTCTTTCTTTCTTTCTTTCTTTCTTTCTTTCTTTCCTTCTTTCTTTCTTTCCTTCTTCATTTCTTTCCCAAAACCTTAATCCCAGTGCACTCTGAAGCCCATGTATTGGACAACAGTAGGTCCCCTGCTCAACCTCCACCTAGTGACTGTTCTCTGGATTGTCCTGGCTTAGAATGATATCAGTAGTAGCTGTGTCCGTCTCCATTCCACCTTGATGTAGTTGTTTTTTTTTTTTCTTTTGCTCATTAAAGGGACCATTCTGACTACTTCTTAAAGCGTCCTATTCACTGAATGTGATTTACCTCCCTCTGAGTGCCTGAAAAAGCCTTAGCCTAAAAAAGCCAAGGTCTCCCATTGCATCCTGGGCCATCTCCAGTCATCCTGATGAATGCTTGGTCACTGAATCCAGTTGCCTCAGGAGGAGAAAGTGAAGCTAATGAACTTGCACAGCCCTTCCTCAGTGTAATGGAAATCAAATTAGGATCCTTTGCTGTTTTTGTTTTACCAAAAGTGCTTCTGATTGAATAATATGATTGGACAGGCTCTTTCCCACACATTGATGGTATGTCCATTGTGGGAAGCTTGATTAGGGGAGTTGTTCTGTAGGAGGTTCCCAACTACCTATTCTTTTTTCTATTGAGGCACTGGGTCAGAGGGTTATGCCCTCTGGCTCTAAAAATGTATAAATACTCTGAGAATGAGGTTTTACTTTGGGTGTTAATTTTTGGAAGAAGGTCTGTGTGCCAGATGAGACTCTGGGAAGCTGCTAAGCACCCCCACTCCCAGTTTTTTGAAAACCCAGATATTGGTGCTTCCCTCTCTGGTAAAGATGTATATATGTTAGTGGTCAGACACTTTGATTTTCTCTGATATCTGTGCTTGATTAAAGTGATTGTTAGCCCTTCAGAATTTGCCTTTTCTTCTATGAATGCAGATCTAAAAACCTGTGATAGCACTCCTCCCCTCCCCCCATGTATGTTGGGATGCTTACTGATCCACTCACTCAAAACAAAATGAAGTGCAAGTCATGTCATCATTTCTTTGATGTTATGATCATCTTCAAAAATGAAGAACTAACATAACAAAAACAACAACAACCTGCTCCACCACCCCATCTTTAAACTCTCATGCCATCTGCTTCCATAGGCCTACTTTTGTTTTATTTTCCTGTTTTTTTCTGTGACTTTTGCCCCTGCACATGCGGTGCCTTATTAAAATGGGATTGAAGTGTTACTCATTGCTACTATTATGATTTTTCCCAGTAAGTAGCCAAAGAACTGGATTACCTACCCTGGAGTCAAGAGGAGCTGAGTTCAAATTTAGACTCAGACACTTACAAGCTATGTGACCTAGGGCAAGTCACTTAAACTCATTTGCTTCAGAAAAAGGATTCAAGTTTACCTGGTTCCAGATCCAGCAATTAATTCACTGTTCCATCTACCTGAGGAAAAGGAATCATCCTCTCTTTGTATAACACTTGTGAACATGTGAAGCACATCCTCTGTTTCATACAAGTGCTGAGATTAAATTACTGTACTAAATATCAACTTCTATCATATATACCTATCTTGAAAAACAAAATGCTGACCTCATTGGTAACATACTGGACCCTATGGAAAGGGTGTCCTGAGTTAGATAAATAACATATCTGTGATACTGTGCTTGTGAACAATTCCACCCATGCTACCAACATCCAGAAACTCCTGCCAGATGTATTCAATGGCAATGGAGTGGACAAGAATATCAATTTTAATGAAGTTATATCAAAGAGCTGCTCAAGCTTCTTTCTTGTCCAGGGACAAATCTGAGAATATTCATTCCTTGGCAGTGTTGGAAGTTATCTCTTTTCCTCTGTTATTGAAATTAATGGAGGAGTTCTATCAGTTCTGATTAAAAACCAGAGCTCCATCTCTTCCAAGCAGACACAGACCTTCACCACTTCTCTGGACATCTCTCTTATGGTGCTTATTCAGATTTCTGAGGATGATAAAGTAATGACAAAGGATAAAAGCCTACATAGAATCTTAGATAGAATGTCCATATTCGTAGGAATGCTCCGTCATCCTCACATTTTTCCTCAGATGGAGTGAAAATTGTCATTGATGAAAATGACATCATTGCATCAGCTGCAGAGAAGAGCACAGGCAAGGAGCATAAGATTGCTGTCACCAATCACAAAGACCACCTGAGCAAGGCAAAGAAGCAGATGGACCAGGAAGTTGAGAAATACAGGGCTAAAGATGAGGAGAGATAAAGGGGCCTTCCAAGAAATCAGCTGAGCCTTATGTTTCCAATAATAAGTCCTTAGTGGAGGATAAGAAATTCTGAACCAAAACTGGTAATGAGAATAAACATAGAGCTTTGACAGATGCAATTAAATGACCAGCTGGTTGGATAAGAACCAGACTTCTGAGAAAGAAGAAACTGAGCATCGGTAGAAAGAACTAGATGTCTATAACCACATAATTACTATTCTATTAGAGTGAAAGGGGCATGCTTCATCCTTTTGGGATCCTCAGGAGTTGGAGTTGAACCATCCAGATTTGCTCCTTCTGGATACATCCTTGAAGAAGTCATCCAGAAGACAGAATATTAGAAATAGCTTGTCAAAATTTGAAGTACCCTTGCAGAAGTCTGGGTATACACACATAGTCACATGTACATGTACAAACATATATACACATATAAAAATATATATGTATGCATATATATGTATGCATACACATATACAAATATACACACACGTAATCACATTTGAGCTTCTGTGTAAATTCTTGGCATTTTGAGTAAATGAAACTGGGCACAACTTAAGCAGTAAACAACATTATACTTCATCAAGAGTGAAGACAAATGAAAATGCAATAGAAAATTTAAAAGAAAAAAGCTAGCAAAATTAATAACACTTTAAAAAGATAAAAGAAGTTTTTTCCATGGAAAAACAAAAGGTCTCCCATTGGGTTCTCCTGCCTTCATAGTCTTTCCTAAAAGATTTTTATCTGTTCAGCAGATGATTTTCTGCTTCAGCCAACAAGCTTTTTAGACCAAAAAGCAAGGTTCTTCCAGACAGCTAATAACCTGAGACTTATTTTTTCTTTGAACTTCTATTTTGGGATCAAGGGTATGGGTTCTTCTATCAGGGGAGTTGTTTAGTCATGACCTACTCTTCGTGACACCAGAGACCACAACAAACTAGACCCTTTCTCCTTCTATTGTCTCTCAAAGTCTTTCCAATTTCATAATTATTGTTTCCATGACACTATCTATCCATCTCCTCCTCTGCTATCTCCGTTTCCTTTTGCCTTCAATTTTTCCCAATGTCAAGGTCTTTTCAGGGTCTCTTTGGAATTCTGTCTTCTCACCATGTGGCAAAAGTTACTATGCTTCAGCTTCAATATCTGACCTCCCAGTGAGTAGTGCGAATTAATTTCTTTAAGTATTGATGTTATCTCCTTGCTGCCCAAGAGACTTTCGAAAGTCTTCACTAACATCACAATTTGAAAGTATTAATTCCTCAGCTCTCAACTTTCCTTATGCTCTTTTGTCCAACAATTATACATTATTGATGGAAAAACTGTAGCTTTGACTATATAGACCTTTGTTAGCAAGGTGATACTTTTTAGCATGTTGTTCATATTTGTTAGCTATCCTTCTAAGGAGCAAACATCTTTTAATTTTATGGCTCCAACTGCCGTCTGCAAGGATCTTTGAGTCCAAGAATATAAAATCTGAGACCACTTCCATTTCTTCTTCTATTTACCAGAAAGTGATGGGACCAATTACCAAAAACTTACTTGTTTGTATGTGTGTATGTATATATATATTATATATATACACATACATACACACATATATATGTATATGAATGTATACATATGTGTGTATATATACATACATATGTATATGTATGTATATATATACTTATAAACATACATACATACATATTTATATATTAATATGTATATAATATATTCAGCTTAAATTCAGCTTTTACCCTCTCTATTTTACCCTCATCAAAAAGTTTCTTAATTCCTATGCTGCCATTAAAATATATGAATACTACTGTATGGATTAGGCAATTATTATTTTCTCAGAAATTATCAAAGACCTCTGGGATTCTACATTTCCAGCCTTCAAACCCCAAGTCTCTCTTGTACTTCAATGTAGAACACTGGATGGAAAAATAACTAAGTACAACCCAAGTAAGCTTAGATTCAAAAGTCATTGTCTCTTATCCCAGTTTAGCCATTTTCCTGGTCCATCCATTTGAAAATACAGTTAATCTATAGCTTCAGAGGAACTTGACAGCATTCCTTACAAATAAGGCTGAGTTTTTTTTAAAATCAACCATTAAGTGAATGTTTTAAAATTATATTTCCTTACCTTTTAGAGATGTTTCCAGTAATAAGGAGAGTCAGTGTTGCATAGTAGACAAAAGTGGTGACCCTAGAGTCAGCAACACTTGGGTTCAAACATAGGCAATGAAACCAATTAGTTATGTGTCACTTAACCTCAGACAACTCTCTATTATATCTACTGAGCTATAAATTCCAATATCAACAAAACTGAAGATTCTTCACAGATATTGAAACTAACAGTAATGTAGATGAAATCCATATGCATGTCCATTCAAAAGTAGGTAAGACACTGTTTTTTAAATTAGTTTCATGGATGACTTGGAATAGATCTAAAGAATGGCATCTTCTCATCCAAATATTCTTAAACTGTGGTAAAGAAACCACTAAAAAGAAGAGCTGGAACAAGGCAATAAATACTCTAGCAAAGTTTCAAAATTGCATCTCCTGAATCTAAATGTCCGCTAGAGGTTTTTGAACCTTCACTGTACCACATGCAATGCCTTATTACAAATTTAATAAATTTTATGAAGAATAGAATTTGCTGGTATCAAAAAGATGTATATTATTAGATGGAAAGGACAATAGGAGGTTTTTCCCTGTGTCTTCCTCTTATGTTACTAACGAGGCAGTCATTCATCTTGTTTAAAAACAGTCCCACCTTCCACAAGAAATATTCCTACTCCTTTAATCTCAGCACCTTTTCATTGAGATTATTTCCAATTTATCCCATATAGCATTTATTTATATATCATTGTTAACTTGTTGTCTCCCCAATTAGACTATGAGCTTCTGGATGAAAAGGGCTATCTTTTTCCTTTCTTTGTATCCGCAGCATTTAGGAAAGTGTCTGGTTCATAGTAGGCATTTAATGAATACTTAGTGACTTTCTGAATAGATGGGTGTCATATTGACAAATCTATTGTTTCTGCCATACAGTAGCAATTTTTTCATAGCACATGATGTGACCTAATTAGTTTGTTATCAAATCCAGAAGCAGTAACAGCAGCAACATCACCACCACCACCACCACCACTCACATGTGTATAATAGTTGAAGGTATGTTTTCATTTTGCCCTCACAACAGCCAGGGGGGTATTATTATCCTCATTTTATCAATGAGAATTTGAAAACTCAGTGAGGATAAGTGGATTTTTAAGTTGCACAACTAATAAATGTCTGGGGTAATATTTAATTCTGAATCATTCTGACTCAAAATTCAGGGCTTGAAGCTACACCAGCATTTAGCCATGGTGAATGTGAGCTAGTAGAGGAGGTATGCTCTATCTTTCTCTCATCAAAACAGTTCATGAAACAAAATAATTTGAAAGTCACTCATTTGTCGAATAGAGCAACCCTTACTGCTGCTGATTCAGTGGCCCCCAGAGCCTACTCCTGATATGCTGGGGCTGAGGATGTGCTGGTGTAGCCTATATGGACTCTTCATTCTCTACTCCACTGACCCACAGTGCAATTGATCTTTCCTACTGGCTTTCTAAGTTGTATTTGGCTTCTGTGGACTAAAGTCTGGAAACTGCAAGTACTGCCACTGATTCAATTGTCCCAAGGTGCTAATCCAGGTTTACTGGGGCCAGGTCTGTGCTAATGAGGCCTGTGCTGAACTTTTCTCCTCTTTCACCCTTGGGCAACAGACCTTTCCTGCTACTAAGTTGTAGTGGGCTTGAAAACTGATTCACTCCGTCTCTTTATGGGTTCTGTCAGAATTTGTTGAGAGTCATTATTTTGGAGGAGTTTGTGGGAGAAATCAGGTGAATCCTTGCATTTACTCAGCCATATTGGCTCTGTCTCCTGCCCTGTCTTTCTCATCCAGCCTCATTACCCTGAAGGGAAACAGCATTTGTTTCTATGAAAGTATATAATTTTTTAAAGTAAAGCAAGTAAATTATTTTCTAAGTATCAGTTTATATCTTATAGGTATTTCATTTACTTCCAATACTGAACTTGTATCACTGGCCTGGCCTGAGATTTTTAAGTATCTAAAAAGGAATCCTTCAGACTCGAGCCTCTAAGAATGATTTCCCTTGCAGCAAGTTCCCCAAGCAATAAGGAAAGGGAATGAAATTCCTGAAAGTGTTTGATGCCCAAAGCACTATAAAATATCCATACCCTTTGACCCAGAAATGTTACTGTTAGGTTTGTATTCCAAAGAAATCAAAGAAAAGGGGAAAGGGTCTGTATGTACAGAATTTTTTATGGCAGTCCTCTATGGGTAAAGAATTGGAAATTGAGAGGATGCCCCTCAATTGGAGAGTGGCTGAACAAGTGTGATATGTGTTTGTGATGAAGTACTGTGGAAAATGATGAAGGTGGTGATTTCAGAAAAATGTGAGAAAACCTATATGAACAGATGCAAAGTAAAGTGAAAACAGTTAGGAGATGTCTGTGCACAGTAACAGGCAAGTTGTAATGATAATCAAATTTTAAAAACTTGGCTATTCTCAGCAGTGCAATGATCAAAAATAATTCTGAAGGATGTATGATGGAAAATACTAGATCAATACTGTTCCTTGTCATGAAGAGGTGGAATGTAGTAGGAAAAGTATTGATCTAACATAGGTTGGGATAAATTTCTTTAATGAGGCTATTCTTGGGATTTCGTTGGTCTGGAGGACCAGAAGCATAAAAAACCTAGTTTATAAGGAGCTTCAGTTGTTAGGCTAAAGTCCTACTGTCCTATGAATTATCTTTCTGGTCCAGACAGGGAATAGAGCAGCATATATTTTTTTTAGTAAAGTGAATCTTTTTCATGCCAGTATATTGTTCTTCTGGTTCTGTTCCTTTCATTATACATCAGTTAATTCAAGTCTTTCCAGTTTTGTCATTCTTATGGCATAACAGCATTCCATTACATTGATATATCACAATTTGTCTAGTCTTTCCCTAATTGATGAATATCTCTTTAACATCCAGCAATTTGCCACTTTAAAAAGAACTGCAGTAATTATATTTTGCACTTTCTCTTTCTTAGATCACATTGAGACCTAATCATGGTGTTCTGAGGCCAAAAAGTATTAATAGTTTAGAAAGTTTTGGAGTATAGTCCCAAATTATTTTCCAAGATGCCTAGATCAATATACAGTTTCCATAAGAGTGTGATAGTGTCTTGTAGCTGTAAAAATTGTTTTCTGCTCAATTAATCTTCATTCAAGTCTTCACAGATTTACCTATAACTATCTACTTCATTATTTCTTATAATAAAATCATATAACATTAAATTGTTGAACCATAATTTATCCAGTCATTCCCCAATTGTTGGGCTTCTCCTTTTCATCCAAATATTTTCCAGAACAAAAAGCACGATTATATATTTTTTGCATATATGAATACTTTTCCTCTTTCTTTGATTTCTTTTAGGATATAAGCCTTATACTACAATTAATGAGCCAAAAAGTGTGAACAGTTTACTATATTGTTGGATATGCTTTTAAATTGCTTACCAGAGTTAGTTAAATTAATCCACAGTTCTACCAAATGTGCATTGATGTTCCCATTTTCCCATAGCTCTTTTCAGGTTTTGTTGTTTTTCCTTTTTTTTTTTTTTTTTTTGTCAATTTACCGATCTGATGTGTATGAGGTAGAACTTCAGAATTACTTTAATCTGCATATGTCCAATTTTTAGGGTTTTGGAGCGTTTAAATAAATATGGCTATGGATTTCTTCCTTTGAAAATTGTGTGTTCATATCCCTTAGGCATTCACCCACAGGACAAAATAGAAATTGAAAGAATCTATCAATCAGCCTCTGAAAGAGATCACAAAGTGAAAACTTCCCCAAATATTATAGTTCAATTTCAGAGCTCCCAAGTCAAGGAGAAAATTTTGCAAGCAGCCAGAAAGAAACAATTCAAGTGTCATGGAGCCACACTCAGGATTCTACATTAAAGCTTCTACATTAAAGGGTCTGAGGGGTTGGAACATGATATTCCAGAAGATGAAGGAGCTATGATTACAATCAAGAATGACCTACCCAGAAAAAACAGTATAAACCTTCAATGGGGAAAATGGCTATTCAATGAAATGAGGACTTTCAAGCATTCCTGAAGAAAACAGCAGAGTTGAATCGAAAATTTGACTTTCAAATACAAGATTCAAGAGAAATATAAAAAGGTAAACAGGAAAGGAAAATCATAAGGGACTTATTAAGATTAGATTGTTTACATTCCTACATAGGAAGATAATGTAACTCTTAACAATTTTCTCATTATTGGAGCAGTTAGTAGTAATATTTATAGATAGAGGGCACATGTGTGAGTTGAATATAAACAGAATATATCTAAAAAAAAAAACCCAAAAATTGGGGTGAGAGGAATACACTGGGAGAAAGGGAAAGGGAAAGGTAGGATGGGATAAATTATCTCACAAAAAAGAGGTAAGAAAAAGCTTCTACAGTGGAGTCGAAGAGGGGGTAGATGAGAGGAGTGAGTGAATCTTACCCTCATCAGAACTGGTTCAAACAGGGAATAACGCATGTACTCAATTACATACAGAAATCTATCATACACTACAGGAAAGTAAGAGGAGACGGGAATAACAGAAAGTCATAGAAGAGAGGGCAGACTGGGAGAGGGATTATTCAGAAGCAAAACACTTTTGAAGAGGGACAGGGTTAAAGGAGAGAGAGAATAGAGTAAATGTGGGGGATAGGTTGGAGGGAAATACAGTTAGCAATAGCAACTGTGGAAAACATTTTGAAGCAAGTTTCTTTGATAAAGGCTTCATTTCTCCAACATAGAGAGAACAGAATCAAATTTATAAAAAATTAGAAGTCATTCCCCAATTGATAAATGATCAGAAGATATGAACACTTTGGGGATGAAATAAAGGCATCTATAGCTACATGAAAAAAAAAAGTTCTAAGTCACTATTGATTAAAGAAATGCAAATTAAAACAACTCTGAGGTTCTCCCTCATATCTACTAGATTGGCTATTTGGACAGAAAAGAAAAGTGACAAATGTTGGAGGGAATATGAGAAAAATTAGACATTAATGCACATTGGTAAAGTTGTGGGATGATTCAACCATTCTTTAGAGTAATTTGGAACTATACCTAAAGGGCTATAAAACAAAGCATGTGCTTTGACCTAGCAATACCACTTCTAGGTTTGTATACCAAAAGAGGTAAAAATCAAAAAAGAAAAAGACCTATATGTTCATTTTTTTTTTTTAATCACACCTCCTTTCTGGTGGCAAAGACTGAGGAGATATTCACGAACTGGGCTATGGAATACTGTTGTGCTATAAGAAATGAAGGGGAGGAAGCTCTCCGAAAAACCTGGAAAGATTTACATGAGCTGATGCAAAATGAAATGTAGTTCATATAAAGTAACCGCAATAATGATTAGCTTTGAATGATTTAGCTAATCTTGGCAATACAATGATCCAAGACAACTCTGAAGGAGTGATGATAAAAAATACTCTCCATCCCCAGAGAAAGATGGTGTAGAATACAGATTGAAGCATACTCTATTTGTTTTATTTTTCCTGAGGGTTTTTTTTTTGGTCTATGTTTTCTTTCACAACATGACTGTTATGGAAATGTTTTGCATGACTACACATGTATAACCTATATGGTATTGCATTCCTTCTCAGTGGGGGTGTGGTGGGGAGGGAAGAAGGGAGAGAATTTGTAATTCAAAATTATAAAAACAAATGTTAAAAACTGTTTTACACGTAGCTGGAGAAAAATGCTAAACAAATTTAAAAAATTTTTAAAAATATAAATTTCATTTTTCTTTAAGATATTAGAACAAAACAAAGAGAAAGGAGGAACTCTTAATATCTGTGCCAACTACACGTAGGGTCTTTTATACCCTTAGTATTTTGGGATAACCATTTCTCCAGTATCTGAGGAGAAACTCCTTTTCTTCTCATAAGAAAACTGCCCTAATATTTGTACAACAAATACAGGTCTTCACTGCAGAGTAACACCTTCTTTGAATCTTGCAGTCCTAGAAGGTTGCTTGTGGCACCAAGTCAGTAAAAGACTTTCCCAGAGTCATGCAGTCAGAAAGTCTTAAAGGTTTAACTTGAATCCTAATCTTCCTGATTTAGAGGGGAGTTTTTATACACTGTATCATTCTCCTCAAGAGACAGAACATTCTTTCTAAATTGTTTTGATTGATGCCTGAACAAATAGAAATGCATGTTACCATATGAACTTTGTGAATATTTTTGAGTATACATAAATTGCAATGTGTTAAGATTATTTCTTCAGATCAAAATAAAATCTCTTCCATTGGCAACCTCTAAAGTCAAATTCTAAACTTAATTATAATCTGACTTTGACTTTGTATTTTCCCCAATTTTCCTAGTTTCCTGCACTACAACCAATTAAAAATAGCTCTGATTTTAAATAGAAATTTTTATTGCTGTTTCTACAATCAAAGCACCTTGTTTACTCTTGCATTAGAGATTTCTAAAGGTTCCTTCTCCCTAGTGACATTGTATCAAGCACAACCATTTGATTTCTGTGGTTTGAAAGCAGTTTACTTAGCCATACTTTTTGCAGCACATGTAATTGAAAAGAGGCATATGGAGACCAGCATGCGAAACCTACCAAACACTGCAGAGTACTTTAAAAAAAACTCCTTTAATTATTTGAGAAACCGTTTTTTTTTTCTTTTAAAAACACACATGAATTAATTATACCTCCTCAGTTTAAGGTACTTTGGAAAGAATACTATTGCTAGCTGCTTGCTTGGGTTCTTGTCCCTCTATGAAACAGAAAATGAAAACAAGCAAGAGGAATGAAAGGGCTGACAACTTGTTGCTCTCAGGGCCAAAAACACATTCATTCCTAATAAAAGTCAATGAGGCCATACCTGCCTCCACCTCTGCAGGGTTGGATGCAGTCTATCTTTCCTACATCAGATGCTGAGCCAGGACAGATGGATGAAACATCTCCCTCCCCATGAAGGGGCTGAACATTACCTGGAAACAAAGCAGGCAGAAGATGAACAGACCTTTATAACAGAATGTGCATCTGCCAAGACAAAAATACCCGACAAGCTTCTGGTACTGGCACAGTGACAGTATGAACAAGCTGTCTTAGCAGTGATTCTGCAAATCATTTGAGTTTAAATTCTGTACAGGGCATAAGGGCCCTAAAGCAACACATTCTATATCCAGCTACCTCCCTGTTTATAGAATAAGTGGGGCTACAGGTAAAATAAATCCCTCTGAGGTTTTTATATACACATATATTATGTATGTGCATATTATAGGCATGAATCTCTTTAGCTATTCCTATGTGCTCAAACACATATATGCTTTTTTAAAAAAAAGTAGTTGCTTTTCTGCATGCATTTTTTTTTTTTAGTTCAGCCGCCTGGCATTCACTAACCCACAAGCTGCTGTTTCTCTTTCCAAAGAAACTCAGATGAGTGGAGGGGCCAAGAAAAATTAGCCCAACTGATGAATGCAATCTCGACAGAAAATATGCTTTTTATCAGGGACCACATGTTGCCAACCACAATTAAGTAAAACTGGGAGATTTCATCAGACATCAGCCTGCAGAGGAGAAATCATTTACCTGGCAGAAGGAAGGAAAAGCAAGTTTCTCTGGCAATTCTGTCCATTTTGTAGGAACTTAAGACAACTTCTTGTCTTGAGAATTCAAAACTAGGCAAAGACAACATGGCAGAGTAAAGGCATAGACTCCTCTGAGCTCTCCCCCAAATCCATCCAAATGTCTTTAAATAATGACTCGAAATAACTTCTAGAGGGGCAGAACCAACAAAAAGAGGGAATGAAAATATTTTCCACCCCAAGGCAACTTAGAAGTTTGACAGGAAAAGTTTGGTGCTGCAGGGGGAGAGAGGATCCAAGCCCAGTGCAGGCCACACCAGCATAGACGGGAGCCCCATTAAACAAGGAGCGGTACCTTGGAGGTACTGAATCAGTGGCAGTAGTTGCAGTTTCTAGACTTCTCAGTCCACAAATGATAAGTTGAATCAGAAAATGGATCAGAAGATTTACAAGAGTCCCTTTGCTTGCACCAGGAGCAGGACTCTGTTGCATTGCTTCTACTTGGATCTGGTTTGCATTCCTTTGTCTTAGTGTCATTAGCACAGCAGAACTTGTGACCACAGAGGAGCAGGGACCCTGATGACAGTTCCAGGCTTAAAAAGTGGGCTTATGGTTGCTCACAAATCAGTGTACAGATCAGGAGAGTAGAAACACACCTCTCCCTAGATCATACTACTTATGAAAAGTCACAAACTTACAAGTCCCCAGAATCACCTCAGAAAACAGTTTGGGAAAGTGTATCCCTACCTGGTAATCAGACACCCACTTTAGCATAGAGTGAAAAGTCAAGAGATAGGCTAGAAATTGAGCAAATAATGGGGGAAAAATCTAATCATTAAAAGTTACTACGTTAACCATCATGATCAAAATATACATACTCAAAAGAGGATAACAAAGTCAAAATTCCTGCATCCAAAGTCTCTGAGAAAAATATGAATTGGTTGCAGGAGTTGAAAGAACTCAAAAAGAGTCTTTCTTCAAGGGCTCTATTACCTGTTAAGGGAGTCCATTTCATTTTTTTTAATACCTCTAATTTTTTTTGTTTTAATTAATTTGTTTATTTTTAGTTGTCAATATTCACATCCACAATATTTTGAGTTCAAAATTTTCTCCCAATCTCTCCCCTCCACCCACCCCAAGAAATCATGCATTCCAATTACCCCTTCCCCTAATCTGCCCTCCCATCTATCACACCTCTCCCTTTTCTCATCCCCTTCTATTCTATTTTCTTCTAGGGCAAGATAGATTTTTTATACCCCATCGCCTGTATGTCTTATTTTCCAGGTGTGAAAACAATTGTTCACATTAGTTTATAAAACCTTGAGTTTCAACATCTCTCCTTTCCTCCCCACCTTCCAATCTCCCTTTGAGAAGGCAAGCAATTTGATATAGGTTATACATGTGTAGTCATGCATAACACTTCCATAATAGTCATGATGAAAAAGACTAACTATATTTCTGTCCATCCTATCCTGCCCCTCCATTTATTCTATTCTCTCTTTTGACCTCATCCCTCCTCAAAAGTGTTTACTTCTAATTACCCCCTCCTCCTATTTCCCCTCCCTTCTATCACCGCTCATCTCACTTATCCTCTTCCCCTTATGTTCCTGTAGTGTAAGATAGATTTTCATACGAAATTGAATGTGCATGCTATTCCCTTCTTAAGCCAAATCTTCTGAGAGCAAGGTTCACTCTTTACCTATCACCTCCCCACTCCTCCCCTCCATTGAAAAAGCTTTCTCTTGCCTCTCTTATGTGATAGGTTGCCCTATTCTATTTCTCCCTTTCTCTTCTTCCAATATATTCCTATCTCATCAGTTAATTATATATTTTTAGATATAATCCCTTCATAGTCAACTCACCCTGTGTCCTCTGTCTATATATGTATATAATCCATTCAAACTACCCAACTACCCAACTGTCCTTTTGTTGAGAAAAGTCTCAAGAGTTACAAATATGTTCTTTCTATGTAGGAAGGTAAACAGTTCAACTTGAGTAAGTCCCTTTGATTTATCTTTCCTGTTTATCTTTCCTTGCTTCTCTTGATTCTTGTGTTTGAAAGCCAAATTTCCTATTCAACTCTTGTCTTTTCATCAAGGCTGCTTGAAAGTCCTCTATTTCATTGAATAACTATTTTCCCCCTAAAATATTATACTCTGTTTTGCTGGGTTGATGATTCTTGGTTTGTATCCAAACTCCTTTGACCTCTGGAACATCATATTCCAAGTCCTCTGATCTCTTAATTTTGAAGCTGCTAGATCTTGTGTTATTCTGATTTAGTTTCTACAATACTTGTATTGTTTCTTTCTGACTGTTTGCAATTTTTTCTCTTTAACCTTGGAACTCTGGGGTCTACATTATTCCTAAAAGTTTTTGTTTTGGGATCTTTTTCAGGAGGCTATAGGCAAATTCTTTCAATGCTTATTTTACTCTCTAGTTCTAGAATATCAGAGCAGTTTTTCTTGATTATTTTTCAAAAGATGATGCCTAGGCCTTTTTTTATCATGGTTTTCAGGTAGTCCAATAATTTTTAAATTTTCTCTCCTGGATCCGTTTTCCAGGACAGGCATTTTTTCCGATGAGATATTTCATGTTGTCTTCTATTTTTTCATTCCTTCGGTTTTACTTCATAATTATTTGATTTTTCATAAAGTCATTAGCTTCTATCTCCTCTATTCTAATCTTTAAAGAATTATTTTCCTCCTTGAGCTTTTGGACCACCTTTTCAGTTTGACCAGTTCTGCCTTTTAAGTCATTCTTCTCCTCATTAGCTTTTTGGAATTTTTTTTTTTTTTTTTTGGTATTTGAGTTAATTTGTTTTTTAAGATATTATTTCCTTCAGCAGTTTTGGGGTTCCCATTAGCAAGCCATTGACTCGTTTTCATGATTTTCTTGCATTATTCTCATTTCTCTTCCCCTCTATTTCTTTTACTTGATTTTCAAAATCCTTTTTGAGCTCTTTCAGGGCTTGAGACCAATCCATATTTTTCTTGGAGGCTTTGGATGTAAAGCCTTTGACTTTGTTTTCTTCTTCTGTTGGTATATTTTTTCTTACTTTTCACCAAAGTTAGATTCTATAATCTAATTTTTTTCCTGACTTTGTTTATTTCTCCAGACATTTACTTGACTTTTTGAGCTCTTTGTCAAGGTAGTTCTCTCCTTCCAGTGGGATAGGAGGGTGTGCTCTCAGCCATTCCATATCCCCACAATCTGTGGGTCTAGAGCTCCAGACACAGCTGGTGTCCCTCCTGGTGCTGTTGAGGCTACCACGTGCTCCTCCACCTTCTCTGCCACCCTGGAACTGGGCCTGGATTACTCTCCTCTTTTACACAGGTCACACAGATTTTTTTCTACTGACCTTCCCATTTGTCTTTGGCATTTTGGGGTTGTGAAGTCTGAAAGCCATCACAGGTGAGAGAGATTCAGTCTCTGAAGCTTACTCAGGTCCTGTCTGTGCTGGCATGGCCCATGATCCGCTACACTTGACTCCTAGTAGGGTGCAATAGACACTTCACATCGACCTTCCAAGATGTCTTGGGCTGGAGATTTGCTTCACTCCATCATTCTCTGGGTTCTTCAGCTCCAGAAGTTGTTTAGAGTCATTTTTTACAAGCATTTGGGGAGAGAAGACTAGCAAGTCTCTGCTTCTTCCTTGCCATGTTCCCTCCAACCCCTGAAATAGGATCTTAAAAATCAAGCAGACAGGTAGAGGAAAAATTAAGAAGAGAAATGAGAGATATTCAAGAAAATCATGAAAAATCAATGAACAGCTAGTGATAGCAGACAGACACACACACACATGCAAAAAGTATTAAATTGTCAGCTTTTTAAAAAAAAGAATAGATAAAATGGTAAAAGAGGCACAAAAATTCAATGAAGAGAAAAATGCCTTGAAAAGCAAAATTGACCAAGTGAGAAAAGATACTCAAAAATTCACTGTAGAGAACTTAAAAATAGAGTTCAAAAAAGTTATCTCTAGGTAGTGGAGCCAAGATGACAGAAAAAACTCAGGACATCTGGAGTTCTCCCCCTAAGCCCAGCCAAGTACCTGTAAAAATGATTCTAAACAAATTCTGGAGCTACAGATGTCACAGAATGACACAGAAGCAAATCTCCAGTCCAAGATAGCCTGGAAAGTCAATGGGAAGTGTCTATCACATCAGGCTGGGAGCACAGGACAGTCCAGCATGGGCTGCACCTGCATATATATGTCACCTGAGCAGGTCTCCAACTGAATCTCTGGCACCTGCGGTGGTCTCCAGACTTCACAAACCAAAAACACCAAGGATAAATGGGAAGGTCTATGGAAAAATCTTGTCACACCTGTGTGAGAGGGTAAAGTGGTCCAGTCCCAGCGCCAGGGTGACAGAGGGGTGAGGGGGCTGAGGAACTCACAGCAGCTGCAGGAGCAGCAGGAGCACTGTCAGCAGCTGTCTCTGGAGCTCTAGGACCACAAATTGTGGGGAGGGGGGGGATCAAGCAGTTGATTGTACACCTCTCCCACTCCTACTGGAAGCAGAGAACTATCTTGACAAAGAGCTCAAAAAAACAAACAAATGTCTGGGGAAATGAGAAAAAATCAGAAAAAGAATCAGACTATTGAATCTTACTTTGGTGAAAAGGAAGAACAAAATATGCAAACAGAAAAAGATAGCAAAGTCAAAGCTCTGCATTCAAAGACTCCAAGAGAATTGGTCTCAGGCCATGGTAAAGCTCAAAGTATTTTGAAAATCAAGTAAAAGAAGTAGAGGGAAAATTAGGAAGAAAGAGTGATGTAAGAAAATCATGAAAAACTAGTCAATGGCTTGCTAATGTGGACCCAAAAAATGATGAAGGAAATAACACCTTAAAAATAAACTAACGCAAATGACAAAAGAGATACAAAAAGCTAATGAGAAGAATACCTTAAAAAGCAGAATTGGCCAGATGGAAAAGGAGGTCCAAAAGCTCACTGAAGAAAATAATTCCTTAAAGATTTAGAATGTAGCAGATGAAAGCTAATGATTTTATGAAAAAAAATCAAGAAATTATAAAACAAAACCAAAGAATTATAAAACAAAACACAGACAATGTAAAATATCTCACTGAAAAAATCAACTGTCCTGGAAAATAGATCCAGGACAGATAATTTAAAAATTATTGGGCTCTCTGAAAGCCATGACACAAAAATGAGCCTAGATATTATCTTTCAAGAAATTATCAAGGAAAACTGATATTCTAAGTACCAGAGTGTAAAACATATATTGATAGAATCCACTAATTGCCTCTTGAAAGAGATCTCAAAAGGAAAATTCCTGGGAATATTTTAGACACATTCCAGAGCTCCCAGGTCAAGGAGAAAATTTTGGAAGCATCCAGAAGGAAACAATTCAAGTATTATGAAAACATAATCAGAGTAGATAAAACAAGATCCAGAAGCTTCTACATTAAGGGATTAGAGGGCTTGGAATACGGTATTCTAGAGGGCAAAGGAGTTAGAATTAAAACCAAAAATCACTTACCCAGCAAAACTGAGTATTACACTTCAGGGGAAAAAATGATCATTCAATGAAACAGAGGACTTTCAAGCATGCGTGATGAAAAGACCAGAGATGAGTTTGAAGTACAAAAATCAAGAGCAGCACGAAAAGGTAAACAGGAAAGAGAAATTATAAGGTACTTTTATTAAAGTTGAACAGTTTACATTCCTACATGGAAAGATCATATTTGTAACTCTTGAGACTTTTCTCAGTACAAGAGTAGTTGGAGAGATTATATACATATAGACAGAGGGTACAGTGTGAGTTAAATATAAAGAGATGATATGTAAGGGATAAAATTAAGGGGTGAGAGAGGAATATATTGGGAGAAGGAGAATGGGGTAAATTATCTCTCACATAAAAGAGGCAAGACAAAGCTTTTTCAAAGGAGGATGGAGGTGAGAGGGAAAGAATGAGCCTTACTATCATCATATTTGTATTAAGGAGAGAGGAATTTGCACACTCAATTTGATATTTGATATGAAAATCTATCTTACGCTATAAGAAAGTAGGGGAGATGTGGGGGTTTGGTGAGGGAATGATAGAAAGGAGGACAAATGCCAGGAAGGGATCATTAGAAGTATAAAGTTTTGAGGAGAGCAGTGTCACAAGAGAGAATAGAATAAATGGGGAGGCAGGATACAATGGAGGGAAATATGACCTTTCACCACAAGACTATGACAGAAGTGTTTTGCCCAACTACACATTTATAACCTATATCAAATTGTTTGCCTTCTCAGTAGTGATAGGTGGGGAGGGAGGAAGGCAGAGGAATTAGAACTCAAAGTTTTAAAAAAGAATGCTTAAAATTGTTTTTATATGGGGCAGAGCCAAGATGGCGGAGTAGAAAGACGCACATACACATAGCTCTGAACCCACAACCCATAGAATGGCTACAGGGAAGTAACTCACGGCGAATTCCGCACCCAGAGGCCACGGAACATTGGAGCAAGGGAGATTTCTGTTCCAGAGAGACCTGCAAACCTCTCGCGGGGGGGTCCTTCGCGCTGCAGACTGGGCGCCGGGACTGGGAGCTGAGTGCAGCCCTGCCGCGGCCACGGCACCGAGAGGAAAAGATCCGAGCAGGCTTCACAGACAGGATCTCCAGCAGCCACGCGGGTCCCTCCACCCACAGAGGGATCTGCAAACCTCTCGCAAAAGGTCCGTCGCGCTGCAGACACAAAGCCCAGCCCAGACCTGCTGCGGCCACGGCTGCGGCACCAAGAGAAACGGATCCGAGCAGGCTTCAGGGACGGGATCTCCAGCAGCCGCACAAGTGCCTCCACCCACAGGTGACAGGGGTGGGTGAGAGAGTCTCTTTGGCGGGTCGAGAGGGGAGTGGGGTGCCCCCATAATACAGGCCCCCCCCCGGGAGGTAGAAGCTGAGAGGCGGCTGCAGACAGGGGCTCCCCAAGCGGGCGGGAGCCTGAATCCATTGCAGAAGGTCTGTGCATAAACCCCCTGAGGGAACTGAGCCTGAGAGGTGGCCCTGCCCCCATCTCAGCACCAGAACCTAATCTCATACTGAATAGCAGCCCTGCCCCCGCCAAAAGCCCTGAGGCTGGAAGCAGCATTTGAATCTCAGACCACAAACACGGGCTGGGAGGATCAGGAGGTGAGGTGGGTGTGAGGAAAATATTCAGAGGTCAAGTCACTGGCTGGGAAAATGCCCAGAAAAGGGAAAAGAAATAAGACTATAGAAGGTTACTTTCTTGGCGAACAGGCATTTCCTCCCTTCCTTTCTGATGAGGAAGAACAATGCTTACCATCAGGCAAAGACACAGAAATCAAGGCTTCTGTGTCCCAGCCCACCCAATGGGCTCAGGCCATGGAAGAGCTCAAAAAGAATTTTGAAAATCAAGTTAGAGAGGTGGAGGAAAAGCTGGGAAGAGAAATGAGAGACATGAAGTCAAAGCATGAACAGCAGATCAGCTCCCTGCTAAGGGAGACCCAAAAAAATGTTAAAGAAATTAACACCTTGAAAACTAGCCTAACTCAATTGGCAAAAGAGGTTCAAAAAGCCAATGAGGAGAAGAATGCTTTCAAAAGCAGAATTAGCCAAATGGAAAAGGAGATTCAAAAGCTCACTGAAGAAAATAGTTCTTTCAAAATTAGAATGGCACAGATGGAGGCTAATGACTTTATGCAAAACCAAGAAATCACAGAACAAAGAGAGAAGAATGGAAAAATGGAAGATAATGTGAAATATCTCATTGGAAAAACAACAGACCTGGAAAATAGATCCAGGAGAGACAATTTAAAAATTATGGGACTACCTGAAAGCCATGATCAAAAGAAGAGCCTAGACATCATCTTTCATGAAATTATCAAGGAAAACTGCCCTGAGATTCTAGAACCAGAGGGCAAAATAAATATTCAAGGAATCCACAGAACACCACCTGAAAGAGATCCAAAAAGAGAAACACCTAGGAACATTGTGGCCAAATTCCAGAGTTCCCAGGTCAAGGAGAAAATACTGCAGGCAGCTAGAAAGAAACAATTCAAGTATTGTGGAAATACAATCAGGATAACACAAGATCTAGCAGCCTCTACATTAAGGGATCGAAGGGCATGGAACAGTATATTCCAGAAGTCAAAGGAACTAGGACTAAAACCAAGAATCACCTACCCAGCAAAACTGACTATAATACTTCAGGGGAAAAAATGGTCTTTCAATGAAATAGAGGATTTTCAAGTATTCTTGATGAAAAGATCAGAGCTGAAAAGAAAATTTGACTTTCAAACACAAGAATGAAGAGAACCATGAAAAGGTGAACAGCAAAGTGAAGTCATAAGGGACTTACTAAAGCTGAACTGTTTACATTCCTACATGGAAAGACAATATTTGTAACTCTTGAAACATTTCAGTATCTGGGTACTGGGTGGGATTACACATGCACACACGCTCACATACATAGAGACAGAGTGCACAGAGTGAATTGAATAGGATGGGATCATATCTTTAAAACAAAATGAAATCAAGCAGTGAGAGAGAAATATATTGGGAGGAGAAAGGGAGAAATTGAATGGGGCAGGTTATCTCTCATAAAAGAGGCAATCAAAAGATTCATTAGTGGAGGGATAAAGAGGGGAGGTGAGAGAAAAACATGAAGTCTACTCTCATCACATTCCACTAAATAAAAGAATAAAGTACACACTCATTTTGGTAGGAAAACCTATCTCACAATACAGGAAAGTGGGGGATAAGGGGACAAGTAGGGTGGGGGGGATGATAGAAGGGAGGGCATGAGGAGGAGAGTGCAATTCGAGGTCGACACTCATGGGGAGGGATAGGATCAAAAGAGAATAGAAGTAATGGGGGACAGGATAAGATGTTGGGAAATATAGTTAGTCCTATACAACACAACTATTATGGAAGTCATTTGCAAAACTACACAGATATGGCCTATATTGAATTGCTTGCCTTCCAAAGGGAAGGGGTGGGGAGGGAGGGAGGAAGAGAAGTTGGAACTCAAAGTGTTAGGATCAACTGTCGAGTAATGTTCTTGCCACTAGGAAATAAGAAAAACAGGTAAAGGGGTATAGAAAGCTATCTGCCCCTACAGGACAAAAGAGAAGATGGAGACAAGGGCAGTGAGGGATGATAGAAGAGAGAGCAAATTGGTCATAGGGGCAATTAGAATGCTTGGTGTTTGGGGGGGGTGGGGATAAAAGGGGAGAAAATTTGTAACCCAAAATTTTGTGAAAATGAATGTTAAAAGTTAAATAAATAAATTTAATAATAAAAAAAAATTGTTTTTATATGCAACTGTGAAACAAGACATAAAGGGAATGGAGTATAGAAATCTGTCTTTCCCTACAAGAAAATAGAGGGAATGGAGATATGAGACAGGAGGGGTGTGATAGAAAGGAGGGCAGATTGGCGTAAGGGGTACTCAAAATGCACAGTCTTGGGGTGGGTGGAGGGGAGAAATGGGGAGAAAATTTGGAACTCAAAATCTTATTGAAATGAATGTAGAAAACAAAAAATAATATTTGTTTTAAGTAGAATTCATGGAATGGAAAAAGTGTTACAAAATTCACTGAAGAAAATTATTCCTTAAAACTTAGAACTGGGCAAATGATAGCTAATGATTTTATGGGACAACAAGAAACAAATAAAGTCAAAAGAATTAACTAATGGGAGAAAGTGTGAAATATCTTATTGGAAGAACAACTGACCTGATAAATAGATCCAGGAAAGAAAATTCAAGAATTATTGGACTACCTGAAGGCCTTAATAAAAATAAATAAAGAGCCTAGACATCATCTTTCAAGATATTATCAAGAAAACTGCCCTGATATTATAGAACCAGAGGGTAAAATAGAAATTGAAAAAATCCACGATTTTCTCCTGAAAGAGATCGCAAAACAAAAACTCCTAGGAGTATCATATCCAAATTCCAGAGCTCTTAGATTAAGAAGAAAATACTGCAAACAGACAGAAAGAAACAATTCAAATATCAAGGAACCACAGTCAGCATAGCACTAGATTTAACAGCTTCTGCCTTAAAGGGTCTGAGGCTTTATAATAAGATTCTGGAAAGCAAAGTAGCTATGATTACAACCAAGAATTGGCAAATGTGGAAAACTGTTGAAAGACTGACATGAACTAGTGCAAAATTAAACGAGTATAATTAATGGAACATTGTACACGGTAAGAGAAATATACTAACTATGACTAACTTAGCTATTCTCAGCAATATAATGATGCAAGGCAATTCTATAGGACTTATGATGAAAGGTGTCCATTTCTGGAGAAAGTAGTGGTAGAGCCTGAATACAGATCAAAGGTAAAATTTTTCTTTGCCTTTTTTTTCTTTTTTTGTCTGTGTTTTCTTTCAAAGAAAGACTTACATGGAAATGAGTTTTGCATGGCTACACATATATAACCTATGCCAAAATGCTTGTCTTCTGGATAAGGGGAGGAGGGAAAGGAGGGAGTGAATTTGGAACTCAGAATTTGAAAAGAAAAGAATATCAAATTTGTTTTTGCATATAATTGAGGAAAAAATTAAATAAGAAAAAAATAGAATTCAAGACTAGGAAAGGTGATGTTTCCTAAATAGTGGAACTCTAAGTCAATGTGTTAGTGACCAAAATTTTTATTAATATTAAGTAAATTCTTCATCTTCTCTTGTTATGGGAAACCCATAACAAGATGGTTATCTTGTAATATTTTGGTGAAACTCTGGTGATATTTTTAATTGAGTCAAGTGCACATCAGATTTCTGGGCTTTTCCACAGAAATGAGAAGGCAGAGTGAATTTTCTCCCTAGAGCCAACAATGTAGGATGTTGTATCATTTGAAGTTATTTTGCCTAGAGGGAGATTTTTAAAAAGAATTACATTGAAAACAAGAAATAGTGAAACATGGCAACTATACAGAAAGAGAAACACTGGCATTGTTGAAAAAATTACATTTCCTGCACCCCTTTGCTTTTCAATCCCTTCAGACTCCAGCTAACCCCAGCCACTTTGCAAACAAGGGGAGAAGGCCAGTGTAGTGAATTTCTAGCCTCACAGATATCTATTGTCACTCTCAACATCTTCACCCCACTTTTTATATGACCTTTGTCATATAAACATTTTTGCTATATTCCTTCTCCCTTCAGTCAGTACTCAATAAACGTTTTTAAGTGCCTACCATGTGTCGGTCACTGATTTTAGAACAGAATACACAAAGAAGAGCACATCTCGCCAAGATGGCGAAGTAGAAAGACGCACATACACATAGCTCCAAACCCACAAACCACAGAACGGCTAGAGGGGACCAAGCCAGGGCGAATTCTGCACCCAGAGACCACGGAGTATTGGAGCGAGGGAGATTCCTGCTCCAGAGAGACCTGCGGACCTCTTGCGGGGGGTCCTTCGCGCCGTGGACTGGGCGCCGGGACAGGGAGCAGAGTGCAGTCCCGCCGCGGCCGTGACACTGAGGGGAGGAGATCCGAGAGGGCTACGGGGACGGGATCTCCAGCGGCCACGCGGGTCCCCCCACCCACAGAGGGACCTGCAAACCTCTCACAAAAGGTCCGTCGCGCTGCAGACGTGGAGCCCAGCCCGGACCTGCGGCAGCGGCGGCCATGGCTCCGAGAGGCACAGATCTGAGAGGGCTCCGGAGGCGGGATCTTCAGCGGCGGCACTAGACCCCCCACCAACAGGTGACTGAAGGGGGTGGGTGAGAGAGTCTCTTTGGCGGGTTGAGAGGGGAGTGGGGTGCCCCCAAGGCTCGGCCCCCCCCGGAGGTGGGGGCTGAGAGGCGGCTGCGGATGGGGGCTCCCCAAACGGGCGGGAGCCTGGATCGATTGTGGAAGGTCTGTGCATAAACCCCCAGAGGGAACTATGCCTGAGAGGCGGCCCTGCCCCTGACCACCTGAACTTAATTCTCACACTGAAAAGCAGCCCTGTCCCCGCCAAAAATCCTAAGGCGGGAAGCAGCATTTGAATCTCAGTCCCCAAACGCTGGCTGGGAGGACCAGAACATTCAGAGGTCAGGCCACTGGTTGGAGAAAATGCCAAGAAAAGAAAAAAGAAATAAAACTATTGAAGGGTACTTTATCGGAGAAAAGACACTTCCTCCCTTCCTTTCTGATGGGGAGGAACAATGCTTGCCATCAGGCAAAGACACAGAAATCGAGCATTCTGTGTCCCAGCCCACCCAATGGGCTCGGGCCATGGAAGAGCTCAAGAGGAATTTTGAAAATCAAGTTAGAGAGGTGGAGGAAAGACTGGGAAGGGAAATGAGAGGGATAAGGGAGAAGCATGAAAAGCAGATCAGCTCCCTGCTAAAGGAGAACCAAAAAAATCTTGAAGAAATTGGCACCTTGAGAACTAGCCTAACTCAGCTGGCAAGGGAGGTGCAAGGGGTCAATGGGGAGAAGAATGCTTTCAAAAGCAGAATTAACCAAATGGAAAAGGAGATTCAAAAGCTCACTGAAGAAACTAGATCTTTCAAAACTGGAATGGTACAGATGGACGCTAAGGACTTTTCGAGAAAGACAGATATCTCAGAACATACCGCGCAGATTCGAAAAATGGAAGATAATGTGAAATATCTTATTGGAAAAACAACTGACCTGGAAAATAGAATCAGGAGAGACAATGTAAAAATTCTGGGACTACCTGAAAACCATGATCAAAAGAAGAGCCTAGACATCATCTTCCATGAAATTATCAAGGAAAACTGCCCTGAGATTCTAGAACCAGAAGGCAAAATAAATATTCAAGGAATCCGCAGAACACCGCATGAAAGAGATCCAAAAAGAGAAACTCCTAGGAGCATTGTGGCCAAATTCCAGAATTCCCAGGTGAAAGAGAAAATATTGCAAGCAGCTAGAAAGAAACAATTCAAGTATTGTGGAAATACAATCAGGATAGCACAAGATCTGGCACCCTCTACATTGAGGGATAGAAGGGAATGGAATAGGATATTCCAGAAGTCAAAGGAACTAGGACTGAAGCCAAGAATCACCTACCCAGCAAAACTGAGTATAATACTTCAGGAGAAAAAATGGTCTTTCAATGAAATAGAAGACTTTCAAATTTTCCTGATGAAAAGACCAGAGCTGGAAAGAAAATTTGACTTTCTAACACAAGAATGAAGAGAACCATGAAAAGGCGAACAGCAAAGAGAAATCATAAGGGACTTACTAAAGTTGAACTGTTTACATTCCTACATGGAAAGATAATATTTATAACTCTTGAAACATTTCAGTATCTGGGCACTGGGTGGGAGTACACACACACACACATGCACACACGCACACATACATAGAGACAGAGTGCACAGAGTGAATTGAAGAGGTTGGGATTATATATTAAAAAAAAATGAAATCAAGCAGTGAGAGAGAAATATTGGGAGGAGAAAGGGAGAAGTTATATGGGGCAAATTATCTCTCATAAAAGAGGCAAGCAAAAGACTTATTAGTGGTGGGATAAAGAGGGGAGGCAAGAGAAAAACATGAGGTCTACTCTCATCACATTCCACTAAAGGAAAGAATATAATGCACACTCATTTTGATAGGAAAACCTATCTCCTTATACAGGAGAGTGGGGGACAGGGGCACAAGCAGGGTGGGGGGGAAGATGGAGGGGAGGGCATGGGGAGGAGAATGCAATACGAGGTCGACACTCATGGGGAGGGAAAGGACCATAAGAAAATAGAAGTAAAGGGGGACAGGATAGGATGGAGGGAAATATAATTAGTCCTATACAACACAACTAGTATGGAAATCATTTGCAAAACTAAACAGATATGGCCTATATTGAATTGCCTGTCTTTCAAGGGGAAGGGGTGGAGAGTGAGGGAGCTAAGGAGCTTAGAACTGAAAGTGTTAGGACCAAATGTAATGTTCTTACCACTGGGTAACAAGAAATACAGGTTAAGGGGTCAAGAAAGCTATCTGGTCCTACAAGACAAAAGAGAAGATGGAGACAAGGGCAGGGAGGGAGGATAGAGGAGAGAGCAGATAGGTCACAGGGGCAATTAGAAAGCTCGGGTTTGGGGGGGGGAGGGGATAAAAGGGGAGAAAATTTGTAACCCAAAATTGCGTGAAAATAAATGTAAAAAATTAATTAAAAAAAAAAAGAATACACAAAGAAAAGCCCTATCCACAAAGTTCAGCATGCAAACAACTACACTGGAAATAATCAACAGAAGGAAGGCACTAGAATTGAGGGATGGAGAATGGCTTTCTATAAGAAGGTGGTATTTTAGCTGAGATTTGAAGGAATAAAGAGAAGTCAGGAGGTACAGAACAGGAGGGAGAATATTCTAGTCATGGGGAAGAGCCAGGGAAAATGTCTGGAATCAGGAGGTTGAGTTTCTTGTTCCAGGAAGAACAGGGAGGACAAAGTAGTTGGGTCATAAAATTTCTGTGGTGGAGGGGATGTGATAGAGTATAACAAGAATGGAATGACAATAGATGGAATAGGTCATTAAGGGCACTGAATGCTAGGGAATTTTGCATTTGATCATGGAGATGATAGGACATTATGACAGTTTATTGATTAGGGAAATGATAGATATCATTCAACTCTGAACTTTAGAGGAGGGGAAGGGGGGGAAATTAAGGGAATAAGCGTTTATATATTATCTATAAAGTGTCAGGAAATATGCTGAGTATCATTAAGTAGTTTATGTTTACAAATTTTATTTCATTTGAATCTCATAACAACAATCCTCCAAAGTAGGAGCTATTATTATCCTCGTTTAATACAAGAGGAAACTGAGGCAAACAGACATTAGTCAATCACACAGCTAGTCAATGTGTGAGGCCAGATTTGAACTTGTTTTCCTGATTTAAGGCCAGTGGTCTATCTACCATGCCACCAGTTACCTCTAAGCTAAGTAAATGGCCAAGGGTTTCAGAAATGTCATGGCTGAATCACAAACTTTCTACAAAACTACTTACTCTTTGGACATTCAGTATATATGTAAGACCCTTATAAGCAAATGCTTTTCTTTTAGAACCTTAGCAATGAAACATTCAGTGATCTTCAGTGATTGACAGGTGATCTCTGGGATGGTGCTATGTAGAATTTTGATAATGTAAACATAATCAGTAACTGACTTCAAATCAACAAGCTTTGAGTAAATACCTGTTCTGTGCCAGGTACTACATAAATGTTGATGAAACAAAGATAAAAGAAAGGATCTATCTCTATGCAAATGATTTTCTGATCCAGCCCTAACCTCTTCCTTGCTCTCCAGTCTTGTATTTGCAACTACTTGTGAATATTGAACTGGATGTGCAACAAAACATCTTAAATTCAACATGATGTAATTACCTCTCTAGAAATGACAGTAAAGAAGCATTAATGTCTGTTTTGCTTCTGCAAACTAAGGACCATGGCGTTTTTCTATCTGACTTGCAAGTGAAGCCTGTGTCATCCTCCATTAGAATGTGAGCATCTCCAGTGTAGGGTTTTTCTTGTTTTTCTATTTGTATCCTCCGTACTTAGCACAGTGGTTTGTACATAGTAGGTGCTTACTGTTTCATTCATTCATTCTTTCATGTTCAAAATTGAACTCATTATCTCCGCCCCAAGTCCTTTCCTCTCCCTATCTTTCTTATTACTCTTAAGGGTGTCACCATACCCTAATCACTCATGCTCCCACTCATGCTATATGTCATCCTTGACTGCTCAACCCTCATTCTCTCCCATAATCAATCTAGGGTCAGAGGGATGCATGAACAGATGGAGATTCCATAGTGAATAGGCCGCAGGCATCAAGGGAAGTTTTATGGTGAGGTGGCTGCTAAAGCATGGAGGCAAAATCTGGAAAGTCTAAGTACAGCCTTCAAGGCTTGGCTATGATCACATGATTTATAAGAAGCTCTTCCTCATTCACCTTTAATACTAGTGGCTTTACCTTCAGATTATCTTCATGTGCCATTTATATGTCTTGGTTGCATGTTGTTATCTTAAGAACTTCTCCCTTTTTAGGATGTGAGTTTCTTGAGAGAAATGTTTCTGAGTCATTCTTTGTATCCCCAACTCTTAGCATAATGCCTAGCATATTATATGTTCTCAATAAGTGATTGTTGAGTTTATTGAAGTGATGATCTTGGGAGAGGAAAACACACCAATGGAAGCACAAGTCAATAGCCTTAGCAAATCATCCACAACTTCTTGGGGGTACATCAATAACCTAGAAGGAAGATATGGATTTGGCTTGGGACCTAAGACTTCTTTGTGAAAGTTGGATAAGACTCCCCAGAATCTATATGGGCTACGCATGAAAAAAAACAAAAGGACCATCCACTTTTTTTCTCCTTGAGTCTTTCTGATCTATGACAGTGGTTGTCAGAAAGAATGACTTCCGCTCCTGTTAACAGTATGTGCTTTCCTAGGCATGTGGCCAAGAAGCTTTACTACAAATGAGCTCTGCTTTGCAAACCCTATCCATCTTGCTGGAGCAGTCACTCAGTGTGACACTTGCATTTGTCCCATAAACAACGGAGCTCACCTGATGCAGGGTGGCCCAATTAATGCTAAAGGCCTTGTCTCTTCTGTCTCAAGCTTCTGCAGAATAGCAATACAACATCCATTTGAGAGGATTAAAGAACAATCAATCACTTATTCTTCAGGACATGCCAGGGAGACAGGTAGCTTCTCTCTGGGCAGCAAGGCACCCATCAAGCTTAGTTCAACACAACAGAAGTGACAAAGAGCCAGTCTCTATTGGCCATCAATTACTTCCTTCTAACAACAAATAAAAAATAGTTCAGTTTCACAGAAGACTCCACACTTAGCCAGATCTTCCCCCTTTTGTCTGGAAGCCTTAGGTTATCAGTGTGGAGGAATATATCTCCTGTTGTACTCAATTTCTGCCTACAGAGGATTTCTAGGGAAAGAATTAGAAACCAAGTCACATCAGTCCCTGTTCTCTTTTTCTCAAGAATGTTTTTTTGTTTCCTTTCTGAGACATCTTTTTTAAATCAGTTATCCTTTTCGCATGTTTTATTTTCATTAACAGTTAAAAACATTCAAATAGCAGTCACAGACGCTAATCAAAGCACATATTTTGAAGATATGAAGCCTCCTTATTAGCCTTTTAATTCACTTCCACTTTCACAATTAAAAATATTGTCAGAAGTCATTTGTCTGTGAAAGCATAGGCTAAAGGTACCAGTTAAGGTATTGAGCAAAGAAAAGCAATTACCAAATTTATAAATTAAAGGTGATGTTTTCTTTCATTAGTAAAATTATGACTTATTTTACGTAGGACCTCATATCTTGATTGTAGGCATCAATATATTGGGGTAATAACTATATAGGAACATGGTAATCTTTAGGGATGCCCAGAGATCAGCTGAAAAATTTTGTCCTCTTATTAGACATTTTGATAGGTCTTATCATTATTTCTGGGACTGGTTACTATAAAATTCCTGCATACGTTGGCTCTTCAGCTTCTCTGTGTGTGTTCATCCTTCATTGCCAAAGAAGACCATGCCTTCGGAGAAGTAATGACATGACTTGCACTTGACTTTGTTTTTGAGTGAGGGAGGGCTATGCAGGTCACCACCCTCACTTCTCCCCGAGAGCCATCTGAATCCAGTGACCAGATATTCATCAGGATGACTGGAGATGACCCAGGATGAGGCAATTGGGGTTAAGTGACTTGCCTAAGGTCACACAGCTAATGAGTGTCAAGTGTCTGAGGTGAGATTATAACTATATTGAATGATTCTGGTTTCTTAAAGTGACGTGTAAGATATGTGAAAACTGAAAATATAATTGAAATGTATCTTTCTTATTTTTTGGTTTAAATAGTATTTCCCCCATTACATATCAAAAAAATTTTAGCTTTCATTTTTACAAGATTTTGAGTTCCATTTTTTTTTTATTTCTCTTCCCCTCCCCTTTTCTTAAAGTGGTAGGCAGTTTGATATACTTTATATACGTGCTATCATGTAAAACATATTTCCATATTCATCACAGTTGTGAAAGAAGAAACAGATAGAAAGAAAAAACAGGAGAAAGAATAAAGTAAGTAAAAAAACTATGCTTTGATCTGCATTTGGAGTACATCAATTCTTTGTCTGGATATGGATAGCAGTTTCTTTTGTCAGTCCCTTATGTTTGTTTAGATTATTGTTGCTGATAAGAGCTGAATCATTCATGGTGGATCATCACATGATGGTGCTGATACTGCATACAGTGTTTTCCTGGTTCTGCTCATTTCACTTTGTATCATTTTGCACAAGTCCTTCCAGGATTGTCTGAAACCTACCTGTTCCTCACTTCTTATTGCACAATAGCATTCCATTACATTGGTATACCTCAGCTTTTCAGCCATTCCCAAACTGATGTGTACATCTCACTTTCCAATATTTTGCCATCATGAATAGAGTTACTACAAATATTTTTTGCAATGTAAGTCTTTTTCCCTTTGTCATGATTTCTTTGGGATACATACCTACTAATGGTATTGCTGGATCAAAGGGCCTACACAGTTTGGTTTCCCTTTGCCCATGGTTCCAAATTACTCTCCAGAATGACTGGATTACCTCACAACTCCACCAATGGTTCATTAAAGTACTAATTTTTCCACATTCTCTCCAATATTTATCATTTTCCTTTGCTGTCATATTGGCCAGTTTGATAGGTGTGAAGGGTATCTCAGAATTGTCTTAATTTGCATTTCTCTAATGAAAAGTGATTTAGAGAACTTGTTCATAGACCTAGGTGTATATGTGTGTGTGCATGTATATGTATATATATGTATATGTATATATGTGTGTATATGTATGTATATGTATATATATACATATGTATATGTGTATGTATACGTATATATATGTATATGCATATATGTACATATATGTGTTTGATTTTTTTATCTGAAAACTACCTGTTCATATACTTTGACCGTTTATCAACTGAGGAATGGTTTGTATATTGTAAATTTGACTCATTTCACCAATGATTTGAGAAATGAGGATTTTAAGATTATTTCCCAACTTTTTGCTATACTTCTAATCTTGTTTACATTAGTTGTGTTTGTGCAAAAGGTTTTCAATTTAACAGGATCAAAATTATATTCTCCATATTATGTAATGCTCTCTGTATCTAGTTTGGTCATGAATTATTCCCCTCCCCTAGATCAGACAGGTAGACTATCCCTTGCTCTTCTGATTTGCTTTACTGTGTATGATACCTTGCTACAGCTGAACTGCCAAGTATTCAAACTATGCTTCAAAGAGTGCAATTCCAATGGGCTGGCCACATTGTTCGAATGCAAAATATATGCTTGCCAAAAAGCATATGGGGGAACTCACATGGGCAGTGAACACATGGTGTTCAGAAGAAGCCATACAAGGGCACTCTCAAGGTCTCTCTCAAGACATTTGGATTTGACTGTGCAACATGGGAAACACTGGTACAGGACCACTCAGCATGGCATGTCCACATGACAAAGGCGGCTCTATGGGCAAAGCAGAATTGAGACAGCATAAAGTAAATGTAGGATGCACAAATTTGGAGTATCCACCTCAAATATTCATATAGACTATCTGTGCCCAATCTGAGGTAGAACATTCCAAGCTCATATTGGTCTGATCAGTCACAGTCGGACACATTGAAATTTTACTTTATCACGGTGATATCACTTTGGTCCTCTTGGAAAATAAAGGACAACAATCAACCAACCATGATACCTTTTAGCAAGATGTATTTTCATTCTTTATCTCTTTTAATTGAGTCTATTTTTGCTTTTACTTTATCTGAGATCAAGATTGCTACTGCTTGTCTTCTTTTTCTTCTTCTTCTTCTTCTTCTTCTTCTTCTTCTTCTTACTCTTCTTCTTTTTCTTCTTCCTTTATGATTAATTATTCATTTATTTATTTTGAGTTTTTGACATTCATTTCCACAAGATTTTGAGTTCCAATTTTTTCCCCCATCTCTTCCCTTCCCCTGCCCCTAGACATGGTGCATTCTGATTACATTCCCCCAATTGCCCTCCCTTCTATCTCACCCCTCTCTTCCCATTAACCCCATCTCCTCTATTTTCTTGAATGGCAAGATAGATTTCTACACCACGTTGCTTGTATTTCCTATACCCCAGTAGCATGAAAAAAAATTTTAACATTCGTTTTTAAAATTTTTAGTTCCAACTTCTCCCCCTTCCTCCCTTCCCACTCATCCCCACTGAGAAGGCAAGCAATTCAATATAGGTTTTCACGTGTCATTATGCACAAGACTTCATAAAAGTGATGTTGTGAAACACTAACTAGATTTCCCTCCATCCCATCCTGCCTCCCATTTATTCTATTTTCTCTTTTGACATTGTCCCTCCTCGAAAGTGTTGACTTCTAATTACTCCCTCCTATCATTTGCCTCCCTTCTTTCATTCCTCCACCACCCACTTCTCCCCTACTTTCCTGAAGTGTAAGATAGACTTTTGTACCAAATTGAGTGTGTGTTACTCCCTCCTTAAGTCAAATGACATGAGAGTAAGCTTCACTTTTTCTCTCTCACCTCCCCCGTTTCCCTCTCCATTAAAAAAAAAAAAAACCTTTTTCTTGTGTCTTTTATGAGAGATAATTTGCCCCATTCCATTTCTCTCTTTCTCTTCTCATCATATTCTTCTCTTACCCCATAATTTTATTTTTTGAAATAGCATCCCTTCCCAGTCAACTCACTCTGTGTCCTCTGTCCATATGTATGTTATGCCTTCAACTACCCAAACACCGAGAAAAGTTTCGAGAGTTACGAATATTATCTTTCCATGAAGGAATGTAAACAGTTCAACTTTAGTAAGTCCCTGAGGATTTTTCTTTCTTATTTACCTTTTCATGTTGCTCCTGATTCTTGTGTTTGAAAGTCGAATTTTCTATTTAGCTCTGGTCTTTTCATCAAGAATGCTTGAGAGTCCTCTATTTCTTTGAATGACTATTTTTTCCCTGAAATATTGTACTCAGCTTTGCTGGGGAGATGATTCTTGGTTTTAATCCTAGCTTCTTTCACTTCTAGAATATCATATTCCAAGCCTTTCAATCCCTTAATGTAGAAGTTGCTAGATCTATTGTTATCCTGATAGTATTTCCACAATACTTGAATTGTTTCCTTCTGGATGTTTGCAATATTTTCTCCTTGACCTAGGAACTCTGGAATTTGGCTGCAATATTCCTAGGAGTTTTTCTTTTAGGATCTCTTTCAGGAGATGATGACTGAATTATTTCAATATTTATTTTACCCTCTGGTTCAAGAATATCAGTGCAGTTTTCCTTGATAATTTCATGAAAGATGATGCCTAGGCTGTTTTTTTCTTTTCTTTTATTTATATTCAATGTTCTACAATCACTACCATATAACTTAGATTTTTTTGCCACCTTCCCCCTCCATTCGCCCTCTCTTCCCCCTCCCTCCCTGAGATGTCATACAGTTTTATATAGGTTCTACACATACATTCCTATTAAATACATTTTCACCATAGTCATATTGTATAGAGGAATTAAAATGAATGGGAGAAATCATATCACATGCTACAATGTAATACAAAACAAAATGATCTGCTGTTTTCTGTGATTGAATTTCATAATCCTTTCTCTGGTTGTGGAAGACATTTTGCCTTAGAAGACCATTGAGGTGGAGCCAAGATGGCAGAGTAGAAAGCCACATATACTCTAGCTCTTCCCCCACTGCCCATAAAATAACTGTAAAGAATGACTATCAACAAATACTAGAGCAGCAGAAGCCACAGAACAATGGAGTGAAGGATTTCCAGCACAGGGTGACCTGGGAGGCTGACAGGAAAGGTCTGTCACACTGGACATGGAGTAGAGCACAGCCCAGCCTTAGCTGCACAGCACTGGGAGAAGCAAGGTTGGAGCAGGCATCAGGGGCAGAATCCCCAGCAGCAGTGGCAGTTCTGAGATCCCTCAACTCACAGGCACCAAAGGCAGTTTTAAAGGTCAGTGAGATGGCTTTATCAGCTAGGCGAGAAGGGAGCAGGATCTCCCCCCTCTCCCAGCCCCAACCCCAGGCAGCAGCAGAGTCAGCATTGGTCATTGAATGACCATTGTTCCCCTAAAGTATTATACTCAGTTTTGCTGAGTAGGTGATTCTTGATTTTAATCCTAGGTCCTTAGACTGTGGGAATATCATATTCCACACCCTTCAATCCCTTAATGAAGAAGATGGTAGATCTTGGGTTATAATGATGTATTTCCACAATACCTGAACTGTTTCTTTCTAGCTGCTTGCAATATTTTTCCCTTGACGTGGGAACTTTGGGATTTGGCAACAATATTCCTAGGAGTTTCTCTTTTTGGATCTTTTTCAGGTGGTGATCGGTGGATTCTTTCAATATTTATTTTGCCCTCTGGTTCTAGAATATCAGGGCAGTTTTCCTTGATAATTTCATGAAAGATGATGTGTAGGTTCTTTTTTTTTTTTTTTTTAGCTTTCAGGTAGTCCCATAATTTTTAAATTGTCTCTCCTAGATCTATTTTCCAGGTCAGCTGTTTTTCCAATGAGATATTTCACATTCTCTTCCATTTTTTTCATTCTTTTGGTTTTGTTTTGTGATTTCTTGGTTTCTCATAAAGTCATTAGCCTCCATCTGTTCCATTCTAATTTTTAAAGAAGTACGTTCTTCAGTGAGCTTTTGAACCTCCTTTTGTCTAATTCTGCTTTTTATTTTGTTTGTATTTTATTTAACTTTTAACATTCATTTTCACAAAATTTTGGGTTCCAAATTTTCTCCTCATTTGTCCCCCACCCCACCCCAAAACACCGAGCATTCTAATTGCTCCTATCACCAATCTGCCCTCACTTCTATCATCCCTCCCTTCCCTTGTCCCCATCTTTTCTTTTGTCCTGTAGGGACAGATAACTTTCTATACTCCATTATCTGTATTTCTTACTTCCTAGTAACAAGAACAGTACTCGACAGTTGTTCCTAAAACTTTGAGTTCCAACTTCTCTTCATCCATCCCTCCCTCCCCACATATTCCCTTTGAAAAGGCAAGCAATTCAATATAGGCCATATCTGTGTAGTTTTGCAAATGACTTCCATAACAGTTGTGTTGTGTAAGACTAACTATATTTCCCTCTATCCTATCCTGCCCCCTATTGCTTCTATTCTCTCTTTTGATCCTGTCCCTCCCCAAGAGTGTTGACTTCAAATTGCTCCCTCCTCCCATTGCCCTCCTTTCCATCCTCCCCCCCACCCTGCTTATCCCCTTCTCTTCCACTTTCCTGTATTGTAAGATAAGTTTTCATACCAAAATGAGTGTGCATTTTATTCCTTCCTTTAGTGGAATGTGATGACATAAAACTTCATGTTTTTCTCTAACCTCCCTTCTTTTTCCCTCCACTAAAATATCTTTTGATTGCCTCTTTTATGAGGGATAATTTGCCCCATTCCATTTCTCCCTTTCTCCTCCCAATATATTTCTCTCTCACCACTTAATTTCATTTTTTAAGATATGATCCCATCCTATTCAATTCACTCTGTGCTCTCTCTGTGTGTGTGTGTGTGTGTGTGTATGTGTTTTCAGATACTGAAAAGTTTCAAGAATTACAAATATTTTCTTTCCATGTAAGAATGTAAACAGTTCAACTTTAGTAAGTCCCTTATGGCTTCTCTTTGCTGTTTACCATTTGATGCTTTTCTTCATTCCTGTGTTTGAAAGTCAAATTTTCTTTTCAGCTCTGGTGTTTTCATCAAGAATGCTTGAAAGTCCTCTATTTCATTGAAAGACCATTTTTCCCCCTGAAGTATTATACTCAGCTTTGCTGGGTAGGTGATTCTTGGTTTTAGTCCTAGTTCCTTTGACTTCTGGAATATCCTATTCCACGCCCTTCAGTCCCTTAATGCAGAAGCTGCTAGATCTTGTGTTATCGTGATTGTATTTCCACAGTACTTGAGTTCTTTCTTTCTAGCTGCTTGCAATATTTTCTCCTTCACAAGGGAACTCAGGAATTCGGCCATAATGTTCCTAGGAGTTTCTCTTTTTGGATCTCTTTCAGGCGGTGATAGGTGGATTCCTTGAACACTTATTTTGTCCTCTGGGTCTAGAATATCAGGGCAGTTTTCCTTAATAATTGCATGAAAGATGATGTCCAGGCTTTTTTTTTGATCATGGCTTTCAGGTAGTCCCATAATTTTTAAATTATCTCTCCTGGATCTATTTTCCAGGTCAGCTGTTTTTCCAATGAGATATTTCACAGTATCTTTCATTTTTTCATTCTTTTGGTTTTGTTTTGTAATTTCTTGGTTTCTCATAAAGTCATTAGCCTCCATCTGTTCCATTATAATTTCGAAACAATCATTTACTTCAGTGAGCCTTTGAACCTCCTTTTCCATTTGGCTAATACTGCTTTTGAAAGCATTCTTCTCCTCATTGGCTTTTTGAACCTCTTTTGCCAATTGAGTTAGCCTAATTTTCAAGGTGTTATTTTCTTCAGCATTTTTTGGGTCTCCTTTAGCAAGGTGTTGAACCTGCTTTTCATGCTTTTCTTGCATCTCTCTCATTTCTCGTCCCAGTTTTTCCTCCACCTTTCTAACTTGATTTTCAAAATCCTTTTTGAGCTCTTCCATGGCCTGAGCCCATTGAATATTAATTTTGGATGTTTAGGATACAGAAGTCTTGCCTTCTGTGTCTTTCCCTGATGGTAAGCATTGTTCTTCCTCATCTGAAAGGATGGGAGGAGATATCTGTTCACCAAGAAAGTAACCTTCTATAGTCTTATTTTTTTTCCCTTTTCTGGACATTTTCTGAGCCAGTTACTTGACTTCTGAGTTTCCTTTCCACACCCACCTCACCTACAGATCCACCCAGCTAGTGCTTGTGGTCTGAGATTCAAATGTTGCTTCCAAGCCTCGGGGCTCTCGGTGGGGGCAGGGCTGCTGTTCAGTTGAGATTAAGCTCAGGTGCTCAGATTGGGGTAGGGCCACCCCACAGGGCTTATTTCCCTCAGGGGATTTATGTGGAGATCTTCAATAATGAATCTGAGCTCCTGCCTGCTTTGAGAGCCCCTGTCTGCTGCTGCCTCTGCTGCTGCCTCCTAAGAGGGCTTGAGCTAAGGGGACACCCCACTCCCCTCTTGGTGAGCCAAAAAACTCTCTCACTGACCTTTGGTGCCTGTGGGTGGAGGGACCTGCGCTGCTGCTGGAGATTCTGTCCCTGAAGCCTGCTCGGACCTGCTCCCCTTGGTGCAGGCCAAGCCAGGGCTGGGCTCTGCTCTCAGTGTGGTGCACAACGGACCTTTTGGATCAGTTTTTCAGGTCTCTTTGGAACAGAAATCTCCTCAGCTCCGTTGTTCTGTGGTTTCTGCTGCTCCAGAATTTGTTGGGAGTTCTTCTTTACAGGTATATTATGGGCTGTGGGTTAGGAGGTAACATATATATCTTTCTACTCTGCCATCTTGGCTCCTTCTCCCAATTCTGCTTTTTAAAGTGTTCTTCTCCTCATTGACTTTTTGGACCTCTTTAGCCAATTGATTTAGCCTATTTTTTAAGGTGTTATTTTCTTCAACAGTTTGGGGTTCTCCTTAGGTCAGCTGTTGGCTCACTTTTCAAGCCCTTCCATGGTCTGAGACCATTGCAATTTATTTTTGAGTTACTGGATGCAGAAGCCTTGACTTCCTCTGACAGTGTGCATTGTTCTTCCTTAACAGAAAGAATGGAAGAAAATTACTGTTCACCAAGAAAGTAACCTTCATAGTCTTATTTTCCCCCCTTTTGGGGCATTTTCCCAGTCAGTTACTTGATTTTTGAATCTTTTGTCAGGAGGAGGGTATACTCTGGAGACCTGAAAGTTCTCAGGTCCTCCAAGGTGGCACAATCAAGGAACTGGGATTACTGGTCTGGGAGCAACCAAAAACTTTTCTGTCCAAAATATGCAAGTAGTAGAATTCTTTCTCCACAACCACCTCCAGCTCTGCCATGCCAGTGCTCCTCCTCACTCTTGGACAGGGCTCAAGGCTATGATTCAGATCAATAGCTTGATTCCCCCAGGGGCTTTAGGCCTAGGGCTCCAGGAATGCACTCTGTTGCTGCTGTCATCATTGCCACCACCACTGCTACCTGGAGCCTGGCCTAAGGAAGGACTCTGCTCCCTTATCACCTAGGTAAAAAAAGCTTTCTCACTGACCTTTGAATCTGCCTTTGGCATTTGTTGGTTGAGAGATCTGAGAACCTCCACTGCTGCTTGGGATTCCACCCCCAATACCTGTTCTGGTCCTATTCCTCCCAGTGCCACGCAGCCAATGCTAGGCTGTGCTCTGCTCTGTTCCTCAAGCCATAGACTTTTCATGTCAGCATTCCAGCCTAGCTTGGGCTGGAAATCTCTTTCACTCTGTTGTTCTGTGGCTTCTGCTGCTCTAGAATTTGTTGAGAGTCATTCTTTACAGGTATTTTATTCTGTCATACTGTTATCCAGTTTTCCCAGTAATTTTTTTTGAACAGTGAGTTGTTATCCCAGAAGCTGAGGTCCTTGGGTTTATCAAACAGTAGATTGCTATCTTCATTGCATACTGTGCATTGAGTACCTAGCATATTCCACTTGTCTACTCTTCTATTTATTAGCCAGTACCAAGTGGTTTTGATAATTTCTGATTTATAATACAATTTGATATCTGGTAGAGCTAGGCCACCTTCCCTAGCATTTCTTTTCATTAGTTCCCTTGATATTCTGGAACTTCTGCTCTTCCAGATGAATTTTGATATCAATTTTTCCAGCTGTAGAGAATAATTATCTGGTATTTTGATTGTTATGGTGCTAAATAAGTCAATTAATTTAGGTAGAATTATCATTTTTATTGTATTAGCTCGGGCAACCCACGAGAAACTGATGGTTTTCGACTTACGTAGATCTGACTTTATTTGTGCGAAAAGTGTCTTGTAATTGTGATCATATAGTCCCTGGATTTGTTTTGGCAAGTACACTACCAAATATTTTATAGTGTCTACCCTAGCTTTAAATGGCATTTCTCTTTCGATCTCTTGCTGTTGGGCTTTGCTAGTAATATGTAGAATATCAGAGGATTTGTGTGGGTTTATTTTGTAGCCTGCAACTTTGCCAAAGTTATTTATTGTTTCAAGTAGTTTTTTTTTACTTGAATATCTGAGATTGTCTAAGTATATCACCATCTTCAAAGAGTGATACCTT
Source organism: Notamacropus eugenii (assembly GCF_028372415.1). Lineage (NCBI taxonomy): Eukaryota > Metazoa > Chordata > Mammalia > Diprotodontia > Macropodidae > Notamacropus > Notamacropus eugenii. The sequence goes on from NC_092878.1 coordinate 146,849,720, forward strand.
AGCTTCTTCTTTGCCTATTCTAATTCCTTCAATTTCTTTGTCTTCTCTAATTGCTATAGCTAACATATCTAGTATCATACTGAATAATTGTTGTTACAATGGACATCCCTGTTTCACCCTTGATCTTATGGAAAATACATCTAGCTTATCTCCATTGCATATATTGCTTGCTGAAGGTTTTAGATAGATACTACTTATTATTTTACGGGCAGTTCCATTTTTTTCCTACATTCTCCAGTGTTTTTAACAGGATTGTATATTGTATTTTGTCAAAAGCTTTTTCTGTATTTATTGATATAATCATATGTTTTCTGTTAGGTTTGTTGTTGGTATGATCAATACTGCTAGCAGTTTCCTAATTATTGAACTGATCCTACATTCCTGGTACGAATCCTACTTACATTCCTGGTATGAATCCTACTTGATCATACTGTATTATTCTCATGATAAGTTGCTGTGTTCTTTTTGCTAAAATCTTTTTTAAAATTTTTGCATGTATGTTCATTAGAGACATCGATCTATAATTTTCTTTCTCTCTTTTGGCTCTTCCTGGTTTAGGTATCAAAACTATATTTGTGTCATAAAAATAATTTGGGAAGACTCCTTCCCCAATTTTCTCAAATAGTCCATATAGTATTGGAATTAACTGTTCTTTAAATGTTTGATAGAATTCACTTGTAAACCGATCTGGCCCTAGAGAAATTTTCCTAGGGAGTTTATTGATGGCTTGTTCATTTTTTTTTCTGAGATGGGGTTGTGTAAGTATTAAAATTCCCCTTCTGTTAATCTGGGCAATTTATATTTTTAAAATAATCATCCGTATCATTTGGATTGTAGAATTTATGGGCATAAAGTTGGGCAAAGTAATTTCTAATTATTGTTTTAATATCCTCCTCACTGGAGATGAGTTCACCATTTTCATTTTTGATATCTGTAATTTGGTTTCCTTCTTTCTTTTTTTAATTAAACTGATCAAAGGTTTAGTAATTTTATTGGTTTTTTCATAAAATCAACTCTTAGTTTTATTTATTAATTCAATAGTTTCCTTAATTTCAATTTTTTAATCTTTCCTTTGGTTATCAGTATTTCTAATCTGATATTTACTTGGGGATTTTTAATTCGTTCTCTTTCTACCTTTTTCAGCTGTGTGCCCAATTTATTGATCTCCTCTTTCTTTATTTTATTCAAGTAGGCACTCAAGATATAAAGCTTCCCATAAGAACTGTTTTTGCAGTATACCATAAGATTTGTTAGGTTGTCTCATTATTGTCATTCTCTTGAATGAAGTTGTTGATTCTTTCTACGAATTGTTGTTTAATGCACTCCTTCTTTAGGATTAGATTATTAAGTTTCCAGTTAACTCTTGGTCTATCTTTCCATGGCCTTCTATTACATATATTTTTATTGAATTATGATCTGAGAAGGATGCATTGACTATCGCCACCTTTCTGCATTGGACTGTGAGGTTTTTATGCCCTAACGCATGGTCAAATTTTGTATATGTGCCATATACTTCTGGGGAAAAGGTATATTCCTTTCTATCCCCATTCAGTTTTCTCCTGAGATCTAGCATATCTACCTTATCCAGAGTTTTATTCACCTCCTTAACTTCTTTCTTGTTTATTTTGAGGTTAGATTTATCAGGTTTATAGAGGAAGAGGTTGAGGTCCCCCACTAGTATAGTTTTGCTGTTTATTTAATCACTTAACTCCCTTAACTTTCCCTCGAAGAATGTGAATACTATTCCACTTGGAGCATATATGTTTAGTACTGATATTGCTTCGTTGTCTATGGTGCCTTTTAGCAAGATATAGTTTCCTTCCTTGGGTCTTTTGATTAGATATGTTTCAGCTTTTGCTTTGTATGAGATTAGTTTTGCTACTCCTGCTTTTCTTACATCAGCTGAAGCACAACATATTCTGCTCCAACCTTTACCCTGTGTGTATCTTGGAAGAAATGTATTGTAGGTTTCTGGGTTTTGATCCAGTCTGCTGTCTGCTTCCATTTTATGGGAGTTCATCCCATTCACATTCGCAGTTATGATTACTACCTATGTATTTCCCTCCATCCTACTCTTCCTCCTGTTTGTCCTCTCTCTCTTTTCACTTTTTTGCACTTCATTAGTATTTTACTTCTGTCTTCCACCTCCCCTTATTTTCCCTTCCTTCTGTCAATCCCTATTGCACTCCCTTTACTTAATCTCTTCCCATCTTACTTCCCTGTTGGTGAGAGAAATTTCCAGAATCAGCTGATTGTGTATATTATTCCCTCTTTGAGCCAATACTGATGAAAGTAAGGTTCAAACAATGCCCATCATCCATGCTCCCATCTTCCCCTCTACTGTAATGGCCTTTCTCACTTCTTCATGTGAGATAATTTATCCAATTTAGCTCTCCCTTCTGCACCCATTGTGTTTCTTCTTGTCATCCCTCATCTTTTTCATGTCATTTCCTCAAATTCACCTTTTTCCAGTGCCCTCGATTATATTCCTTCTTATATGTACTGTTACTGATTCATTTTTTTTTTTAGTTACAAGTATCATCTTCTCAAGTAGGGATGTAAACAGTTTACCTCTATTGAATTCCTTCTGTTTTCTTTCGCTTTTTGCCTATTTATATTTCTCTTGGGTCTATTTTTACAGGTCATTTTTCTCCATGAGGTATTTTATACCTCCTTCTATTTTTTCATTCTTTTGAATTTGTTTGATTGATTCACGGTAACTCAGAGAGTCGTTAGTTTCCACTTGTCCCTTTTCTAACTTTTAAGGAGGTATTTTTCTCAATTAACTTTTGTACTTTCTTTTCCATTTTGCCAGTTTGACTTTTTAAGGAGTTGTTTTCTTCAGTGGATTTATTTATATATATATATATATATATATATATATATATATATATATATATATATATATATATATATATATATATATATATATATATATATATATATATATATATATATATATATTTGGCCAATTCTACTTTTTAATTAGTTTTCCAAGATGTGATTTTTTTCTTAATTCTCCTGCAACCCTCTCATTTATTCTCTTCTTTTTTTTTCTTGTACCTCTATATGACTTTTGAATACTTTTTTAACTCCTTCATGAGTTCTTTCTGGACTTGAGATGACTTCCATTTTTCTTTGGAGTTTCATAGGTATTTTGACATTGTAGCCCTCTTCTGTTTGTTTCTTGGTTTTCCCTGTAACTAAACTAACTTTCTATGGTCAGATTTTGCTTTCGTTTTTTGCTCATCTATTTTGGGGGGAGGAGGGGAGGGCTTTTTCTTTTCTTTTAAATTTGATCTATGCTCCCAGGGTGGAAGTGGCAGTGTCTTAGGCTTCTTGTTTTAGTGGCTGCAGGCCCTAGACATTTTGCTGGTCCTTTGCTGATGTTGCTCTAAGGCCTATGGGGACCCTCATGTTTGGTGGTCTCCTGAGGAGATGGAGTGGGAGTTGGCTGGCACTGATGAAGGTTTTATGGGTCTGGCATCTTATCTAGTGCTGAGCCAGGGTCCTAGTGGTGATTTCTAGCATGTACTGTGGCCCATTGAGGTTTTTCTGTGTTTCTGAGGTTACACAAAAATGTGGCGGTCTGGCCTCCAGAGGCTGTCTCTTTGTCAGGGGCTACACTGAAGTACATGGTGATTCACGAAACTGAAATCTGCTATGTTTTTTCTCAAAATGTGACTTACTGTGACAAAAAAGTATGCATTATAACTTTATGAAAACACATAGGGATGAATTACAAACACATAGAACACAGAATCATCATCATTATCATCATCATCATCAACCACATCATCACAATTCCTGACCCAAAAGGGGAAGAGATTGGCATATATTCTCAAGGCACATGATAAACAGTACAAAAATATATATAATCTTTCACAATAAGTATGTATCATGCAACTGAAAAACAATAAATTCACATAATAGAAATATACCATGGGAATTGCTAAATGTAACTAAAATGTTATTGCAAGGGACCATGGATAGAATCAAAAAGTCCAATAACATGTCAGTTGACTGAGTAATGAAGATTTCCATAGGGGAATGGAGGCATTTATGATGATAACTCAGAACAAATTCATTGCTAAAAGAAATCCAAGAAGAATCTTTAAGCATTTTGGAGATCAGTGTAGAATATGCAAAAGAGAAAACCTAATGAATGCCTGGAAATTTCTAGATTAGTGGTTATAATTATACATCAGAACTTCATAGATATTAAATGTCTGTAATACAAATAAGGTGTCAAAATATTCTGAAGTTCTCAATCTGTACAAGAATGAGCATTATAGTAAAATGAATTGTTGACCACAATTAACTGTATGCAATCTGATTCATAAAAACTTTAGAAAAACATTTTAAATATATTTTGCTATATTAATATTCATTATCTATAAGCTTTTATTATAAGCTTTAATAATGTAAAGACTTTATGGAAGCAATTAAAATTATGCAGGAACAGGATGAAGTTTTTATACCTGTCATCTTTTCTGCTCCTTGCACTGTAGCAAGAATTCTTTCTTACAGTGACTCTAGCAGAAATGAACTTATATCTGAATACTTTTATTTAAATATGTAAGGCCAGATTTATTTCATCTGTATACATAATAGACTACTGAGCATTATAAATAAATGCATAATTGCAGAATGATTACTTGTCCCAGTATATTTCTACCTGAACTCCACTAAATAGTGTGATAAGAATAACTTCAAAGCTCAACTAATTATCTGTGTTGTAAAGTGAGGTCAGAGAGAAGCAACAGTAAGGTAAAAAAATGCTGGTGAGGGCCATGAAGAAACAGGAATAAAAAATTATAATCTAGAGTTCTGAAAAATAAAGCAATTAAAGGAAACAGAGAGCTCTCAAGGCAGACAGAGGTGGAAATCCCATTAATTCAGTCATTATTTAATAAACCACCAGACTGCATGACAATATTTTCCTTACTTATACTGATTACAGCAAAGCCTTAGACTCAGTTCTTCACCCAAGTATTAGTCATATACAGAAAATACATAATGTCTAATGAAAGTATTTGATGTTTGCTTTATTAAAAATTAATTAAAACATAAAAGAGAACATTTTTATAACGAATAATTTTTATTAAAACTGATATCCTCCAGTAGATAGGTTAAGTCTCCTAGTATAAATCCATTATCATTATTTCTAAATAGAACTCAGGAGGCTTTTCAAGTCAAACATAGAGTTGTACAAAAACATAGTATTAATTACTTGATGTACGTAGTTTAAAAAGGCATAATAAACTTTAAGGAACTCATTAAAGTTGAACTGTTTACATTCTTACATGGAAGGGTGATATTTATAACTCATGAGACCTTTTTCAGTATTAAAGTAGAGTAAAATATATATATATATATACACATAAATATATACATACATAATGATATATATGTGTATGTGCATATTATATATGTGTATGTATATGTGTCTATATGGGTATATACATGTGTATATGTGTACATACATAAACATAGATATGTGTGTTTATGTATATATGTATGTATACACATACAAAGACAGGGCACAGGGTGAGCTGAATATGAAGGGGGAATATCTCAAAACTAAAATTTACTATTGAGTGAAATATACCAGGAGAAAGAGAAAGGGAGAGGTAGAATGTAGTAAGTCATCTCACATAAAGAGGCAAGAAAGAGCTTTTACAATGGAGGTGAAGAGCAGGGAGAAGAAAAGGAATAAATGAGTCTTACTCTCATGGGATTTGGCTTTAGGAGGGAATATCACACACTCAGTTGGGCATGGAAATCTATTTTCCTCTGCAGGAAGGCAGGAGGGAAGAGTATCAGAGAGGGAAGATAATAGAAGGGAGAGCAAATTTGGAAAAGGATAATTAGAAGTAAACTATATTGTGAGAGGACAGGTAGAAGGAGAGAATGGGATAAATGCAGGACAGAACAGTACAGAGGAAAATGTGGTTAGTCTTCTGCAACATAGCTATTGTGGAAGTGTTTTGCATGACTACACATGTATGACAATTATCTAATTGCTTACTTTCTCAATGAGGGTGGGTAGGCAGGGAGGAATGAAGATAATATGGAATTCCAAGCTTTAAAAATGAATGTTTAAAATTATTTTTACCTGCAACTGAAAAATAAGATGTACAGGCAATGGGGTATAGAAATCTATTTTGCCCTTCAGAAAAATAGAGGGGAGGGGAGATGGTAGAAAGTGGGATAATAGAAGGGAGGGCAGACTTGGGGAAGGAGAGAATGAAGTGCATGATGTCCTGGCAGGCGGGTGGGCAGAGAGAGGGCGAGAATTTGGAATTCCAATTCTTAAGGAAGTCAATGTTTAAAACTGAAAAAGTCAATAAATTGTATATTCTTTTAAAAAGAACATCAAATTACCAATATCAAAGCTGAAAAAAATCATTTTACCACCATTAAAAATCAAATAAAAACAACTGGTAGAAACAATTTTTTCTCTCTACATGTCAATAAAACAAAGAACAACAAAATGAGTGAATGTTTACAAAAATATGAATTGCCTAGATTAACAGGAAAGGAAATAGAATACTTAAGAAATGATATTTTAGAGGGAAGGGGAATTAACATAACACCCATTCTTATTAAAAAAAATAGAAAACACAGGTTTAAATGAAGTTTTCCTTTAACTGGTAAGAATTTTATCTGATACCAAGAGCACATATTACCTTAAATGGGAATAAGCTAGAAGCCTTTCCAATAATATCAGAGTGAAGCAATGATGGGCATTAGTGACATTATTTTTCAATATTTTACTAGCAATTTAAGCTATCGTAATAAGACTAGAAAGTAATATTGAAAAAATATGAATAGGCAGTGAAGGAGAAAGATAATCACTCTTTACAGCTGATATGATGATGACTTCGCGAGTAAAGTAAAAGAGCTGAGACAATCAGCAACTTCAACAAAGTTAAAAAATATAAAATACACCTACACAAATCATTAGCATTTCTGTATATTACCAACAAAACACAGCAGGAAAAGATAGAAAGAGAAATTCCATTAAGCAACTGAATACTCTATAAAGGAATCTAACTGCCAATACAAACACTGGAATAATATGAACACAATTATAAAATAAAAAATGATCTTCACTCAAAGACAGATCTAAAGAGTTGAAGAAATATAATATTTTTCATGGGCAGGCCAAGCCCCCAAAATGACAATACTTAAGTAAATTTACTTATTCAGCATCATACCAATCAAATTACCAAAGAATTTCTTTACAGACCTAAAAAGAGTGTTAAAATTCATCTTAAGAAACAAAAGTTTGAGAAGATTAAGGAAATCAGGAAAGGGGCCCTGCGCAAAATATACTACAAAGCTATAATTAATCAAAACATTTGTTTTTAAAGAGTTAAACAAAAGAGAGCTTGGTTAGAGGAACAAAACAGGTACACCATATGTGGGGGGGGGGAGGGAAGGGGAAGCACAGTAACCTGGTGTTATTATATAAACCCAATGATCTCAGCTAAACAGGCAAGAATTTAACTTTTGGCAACTTCTATTAGGAAAACTAGACAGTAGTCTAGCAAAAACTTGGCATAGACTAACATCTCACATTTTATATCAAGATAAACTCAAAATAGATACAGGATATAGAAATAAAAAGTGATATAACAAGATAAGCTCAAAATAGGTATACAACTCAAAAATAAAAGGTGTTAGATGCAAAATTAATGATGAATGGAAGAAATTATCTGTCAGATCTGTAGACAGGAAAAGAGTTTGTGACCAAAGAAGAAATAGAGAGGGTTATGAGAAACAAAATGAATAATTTTGATTACATTAAGTTTTTTTAAAAAAAAGCTTTGCACAAACAAAACCTGAGCAACCAAAAGTAGAAGTAGGAAAGTGAGGCAGGAAAATATTTTTACATTACAATTTATTAATCATTTTCAGCATTTTTTTTCCTCTTAAGTTTTGATTTCCAAATTCTTTCCCTCACTTCCATCCTCTCCCCTACCCATTGAGAAGGTAACATGAAACTAATTTTATGTTTCAAATCACATAAAATATATTTCAAGATTAGCCATATTTTTTAAAAGCAAGAAAAGTAAAATAAGTGAGAAAACTGCAATTCAATATGAACTAATTTCATTAATTATCTTTGGATGTGGGTAGCATTTTTCATAATGAGTCCTTCAGAATTGCTTTGGATCATTGTATTGATCAGAGTAGCCAAGTTTTCACAGTTGATCATCATTACAACAATGCTGTTGCTGTGTACAATGGTCTGTTCTTCTTACTTCACTCTGTCAGTTCATATATAACTCACCATGGTTTTTTTCTGAATGCATCCTCTTAACATTTCTTATAGCACAATAGTACTTCATCACAGTCATATGCCACAATTTGTTCATTCTCTAATTGATGGTCAACTCCTCAGTTTCCAATTCTTTGCCAACACAAAAAGAGCTGCTCCAAATATTTTTGTACATAAAGATCCTTTTCTTTCTTTGATCACTTCGTGGTACAGATGTAGTAGCAGTATTACTGGTCAAAGGGTAGGTACAGTTTTATAGCACTTTGATGTGAGTTCCAAATTGTTCTCCAGAATTGTTGGACCAGTCCACTACTTCACCAGCATTTCATTAGTGGACCTGTTGAGCCCAGAATTACATAAGGAGAAGGCCAGAAAATTATAATTATTATAAATAATAGATAATTGATGGCATTTTTGTTTTGAACCTCTGAGTCAGAAAATGAATCAATGAATAAACAAATACTTATTAAACATATGACATGTATCAGGTACCATGTTAGCCAGACCTTAAAATGTGACCTCAGACATTTATGACTGTGATTTTGGACAAGACACTTAACTTCTGTTTGTCTTAGTCTCTCAGGCCAATTGTAAAATGGGGATAATAACAGTACCTATTTTGGAGAGTTATCTTGAAGACCAAATGAGATAATATTTGTAAACTTTTCAACATAGTGCCTGGCACATAGTAGGCACTATTCAACATTTATCCTTTTTTTGCTTCCCTCTCCATCCTTGGGACAAAAAGACAAATTGAATCAACCCTGCCCACAAGAATTTTGTATACTATAGGACATGAATGCATGTAAGCATACATGTACATACGTTCATATACAGAACATGTTTTATATGCACATATTTTATACATCTTAATCACAAAGGAGAATAAACTTTAATGTAACTAATTAGTGGAGTCTTAATGAAAAGCTTGAATTTAGTGGCAAACTGATACTATAGTTGTTGAGGTGAACACCATAGAATGGAAATATCTATAAAGTAAAATTTTTAGATATAGGCATCATTCTCTCTCTCTTCTCCTTTCTCACTTTCTTCCTTTCTCACTTTCTCTGTCACACATACAGAGAGAGAGAGAGAGAGAGAGAGAGAGAGAGAGACAGAGAGACAGAGAGACAGAGAGACAGAGAGACAGAGAGACAGAGAGACAGACAGAGACAGAGACAGAGAGACAGAGACAGAGACAGAGAGATTTAGAATCTGACCTCAGAAAGGTAAGGTGACTTGACCAGATTACATGTTTCATTACTAACAGAATCAAGACTACCACCTAGGCTTCTGGACTATCAATTCAATGACTTTATATTACACCCTAGTACTATGTCTTCAGTCACTATATGGAATAATAGAAAGAGAAAGTACTCTTCATTGCCCGAAGAATTGTTATTCTTGAAATAAAAACCAGAAACCAGAGCTACTGAATTGTATTTAGTCAGGAATCTCATACTTTTATGGTCTCCCATGGTAACCCAGTTAACTATGAGAAATATAACCTGATAAGCCAATATCTGTTAAGAAAGGCATAGGCTTAAGAAGGAAAATCTAGTGCCAGTGCTTTCATGACATATGTTCCACATTGAAAAAATGAAAAAAGGAAGAAATCTGGACAAAGAAATATAGAAAAAAATCCTGTGATGTATAGGACATAAAACAGGGAGAAGGGTTAGATGTGCAGTCAATGTTTTAAAAATGAGTTTGTCAAAAGGATGACCAAGTCCCCTTTTAACATGTAAAGTGAATAAGACTGCCACAAAAGGGATTATATTACACTGTTATTCATTATTTTGAATCATTATTAATTTTGCTGCTAGTTTCTGTTTTTAAAAGTTTCTTCTACCTCTCTTTGTTTTGATTAAAATCTTGATTTTAATCACTCCTTTGGACCAGGTTCATGCAGAAATATTACTATGCAACTAACTGTGTTGTAGTCAGTGATGTTTTGTGCTTGGATGATAATTACTGTCAAAATGCAAGGGGTTAGTGAACAGGACCCATGGGTATGGCAGGATGACACTCTATGCAAGACATCCTACTAATAGGTCTGAGAGCAATTACTGTATGGTTTCTGATCACAACACTTAACCCACTAGCTCTCAAACTCTGCAGAAGCATGGAAATGGCTCAGTATACTAAAATAATACCATATAAAAATAATTAAATATAATAAAATAATGTCATAGATTGAGAAATGGAAGTGACTTGGTCTGTTATTTCACAATTTTTCCTGTTAAGAAGTCATTAGAAAGCAATGTTATACAGGCTACCAAATCATTCTATGTGTTTACCATTTACATTATACCTGCCACACACAAAATGCAAAAGCAAGCAAAAATTATTACCTTTCAACCCCTATATCCAGGCATGAATCTATTTGAATGACAAATTTCTATGTGCACTGTTGCTATTTTATTTTTATTTCAGTATCATTTGATACTTTTTGAATTATTCTATGTTAGAATGACAGCGTGTTAAAGAATGGATATTTTCTTTTATTTAGAAATGTTACAATTACCTTTTTGGTTTTATGTTACCTTCATTTCTAAATATCTTTGCCCTCCCCTCCTATTCTCTATAAAAAGTTCTGAGCTTCTGTTTTCTCAAGATTTTATCAGGATTCTGTTTCTTCCTCCAACTATCACCAACATACACTTTCAAATATTTATTCTTGGCTGCCCACATACTCTTGTCAACCAGTTGATATATTCATGATTTCTTAATTCTTGATCTTTCATTTGCCAACTCATACACTTATTTATTCCAGCAGTGATCAAGTGTCATAAGGAAAAAGAACAGCTTTACTGTAAGTGGTCTATGGCAACGAATCTAGGGAGTTAAGAGAGCTAGGATTATGGAAGTAGGGAGGTTTGGAAAAAAGAAAATAACTATATGAAGCTGATGATTAGAGATAATCAGCTGAACTCTTTTAATATTCCCCTCCAAACAACTTTAAAATAATGTCTCAAATCAAGTTTGGAGCAGCAGAGTCAATGAAATATCAGGGTGAACCATTTTTTCCAGCCTAAGAAAATTTAGGAGGTTGGCAGAAGTTTGTGACTCTGGGGTGAAGGCAAATCTGTAGCCCACACACATGACAGGAACAACAGAAGCCAAACAAGTAGCAGCTTTGGGAGCATCCAGGTCAGAAACAGTAAGGGGATCAGATAACTGGTCAAAGGACATTACAGGAGCCACGATTGTGGAATAAAGACAGGGACTCACCTGAGTTCTTCCCAAAATTCCTTCAAATACATTTAAATAATGACACTAAGCAAATTCTAGAGCACTCTATAGAACCCACAAAAAGACGGAGTGAAACAATTTTCCACCCCAAGTTGACTTAGAAGTTTGGTAAGAAAAGACTGTTACAAAAGGATGAGAGGTGTGCAGTTCAATGGAAGCCACACCAGCACAGAACAGGTCTCAGCAAACTAGGAATAGGCCTCAAGAGCCACTGAATCAGCAGGAGTAGGAGTTGCTTCCTGAGCTTTCAGACCACAGACAGCAAGGGGGTCAATCAACTGGCCAGTAGGAGATTATGGGGGTTGTTTTGCTAGCATTGAGCCAGTACTCTATTGCATTGCTCATGCTCAGATCTAAGTCCCACCCCTGGATGACAGATCCAGTGTGAGGAAGAGCACTAGCACACCAGAATTTGCCACCACAGTGGAGCAGGGACCCTCATCAGAGTACCAGGGAAGAAAAGAGTGTTAGGGATCACTCACAGACCAGATCACAAGCCAGGAGAGGAGTAAACTACCTTTCCTTATATCATAGCCTCTTGAAAGAACTGAAAACTTACAGATCCCTAGAAGTATCTCTGAAAACAGCTTCAAAAAACCAATGAAGTTTGGGACAGTGTGCCCTCCCACCTCGAAGCAGAGCCCTATTTTAACAAAGACTTAAAAGTCTGATTATAGAAAGTTACTGTAATAACAAGAAAGATCCAAATGCACATGCAGAAAAAGATAATAAAGTCAAAGCTTCTATGTCCAAAACCTTCAAGAAAAATATGAATTTGTGTTATGCCATGGAAGGGCTCAAAAAGGATTTTGAAAATCAAGAAAGAAAGACTGATAAATTAAATAAATCAATCAATGACCAAAAGATATAAACAGTTTTCAGATGATGTAATCAAAGTTGTCTATAAGCATTTGAACAAAATGCTCTAACTTGCTACGGATTAGAGAAATGCAAATTTAAATGATTCTGAGGTAGTACCTCAAAGCTATTAAATTGACTAATAGGACAGAATAGGGGAAGATGATGAGAAAAAATTGAGACATTAATGCATTGTTGATGGAGCTGTGAACTGATTCAACTATATTTTAAGAGTATTTTGGAAGCATGCCCAAAGAGCTATAAAATCATGCATATCCTTTGACCGAGCAATACCACTACTATATCTGTATTCCAAAAGAGATTTAAAAAAAAGAAAAGGCCCTATATGTACAAAAATATTTATAGAAGTTCTTTTCTGGTTCCAAAGAACTGGTAATTGAGGGGATGCTCAATAATTGGGGAATGACTGAACACATTGTGGTATGTGATTGTGATGGAAAACTGTTGTGCTATAAAAAGTGATGAACAGGATGCTCATAAAATCCTGGAAAGATTTAGATGGGCTGATGATGCAAAGTGAAGTATACTGTGTACACAGTAACAGCAATATTGTAAGATGATCAGCTGTGAATATCTTTGCTATTTTCAGCAGTAAGATTCAAGACAACTGAAAGATTTATGATGAAAAATGCTATCCATCCCCAGACAAAGCACTAATGATGTCTGAAAAAAGATTGAAGCATACTTTTTACTTCCTTTATTTTTCATTTGTTTTGTTTTGTTGGTCTTTGTTTTCTTTTACAACCTAATTATTATGGACATGTTTTGCATGACCACACATGTATAACCTACATGGAATTGCTTGCCTTCTAAATGAGGAAAGTTGGGGAGGGAGGAAAAGAGAGAATTTGGAACTCAAGGTTTTAAGAATGACTGCTAAAAATTGTTTTTCCATGCAACTAGGGAAAAGTGAAATACTAAGTAAAATCTTTTCATTACAAATTTTCATAAATGAAAACTTCAGTATCATTCACATTTGTATCATCTTTCCTATCTGCACACTTTTACCCACATTTGTAATTCACTTTAGATTTCAGGATCTTTAACAGTTACTTAGATTCAAGTTAGAATAGCAGAGAAAATATGAAATGCCATGATTTAGGCTTTTCTTCTTTTCAGTAGCATGAAGAAATGTGGGACAAGTCATAGCAATAATCATTCTTGTTTTGTCTAAAATGGATGTTTAAAACTTGTGAATTCATTGTGTATTTGCCATCTTTCCTATGCAGGATTAGGGCTAGAAGTCATAAATAAATTCAGCTGAATTTGTTTCATTAGTGCATAGAGGCCTAAGGGAGAAAAATAAACTTAACCATCCAACTCAACCCTGCCATGGAGCTACAATATTTGCACTGAGGCATTTAAATGAAGACCTATGCACAAAATGAGGCAACTGATATTATCTATCCAGAGTCTTTCAAAAACACTAAGATGGTGAAGCCATTCCTTTGTTGGTATGAGGAGGAACATTAACATTGGAAGAAAGGACGTCAAGATGTTCTAGATTCTAGAATCACAGCCCAGAACAAATGTGACTCGTTGCTTTTATGGTCATTTTGGCTGCTGATTTTGAAGGTAGGAAACTATATGTTATATGGGTTCTGAGGGCAACTACATTTATGTCAAGCATCTCAGTAACCTGGATAATGGATCCTGAAGATATATCTTTGGTGTTTTAAAGTGGCAGAGCAGCCCCCTAAAATGTGTACCTTTGAGTTTTAATGTTCTTGAATGTGGTGTTGATCTCCTGCCTTTTCGACTTTGCCAAAACCAAAGGGAAAGGTGTTACAGCCATCGAACACCTATAACTTTTGAGTTGAAGAATGATTTCTTTTTTTGGATTACAACTTGACCTTGGCTTGAGGCCAGAAGCTCCTGCCTGAAACCTTGCATTCAGATTTATAGTTATTTAGGTCAGAGTGATATAGTGTAAAGATTTGAAAAGAGTCAATTCCCTACCTTAAGCCTACTATTTGTGTAACTATGAGGCAGTTAGATACATGTAAGTGATGTAATGTCTTCAGGCTCAGTTTTATCTGTAAAATTAGTAGTTTCATGAGAGGACTCTGGAGGTCCTTTCTTGCTTTAGAGAAAAGATCTTAAAATCCTATAGAAGGCTACCTTGTAACTGAGTATGAACAAGACATCTTGGACACTTTGGTTTTTAAGGGATTTAGCTTGGAAAGGATCACAAGCACCAATATATAAAATATGCACATCAGGTTAAGGTGATTCCCCCTATAAGGTGGCATGTGAGGTGCATGGCTCTTAATTTTTTTCAATATTCATTCACATATAAGGAAGACCTTTCTAGAAATTAACACTGTCCAAATTGAATTAATTACCTAGCAAAGTAAAGGGTTCCGTATCACTGAAGGCTAGATGAATCTATCACATTTGTAGAAATGGGATTATATACATATAGACAGAGGGAATAGGGTGAAGTCAACATGAAGGGATGATATTTAAAAGAATAAAAGTAAGGGGAGAGATAGGAATATATTGGGAGAAGGAGAGAAAGAATAGAATGGGGTAAATTATCTCTCACATAAAAGAGTCAAGAAAAAGCTTTTTCAATGGAGGGGAAGAGGAGGGAGGTGAGAGGGAAAGAGTGAACCTCACTCTCATCAGATTTGATTTAAGAAGGGAATAACATGCATATTCAATTTGGTATGAAAATCTATCTTACAGTACAGGAAAGTAGGGGAGAAGGGGATAAGTGAGGGTTGTGGAGAGTGATAGAAGGGAGGGCAAATGGGAGGAGGGGATAATTAGCAGTAAATAACTGTGAGGAAGGACAGAGTCAAAAGAGAGAATAGAATAAATGGGGGGGGCAGGATAGGATAGAAGAAAATGTAGTTAGTCTTTCACATCATGACTGTTTGGAAGTGTTTTACATGGCTACACATGTATAACTTTACTATATTGAATTGTGTGCTTTCTCAGTGGGAATGGGTAGGGAGTGAGGAAGGGAAAGAAGTTGGAACTCAAATGAATGTTAAAAATTGTATTTACATGCAACTGAGGAATAAGATATACAGGCAATGGGGTATAGAAATCTATCTTGCCCCACAAGAAAATTGAGGGGAAGGGGATAAGAGAAGGGAGAGGTGTAACAGAAGGGAACGCAGATTGGGGGAAGGGTTAATCAGAATTCTTGATCTCTTCGAGTGGGTGGAGGGGAGAAATGGGGAGAAAATTTGGAACTCAAAATCTTGCGGAAGTGAATGTTGAAAAGTGAAAATAAATAAATTATTTTTTTAAAAAGAAAAAATAATAACAATAAAAAAGAGTTAAGGTAACAAGGGAAATGAATTTGCAGTCACTGATGCTAAGCTACCAGTCAGTCACAGTGGAAAAATTGTACAGAGGACAACATTTATGGTAATATTGTGGTTTTCTGGCCTGAAACAAATGTCAAATTATCAAAATATTAAGTCATCACTGAATTTGAGGGTTTTCTTTTGCTATCTTATGTACATTTAGGGTTTATGACACAAAATATATTGAAGTGCAGTTTGAGAGAATTCATCTTTAAATATTGATATTAGTAACAATCTCTATTTTTTGAGTAGTTATTTTTTTACATTCTGTATTTGCTTCTAAAATTTCTCATTTATCCTGCATTAAGTACTTGAAAAATCTTGGTTCCTTACCTGAATTCTTAATAATTCATAGAAATAAGCCACTATCCCTTTAATTTTTTAATATTTTATAATCAATATTGTGGTAATGACTATAATAATCTTACATTTTAAAATTATCTTATCTAAAAAAGGGAAAATTGACAGTTGACACCAAAATATACATGCTAGCCAGTGTGCTGAATAGGATAGTGTCCTTTTATGTAAGTTATGTTGTTTGTGTAGAGACCAGAATATTTAGTTTTGTATTTTTCAAGTTCTTTTAAACTATGATAAGTTAAAGTGATAAAAAGGTTTACTATAATTTTAAAAGGAGAAACATTGTTAGAAGTTTGTGTCAAAATTGAAATGTATATTCCACTTGCTTTTACTTTTAATTAAAATTTTATGTATTTATACATTTGTGTGTGTATTTAATTGTTGTTTAATTGTCAGTTCTGTCTGACACTTCATGACCCCATTTGGGAATTTTCTGTCAAAGATACTGGAATGGTTTACCATTTCCTTCTACAGCTCATTTTACAGAGAAGGAAGCTGAGGCAAACTGGGGTAAGTGACTTGCCCAAGATCATATAGCTAGTAAGTTTTGAAGGCCAGATTTGATTTAGGTCTTTCTGACTCCACGCCCAGCATTCTCTTCATTATCCCTTCTAGTTGCCCCATATATTCAATATCAAATGATTATTATCTGAATTTTAAGAAAAATAGATTTATTATATCTGAGATTTATGCAAACAATACCTATGAAATGAGAAGACATTATCAACATTCCATTCGGTTTTATTTATAGTGTTAATGTGAGAAAAATTATTAAGAAGAACAACTTAAACTTTATTGTAAGATGCAACAATATCATCCTTAAAATTTTCTCACTGTAGTTTCACTACATCAAAGAAGTACCAGATTTAGTCAAATATGAATATTTATAGGTAGATAAACAGGTACAGAGACAAAGACAGAAACAGTCAATAAGACAAAGTCTAGATATATGTATTATAGATAATTATATCAATGGCTATAAGTATGATATTATATATATGCATATATATGTATATTATATACATACAAAAACACTAATCTCTTTTTTTGAGACTGGGTCTTCCTATAGCCCTTAGGCTCAAAGTGCTATGACCACATATAGCACTGATTCAATTACTGATTAGCGGAGAACTTTTGACATTCTCCATTTCCAACTTTAACCAATTTGTTCCTCCTTATACATCTGCTGACTCCATGCTTATGGGAGCACACAATATCCTTGCCAGCTTTGAGGAGGAAACCTAATCAACTTTAGCCCTACTATACTTCAGAACTCCTGAGATCAAGTGATCTACCATCTTTGGACTCCCTGGTAGCAGGGATTATAGGTGTGTGCCAAACATCTAGCTACATACAATATTTTATCACACTTCTTGATTTTCTTAACTTTCTCACTTTCTAAATTTTTCTATTAGAATGATATCCAATCAACATATATCTTTTGAACTAATGGATCCCAAAGGACTCAATGCAGTTATGATAAAAGCACTCAGTATATTTGAAAGTGGATTAAGAGCTCTGATGTAACATAGAAGGACTCAAACCTACAATGTTTTTAATTTCCTAGGTTTTACAATTTGAAGACAACCTTTGACAACTGGGCATGTAGAATTTTTCTAAAGAATTGGGGAAAATATAAGTATGTATGTATGTTATGTATGTGTATACATATATGTGTGTACATACATAATGTGTGTATGTACACGTATATATGAATGTATGTGTGTGTACATATGTATAAGCAAGTGCAAACAGAATCAATATAAAATTGTCATCCTGGTATTAAAATATGCTGTAATTTAATTAACAGGCTTGAGTCCTTAAGGGCTTTTTTTCAGTTTTCAGTTATTATCCATGAGGAAAAAGAAAAATAAAAGGCCATGTTAAAGTTAAGTATCTCAGCATCTCCTCAGCAGGCACTGCACATATTTTCCTCAAGGAATAGCATCAGGGTCAAAACACATTTAACTCTGAGTGTACAAATAAATGCCTTATTTTAACAGTAATATACCATGTGATAAGTGCTAGAACATCTGACAAGTGCAAAAACTAAAGTTCAATTTTTCAAAGTCATTTTTTCTTTCATGGATACAGCCATCTGGATTGGCAAAGGGTTTTCACCTCATTCTGCATGGGGGTTAGTTGAAGGAACTAGAGATGAATGACATGGAAAAGAGATAACTTTGAGGGGTGCAACAATTGTCTTCAAGTATTTGTAGGTCTATAGTATGGTAGAGTGATCATGCTTATTCTCTATGGCTCCAGACAGTAGTCCTGGGAACTGTGGTATGTGGATGTCTAGCGATGCTAGGACCCTGAAATTCAAGGCCAAAAGACACAGGTCCTGTCTGGAATGAATCCAACCTAAGCTTTCTCACAGCCAGAGACAAGGTTGATTAGAACACTTGGAGTGATTGAGATGTTAACAATCCATCCTTTGGTGGACAAGTAGTGATGAGTAGCATGAGTGGTTATCAAACGGGGATGATTCTGGTCTTCCTTTTGCCTCTAAAATTACAGTTCTATGAATTCTATTGCTTATTGTCACCATGTGTACAGCAGCATATTACATATTATCCGTGGAGCACTGGTTGTATGAATAATGTTTTTCCAATATTTTTTGGCAGATAATATGACATGTTCTCTTGGAAAGATAGCATACAAGATGTTTTTCAGTACACAGAGCTAGAAAAAAAGTACATACTATTTTAAAAAATGAATAAAAATAGAAGAAAATGACTATGTTCCCCCTGTGTTCTCTGCCTTTATGTCTAAACCCATATTCTTCTGACCTAGAATAGTTCCTCAAATAATTTTATTCTCATTGCTTCAAAGAAATAGAAACAATGTTTCTGTGGCAAGAGAATTTGCATGCCTAAGAAAAACTTGCTCTGAAATAATATAACTTTGGAGTTTATATGTCTCCCTGAAAAAAGAACCAGAGATGAATCCAGATCGGCTTACATTTAGAAAGCTCTTGCATTTAGTTGATTAATATGGCTCATTTTAAATGGGCATAATAAAAAAAAGAAAAAAGGTGATGATTCTTCTGTTCTGAGTTGGTCAGATGACATTTGGAATGTGTAAAGTTTTGAAGAACAGAGAAATATTAACCTTTACATTCTGTGGTGAGAAATGGAGACATGAATAATATTCTGATGTTGATATTCATTTACAGTGCTATGCTTTGCCACTCATGAGTATTATTCCTATTCACTGTACAGATAAGAGAACTGCAGGTCACAGAGAATAAGTGATGCAAGATAAAACTATTGGAAAATGGCAGAGCTGGAATTGTTCTTATTTTACTATATCATGCATAGAAAAGGGAAGCATGGACCATTTATTTAGAACTATTGGAGATCATCTACCTCAACTCTCTCATTTTAAAAATGAGAAAACTGGGGGGGGGGGGGGAGGAGCCAAGATGGCAGAGTAGAAAGACACACATATGCTAGCTCCGAACCCACACCCCATAAAATATCTGTAAAGAAGAACTCCCAACAAATTCTGGAACAGCAGAAGCCACAGAGCAGATGAGATTTCTGTTCCAGAGAGATCTGAAAACCTAACACGAAAAGCCCCTCGCACACCAGACCCAGAGCAGAGCCCAGCCCTGCCTTGGCCGCGCAGCACCAAGAGGAGCTGATCTGAGCAGGCTTCAGGGACAGAATCTCCAGCAGCAGCACAGGTCCCTCAACCCACAGGTGACAAGGGTCAGTGAGAGGGTCTCTTTGGCTGGTCAAGAGGGGAGTGGGGTGTCCCCATAACTCAGGCCCCCTCGGGAGGCAGCAGCGGAGGCAGCAGCAGACAAGGGCTCCCCAACCAGACAGGAGCCCGGATTCATTGTTGAAGGTCTCCACATAAACCCCCTGAGGGAACTGAGCCCCGAGTGGCAGCCCTGCCCCCACCTGAGCACCTGAACTTAATCCCACACTGAATAGCAGCCCCGCTCCCACCCAAAGCCCTGAGGCTGGGAAGCAGCATTTGAATCTCAGACCCCAAGCACTGGCTGGGAGGATCTGGAGGCATGGTGGGTGTGGAAAGGATACTCAGAAGTCAAGTCACTGGCTGGGAAAATGCCCAGAAAAGGGAAAAAAAAATAAGACTATGGAAGGTTACATTCTTGGTGAACAGATAATTCCTCCCTTCCTTTCTGATGAAGAAGAACAATGCTTACCATCAGGGAAAGACACAGAAGTCAAGGCTTCTCTATCCCACACATCCAAAATAAACGTACCATGGGCTCAGGCCATGGAAGAGTTCAAAAAGGATTTTGAAAATCAAGTAAGAGAGGTGGAGGAAAAACTGGGAAGAGAAATGAGAGAGATGAAATAAAAACATGAAAAGCAGGTCAACACCTTGCTAAAGGAGACCCAAAAATCATGCTGAAGAAAATAAGACCTTGAAAATTAGGCTAACTCAATTGGCAAAAAAGGTTCAAAAAGCCAATAGGAGAAAAATGCTTTAAAAAGCAGAATTAACCAAATGGAAAAGGAGGTTCAAAAGCTCACTGAAGAAAATAGTTCTTTCAAAATTAGAATGGAACAGATGGAGGCTAATGACTTTATGAGAAACCAAGAAATCACAAAACAAAATCAAAAGAATGAAAAAATGGAAGATAATGTGAAATGTCTCATTGGAAACAACTGACCTAGAAAATAGATCCAGGAGAGACAATTTAAAAATTACGGGACT
Source organism: Notamacropus eugenii (assembly GCF_028372415.1). NCBI lineage: Eukaryota > Metazoa > Chordata > Mammalia > Diprotodontia > Macropodidae > Notamacropus > Notamacropus eugenii. The sequence goes on from NC_092878.1 coordinate 146,870,525, forward strand.
ACCTGAAAGCTGTGATCAAAAAAAGAGCCTAGACATCATCTTTTATGAAATTATTAAGGAAAACTGCCCTGATATTCTAGAACCAGAGGACAAAATAAGTATTCAAGGAATCCACTGATCACCTCCTGAAGGAGATCTAAAAGGAGAAACTCCTAGGAACACTGTGGCCAAATTCCAGAGTTCCCTGGTCAAGGAGAAAATATTGCAAGCAGCTAGAAAGAAACAATTCAAGTATTGTGGAAATACAATCAGGATAATACAAGATTTAGCAGCTTCTACATTAAGGGATTGAAGGGCATGGAATGTGATATTCCAGAGGTCAAAGGAACTGGGACTAAAACCAAGAATCACCTACCCAGCAAAACTGAGTGTAATACTTCAGGTGAAAAAATGGTCTTTCAGTGAAATAGAGGACTTTCAAGCATTCTTGATGAAAACACCAGAGCTGAAAAGAAAATTTGACTTTCAAGCACAAGAATGAAGAGAAGCATGAAAAGGTAAACAGCAAAGAGAAGTCATAAGGGACTTACTAAAGTTGAACTGTTTACATTCCTACATGGAAAGAAAATATTTGTAACTCTCGAAACTTTTCAGTATCTGGGTACTGGGTGGGATTACACACACACACACACACACACACACACACACACACATGCACACACACAGAGACAGAGAGCACAGAGTGAATTGAATAGGATGGGATCATATCTTAAAAAAATGAAATCAAGCAGTGAGAGAGAAATATATTGGGAGGAGAAAGGGAGAAATGGAATGGGGCAAATTATCTCTCATAAAAGAGGCAAGCAAAAGACTTTTCAGTGGAGGGAAAAAGAAAGGAGGTTAGAGAAAAACATGAAGTTTACTCTCATCACATTCGACTAAAGGAAAGAATAAAATGCACACTCATTTTGGTATGAAAACCTATCTTACAATACAGGAAAGTGGGGGAGAAGGGGATAAGCAGGGTGGGGGGGATGGAAGGGAGGGAAATGGGAGGAGGGAGTAATTTGAAGTCAGCGCTCTTGGGGAGGGACAGGATCAAAAGAGAGAATAGAAGCAATAGGGGGCAGGATAGGATGGAGGGAAATATAGTTAGTCTTACACAACACGACTATTATGGAAGTCATTTGCAAAACTGCACAGATATGGCCTATATTGAATTGCTTGCCTTCCAAAGGGAATGGGTGGGGAGGGAGGGATGAAGAGAAGTTGGAACTCAACGTTTTAGGAACAACTGTCGAGTACTGTTCTTACTACTAGGAAGCAAGAAATACAGGTAAAGGGGTATAGAAAGTTATCTGGCCCTACAGGACAAAAGAGAAGATGGGGACCAGGGAAGGGAGGGATGATAGAAGAGAGGGCAAATTGATGATAGGGGCAATTAGAATGTTCGGTGTTTTGGGGTGGGGGAGGGGACAAATGGGGAGAAAATTTGGAACCCAAAATTTTGTGAAAATGAATGTTAAAAGTTAAATAAATTAATTTAAAAAATGAGAAAACTGAGGTCCAGAGGAATGACAAAATTTTCCAATGTTACACAAGCTTTATAAAGTAGTAGAGTTAGGACAGTATTCTTTGCTTTTCTGGACACTTACACTTGTTTTCAAGTTTCATTGTCTCAATCTTTAATCTCTGAGCAGTGTATAAACTTAATGCCTCATTCTTAATATTTGGTAAGTTCAAATAATAATATTTCTTCATATTCCTAACGGCTTTGCATTAAGCCAACTGGATGCAATTATCTATTTTTTTACTCAAAATAGGCTATGGGATTCCCATGCTCCCAGTCTCATTCCCATGGTTGATTCAAACCCAATAGAGATGTACGTGTTCACCAATTACTGCACTTTCCCAGTCTCTTTGTATTTACCACCACTTCTTTGGTCAGACACATGAGGCAGAAGGAGAGTAGAACTGTTTATGTAATTATTCTTTTCAGACTCTGAATGGTTTTCTGAAAGGGAGACTGTAGGACATTTGAGTATTAAGCGGGAAGTTAGGCAAGGTAATCTCTAAGATGTCTTTCAAGTCTAAGAATATATCCTTTCTTCCCCCTGCTATAACCTGAAGGACCACTTTAATTTTCCTTGTGTTTTCCCTGGAGGGTAGGTTGAGAGCTATGTGGAAGTCAGTATAAATGATATACAAACAAAACCAAGTTAGAAAGAATAACAGTACTTGCTATGGTTGGTAGACCAAGGAAATGCTAATTAATGTAGAATGGTTGAATTTTAGAAAATAAATTAGCAATGTCTCATGATACCCTTGTGATCATGGCAGGGAGATGATATGAACTGTACTATAGTATCATAAATTGATGAACTTCAATTAAATGCCTACTATGTGCTAGCCACTGTGTTAAGCCCTGAGTATACAAAAAAAAAAAAAAAGGAAAAGATAGTCCTAGACCTCAAGGAGCTTCAGATATAATGGGAGAGGCAACATGCAAACAAATATATACAAAACAAGCTATATACAGGATAAATAGGAAAGAATCAGGAAAGCAAAGGTACTGGAGCTAAAGGGGGTTGGGAAAGGTTTCCCGTAGAAGGTGAGATTTTAATTGGTATTTAAAGGAAGCCAGAGAGATCAATGATGGGAATAAACAAAGGAGAGCTTTCCAGACATAGGTGACAACCAGAGTGAATGTTCAGAGTCAAAGGATAGATTGCTTTATTTGTGGAATAGTCAGGATGTCAGTGTTGCTGGATCAAAAAAGTATGTGTGGTGGAGCAGGGAGTAAATACACTGGAAAGGTAGGAACCGGCTAAGTCACAAAGGACTTCAAATACTACCAGGTAGATTTGTACCCTGTTGAATTATGTAAATGAGAATGGAAGGCTAACGTTCAGGTGGATAGATCCTTGTTAGTAGTCTCTGGATCTATGCTCTTTTTTTTTTTTTTAAACATTGCTTTTAAAAAATGAACAATGATGAAAAAAGGACAGAAGACATTTATATCAAATTTGCAGGTGACAAAAAACTGAGGTTTAAGTGATATACCTTTTGGCTATCCTGGCAAGAATCATATCCAGAAGGAGGGACGTGGCAGTTCTACTTGACTCTGACCCAGTCAGATGATTATCTGGCATATCGCTAGACTTGGAGAATTTTAATAGCCATATCCAAATACTTGTAGGACTTCCTTGTGGCAGATGGTTTATGCCAACACTGCATTAGCTTTCTTTGCTATGACATAGCAACATGATGGTTTAAGCTTCTTCTAATTAAATCCAGAGGGCAGAACTAGGAGGAATGAATGGAAATTATGCAAAGGAACATTTTGGCTTTGTGAAAAGAAAACATCTCAAAAATTTGAATCAAGAAAAAGTAGATTGAGCTGCAGTTGGAGGTTTGCAGGTGGCCTTCAAGTGATCACTTGTCAACAATATTGTAGGCAATTCATTTATTTGGGATTATGAAAATCTCAGTTTTGATCTTAAGGGCTGTGAATTTCTCATTGTAGAGCTGTGACACAATATTCTTTATGATCCCTTGAATGTCAAAATTCTCTATTTCTGTATTGGATATGCCCAAGTGTCTGTCTTTGCATCTGATCTTGCTCAACACTTTTATTAATGACTTGAATATCTGTATCTATTTCTAAAGTCATTTATGGCTACACAGAGATTTAATTATGTGTATGTATATGCATATTTTTCTTTGCATTGCTCATTTAAGAAAACTTGATTCTTTGTAATTCTGCAATCATTTGGGATCATCTTTCTCTTTTCCCTTGCCCTTGCATTTTCCTTCTCTCAGGTTTTTATAAAGCCTCATCAGACAGCTATTTTGCTTTCTTACTCTTCTTTTTCTTTGGAATGATTCTGGTGTTGCTGCTACTGCCTCTATGAACTTCTGTCCATAGTTCTTCAGGCTCTCTATCAATCAGATCTACTTCCTTACATCTATTATTACATCACTTCCTCTTCATATCCATTAGGTATGTTATTTATATTGTATTTACATGGTATGGTGACTTTTCCTACTTTATTCAATTTAGTTCTGAATTGTGCAGTAAGAAGTTCATGATCTGAGACATAGCTCCAAGTCTTATTTTAACTGACAGTATCGGGTTTCTCCACCTTTGGCTGCAGAATATACATTTGATATTGACCAACTGGTGATGTCCATGTTCAAAATTGTCTTTTGGATCACTGAAAAATTGTTTGCTATGGCCAGCGAATTACCTTGAAAAACTCTCTTAATCTTTGCCCTGTTCCATTTTGTACTCCAACCCAAACTTGCATGTTGTTCAAATTATTTTTTGATTTCCACTTTGGCATTCCAATTCTCTGTGATGAAGGCAACAATAAGTGTGCATGGGTGTGGATATATACTGTACACACATACCAAAATATATGTATGTGTATTTTCTCTCAGATTCATGGAGGGTCCAAATATTGAAGGTATTTCAATGGCAAGAGGAACAAAAATTGATGAAAACTGTATTGTTTGGGATGATAGGACTAAGAAATGAAATGGCTTAAAATGGAGATCAATATAAAGTTCAGTTTCCAGGTTAAAAAAATAATAAATGTTAAAGTTGTGGAGGAAGTATAGTTTAAAAATCCATTTGAAAAAGACTATATGTTTTGGTTAACTGCTAGCTCAGTGTTAACCAATAATAAGGCAACTGTCAGAGTGATTCCAGGGTAATCTTCTGCTACATTCTTAGATGCAATGGAACCCAGAAAAAGAGAGTTATTAATCTCAATTTATGCTGTACTTATCAGAAGACATTTGGAGAATTGTCCTTAATCCTATGTGCCCCATTATAAGAGAAATGGTTTTGTTTAGTAGAAAGAGTAATGATCTGGGTGCCATGAGAACCAGGCTACTGTCTTGGTTTGAGCACGAACTAGCTCTGTGACTTGGCACAAATACCTTCTCCCCGCTGGATCTTATTTTTCTCATCTATAAAGTTAGAGGATTGAAGTAGATGGTATCTAATTCCCTCTCAAATTTTAATGGTCTATGAATCATAGAATTTGAGAGTTGGAAAGAATTTAAAAGACCATCTAGTCCAACATGTACATGAAAGAAATGACAAATTTAATATACCTGAAAAGGGAACATCTAGCTTCTGCTTACAGAGATTTAAACTTGTAGATCTCACAATTTCTAGAAACAGCCAGATCTTGTTTAAAATAGCTCAAAATATTTAGACTTTTTTCTTTACTCAAAACTGAATTGATCTTTCCCATATTCTATACCAAAGAAATCGAGTATCTTTCACTAAATACTCCTTTAAATTCATGAAGACACCTATAGTCTACCCATTAATTCCTTTCATTTTCCAAGTAAACTTCTGAAGGTCCTTCATCCAATTAAGACATGAAATTGAAGCCCTTCATCAATCTCATTGCCTTATTCTGGATACTTCGCTTTGTCAATATAATTCTTGATTTCGAGTATTTTTTATATCCTCGTATCAATTGGGGAATAGTTTGTATTTTTTTTTCATAAATTTGGTTCAGCTTCCTATATATTTGAGAAATGAGACCTTTATCAAAGATAAATGTATTAATGTTCCCCCCTTCCATTCCCTCTTTTCCTTCTAATTTTGAATGGAATAGTTTTGTTTATGTCAAACTTTTTTTTTTTAATTTCACATAATCAAAATCCCGTGTTATTCTCTACCTCTTGCTTGGTAATAAACTTTTCCTATATCTATAGATCTGACAGGTAAATTTTTTCTTGCTCCCTTAATTTAGTTATGATATATTCTTTATGTCTAGATCATTAATACATTTCAACCTTTTCTGTGGTATATGGTGTGACATGTTGACATATGACTATTTTCTGCCATTTTTTTCTAGTTTTCACAACAGTTTTTGTCAAATGGTGAATTTGGATCTTTGGGCTTATTTAACACTAGACGACTGTGATCACTTATTACTGGGCATTGTGTCTCCAAACTATTTCACTGATTCAACATGCTATTTCCTAATCAGTACTAGGAGTACTGAGTACTGCTTTGAAATTTATTAAAAGGAAGTGAAAATGAATACAAATTTGAAATCTTATATTCCTAAGCCCTCTCTGTTCACATGCTTTATCGATTTCCTTGATATTCATGAGCTTATCTTCTTCCAGATAACTTTTTGTCACATTTTTTCTTTTGTCACCTTGGGAATGCTTTTCTTTGGCATCTCATTTACAGTTTGCTCATTTTCTCTTTCAAAGATAGTATTATTTAAGTATTCCCTTTTTCTTTTGTTAGTGTAAGCTCAAACAAAATGGGATCTTCTGTTGTTTTCTTTCTGGAGTTCAGTTTCCCAGGCTCATTGAAAATAGCTTAAGCTGTGCTGAATCACATGAATTGTCATGCCTTCTGCTAGGAAACCATGATACATGAAAACTATATGTACTGGGAGACTGGTGTTTTGCTTTGGGGGCTTGCTTAGGAGAAAGAGCTTTTGACTTCTTAGATGGGAGTGTGAGTAGCCATTTCTTAAGAGCCCCCATTTACTCAGATGTTGTTGGTATTCCCCCATCTTGTCGTGTATCTAGGTGGTTGTATGACATTGTCAGATAATTGGAAACCTGTCTATTGATCTTTGGGCTAATTTCTCTGCTTGGATTTTCTCCAAATTCAGGGTATTGACCTTGACCCTGAACTAGCAAACGACTTAAATATGCTTAATTAAAGAAGGATTGTTATCCTCTTTGAAGTTGTCTTTTCTTTATAAAGGAGATCAAAGAACTTGTGTCCTAGTGTGCTTACTATTACAGTTATTCTGGGCAAACTAGTTTTTTTTTTTTTTTTGCAATTATTCATCCAATATACTTAGATTGTTATTTTTACTGGTATGTAATTGGATAATATAATTTCTAATAATTGCTTCAATTTTATTGGCATTGGTCATATGTTCACTACATTTATTTCGAGACTGGTGATTTAGTTTTCTTCCTTCCTTTTAATTTAAATCAAATTGAAATGGTTTATCTATTTTATTTTTTTCAAACAAAACAACTCCTAGTTTTATTTATTAGTCCAATGTTTTGTTTTGTTTTTGCTATAAATTGTATTCATATCTCATTTGATTTTCAGGATTTCCATTTTGGTTTTTGATTGGGCATTTTCTTTTTTTCTACTTCTTTTATTCACATTCTTAATTCAATTATCTTCTCTTTCTTTTATTGATGTATGTGTTTAGATACATAAAGTTTCTCTTAACTATTGTTTGGCTGCATCCCACAAAGTGTAGGATGGTGTTTAATTTTTGTCATTCTCTTCAATGAAATTGTTGATTATTTCTAAGATTTGTTCTTTTGTTCACTCATTTTTAAAATTATACTAGTTTCCAATTGATTTATAGTATATGCTCCCATGGCCCTCTATTGAATGTAATGCTTATTGCATCATGATGAATAAAGCATGTCTTTAAGGTATTCTTGCGTTTCCTCATTTGTTTGTAAGGTTTTTTTATGCCCCAGTACAAGGTGAGATTTTGTGAAGGTGGCATATACAGCTTAGAAAAAGGATGACTTCTTTCTAGTTCCATTCATTTTTCTCCAGAAATATATCATACCTAACTTTTATAAGAATTTATTCAACTCCATAACTTCTTTTTTATTTATTATATGATTAGATATATCTAGTTCTGAGAGGGGAAATTTGAGGTCTCTCACGAATACAAATCACGTGTCTATTTGTTCCTATATTTCATTTATCTTTTCTTTTAAGAACAAATAATAGAGGTGGAGCAAAGATGGCAAAGTAGAAGGAGGGACCCACTCTAGCTTTCCCCCCAGAGCCCATAAAATACCTATAAAAATGACTCTAAACAAATTCTAGAGACGCAGAAGTCACAAAATGACAGAGTGAAACATATTTCCAGCCCAAGATAGCCAGGAACGCTGACCAGAAAGGACTATCACATGGAGCTCTCAGAGGGGAGGCCAGTTCAGCGTGGGCCACGCGGCATGAACAGGACTGAAGCAGTCTTTAGGGAGCAGAATCATGGGTAGCTGCTGCAGTTCCCAGATTTCTGAGTTCACAAACACCAAAGAAAGCTTAAAAGGTCAGTAAGAATATCATACCCTCCACTTCACAAAGGACTCAAAAGTCAAGTGACTGACTGGGCAAATGCAAAAAAAAAGGGGGGGGGGGAAATAAACCATAGAAGGTTACTTTCTTGGTAAAAAGGCATTTTCTTCAATCCTTTGGATGAGGAACAACAAAGCTTACCTCAGAAGAATAAAGCAAGGTCAAGGCTTCTATTTCCAAACCCTCCAAAAAATATACAATGATCTCAGGCAATGGAAGAGCTCCAAAAGGATTTTGAAAATCAAGTAAGAGAAGTGGAGGACAAATTGGGAAGAGAAATGAGAGTGATGCAAGACAAACATGAAAAGTAAGTCAACAGCTTGCTAAAGGAGACCCAAAAATGCTGAAGAAAATAACACGTTAAAAATAGACTAACCCAAATGACAAAAGAGGTTCAAAATGCCAATGAGGAGAAGAACACTTTAAAAAAGCAGAATTACCCAAATGGAAAAGGAGGCCCCAAAACTCACTGAATAAAATAGTTTTTTAGAAAATTAGAATGGAGCATATGGAAGCTAAGGACTATGAGAAATCAAGAAATTATGAAAACAAAACCAAAAGAATGACAAAATATAATATAATGTGAAATATCTCATGGGAAAAATAACTGACCTGGAAAATAGATCCAGGAGAGATAATTTAAAAATTATTGGTTAACCTGCAAACCATGATAAAAAAGAGCTTAGACATTATCTTCCAAGAAACTATCAAGGGAAGCTTCCCTGATATTCTAGAATCAGAGGGTAAAATAGAAATGGAAAGAATTCACCAATCGCCTCCTGAAAGAGATCCCCAAATGAAAACTTCTAGGAATATTGTAGCCCAAATCCAGAGTTCTCAGGTCAAGGAGAAAATATTACAAGCAGTCAGAAAGAAACAATTCAAGTATTGTGGAAATACAATCAGGATAACACATGATTTAGCAGCTTCTACAATAAGGGACTGAAGGGTTTGGAATATGATATTCCAGAGTTCCAAGGAGATAGAATAAAAACCAAGAATCACTTACCCAGAAAAACTGAGTATAATACTTCAGGGAAGAAAACATAATTTCGACTAAATAGAGGACTTCCAAGCATTCTTACTGAAAATTCAATTGAAGCTGAACAGATCATCTGACTTTCAAATACATGAAGCAAGAGAAACATGAGAAGGTAAACAGGAAAGAGAAGCCTTAAGGAACTCATTAAATTTGAACTGTTTCCATTACTACATAGAAAGATGGTATTTGTAACTTATGAGACTTTTTCAGTATTAGGGTAGTAGAGTATAACTTATGAGACTTTTTCAGTATTAGGGTAGTAGAGTATGTGTATGTGTGTGTATGTATATATATATATGCATACATGCACACATACACATACACATACACATATATACATATATAAACATATATGTGTATATATACACACATATACATATATATGCATGTGTATGTAGGTGGGTATGAGTAAGTATGTATGTGTATACTATTTATATATAAATATATATATATTTAGGTATGCATATATATACGTATGTATATATATGTGTATATATATACATATATAAATATGTACATGTCCATGGGTCTATGTGTATAGATAGATAGATAGATAGATAGATAGATAGATAGATAGATAGATAGATAGATAGACAGACAGACAGACAGACAGACAGACAGACAGACAGACAGATAGATAGATAGATAGATAGATAGATAGATAGATAGATAGATAGATAGATAGATAAATAGATATACATAGACATACATAGACAGAGGGCTGAGGGTGAGATGAATATGAGGGTAGAGTACCTAAAAAATGAAATTTACTGTTGAGTGAAATATACTGGTTGGTTGTTGTCCTTCATCTTTGAAGAGGACCAAAATGACATCACCATGATAATGTGAAATTTCAGTGTGTCTGACTGTGACTAATCAGACCAATACAAGCTTGGAATGCTCTACCACAGGTTGGGCACAGATAGCACATGTGAATACTTGGTGTGGATATCCCAAATTTGCGCATCCTGTGGAAATGTGGAATAAGAGAATAAAGGAGATAAGAGAAAGGGAGAGATAGAATGTAGCAAATCATCTCACATAAAAGAGGCAAGAAAGAGCTTTTACAATGGAGGGGAAGAGGGGGGAGATGAAAGGAAACAAGTGAGCCCTACTTTCATGGGATTTGGTTTAAGGAGGGAATAACACCCACTCCACTGGTTATGGAAATCTATTTTACTCCCCAGGAAGGCAAGGTGGGAGATGGGAGAGAGAAAACTGAAGAGACAGCAAATTGGGGAAAGGGATAATCAGAAGCAAATACTGTGGAGGGACAAGTCAAGGGAGAGAAAGGAATAAATGGAGGTCATGACAGGACAGAGGGAAATATGGTTAGTCTTTCACAACATAACTATTATGGAAGCATTTTGCTTTGTTACACATGCATGAGCTATATTGAAGTGCTTATTTTTTCATTGTGGGTGGGTGGGGAGGGAGGGAGAGAATATGGAATTCAAAGCTTTCATAATGAATGTTAAAATTGCTTTAGCATGCAATGGGAAAATAAGATATACAGACAATGGGATATAGAAATTGATTTTCTCCTACAGGAAAACAGAGGAGGGGATTGGAAAAAGGTGGGGGTAATAGAAGGAAGACCAAGTTAGAGGAAGAGGTAGATGGGATGCATGCAGCCCTGTGGTGAGGAGAGATGGAGAGAAAATTTTGAATACAAATTATTGTAGGAGTGTATGTTGAGAATAGAAATTAAATTATGTATTTTTTAAAAAAGAATAAAGAAAGACCTTCAATGCCATGAAATTTATTGCCTATATGTTTAATATTTATAATACTCCATTGTTTATGGTACCTTTTGGCAAGATGTAGTTTCTCTGCTTACCTCTTTTAATTAGGTCCATTTTTGCATTTGATTTGTCTGAGAACATGATTACCAACACTGCCTTTTCTCACTTTAACTGAAGCATAATAGATTCTGCTCCAGCCTTTTATTTTAATGCTGTGTATGTCTCTCTGTTTCAAATGTGTTTCCTGTAAACAACATATTGTTAGATTATGGTTTCTAATCCATTCTGCAATCTGCTTCCATTTTATGGGTGAATTCTTCCCACTCACGTTAACAGTTATGTTTCTTAACTGCATTTCCCTACATTCTATTTTTCTCCTGTTTATCTTCTCTTTCTTTTTATCATGTCCCTCTTATAATTCCATTTTGGATTTGATCACTGCCCTCTTTTATCTTAATTCCTTTTTTTATAACTTTGACCTTTCTCTTATGCTCTTTTCTCCTACTTCCCAGTTGGTTCAGATGCTTTTTGATATCATGTACATACACACCCACTCAGCTAGCCCCAGCCCCTCCATGTATATGTATATGTGTATATATGTATATACCTATATACATACTCATATGTGTATGTGTGCATTAGAGGAGAAATGCATTGTCTGATCCCGTCCCCAAATATTTTACCTTCATTTTAATATCTCTTCTTTTCATAACTCTTTTACATGAGATAATTTTTCAACATTTTCCTCTCCCTTCCTCCTTCTCTTACTGCACCCCTCGTTCTTCTGCTTTCATTATTTAAGATCATTCTAATATAACTATCTCACTCTTGTAACCTTTGAGTAGAATCTTCTATCTGATCTGATAATGAAAAAATGCTTGGTAGTCGCATACATCATTTTCCAATACAGGAATATTTTATTTAACTTTATTTCCCTTTTATCTTTACCTTTGTATTCTCCTCCTCAGTCTTGTACTTGAAAGTCAAATTTTCTATTCAACTCATGTCTTTTCATGAGAAATGTTTGGAAGTACTCTATTTCATAAAATATTCGTTTGTTTTCCATCGTGAAAATGTTTTGCTTGGGGTAGGTTATTTTTGGTTGTAATTCTAGCTCTTCTGTTTCCCAGAATATCTTATTCCAAGATCTCTGTTTCCTTAGTACAGTAGCAGATAAATTTTGTGTGATTCTGGCTATGACTCCATGATATTGAAATGACATTTTATCAGATAAGGGTCTTATATCTCAAATACACAAAGAACTTTTTCATATCTATAAGAATATGAGTCATTCCCCAACTGATAAGTGGTCAAAGTATGTAAAAAGCAATTTTCCAATGAAGAAAAAACCAATCAATTTATAATCATATAAAACAAACATCCTAAATCATTATTGATTAGAGAAATGCAAAATAAAATGACATTGAGATCTCATTTTATACATACCAAATTGCCTAAAATGACAGAAGGGAGAAGTGACAAATGTTTGAGAGGATATGGAAAAACCGAGACATTACTTGTAGATGGAATTTTAAAATGATCCAACCATTTTGGAGATCAATCTGGAATTGTGCCCAAAGAGATACCCTATACCTATACCTTTTGACCCAGAGATAATACTTGATCTATTCCCAAAGATGATTGAGGGAAAGAAAAAGTACCTCTATGTTCTAAACTGTTTGTGTCAATTCTCTTTGTGGTGGAAAAGAACTGGAAATTTCAGGGATGCCTGTCAATTGGAGAATGGTTGAACAAGTTGTGGTACGTGATTGTGATGGAACACTACTCTGCTATAAGAAATGATGAGCTTTACGATTTTAGAAAAGACTTGTACGAAATAATGAAGAACAAAATGAGTGGAACCAAGAGAACACTGTGTACAGTAACAGCAATGTTGCTTTTTTTTTTAACAATGACTTTGAGCAAATAAGTTCTTTTTTCTATTATAAATACCTATATTATCTATAAAGCACATATGAAGATATCACCTGCATCAATCAAAAGCAGTGATGAATAAAAGTATATATACAATAATTTTACACACATACATGTATATGTATGTATGTATACACATACACACTAATGATAGCCATCTCTGGGATGGGAGGAGAGGGAAGGGAAAAATAAATTTATATGATAATTTTGCTGTATATTTGAAAGGAATAGAAAGCTGTGCATGATAGATTTGAAGTTTCATATGCATTTACCTTTCTTATTGTATTATGTTATAGAAATTTTTGTTTTATCCTATAAATTAAAAACATAATAAAATAAAGACTGCCAAGAAAGATCTGTTACACGAGGGTGAGAGTAGAGCCCAGCCTAGCAGAGGCTGTTTCAACTTATGCCATCCCCCAGTAAACAAGCAACAGGTGTTGTGGGTGACTGTATCAGATACGGGCATGGTGGCTTCAGCCTTCTCAGCTCATAGATTGCAAGGTGGTTAGAAAACTGGACAGAAGGAGATAATAGGGCACCCTTTGCTAGCAAGCTGTTGTCTTTCCCTTACTTGGTTTTGTGTAGCACTCTAAGGATAAGGAATAGAAAAGGAGAAATAGGGACCCTGGTCACAATTTCAAGGTGAAAAAGAGTGCTTTGGTTGCTCATAAATTAGAGCAAAGCCCAGGAAAGCACTAATCAAAGTTCTCTAGTTCATACCACCTTGGAAGAAGTGAAATTAGAGACTCCAGAAACAACTCTGAACACAGCAACATAAAAAACAAAACAAAACAAAACAACCTGAAGCATGAACAGTGCCCCATTTAGCCCAGGAGCAGAGAAAAAACCAAAAATGAGCAAACAAGTAACAACAGCAGCAGCAACAAATAATCTCACTAAGGAAAGTTACTATGATGACAGAAAAGCTCAAAATACAAACTAAGACGACAAAAAGATTGAACTATTTATGTGGCAAGTCTCAAAGAAAAATGAGATTTACTCTCAGGACCTGGAAGAGCTCAAGAAGAATTTTGAAAATCAAATAAAAGAGGAAGAAGAAAATATAAGAAAAATAAATGAAGGCGATGCAAGCAAAGACTCATTAGTTTGGTAAATATTAGAAAGATTACTGTGAAAAATAACATCTTAGAAACAAAATAGACCAAATGCTGAAATAGACACAGAAATCCATTTAACAATTCATTAAAAAAAATCGGAATTGGTCAAATAGAAAAAGAGGTTCAAAATCTGCTGAAGATACAAACTCTTTACAGAGTGAAATTAGCTCAATGAAAAGGGAGGTAAAAAAGCTCACTGAAGAAAATAACTCCTTAAAACTTAAAATTGGCCAAGTGGAAACTAATGACTCTGTGGGACATGAAGAAACAATCAAACAAAATCAAAAGAATGGAAAAAAAGAAGAAAACGTTAAATATATCATTTGAGAAACAATTGACCAGGTTTGAGAAGGGATGATTGCAGAATCATTAGACTACTTGAAGTCCATTATCAAAAAGAGAGAGAGAGAGAGAGAGAGAGAGAGAGAGAGAGAGAGAGAGAGAGAGAGAGAGAGAGAGAGAGAGCCTAGACACAGTTTGATATGCTAGAGCCAGAAGATCAAATAAAGTTGGAAAGATCCACTAATCACCTGTGGAAAGAGATTCCAAGAGGAAAACCCTTGAGAATACTGGAACCAAATTTCGTAGCTCCCAGGTCACGGAGAAAATATTGCAAGCAATCAGAAAAAAGCAGTTGAAATATCATCGAGTCACAGATTTAGCAGCATCTGCATTATAGGATTGAAGGGCTTGGAATATGATATTCTGGAGGGTAAAGGAGCTAACATTACAGTCAAGAATCAACTACTGAGCAAAACTGAGTATAATCAGAGGAAAAATGGATATTTTCAGATGAAAAAGTGAGAGCTGAATATAAAATTTTATATTCAAACACAAGACTCAAGATGAGTATTAAAAGATAAATAGGAAAGACAAACGATAAGGAATTGAACAAAGTTAAACTCTTTACATACTACAAGAGGAAATGACTAGTAACTCCTATGAATTTTTCTATATTAGCACAGTTAGGAGTGTCCATAGAGGACATATGTCTGAGTTGACTATGATGGGATGATATCACAAAAATAGAATTAAGGGATGCACTGGAAGAAACGGGGAAACTGATAGAATGGGGTAAATTTTCTTACATATAAGAGACACCAAAATGCTTTTTACAGTGGAAGAGAAGATAGAGTGGGGGACAGCAGGAAATGCTTAAATTTTAATCTTGTAAGAATTGGTTCAAAGAAGGAATAACACACACACACTCATTTGGGTATAGAAATCTATCTTACACTATAGGGGAAAAGGAGAGGAGTATAAAAGAAGGGGAAGGAATGATAGAAGAAAAGGTGGATTGTGGGAAGTGGTACCCAGAAACAAAACCCTTTTGAGGAGGGATAAGGTTTAAAAAAGAGAAACAGAAGGATAAACAGAGGGGAAAAGCAGGATGGAGGGAAGTAAGCAATAATAATAACTGTGAATGTGAATTTGATTAGTGAAAGCTGATAGCAGAATGGCTTAAGAACCAAAATCTTACATGTTTACAAGAAACATATTTGAAGCAGATACACAGAATAAAATAAAAGGCTGGAAAGTAATCTGTTATGCATCAGCTGAAGTACAAAAAAACAGGGATAGCAATTATTATCTCAAATAAAGAAAAATAGAAGGAAGTATATCTAATTAAATAAGTGGGGAAAATACATTTAACTACATCCTAACATAGACAATGAAGTAACATCAATATCAAATATGCACGCACCAAGTGGTATAGCATCCAAATATCTAAAGGAAGAATTAAGTGAGTTACAAGAGAAATAGACAGTAAAACCATAATATGAGGGAACTCAGATTATCCCTTTCAGAACTAGATAAACCTAATAAAAAAGAAAGATCTTAAGGAAATTATAGAATTTTAGAAAATTTAGAAATAATAGACCTGTTGCAAAAATTGAAAGAGACTAGAAAGGAATATACATTTTTCATAACACCAACATAAAACCTGACGACATGTTATGGCATAAAATCTTTACAAAGAAATGCATAAAGGCAGAAATATTAACTGCATCATTTTCTGATCATGATGCAAAAAAATATTATATGCAATAAGGGTCATGGAATCATAGATTAAAAATAATTGGAAACTAAATTATCTAATTTAGTATCTAATAATAAAGAATGAGTGTCACTATCATTCCCTCTGATGAAGTTCTTGATTGTTTCTATAATTTGTTGTTTGATTCATTCATTCTTTAGGATTGGATTATTTAGTTTCCAATCAATTTTTAGTCTATCTTTCCATAGTCTTTTATTATATGGAATTTTTATTTCATCATGATTTGAAATAGATTCAATATTTGGGCCTTTCTGCATTGATTAAAAGGATTTTATGCCCTAATATGTGGTCAATTTTTATGCACCACTGAGAAAAAGTTGTATTCCTTTGTATCCCCAGTCAGTTTTCTCATGAGGGCTATCATATCTAACTTTCCTAAAATTCTATTCACCTCTTTAAATTCTTTCTTCTTTATCATGTGGTTAGATTTATCTGGTTATGAGATGGGGAGGGCGAGGCCTCTACTAGTGTAGTTTTGTTGTCTATTTCTTCCTGTATTTCTCTCAGATTCTCTTCTAATAATATGGATGTTATACCCCTTGGTGCAAATATGTTTAGTATTGATATTACTTCATTGTCTATGGTATCTTTTAGCAAGATGTCTTTTGTGTGTGAGTGAACTTTGTTTTTGATTTTATTTGTTTTCAGTGTTCTGCAATCACTTTCATATACCTTAGATTTTTCCCCTCTCTCACCTTTCTTCCCTATCTCCCCACTCCCTCACTGATACAGCATACAGTTTTATATAGATTCTAAAGATACATTCCTATTAGATGTATTTTCACCTCGGTTATGTTGCATAGAAGAATTAAAATGAACTGGAGAACTCATAAGACAAACCAAAACATAACACAAAAGAAAACGATTTGCTTCATTATGTGATCGAAGTCCATAATTCTTTCCCTGGAAGTAGAAGGCATTTTGCCTAAAGAGACCACTGGGAATTATTTAAGTCCTTGCATTGCAATAAAGTACTAAGTCAACCAGAAAAATTCCTCACACAGTGTGGTTGTTACTGTGTACAGAGTTCTCTGGGTTCTGCTCCTTTCACTCAGCACCAGTTCATATAAGTCTTTCCAGGTCTCTGTGAAGATTTCCTGTTCATCATTTCTTATAGTAAAATAGTATTCCATTGCATTCATATAGCACAATTTATTCAACCATTCCCCAATTCATGGGCATCCCCTTGATTCCCAGTTTTTGGCCACCACAAAGAGAGCTGCTATAAATATTTTTGTACAAGTGGAAACCTTTCCAATTTTTTTGATCTCTTGGTGATACAGTCCGAGAAGTGATACTGCTGGGTGAAATGGTATGCACATTTTTGTATCCCTTTGGGCATAGTTCCAAATTGCTCTCCAGAATGGTTAGATTAGCTCACAGCTCCACCAACAATGAATTAGTGTTCCAACTCTCCCACATCTTCTCCAACATTCATCACCTTCCTGTTTTGTCATATTAGCCAATCTGATAGGTGTGGTGTGGTATCTCAGACTTATTTTGATTTTCATCTCTCCAATCAGTAGTGATTTAGAGCCTTTTTATATGACTATAGGTAGCTTTAGTTTCTTCCTCTGAAATCTCCCTGTTCATATCCTTTGACCATTTATCAATTGGGGAATGACATGTATTCTTGTACATTTAACTAAGTTCTCTATATGTTTTAGAAATGTGGCCTTTATCACAGAGATTAGTTGCAGTTTTATGTTTCCCTACTAATCTTGGTTGCATTGGGTTTGGTTGTGCAAAAACTTTTCAATTTAATGTAATCAAAATTATCTGTTTTGCACTTCATAATGCTTTCTATCTTTTCTTTAGTCTTACTCTCTATGCCTTCTTCCTTAATCATTCTCTCTAAATCTGATAAATACACTATTCCTTGCTTCACTAATTTGTTTATAGCATCAATCTTTATACCTAGATCATGTAGCCACTTGGACTTTATTCTTGCGTACGGTGTCAGGTATGGGTCTATGACTAGTTTCCGCCACACTGTTACCAGTTTTCCCAGCAATTTTTTTGAACAGTGAGTTCTTATCCCAGAAGCTGCAGTCCTTGGGTGTATCAAAGAGTAGATTGCTATATTCATTGTCTACTGTGTCTTGAGTACCTAACCTATTCCACCTGTCTACCCTTCTGCTTCTTAGCCAGTGCAAAGGTATTTTGATAACTGCTGCTTCATAATGCAATTTGAGATCTGGTAGAGGTAGGTCACCTTCCCTAGCATTTCTTTTCATTTGTTCCCTTGATATTCTGGACCTTTTGTACTTTCAGATGAATTTTGATAATATTTGTCTAGCCACAGAAAATAACTACCTGATAGTTTGATTGGCATGGCACTGAATAAATAAAATAATTTAGGTAGAATTGTCATTTTTATTTTTATTATATTAGCTCAGCCTACCCACAAGGAAATGATGTTTTTTTGCACTTACATAAATCTGACTTTATTTTGCAAAAAGTGTTTTGTAATTGTTCATACAGTTCCTGAATTTGTTTTGGAGGTAGAATTTCAAATATTTTATAGCGTCTGCCCTAACTTTAAATGGGATTTTTCTTTCTGTCTCTTGCTGTTCTGCTTTGCTAGTAATATATAGAAATGCAGAATTTGTGTACTTTTATTTTGTAACTTGAACCTTTGCAAAAATTTTTATTATTTCAAGGAGTGTTTTACTTGAAGCTCTTGGATTCTCTAAGTTTATCATCATATCATCTGTATGTAGTGACAACTTAGATTTTTCTTTGCCTATTCTAATTCCTTCAATTTCTTTTTCTTCTCTTATTGCCACAAGTAACATTTCTAATACCATATTGAATAATGGTGGTGATGATAGACATCGTTGTTTCACCTCTGATCTTATTGGAAATGTATCTAACTTGTCCCCACTGTATATAATGCTTGCTGATGGTCTTAGGTAGATAATACTTATTATTTTATGGAAAGTTTCATTTATCCCTATGCTTTCCAGTGCTTTCAATAAGAATGGGTGTTGTATTTTATGAAAAGTTTTTCTCCATCTATTGAGATAATCATGTGGTTTCTGTTAGTTTTGTTGATATGATCAATACTACTAGTTTTCCTAATGTTGAGCCAGCCCTGCATTCCTGGAATAAATCCTACTTGATTATAATGTATTATTCCTGTGATAAGTTGCTGTATTTTTTTTGCTAAAATCTTATTTAATATTTTTGCATCTATATTCATTGGAGAAATTGGTCTATAATTTTCTTTCTCTGTTTTGGCTCTTCCTGGTTTAAGTATGAAAAGAATATTTGTATCATAAAAAGAATTTGGGAGGACTCCTTCTTCCCCAATTTTCCTAAATAATCTATATAGTATTGGAATTAACTGTTCTTTAAATGTTTGATAAAATACACTTGTAAATCTATCCAACCCTGGAGATTCTTTTTGTAGGGAGTTCACTGATGACTTGTTCAACATCTTTTTCTGAGATGGGGATATTTAAATATCAAGCTTCCTCTTCTGTTAATCTGGGCAATGTGCATTTTTTAAAATAATCCTCTATCTCATTTAGATTGTCAAATTGATGGGCATATAGTTGGGCAAACTAGTTTGTAATTATTGTTTTAATTTCCTTCTCCCTGGAGGTGAGTTAACCCTTTTCATTTTTGATATTGGTAATTTGGTTTTCTTCTTTCATTTTTTAATCAAAGTGCCCGAATGTTTATCAGTTTTATTGCTTTTTTTTAACATAAAACAGGCTCGTAGGTTTATTTATTAGTTCAATAATGTTCTTAATTTTAATTTTAGTAGTGTCTCCTTTGAGCTAGAAGCTAAACAACCTGATGCTGTGCTTGCTGGTGTGAGAAAGCAAAGACCAGGTGAAGTCTTTTTGTGTTTCCCTGGAATTGCCCTGGAGCTAACTTGCTAAGTGTGGGGGAAGGATGGTCTGGGCAGAGGAGGTCTCCTCAGCTGAACTAGAGCAAACTCAAGCTCAGTGGTTGATGATTCTGGCTGCTCTAGTGTCTTCCCCTTTCCCCCTGGGGTGCTGAGGCACACCTATGGTCCTAGTGTTAGTGGTTCTGAGGCTCCACCTCCCTGGGGCTCTGGATCCCCTCTTGGTTTGCTAAGGTGAGACTTTCTGGGACAGCTCCTGTCTGTCACTCTTCCCTTTGGGTCACAGTAGAAAGGAATCCTTCTTAGCTATTTTCCTATCCTCAGGTGCTATGAGACAGTTTGCCCCTTCTGCTGATCCCACTGATTCCGGATTTTTCTGGGGAAATATTTTATGGTTCTTTCAAGGTCAACAACAGGAGGGGGGCAGTATTTAACGAACACTCTACTATTTTGGCTCTCAGAAGTTCAAGTATGTGACTTATAGACATTTAATCTGTAGGCTGATAGTCTCAGGAGCAGTTGCTTCAGATACCTGGGGCTCCATGGCTCTCTCACTCGGTTCCCCTGGAATGCTGTCATGGGCTGTTATGACCAGGATTCTGCAGTGCTGAGGCTGCCTCAGAATGCCTGGGGCTTCCTGCTCAGTCTACTGTACTGAGGATGCACTGTACTGTGAATTGTATGCTCCTCCACCTCACAAGCTCCAAGTTTTCTCCCACTCCCTCCCCACTCCTTCCCCAAGACAGCATGCAATCTTATGTGGGTTGTACAATGCATTCTTATTAAACACATTTTCACATTAGTCATGTTGCATAGAAGAATTAAAAGGAATGGGGAAAAGCATAAGAAAAATAAAACATAACAAAGGAGAAAATTGTCTGCTTCATTCTATGTTTTGTTTTGTTTTGTTTTGTTTTTTTCTGAATGTGGATGGCATTTTGCATCAAGAGTTCTCTGGAAAAGTTTTAGGTCCTTGCATTGCCCTGAAGTCCTAAGTCTACCAAAAAAAAGTCCTCACACACTGTGACTGTTACTGTGTATAATGTTGTCCTGTTTCTGCTCACTTCATATGCATCACTTTATATATACATCTTTCCAGATTTTTTTTGAAGTCTGCCTGTTCCTCATTTCTTATGGAACAAGAGCATTCCATGATATTCTTATATCACAACTTGTTCACTCATTTCCCAGTTGATGTGCATTCCTTTGATTTCAAATTCTTTGGCCACCACAAAAAGAGCTGCTATAAATATTTTTGTACATGTGGGGCCTTTTCCTATTTTTATGATCTCTTTGGGATACAGCCCAAGAAGTGATAATGCTGGGTCAAAGGTTATACACATTTTTATAACCCTTTTGTAGTTCCAAATTGCTCTTCAGAATGATTATATCAACTCACAGCTCCACCAACGATGAATTAGTGTTCCAACTCTCTCGCATTTCCAACATTTGTCACCTTCCTGTTTTGTCATGTTAGCCAATCTGATAAGTGTGATGTGGTACCACAAAGTTGTTTTGATTTCCGTTTCTCTAATCAATAGTGATTTAGATAATTTTTTTCTTTTTTTATATATATATTAATTTCATTTATTTTTAGTGTTCTACAATTACCACCATAAAACTCAGATTTTTTCCCCTACCTGCCCCCCAGCACCTCCCTCCCTCCCCGAGATGGCATAAAATTCTATATAGGATCTACACATGGATTCCTATTGAATACATTTTCACTATAGTCATGCTGTGTAGAAGAACTAAAATAAATGGGAGAAATCATATAATAAACCAAAATATTAAACACACACAAAAAAATGATCTACTACATTCTGCAATTGAATTCCATAGTTCTTTTTCTGGATGTGGAAGGCATTTTGCCTTAGAAGATCATTGGGAATTTTTTTTAAGTCCTTCCATTGCTATGAAGATAGAAGTCTACCAGAAAAAACTCTCACACACTGTGGTCATTGCCGTGCATTTCTCCTGGTTCTGCTCCTTTCACTCAACATCAGATCATATAAGTCCTTCCAGGCCTCTCTGAAGTCTTCTTGTGCATAATTTCTTATAGTACAATAGCATTCCATTACATTCATATACTATAACTTATTCAGGCATTCCCCAATTGATGGAAATCCCCTTGACTTCCAGTTTTTGGCAACTACAAAGAGTGCTGCTATAAATATTTTTGTACATGTGGGACCCTTTCCCATTTTTATGATCTCTTGGGGATACAGTCCTAGAAGCAATATTGCTGGGTCAAAGGGTATGCACATTTTTGTAGCCCTTTGGACATAGTTCCAAACCACTCTTCAGAACATTTGGATGAGCTCACAGCTCCATCAACAGTGAATTAGTGTTCCAACTCTCCCACATTCTCTCCAACATTTATCATTTTCCTGTTCTGTCATGTTTGCCAATCTGATAGGTGTGATGTGGTACCTCAGAGTTGTTTTGATTTGCATGTCTCTAATCAAAAGTGATTTAGAGCATTTTTTCACATTATTATAGATATATTTAATTTCGTTCTCTGAAAATTGCCTGTTCACATCCTTTGACCATTTATCAATTGGGGAATTACTTGTATTGTTGTACATTTGACCCAGTTCTCTATATATTATAGAAAAGAAGCCTTTATTCCTGAGACTTGCTATAAAAATTATTTCCCAATATACTACATCCCTCCTAATCTTGGTTGCATTGGGTTTGGTTGTAAAAATCTTTTCAGTTTAATGTAATCAAAATTATCCATCTTGCATTCCATAATGCTTCATAATGCTCTTCTTTAGTCGAATATTCTTCCCTACTCTCTAAATCTGACAAATACACTATTCCTTGCTTCTCCAGTTTGTCCATCGTATCAATCTTTATACCTAGAGAGTGTACCCATTTGGACTTTATTCTTGTGTATGGGTTCAGGCATGGGTCTATGCCTAGTTTCCACCACACTGTTATCCAGTTTTCCCAGCAATTTTTGTCGAACAGTGAGTTCTTATCCCAGAAGGCAGGGTACTTGGGTTTATCAAACAGGAGATTGCTATATTCATTGCTTACTGAGTCTTGAGTACTTAGGATATTCTACTTGTCTATCCTTCTGTTTCTTAGTCATTACCAAGTGGTTTTGATAATTGCTGCTTTATAATACAATTTGAGATCTGGTAGCCCTAGGCCACCTACTCTAGCATTGCTTTTCATTAATCCTTTTGATATTCTGGACCTTTTGTTCTTCCAGATGAATTTTGATATTATTTTATCCAGTTTTAGAAAATAATTATCTGATAGTTTAATTGGTATGGCACTAAATAAGTAAATTAATTTAGGTAGAATTGTCATTTTTATTATATTGGCTCGGCTTACCCATGAGCAACTGATATTTTTTCACTTACTTGGATATGACTTTATTTGTTCAAAAAGTGTCTTGTAATTGTGTTCGTATAGTCACTGGGTTTGTTTTGGCAGGTAAACTCCCAAATATTTTATAGTGTCTACCCTAGCTTTTAGTGGGATTTGTCTTTCTATCTCTTGCTGTTGAACTTTGTTAGTAATACATACGAATGCAGAAGATTTGTGTGGATTTATTTCATAACCTACAACTTTGACAAAGTTGTTTATTATTTCAAGTAGTTTTTTTACTTGAATCTCCAGGATTCTCTAAGTATATCATCATATCATCTGCAAGGAGTGATAACTTAGTTTCTTCTTTGCCTATTCTTATTCCTTCAATTTCTTTATGTTTTCTAATTGCTGCAGTTAACATTTCTAGTACCATATTGAACAATAGAGATGATAATGGACATCCTTGTTTCACCCCTGATCTTATTAGAAACGCATCTAGCTTGTCCTCATTGCATATAATGCTTGTAGATATTGCTTATTAATTTATGGAATGTTCCTTTTATTCCTATGCTCTCCAGTGTTTTTAATAGGAATTGGTATTGTATTTTGTTGAAAGCTTTTTCTGCATCTATTGAGATAATCATGTGGTTTCTGTTAGTTTTGTTGTTCATATGATTGATAATGCTAATACTTTTCCTAATATTGAACCTGCCCTGCATTCCTGGTATGAATGCTACCTGATCATAATGTATTATTCTCATGATAAGATGCTGAAATTTTTGCTAAAATCTTATTTAAAATTTTTGCCTCTATATTCCTTAGCGAAATTGGTCTATAATTTTCTTTCTCTGTTTTGCCTCTTCCTGGTTTAGGTGTCAAAACCATATTTGTATCATGAAAAGAATTTGGGAGGACTCCTTCCCCCATTTTAAAAAACAGCCTACATAGTATTGGAATTAACTGTTCTTTAAATATTTGATAG
Organism: Notamacropus eugenii; assembly: GCF_028372415.1. NCBI lineage: Eukaryota > Metazoa > Chordata > Mammalia > Diprotodontia > Macropodidae > Notamacropus > Notamacropus eugenii. The sequence continues at coordinate 146,894,651 of NC_092878.1, forward strand.
GAATCACTTGTAAATCCATCTGACCCTGGAGATGTTTTCCTAAGGAGTTCATTGATGGATTGTTCAATTTCTTTTTCTAAGATGGAGTTGTTTAAGTATTCAACTTCCTCTTCTGTTAATCTGGGCAATTTGTATTTTTTAAAAAATACTCATCCATCTCATTTAGATTGTCGAATTTATGGGCATAAAGTTGGACAAAGTAATTTCTAATTATTGTTTTAATTTCCTCCTCTTTGAAGGTGAGTTCACTCCTTTCATTTTTGATATTAGTAATTTGATTTTCTTCTTTTCTTAAATCAAATTGACCAAAGGTTTATCAATTTTATTAGTTTTTTCATAAAATCAACTATTGGTTTTATTTATTAATTCAACAGTTTTCTTAATTTCAATTTTATTAATCTCTCCTTTGGTTTTGAGTATTTATAATTTAGTATTTATTTGGGGATTTTCAATTTGCTCTTTTTCTAGTTTTTTCAGCTGCATGCTGATGCACTGATGTCCTCTTTATCTATTTTATTTATGTAGTCATTCAAAGATATAAAACTTCCCCTAAGAACTGCTTTTGCAGTATCCCATAAGATTTGGTAGGTTGCCTCATGATTGTCATTCTCTTGAATGAAGTTGTTGATTGTTTTTATGATTTGTTGTTTAATCTACTCCTTCTTTAGGATTAGATTATTTAGTTTCCAATTGATTTTTATTTAACTTTCCGTGGCCTTTTATTACATATAATTTTTATTGCATTATGATCTGAGAAGGATGCATTGACTTTCTCTGCCTTTCTGCACTGGATTGTGAGGTTTTTATATCCTAGTACATGGTCAGATTTTGTATATGTGCCATGTACTACTGAGTAAAGGTATATTCCTTTCTATTCCCATTCAGTTTTCTCAAGAGATCTATCATATCTACCTTATCCAGAGTTTTATTTACCTCCTTAACCTCTCGTTTATTTTGAGGTTAGATTTATCAAGTTCAGAGAGGGCGAGGCTGAGGTTCCCTACTAGTATAGTTTTGTATCTATTTCTTCCTTCAACTCCCCCGACCTCTCCTCTAAGAATTTGGATGCTATACCACTTGGAGCATACATGTTTAGTAATGATATTGCTTCATTGTCTATGGTGCCTTTCAGCAGGATGTAGTTTCCTTCCTTATCTCTTTTGATTAGATCTATTTCTGCTTTTGCTTTGTCTGGGATTAGGATTGCTACCCCTGCTTTTGCTTTTCTTACATCAGTTGAAGCACTATATATTCTGCTCCAACCTTTTACCTTCACCCTGTGTGTATCCCTCCGTTTCAAATGTGTTTATTGTAAACAACATATTGTTGGATTATGTCTTTTAATCCATTCTGCTATCCCTCTCCGTTTTATGGGAGAGTTCATTCCATTCACATTCACAGTTATGATTACAATCTGTATTTCCCTCCTTCCTCTTCCCCACCCTTAGTGCTTTTAGATCTCCCGCCTCGCTTCCCTTCCTCAATAGTTTTCACTTTTCACCATCATCTCCTGCAGCCTTCCCTTCCTTCTTTTAGCCCTGCTCCATTTTACTCCCCTTTACCCTTAGTACTTCTTCCCTCCCTTTTAGCTTCCGCTCCCCTTTCTTCCCCTTCCCCTCCTACTACCTATAGAGCTAACTAGAGTAATATACTTAATTAAGTTTATTGTTCCCTCCTTGAACCAAATCAGTTGAGAGTACCTCTCAAACAGTGCTCATCTCTCTCCCCTCTTTCCCTATACTATAATTTTGTACTTCTTCCTGTGGTATAATTTATCATTTTCTGCTTCCTCCTTTTTACACTTCCTCTTGCAATTCCTTTACATGCTTAAATCATATTTTTATCACCACATCATTTACTTTATACCTGTTCCTTCTATATATATATCCCTTTTATATCTCATAATAGATGTACATTTCTCAAGATTAACAGGTATCATCTTCCCTTACAGGGAGGTAATCAGTTTTCCCAAATTGAGAACAAATTTTTGTTTTTTCCCCCTGTTTACCTTTTTATGCCTCTCTTGAGACCTGCATGTGAAGATCCAATTTTCTATTAAGTTCTGACGTTTTTGTCAGGAAGGTCTGGAAATTTCTTACTTCATTGAATGAGCACCTCCTTGCCCTAAATATTATGTTGAACATTGCTGGGTAGTTGATCCTTGGTTGTATTCCCACCTCTTTTGTCTTACAAAATATTGAATTCCAGTTCTGTTGATCTTTTAATGTAGAAGCTGCAAGGTCCTGTGTGATCCTGACTGTAGCTCCTCAATATTTGAATGGTTTCTTTCTGGCTGCCTGTAGTATTTTCTCCTTCACTTGATAGTTCTAGAAGTTCGCAATAATATTTCTTGCAGTTTTGAGCTTGGAATCCCTTTTGGGAGGTGAACGGTGGATTCTTTCAATGACTATTTTTGCCCTCTGGATCTAGCACTTCTGGGCAGTTTTCCTTCATGATTTCCTGGAAGATACTGTCCAGACTATTTTTTTTCATTGTGGCTTTCTGGCAGGCCAATAATTCTTAAATTTTCTCTCCTGGATCTATTTTCAAGGTCAGTTGTTTTTCCAGTTCGATATTTTACATTTTCTCCTATCTTTTCATTCTTTAGATTTTGTTTGACTGATTCTTGCTGTCTCATAGAGTCATTAGTTTCTATTTGGCCAATTCTAATCTTTATCAAGTTGTTTTCTTCAGTTAACTTTTGCATCTCCTTTTCCATCTGTCCAATTTTTCCTTTTAAGGAGTTATTTTCTCCAGTTAATTTTTGTATTTCCTTTTCCATTTGCCCAATTTTCCCAGTAGGTTTTGTACTTCCTTTTCCATTTGTTCAATTTTCCTTTTCTAAGAGATGTTCTCATCAGTGAATTCTTTTTTCTTTCTTTTAAATCCACTGGCCAGTTTCTCTTCTATTTCCTTCTCTAGCTGTTCTAGGAGTTTTTTGTGCATGTGAGCTGTTCATAGTCCCTTATGAAGTTTAAAATGGAAGTACAGTCCCACTACTGACCTCTTTGGGATTTGTGTTTTGGTCTTTGTCCCCATAGAAAGATTCTATGGTTTTTTTGCCCTTGTTCTGCTTTTTCCTGCTCATCATGGTGATTGTGTGTTGTGGCTTCTGGTTCTTTCAGTTAGAGGCTGCAGAACTTGGTGTTGAACTAACTGGTGTGAAAAAGCTAAGAACAAGTGTCTTTTTATCTTTTTGTTTTGTGTTTCCCTGATCAGCCCTGGGGCTAGTTTGATAAGTGAGGGAGGGGTGGTCTGATCAAGGGAGCTCACCTCATCTGAGCTGAGGCAAAGGCAACCTCAAGGATTGGTGATCCCAGCTGTCTTATTGTCTTTCCATTTCCCCTGAAGTGCTGAGGCACACCTGGGTCCTAGTGCGAGTTTCCACTGCCCTGGGGTCCCTCTCCTTCTGGTTCACCTCTGCCACAGTTGGAAGAATCTCCCTTAGCTATTTTCTTAACCTCAGGTGTTATGATACTATTTGTCCCCTCTGCTGTTCCCCCAGGATTTTCTGGGAAAATATTTTATGGCTCTTTTGAGGTTATCAATGGGGAAGGAGAGAGCATTTACTGCTCACTCTGTCATCCTGGCTCCCTGAAGGTCACATAGGTGATTTACACATGTTTAATCTGCAGGCTAAAATTCTCAGGAGCTGAGGCTGATTTCTGGGGCTCAGCAGCTGCCACTTGCTCAGCTCTGTTGGGTCTCTTACTCTGGGCTGCTGCTCTGCCATTCTGCTTGCTGCTGTCTCAGGTCTCCCCAGGGCCCTCCTGCTCCACTGCACTGGACATGCTGTGCTGTGCACTGTGGGCTCATTCCTGAGGAACAGATCCTTCCTGTCAACCTTCCAGTCTTTCCTGGGCTATGAATATGATACAGTCTGCCTCCTATTGGATTCTGCACCTCCAAAATTTGGTCAGATTCTCTTTTTAGAGGTATCTGAAGGAGTTTGTCTAAGAGCTTAGGTAAGTCATTGCTGTCATTCCACCATCTTGGCTCCACCCCCTCTACAGACTTTTTTCTTATGACTACAGATAGCTTTAATTTCTTCCTCTGAAAATTGTTTGTTCATATACACTGACCATTTATCAATTGGGGAAATGCTTGTACTCTTAAAAATTTGACTCAGTTTTCTACAGATTTTAGAAATGAGGACTTTATCACAAACATTATTTGTAAAAATTCTTCCCCATTTTTCTGCTTCCCTCCTAATCTTGTTTGCATTGGTTTTACTTCTGCAAGAACTTTTCAATTTAATGTAATTGAAGTTATACATTTTGCATTTCACAATGTTCTCAATTTCTTGTTTTGTCATAACTTCCTCCATTCTCCATTCATCTGATAAATAAACTATCCCTTGCTCCCCTAGGTTCTATATACTATCAGCCTTTATACCTAGATCATGCAGTCATTTGGATTTTATTCTGGCATATGGTGTCAGGTATTGGTCTATGCCCGATTTCCACCACAGTATTTTTCAGTTTTCCTAAAAATTGTTGTCTGTGGGTTCTTTGCCCAGGAGCTAGCATCCTTGGGTGTAAGAAACAGTAGGCTGCTATAATCATTGCTATTGTGTTTTGTGTACCTAACCTATTCCAATGATTTATCCATCCATTTCTTAGCTAGTAACAAGTGATCATGATGACTGATGCTGTATAAGAAAATTTGAGGTCCAGTAAGAATAAACCACCTTCTCTAGAATTTCTGCTCATTAGTTCCCTTGATACTGTGGAACTTTTGTTCTTCCAGACGAATTTTGATATTACTTTTTCTACCTCTATAAAAAATGATCTGACAGTTTGATTTGTAAAACACTGAATAAGTAAATTAATTTAAGTAGAATTGTCCTTTTTGTTATATTAGATCTGTCTACCCTCAAGCAAATGATGATTTTCCAATTATTTAGATCTGACTTTATTTATGCACAAAGTGTTTTGTCATTGTGTCCATATAGTTGCTGGGCTTGTTTTGTCAGGTAGACTCCCAAATATTTTAGAGTGTCTACAATAACTGTAAATGGAATTTCTCTGTCTATCTCTTGCTATTGGGCTTTGCTAGTAATATATAGAAATGGAGATGATTTTGTGAGTTTATTTTGTATCCTGCAATTTTACTAAAGTTGTTTATTATTTCAAGTAAGTTTTTTTACTTGATTCTCTGAGATTATCTAAGTATATCATCATATCATCTGCAAAGAGTGATAACTTAGTTTCTTCTTTGCCTATTCTAATTCCTTCAATTTCTTTTTCTTCTCAAATTGCTACAGCGGACATTTCTAGTAGCATATTGAATAGCAGTGGTGATAATGGATATCCATGTTTCACCCTTGATTTTCTTGGAAATGCATCTAACTAATCCCCATTATGTGTAGTCATTGCTGATGGTTTTAGGTAGATACTACTTATTATTTTAAGGAAGGCTCCATTTATTCCTATACTCTCAAGTGTTTTCAATGGGGATGGGTATGGTATTTTGCCAAAAGCTTTTTCTATATCTATTGAGATAGTCATATGGTTTCTGATAGTTTTCTTGTTGATAAGAAAAAGCATGTTGATAGTTTTCCTGATATTGCACCAGCACTTCTTTCCAAGTATAAATCCTACATGATCAAAGTATGATCCTTGTGATATGTTGCTGTAATCTTTTTGCTAATATTTTCTTTAATTTTTAAAAAATTCTTTAAAATTTTTGCATCTTCATTCATTAGAGAAATTGGTCTATAATTTTCTTTCTCTCTTTTGGCTCTTCTCGGTTTAGGTATCAGATCCATATCTGTATCATAAAAACAATTTGATAGGACCCATTCTTCACTAATTTTCCCAAATAGTCTATATGGTATTGAAATTAACTATTCTTGAAATGTTTGATAGAATTTGCTAGTAAATCCTTATGACCCTGGAGATTTTTTCCAAGTGAATATATTGATAGCACGTTCAATTTCTTTTTCTGATATGGGGCTATTTAAGTATTTTACTTTCTCTTCTATTAGTCTGGGTAATTTATATTTTTGTAAATATTCATCCATTTCACTTACATTTTCACACTTATAGCCATACAGTTGGACAAAATAATTTCTAACTATTGTTTTAATTTTCTCTTCATTTTGAGATGAGTTCCCCATTTTTATTTTTGATATTGGCAATTTAGTTGTCTTCTTTCGCTTTTCTCATCAAATAGACCACAGTTGTATCAATTATATTGTTTTGCTCATAAAACCATATCTCAGTTTTATTTATTAGTTCAGTAGTTTTCTTAATTTCAGTTTTCTTAATCTGTCCTTCAGTTTTCAATATTTCTAATTTGGTACTTAATTGGGGATTTTGAATTTGTTCTTTTTCTAGTTTTTTCAGTTACATGCCCAAGTCATTGATTTCCTCTTTTTCTATTTTACACAAGTAGCATTCAAAGATATAAAACTTCCCCTAAGAAGTGTTTTCACTGTATCCCATAACTTTTGGTAGGATGTCTCATTATTGCTATTCTCTTGAATAAAAGTTATTCATATGTTTCTATAATTTGTTCTTTGACCTACTCATTGTTTAGGATTAGATTAATTAGCTTCCAAAGAATTTTTTGGTCTTTTCATGGCCTTTTATTACATGTAATTATACTGCATCATGATCTGAAATGAATGCATTGACTACTTCTGCCTTTATGCACTGGATTGTGAGGATTTTGTGCCCTAGTACATTATCAATTTTTTTTTGTACGTGCCACGTACTGCTGAGAAAAAGGTATATTCCCTTTCTATCTCCACTTAATTTTCTCCAGAGGTCTATTATATCTACCTTATTCAGAATTCTATCCTTAACTTCTTTCTTGTTTATTTTCAGGTTAGATTTATCAAGTTCAGAGAGGGGGAGATTGAGGTCCCCCATTAATATAGTTTTACTGTCTCCTTTTCCTTTAAATCCCTTATATTCTCCTCTAAGAATCTGAATGTTCTAGCACTTGGTGAATATGTGTATAGTAATGATATTGTTTCATTATCTATGATGCCTTTTAGCAGGATATAGTTTCCTTCCTATCTCTTTTGATTGTATCTGTTTTTGCTTTTGCTTTGTCTGAGATAAGAATCCCTACCCTTGCTTTTTTATTTTTCAGCTGAAGCATACTATATTCTAATCCACCCTTTTATTTTTACCCTGCATATATCCCACTTTTTCAAATAAACAACGTATTACAGCTTTATGGTTTTTAGTCCATTCTGCTATCCATCTCCATTTTATGGGAGAATTCGTCCCATTCACTTGATTACTATCTGTGTCTTTCTCTCCATCCTATTCTCTACCTCAAAAAAGTTTTTCTTTTTACCATGCCCTCCTTCAGTCCCCCCTTCTTTCTATCAGCCCCTCTGCCTTTTACTTCACTTTTGTCGTACTACTTCTTTCCTCCTTTCTATCTAATCCCTCCCTTTTCTTTCCATTTTCCCCTCCTACTGCCTATAGGGGAGATTAAATTTCTGTACTTAACTGAATATGTTGTTTGGTTCCTAAAGCAAATCCGATGAGAGTAAAGCTCAAACAATGCTCATTTACATCCTTTCTTTTCCTCTACTATGTTTCTGTGCCTCTTCTTGTGGTGTAATTTAACTTTTTCTGTCTTCTCTTTTCCTCTTCTCCCATTACCATCCCTAAACACATTTTAGTTATGTTGTTCTTTATCATCACATCAGTTTATTTATACCCATTCCCTTTATCTGTGTGTATCCCTTTTAAATGTCATAATCAATACGCAACTCTCAAGAATATCAAGTATCATCCTCTCATATAGGGATGCAAACAGTTTGCCCATATTGAATAAAAAGTGTTATTTTGTTTTCCTGTGTTTACCTTTTAATGCCTTTCTTGAGTCTTCCACTTAAAGATCAAATTTTCTGGAAGGATTTTTCGTCTGGAAGGTTTGCACCCTAAGATACACAGGTTAATCTGCTATCACAGGTTCTTAGATCTGTATACATAAAAGTGAAGGCAACTTTTGAGAGGTTAACAGTCTTTTTAATCAAGCACACGCATCATTCCTTTAACCAAGTACATATATCATTCAGTTAGTTTAGGGAGTCAGCACCCTGAATTTCAAAGAAAATGCAGAGAAATCAAAAGATCAACAGACATGGCTTCTTCAGCCTGAATTCAACAAACAATTGGACCCCAATTGCCTGACCATCATTATCAGAGAGGGAACCAGGACACCTGGGTTCTCAAAGCCAGGGGGTCCTTTAGCACCTTCCCAGAATCCTTGTCTGCCTAAAGAAACACTTCCAATCAATAAGTCCCAAAGTAATGAAAAGACATGGCTTCTTCTGCCTAACCACAATTGAATGGACAGGTATAGCTGTCTGAATGGTTACCAGAGAGAGAAGTATGACATTTGTATTCAAAGAGAAGGCGGTGTTCCCCTTAGCAGATTCCCAAAATTCTCATCCGGAGCTCAAATGTTCTTAATGAGTGAAATGAGGACATTGTGAAGACTTCTCATAGTAACATATGGGGAATGTTGTATTTTCTAAATAAAATTTCTTTTCCAAAATGCCTCTCTCTCTGGATTGTTGATTTCGAGGAATCCAGGGCTTGTGGGCAGTTAGGGTCATGCTCCTCCCTTCTGTCTGTGAAAGTGCTACTTTAGCACTGGTATTTTGTAACAAATGAGGACATAATGAACTGTAGTTGAAACTTGGAAGTTAATCAAATTTCTCTTTTTTTGATACTATCGCCACATCAGCCTTCTCCTCTTCCCCACCTCTCCTTTTTACTTTAGTTGTAGAATAGCCACATCAGCAGTCATTTAAGTATTAGATAAGGAAGTGTGTTTGGATAGGTGGATCTTTGTTACTTCATTTCTCGCATCTTGTTTAGTTTTTCACGCTCAGACTGTAAGCCTGCCTCCCAGCCAATGGACAGATGGGATAGTGGGGGGGGGGGGGGTATTCTCTGCATTAGAGTATATGATGCTGTTTTATTCTCTCTAAGCTGCCTCCTTCCATTAGCCTAGTCCTGGTGGGGGGACACCCCTTTCTCGGGAGAATTGAATAAAACATTTTGAATAAAACTTTGAGAAGTCTCTTAATTTATTTAAAATTTTGGGTAAGGGTCTTGTAACCTACACATTACCAAAACTAAATCCCAAAGTAAAACCTCACCCTCAGAGCATTTATACCTTTTTTAGAGCCAGAAGGCATCCCAACCTTTGAGAACAAGTGCCTTATTAACAAAATCTGTGAGTAGTTCCTACAAATCTTCCCTAATCAAACTCCCCTTAATGGGCAGGTCCATTAATGGGTGAGGAAGATCTTTAATCACACTATCAGATCAAGTGCTTACACTGTTTCTAGTTTAAAGAACTCTGGTTTTTGTACTTTACTTCTTGTAAAGTCTCTTGACTGATAAAGGTAAGATTCAATCAGAGGCACTTGATTATGCTAAAACAAAAACAGCACAAGATCCTATTTTAATTGCCATCACAACTGCCTGTTGGGCAAGTTAGGTTTCTTACTTAACTGAGTAAAGCAATGAGAGTAAAGCTCAAACAATTTTCTTTCTACCTCCTTTCTTTCTACTATGCTTTTGTGCTTTGTTCCTCTTCCTGTGGTGAAATTTATCTTTTTTTCTGCCTTCTCCTTTCCTCCTCTCCCATTCCAGTCCCTCCACACCCCTTAATTGTTTTCTGTCATCACATTAGTTAATTTATACTCATTCCCTCTATCTACGTATGTATCTTTACATATCATAATAAATGTACAATTCTCAAGATTACCAAATATCACTCTCCCATATAGGGATGAAAATAGTTTGCCCATATTGAATAAAAAGTTTCTTTTTCTTCTTTCCTTTATTTACCTTTTCATGCCTCTCTTGAGTTTTCTACTTAAAGATCACATTTTCTATTGAACTCTGGGCTTTTCATCATGAAGTTTTGGAAATCTCTTATGTTATGGAATGTCCATCTCCTTGCCTGAAAGCTTATGCACAATTTTGCTCAGTAATTGATCCTTGGTTGTAGTTCAAGCTCCTTTGCCCTATGGAATATCATACTCCAATACCTCCCACCTTTCGATGTAGAAGCTACTAGATCCTGTGTGATACTGACTGTAGTTCCTCAATATATTTTGTCTTTGATCTGGTTGTTCTGGAATTTGGCAACAATATTCATTGGTTTTTCATTTTGGGATCTCCTTCAGGAGGAGATCTGTGGATATCTATTTTGTCCTCTGGATCTAGGATCTCAGCACAATTTTCCATGCTGATTTCTTGGAAGATATTGTCCAGGGTTTTTTTTCATCATGGCTTTCCAGGAGACTAATAATTCTTATTCTCCCTCCTGGATCCATTTTCCAGGTCACCTGTTTTTTCCAATGAGATATGTTACATTTTTTTCCCTTTTTTCATATTTTATATTTTGTTTGACATATTCTTGATGTCTCGTAGAGTCAGTTTCTACTTGTCCAATACTAATTTTTAACAAATTGTTTTCTTCAGTCAGTTTTTGTGCCTCCTTTTCCATTTGTCCAATTTTTCCAGTTAGGTTTTGTACCTCCTTAACCTTCTGGCCAATTTTACTTTTTAAGTAGCTGTTCTCTTCAGTGATTTCTTTTTCTTTTCATTTTTTCAATCATATTTTCAAACCCATTAGTCAGTTTTTTCTTCTACCTCTCTAATTCACCTTTTAAAATGCCTCTTGAGCTTTTCTAAGAATGCTTTATGGACTTGAGATCTGTTCATATTCCCCTTTGAGGTTTCAGATGTGAGTATATTGTCAATGCTGTCCTCTTCTGAATTCATATTTTGATCTTCTCTTTCCCAGTAATAAGATTCTATTGTCTTTGCTTTTCTGATTTCCTTCTTGCCCATGGTGATTGCATTTTTCCTGGACTTTAAAGTCGATCTCTGCTACTGGGGGGCACAGAGGATTCTGTTCCACATTTCCTGTACTGTGAGCTTGAAGCCTGTTTACTGGCTTTGTGTGTTGTGACCTCTGGTTCTTTCAGCTAGAAGGTATACATTGCTGCCACTTACCTGGTGCTGAACTGGGTTGTGTGTTCCAAGACTGAGGCCAGGTGACGTCTTTCTGACATTCCTTAGGGTTACACTGAACCTTATGTCATGAGGTATGGGAGAGGGATGGTCTGGCTGTAGGTGGTCTCCTCCTCCGGGTCTATGCTAGACCACAGGCAGGCTCAGTGACAGATGAACCCTGTCCAATTCCCTGTCTGTTCTGTCTGTTCAATTCCCCTCTCTGTGTTAAGACATACCTGGGGTCTGGTGTTGGTGATTACCTACTCCACCCCACCCCCAGAGCTCTGGATATCCTGCTGGTACACTGGGGTGGGGCTTGCTGAAATGCCTGTGGTCCTCCACTGATCCCATTCGGCCACAGCAACAGGGACCCTTCCCAACAATCTCCCTAATCTCACTAATCTCAAGAGCTAAAAGACTACTGTATCCCTTCTGCTGGCTCCACTATTCCTGGATTTTTCCTGGGGCAATATTCTCTTAGATTTTCAAGGTCAGCAAGGGAGGGTGAGAGCACTTACAGCTTACTCTGCCATCTTGACTCCTGAAAGTTCAAGTAGGTGACTTCCAAACATTCAGTCTGTAGGCTGACAGCTCTAGGAGCAGCTGCTATTACTACTACAGGCCCCAGGCTTATCTCTCACCCATAACTGCCAGACTCTAACCCTGTGCTGAAAGGTTTGGGAATCAGCATTGCTTCTGGTGACTCAGACCAAATGGAGCCCTTCCAGCTCTGCTATGGCTGAGTCACTGCTGATGGAGCCCAAGTGCTCTGAGCTCCCCTAGTGTAACACATCTTCCCCATCAAGATTTTGGGCTCTCTCGAGTTGGAAATCTGTCACACTCTGCATTTTAGTGGATTCTGCCACTCTAAAATTTGTTCAGATTCATTTTTTAGAGGTATTGGAAGAAATTTGTGGAAAAATTCAGGTGAATACCTGATTTCTCTCCACTGTCTTGGCTCTGCTCTGGTGAATTCTTTCAAAGACTATTTTACTCTCTGTTTCTAGGATATCAAGGCAATTTTCCTTGATAATTTCTTGAAAAATGCTGTCTAGGTTTCTTTTTTGATCATACCTTTCAGGTAGTCAATAATTCTTAAATTGTTTCTCCTGGATCTATTTTTTAGTTTAGTGTTCTGTTTTGCTTTGCAATGAGATATTTTACACTTTCCTTTAATTTTTCATTCTTTTGATTATGTTTGATTGATATTTGATTCTCATAAAGTTGTTAGTTTCCACTTGCAGAAAGCTAGTTTTTCAAGAATTGTTTTCTTAGATAGTGGAGTAACAGCACAGACTTTCCAGACTACTCCCTCAAGCCCATCCAATTACCCGTAAAAATTCTTCTAAACAAATTCTAGAACTGCAGAACTCAGAGTGAAGCAAATCTCCAGCCCAAGACAGCCTGAAAGTTTACCAGGAAGTGTCTATTGTGCCATGCTGGGGGCAGAGCAGGGTCCAGCTTGAGTGTGCCAGCAGAGACGAGATCTGAGGAGGTCTCAGGGGGACTGAATCTCGGGCTCCTGTGGGGGTTTCCAGATTTCACAACCCACAAATGCTGAGGACAAATTGGAAGGTCAGTGAAAAATGCCTGTGGGACAAGGGTGTCAAAGGGGGAAGAGGGCAAAGGAACATGCAGCAGCCACAGCAGCACTAATGTCAGCAGCAGTGACTGTTTATGGAACTCTAAGCCCACAGACTGTGGGAGAATTAAGTAGCTGACAATACACCTCCAGCCCCCACTGGAAGCAGAGGTCTACCTTGATAAAAGAGCTCAAAACTCAAGGAAATGCCTGGAAACATGACCAAAAAGCAGAAAAGGAGTCAGACTATAGAATCTTACTTTGGTGACAAGTAAGACCAAAACATGCAAAGAGAAGACAATAAAGTCAAAGCTCCTCTAAGAAAAATTATAAATTGTTCTCAGACCACAGAAGAACTCAGAAAGGATTCTGAAAATCACATAAGAGCAGTAGAGCAAAAATGGGGAAGAGAAATGAGAGTGATGCAAGAAAACTATGAAAAATGAGTCAACTCCTTGCTAAAGGAGACCCCAAAAATGTTGAAGAAAATAACGTCTTAAAAATAGACTAACCCAAATGACAAAAGAGATCCAAAAAACCAAGTAAGAGAAGAATGCCCTAAAAAGCAGAATATTCTAGATGGAAAAGGATGTCCAAAAGCTCACTGAAGAAAATAATTCCTTAAAGATTAGAATGCAGCAGATGCAACCTAATGACTATATGAAAAATCAAGAAATTATAAAACAAAACGAAAGGAATAAAAAAATAGTAGATAATGTGAAACATCATACTGAAAAGACAACTGACTTGTAAAATAGATCCAGGAGAGATAATTTAAAAATTATAGGGCTACCTGAAAGACATGATTAATAAAAGAGCCTACAATCATCTTTTAAGGAATTGTCAAGGAAAGATTCCCTGATATTCTAGAACCAGAACGTCGAATAAATATTGAAAAAAATCCAGTGAACACTTCCTGAAGGAGAGCCTAAATGGAAAACTCTTAACAATACTGTGGCCAAATTCCAGAGCTCTTATGTCATGGAGAAAATATTTCAAGTAGCCAGAAAGAAACAATTTGAGTACTGTGGAAATACAGTCATGATAACACAAGATCTGGCAGCTGTTACATTAAAGGCTTGAAGGGCTTGGAATATGATATTCCAGAAGTCAAAGAAATTAGGATTAAAACCAAGAATCACCTACCCAGCAAAACTGAGTATAATAGGTCAGGGAAAAAAAAGGTCATTCAATGAAATAGACCACTTTCAACCACTCTTGATGAAAAGACTAGAGCTGAAAAGAAGATTTGACTTTCAAACACAAGAATCAAGAGACACATGAAAAGGTAAACAGGAAAGAAAAATCATAAGAGACTTACTAAAGTTGAATTGTTTACATTCCTACATGGAAAGATAATATTGGTAACTCTTAAGACTTTTCTCAGTTTTTAGGTAGTTGGAAGGACTATATCTAAATAGACAGAGAGCACAGGGTGAATTGAATAGGTAGGCATGATATCTAAAAGAAATAAAATTAAGGGGCAAGAGAAGAATATATTGGGAGGAGAAAAGGAGAAATAGAAAGAGGAAAATTATTTCTCACATAAAATAGGCAAGAAAAAGCTTTATCCATGGAGGAAAAGGGGGAAGAGGGGAGAGGGAAAGAGTGAACCTTACTCTTATCACATTTGGCTTAAAAAGGGAATGACATGCACACTCAAATTTGGTACGAAGATCTACTTTACACTGCAGGAAAGTAGGGGAGAAGGGGATAATCAGGGGGTAGGAGGGATGATATAATGGAGGGCAAATGGGAGAAGGGGGTAATTAGAAGCAAACACTTTTGAGGAGGGGTAGAGTCAAAAGAGAGAATAAAATAAATGGCGGGACAGGATAGGGTGGAGGGAAATATAGTTAGTCTTTCACAATATGACTTTTATGGAAGATTTTTGTATGACTATACATGTATAACCTAAATCAAATTACTTGCCTTCTCAAAGGGGATGGGTGGAGAGAGAAGAAGGGAAAGAAGCTGGAACTGAAAGTTTTAAAATCGAATGTTAAAAATTGTTTGTACATGCAACTGTAAAATAAGATGTACAGGCAATGGGGTGTAGAAATCCATCTTGTCCTACAAGTAAATAGAAGGTATAGGAATAAGAAAAGGGAGGGGTGTAATACAAGGGAGGCAAGATTGGGGGAAGAGGTAATCAGAATGCACACTGTCTTGGAGTGGGCAGGGGGAAGAAATGAAGTGAAAATTTGGAACTCAAAATGTTGTGGAAATCAATGTTGAAAACGAAAAATAAATAAATTTTTGTAAGAGAAGGAACCATTTTATTCTCTTAGCTTTTGTACCTTCTTTTCTATGTGGTCAGTTCTACTTTTTAAGGAATTCTTCTCTTTCATGAATTCTTACACTCCTTTTCCTTCTTGCCTACTCTGCTACTAAGTTGTTTTCTTCAATCACTTTTTTCTTCATTCACTTGTACTTTTTAAAGAATTTCTTTCTTAATCAATTTTTGCTTTTCCCTTTGAAGCTGTTGACTCTCTCTTGCCTACCTCTCATTTCTTTTCCCAATTTTTCTTCTACCTTCTTTTATTTGACTTTTTAAATCCTTCTTGAGCTCTTCCAAAAATGCTTTTTTGTCTTGTATTCAATTTATATGCTGTGTTGACGTTTTAGATATAGGTATGTTGACAATATTGTAGTCTTATGAGTTTGTTTTGATTTTCCCTGTCACCATAGTAACTCTCCATGGTCAATGTTCCTTTCTGCTTTTTACTCATCTTGTTTGCTTATTTCCTGCCTTTTCAAGTTGAGCTCTCCTGCTGGAGCACAGGGGGCACTGTCCCAAGCTTCTTGTTCTGTGGGTCAGGGACCTGATCACTGGCTTTGTGTGCTGGTGTCTCAGGTGGTGGTAGCTGGAGGCTATGTGGGTCTGGAAGCTTAACTGCCACCGAGCCTGAGTCCTAGGGGTGGTGTCTGGCATGTGCTTTTTTTCTGGCAAGTGTTTTTTTCTGCATTTCCCTGGGACTACACTGAAGCATGTGGACGTTTGACAGTTGGAGTGAGGTTACACTGAAGCACAATGAGGTCTAACTACCACAGGATATCTATACTTTCTGAACTGTACCAAAGCACATATTGGTTCTTCAAACTGAGGTTTTCTAGTTCTCCTGGCTGTGTTAAGGTATGTGGGGGGTCCTGGTGTTGGCATTTGCCTACTCCATAATTCTGGGGTTCATGATCTTCCACTGGTTTGGTGAGGTGAGGCTTGCTGCTGGCTTGCTGGGATGCTTACTGTTCTGGAACACACTCCCCCTTTACTTTAGTGAAATGGATCTTTTTTGCCAATCCTCCAATTCTCCAGGCATGAAGGATTGCTCTACCTCTCTTTCTCTGGCTTCACTGTTTACAGGATGTGTTCTGGGGCACTATTTTTATGATATTTTGGAGGAAAACATGAGAGAGAGGTTTGCTGCTTACTCCACCCTCTTGGCTAGCCAAAGTCGTTGAAACATATTGATTGTCAGCTGCCAAATTTTGTTCTTTCTAACCCCACCACCACCACCCACAGTCTTTGTATGCCTGTCATCTCTACACATAACCATTACTCTAATTCATGTCATCATTACTTCTCATTTGGAGTATAGCAATACCCTCCTCTTTGATCTTCCCACTCTAATTTTCCTCCAGCTAATTGTCAGAATTATTCTCCTTGAGAACAGCTATCACTATAGCACTTTCCTGCTCAATAAACAAAGAAAAGCAAAACCTCTAGTGACTCCTTTCTTTTTTTGGTTTTTAAGGTACTTTTTTTGGTTTTTAAAGCACTTTAACACATGGCCCCAACCTAACTTTTCAACTTCATATAAAGTTTTACCCAAATTGGCCTTCTTGTTTTTGCTCACAACAGGCATTTCCTCTCAGATAGTAATGCACTGCCACTCCCTCATGCCTGCAGTTCTTTCCTTCTTCCCTTACTCTTAAAAGAATCTTTTACTTCCTTCAAGACTGTGTTTAAGTGTACTGTCTTGATGAAGATCCCTGTAATCACTTGTGCCATTTCACTCAAAAGTGTTTTGCATTTCCTTTGTAATTTTCTGCATCTTTACGTGCATCTATATTGTCTCCTCTGATAGAATGTGAACTCTTCGAGAAAGAGACTTTACTTTTGTTTTTATATTCCCTGCAATGGGCACGTTGCCTGATCCAAAATGGTGTCTTAAGAAATGTTATATCAACCTTAAACTTAAGCTAAGCATTCAACGTAGCCTTCAACAAGACACTTTGAACACAAATATCCACAAGGTTGCTACATTAAGTTCAAATCAATTTGTTGAAAACTATCTATTTATGTAATAAGCATTCATTCCAAGGAAAAAAGATAATTCTATGCTAAAGATCACAGTGATTATTAATATGCAAATAAACAAAGATTGGGTAACTAATATATTTGGGTGTCAGGGGAATTTGTAGTTTCTATGTAGTTTTCAGAGGTAAACATATCACTTGATAAGATTATGCTAATCATCTTGAGAATAATTTTAAAGTAATTTTTCTATTCACATACTCCTATGTACTTGTTTTATCTCATAAATAAGAAAAAATGGATAGGGCTAAATTATAATCAGATTGAACATAGTAGTAGAAGATTCTGTGTGTGTGTGTGTGTGTGTGTGTGTGTGTCTGTTCTTCTCTTTCTCACTGTCCTTCTCCATCTCTCTGTCACTCTGTCCCTTTCTGTCTCTCTCTGACTGTCTGTCTCTTTCTCTCCAGATATAAAAATGACAATTAGAGATAAATTATAGATAAGGGTGTGTTCTGGCTTTCTGAAAAACCAGTTTATTTGCACATCTTACAAATATAGATAGATAGACAGATGGATAGATAGAAAGGATTAATGTACATAAATCATTAAAAAAACCTGTAATCCCTAAAGTGTCTTTAGATTCCTTTGTTTTCACTATTTTCTAGAAGGCAGTATTTTTCTAAATGGGGAGGGGAGGAGAAAATGAAGTGATAATTTTACTTAAGACAAGCATTGGACACTGTCTCTCACTTGACTAAAAATAGTCTGATTTAAGTCATGTGTGCACTTGTAACTGTGCTCTTATAAATGGAACTTTGAATTAATGGGTTAAAGCAGGATCAGTTTTCCTTGGTGTTTTAATTCCTTTTTAGGTATTTTAGTTCAAATTAAAATGATAATGTACATATACTATAGATTGCTAGGTGTCCCCAGTCCCTTCACACATCTATTTTTTTAATGAAATTACATAGTATCAGACAAAAAACGGCTGGTTTTTGGAGAACATACACAAAAACAGGAATGCATCCAACCACAGCTTGTCATTATTACAACATACAATGTCTAATCAGTAGAGGGCTCCCTCGTCTACCAGGCCCACATGCATCGATGCACACACACTCTGTATGTGCAAACACACACACTAAAAATCTAGATTAATAAAGCTGTCATTTCTCATTGTTTTCAAATCACCTTTAATATTAACTGATATTAAAACACAGGAGCTTAGAGAAATGAGAAATTAAAGCACAAGCAGTTCTTCTAGCTTCCACAGAGAACATGTTAGAAGCATTTAATACCACAAAATACTGAAAGGTATTTTCATGTTGTTTTCTTCTTTTCACAATGTAATTTTTAGCTTTCAAATGTGCCTACTTTCATGTAGAACTGATCAGTGTATTCATGCAAACCACCCTACACCACTTGCAAGTGAGAGAGGAAATGTCTTGGTACCTTAGCAAGGTCAAAATAATCAATCAATGTCAATCTTAGGCATTATATTAAATGTGAAAAGTCTTTGTAACTTGAGTGATTTTGCACAGGAAAAGAGTTAAGATAGGGTTGGGAAACCAGATCATGCTCCAAAAACCATCTATAAATTACCAGATGGGATAAGAAGGAGTTAGAGATGCTATATTTGAGGGACAGGAGCAAGTGTAACATTCTAACCGAATCCTTGAGGAAGAAGCCTGAAAGGGAGGTGGAGGAGATGCCTCAGCTTTAACCTTGGCCTGCTTCTCCCTCCTCTCTCCCTTTGGCCAGATGAAGACCTCTTGAGGTTCAAATCATCAGGAAAATATTACACTTTTCAACTTCCCATCAATGTCCCAGGCATATGCCTGGATTCTTTTATGGCAATGTCTACATTAAGAGTCAAGAACAAACTGAACGTGGATTTGTGAAACCAAGGTGAGGATTTACACCATACCTAAAATAACTCCTTGAGCACAACATGAAAGGAAGAAAATAACTTCCAGAAAACAGGAGTTGTGAGTTACCCCATTGTCACATATTGTCCCTAGGCTTAAGGTCATTTATCTTACCACTAAGGGAGAGCATATCACAGAGTTTTGAGGAAATGTTTTATATCAACTGTTCTTATAATATCACTTTAGTAAATAATACTTTCTAAAACCTACCTAAGGCTGCCCAACTAAAATTATTATTTACTGATATCCTTGGGGATAAACACACTGGCAGATGCACAAGAAGATGTCAGAACAGAGATTCTTAAACTTTTCTTTTTTTCATAGACACTTTTTCCAGTCTAGGGAAGCTGTGGGCCTGTTATCAGAATGATGTTCCTGAAATATATAAACTAAAATACATAGGATTACAAAGGAAACCAATCATATTGAAATTTTAAAAAAATATTATTTTTCTCATCCAAGTTTACAGACCCTTTGAATCAATCACTGAATGAGAGATGAAGTGTAAAAAGGGAAAGGGATCTTGTTTTGAAAATTTATAATAATAGTTTATCCCACACATTCTAGAATTTAGACTTGCAAAACTTGCAGGAAAAATAAACGCTATTTTGTGGCTATACAATATTTTTTTTTCTAGCTACACAACTTCTGAGGAGATTTAAAAATTTTCAGACTAGCATTCAAAGCCCTTCACTATTTGATTTCAACCTGTCTTTCCAATCTTGCCCCCTGCTTCCCACTTCTTACCACCCACCACCAACCTCTAACCCTTCTCTCCAGGTATACTGACCTATTTACTTCCTCTTGAAAACTCCTTAACCACTCTGTCTCTGTAACTTTGCTCATGCTGTTCAACTCACCAGAAATGTTCTGTCTTCCCTCCTCTCCACTTTTCTGAAACTTGCTCTTCCTTCAAAGGCTTTCTCATAAGAGCTTTTATCAACTTTTCTAGTACCTAGTACTCCTCTCTCTCTCTCATACTCATTTAACAACCTTCTAAGTCATTCATTTAATATTTATCGTATGGTACCCTGCACAGTTAGTGAAGTACCTAGATTCAACAGAGGAAATTACGTGCAGGAAACATTTTACAAAAAGGACTGTCAAAAGTGTAGAAAAACTGGACAAGGATTGTTTGGCCTTTCTTTTTATACTCAGTGCTTTAATACAATGAGACACAGTAGGCATTTAGTAAGTATTTATTGGCTGGATATGATTTGAGATAAATATTTTCCCCTACAGGATGATAAGAGATAGCAAAGTTTTTAAGGAGTCAGGAATGGAGACAACCAATCTAAGCCATTGACCACTGCTCCTGTAGGTTTATGCCTTTAATATATAATATAAGAATGACATTTGGGATCATTTTATATACTCTTGGGTGGGGGAGTGATTTGGTAACTGTAACTGAACGGGGTTTTGGAGAAGTGAGCAGCAGTATTAACCAGAGATAGCAGTTCCCTTAAAGGAAGATAAATGTCAGATGAAGTTTATCTGTACACTTTCCATTATTGTTCCTGCTTGCCCCAACAGACTGGGAGATTGTTATATTGTAGCCAACTGATTTTTTTTGGATTTAGAGGTTTGGTTGAGTGTGAAAAGGATTCTAATAGTCTGCTATAAACAAGAGGCAATTTAATATAATGGAAAGAGAGATGAACTTGTAGCTTGGAAGGCTTGGATTTAAGACCCAATTTATGACTCTGTGACTTCAGTTTATGTGACTGTAGGCAAGACCCTGCTCTCTAGGCAACTTCCTAAGACTAAAAGTTGTAGAGAAGCTGTCAGTCCACATTTGTAGAGGGTGTTTCCTCATCTGGTAGCTGTACCAAAGAAATCAAAGTCTATCTCTATCCTCAAAACCCTACTGTAGCTGATGAGCAATATACATTGCTTCTGTTTGGATCTTACATTTGGAATGGTATTTCAAGACTTTTCCAACATTCCTTTCTCTCACCCCTGACTTAGCAGAATCTACTCTTTTGTATCTGTCCTCTGCACTATTCCTACAGAGAGATTTCTTTGCTCATGACTGGGTGGAAAAATTGAGGCAGTCCGATTGCATGGCAATCATCTCTCAACCAGCCAGCAACTGAGATCAGTCAATATTTCACATGAGAGAAATCCACGTGGAACTTTTGCCCTGTTTTTGGACAATCACACAAATAAAAAATTTCTTTAGCAATACTATATTCATTTAGTTTAAATCACCATTTGGGGCAGGGGAGAAAATTCCTTCTCTCTAACGTTCAGTCAGAGAAAGTCTAGCTTCTTTGCCACTTTATCCCACTATCACTTTCTGCCCTCTCTTTCACAAATGATAAAGCAAACAACCAAGGAAAATGAGAATCAATCCTTTTGCTCAAGAAGGCTGGACAGTAATTAAGATAAGTAACTTAAACAAATTTTATAGAACAGTAAAGTTTTGGAATTAATGTCTTCCTAATCAGACAGTAAGGGAACACTGAAATGCTAACTGTAAATAGCATTGATACTGAGTAAAGAGAGGTAGGAAATAGGCTTTTCTCAGTTGATACATATTCTCTCTTATTTTTTTGATACATTGTTTTTATATTATAAACATTAATCAATTGTCTTCACTCCATGGGAGCTCTCTTGTAGCAAAGTAAAACAATTAAGAAAAAATAACAATAGTGACCCCATTTGAAAATGCATAAAACATTCCACTCCCTTTTTATTTAGTTTTTATTAACAGAAATCTTTTATCTCTCTTTTGCATTGCTTCATTCCATTAGCAAATAAAAAAAATGCTATTTCTTGAAACTAATATGCATAGTCCAGCAAAACAAATTACCTCCTTGGCTACAATCAATATATACACAAATATATATTTAAAAACTAAATATGTCTCTATATATGTCTTGCCATATATATGTATACACACGTATAAATGCATATGTGTATATGCTGTATTCACATATATGTATTTGTAGATATGTATATGTTTCTATCTATTTATCTATCTCTCAGCAACTTAAACCTATTAATTATTATACTTCTAGAAGTATATAAAATGATTGGATGTTTCATCCTTGATTCTCTGGAATTATGAATGGTCTTTTGATCAATCATACGTTTTATTTCTTTGAAAGTTGTTTTCATTTACAGTTTCAGTGTTATTATATAAATTATATAAAAATCTCTCGGTTCTTTTATTTCATTATCCATCAGCCTATATAAAAGGCTTCAAATTGTTCATTTAAAAATATTGATAGATTATGATATAAATTGATCTTCTAGGGTTCTGTTTACTATATTCTGCATGAGATCAGATAAGAATTTATGTCTCTTTGAAAAAATCCATTGGTTCTTTTCTTATGGCACAATAGTGTTCCATCATATTCATACACAATTTATTTAGCCATTCCTCAGTTGTTAGGCATCTACTTAGCTGCCAGGTTTTTGTCACCACAGAAAGAACAGTAATATTTTTTTTTTTGCATATAATGGATATTTTCTCAATTCTTTGATATCTTTTGGTCTTGTAGAGGCATAACTAGATTAAAAGGTGTGTGTACTATTTAGTAACTTTTCTCATGCAATTTTAAATCACCTTTCAGAATGATTGCATACACTAACAGGTACACCAGCTGTGTATCAATGTGGATATTTTCCAATATTTAGTATTTTCCTTTTTTTTGTCCCCTTTTTAATCTGATAGGATTATGTAATTTGCATTTCTCTAATTAGTAGTATTCTGGAATACTTTTATATGGTTATAGATAGCCTGAACTTGTTCCCTTAAAAACTGCCAATTCATAAATTTAGGTCACTTATCAAGTAAGGAATGATTCTTAATCTCCATCTATACTACTTTACTTTGTGATCTCATCAGCTCCCACAGACTTAATGACAATTTCTATGAATGACAAATTCTATGAATGAATCCCAAATCTACTTGTGTTACTTCAACAACCAATTTCATATTTCCAACTAACTTTAAGACACTTTGAACTAAATTGAGTAGATATATTAAACTAAATATGTTCCGAAAAAAACTCATTAAAAGCCCTCCCTACCATGACCTCTCCTATTACTCTAGAAAGCAACAGCATTCCCACAATCCTTTAGGCTCACAACCAAGTATCATCCTCAACTCCTCATTATCTCACTACTTCACTATTCATTCTGATGTCAATGCTTGTCAATTCAAAATATTTCTTTAATACACTCCTTTCTAGAAGCCTGGCGGGGATACTTCCAGGGGTAGAACCAAAATGGTTAGCACTCAGTTAAACTCTCCCAACATTCTCTTACAAACAGTTTTAAAACAACACTTTAAATAAAATTCTGGACTGAAAGAGTCAACAAAAGGTCAGGGTCAGACATTCTTCTAGTCAAGACAACTCAGATCCAATATGGATGTGGAATGTGGCTGACCTGGAGGTTGGTTGGTTGTGGAACTAGATGGTGGCAACAGAGAAAGACAGAAGCAACTTTGGGAACTCTCGAGCCAGAGATGGTAAGGGAATCTGACAACTACTTAGAAAGAGATTACAGGGGAACCCTGTACCAGTACTAGATGAAAGATCAGACAGTTTGACAACTCCATCGCCTATCTCCATTCTGGATCACAGTTCAATGATAGAGAGAAGCACTTTTGACAAAGAGGGAGTGAGAACTCTGAGGAGCAAGATCACTTTTGATCACAAAGGAGGAGGGATTCTGAGAAACAGAATCAACTCTAGTCCTAAGGGAGCAGTAGCACAGAGTATCAGCATCACTTCTGATCCCAGAGTATTAGAGACCATGAGGAACAGTGTCATTCCATTCTCAAGAGAATGGAGGCCCTTCCTTACAAGGACTAAGGTGAAGCCCAGGAGAGAAGTGATCACACTTCTCCCTAGATCACCTCCTTTGAAGCATAAAATCTTCCAAACACCCAGAACTAGTTCTGAAAATAACAGTGGAGACCAGCGGAGCCAAGTGAATGATAATTGCTGAGCCCCAGGTATCAGCTGCAGCTGCTCCCTAGACTTTTAGCCCACCAATTAAAAGTCTGTAAATCACCCACTTGATCCTCTGTGAGCCAAAATGTTGGAGTGATTGGTAAATGCTCTCTCCCCCTCCCCTTTTTGACCTCAAAAGAACCATAAAATATTTCCCCAGAAAAATCCTGGATCACTGGGAACAGCTGAAGGGGCAAACAGTCTCACAGCACCTGAGGCTAGGAAAATAGCTAAGGGGGATTCCTCTTTCTACGGCAGAGGCTAATAGGAAGGAGAGGAGTCCTAGAGCTGATGGAAACTCGCACTACTACCAAGGCATGCCTCAGCGCTAAGAGAGGAGCTCCAGGGGTGGTGGAAACAGGCATGAGCTGAGCTTGCCTGTGCTCTAGATCAGCTGGGGAGATCTCCTGTGACCAGACCACCCCTCCCCAACACTTAACAAGCTAGCCCCGGGGCTAAACCAGGAAATAAAAAAAGAGGAAAACCAAAGGCACCTGTACTTAGCTTTCCCACACCAGCAGCTGAACAACAGATTTTCCAGCTTCTAACTGAAAGAACCAGAGACCACAACACACAAAGCCTCACCATCATGAGCAAGAAGCAAAGGAGAAGGGAAAAGACCATAGAATCTTTCTATGGGGACAAGGACCAAAACACGAATACCAAAGAGGTCAGTATTGAGATTGTACTTCCATCTGAAACTTCAGAAGGGACTATGAACTGCTCGCATGCACAGAGAGGACTCCTCACACAGCTGAAGAAGAAAATAGAAGAAAAAATGGCCAATGATTTTAAAAGTATGAAAAAAGAATTCACAGATGAGAACAGCTCCTTGAAAAAGGAAAACTGAATAAATGGAAAAGGAAGCACAAAACATAACTGGGAAAATTGGAAAAAATCGAGAAGTACAAAAACTCACTGGTGAAAATAATTCCTTAAAAGAAACAATTGGACAGATGGGAAAGGAGATGCAAAAGTTAACTGAAGAAAACAATTTGATGAAAATTAAAATTAGACAAGTAGAAACTAATGACTCTGTGAGACATCAAGAGTCAGTCAAACAAAATCTGAAGAATGAAAAGATAGAAAAAAATGTAAAATATCTAATTGGAAAAACAACTGACCTAGATCCAGGAGGGAAAATTTAAGAATTATTGGCCTACCAGAAAGCCATGATGAATAAAAAAGAGTCTGGACAGTATCTTCCAAGAAATCATCAAGGAAAATTGCCCAAAAGTGCTAGATTCTGAGGGTAAAATGGTCATTAAAACAATCCACTGTTCACCTCCCAAAAGGGATCCCAAACTAACAATACCAAGAAATATTGTTGCCAAATTCCAGAACTATCAAGTGAAGGAGAAAATACTACAGACAGTCAGAAAGAAACCATTCAAATATAGAGGAGCTACAGTCAGGATCACACAGGACCTTGCAGCTTCTACATTAAAAGATCAAAGGAATTGGAATATGACATTCCGTAAGGCAAAGGAGTTGGGACTACAAACAAGGATCAATTACCCAGCAAAACTGAGCATAACATTTCAGGCAAGGAGATGAACATTCAAGGAAATAAAGGATATCCAGACCTTCCTGACAAAAAGGCCAGAACTCAATAGAAAATTCGATCTCCAAACACAGGTCTCAAGAGAGGAATAAAAAGGTAAACAGGGGAAAAGAAAAACTTGTTACTCAATTTGGGCAAACTGTTTACATCCCTATAAGGGAAGATGATATGAATTATTCTTGAAAATAGTACATCTATTATGAAGTATAAAAGGGATATACATAGATAGAGGGGATGGCTATAAAGTAAAGGATGTTATGATAAAAATGTGATTCAAGCATGCGAAGGGATTGTAACAGAAGATGTAAAAAGGAGAAAGCAGAAAAGCAGATACATTGCATCATAGGAAGAAGTACAATATTATATTAGAGTACAGGAAAAGAGGGGAGGGAGAGGAGCATTGTTTGAGAGATACTTTCATCTTATTTGGTTCAAGGAGGGAGCACGAAACTTAATTAAGTATATAAATCTAGCTAGTTGTATTTCTATACTTAACTGGGTTTTTTGTAGTCATTTCTTGGATGACATTTTCCAGGCTCTTTTTTTCATCATGGCTTTCTGGTATACCAATAATCCTTAGATTTTTCTCTCCTGGATCTATTTTCCATGTCAGTTGTTTTTCCAATTAGATATTTTCTATGTTCTT
Source organism: Notamacropus eugenii (assembly GCF_028372415.1). NCBI lineage: Eukaryota > Metazoa > Chordata > Mammalia > Diprotodontia > Macropodidae > Notamacropus > Notamacropus eugenii. The sequence continues at coordinate 146,920,611 of NC_092878.1, forward strand.
CTATCTTTTCATTCTTTAGAGTCTGACTGATTCTTGATATCTCATAGATACATTAGCTGCTCTTTGTCCAATTCTAATTTTTATCAAATTGTTTTCTTCAGTTAACTGCCCCTACTCTTTTTCCATCTGTCCAATTTTTCCTTTTAAGGAGTTATTTTCTCCGTTTAGGCTTTTTTTACTTCCTTTTCCATTTTTCCAATTTTGTTTCTAAATTCTTCCTTGATTTCTTTTTTTTCATATTTTTAAAGTCACTGATCAGAGTAGAAAAACCTGTAGAAGCTCCCTCACATAACCCATAAAATACTTGTAAAAATGACTCTAAACAAATTCGAGAGCAGCAAAAGTCACAAAACGACAGAGTGAAAGAGATTTCCAGCTCAAGACAGCCTGGAAGCAAACAGAAAAGGTCTATCACATTGAGCGCAGAATGGAGGGCAGCCCAGCCTGTGCTTCATGGCATGGCAGGGACAGGACCCAGAGTAGGCTTCAGGGCACCACCAGAAGCAGCAGTTCCAGATTTCTCAACACACAACTGCCAAAAACAGCTTCAAAGGACAGTGAGAAAGCTCCATCACCAAGGAGAAGGGACTGAGGTCTGGACTGCCAGCAGCAGTCACTGCAGTGTCTGTATCCATTTTTGGAGGCCTCCGCCTAAAGTCCCTAGGGGAATTGAGTGGGTGATCTGAGTCTCAGCCCTGAGTGAGGGCCCTGCGAGCCTCTGCCTAAAGCCCCTGTGGGAATTGAGTGGTTGATCTGCCTGGAGTGAGGAGAAGCACTGGTGTGGTGGAGCTGAAGGTGGTTGTGGAGAGAGAATCCTATTTATAGATTCTGGGCAGAAAAGTTTTTGGTTGCTCCCAGATCAGTTTGCAGGCCAGGAGAGGAGTAAACTCCTCTTCTTTGATTGTGCCACCTTGGAAAAGCTGAGAACTCACAGGTCCCCAGAGTACACCCTCCTGTGAACAGAGGACTCAAAAGTCAAGTAACTAGCTGGAAAAAAATGGCCAAAAAAAGAGGGAAAAAAGACTATAGAAGGTTACTTTCTTGGTGAACAGGTATTTCCTTCCATTATTTCAGAAGAGGAAGAAATGTGCTTACCATCAGAGAAAGTCAAGTCTTCTGCATCCAAAATCTCCAAAATAAATATGCAATGGTCTCAGGCCATGGAAGAGCTCAAAAAGGATTTTGAAAATCAAGTAAGAGAGGTGGAGGAAAAATTGGGAAGAGAAATGAGAGCAAAGCAAGAACATCTTGAAAAGGGAGTCAACAGTTTGCTAAAGGTATACACAAAAAAAAATGCTAAAGAAAATAACATCCTTAAAAATAGATTGTCAATTGGCAAAAGAGATCCAAAAAGCTAATGAGGAGAAGGATGATGTAAAAAGAAGAATTTGTCATTTGGAAAAGGAACTTCAAAAGCTCACTGAAGAAAATAGCTCTTTAAACATTAGAATGGAGCAGATGGAAGCTAATGACTTTATGAGGAACCAAGAAATTGCAAAACAAAACCAAAAGAATGAAAGAAATAGAAGATAATGTGAAATATCTCAGTGGAAAAACAAGTGACCTAGAAAATAAATTCAGGAGAGACAATTTAAAAATTATGGCACTACCTGAAAGCCATGATCAAAAAAAAGTGTAGACATCATCTTTCGTGAAATTATCAAAGGAAACTGCCCTGATATTCTAGAACCAGAGGGCACAATAAATATTGAAAGAATCCTTTGATCACCTCCTGAAAGAGATCTGAAAAGAGAAATTCCTTGGAATATTGTAACCAAATTCTAGTGTTCCCAGGTCAAAGACAAAATATTGCAAGCAGCTAGAAAGTACCAACTTCTATACTGGTGAATGGTGGTATTTAGTTGTGGGAAAGAGTCATAGCCAATTTGACAATTTATTAATCACAAAATAACAATAATTCTCTAGCTTTTACACTAAAAAGATATAAGTAAATTATTGAAACATAGATACATGTACCTGTCAGACAAGGGTAAGGGAAGAATTTATGACCAAACAAGAGACAGAGAGGATTCTAGGAAGTAAAATACATTCAGAAAAGAAAAATCCCTATTTGTAATTTGATTTTCTGTACTCATAATTCGACTGAAATTGCTTTCTCCAAAGATGCTTAATTGCTAAACCTGGTTGTTTTTCCCAATCCTCATCCTGCTTTACCAATCTGAAGCATTAATTGCTCTTCCATCCATCAATTAATAATTATTTAAGGGCCTAGTCCATACTAGGCACTGTGCTAAGTGTTGTGATATGAAGAAAGCAAAAAAAAGTCTTCCCACTTTCAAAGAGCTTGCATTATAATGCAAGAGGGAGGGCATACTCAAATAGGTATATAAAACATTCCTATAATGTATATACAAAGTACTTTCAGGCAGACATTATTAGCAGTTGACGGACAGGAATGGCCTCTTGTCCAAGGTAATAGCTGAGCTATGCTTTAAAAAATTATTATAAGAGGAGGAGAAGAAAATGATATTTTCAAAAAGCATAGACAGTTGTTTAGTAATGACACTCCAAATTATTTCCAGTCCCCTAGGATGCCAAACATCTAGGTCTCATGACTCATAGTTATTCAAAATTATTTAAGAACTCTCTGACTGTGTCTTTCCTTGTTGTACTTTTTTTTTCTTTTGCTTATTTTTTTTCTCATGCTTCTAAGTATAGAGTAGTACTGGCAATTCTCCTGTGCATAGGAAACAAACAAAATAGAGACTTCTGAATCCATAAATATAGTAAGTCCTTAATAAATGTTTGCTAAATTTAATTGAGTCCATGATCATCCTCCCATCTTATTCTACGTTTGAACTTTCTCTTGTCCCTAATGTTGTCAGCCTTTATCTCCAACCTTATTTCATTCTGAACTTTAAGGTTCCTGATGTTCATTTGACTGTGTAATAGCCATTCTTTCCATATCTTGTATTTTCTTTAAACATTTGTCTTGTGAATAAATTTTAATTGGATATCCATAGATCATTTTCAGAATACATACACATGTGTACATCTATCTATCCATCCATGTATCTATCTACATACATATATATATCCTCATATATATTACATATGTATATGTACACATATATGTATATATTCCCAAAAATCAGAATAAATGCATCTAAACAATACTCATAGAAGGAATTAGAAAGGATTTTACATCTAGCCATACACTTATTTGCCAAGCGTTAAAAAAAAGCTGTATTCATTAATTTTAACAAGGTAGTAACAAAGTCACTCAATATATTTAATCTGGATTTTGATTCTGTTTAATGTAGTCTTTAATTACTATAGTCTTTAATTACACAGTTCTGCCTTCCTCACTTCATCAGTTCATATGTCTTCTCCTATTCTTCACTTAGACTACTGCAATAGCCTACTAATTGGTCCCTGTGCCTCTCCAATCTATCCTCCACAGAGATGCTGAAGATTATAATATTCCTCTCCCCTTCTCAATAAACTCAAATGTCTCTATTTCCTCTAAGAATAAATGCACATTCCTTGATTTGGTATTTAAATCTTTATTTCCACCTTTCTTGTGGAGGCTTGCTGCAGATCCCTCCCCTTCACATTCTCAAACTACTCTTGCTGAACCTCAAAAAAAGCATTCTGTCTCTTACCTTGAGGTCCAGGCTATTCCCCATTTCTGAACTGGCATCAAGCCCTAAATATGGTCATTCATAATCCCCCTGGTATTACCTTAGTTTTATATTTTTGGGGTTAGAAAGGGAATGAATGCATTTCTTATTTGCTTTATCCTCCCAAAATATGGAGTGATACAGGAATATGATTGGATAATTTACTTCTCATTAATAAACTCCATTTATTTCTCATTAATTAATTAGTTCAAGTCCCCACTCCAGTACACTAAATATTGAATATGTAATGAACTAGAGAAAACCCCTTTCTCATTAATAATGGCTAATTTATCTATAATAAGCACACATTGAAATTATTTAAAATGTACATGTTATTAATGGAAGAAATCATGAATAAAGCAAAGGCATTTACAACTATTTTCAATGTACAGTTGGCTGTGATCAAAGCTACAGTCTGGGTCACCCCTCATGACTCTTCTTTACCAGTTAGTCAACTCAATATCATTCAAATTTAGTTTATATATTTAGTTCATTCAAAAATACTCATTAAAATTTTTAAGTATCATCAATGCTCTTTTCTTGAAGATGAATTAAATGCAGTCTGTTAAAAAATAAGTTGAACTAATTCTTGACTTTGTCTCTCTTCAGGAAAACCATTCGAAAATATACTATATTTGCCAACTCCTCACAATCTCTTAATTGAAATTTCTTTCCAAGGCATCTTTATAAGGTTTTTAATGTATCATTTAGTACAATTCCAATAGTCAAGAAGTTTCATGTATTTCATCTTCAAATTCCTCATAGATCACAGAGAAAAGGAATGCTTTCTTACTTCCTAAGGAGGAGTACTTCACAACAGGCCATTGTCTCAACTATCACTTCAAAATGGCTGAACAAGTTGTGGTGTGTAATTGTCTTGGAATATGAAAGCTGTAAGAAATCATGAGCTCAATGATCTTAGAAAGTCATGGAAACACTTGCATGAAATGATAAAGCATGAAGTAAGCTGAACCAAGAAAACATTGTACACAGTAACAGCAATATTGTCCATTCTTTAATAAATAGAAATAAAAAAGTTTTTAATTTATTATAGAAAAATCTACTAGTTGATCCATATTTTTTCATAATGTTAGCTATAGTGATTCTGAGCTATAGTATATGAAATTACTTCAGCAATGTGTTCAAAATAGGAAATGTACTATTCCTTGATGATATGTTGAGCTGTGTTTAAAAAAAAGTTCACTCCCTAAAGGGTAGCAGAAACTACAATTAAAATTTAGGCTTTATTACTAGACTTCTTTTGAAATCTAAAATATGTTAAAAGTTACATTTTGAATGCAATATATTTGCAACTTCTAGATTGCCCCCTCCTTTCTTTCTTTCTTTTTTTTTTTTTGGCAGTACAATACTGGATATTTTCACCTCTCTAAATATCTGTAAGGGAAGGAATTGAGGTCATCAAACATATCAATAAACTATTTGCATTACCATCTGCAAGCAAATCAAACTTTCTGTGAGTTCAGATTCTGGTGGGAGATGGGAAAAGCCAGCTCCTGCTGGAGGAGGAGGAATACAATAGCTTGGAGTTCAGCCCTGGGGCAAGATGGGGACTGTGCAGCAATCCATTGAGTGTTTTTTTGCAGTATTTTCCTGGAACAGTTTGGACCCAGGGGGTGGTGTGGCCTATGGTGGGTAAGGAGAAGTGCCTTGTATACCCCCAAGGACTCCACCCTGATGGCTTTGTTGCCCAGCCACCCCCTCAGGATTTGGAAGTGGGAACTGGATCTCAGGAAGCTCTCTGCTCCAACTTCTGCTCTTGATCCACCATTCACCTCTTCAAGATTGGTCCACTGGCAGTTTTCCACTTTGTTCTCACCTCACCCAGCTCAGCACCCAGAGCATTTTCTACTCAGGTTCCAGGGATTTCAAGCTCCATTCAGAGCTTTTGCTGTTCTGGTCTGGTTTAACTTTCAGGGCTTTCCCTCCTCCAGCACACTCAGAAGCTAAGCTAATCCACCTGAGCCCTGGATCTGGCCATCCCCTCATCCTAGGGCTCCACAGAACCATAGCAACCATAAGTGGGAAACAACAGACAATTATCACTGTCCCACAAAGCCCCATACTTTCCTTTTAATATATGCAAATCCTACTGACTACATCATAATATAACAAAAAGTACCCCAATATACACAGGGAGTGGGGAAGGGCTGCAATTACAGGTTCTTAGATCTGCATTCATAAAAGGAAAGTAACTTTCAAAGGGTTAACAATCACTTTAATCAAGTACATGTATTATTTCTTTAACCAAGCACATATATCATTCTCCTAGTTCAGGGGATTCAGCACCCAGAACTTCAAAGAAAATACAGGGAAATCAAAAATCAACAGATATGACTTCCTCTGCCTGAATTCAACAGAGTTGTACATTTGTATCCCAACTGTCTGACCATAGTTACCACAGTGGGAAGCATTGACATCTGGGTTTTCAAAGCTGGAAGGAGGCTACCTAAAGTGACTTTCCAGAGTCCTCGTTTGGCCAAACAGACAATTCCAGTCGTTAAGCCCCAAGTAATCAAAGATCCACAGAGATGGCTTCCTCTGTCTGAATTCAGTAGACAGTCAAACTGTCTGACCATAGCTTCCAGAGAGGGAAGCATAAATATCGGGGTTTTCTTAATTTTTTTTTTATTAATTTTTTACATTTATTTTTACACAATTTTGGGTTACAAATTTTCTCCCCTTTTATCCCCTCCCCCCCAAACCCGAGCTTTCTAATTGCCCCTGTGACCTATCTGCTCTCTCCTCTATCCTCCCTCCCTGCCCTTGTCTCTGTCTTCTCTTTTGTCTTGTAGGACCAGATAGCTTTCTTGACCCCTTAACCTGTATTTCTTGTTACCCAGTGGTAAGAACATTACATTTGGTCCTAACACTTTGAGTTCTAACCTCCTTAGCTCCCTCCCTCTCCACCCCTTCCCCTTGAAAGACAGGCAATTCAATATAGGCCATATCTGTTTAGTTTTGCAAATGATTTCCATACTAGTTGTGTTGTATAGGAATAATTATATTTCCCTCCATCCTATCCTGTCCCCCTTTACTTCTATTTTCTTATGGTCCTTTCCCTCCCCATGAGTGTCGACCTCGTATTGCATTCTCCTCCCCCTGCCCTCCCCTCTATCCTCCCCCCCACCCTGCTTGTGCCCCTGTCCCCCACTCTCCTGTATAATGAGATAGGTTTTCCTATCAAAATGAGTGTGCATTATATTCTTTCATTTAGTGGAATGTGATGAGAGTAGACCTTATGTTTTTCTCTTGCCTCCCCTCTTTATCCCACCACTAATAAGTCTTTTGCTTGCCTCTTTTATGAGAGATAATTTGCCCCATATAACTTCTCCCTTCCTCCTCCCAATATTTCTCTCTCACTGCTTGATTTCATTTTTTTTTAATATATGATCCCATCCTCTTCAATTCACTCTGTGCACTCTGTCTCTATGTATGTGTGCATGTGTGCGTGTGTGTGTGTGTGTGTGTACTCCCACCCAGTGCCCAGATACTGAAATGTTTCAAGAGTTATAAATATTGTCTTTCCATGTAGGAATGTAAACAGTTCAAATTTAGTAAGTCCCTTATGATTTCTCTTTGCTGTTCGCCTTTTCATGGTTCTCTTCATTCTTGTGTTAGAAAGTCAAATTTTCTTTCCAGCTCTGGTCTTTTCATCAGGAAAATTTGAAAGTCTTCTATTTCATTGAAAGACCATTTTTTTTCCTGAAGTATTATACTCAGTTTTGCTGGGTAAGTGATTCTTGGCTTCAGTCCTAGTTCCTTTGACTTCTGGAATATCCTATTCCATTCCCTTCTATCCCTCAATGTAGAGGGTGCCAGATCTTGTGCTATCCTGATTGTATTTCCACAATACTTGAATTGTTTCTTTCTAGCTGCTTGCAATATTTTCTCTTTCACCTGGGAATTCTGGAATTTGGCCACAATGCTCCTAGGAGTTTCTCTTTTGGGATCTCTTTCATGCGGTGTTCTGCGGATTCCTTGAATGCTTATTTTGCCTTCTGGTTCTAGAATCTCAAGGCAGTTTTCCTTGATAATTTCATGGAAGATGATGTCTAGGCTCTTCTTTTGATCATGGTTTTCAGGTAGTCCCAGAATTTTTACATTGTCTCTCCTGATTCTATTTTGCAGGTCAGTTGTTTTTCCAATAAGATATTTCACATTATCTTCCATTTTTCGAATCTGCGCGGTATGTTCTGAGATATCTGTCTTTCTCGAAAAGTCCTTAGCGTCCATCTGTACCATTCCAGTTTTGAAAGATCTATTTTCTTCAGTGAGCTTTTGAATCTCCTTTTCCATTTGGTTAATTCTGCTTTTGAAAGCATTCTTCTCCTCATTGGCCCCTTGCACCTCCCTTGCCAGCTGAGTTAGGCTAGTTCTCAAGGTGCCAATTTCTTCAAGATTTTTTTGGTTCTCCTTTAGCAGGGAGCTGATCTGCTTTTCATGCTTCTCCCTCATCCCTCTCATTTCCCTTTCCAGTCTTTCCTCCACCTCTCTAACTTGATTTTCAAAATTCCTCTTGAGCTCTTCCATGGCCTGAGACCATTGGGTGGGCTGGGACACAGAATCCTCGATTTCTGTGTCTTTGCCTGATGGCAAGCATTGTTCCTCCCCATCAGAAAGGAAGGGAGGAAGTGTCTTTTCTCTGATAAAGTACCCTTTAATAGTTTTATTTCTTTTCCCTTTTTTTGGCATTTTCTCCAACCAGTGGCCTGACCTCTGAATGTTCTCCTCACACCCACCTCGCCTCCTGGTCCTCCCAGCCAGCGTTTGGGGACTGAGATTCAAATGCTGCTTCCCGCCTTAGGATTTTTGGTGGGGGCAGGGCTGCTTTTCAGTGTGAGAATTAAGTTCAGGTGGTCAGGGGCAGGGCTGCCTCTCAGGCATAGTTCCCTCTGGGTTTTTATGCACAGACCTTCCACAATGGATCCAGGCTCCTGCCCGTTTGGGGAGACCCCGTCCACAGCCGCCTCTCAGTCCCCACCTCCCAGTGGGACCCGAGCCTTGGGGGCATCCCACTCCCCTCTCAACCCGCCAAAGAGATTCTCTCACCCACCCCCTTCAGTCACCTGTTGGTGGGGGGGCCCGTGCTGCCGCTGAAGATCCCGCCTCCGGAGCCCTCTCAGATCTGTGCCTCTCGGAGCCGTGGCCGCCGCCGCCGCCCAGGTCTGGGCTGGGCTCCGCGTCTGTAGCGCGACAGACCTTTTGCGAGAGGTTTGCAGGTCCCTCTGTGGGTGGGGGGACCCGCGTGGCCGCTGGAGATCCCGTCCCCATAGCCCTCTCGGATCTCCTCCCCTCAGTGTCCCGGCCATGGCAGGGCCGCACTCCGCTCCCTGTCCCAGCGCCCAGTCCGCGGCGCGAAGGACTCCCCACGAGAGGTCTGCAGGTCTCTCCGGAGCAGAAATCTCCCTCGCTCCAATACTCCGTGGTCTCTGGGTGCAGAATTCGCCCTGCCTTGGTCCCCTCTAGCCGTTCTGTGGTTTGTGTGTTCGGAGCTATGTGTATGTGCGTCTTTCTACTTCGCCATCTTGGCTCCGCCCCAAATATCTGGGTTTTCAAAGCCAGGGGTCTTCCCAGAGTTCTCATCTGGCACTCAAACCTTCTTGCAAAAACTGATTCCCAAAGTAAATCTCACCTTCAGAGTACTTATACACTTGTTAGGGCCTGAGGGTATAATCTTCTGACCCAGTTCCTCAATAAAAAAAACAAAAGGTACTTGAGACCCTCTAACAAAACAGTTGTCCTAATCAAACTTCCCCCAATGGGCAGGCCTATCAATGGGTGGGAAAGATCTTCTTTAATCACATTATTCAATCAGAGGCACTTTTAGTAAAAGCAAAAACAGCAAAAGATGCTAATTTGATTGCCATCCCAAGAGTTTCTAAGAGTGGGCTACAATCACCATGTGGCAAATGAATGCATATATAAAGTTCACAATAAGTTAAGCTTTGCATCAATCATAAACATTGTGGGAGTTATACATCAAAGCATCTGAATTCTAATTCTGATTATTTTACTTATTATCTGATTTGCCTGAAGGAAATCACTGAACTTCTCAGACCTTCAATTTCCACATCTGTAAAAGAGGAACAATAATAAGGCAATAGGTTTTTTATGAAGACCATGTGAATTAATGCATAGGAAGGCATGGAAACTCTAAAACGGTTGTTAAAATAAGGAATTATTTCTTTTCAATTCTAATCCAGGGTCACTTCTACATTTTTTGCTTTTTTCTTGGACAATGTAAGGTGGAAAAAACCCTTTCCTCCCAGGTCTATTCAGCAGGATGGGGATCAGGTTGCAGTCATAAATATATAACAATGCATGCAATTAAAAGTGGTTAATTTAAAACTACTTCTCAGTTTCTTTCAAAGCAATACCTTGGTAAAGTAATTATTTATTACCCCAAGGACATGACCAGTGAAGTCTCTACAAGTCTGAGGGTAAAGAAGGCAGAAATCTGCATGAAAAGGAAGCTAACAAAAATGAATCTTTCAGGAAAACAAAGGCTGAAATCTAGGATTAAGAATCTCCTTTTCTCATTCTTCATAACTGTAGATGTTCATGAGTTGTTACATTTATTTTTTTCAAAGAGTAGTGATTTGAATTCATGCAATATATATAGTTAATCCCCCCAAAAGGAAAAATAATCAAATTAATAAATGCATGTCTAAAACTTTTTCTTCACTTGAATAGCAAGATGGACGATTTGACATTTTCTTCAGTCCCCATTAACTCTCAACTCTCCTCTCCCATAAGAAAAATCATGTACCAGATACAGATACTACAGATACTGAAAATTAAAGTTGAATTCATAGGATGAAGAGAAGGAAGGGAAAAAGAGAAAGAGAGAGACAGAGATACAGAAAAAGACAAAGATAGACAGACAGAGAGGAGAAGAGGAAAAGGAGAAGTTGGGAAAGGAAAGGAAGAGAAAAGAAAGGAAAAGAGGAAGAGAGGGAAAGAAAGAATCCTCAAACCACAAACTGACCAAAAAAAGCTTTATTGACTAACATGATAAAATGTCTTTCCTTAAAGTCCTCACTCAGAATGCTGCATTTCCACCTTTTTTTCTACAATTCAAGGAGTGTACAAATGTATACAAACTGATCTATGGCCTTTTGACTTCTTCCTAGGGTTTATTCATCTCAAGTCAGAAAGGAAAAGAAAAAAAAAAGAAAGGAAGGAAGGAAGAGAAGGAGAAAAGGGGGAAAGAAAGGAAGGAGGGAGGCAAAAGTGGCAATAGGAATAGGACAAAAGACAAATTTGCATGGCGGCAAGGAGCTTGAAGAAAAAAAATAGGTGGGATGGAATGAAGACGGTGGAGTAGAAAGATAGACATGCTCTTGCTCTCTCCCCGTAGCCCATAAAAATCCTGTAAAAATGACTAAACTAATTCCAGAACACCAGAAGTCACAAAACAACAGAGTGTAAGAGATTTTCAGCACAAGACAGCCTAGAAGGCCCACAGGAAAGGTCTATCACACCAGGTTCAGAACAGAGTCCAGCCTTGGAGCACAGTCCAGTTTTGGCCACACAGCAAGGGTGGAACTGGAGCAAATTTCAGGGTGTGGAATCATGGGTAGCACCTGTGGTTCCCAGATTTTTCACCTCACAAATGCCAAAGACAGCTTTAAAGGTAAGTAAGAAAGCTCTTTCACCTGGGTGAGTGGGGAGTGCAGGTCTGGCCCCAGTCCCTACCCCAAGGCTACAGAAGCCACTGCAGCAGCAGCATCCACTTTTGGAGCCCTCGGCTTTAACACCCTGGGGAATTGAGTAGATGCTCTGGATCTCAGGTCTGAGGGGTCATCATGGGGTGAGGAGGAGCACTGATGTGGTAGAGCTGGTGATGACTGTGGAGAGGGAATCCTACTTGCAGATCATAGGCAGATAAAAATACTTGTGGTTGCTCACAGAACAGAGAGAAGGCCAGAAGAGGAGTAAACTCCTGTGATACCTTGCAGGAACCAAGAACTTGTATCTAGAATATACCCTCCACTTGACAAAGGACTCAATAGTCAAGTAACTGACTGGGGAAACCTCCCAAAAAGAAGGGAAAATAAGACTATAGAAGGTTACTTTCTTGGTGAACAGGTATTTTCTTTCATCCTTTCAGATAGGAACAACGAAGTATATCATGAAAGGAAGATATAAAAGGCAAGGCTTTTACATTCAAAATCTCCAGAAAGATATATACAATAGTGTCAGGCCATGGAAGAGCTCACAAAGGATTTTGAAAACCAAGTAAGAGAGATAGAGGAAAAATTGGGAAGAAAAATGAGAGCGATGCAAAAAAAAATCATGAAAACCAACTCAACAACTTGCTAAAGGAGAGTCAAAAAATGCTGAAGTAAATAACACCTTTAAAAATAAACTAACCAAAATGGCAAAAGAGGTTTAAAAAGCCAATGAGGGGAAGAATGCTTTAAAAAGCAGAATTGGCTAAAAGGAAAAGGAGGTTCAAAAGTTCACTGAAAAAAATCGTCTTTAAAAATTAGAGTGGAGTAGATGGAATCTAATCACTTTATGAGAAATCAAAAAATTCCAAAACAAAACCAAAAAAATGAAAAAAAAATAGAAGACAATATGAAAGATCTCACCAGAAAAACGACTGACCTGGAATATAGAATCAGGAGAAGTAATTTAAAAATTACTGGTCTACTTGAAAACCATGATCAAAAAAAAAAAAAAAACCTACACATCATCTTCCAAGAAATTATTAAGGAAAACTGCTCTGATGTTCTAGAACTAGAGGGTGAAATAGAAATGGAAAGAATCAACCAATCACCTCCTGAAAGACACCCCCAAAACAAAAACTCCTAGGAATATTGTAGCTAAATTCCAGCTTACCAGATCAAGGAGAAAATATTATTAACAGCCAGAAAGAAACAATTCAAGTACTATGGAAATACAATCAGGGTAACACAGGATTTAGCAGCTTCTACACTAAGGGACCAAAGAACTTGGAATATGATACTCCAGAGGTTAAAGGACATATGATTAAAACCAATAATCACCGACCCAGCAAAACTGAGTATAATACTTCAGAGGAAAAATTGAACTTCAATGAAATAGAGGACTTCCAAGCATCCTTGTTAAAAAAAACAGAACTGAATAGAAATTATATTTTAAAGCAGCAATTATCAAAACCACTTGGTACTGGCCAAGAAACAGAGGGGTAGACCAGTGAAATATGTTGGGTACTCAAGACATAATAGTCAATGAATATAGCCATCTATAAGGCCCAACTATGCTCAAAGGGCTACAAAAATGTACATACTCTTTGATCCAGCAATATGGCTTCTAGGACTGTATTCCCAAGAGATCATAAAAATGGGAAAGGGTCCCACTTGTACAAAAATATTAATATCAGCTCTCTTTGTGGTGGCCAAAAGCTTGAAATCAAGGGGAGGCCCATCAATTGCGAAATGGCTGAATAAATTGTGGTGTATGAATGTAATGGAATACTGTTTCGCTATAAGAAATGATGAACAGGAAGACTTCAGAGAGGCCTGGGAAGACTTATATGAACTGATGCTGAATGAAAGGAGCAGAATCAGGAGAACTTTGTACACAGAAACAACCACAGCATGCAAGGAATTTTTCTGGTACATTTAGTACTTCATTGCAATGCAAGGACTTAAATACTTCTTAATGGTCTCTTAGTGTAAAATTCCTTCCACATCCAGGGAAAGAGGTATGGAATGCATTTGCAGAATGAAGCAGATCATTTTCTTTGCAATATGTTTTGGTTTATTTTATAATTTCTCCTATTTATTTTAATTCTTCTATGCAGCATGACTAAGGTGGAAATATATTTAATAGGAATGTATGGGCAGAACCTATATAAAACTATGCCATCTCAGAGAGGGAGAGGTGAAGTGGGGGGGAAAGAGGGGGAGGGAGGGGGAAAATCTGAGATATATGGAAGTGATTGTAGGACACTGAAAACAAATAAAAAAAGAAATTCACAGTTTAAGATGGAAGAGAACATAGAAAAAAACTACATACCAGAAAACATATTTAAATAGTAAATTAGAGATAATCACAGAGGGAAGACATTATTATCATTATAGGTGACTAGAAACGTTTCTTAAGAAGGTAGAATTTCAGTTGGGACTTGAAGGATATCAGGAAAACTAGGATATAAAGATGAAGGAGAGTCTGGAACTTCGTGCTTTCTCTCTTGAAGGTGTAAAACAGAAGACCAGTATCTTTTCTGTCTCCAGTTTTTACCAACTTCGACTAAGCCATGGAACACTGAATAATCAAAGTCCACAAATGAAGAGAGTTTAATGCAAATGGACTTTGAGTCACACATTACAACCTACCTACCTATGTGCACTGAATATCCCTCCACTTATTTAAGATGTTTTTTTTTAATTTCTCTTAGGAACATAGCATAATTCAATCTATACAGATATTGATTCCCAGATATGTTATAGTTATAATGAATTGAACCACTTTTTACTACTCTTTTTTGGATTATCATAGATTATTTCTATGCTAATTAGAAATGTTGCTGGTGTTGTGTGTTGTGTCCTGCTATTTTACTGAAGATAATTATTTGTTTAAATCAGATTCTTTGCTTCTTTATCAGGATTTTCTAGGTAAGCCATTATCTCATCAGGAAATTGGATAGATTACAATATAAGATACAATAATAACATTTCATTGAATGAAAGAGGTACTAAAATCTAGCATAATATTTTTGAATTCACCAAATTTTTATTTTGTTTTGAAGAATTTTATTGCTTACCATCATGTGGGATAGTTAAATTCGGGGGAAGAGATAAAAAAAATGCTACCAATTGACCTGATAAAAAAACTCTCCTGTTTCTTACACTCTGGAGCTACCTGTAAGGAGCAGATGAAAGCAGAAATAACAGAAGGTCTGGCATGTTATTCAATAAATGTTGGCCTATTATACTATTGTGATTGTCAAGCAGACTGGGAAGAAAGGATGAAGAAAGAGAGCCATATGAAACTACTCTGTGGTAGAAGCAGGCAGCTTTCAGGTGTCTGTCATTCCTTTGGAATTTTCCCTTGGTGTCTATGACACCTACTCAATTTTCTCTCTGGAGTAGGCTTATGTGTGAGGCCATTCTGTTAGCCACTCGAAGCATTAAGCATAAGGGATGCTAAAGGGTTTGGGATATGATGAATATATCCACAAGGCCAAGCAATCTGTATCCTTGGCAATCAATGCCTTATGAATTCTTTCCTATTCTCTAGCGTGGCTGTAAAACATGAACTCATTCAAAATGAAGGATGGGGAAGATGAAATGAGCCATTAAGCTTAAATTTCAGCCTAAAGAAATTAAGTTTGCCATAATTAATCATTTCTAGAAAAGGAATGGATATGTCTTGTCTCCATGTATCATAAATGCATTCTTTAAAAAAATGTATATAATTTAGTCTGGTAAACTAAATAACAATAACAATAGAATTTTACCTTCAAAGACAAGAAATTAGTAATGATATAGAAGCCATTCCAAAATCAGCTGTCTGGGCACAACCCTAACACAAACTTTGTAAAACAACGATAAAAATCCAAAACTAAAGAATAAAAATCAGAAAATGATATGATATAATTAGAATAATTCTAAACTGAACAGACTCATTTAAAAAGTTGTATAGGCAGAAAAATGGAAAATAAATGTGGAAACTGATTGTCTCTGATTATAAACAGTTCACAAAGACAAAAACAATTGTTAAAGCAAGGTACACTTAGGCAAGGATTCACTCTGAATTCAGCACCAATGAACTTATAAATGTACAGAGAACAGGAATAGGAAGAAATTGAAAACTCTGTTGAGTGGTTATATGTAACTAGAATACAGTGAACTAAAATTGGGGAACCCAATTCCTTGTGGCCTGCATCAGTGACAGAGACTGGACAACCTCCAGTCTCCTTGAGAGAACTCTGGAAGATTGAAATGTAACTCATCTTGCACTGGCCTTCTAGCAGTGGGGACCAGTGTAATCACTGGTCTGTCATACACAGGAACAAGTGCACCCTCCTCTTCATTTTGCACTGAATCATAGATCTAGCACTGAGAGATGGAGTATCTTGTTTTAAGAATAGTAAAGAGCCCAGTGCCCCTGAATCAAAGTATGTGGAAAGGATTGAGAAAATAGTAAGAATATTGAAAAGACGATAGAAGGGGTTCATTTTGAAGGACTTTGAACACCATACGGAAGACTTTATCTTTAATCTTGGATGTCACTTATTTATATTAAAGGCATGAATAGAGACATAAATGGTATACTTACCAAACCTTAAAAGTGATATATATCTGACAGGGAAGGCTAAAAATTGATGACAGAATCAAATTTCAAAAATATCTTCACAGTCAGAAATTCAGGCTAAATCAAGCAAAACCAAATTTATGAAAGATAAATTGAATCATATATATCTACATATATGAAGTATAGATATGATAAAGTGATGGTAGTCTCAAAGGTAAGGCACTAACATTAACAGGGATGAAGAAAAGTGTCTTGAAGAAGGCTAATTTAACTTAAACAAGAAGGAAGACAGAGGGAGTGGAGTCATGATGGTGGAGTAAAATCTCAGAACTGCTTGAGTTCTCCCCCAAATCACTCTAAATACCTGTAAAAATGACTCTAAACAAATTCTAGAGTGGCAGAACCCACAAAATGACAGAGTAAAACAAGCCTCCAGCCCAGGATAGCCTGGAAGATCAACCGTAAGGGTTTATCACATGAGACTGAGAGAAAACAAAGTCCAACACAGGCCACACAGCATAGAGGGGCCAGAGCAGGCCTTAAGGGACTGAATCACTGACAGGTGTTGTGATTCCAGATATTTTGGCCCACAAAGGTCAAAGACAGCATAGAAAGTTGGTGGAAAAACTCGGTCAGAAGTGAATGGGGGAGAGGTGCATTCTGACACCGACAGAGGTGGTGGTAGCAGAGGCAGGCTACTTCTGGAGATCCTGACCCACAGATAGTGTGGAGATCCAGTGGCTGATTAGAGGTCCATTTCAGGAATCTTTTTGTTGGCAATGGGGCAGGATTCTCTAGCTTTGCTCTTCTTGGATCAGGGTCGCATTCCTGGGTGGTGGTCCTGGAGAAGAGGAGCACTGGTGTGGTGGAGCTTGAGGTGCAGTAGAGTGGGAATCCTCCTCACGGTTCCAAGGCAGAAAAGAGTACTTGTGGTTAGTTATAGACAAGAACACAGACCAGGAAAGGAGTAAAGACCTCTCCTTTTACCATACTACCTTGGAAGAACTGAAATTCACAGGCACCTAGAAGTAGCTCTGAAAATAGATGCATAAAGCCCCTGAAGTTCGGACAATATGATGTCCCTCTCTGACTGGAAGCAGAGTCCTACCTTGAAAAAAACTTAGAAAGTCAAGTATTTGGCTGGGAAAATGAGCATACAGTGTAAATCCCCTAGCAACACACACCCCCCCGAAAAAAAACCCCCCACAAAATTCTGACTATTGTATCTTAGTTTGGTGACAAAGAAGATCAAAACATACAATCAGAAGAAGGCAACAAAGTCAAAGCTCCTACATCGAAAGCCTCTAAGAAAAATACGAATTGGTCTCAGTCCATGGAAGGGCTCAAAAAGGATTTTGAAAATCAAGAGGAGCAGAGCCAAGATAGCAGAGTAGAAAGATGCACCTACTCTAGCTTTTCCCCCACAGCCCATAAAATATCTGTCAAAAAATGATTCTCAACAAACTCTAGAGAAGTAGAAACCACAGAATGACAGAGTGAAAGAGATTTCCAGCCCAAGGAAGCCTGGAAAGCTGACAAAAAATGTCTATCACACCGGGCATGGAGCAGAACTCAGCCCAGCCTTGGCTATATAGCACCAGGAGGAACAGGACCAGAATAGGCCTCAGGGGTGGAATCTCCAGCAACAGCAGTGGCAGTTCTCAGATCCCTCAACTCACAAACACCAAAGACAAATTCACAGGCCAGTGAAAGGGCTTTTTCAAGTGGGTGAGAAGGGAGGAGGCTCCTCCCCTGGTCCCAACCCCAGGCAATGGCAGCTCAAAACACTAAGGAATATCATTGCCAAATTCCAGAACTATTAAGTGGAGGAGAAAATACTACAGGTAGCCAGAAAGAAACCATTCAAATATCGAGGAGCTACAGTGAGGATCAAACAGGACCTTGCAGCTTCCTCATTAAGAGATCAAAGGAACTGGAATATCATATTCCATAAGGAAAAGGAGCTGGGACTACAACCAAGAATCAATTTTACTCAGCAAAGTTGAGCGTAGTATTATAAGTAAGGATATGGATATTCAATGAAATAAGGGATTTCCAGACCTTCCTGATAAAAAGGCCAGAATTCAAGTGAAAATTCCATCTTCAAATGCAGGTCTCAAGAGAGGCATAAAAAGATAAACAAAGGAAAAGAAAAACATGTTACTCAATATGAACAAACTATTTACATCCCTATAAGAGAAGATGATACTTATTAATCTTGAGAACTGTATATCTAGTATGAAATGTAAAAGGGATGTACATACATAGAGGGAGGGAGTATAAAGTAAATGATGTGATGATGAAAATGTGATTTAAGGGTGAAAAGGGATTGTAGCAGTAAATGTGAAAAGGAAGAGGCAGAAAATGGTAAATTACATCACAGGAAGAGGCACAAAATGATATTACAGTCGGGGAAAAGAGGGAGAGAGATGAGCATTGTTTGAGAGATACTCACATCTGATTTGGTTCAAGGAGGGAATAACAAATTTATTTAAGCATATAAGTATAACTAGCTCTATGGGCAGTAGGAGGGGAAGGGGAAAGAAAGGGCAGGGGAGGCAAAAAGGGAGGGAAGAAGTAGTAAGGGTAGAAGGGACAGGGACTCAAAAAAGGAAGGGATGACTGCAGGAGGTGGGGGTCAAAAATTAAAACACTATTGTGAAGGGGAAGGGACAACTAAAAGCACAAAAGGTGGAAAAAAAGATGGAGGGAAAGACACAGATACTAATAATAACTGTGAATGTGAATGAGATGAACTCTCCCATAAAATGGAGACGAATAGCAGAATGGATTAAAAATCATAATCCAACAGTATGTTGTTTACAAGAAACACATTTGAAATAGGGGGATACACAAAGGGTAAAGGTTAAAAGTTGGAGTAGAATACATTTTGCTTCAGCTGATGTAAAAAAGCAGGGGTACTAATCCTAATCTCAGACAAAGCAAAAATAGAAATAGATCTAACCAAAAGAGATAAGGAAGAAAATTATATTCTGCTAAAAGTCACTATAAACAACAAAGCAATATCATTACTAAATATTTAAGCTCCAAGTGGTATAGCATTCATATTCTTAGAGGAGAAGTTAAGGGAGTTACAGAAAGAAGTAGACAGCAAAACTATACTAGTGGGTGATCTCAACCTCCCCCTGTATGAACTTGAGAAATCTAACCTTAAAATAAACAAGAAAGAAGTTAAGGAGGTGGATAAAACACTGGTAGATATAATAGATCTCTGGAGAAAACTGAATAGGGATAGAAAGGAATATATCTTTTTCTAAGGAGTGCATGGAACACACACACAAATTGACCATGTAGTAGGATATAAAAACCTAACAATCCAGTGCATAAAGGCAGAGATAGTCAATGCATCCTTCTCAGATCATAATGCAAAAAAATTATATGTAATAAAAGGTCATGGAAAGATGGACCACAAATTAATTGGAAAGCAAGTAACTTAATCCTCAAGAATGAGTGGATTAAACAACAAATCATAGAAACAATCAACAACTTCATTCAAGAGAATGACAATAATGAGACAACATATCAAATCTTATGGGATTCTGCAAGAACAGTTCCTAGGGGAAACTTTATATCTTTGAATGCTTATATGAATAAAGTAGGAAAAGAAGAACTTGAGCATAGCACTTATGTTGTGAACCTGGAAGGGGACTGGAAGGATACTGGTGCCTTCACAGTAATAGTTAGGGAGAGGAAAATGTTCAAGAGAAAAGATGAGTTCACTTTTGGATATATTGAGTTCTAGATCTCAACAAGACGTATAAATTGAAATGTCTAACATACAATTGGAGATGTAAGACTGGGGGCAAGGGGAGAGCCTAAGGCTACATAGAAACTACAAGCTGACACACTAGATAGAGTGCTAGACTTGGAATCATGAGCATCTTATTTCAGCTCTGCCTCAGACACTCAATAGCTATTTGTCCCTTAAATTTTCTCATCTTTAGTTTTCTCCTATGTAAAATGGGGATAATAACGGCATCTACCTCCAAGGATTATTGTAAAAATAAAATGAGATCGCAATTACAAAGCTCTTTGTTAACCATAAAGCAGTTATATAAATGTTAGGTATTATAACTAGATCTGAATAATCTACATATAGAGAACAATTGAGTCAATGAGAACCAATGAAATCATCAGGTGAAATACTGTGGAAAGGAAAAGAGTCCAGGATAGAACCTTGGTGAACACCCATGTCTATTGGCCACAGCCTGGAAAAGGACAACTGGGAGAGAAAACTGTCATGGAAACCTAGAGAGAAAAGAGTCCCAAGAAGAAAAGCATAATAGACCGTTTTAAAGGCTGCAAGGAAGTCAAGAAGAATGAGGATTAAAGAAAGTCCATGAGATTTAGAAAGTAAGAGAGCTTTAGTAATTTTGGAGAGATCAATTTCAATCGAATGATGAAGTCACAAGTCAGACTTCATAGAATTAAGAAAACAGTCAAGAGGAAATGAAGTGTAATCATTGATTACAGGCAACCTTCTTAAGAGACTTAGCCATGAAGAGGAAAGGTTTCATAGGAAGTTATATGACTGGGATGGATGGATAAAGTAGACATTTTTGAGGATTTTAGAGACAGGAAGATGTTTGTAGTCAATAGAGGAAACAGCAAGTAGACAGAGATTAAAGATTAATGACAGTGTGACTAATAGACAGGGTAATTAGTTTGAGAAGTCAGGATGGAATATCATGCCTAGTACATACAGAGGGATTTTTTTGGCAAGAAGAAGGCTACCTTTTCACTTAAGGTAGTGGTGAAGGAGATAGTGGCAGAAATCATTTGAGTGATATGAAATGAGCAGAAGATAAGATATTTTCAATTTGCGGGGGGGAGGGAGCAGAAAGCAAAGTTCTGAACAGATAGGATAGAGGGAAAGAGATGCATGGAATGTTTGAGATGAGACAAAAGGTTTGGAAAAGTCATAGTAGAGAGTAGGACAGTGACTTAATGAGTGAAGTAGGGTAGGAATGCATAGTGAATGGATCAGGTTGGAGTAATTTTATACTTGGATAAAAATAACAATTATTATCATAAGATAGATGTATTTACATCAATGATATCAAAAGCTCTGTAGGTTTTAATGTACTATTTAATATTAATTAATCCTGAATTAGGAATAAGATTGTGTCAATTTTAAAATATATGTTACTCTTTGGCCTGTTTGCATACTGAAATTTTAAGAAAATCAAAATCACACAGAGGAGCACAAAAGTTAATTCCATTTTAGGATACTTTACAGCGGATAGGAGTGGAAAGGTGAAAGTCCTGCTGAATTGTTCCTTGGTCATAACACATATAAAATATTGTGTACCTTTCTGGGTGCCATATGTTATATAAGACAGTGTAAAGCTAGAGAAAAGTTGAACCAGAATGGTGATGGGCCTGCATATCATGTATCATATGAGGGTCATCCAAACGAAGTGGGGTTGTGTAGCTTGGAGAAGAAAAATGGTTGGAATAAGGAAGTATGTAGTTATAGCTGTCTTCTGATAATAAAAAGATTAAATATGTTCTCCTTAGTCCAGAGTTCAGAACTCAAATTTTAAAAGGGAAAATTCAGGCTATTTAACATAAGGAAGAACTCCATGACAACAAGAAACATTTAATTACAGAATAGACTTCTACAAGAGGTCACTGTCTGTACCATATGGAAGTCTGTAAGCAGAATGGATGACAATTTGTCCGGTACATTGCAGATGATCCTTGGTTCAACCTAGGTTGAGCATGATGACTTCTGAGGTCCCAACCAGCTAAGATCCTGTGATTCTCTTATCTCTCTGTCTGATCTCCACTATCTTATTTGCCTTAACAGAATAGATGTCTCATAGGCTCTTTTTTTCTCCAGTTTAAGAATAAGCACTTGCTCTACAATCAAGATCTACACCCATACATCAGCAAAATAGTATCTACCTTTCCAACTTCCTCACTCTTCTTCAGAAAATAGACCTGTCTGTTATACTCAGAATTATTGCAAGTGTGTAAATACAAGTCCTGGAAGTCCTTCTTCCTTCCCCCTCTTTTGTGAAGAACATTTAAAATATCTATTAGGAATGGAATCTGATGTTACATTATAATCAGGGAAGGATCCTAACAAATGATAAAATTTTTATGTACATTTCTTAATTTGAGAACATTCAAATGTATAAAATGAATTGTGGTCAATTTTGTACATTAAAATATCTACAACAAATGGTATTCAAAATGTAGTAAATCTTTCCCCCTCCCCGTTTCTTTTGTATTTCAATCAACTTAACTAAAATGAACAGAGATTAAAAGGAGCAGGACTCCCAAATGCTACCTTTAAATTTGAAAAGAAGCAACACTGTTCATTCCACAGAATAATTTAAAATCCTTCCAGATGTGAATTTGATTAATAGAAGCTTACTAACTGCAGCTAATTACTGATAATGGCAATATCAGAAGGCAACTTCCTCACCAAAGTCACCTTGTATTTCTTAGTGGCTACAGTGGAAAGGGCTGAAAATAATACTTGAAACCCCTAAACCCATCTCTGGATTAACTTTTCCTTTGGGGAAAAGAAGGGTACAAATAGTTTTACCAGTACTATGATTTTTGTATCTGAACTAGATATATTTGACTAGATGTTTTGTATCTGAAATCCCAATGATTTGAGACAGTGTGGTGTAGTATTTAGATAACTGTTCTTGTAGTTGGGGTGACTTGGCTTAAGGAAACTTAAAAATTATGTTTCAGATTTTTTGCCAATTATCATAAGTAAAGGCAATTTCCCAACAACAATGCAGACATGGGAAATTTGAGATTGAAACTCAAAGGGGAGATTGAGGCAGGGTAGGTAGATTTGAGAATCATCAACACAGAGATGGTCATTAAATTCTGGGTGCTGATGAGGTCATCAAGTAAAGTAGTACAGAGGAAAAAAGAAAGAAGGCCCAAGACAGACTTTTGTGGGACATCTACAGTTAGAGGGCACATTTGGGATGAAGGTCCAGCAAAGGAGACTGAGAAGCTATCAGGTAGGTTGGAGGAGGATCAAGATGGGGTGGAGTCCCTAAAAACCTAATGAAAAGAGAGTATCAAGGAGGAGAGAGCGATCACTAATGTCAAAGTCAGAGGAGAATGAGAAGTGAGAAAACATCTTTGGATTTGGCAGTTAAGATATCATTAGTAACTTTGGGGAGAGCACTTTCAGTGGAATGATAACATTAGAATTTCAATTGTAAGAAATTAAGAAGAAAATGAAAGGAGAGAAAGTAAATGCATAGATAGTCTTTTCAAAGAATTTAGCCAAAAAGTGTAGATAAAATATAGGATGATAGTAAGGACAGAAAAATCAACTAAAGTTCTCATCAGATTGGGGAGACATTGGCATGTGTTTTGGCAATAAGAAAGAGTCAGTAGACAGAGAGAGACTGAAAGCAAATGTTAGAATGAAGATGAAAGAGGTAACAGTCTATTGGAGGAGAAAGGATGCTTGAGGAGATAAAAGGGTCAGTCCAGTTGAAGAGTAAAGCCTTCTCATCATGTGAGACAGGGGTGAAATAGGACTAGTTACAGAAGGCATCTGACTAATGGGAGATGAAAAATATAGGAGATGAATGAGGCAAGGTTCTCAGTTGCAAGGGTGGTAGGAAGGGAAGCTATGGGAGGTGTGAGGGGCAGTGAAAACGTTTAGGACAGAGGTGGGTAATCTGCAGCCTTAAGCCCACATATGGCCCTCTAGGTCCTCAAATGCAGCCCTTTGACTTCACAGAACAAATAGGATCTGTTTCTGTGAATTTTGGATTCAGGCAAAGGGCTGCACTTGCAGACCTAGAGGGCCACATGTGGCCTCTGCTAAACCAGGGTTTGGTTAAAGAGAATCTCTGCAGAGAGTGGGCTAGTAAATTAATGAGAGCATTATAGTGGGATTGCCTAGCAGCAGTGAGGGCTCAATTAAGTTTGTATAATATAAATTTATAGTGGACCCAATCAAAGTGGTTGCATGCTTTTCTCCACCTTCCTTCAGCAGCATTTGTCCATAAGATGAGGCAGGGAAGGTGGGAATGATCCAAAGCTGAGGTCTGGAAGAGTGCAATCTGCAAAATAATAAGAGGGTTAAGGATTCAAAAGAAGTGGAATTGAATTGGCTCAGTAAGGGGTCAAGGTGGGGAAAAGAGGAAGTACTGGATAGTACAGGAGAGACAACCTAGGAGATAACTGAGGGATTGTGGGTCATAACATGGGTGAAAATTTGGACTGGGTAAAGGAAACATGGAGAGGTGGAAAGTCAATAGATAATGATCAGATAATGGGATTTTTGTAATTCTTTAAGATGGAGATGACAAATTTGTGGGTGTTGGCAAGAACAAGGATATGGTCGTCTGTCTGTGTGACTGAGGTGGGTAGGAATAGGTCATGGCAAGTGTATAGAAACTGAGTGAGTAGGATGCGTGAAGGAGAGTCAATATGTATTTTGAAATTCCCTAATAGTCTTCTGAGATTGTGAGTTTTATTGTTTTTCCTTCTTGCATATTGTCCTATACCATTGGTTCTCTCTTCTTACTCTATCCATTGTCATAGAAGCTAATTTGTGTGCTTGGAATACAGGTTAAGAACGTCCACCCATCCACTCCTTCCAAAACACACAGATTTTCAAATTTTGAACTTTAAATTATTTGTGGATATAAATCAACCCTAAGGGTCTTCAGATTCCATATTCAGCTAGGATAAATACTATTGGAGACTACTATGGTTCTAATTGGACCTTTACTGAGAATGATCAAAGGATTTAGGAATCAAAGATATTTGATAACAAATAAGACACAATAGCAATCACAGTCAACAGTCTCCTCAGGCTCACCTCACAGAGAGGCTTGTCGTGGGTTCCAATAGCAGTGAGTCTAAAGAAGTGAGGGTCTCATGGAGATAGTAATGACCTTCTTCCATTCAAATTCCTAAAGACTAGACTGTGACAACCTAGGAATTGTTTAGGCACTTGTCAAAAGAGGAACTTTATCATATAAATGACAAATATCCCTTGAAAAGTCCTCAAATTAGAATCGCATGTTTCTGGGATTTTCCCCTTCTAATCCAGGACCCCTGCCCCCACCACGTTGTTGTTTTTCTGCTCCTACCTAGTTAACAAATTATCATTCTCACTCTTCAAGGGAACTTATTCATTCAATATTTATGTATAATAATCAGTTTGGGGGAGGAGACGGGAGTTGTGGCACAGCTTAGTTAAGGCCCCCTATGATGATTAACTTCTGCCTGGCCCAGGTCAAATGATGACATTGAAATAAAGGAAAATCTGAATAATTACTGTAGATGAAAATAAAGCAAGAATGTGATTATAGAAATGTTTTTGTAAAGACTTTGAAGGTCACTTTATAAATTGTGACAAAACAGTTTAGACTTTACTCTCAATGAGAAAAAAAAGTTAGGAGTATTAGAAAAATCCATCTTACAAAATAAATGAGTGAAATGGCAGAATAGGAAGCACTTAGAAATAGATATAATATGAACAAGTGTCTGGTTCAGGCCAAAGTGCCATATTTTAAAATTTGATGGAAGGATTTTGAGTTTGGTATCTGAAACGCAAGAAATCACTAAGTTATGTTAAAATTGTTCACTCTAAAGTAGTAACTATGATTACAAAAAGTGATATTGTTAATTTTCCTCTTTTCTGCCTCAGAATGCAGGAAAACATACTTAAAAAAAATATTTACAAGGATGCTAAAGCAGAATACTCATGTTTCATTTGGGGAATTAAAGACAATGCCACTCAATAATGACAATGTGACCCAAAACTGGCTTGCTGTGACAAAAGCTATGATTATGTGGTATTTCAGTTTTAACATTTCATACAAATTTGAATTAAAAAGAAATATCATACTTAATGTGGAAATTGACATTTAAAAATGTTTTTGCCTTTACTTTCTTTTAACTTTATTCACTCTATCCTGAATTGTTCACACTGTTTTCTAATATATTTATTATAATTATTCAAAATACTAATAGAATATCTTCTTTTAAGTTATGAATGTAATCAATTTTGAGTCTTTAATTGTAATTTTTCCATAAAATTCTTTTAATTTAGTCTAATATAATGGCACATCAAGCAGTAATGGGTACATTAAATTGAATCATGATGCTCATATACACATTTTATGACACAATCAAATATCCTAATGCATTAATTCATATCAATCAGTTAATAAGATCAAATAGGAAACATTTCTTTACTGCTGTGGAGTGAACTTATACTAATTACTGGATGATAAGTCTAAAAACTTGACTTTCAGGGCTTTTTTTCCTGGACTTGTGTGATTTGATTATTGCCAGAGGGTCAAGAGAACACGTGAATCTAGGGAAAGTAAGAAATTTCACATTGTAGCTTGAACTGCCTGGAAATGGTTCTGACTTTTTTTAACTACTTGCAGTTTCAGTGTGTGATGTGAAACTTGCTTTCAATCTCTTGAATGGAAAGGCGTCAGTCACTTCTTGTGGAAATCTAAATTTCTCCCTACCACTATTGAGCGGTGATGACCCCTAGTTTGCAAAACAGTGCTCAGTGTTCTGAAAGGAATCAGAATAGGGATCGTACTTATGATTTCAGTCTAGTAGGAAATGCCCAAGTGAGATAATTGCCACTACCCAAGTAGGTAACATCTTTTCTGCTAATTATAGTCTTAGAGAGTTGCCTTGTTCACTGAGAGATTAAGTGACTTACTTATATGTGTCAGTAGCAAGACTTTGATCCTGGTCTTCATGGTTCTGAAGCTGTCTATCCAGTGCTCCTTATCTTACTCTCCTAAGAGATATGTTTGTTTGAGCAATCAGTATTTATTGAGGTTCTTTGTGCCTAATACTATGCTATACTTTTTTTAGGTGGTGTGGCATGATGGGAGTTACAGCTGTATGAAAAAAAATAAAAATATGGCAACGTAGTATAGTGGGAAGATCATTGGATTTGGAGGCAAAGAACTTGAATTTGTCTATCATCTCTCCCATGTTCTACCTGCCTGGCTTTGGGGGAATCCTTAATCTCTCTGCATTTGTAAAATGAGAGGGCTAAATTAATTACCTCTGTAATTCATTCCAATTTTGACATTCTATGGTCCTATGTGAGACCAATCCCTTTTTCTTAAAATGCTTGTAATTTAACTGGGGAGATAAAAACCCTGAATGAAGTAGAGGATAATAAAATGCTAAACCCTTTGGTAGTGAATGTGTTACCCCATGAACAAGCAATTACAAACTTTCTCTTCATTTATAAGAATTCTGAGGGCTGTTGATTCTTTCTATGATTTGTTGTTTAACCCACTCATTCATTAGGATTAGATTATTGAGCTCCCAATTTTTGGTCTATCTTTCCATGGCCTTTTATTAGATATAACTGTTATTGCATTATGATGTGAGAAGGATGCATTGACTATCTTTGCCTTTCTGCACTGGTTTTTGAGGTTTTTATGCCCTAGTACATGGTCAGTTTTTGTATATGTGCCATGTACTGTTTAGAAAAAGGTAAATTTCTTTCGATCCCCATTCAATTGTCTCCAGAAATCTATCATATCTACCTTATCCCAAGTTTTATCTACTTCCTTAACTTTTTTCTTGTTTATTTTGAGGTTAGATTTATCAAGGTCAGAAAGTGAGAGGTTGAGGTACCCCAGTAGTATAGTTTTACTGTCCATTTCTTCCTTTAACTCCCTTAACTTCTCCCCTAAGAATCTGGATTCTATACCACTTGGAGTATATATGTTTAATATTGATATTGCTTTGTTGACTATTATGCCTTTTAGGAGGATATAGTTTCCTTCTTTATCTCTTTTGATTAGATCTATTTCTGCTTTTGTTCTGTCTGAGATTAGGATTGCTATTCCTGCTTTTTGTACATCAGATGAAGCACAATATATTCTACTCCCACCTTATACTTTTACCTTGTGTGTATCCCCCTGTTTCAAATGTGTTTCTTGTAAACAGGATATTATTGGATTATGTTTTTTAATCCACTCTGCTATCAATCTCTGTTTTATGGGGGTGTTAATCCCATTCACATTCACAGTTATGATTAATATCTGTGTCTTCCCCTCCATCCTCTTTCCCACCTTTTGTGCTTTTAGTTCTCCCTTCTCCCTTCCCCTCTACAACAGAGTTTTAATTTTTCCCACCTCCTCCCATAGTCTTCCCTTCCTTCTTTCAGGTCCCCTCCCTTTTCACTCTCCTTTACCGTTACTACTCATTCTCTCCCTTTTAGCCTCCCCTTTCCTTTCCCCCTTCCTCTCCTACTGCCTATAGAGCTGGTTAGATTTATATACTTAATTTTGTGGTTCCCTCCTTGAACCAAATAAGATGAGAGTACCTCTCAAACAATGCTCATTTCCCTCCCCTATTTCCCTCTACTGTGATATAATTTTGTCCCTTTTCCTGTCATGTAATTTACCATTTTCTGCCTCCTTCTATTCATTTCTTCTGTTACAATTCCTTCGCACCCTCAAATTCCATTTTTATCATCACATCATTTACTTTGAATATGCTCCCTATCTCTATATACATCCCTTTTATATTTCATAATAAATATACAATCCTCAATATTAACGTGTATCATCTTCCCTTATACAGATGTAAACAGTTTGCCCATATTGACTAACAAGTTTTTTTTTTCCCCTGTTTACCCTGAAGATCGAACTTTTTATTGAGTTCTGAATTGTTTATCAGGAAGGTCTGGAAATCCCTTATTTCACTGAATATCCTTCTCCTTGTCAGAATTACTATGCTCAACTTTGCTGGGTAATTGATCCTTGTTTCTAGTCCCAGCCCCTTTGCCTTATGGAATATCATATTCCAATTCCTTTGATCTTTTAATGCAGAAGATGCAAGGTCCTATGTGATCCTGATGGTAGCTCCTTGATATTTGAATGCTTTTTTCTGTTTGCCTATATTATTTTCTCCTTCACTTTATAGTTCTGGAATTTGCCAATGTTATTCCTTGGTGTTTTAATTTGGGATCACTTTCAGAAGGTGACCTTTGGATTCTTTCAATGACTATTTCGCCCTCTGGATCTAGGAATTCTGGGCAATTTTCCTTGATGGTTTCCTGGAGGATGTTGTCCAGGCTCTGTTTTTCATCCTGACTTTCTGATTGGTCAATAATTCTTAGATTTTTTTTTCTCCTGGATCTATTTTCCAAGTCAGATGTTTTTCCAGTTAGATAGTTTGCATTTTCTCCTGTCTTTTCATTCTTTAGATTTTGTATGACTGATTCTTGATGTCTCACAGAATCATTAGAGTCAACTTGCCCAATTCTAATTTTTATCAAATTGTTTTCTTCAGTTAACTTTTTTTTTATTAAACTTTTAACATTTATTTTCACACATTTTTGGGTTACAAATTTTCTCCCCTTTTTTCCCCTCCCCCCCAGATCCTCTAATTGCCCCATGACCTATCTTCTCTCTCCTCTATCCTCCCTCCCTGCCCTTGTCTCCGTCTTCTCTTTTGTCCTGTAGGGCCGGATAGCTTTCTTGACCCCTTAACCTGTATTTCTTGTTACCCAGTGGTAAGAACATTACATTTGGTCCTAACACTTTGAGTTCTAACTTCTTTGGCTCCCTCCCTCTCTACCCCTTCCCCTTGGAAGACAGGCAGTTCAATATAGGCCATATCTGTTTAGTTTTGCAAATGATTTCCATACTAGTTGTGTTGTATAGGACTAACTATATTTCCCTCCATCCTATCCTGTCCCCCTTTACTTCTATTTTCTTATGGTCCTTTCCCTCCCCATGAGTGTCGACCTCGTATTGCATTCTCCTCCCCCTGCCCTCCCCTCTATCCTCCCCCCCATCCTGCTTGTGCCCCTGTCCCCCACTCTCTTGTATTATGACATGGGTTTTCCTATCAAAATGAGTGTGCATTATATTCTTTCCTTTAGTGGATTGTGATGAGAGTTGACCTCATGTTTTTCTCTTGCCTCCCCTCTTTATCCCACCACTAAAAAGTCTTTTGCTTGCCTCTTTTATGAGAGATAATTTGCCCCATATAACTTCTCCCTTTCTCCTCCCAATATTTCTCTTTCACTGCTTGATTTCATTTTTTTTTTAGTATGTGATCTCATCCTCTTCAATTCACTCTGTGCACTCTGTCTCTATGTATGTGTGCATGTGTGCATGTGTGTGTGTGTGTGTGTACTCCCACCCAGTGCCCAGATACTGAAATGTTTCAAGAGTTATAAATATTGTCTTTCCATGTAGGAATGTAAACAGTTCAAATTTAGTAAGTCCCTTATGATTTCTCTTTGCTGTTCGCCTTTTCATGGTTCTCTTCATTCTTGTGTTAGAAAGTCAAATTTTCTTTCCAGTTCTGGTCTTTTCATCAGGAAAATTTGAAAGTCTTCTATTTCATTGAAAGACCATTTTTTTTTCCTGAAGTATTATACTCAGTTTTGCTGAGTAGGTGATTCTTGGCTTCAGTCCTATTTCCTTTGACTTCTGGAATATCGTATTCCATTCCCTTCTGTCCCTCAATGTAGAAGGTGCCAGATCTTGTGCTATCCTGATTGTATTTCCACAATACTTGAATTGTTTCTTTCTAGCTGCTTGCAATATTTTCTCTTTCACCTGGGAATTCTGGAATTTGGCCACAATGCTCCTAGGAGTTTCTCTTTTGGGATCTCTTTCATGCGGTGTTCTGCGGATTCCTTGAATATTTCTTTTGCCCTCTGGTTCTAGAATCTCAGGGCAGTTTTCCTTGATAATTTCATGGAAGATGATGTCTAGGCTCTTCTTTTGATCATGGTTTTCAGGTAGTCCCAGAATTTTTACATTGTCTCTCCTGATTCTATTTTCCAGGTCAGTTGTTTTTCCAATAAGATATTTCACATTATCTTCCATTTTTCGAATCTGCGCGGTATGTTCTGAGATATCTGTCTTTCTCGAAAAGTCCTTAGCGTCCATCCGTATCATTCTAGATTTGAAAGATCTATTTTCTTCAGTGAGCTTTTGAATCTCCTTTTCCATTTGGTTATTTCTGCTTTTGAAAGCATTCTTCTCCTCATTGACCCCTTGCACCTCTCTTGCCAGCTGAGTTAGGCTAGTTCTCAAGGTGCCAATTTCTTCAAGATTTTTTTGTTTCTCCTTTAGCAGGGAGCTGATCTGTTTTTCATGCTTCTCCCTCATCCCTCTCATTTCCCTTTCCAGTCTTTCCTCCACCTCTCTAACCTGATTTTCAAAATTCCTCTTGAGCTCTTCCATGGCCCGAGCCCATTGGGTGGGCTGGGACACATAATCCTCGATTTCTGTGTCTTTGCCTGATGGCAAGCATTGTTCCTCCCCATCAGAAAGGAGGGGAGGAAGTGTTTTTTTCTCTCCGATAAAGTACCCTTCAATAGTTTTATTTCTTTTCCCTTTTCTTGGCATATTCTCCACCTAGTGGCCTGAACTCTGAATGTTCTCCTCACACCCACCTCGCCTCCTGGTCCTCCCAGACAGTGTTTGGGGACTGAGATTCAAATGCTGCTTCCCGCCTTAGGATTTTTGGCGGGGGCAGGGCTGTTATTCAGTGTTAAATTAAGTTCAGGTGGTCAGGGGCAGGGTCGCCTCTCTGGCTCAATTCCCTCAGGCGGTTTATGCACAGACCTTCCACAATGGATCCAGGCTCCCGCCCGCTTGGGGATCCGCCGTCCGCAGCCGCCTCTCAGTCCCCACCTCCGGGGGGGGGGGGGCCGAGCCATGGGGGCACCTCACTCCCCTCTCAACCCGCCAAAGAGACTCTCTCACCTACCCCCGTCAGTCACCTGTTGGTGGGGGGGGCCCGTGCTGCCGCTGAAGATCCCGCCTCCGGAGCCCTCTTAGGACTGTGCCTCTCAGAGCCACAGCCGCCGCCACCGCAGGTCCAGGCTGGGCGCCGCGGTCTGCAGCGCAATGGACCTTTTGCGAGAGGTTTGCAGGTCCCTCTGTGGGTGGGGGGACCCGCGTGGCTGCTGGAGATCCCGTCTCGCAGCCCTCTCGGATCTTCTTCCCACGTTGTTGCTGCCGCGGTAGGGCTGCTCTCTGCTTCTCGCCCCGGCGTCCAGTCCACGGCGTGAAGGACCCCCCGCGAGAGGTTTGCAGGTCTCTCTGGAACAGAAATCTCCCTTGCTCCAATATTCCGTGGTCTCTGGGTGCAGAATTCACCCTGGGTTAGTCCCCTCTGCCGTTCTGGGTTCGGAGCTATGTGTATGTGCGTCCTTCTACTTCGCCATCTTGGCTCCGCCCCTCTTCATTTAACTTTTGCATCTCCTTTTCCATCTGTCCAATTATTCCTTTTAAGGAATTATATTCTCTGGTTAGGTTTTGTTTTTCCCTTCCCATTTCTCCAATTTTCCTTTTTAGGGAGCTGCTCACTTCAATGAATTCTTTTTTTCATACTTTTAAAATTATTGAAGACTTCAGAGAGGCCTAGAATGCTGAGCAAAAGGAGCAGAACCAGGAGAACTTTATACACAGCAACAACCATGGTGTGCAAAGATGTTTTCTGGTAGCCTTAAAACTTCATTGCAATCCAAGGACTTTAAAACTTCCCAATGTTCTCTTAAGGCAAAATGCTTTCCACATCCAGAGAAAGAACTATGGAATTTCATCACAGAATGTAGATCATTGTCTTTTGTATTATGTTTTGGTTTCTTTTATGACTTCTCTCATTCATTTTAATTCTTCTGTGCAACATGACTAAGGTGAAAACGTATCTGATAGGAATGTATGTGTGGATCCTATATGTAGACTCGGTAAGGGAGGGGGTAGGGAGGGGGAAGGAATGGTGGGGGGGAGGGAGGAGGATGGAGGGGAAAAATATAAGTTACATGGAAGTGATTTTAGAACACTGAAAACAAATAAAATTATAATAAAATTAAAAAAAATAAAATCATTGGACAATTTTTCCTCTGTTTACCTAATTTGGCCTTTAAATCTTTCTTCAATTCTTCCAAGAGTGCTCTTTATGTTTGTGACTGGTTTATAGTCCTTTCTGAAGTTTCAGATGGGAGTACAGTCTCAGTGCTGACCTCTTTGGTATTCGTGCTTTGGTCCTTGTCCTCACAGAAAGATTTTTCGTTCTTTTCTTTTCTGCTTTGCTTCTTACTCATGATAATGAGGCTTTTTGTGTTGTGGCCTCTGATTCTTTCAGCTGGAAGCTAAAGAACCTGGTGCTGACCTGGCTGGTGTGAGAAAGCAGAGGCTAAGTGAAGTTTTTTTTGTGTTTCCCTGGAATTGCCAGGGACCTATCTTTTTAAATGTGGGGGAGGGGTGGTCTGGACAGAGGAGGTCTCCTCAGCTGATCTAGAACAAAGGCAAACTCAGTGGTTTGTGATCCTGACTCTGGTAGTGTCTTCCCATTTCCCCTGGGGTACTGAGACATGTCTGGAGTCCTGATGTTGGTGGTTGTGAGTCTCCATTCCCCTGGGCCTCTGGATCTCCTCCTGGTTCCCTGAGGTGGGGCTGTCTGAGATATCTCCAGTCCTTCCCTCTTCCTCTTGTGGCACATAAAGAGGAATCCTCCTTAGCGATTTTCATAGCCTCATTTGCTATGAGACTGTTTGCCCCTTCTGCTGATCCCACTGATCCAGAATTTTTCTGGAGAAATAATCTATTGTTCTTGTAAGGTCAAAAAGCGGGGGGGAGGGAGCATTTACTGATCACTGCACCATTTTGGCTCCTAAAATTTCAAATAAGTGACTTACAGACATTTAATCTGCGGACTGATTGTCTCAGAAGCAGGTGCTACAGGTAACTGGGGCTCCTACACTCTCACTTACTTGGTTCCAAGGGACTCCATCCTGGGCTGTTGTGACCGAGGTTCTACAGTGCTGTGGCTGCCTCAGACTGCCCCAGGGTTTATACTGTGAATGTCTTGAGAACATGGACTATTGGTTTCTTTATATTCTTAATGCTTAGCACAATACCTGGCATACAGTAGGAAGTTTTCAATGTGGATTGTTTTTATGTATCTTGCTGCAACATTATAATAACCAAACTTGACACCAAAGAAGACATTTAAAGAGACTTCTTTCTTTTTTGGTATATTTTAAATATGGAGATTATGTCAGACATTTTTAATATGATGTGTAGTTTTGTTGAACTTTTGATGGATTTTTTGTGATGATGAATAAATTCCTGATAGAGGAAGAAAGGAAGGATAAATTGGGACATGTCAGTGATATAAAACATATGATATAAACAAAATTATTTTAAATGAATCTTGTATTGATTATTTGCAATCATTATTATTTTTAAATCTGCAAGGGCCAATTGTATCAACTCAGTTGTTTTGTATGCAGAAAGTAACTGGATGTTTCAAATACTGCTCTGAATGCCATGATGCCTGCTTCATACTTATGACAACCTATAATGTACCCACAACAGCTTTACATAGAAGTCCACATCAGTCATGGACCTTCATTCTTGCAAATGATGAGACTTTTACCCACTGGAATCTTATTCAAAATTTAGTGTAGCAAAGTAGGATGGGGGGAAAAAAAGCATCATTCAGAAAACACTGGTTTTTCTATGGTTATGAAGACAAACACCTTTTAGAACCTCCCAAGTCCCCACTGACCTGTATACATAAAGTGTGTTTCACTGCTATGTCTTTTCCAGAAGTGGGGTTACATTCACTGCAGATGGTGCATCTGTTTTTAGAGCAGGTGTTGTAGTAGACTTGATCCAGAGATATACTGATGCTTATCACTTGGACTGCTTTCAGCCACAGATTGGACCTCTAGCTATCGAAGATATTGTCAAAGATATTGATAGTGTGAGGTTTATTGAAATTATCCATGATAAATGGCATGGTTTCTGGTATTCTTCTCTAAAGTCATACTGTGAATGATGGTACCATACAGTTCAACTTGACATGTACCCATCACCATGTGGAAGATTTCTGGAAAAGTATCCCCATCCAGACTGAGAGCACCTGAATAGGTCAATACACCATGCTTCACTGAATCAGCACTTATCACTTCAGGAGAGTTAAATCAAAACCATAAGCCCCATGTATGTTCCTTGGTTTGAAAGAAATTTGTGATAATGGTATTTCACATTTATACAGTATCTTCTGTTTCCTAAATGCTATCCTTTCAGTGTAGTAGACAGTAAAATAATCATTCCTGTTTTGCAGATCAGTAAAATGAGGTTCTGGGTAGATATGGTGGGGTCACACTATGTGGTAAATGTTGTAGCCAAAATTTTGACTCTAAGTCCAGGCATCTTTTGTTTTTTTCTTTGTTTTTTTTTTTTGTTCATCATATCATACCATAATGGAAAATAACAATAGCAATTCATGGTGGGAAATCCAGGCCTATAATTTTAACAGTATGTGAGTCTCCCCGAGTTGAGAAAATTCCCTTCTATTTAACATGGCAAGTAACTCTTGAAACTATGATAGAACCAGGGTTCCCCACCATTATGGATTAGATTAGTTTTTCCTTGAATGGCAGCAAAGCTGTCTTAGAGAGCTGATCAACCCAAGTGCCAAAGCCCAAGCTATATTTCTCTTGAAACAGCTTTCTAGTAGTCCTAGGTCATGATGAAGCAGTTTTCTGGCCAGCTAAGGGAGTAAAAGGATACACATATGTAGGATCAAGGCCTTTCAAATTTGGTAGGTGTGCCAAGATTTGGGGAAAGAGTTATTATTACACCCTGCCCTCCTGACCAGAGGCCTTTCCAAAATGACTTGTGTGTTTGATATGATGTATGCCAGGTTCTGGAGAAAAGCAAGCAGGGGAATTGATTGTGAAATCTTTTCCTTTTGTCATTTTTCTTCCATCTGTAAAGAAGTTTCACATAATTGTTTCCACCTTTGCTCCTATTAGAATTTGTTTTTTTTTCTTACAATGTGGCAAAAAAAAGTGTTGATAAAAGATACAAAAACAGATTCAAATAAACACAAAATTTACTAAAGCACTCCAAGTATTATGCATTCAATTAATATTAAATCTTAAGCAGAAAAAAATTATCAGCTGCACTGGATTAAAGAAGACAGGTACTTTAGGAATATCAATTTGGCAAGCTTTTATAGAACTGGGAAGAGGCAGGGCAGGTCACCCAATGAGAAGACTTGTGGAAGTTAAGAATGCTGAACTTGGATGGTGAATGTCTGAGTGAAGAGAAGGAGACAGTTGTGAGGGAGGCGTTGTAGAAGTAATATCAATAAGACTTATCAAATGAACGTACAACATGCACCCCAAAGCCCATTGGCATAGGATTCTCTTCATTGGTGGTAATTCATTCCCGATACCTGCATGGGATGGACTGAAAATGTGGGGAACCTCTGACTTTCTAGTTCCTTGGGTGTGATATTTTGACTGAGTCCAAGTTTGACAGGACAAAACCTTTTATTAAGAGGATTTGTTCTGATAAATTTGGATTAAGTCAAAGGGCTGCACTTTAGGACCTAGAGGGCTATATGTGGCCTTGAGACCACCGATTCCTCACTCCTGGTAGGGAAATAGAGGAGAGATTAATTCATTCCCTTCAATCTCCTAAGAATTTCTGGATTTCAGCTTTGAGAGAGATGAATGGTGTCAAGCCCACTTCAGCACACCCTTCCCTTGCTAAAGGAAAGAAATAGTTCTCAGAATCCAAAATGAAAAGAACTGGCATTCCCCATCATATTTTTATTCTCATCTTGTACACTAGACACTTCAGGGAAATTTTTCCTTTTAGGTAGTATCTGGGACTCTCTCTTTTGGTTTACCTGACTTACCTCATTCCCAATGGGAAAGTTTCTTCTATCTGTATTGCCTGGTATACACACAAACACCCCCCCACACACACACATGTATATATGTATTTATATGAATATGTTTGCATTTGTGCACACATGTATGAGTGCATACGTATATTTCCTTATTTATGTTTATACACATATGCATATGTGTGCATATATGTATGTTTTAAATTTCTGTTTTCCTATTGACTTGGATAAATAGTTTTCTTTGCTCTTTGCTGTGCATCTGAAAGGAACGAAGCCAGGACTTGGATATAAAGTTTGAAATGCTCATTTCACCCTAATAAACAGAAATCAGGAGATTAGCTCAAATATGAAAACTGCATCTCCTAGACTGATACTATTTAAGGGAGTCAACAGACATTGCCCTAGTTCAATAGACTCTCTCTCTGAGGAGAAGAGAATGGTCATCCTCTACCTTCTACACCCACCTTCCCTTCCTGACAGGAATTAAAATATCCTTTGAAAAAGGATTAGGGAGGAGATGTAAGAGATGTATCTATTCTGGAACCTCTGCAAACCAAAATTAGTGAGACCAAAAGTCTCACTATAACTGAATATGGAGATTGATGGAAAGATCAAAATAGAGATGGAAGGGACTTTAAAGGTTATCTGATTAAACTACTTCCTTTTACAGATGAGATTATGTATACCTAGTGACTTAGTTACGTAGGTAATGTAAGGCAAGATTAAAATTCTGGCCTTGTAATTTCAAGGTCAGTTTTTTTTTTTTTCCCCATTGCAATATGGTATCTGCTTTGAACCCAAAATACTGAAAGGATTTGGGCCTTGGGACAGAAATGGGGAAGATTAGGGAAAGAGAAGCTGTAGTTGAGAAAGTCAACAATTTCTGTTTTGGACATTCTAATTTTGGATGCCTATCAGACACACGAGTGATGTCCAAAAGGCAATTTATTATTTTGTATTAGAGCTTTACTGAATTTGCATATAATAAAGAATTTTGTAAACCTTAAAGCACCATATATGAATGCTTATTATTATTACTGTCATTCAATATTATTATAGATAGGAGGCCAATATATGTAGATTTGGAAGTCATCAATATATAGACCTCTTGAGAGAGTGGCAGGAGAGAAGAAAAGAGGGTCCAGGATTAAGCATCTAGTTCAATTTCTTTATTTTGCACATATGGACACTGAGGTCAAAAAAGAGATTAAAAGAATTACCCAAGATCACAGAGGTAGAAATAGAAGAATCAGGCTTTGAGCTCAACTTTTCTGGTCTCAAATCTATTGTTTATTTCACCTCATTCTATTTACTCCAGTGAAAGAGATTACTTAATAAGATTGCTTAATAAATATTTTTAATCCACTATTTGATGATTAACTGAATTCTAGTCATACATAACATTTACTGGGTCCTCTTATAAATCCTTAATTTCCATGATTTCTCCATGTTTTACCTAACTAGGACTTGTTTCCCTTTGTAGACTTTAGACATTTTACCTTCCTGAGCCCTTCTCCACATCATATAATGTCATAGTTGGAAGGGACAGATACCTAGTGGTGAGCCATTTAACAACTGGTTGTACAAGGAATAGGAAGAGGAAGTATGTTTGCCACACTTTTAAGTGTAATCTGTATCATTGACATTTCTCAATCACTTTTTTTAAGCCTAGATAAACAATTGGACAATTAATCAAGTCCTGATTTTTTAACATTTAATGATTTATAAGGTGTCAATACTCATATTAAAACTTTACTATCTTCCTCTTATGTGCCAGCTTGAGCTGGTTCCAGCACACCCTTGTCTCTACTTGAATAGAATCCTCTCTATCATCAATTTGTCAGCATTTAAAAACATTTGCCACGTTCCAGGCACTATGATAAGCACCGATGTTACAAAGAAAGACAAAAACCATTCCCTCTGTCCTCAAAAACTTCATATGTTGATGAAAGAGATATGCTATGAAAAAATTATGTTTATTAGATATATAAATGTAAGCGTTGGTTAAATCAGGGAGAAAAAACTAGCAATAGGAGGGACTTGGGGGAGGTGGAGTCCTTCTAAAGAAGCATGAATTTAAGCTGAATCTTAAATAAAGTTAGGAGAGGCAGGACACAGAGAAGAGGATGGAGGGCCTTCCATGCATGAGGGACAGCCAGAGAAAAAGAAGAGCCAGGGAATGGAGTATCAAATGCAAGAAAGAAGGTCAATGTTGCTATATGATAGAGCACTGAAAAAGTGTTGAAGGTTTCTAAATGATTTTAAAAGCCAAAAAATATTTTTGAATTTGATCCTCGAGGTAAGAGGGAACCACTCTACTGACGGGGAAAAGTGGTGACCAATCAGTCAATTAGCATTTATGAAGCACCTACTCTGCATTCAGCACTAAGGATTCAAAAAGAGGCAAAAAGACTATCCTTACCTTTACCAACTTATTTGACTTTTGAATACTTCACATTGTTAAGAAGTTTATTCCATAAAGTTCTAGGCCAATAGATAATTCAGCAAGACCATAGACTGTTAAATGACTGGTCCAAGGTAGGGGAACCTGCGACCTTGAGGCAATACATGGTCGTCTAGGTCCTCAAGTGCAGCCTTTTGACTGAATCCATAATTAAGGAACTAAAGTACCATGTGTGGTCTTGGGGCAGCAAGTTTCCCACCCCTGGTCACTAGTACATAATAGTCTCCATCCTACCTTCTTCAAAGAAAACAAAACCATTAGACTTCTATAACATATATGATCAAATTTAGAGTAAATTTCAGAAACATGCTGACATGTTATGATGAACTCACCATTCAGTGGCACTTTGTTCAGTCTCTTCTACCTCCTGTAGAGAGAAGGCTCCTTTTACTATAGTGGTTCACACATGAAAAAAAATAAGATTTTAGGGAAAAGTAAACTCAGTATGTCGTTATATATTTTTATTTTCCATTCTCTGACTAGATTAATGCTTTTTGTTACTATTGTTGCTTGTTTCAAAAGTTAAATGGTCATTTTCATTTTGTTCTAAACTTGAACTTGATACTCCACAGTGGCCTGAGTCTCCTCTAGCCAATAACATTTGCCAAGAGACTTCAAGATTGCATCCGAATAATTTCCTTTAATTGAAGGAAGGGTGATGGGGAGAAAAGTGGTCTCTGATCCAGGAGCCCTGAACCGTGACCTTCATGGTCTGGCACTATTTTTGGTGATACCGGCCACTTACTCTGAGGTGTCTTCTATCAATTCCCCTTGAAGAATTGATTCAGCAATCAGAAACACCTGCGAATTGATCTACATCTATAGGAAACATTTCCTGAAGATGATATATCCTGTCAACTGTCATTCATTGAATAACTTTTGTATTTGGGGAAAATGCTATTTGACCTTCAAATGACATCAAAGAAGAAAAACTACATCATAGTTTTGGCATCAAGGTACAGTGCAGCTGTGACTAATCAGTCTGATACAAGCTCAGTAGGCGCTATCACAGGTTGGGCACAAAGAATCCACGTGGACATTTGGGGTGGAGATGTGTCTTGATGTGCACATCTCTTAATTCCTTTGCAATATTCGGATTCTGCTTTGCTCATAGAGCACAGCATCTTTTTTCTATGTGGGAACATCATGTTGAGTGATTTTGTGCTAGCATTTCCCATGTCTTATCTTCAATACTAATGTTCTTCAGAAAGATCTTGAGAGGGTCTTTGGTTCGTTTGTTCTTACCTCCATGTGAGCACTTGATTTATGTGAGTCTTCCTTAAAATAATCTTTTTTTTTTATAGTTTTATGTATTTAGTTTTAGATTTCGACATTTATTTCCACAAAAATTTTGAGTTCCAATTTTTCTCCCCTTCTCTCCACTCCCCCACCCCATAAAACCTTGCATTCTGATTACCCCTTCCTTCAATGTGTCCTCCCTTCTATCACACCCCACCCTTCCCTTATCCCTATCTTCTCTCTTTTACTGAAGGGCAAGATAGATTTCTATACCCCATTAACTGTATTTCTCATTTCCCAGTTATTTGAAATAACAATTCTCAAAATTCCTTTCTAATACTTTGAATTTCAACTTCTCTCCCTTCCTCTCTTCCCACCCATCCCCACTGAGAAGGCAAGCAATTCAATACAGGTTATATATGTGTCAT
This sequence comes from Notamacropus eugenii, assembly GCF_028372415.1. Lineage (NCBI taxonomy): Eukaryota > Metazoa > Chordata > Mammalia > Diprotodontia > Macropodidae > Notamacropus > Notamacropus eugenii. The sequence continues at coordinate 146,961,362 of NC_092878.1, forward strand.
TTTGCACAAGATTTCCATAATAGCCATGTTGAGTAAGACTAATTATATTACCCTCTATCCTGCCCTTTTATTCCATTTATTCTATTCTCTCATTTGACCTTGTCCCTTCCCCAAAGTGTTTATTTCTAATTACTCCATTCTCCCATTTGCCCACCCTTCTATCATCCCCCTCACCCCACTTGTCCCCTTCTCCCCTACTTTTTGTAGTGTAAGCTAGATTTTCATACCAAATTGAGTGACCATGTTATTCCCTCCTTAAGCAATATGTGTCAAGAGTAAGCTTCACTTTTCCCCTCTCACCTCGTCCTTTTTCTCCTCCATTGAAAAAGATTTTTCTTATCTCTTTTATGAGTGATAGTTTGCCCCATTGCATTCTCACTTTCTCCTTCAAATATATTCCTCTCTCACCACTTAATTTTATTTTTTATAGATATCATTCCTTCTGATTCAACCTAACCTGTGTTCTCTGTATGTGTGTGTGTGTGTGTGTGTGTGTGTGTGTGTGTGTGTGTATAATCCCTCCACCTACCCCAATACTGAGAAAATTCTTAAGAGTTACAAATATTATCTTTCTATGTAGGAACGTAAATCAGCTTTAGAAAGTCCTTTATGTTTACCTTTTCATGATTCTCTTGATTCTTGTGTTTGAAAGTCAAATTTTCTTTTCAGTTCTGGTCTTTTCATCAAGAATGCTGGAAAGTTCTCTATATCATTTAATGACCATTTCTTCCCTTGAAGCATTATATTCAGTTTTGCTGAGTAGGTGATTCTTGGTTTTAATTCCAGTTCCTTTGACTTCTGGAATATCCTATTCCGAGTCCTTCAATTCCTTAATGTAGAAGCTGCCAGATCTTGTGTTATCCTGATTGTATTTCCACAATACTCCAATTGTTTCTTTCCAGTTGCTTGCAATATTTTCTCCTTGACCTGGGAATTCTGAAATTTGGCCACAATATTCCTAGGAGTTCCTCTTTTCTGGTCTCTTTCAGGTGGTGATTGATGAATTCTTTTAATCTTTATTTTGCCATCTGGTTTTAGAGTATCAGGGCAGTTTTCCTTGATAATTTCATGAAAGATAATGTTTAGGCTCTTTTTTTGATCATGGCTTTCAGGTAGTCCCGTAAGTTTTAAGTCATCTCTCCTGGATCTATATTCCAAGTCAGTTGTTTTTCTAATGAGATATTTCACATTATCTGCTATTTTTTCATTCCTTTGGTTTTGTTTTACAACTTCTTGGTTTATCATATAGTAATTAGCTTCCCTGAACTCTACTCTCATTTTTAAAGAACTATTTTCTTCAGTGAGCTTTTAAATTTCCTTTTCCATTAGGGTAATTCTGCTTTCTAAAGCCTTCTTCTCCTCATTGGCTCTTTGGACCTCTTTTTCCAATTGAGTTAGCCTATTTTTAAAGGTGTTATTTTCCTCAGCATTTGTTTTTTGCATCTCCTTTAGCAAGCTGCTGGTTTGCTTTATAAGCCCTTCCATGGCCTGGGCCCATTGTATACTCATTTTGGAGGTACTGAATGCAGAAGCCTTGACTTCCTATAACAATATGCTTTGTTCTTCCTCATCCAAAAGGATGGAAGGAAATACCTGTTCACCAAGAAATTAACCTTCTATGGTCTTATTTTTTTCCAGTTTTTGGACATTTTCCCAGTCAGTTACTTGACTTCTGAATCCTTTGCAAGAGGAGAGTCCTAGTGCTCCTGCTCACCCCAGGACCATGCTGAGGGCTGAGGTTCAGATCAGCTGCTCAGTTCCTCTAAAGGCTTTATGCTCAGTGCTCCAACAATGGAATGATGGACACTGGCTGCTGCTTGCCTGCTAAGGCCTGCAGAAGCCTTAGGTGCCCAGTCTCTGCTGGGGCCAGGGGTGGACTTTGCTCCCTTCTTGCTCAGGTTGGAAAGCCCTCTCACTGACCTTTGGCATCTGTGAGTTGAGGGATCTATGAACCACTGCTGCTTCCTGGAATTGTGTCCCTGAAGCCTGCTCCTCCCAGGGTTGCATGGCCAAGGCTGGGCTGGGATCTGCTCCGAGTCTGGTGCAACAGACCTTTCCTGTTGGCCTTCCAGGTCACCCTGGGCTGGAAATCTCCTCCACTCCATCTTTCTGTGGATTTTGCTGCTCTAGAATTTGTTGAGAGTCTTTCTTTACAGGCGTTTTATGGGCTGTGGGGGAAGAGCTAAAGTATGTACATCTTTTTACTCTGCCATCTTGGCTCTGCCCCTCCTAAAATAATCTTTTAAATATACCGTTAGCTGGCCTGCATGGCCAGCCTGTCTGAATACTGTTCTCTTCAGCAGAGTTTGGATGCTTGAGAGTTCAGTGCAAGAAAGAACCTGAGTGTCTGACAACTTATCTTGACAGGTGATAAGTCAACTTGACATAATTTATGATTTATGTGTATAGATTGCTATATTTTTGTACTAAACCTGTATTAATTTTATGAGCTCACATGTGACATTTGAATGTCTGACTTATCTACAAGAAATCAAACAGTTTGATTGCACAGGAAGAGGGCAAGAAGACAAGCAACTTGTCTGCAAGGCACAGACTGCATTCATACCTTTGTCAATAGCCCCTTATATTTGAGGACAAGGATTGTCTTTTGCCTATTCTTGTATTCTCAATGTTTAACACAGTGCCTGGAATGTGACTGGCAATTATGGCAATGAACTAGGATAGTCCTTTCCAAATGTCACTAAATTGATCAAAGTGGTGAAGGAATTTCCTCTCCCAATATTACATACTGATTTATTGCATGATATTCAAGTTGAAAGGTTATTGATCACTGTTAAATTCTTATTTAAAAAGTTTTTCATAGTTAACTGGTGATCTTCAAATAGTTCATTTTCTCAGCATGTGGAAATATTCTCTGAGAATGCAGAGAAACACAAAGACTTTTCTGAAACGATACAGATTTAATTAAATAGAATGAGAATTTGTGCCTTATAAAAATAAAAAGGTAAGTGAAGACAATTCTAAACAATTGGGATCAAGTGCAATGGAAAATATTTATTACAGAGTTCTGACATTAAAACTTACTTCCTCCTACCTTCCCTCTCTCTTTGTTAAGAAAGAGTAAACCACAAGTGAAATTCCATCACATGAAACCATTACATTCAGTATAGGCTTTGTTTATTTACTTCACTATTTGTTGTTTCGTTGATGGAGGTAATTCGTTTTTGGATGTGGAAAGGGATTGCAAGAGGGAGAAGTTGTTAGGCAGGAGGTGTGTATAAAAACAAAATTTGTCAATAATTTTAAAGAAGGATTCTTTGAGATGAAGAGACAAGGAAGGTGTAACTTAAATATTCTTCCCATTCAACTGATACTGACACCAGTTAAAACAATGAAGCCTGGATATCAAGGTGAAGAGGTACATTCATAGTGCTCCAAGTGATAGACAAAGATGCTTTCCAAAACTCATCTGAGAGTTATTGTGGATGTCAAATTTCATCATAAACCCAGAACAAGTGTTAGCACTGTGGCACAAACTAAAAGGCACATGTGTCAATATTTATACAAGCAGATTACAGTAGTCTGGGCTCATCAGTTCAGCTATTGTGTCTTGTTAGCTTAACCAAATTTCAAACTCCATAAGGAACAGCATTTTACCCTGAAGATATTAAAGGGTAGATTTCTTTTAATTAAACTCATTTGCATGACTAAATTAGATTTAATTACTCCCATTCATTTCACTAATAACTTTCCTTGATTGGATAAAGGCAACTTTTATAATTGCTTAAAACAGTAGCTCTTCCCAGTGGTTCCTGGTAGAAAGTCCTCATTTGTACTTTTAGGTGCTTGATGGTGCCTAGTCTATAATACATATTTAATAAATGCTTGTTTATTGATTGATTGGTGAGTCAGAAAACTGTTTTTTTTTTTGTCCCAGATCAGTGATTGTGTGAATTTAAGCAAGTCAGTAAGTATCTCTCACTCTATTTAATCTTTTCATCTGATGAGAAGGCAATGACAAAAATGATGGTGCCCACTTCTACCTAGAGGTTTAAAAATATTTTGCTGATACCTTTTGGTCAGTATATCATAATAGTTTTCTGCCTCCTCCTCTCCCCTCCAGATTAAATCATCTGAAGAAAAACATGCTACACAGAGATTATACTTGACAGGGATGTTGAATTGACAGTGGAAGTTATCAAAATAAAAGCATTTCAGTATATTATTAGAATAGGGTGATCCATCAGGGGTTTGCTGAAGCTAGCTGGAACTGGCTAAAAGAGCTGAATGTTAAATTTTGAATCTGAGCATTTACATAAGGGAAATCAGCAAGTACTACAAATCATGGCTTGATTTATTGTTTTCTTATTGTGTAAACTTAAGAGAATGGAGAAATTAACATTGCTGATTAAACATAAAAGTGTGCTATTACACAAGCATTTTCCCAGAAAGCCAATTTGACATTTACCAGCACTCAACTGTATATAATTAAATTATTATTAGTAGTGTAACTACTAATATAATAATAATAACAATAACAATAAATCAACAAGAATTTATTAAGGGCAGACTGAGTAACAAGTGCTCTGCTAGGTGTTTGGGAGACAAATGCTAGTTTGTTTGGCTCTTTTTCTGTTTGTTTTTTACTAGACTTTTAATTTCATAGATTTTGGAATTTCTTGCCAAGGAAATCCTTTACTATTGTGAATTGGCATCTTCCTTAAAATTTATGGTCTTACAAAGTATTTAAAGTACCCAGAGATTAAGTGGTTTTCCAGTATATGTCAGAGAGCAGGCCTTGAGTCCAAGTCTTCCTGAATCTGTGTTAAACTTTCTACCATTAGACATAAATACTAGGTTTCCTCTCACAATGTAAGTATACCTCAAATAATTATTCATGGAATACATAAATAAAAGGTAATTTGGTAGAAAGGAGAAGTGCTCACAGCTGGGAGAGTAAGGGAAGGCCTCAGTTTGAAATTTGAGTTGAGATTTTAAGGAAAACTAGGTATTTTAAGAGGTAGGGGTGAGGAGGTATGCATTTTAGACATACATGTAGCTTGTTCAAAGACACAGAAATGGTAGCCAGAATTATATGTATAAGAGACACCAAGCATGAAAAATAAATTATGAAGAAATTGCTTTTTTAGATTTATGGTTAGGGGAAGAGGTCACAACCAAGAAGACCTAGAGAGGTTCACAGAAGATAAAAAGGGAAATGTTATTCATAAAATTAAAACAAAAAGATTTTGCACAAACAAAATCAATGCAGCAAAAATTAGAAAGTAATTAGTTAATTGATGGGGTAATGTTTTTTTTTTTTGTTAGCAAGATTTGCTTATAAGAGCCTGATAATATAAGTTATACAAGAAACTGACACAATTCTATAAAAGCCACTAGCCCATTGACAAAAGGTCAAAATATATAAGTAATTTTCTCAGGAAAACTTTCAACAATCAAATTTTAAAAATCTTAATCACTAATAATTAGAGATAAGCAAATTAAAGCAATTCTGAGTTTCTATATCACATCGCAATTTAAAAAAAGAGAGAAAGAACAAATATTAGTGGAGCTACTTGTGAAAAGTGCACATTTGTGCACCCAAGGCAGCAAGATAGCACATGAATAGAGTGCCAGGCCTGGTTTCAAGAAGACTCATTTTCCTGAGTTTAAATCTGGTCTTAGATACTTATTAGCTGAGTTATCCTGAGCAAGTCACTTAACCCTATTTGCCTCAATTTCCTCATCTGCAAAATGAGCTGGAGAAGGATATGACAAACCACTCCAGTGTCTGCCAAGAAAATCTCAAATGGGATCATGAAAAGTTAGATACAACTGAAAAATGACTGGACAACAACAACAAAGGTGGACTTATGGTGGAACTATGAATTGATCTAGCCATTCTGTACAAAAATTTGCAACTGTTTTCCCAAAGCTGCTAACTTGTGTATACCCTTGATCCAGAAATAAGCCTGTATCTCAAAAAGACTGAAGAAAGAGAACAAAGGATCCCAATGTACAATATAGTTATATAAGCTTTTTTTTTTTTTTTTTTAGTAAGAAGCAACTAGAAAGTAAGGGTGGAGGGGGTGCCCATCACTTGGGGAAGACTGAACAAATTATAGAATATAAATGTAATGAAATACTACTTTACCATAAGAAATAGTGAAAGAGATGATTCCTGGGAAACCTGGGAAAATTTTTAGAAACTGATACAGAGTGAAGTGAGCAGAACTAGGAGAAAAATTTATGCAATATAACAATCACATTGTTAAGACAAAGAATTTTTGGAGCTCTTAACAACTCTATCAATGATCATGATTTCAAAGTACTTAAGACGAAATATGGTACCCATATCCAAATAGAGAAGTGATCAGAGAAGTGATTAAGGTAAAGAATGAGACAAATATTTACTTCGGTTATAAGCCAATATCTGTCTGTCTATCTATCTGTCTGGCTGGCTGCCTCTCTGTCTGTCTGTCATCTAACTTACACACAATGTAAAATGACAAGTAGTTATGTTGTGATAGAATACTTATATAACATACTCCCAATTATGATATAATTGTCTCCTGTAAGTACCCCAAAGAAAATCATTTCTCTTCGAAGTCCCAAGGTGCCACCTTCTTCATGAGACCTATGGATCACTTTTTTTCCTCAATTTTCCCAGAAAATATTTTGTCTGTGGCTCTTCTTTGCTCTTATGACATGCTATGTTGTATCTTGCATGTTTGTGCACGTAACCCCTGCAGAAGATAAGGATGAAACATGTTTCATTTTTATCTTCATAGCCCTAGAAATCCAGTACTTTACATATTCTAGAGATCAACAAAGGATTGAAGTGAATTGAATACTGTAGGCATATATATGTTGTTTAACTAAGTTATTTTATTTTACTAACACAAGTCTCAGGTGCCATCAATGTTTTCATGATTCATTATCTCCCTGGCCCTGACAAGCTCCACTGGTTTATCTTTAACTAGTGCATGGTATGCACAGTGTATCCTTTATGCCCATCATGTGACATAAATGTGCTCATTAACATGAAAAAAGAAAGAGAAGGAAGGAGAAAAAAGAGAGAGGAAGAAAGAAAAAGAGGGAGAGAGATTTCAATCTATAATTTCTTTAGAAAATATGACTGTACTCTCCTGTTGTACACAATATTAGCGAAATTTTCAGAGAGGAAATTAAAAAACCTTTTAGGTGAATATGAGGAAAATGCCTCACTTCTTATTCATCTTGTTTTTGAAGGTTTCATAGAAGAGAACATGTTATGAAGAGATGGAAATAAATAAATTGTATTTCTACAAGGGATGAAAAATATCCCACAAACTACACTTACAGTCCTCTATTTATACTAGCACATTCTGGGGAAAATACTCAAAAACCTGTTACTAATCATTGAAACCTTAGACTGTTGACATATTTTAAAACTTTTCTAGCCAAATAGTCATGTATGGCAGCCAGAGGTTTAAAGAGCCAGATTTCTAGTCTCATACTGTAGCTTTGTTTAAGCAATATGGAGCATCTCATCATCACTACAGAGGCTTCTGTTGAACACTGAGAGAGTTCATCCAGGCAAAAATATGTGCAGGCTTCTCAGCTAGCTATGCCCTGGAAGGATAGTAACCAACTAAACCATCCTATCTGATGCCCAGCTTTCCATTTACTCTAGAAGTATTAGTTGGTGGGAAGACAGACTACTTTTGACTATACATTCTATGAAATCAGTGGAGAAATGGTGATTTGTTTTTCTAGTATGTATCTAATAATATGAACTACTACTGGACCCAGAAAGCTAGGACTCTGTGTCCTGTCTCTACAAAGATACTCATATGATCTGGATCTATGATTTTTTTAAATTACATTTTAGGGTTTTTTATTTGTTTGTTTTCTGTTTGTTTTGTTTTGTTTTTTTATTGGACATTCTATATCACCCTAACTGGGAGTACTCTAAGACTTGATACAACTAGTGATAGGCATGGGATACTTGATCCGAACCATTTAGACCCTAGGCAATCTTGTCTCTTTTTAGGCAACCTGAAACTCACCATATTGACAAAAGACTTAGTGTGGGGTGGGGTGGGAACCAGATCATCTAGCCTACTGTATCTCATAATTCCTGACTTCAAGTGATCAGCTTCAACTTCTCCAATACTAAAGGTTACTGATTGCTGCCACCATGCCCAGCTGGGATCATGTATGTATATATACACACACATACACACATATACAATATATACATTTACATATATACACATATGTGTGTAATTATACATATGTGTATATACATATATATTTATATTTAATGGTCTGAATTTAGTTCTTGCTAGAGAAAGAGACTACTGAGAAGAGGAGTCATATTCTTTTTCATATAATCCTTTGCTCATTATCCATCCAGCGTGGAGTGCCCACATAAAAGAAAGCACTGTTCTATGGGAGTATTTGAAGATACCATGATATCTTCAAAAGATATTTGAAATTTACAGTCATCTTCATCCCTAATGCTTATACAGGCTATTTGTGTCCTACCTGCTTGTATGGCATTCCATGCTTGTATTGGTACGATCAGCTATAACTGGACACAGGGTACCTTGACCATGACATTGTGGTGTCATTTCGTTACTTTTGGATCATGGAAGACAAACAACAAATGTTCACCCCAGCACCCTGGGGGATATTTTGACTTATATCTAGGATATTTCCAAAGAGTGGAATAAATAGTACTAAAAAGCAATAAGCAGGATTTATCTATCATTCAATAACTTCAGCTTTATGGCAATCAATCAGCAGCCTCAAGTAAAGCAGCAAAATCCTGCATGTCAGCTGATTTCTCCTTGAGAATTCTCAATCAGCTCTTCCGCCTTCTTAGCTTCTACTCCTGCAAGATTTTTCAAGGCGCTCTCCATGGAACAAATCAGGACCACTCTTTCCATGTTCAGTGACTCATCTCTTCTTTAGGAGGTAAAACTCACAAAATCTTCCTTTCTCTTAATTATGAAACAATAATCTTCATTCAATAATTCTAGAGTCTCCAATTATTTAATTCATCGCTATGAATTTTAAGCTTTCCATCTCTGAAAAGTCACATACAAAAGAGCTGAGGGAATACATTGTCCTGAAGCCTCAGTCCTTTTTCTGTCATCAAAGTTTTCTCAGTTTTCCTCTGCCTGTCATACTTTATCTGAAAATGGTGTTTTTTCACGCAAATATTTTTTACATTTTTTCATAAACAATAGTTTTCTCTACCCCTTTTCACAAAGAAATTATTTACATAGGAAAATACATTATCCTGCATATTTCTCAAATTTATTCCATTGTTTCTTTCATGCAAAAAATTCATTTTCTTCACATTCTCACTCCCCCCCAAAATCCATTAACTGCACGTTTAACATGCAAAAAGAGTTGTATCTTGCATCCTGTCTCTATATTGTGGTTTGGTCATTTTATATTTCATGCAAAGAAACACAAAGCAGAAAAGATCACCAGAGGATCAGGCTCAAACACACCTATTTCAGACCCTCTGCTCTACATACCATTTAGGGAGCAGTTATTTTGTGACTGAGGAGGGGAAAAGGCATTTCCTACCTCATTGCACCAGGAGTCTCTAAGGTTGCCTTCACTCTCTGTAGCTAGAAAGGAAATGGTAGGCCTCTCCCTTCTACAAGTCTGTTGGTTCATTGGCTCTTCCTCTTCAATGGCCAATAAAGAGATTATTTCTTTGTCCCAATAGCACCCTAGTCCTTTAAGTGCTAGGTATACACAGCCAGAAACAGTTGGGCTCCATCATCCCTGAGGTATCCAAGCCTTAGGCTAGCATATGTGGCCAACCTGAAACAAAATAGGCAGTTCTGTACACGTCTTGTTGTAAGAAAAATTAAAACCTGGAACAAGCTATATTTTAGTTAAAAACTGGATTTCTCAAATAGTTGACTGGAGACACACACCTACATGTATATATGCACATATACATATGTATATACATATACACATAAAAATATTGTACACATATATATGTATAGATGTACACATAATTTTGAATCAAAGGATAGCTACTTCCTCTGTGTGGGTGATCTTAGCTGACCTTTATCATAATATTTTGCATTTTGCAAAATTTTAAATTTTTTCTACTTACTATCCCATTAGCACTTTTCAATTGTGGATCGTGACCCTCACAATCCACAGTTTAAGCAGTGCCATGAGGTATTATTGCCCTGATTTTGCAGATGAGAAAACTGAAGAACTGAGCTTCAGAAAAGACCAGTGATTTGCACATGGTCACATAATAAATTCAGAGGTAAGATTTATATTCAGGACTTCTTACTTCCAAGTTTTTGATGCTTCTAACAAGTGAGACCAGGTTACAAGACTATGCATGGTGAGCACTAGATTCATACAGCAAGTAACTTCAGCCTTTTCTTTCTGTCCGTACATTATCACAGCACATTTGGTGATGAAAGCATACCTGCACTTGTGCGTTATGTACATAACTTCAACATTTACTTTTTTCCAAAGACAATATTCTAGCACTCAATTTCCACATCATTATCCAATGTTATTGTCTTTCTTGTCAAACATGCCATTATGGTTCTATCTACCTTGCCAGGCATATAGAAGGAATAAATAGATGCTGGTTAATTTCGTGACTTTGGTTACTATTTCTTGATATGAATTGCCTTCATGTACAAGAAAAAAAGTTTTATGGCATCTGCTTTTGCATAATGTTAATAAATGATAGTGTTGAAAGTAGTATTGAATGAATAACAATTGTGTTTTTTTTTCAGTTCAGAAGATCAATGTTACACTTGTTGAAAAGAAAATGGGCCATATTATCTCCGTTTGTCCATAAAATTTCCCAGGAGAGATAGGAGGATTTTAGTATCTGGCTCTAATAAGGCCAGAACGTAAAGATGGAAGTGAATATCAATAGGCAAAAAAAAGTTTTTTGGGATTTTTCCCCCTAAAAATTTAGTTGATATAAAAAATCAGCCATTGCTAGGGATTGATCCTTTTTAGTCCCCAAAGAAACTCAGTATTCTGGAGCAGAAACTCTAGGGAAAGTCTTGCTGGCAGTATCTTAATGAGGGAAACGTTTCTTTCAATTTGTGCCAGTATAATCACTTGCCTTCTATCTACTGAGAAACCTGAATAAACTAGTATGATATAAGATACTGGGTTGCCTGCTGTAACTGTCAAAGCTCAGCATGGTAAAGAAGATGAAGTTTGACCTAGGATTAACATAAACCATTATGGGTGCTTAGAGTTAGACTCAAAAATTTGGATTCAATCATGCTCTTAATTATCAAATGTGTTTCCTGTTAAGAAAAAAGGAATACTGTTTAAAATGTTTGATAATCTGACAAGGCCATGAGGCTTAATGGAACTGATGATTACACACAGATGGATGATTAACTCTTGAGGTTTAATGTTTAAAAAAAAGCTGTGCTGGATTGCTACTTAATGGAATTACACTGCCCATATGGAAAAGAGCTCTACCCTCAATATCCCCAGAATGATGGAACAGGTGGCAGAGTCTGGGCAGGACTACTTGGAATGCACAAACACATTCTGAACTTGAAACTGCCAGAGAGGATTTGGGGGTTTTAAAAAAAATCTTTTAAAATGTGTTAACTTTACCAAACTTTATGATTTTGAACAATGAAAAGTTAAAAAAATGAATCCTAAAGGTTCTTCCTTTAATGGACATTTGATATCATATTAAAATTTGGATGCCTGAGGATGAAGTCTGTGTTTGTAAGGGGAAGATGGAAAATGGCTTAGCCATATAAGGTGAAAGAATCACATGACCAGATTTTGTTTTACATATGGGAGGGACTTCAGCAGTCATGTAGCCCAACCCACACAGAAAAGGAATTCTCATGATAGCAAATCTGAGAAGTGATCTGAGCTCTGCTCGAAGACCTAAGCTCTGCTCGAAGACCTCCCTGGTGAAGAACCAATGCTTCCAAGGCAGCCCATTTTACCCTTGGACAGGTCTCATCATGAGGAAGGTTTCCCTGATATGGAGAAAAAATTGTAGCTTCTATTCCATTCCTTTAGTCCTTTTCTCTGGGAACAAATCAAATAAATCTATGTACCAAATGGTACCCCTCTAAATGTTTAGAGTTCTCAAGCCTTTCCACACAGTCATCTGTTCTCTTCTAAGGCTAAGCCTACTCAAATTATCTAACCAATTCCCGAGGTCATTGCCATCTTGCTTGATTTCCACTGGATGTTCTCCAGGTTAGCTAGGCACTTTGGAAATGGTGGCATACAGAATTAAACAGAAGAGTCCAGATATCAGATGATCAGAGGAAAGATCACCTCCTAATTGCTGGAAGGTATACCTGCCTTAATGTAATTCAAGATTATCTTCCATGAAAGTGTTGATAGGCATAATCACCACACCACCATTACCAGCATCATTATTATTGTAATAAACACAATACTAGTAGTAAGAAAAGAACTACAGTATATTCAATTATTGAATAAAATTTAATCTTTGGTAACAATCTCACAAAGAAACAAGTCATCTCACCTTTACAATTCTTTTTCTAATTTTGCTATAAATTGAAAAATGTACTCTCTATATATGTCATATTATAACATACATTAATATAGTATAAACACTGTTATATGCTACAATATAATGTTATAGTATGCTATCCTATAATGTTATATAATGTTTAATGATATGATACACTATAACTAAAACTATATATAATAATATGTAGCGTAGTACTTTGTGATGTGATGTGATAACACAAAAGTAGCATAGCATAATATGAAGGGGTAGGGTGTATTCAGAGAACGCCTCTGGTGTAAGGGCTGTTGCACCCTTTTCAGTGTTGCTTTCCATCTTTGATGTCCACCTGATTTACCCATCGCTCACCTGTGGCTCTAAAAAGCTGTAGCACGCACTGTGGTCACACTGGATAAACCAGGTTGGCACAGAGGCTAAACTAGACTGAGGGTAAAGGAAGGATCTCAAATCCTTTAGTGAAGTAGGGGGGTTTCGATCCTAAGCATGTGAAGACTTCTCTTAGTAGAATGGGTGAATTAGAACAATTGTTCCAAGGACAATGAAAACAGCTGAAGCAGGTACTGTGTGAATGTTTACAGTTTGATGAGACTTCAAAGACATATCCCAAACCATCACCAGCCATCTTGAATTTGACTTGCCAGTAGACTCTGATGACTCTGGAAGAGAAAATGAGGCCTACAATTTCATTGTAGGCCTCATTTAAATCTAATTTATGCATGTCAAAAGACATGATCTATTTTTTACCTACTCAATAAACACAATAACAATTGTATTTTTTTCACTTCAGAAGGCCAATGTTACACTTGTTGAAAAGAAAATGGACCATATTATCTCCATTCGTCCTTAAAATTTCCTAGGAGAGACAGGAGGATTTTAGCATCTGGCTCTAATAAAGCCAGAATGTAAAGATGAATGTGAATATCAATAGGCAAAAAAAAAGTTTGTTGGGGTTTTTCCCCCTAAAAATTTAGTTGATATACAAAATCAGCCATTGCTGGGAATTTTTACCAACTATTTTACCTACCTCAAAGTCCTGTAGGACTTCACAGGCAAGCAAAGATGCAGCAAGTGTGGATGCACTGGAAGGTGTACAAACCTACACACAGACAGTCTAAGCTATAGGTTTGTCTTCTCATTGAACTGAAGCAGCAGTGGGATTGAGCAGTCCCCTGGCTGTCTAAGCAGTCTTTTTGAAGGACTAACACTGCTCACCTCCTGGTGTGAAGGAGCTAAAAGATGTTCTAAAAATTGTCTGTTTCACCCAACTCTGATCTGTATACCTTGGCAGATGGGAATTCCAACCTGTGGTTGAGACCCCTCAAAAAGTATAATAACATTTACAAAGATGATTCCGCTCACAAATTTAGAGATATCTCCACTCCAAATGTTCTTGTGGGCTATTTGTACCCAGCCTATGATAGAGCCTTCTGAGATCACATTCATCTAATCCAAGGGTGGGCAACCTGCAGCTTTGAGGCCACATGTGGCCCTCTAGGTCCACAATCGAGACCCTTTGGCTGAATCCAAACTTCACAGAACAAATCCCCTTAATAGAAAGATTGAACTCTAATTATCCACAGTTGGACACATAGTACCATGACTCCAACATTTTGGTCGTCTTCAAGAATGAAGGACAACAACCAAACAGCATAATATGATATAATGTGGCCTGATGTAATGTGGCTGGATGTAATATGGCACGATGCAACACATAATATAATATAGTGCAATACAATATAATAAAATGTAATATAACATAAGATAGTATAGTATAGCGTAATTAACATAACATAATATTTTGATACAATACAGTATGCTATCACTAGTATAGTATGCTATATAGAACACTGTATTACTATTACTGTTTATACCACACTGTACCATAGTATATTATACAATTATATACTGGTATGTATGTGTGTGTACTTCACTGTAGTATAGAATATTGTACTGTTATAGGTAATATAGTAAGGTAAAATGAAATAAGCAGTAACACTGCTCAGTCTATTATAGAAATAAAACTATTTTGTTTCATCTCAGGCTGTCTTTTCAAATCTTTTAACTGCTGGGGGCAGAGTCAAGATACAGAGTAGAAAAATGCATATACTCTAGTGCTTCCCCCACAGCCCACAAAATACTTGCAAAAAACGACTCTCAACAAATTCTAGAGCAACAAAAGTCATAGAAGAACAAAGTGAAATAGGTTTCCAGCCAAAGATAACCTGGAGGCTGACAGGAAAGGTATATCTCAAGGGACGCTGACCAGAACAGAGCATAGCCTTGTTTTGACCACTTGGCACTGGGAGGAACAGGATCTGAATAGACCTCTGGGGCAGAGGTCGCAGCAGGGAGGGTCCCAGATCCCTCAACCCAAAAGGGACAAAGAAAGCTCCAAAGGTCAGTGTGGGAGGTCTTTCCCAGTTGGGTGAATGGGGTTCCTCCATCAATAGCCCCAGGCACCAGCAGGAGCAGCAGATTACAGGCAGTTATGGTGGCCAGGAAGCAACATGGATCCATTGTCAAGGCAGCTCAGCTTAAAGCCTCTGGCAGTAGGGAGCAGCTGATTTAAACCTCAGCCCTCAGTGATGGCCCCACCCCCACCTAAAGCCCCAGGGAATTGAGCAGCTGAGTCAAATCTCAGCCTTGGACATGGTACCAGGGAGAGGAGAGGCAATAGAACCCTCCTCTTGACAAAGAATTCAGAAGTCAAGTAAATGTCTGGGAAAATGCCCAAAAAAGAAAAAAAATATATAAGACCATAGAAGATTACTTTCTTGATGAACAGGTGTCTCTTCCATCCTTTCAGATGAGGAAGAACAAGGCATACTGTCAGAGGAAGTCAAGGCTCCTGCCTCCAGTACCTCCAAAGTGAATGTAAATTGGGCTCAGGCAACAGAAATACTTGAAAAGTGAGTTAACAGCTTGCTAAAGGAGAGCCAAACAATACTGAGGAAAATAACACCTTTAAAAAGAGGCTAACTCAATTGGAAAAAGAGTTTCAAAAAAATCTATGAGGAGAAAAAGGCATTAAAAAGCAGAATTAGCCAAATGGAGGAGAAAGTTCAAAAGCTCACCGAACAAAATAGTTCTCTGAAAGAGAGAACTGAATTCAGGGAAATGAATAACAATGAGATAAACCAAACAGTTAGAAAACAAAACCAAAAGCTTGAAAAAAATTGAACATAAAGTGAAACATCTCATTGGAAATACAACTGACCTGGAAAATAGATCCAAGAGAGACAATTTAAAAATTGGGGGACTACCTGAAAGCCATCATCAAAAAAAGAGCCTAGACATTATCTTTCATGAAATTATCAAGGAAAATTGTCCTGATATTCTAGAACCAGAGGGCAAAATAAATATTGAAGAATTCACCAATCACCTCCTGAAAGAGACTCGAAAAGAGAAGCTCCTAGGACCATTGGGGCCAAATTCCAGAGTTCCCAGGTCAAGGAGAAAATATTGCAAGCAGCTAGAAAGAAACAATTCAAATACTGTGGAAATACAATCAGGATAACACAGGATCTGGCAGCTTCAACATTAAGGGATTGAAGGGCTTGGAATAGGATATCCTAGAAGTCAAAGGAACTGGGATTAAAACCACGAATCACCTACACAGCAAAATTGAGCATAATATTTCAAGGGAAGAAATGATCATTCAGTGATACAGAGGTTTTTCTAGCATTCATGTTGAAAAGACCAGAACAGTATACAAAATTTGACTTTCTAATACAAGAATCAAGAGAAGTTTGAAAAGGTAAACAGGAAAGAGAATCATAAAAGACTTTCTAAAATTGAACTGTCTACATTCATACACGGAAAGAAAATATAACTCTTGAGACTTTTCTCAGCATTTGGGTAGGTGGAGGTATGTACACACACATACACACACACACACACATAGACAGAGAGTACAGGTTGAGTTGAATCAGAAGAGATATCTATAAAAATAAAAATTAAAGGGTGAGGGAAGAAAATACTGGGAGGAGAAAGGGAGAAAGGCAATGAGGCAGGCTGTAACTCATAAAAGAGATAAGAAAAGCCTTATTCAATGGAGGAGAAAAGGGAGAAGGGGAGAGAGGAAAAGTGAAGCTACCTTCTCCACATATGTCTTAAGGAGAGAATAACATGCTCACTAAATTTGGTATGAAAATCTATCTTACATTACAGGAAAGTAGGGTAGGAGGCGACAAGTGGGGTGAGGGGAATGATAGAAGGGAGAGCAAATGGTAGAAGGGAGTAACTAGAAATAACACTTTGGGGAGTGGACAAGGTCAAATGAGGGAATAAAAAAATAAGATGGGATGGGGTAGGATAGAGGGCAAAATAGTTAGTATTACACAACATGATTATTTTGGAAGTCTTTTGCAAAACAACACATATTTAGTCTGTATTGAATTGCTTGCCTTCTCAGTGGGGATGGGTAAGGAGGGAGGGAGGGAAAGAAGTTGGAATTCAAAGTATTAGAAAGGAATGTTGAGAATTATTATTGCATATGACCAGGAAATAAGAAACACAGGTAATGGGATGTAGAAATTTATCTTGTCCTACAAAAAAAGAGTGAAGATGGGAATAAGGGAAGGGTGCAGTGTGATAGAAGGGAGGGTTCATTGAGGGAAGGGGTAATCAGAATGCAAGGTATTGGGGGTGTGGGGAGGGGAGAGATAGGGAGAAAAATTGGACATGTTACAAAGTGATGTACAAGCAATTAGTATTAAAACAATTGACTGAATTAATTACTGAGACTAAATCAGAGGCATCTTTAGTTTGGGAAGAAGAATTTTAGTCTAAATTTCCTAGAGGCAAGGAAGCTCAGGTAAAATTTGGCACTGATGGAAAAGTTAAGATTTTAATGGTAAATTTGATTTTGTAATTGTTATTTAATCAGGCACTAGAACATATAAAGAACGGCATGTAAGCCACTTAAGAGTTGCTTCAAAAGATATTCCTTAGCCAATGTGAAATTATAGTCATATCTGAAACCTGGTTTTTGGAACTTGCTATTTTAAGATTCTAACTGTTTTTCTGAGTCTAACTCCAGGTATGGATAGTAAGAAAGTTGGTCTGAGCTTCCAATCCATGATGCCAGTAAGCCTGTGAGATGCTGGAATGAACTGAAAATGGTGATCTCATGAGAAGGATGGGAGAATGGGCTGAAGGAGGCTTCTCCTGACTCAATTTCCCCACGGACACCTGGCAGACTTTAAACCTGACTCAATGCAAGTTGACAATCTACTCCTGCCTGGAATTGACATGAAGGTGGGGAGATATTTTTTCCCTGCAATGTCTTTACTCTTAGTGGCAATTTCCTATAGTCAATTGTAAACTTAACACCAGATCTATTAAATTATAGATTTTTGGTAGGGGAACATCCAAGTTTAAGTCTAAAATTAAGCTATTAGGCTTAGGACTTTAGACCAACAACAATAGGTTAGGGTCCTTTAATTCTTAGTAATCGTGTGGAGACAATCAGGTCAAGGGCTTGTGAAGTTAACATACATAGTTATTATTTCTGTTTCAATTGGTTAATATTAAAAAAAATCCTTTGTGGTCTATATTGTAAATACTTTAAAAGAAGTATCACCTGACCAAAAGTTGGAATTGTTTTATGTGATATGAACTGTGTTAAAAATGAAAAATAAAAAAAATAAAATCTTTTAAATTCTTCTCTTGTCTTCACAAATCTATAGTGATCTTCCTTCCCTTTCTGACTTCATTTTCTGTTTTGTTTTTACTTCCATTATACTAATTAGGAATGTCCAGGCTATTTTACATTATTTTTATTTTCATGTATTTGTAATGAATAATATACTGTAATAAACTACAGTATTACAGAATAATAAAGTAAAATATTGCATGATATAGTGTTATATAATACAAGAAATACACTTGCTATATAGAGCTAGATTGGCTTCATCCATACAGCATCAGGCATTTGCCCATGTATTCAACATATATTATTAAATACCTGGTTAATGTAGTTATTGATAAGATTTAGTTCCACTAGCCAAAGGCATTGTCAATAAAAAAAACAAAAACAAAAACAAAGGAAAGGAGAATGCATAGCTAAATGGAAGTATGACTCAGAGGTTTTCTTTAAAGAGACAAATAAATTGATGACAAATAAACGGCAAACTCAAATGTTTAAAGAAACATTATTTCATGGAATATTTGGTCATCTGATACTGTAGTGCTCTTAGATACTATGATTTGTCAAGTTATGGCCTTTTTATTGAACAAGATTCCTACAATTGTCATTTCAAAATGACTCTTCCAAAGGCATGAGGAGACTCTGAGTTTCATTATTTCGCTCCAAGAGGAATAATGCTTAGATTTTAAATAATGACATATTAGTAAAAACAGTTTCTGAAACACTTATTCTTAAAATGCACAGTACATTGTGTTTTAAAAAAATCTTTGAAAATAGTGAGTTTGGATTCAGAAATACTTAGTTTCAGATGTTTGTAGGATACTTGGCACCACTTCATTCTCTAACTACAACATATCAGATAAATCTTCTTACTATATGAAAGCTCTATTTACTCAGAACATTATCAGGAGCTGAGGTTTTAGTGACCAATGGTGTTCTACTGTATTCACTGATGAAATTAGTCTCCTTTTATAACACTGGTATATCTCTTCTATTTTGTGTAATTGAATCATGACCTCTTTTAAACTTAAAGGGACCTTAGAGATAATCCAGTTCATATATTTACTTTTTCTAAGAAAATCAAAATACCAAGAGGTGACTTGCATTGTCCAAGGTTGCACAGCTAGTGCCAACTCTACCGTCCTGTAGAACACACTGCCAAGTCTCTTCAAAGTTTTAGCAACATCATGTTTTATCAGAACCTTCTGGCATTCATATCCTTATGAAGTGATGCAGAACAAGCTACTGTCATGGAAACTTTAGGCTGATTGTTTACCCACAGACTCTGAAACTAGGGTGCAACCAAATGTCTTTTTTAAAGTAAATTTTAGATAGTATAAAATTACAATCTGGTCTGTCTCTGAGATTCTTTATGAGCTGATAGTTTGTCCTTTCCCCTAAGAAAATACTTATGTTATTTTCTCTGCGCACAAACTCCAGGATCTAAAATGTCATACTTCCAAATTCTCTTTTGCAGTCTTTGATCGACTTCCATACTGGGCCACATCTTTCCAATAATCAATTAAAAATGGCCTTGCCAAAATTCCTGACTTTGCATGTCATATAGTTTTAGAGAAGGAATCTGGAAGTTTCTAATAAAAACATCTGTGAATAAGCCACAGGTGTGGAACTGAGCTCTGCAGTAATCAATAATGATTGCATAGATGTTAGAACACTTAAGTGACTTGCTCAATAATTGCCACATCATTTCTAAGTTGTTCTCTATAGTCTATTTGTGACATAACCTTTTGGTTTCTCAGCTAATACATTGCTTTTCTTTAAATTCTCCCATTTTTTTTAGTCAAACAAGATATAAACATGTTGTATAAAGTACATAAACAAGTAATTGCCCTGTATTTGGAGGGGTCATTTGTCTCCTTATTTTTTGATAATAGATGTGACCCATTCTCTTAAGAAATATGAGACTAGTCTTCTACACAACATGACTAATGTGAAAATTTGTTTAATAAGAATGTATATGTAGAGTCTATATCAAATTGCCCATCTTTGGAGGCGGGGGAGAGAGGAAATTTGGAACTTATGGAAATAAATGTTGAAAATCAATAGTGAATTAGTGTGTGTTTCTTCCCATAACCCCTCCAACACCTGTTATTTTAATTTTTTCGGTCCTTACCAATCTGTATAAGATCAAACACAGGGTTGCCTTCTTTGCCTTTTACCAAGCATTTTAAATAGATAGTTATTCTTAGAGTGGATTTCTTCTTTTGGAAATTGCCTTTTCTTGTCCTTTGGCAATTTATTGGATTATATGTCTTGCTCCATAAATTGGAAGTAAATTTTAAAAGAAAAAAACTGCAAAGATTTTATTTTCCCCATTTGCTTTCTCACTTCTAATGTTGACTCCTTTTTCATGCAAAATCTTTCAATTTTTTTGTAATAAAAATGTTAATTTTATCTTCTATATTGCCTTAGTCAAGAAGATTGTTTTTATCTAGTTAACTGAAGATATTTACTTCCTTCTTCCTCTAAAGTGCTTATGATGTGACCATTTACCTCTAAGTCACAAATCTGGTGTGAGATGTTGGTCAATAACGTAATTTCTTTCCAGTTTTCCCAAATTGTGAAGTTTTTACTTATAATGCTTAGAAACTTGTGGTTTATTTATCAATATTCTATTTCACTTTTGTATCTTGGGGCCCCAACTTATTCCACTGGTTGATTCCTCTATCTTTTTTTAATTGTACCAAATCATTACAACAATTAATCTTTCATACAACAGTTTGAAATGCAATTCTGATATCTCACCCATCTTTCTCACTTTTTTCATTACTATTTTGAGATTATTACCCTTCCTTCACCACCAAGTGATATGCATCATTATATTTTCTAATTGCATAATGTAATAATTTCATTCTTTGATATGACACTGAATAAGTAAATTAATTGAGATAGTATTGTTAATGTTATTATTGGAGTGACCAAACAAGTCATTTTTTTCTCAATTTAGGTTAGGTTTATTTTTATTTCTGTAAAGAGTGTGTAGTATTGCAATTTTTATTCATATTGTTATTAGGTGAATCTTAATAAATAGGTATCTAAATATTTCATATGTTCTGTAGTATTTTAAAAGAAATTTCAATCTCTTTCTTTTCAGTTTTGTTTGTAGTTAACATACATGGCAATGTTTTCTGCACATTTAATTTATATCTTATTATTGTGCTAAAGTTATTCATTGTTTCAATATTTTTTTAATTGTTATTTTTGGTTCTGTGGATAGGGCATCTTATAAGTTTAAAAAAGTCATGTTTTTGTTTTCTCTTTACTAATATTTATTCTCCAAATTATTTTTTTTGGTCCTTTTCTTACTATTGTAACCAGCTTTTCTAACACTTTGTTAAATAATAATGATGATAATGGACATATTTACTTTAAACTTGATTATGTCAGAAAGACCTCTAGCTTTTCCCCTTTGTGTACACACACACACACACACACACACACACACACACACACACACATGCATGCATGTGATTGTGGAGTAAAGGAGGGAGAGAGAGAAAGGGAGAGGGAGAGGGGAAAAAGGAGAGGAAAAGAGAGGGGAAGAGAGAAGGAGAAAGAGAAAGAAAGAGAGAGAAACAAAATAAATCCGCAAATTAATGAACCCTGTTCTTCTAAAGTCCATTCTCTGTCAAGAATTGGGTGATATGCTTCAATGAAAGTCCTTTTAAGACTTTGTTTTATTTGTTTGATGTTAATTCTTTTGAATTGTTTCTTTCTAGTTGCTTGCAGTATTTTCTCCTTCACCGATATTCCCTGAGGTTTTCAATTTAGGATCTCTTTCAGGAGGTGATCATTGAATTCTTTCAATGACCACTTTGACCTCTTAATCTAGGAACTCAGGGGAGTTTTCCTTGCTGATTTCTTGGAAGATACTGTCTATGATCTTTGTTTTTCCATCATGACTTTCCAGTGGACCAATAATTCTTAGATTTTTCGCTCATGGGTCTTTTTCAGATCAATTGTTTTTTTTTTTTTTTCCAACGAGGTATTTTATATTTTCTTCTATTTTTTCATTCTTTAGATTTTCTTTGACTTATTCTTCATGACTTATAGAGTCATTAGTTTCTACTTGCCCAATTCTAATTTTTACCGAATTGTTTTCTTCAGTTAGCTTCTGCACCTCCTTTTTTAAACAGTTATTTTTTCCAATTAAGTTTTGTATCCCTTTATCCATTTGGCCAATTTTACTTTATTAGGAACTGATTGTATTTTTAAAATCATTGGTCAATTTTTCTTCTATCTCTTTAATTTGGGTTTTAAAATCCTTCTTTAGATCTTCCAAAAGTGCTCTTTGGACTTGGGAACAGCATATTCCCTTTTGAGGTTTCAGATGTGGGTATAATGTCAATGCTGTCCTCTTCTAAATTTATGTATTGTTCTTCCCTGTCCCCATAATAAGATTCTATGGTCTTTGGTTTTCTAATTTGCTTCCTGCTCATGGTGACTGCCTTTTTCCTCACTTTTAAAATGGATCTCTGCTTCTGGGGCACAGGGGGTCTCTCCCACATTTCTTGTGCTGGGAGGTAGGGTCCTGGTTACTGGCTTTGTGTTCTGTGGCATCTGTTTTTTTTCAACTAGAAGCTATGTAATACTGCAGCTTATCTGGTACTGAGCTGGCTGGTGTGTGCCAAGATCAAGGCCAGGTGAAGTCTGAGTTCCTCTGAGCTTACACCAAAGCTCATGGTGTGAGGTATGGCAGAGGTGTGGTCTGGCTGCTAGAGGTCTCTTCCTCCACTAGGGCTGCACTAACCTTGTTTGTGTTGGTGTTTTCTCAATTCCCCTGGCTGTGCTAAGGCACACCTGGAGTCCTGCTGTTGGCACTTGCTGGCTCCACACCCTTTGGGCTCAGGATCTCCTGCTTGTCTGTTCAAGTGGAACTTGCTGGGATGCTTCCTTTCCTGCACTAGTCCCCTTCAGCTACAGTAAGAGTGACCCTTCTTGGTGATCTCCCTAGCCTCCCAAGCTAAAAGACTATTTTATTCTGTCCCCTATTGGCTCCACTATTCCAGGAGTTTTCTTGGGACCATATTCTCTGGGTTTTTTAAGGTTAACCAGGGAGGGTGAGAGCACTTGCAGTTTACTCTGTCATCTTGACTCCCAAAAGTTCAAGTAGATGACTTTCAAAGATTTAGGTGGTGGGCTGATAGCCCCAGGAGTAGCCGCTGCAACTGCCATGGGCCCTACATTTCTTTTTCGCTCTGTTCTGCTGGACTCCCATCCTGTGCTGAGTGGTTTGGGAATTTGAACTGTGGCTGGTGATTCAGCCTACCCAGGGTTGCTCCCACTTCACTATGGCCGCATTTGTGCTGGTGCTTCCTGTGCTCTCTATGTTCCACTAGCCTGGTGCAACAGATTCTGTCAATCTTTCTGGTGTTCTGGACTGGATATCTGTCTCCCAGTGGATTCTGTAACTCTGAAATTTGTTCAGATTCACTTCTTAGAAGTATCTGAAGGGATTTGTGAATGAGAACAGGTGATTCCCTGCTTTCACTCTGCCATCTTGACCTTGACCTCCTCACCTGAGTTCTTGAATCTCTCAAGGCTGTTTTTATTTACTATGCTGCTGTCATTACATAGATTCCTCACTTTACTCTGCATCATTTTCTACTTCCCTGGATTCTTTGAAATTATCTCTTTCATTTATTGTTTGCAAAAAACACCCCATCATATGCATATGCCACAATTTATTCAGACATTCCACAATGAATGGACATATTTTTAGTTTTCAGTCCTTTTGTTTATTTTTTATCCCACTTTCAAGACCAGGGATGTTGTTTTGCTTCCAAATATTATCTTCCCAGTATTATCCTGGCTTGTAAACATCCCCTTCCCTATATCTAGATGTTTTCCTGTTGAGTTTTATTCATTAATATATTAAACTCTGTGTTCATTGTTCATTCCTACCTCGCCTGATTCAAATAATAATTGGATTTGTCTGATGTCATTTTCCCCTTTCGCTATATTTATATACAATTTTCCTCACACACCCCAATTGTGAATATTGAAAAATTAACTTTACTCCATTCTTTATGCTTTGTATTCTCTCTATATTGTATAATCTTTCTCACTTAATCCCCTTATGCCGCTTGGCACAGAAAGAGTATACCACCTGTTCTCCTGTGTTTATTTTATGACACTCTCTTAATACTCTTTGAAAATATTAAAGTTCAGAAGGGACACTCATTTCTTCTCCACTTATTAGATCATTAGCACTATCACTGCACTATCACCCCCTTGTGATCGCTGTTTACATTTCTAGGTTTCTCTTAAGTCTTATATTTACATTTCAATGTTCTTATTTAGTCTCATCAATAATTTAAAAAATAATTAATTAGGATTAATTCTTAGTCTTTAATGGTGACTTATTGAATGTATATTTTTATTGCCATATAGTGAGTAGGATATGTTTAATTTTACTATTCTCTGTTGTTGTTGGTTTTTTTTTTTGCTTTACAATATTTTGTCATTTTTTTGGTAAATGTATACCACTTGTTATTGCCAGTTAGCAATCAACATCTATCTAATTTTTAAAAGTATTTTCAGGTCTTTTACTTATTTATTTTTGTTACATTTGTCCGGCTCTGAAAGGGATACGTTGAGTTCTCCATTATTAGTGTTACGGGCTATTTCTCCCTATAATTCATATAACTTTTCCTTTTGGATGTGATGCCATTTGGTACATGTATCTTAAGTAATGGAACTAACTAACTGTGGTACATTTTATCAAAATGTAGTTACTATGTTTGTCTCTTATAAGTCTGCTTTTCTTGTTGCTTTGTTCAAAATAATTATTTTCTCCATTTTTTAAGTTGGTGCCTAATAGACTTCAGGGGGGCGGAGCCAAGATGGCGGAGTGAAAGCAATGACTCACCTAAGCTCCTGGAAAAACTCCTCTGGATATCTCTGGGGGGAGAGTCTGACCAGACTTTGGAGGTGTAGAATCCAGTGGGTGACAGACTTTGACGGATTCGGAGCCCAGGTTGGACTGGAGGGTCCACGGGAGGGATCTGTTCCGCGGGGGTAAGACCCCGGCACACAGCGCAGCGCGGTCGGCGCGGCAGGGCGGAGGGGACCTGAGGGGCCCAAGAGTGGGGGCGAGACCAGCGGAGCAGGAGATAAGCCAGGCCGAGCCGATGAGAGCCGCTGAGCGCCAGATATCAGTGCAGCAGCCCTTGAAACCTTCAGCCTGAACACTGGACTTCGGTGGGTCATCTACTTGAACTTCCAGGAGCTGGGATGGCGGAGTGATCAGTAAGTGCTCTCTCCTCCCCCCTGATGACCGTGAGGGAACCATAAAGTTCTTCCCCAGATTAATCCTGGATCAGCGGGAACAGCAGAAGGGGGCGGGTGGTCTCATAACACCAGAGGCTGGAAAAGTGGCAAGGGGGGATTCTTCCTACTGTGGCGGAGGCGATCTGGAGGGACAGACGACTCAGGGCAGAGAAAATTCGCACTGAGACCCAGGCAAGCCTCAGCTCTGGGAGACGAGCCCCAGGAGGGGCGGGAACACGCATTAGCTTCTAGGCGTGCCCCAGCCCTCCAGGGGAAAAGGGAAGACAATAAGGAAGCTGGGATCACCATCCCCTGACCTTGCCTTTGCCTCAAGTAAGCTGAGGAGATCTCCTGAGACCACACCACCCCTCCCACACACCTAACAAGCTAACCCCAGGGTTGATCTGGGAAACAACAACAACAACAAAAAAAAAAGCCTGCTTTTAGCCTAGACACACATCAACTCAACTTAAAAGATCTGTATCTTCTGACTGAAAGAACCAAAAGCTACAACACTCAGCCAACATCATGAATCGGAAAAAGCAGACGAAAAGTGAAAAAACCATAGAATCTTTCTATGGGGATAAGGACCAAAACACAAACACCAAAGAGGTCAGAGCTGAGACTGTACTTCCATCTGAAACCTCAGATGGGACTATGAATTTCTCTCAAGTACAACTAGATTACCTGGAACATCTGAAGAAGGATATAAAAGAAAAACTGGCCAATGATTTTAAAATTATAAAAAAAGAATTCACTGATGAGAACATCACTCTGAAAAAGAAAATTGAAGAAATGGAAAAGGAAGTTCAAAAATTAACTGGAGAGAATAATTCCCTAAAAGGAAGAGTTAATCAAACGGAAAAGGAAACCCAAAACCTAATTGGGAAAATTGATCAGATGGAAAAGGAAACCCAAAACCTAACTGGGAAAACTGGTCAAATGGAAAAAGAAGTACAAAAATTAAATGGAGAAAATAGCTCCTTAAAGGGAAAAATTGGTCAGATGGAAAAGGAGATGCAAAAGCTAACTGAAAAAAACAATACGATGAAGATTAGAATTGGGCAAGTAGAAACTAATGACTCAATGAGGCAACAAGAATCAGTCAAACAAAATCTAAAGAATGAAAAGATAGAAGAAAATGTAAAATATTTAATTGGAAAAACAACTGACCTGGAAAATAGATCCAGGAGAGAAAATTTAAGAATTATTGGCCTGCCAGAAACCCACGATGAAGAAAAGAGTCTGGACAATATCTTCCAAGAAATTATCCAGGAAAACTGCCCAGAAGTACTAGACTCAGAGGGCCTAATAGACTTCAGTCTTCATTTGTAAAGAGTATTTTTAAAACAATATGTTGTTAGATATTGCTTTCTGATCCAATATGCTATCTCCTTCTCTTTTATGGCTGACTCATCTTCATATCCCCTTATATTCAGCAGGATATTAGTCTACAGTTTTTTTCTTTTTCTGTGTTTCAGTTCTGTCTTGAATAGGTTATTGTGGCCATATTTGTATCATGGAAATAATTTAGTAGGACCCATCTTTTTCTGTTTTTTTTTAGTTTATATAATATTGAAAGTTCATTCGTGGATTTCTTTTCATTTCTTTCTGAGACTGGTTTTCTCAAAATACTTTGATAATAATCCTATCCTATTGGCTCTCCAATTAAGTTTTTGGAAATGTAAGACTGGGAGAAAGAGTCAGAAGCAATTCGATATTTTACATGGCATCAGAATGCAAAAGCAAAAAAAAAAAAGATCACTCTTCAAATTTATCAATTTCTTTTCATTTTTTTTTCTGTATTTCATTACTTCATCAAAAATGTTGGCAGTAGAATAATTTCATTAACCATCCTTACAGAACATAGGGTCTCTGAAAGATTACATTTCCTCCTTCAGCACCACCATAAAATGACTTTTTTTTATTAATTAAGATCGTATTTCTTCCTTTTTGGCATTGTATTTTCCCTCCTGTTCAGTATATCTGGACAGGGTAGGCCTCGCATGGGTATATAGCAATTTGTGATATTCTATATCAAGATACAGTGGCTTTGTAATAGTGATGAACTCAACTTCTGGTAACTGTGAATTTACAAAGCAAAGGGTCACCAGCCACTCTGTATCTGAGTGTCACTAAAAGGCAATACTGCCTGGGTTGACGTTTTGCCAGCCTTCAGGGAGTATCAGCTCTGATGGTTATTTTCCAGAGCTTAAATAGAACTGAAACATGATTAACTAGAGGAGAAAGCAAATCTAATTGGAGAATAAAAATTACATTGAACTTTTTCTTCAATCAAAAGCAAATCTGAAGGGACCAAGGTACAAATACCACAGCAGTTAATATGAATATTGTCAGAGAATGTATTTATGTAGTAATTAGAGATAGGGGAGGTATATTTTCCCTACCTTCTCCCCAGAGTTACATTCATTCAGGGAGTAAATAAAACCTTAATGCACACTGTCAGAAAAGTGTCTCAGATTGCATGGTATTCTTAGTGATGGTCATCAGAGTGTTATAATAACAATATATAGCATTTATATAACACTTTCAAGATTTCAAAGTATGTTGTGTAAGTATATTTTATTATTTCAGACTCAGAGCAATCCTGCAAGGTGGATATCATTGATATATTATTCTCCCTATATTGCAAATGAGAAAACTGAAGGTTAGGGAAACTAAGTGAATTTTTCCAAGTCTTCTAAGAAATGAAATATATCCATGATGTCATGACTCCAATATGTATGTGTATGTGTGTGTATTTCTCCCAGACCAGCAATCTATCCAATAGACCATATTATCTTATTATCATTAAGCATTTGGTGATATATTTGAAAAATGAATTTGTATAGCAAGATGCTATAGTGTTGGTGAGGTACTGAAACCCTGAAAAAAATCAGTGAACTAATGAATTACTTTATATAGCATCTTCTTCCCAACAACTCCATGAGGTAACCAGTATAAACATTATCATCCTCATTTAACAGATGAAGAAAACCAAGTTTAGAAATTAACCAACTTTTCTAGAGATGACTAAAATAAACCCTATTAGATCTTAGGTAAGTAACTTCATGTCTCTGAGACCCAGCTACCTCATCTGTAAGTAAAATGGTGGAGAATGGACCACTTTATCTTTAAACGAGGTATAGTTGATTGTTGTTTTATCTTGACTAGGCATATCCCAGATCTTTATCCTGTTTTGTGGAATAAATCTATCAACAACACTATTAAATGTCACTATGGGCTACTATGCTAAATTCTGGAACTGCAAGGACAAAGATCAAACAATGAACACTTTCAAGGTATTTACCTTCTCTTGGAGGAGACGAACACATGCAAGTATATTCAAAATCTATTCAAGGTACGTGAGTCAATTTTGAGAGAGAAAAGGCACTAACACTAAGGGAATCAAAAAAGACCTTAAGCAGGAAAATAAACGAAAATATTTCTTAAGGAAAGTGTTCATGTCTAATGACAATGTTGGTCTTCTTAATTAAGTGAAATGAGTGCCTAGTGAAAACCTAAGTGTTTTACTCACTGATGTTCAGTGTGAGTCCCACCCCAACATAATGAATAAGATGGTCAGCAAACATTTTAAGTCACCAGAAGAGAAGATGTTGTCAGCTACTTGAGATGCTTTGGGCAATGCTAAACTCTTTACTTCTTTAGATACTTCTTAAAGAAACCATCTGAAATCTCAATATTTTCCTTCCTGCCTACACCTTCATGCTCCATTTTATTCTAGTAAAACCAATAGGCAGAATTTAGCTTTGGGAAGAAGCCCAGAAGGTCTGAAATCCTGTATGTGAACAGTGTATTTTTAGAATTATGGTAACAGCTGCTAAGAAACATATTTCTAATTTGTAGTTGTAGTGTGAGTTTCTGAACATAAATGTGTGGTAAAGAAAGATAATGGATATAAGAAAAAATAGAAAGAATTATAGCAAAGTGAACACTATCTTTGGCTGCTGTTGAAGAAAAATCAACTGCTATAGATGGCATGTCAAAATGAAGCTATAAATATATAATAACTATGACAAATTGATGGATTCCCTCCCCCATTCTCTCTGATTCACTCTCCTTTCTATCTCTATCTGTCCCACATGGCTTGCCCAGTTCAGGTGACTCCAAACGTGAGCCAAGAGAATCACCTCTTGGGGCAGGGAGAGGGTGTGCCAAGGGATAATTAGCATTGGAAGTTAGAAATTGAACTGCAGAGAACAATAAGCCTGGGCAGCCTAGCTGATCAATCTAAATGGCAGAGACACTTAGGAATGAGAGAAGAGAAAGGTCATCTGAACCAACAGTTCCACAGCTGTGGGTTGGTTGAGCCATGTGCATTCTCTGTGTGTGCACCTGTCTACTAGAGTACTCTATAGCAATGCCCATTCTTCCCACAGTGTGCATACATGCAAAAGAAAATACTATTTCAGTAAATGTCTTTACTATGGGCTAATCATAACAACTCTCTGACTTTTAAAGATGAATACAACAGTATGTGTGGGTAAGGGGATATCATATCTAATTTTGGGAGTGAGGACCCCTGGAGTATCTTGAAGTCATGGTAATCTAACTCCTGGGCATCCAACATGCAAGTTCAAGTTAAGAAAGGGTGCTACATCTCGACTATATTTGTCTATCTCTTTCTCTTTGTTCCTTTGTATTGCAGGTAAAGATTAAATTTGATTTAGTCTAATACCTTTTGTTTATTTACCTAAAATGCAATAGAAACTCATAAATTATAAAAAACCTACTTACAAGTAGTTTAATAATTAAAATTTTTAAATACATAATAAAAGAATAAAAAAATTAAAATAAAGCTTCCCTCCTGTAGTCAGGAACTGACAGTTTGACCTCAAAAAATGTGTCTAGTAAACTTTTTGGCTTCCAGACTGATTATAAACCTGTAATTTAAAATCGTTAGGGGAGACTAAGCCAAAGGGTGGGGTAGAAGATAGTTTGGGGCCACAACAACTGCATGATCCCGAGTATCCAACCATTTTCCCCTTCTAATCCTTGCATTTTTCCTTATGTCTTTCTGCCCTCTCTATTTCCTCCCATTGCCCCCTGCCTTTCATTGGTTAAGTGCCCACCCTGCCACACACACACATGCACACAAAGTTGAATTTTAACCATAACTTGCTTCTCATATATGCCATTACAAATGCCTCACTTTTTTTTTTTACCACTACTAATATATTTGGATATAACCACACTATCAAATACAAATGCTCATTTCCTTTTTGAAGTAAATAATGGTCTAAGTTACTTAACATAACTACATAAATAAGCTATTGGTTTCTTCCTTGATTATTGTTACTTGTAAAGTTCGTTATTAAAGAACAGGAAGGGAATTAAAAACGGTATAATTATATTATATTTTCTTGAGGCTTACAAATTAGATGCAATATTTTGTAATATTCTTGGTCATATTTTATAATCTATTTGGTAAAAGTATATTGTGTTATCATATAGTGTTTTAAAATTTTGAAAGTATATTATGAATATTATATCATTTGATCCTCATGTAAACCAGTTAAGCCGTGTGGTACAATATGCCCCTGATCCCTGAGAAGCAAGGTTCAAATGCCACCTTTGACAGTCACTATTTTGGGCTCCAGTTCCTCATTTGTAGAATGAGGGGACTGAACTAGATAAACTATGTCAAACTCAAATAGAAATGAGGCCATTAGACCACAAATGAGGATCTCTGCAGAGTTTACATTTAGATATATTGAGTTAGAAAACCACATTATTAGCATTATGCATGTTCCCTTGTGTTCCAAGCGAAAATAAATGGTTAAATAAAATTGGATAGCAGGCTCTGGCTGTCATCAATGGGGAAAATACAACTGATGGAGGCTCAAGCCAATGATTGTAGAGAAAGAAAGCTTCTCCAATCCCAAGAAACTTAAAAGGAAGATGTTGGCTGCTTGACTCTTATAAGATAGAGTATACATGATATTTCAATTACAAATAAAAACAATTATTTTGAAATAGTTAATAAAGTATTAAAAGCAAAAACTAGTTTATCGAACTCAGGTAAAGACTTCTGAATAGGCTCTCTGAGATCATATTGTCTAACATCCTCTGAGGTTCAGTGAAGTGAATTGGCCCTGCTCGCACAGGTAAGCAGTCAGGCCTAAACTAAAACTCAGTCCCTTTGACTCCAAATCTGGCACTATTACTACGATGTATTGTCTAAACTTATCTCACATGCAGCCCTTTTTCACATTTTGGCAGTATTTATTGGTCTTGTGTGATGTGATGGCATGCATAGTGCAAAGTGCACATGCTTTGTGTTCAGAACCAAGGCTGCAGTGAAGTTACATGATGCAGTATGGACAAACACTGACAGAAATGCCTCAGATTCATTCCACATTTGATTTTGAATTAATTTTTGGTCTTGTACACTCAGAAAACTTTTACTGATGCCAAAATTTTTGTGACCCCATATGTGATCATGACCTGCAGTTTCAGAAGCACTGCAGAATATTTCAAACAGTCTGGCCGCCATGCCTGTAATGCTTCTTCTCAACTCTAACTCTAGAAATGCCTCCATCAGGATGCAACTCAAAAATTGCCTCATGTATGAGGCAGTTGGAAGTGACCTTGCTTTTATTTACATTTGTGTTGTACATACTTAAATGTATTTCATGTTTCACCCACAGAATATTAGTTCCGTGAGGGCAGTGATTATTTCATTTCTGCTTTTGTATCTCCTGGGCGTAAAGTATTGTCTGACATATAGTAGATTCTTTCATAAGATATACCAAGATAAATTCCACACTGACATAGATATATAGAATAGCATAATACACAAATTAGGAAGAAATTACCTTTGATATCCATGGAAAGAGAAAGAGTTTATGATCAAGCAAGAGATAGAAAATATGAGGAGATAAAATGGATAATAGACAATTGGGGGGAAATGGGTTTTGTAGCAAATTTCTCTTAAAAGATTATTTCCAATATTTATAAGCTGTTTATTTAAATTTCTATGAATAAGAGCCATTACACAATTGATTAACAGCCAAAAGAATATAAAGAGATAGTTTTCTAAGGAAAAATCCAAACTATCAATAGCCAAATAAAAATCCTACCAATCACTAATCTTTAGAGAAGTGCAAATCAAAGCAACCCTGAGATACTGTCTCTCAACCACTGGCTTAACAAAAATGAATAAAATAAAATAATAGTGGAGGGACTGCTGAAGAATATCGATGCATGGTTGGTGAGTTTATAAATTAGTTTATACATTCTGGAAAGCAATTTGGAGTCATTCCTCCAAAGCTAACAAATTGCACATTTTCTTTGACCCAGATATACTAGTAGTGGACCAATACCCCCAAAAGAGATCAAAGAAGGGAGAAAAGGACCTAATATGCTCACAGGTATTTGTAGTAGCTCTTTCTTTTGTAGTAGGAGAGAACTGGAAACTAAGAAACCAAGAAATTCAACTTCCCATTCATTGGGAAATGGATGAATAAATTATATGAATTTAATGGAATACTACTCTGCTTTAAGAAATGATGAAGTGGGTGATTGCAGAGAAACCTGGGGAGACTTGCATGAACTGATACAGAGAGGTGAATAGAACCAAGAGAATAATTTACATAATTGTAAAGAGGAATAACTTTGAAAACAATTTAAAATTTTTGATCAATGTAAATGCCAATCTATATTCCAAAAGATTGAGATGAAATACACAACTCACCTTCTGGCAGAATGGTTATGGATTCAAGAGACATATTAAAACAAATTTTTTTTGGACATGGATAATGTGGGAATTTGTCTTGCTTGACAATAAATATTTGTTACAGGGTTTTTTTCCTTATTTCCCTCAATGGACCAGGATGTGTGTGTGTGTGCTTGTGCATGTGTGTGTGTGTGTGTGTGTGTGTGTGTGTGTGTGTGAGAGAGAGAGAGAGAGAGAGAGAGAGAGAGAGAGAGAGAGAGAGAGAGAGAAGATGAAGTAAAAGAAATCAATTTAATTGAAAAACTAATAGGCACTTAAAGATGTTTGTTGATTAGATGATACCTTCAAAAAAAGAATTAATCACCACTTGAATTTAAGGATAAAGTAGAGGGAAAGGACAGAATAGAAAGTTTTCATGAGGAATAGCTGAAGAAACAGAGCATGAGAGAAGTCTACTTTTTCAATAGGTATAAAGTTACCAAGATAATACTATTGTCATTGTAATGTAGAAGAGAATGATCTTGTATTTTATTGTACTGCTTTTGTCTCTCGCATTTGTAGCTGCTAGAAGGTCCTGAAGAGGATTTAAAAATAAAAACAAAGTTATGATATCTGACAAATTTCAGCTTTGATTCCTCTAGCAGTGGCATTGCCCATAATGATTTGTCATGCAATTTTATTTTCAAAGCTCAAAATTAATTACAAACATGAAACAAATCATGCTGCTAAAACATACATTAAAAACAAATTAGACTCTCAAATGGGTAATTTACAGCATGGAAAATTAATTGATTAAACCTAAAGTACATAAAAATAATTGGGAAAAAGAGAGGTGAACTAAGCAGTGAAAATGTTATTGAACTAACAGAAGAAGACCATATAATGTGTAAAACCCTTTCCAAACACTTATGCCATGAGGGAAGTGGTTCAGAAGTAAACTCTGTGTGTGTGTGTGTGTGTATGTGCACGTGTGCACACACGCGTATATGTGTGTGGTATAACTTCACTAACAGCATGAGTAAATCAAGGCAGAAAATAAATTTTAGACACATATTCAGATGTAGGAAACCCCACTAAATTCAGACATGAGTCTGGGGAGTGCATAGTGGTATGCACAGTCAAGTCAATTCCAGGTCATGAACTTTTATAAAGCACCTACAAGAGTTTAGAATCTTATGGAGATAATATACATTACTCAAGTAAAATATTTATATGAAAATTAGAGAAAATCAATAAGAATAATATCAACATTTCATATGGTTGCTCATAGATTACAGTTCTTTTAATAATGGGTCCTATTCTTTCATCACTAATCACATATGCTTAATGCAAAAATATTTTCCCCCTAAAGAACAGCTTCCCTTCATCTTAATGGAATTGATTTTGTTAACATAAACTTTTAAAAATATCATCTGGGTTTTTCCATTTTAGTTATTTTTCTAATTTCTATTTTTTTATTCTTCCTTAATTTGTTGTTCTTCCATCATTTTAAGTCATGTCTGACTATTCATGACCCCATTTGAGATTTTCTTGGCATAGATACTGGAGTAGTTTGCCATTTTCTTCTCCAGCTCATTTAACAGATGAGGAAACTGAGACAAACGAGTGATTAAGTGACTTGCTCAGGGTAACACAACTAGTAAGTATCTGTAGCCAGATTTGAACTCAGGAAGTTGAGTCTTCCTGACTCCAGGCCCATAACTCTATTCAATATATCATCCACCTGCCCTAACATGAGACGGAGGTAATTACAAAAGATTAATAGATCACTTTTATTACATGAAACTAAAAAGCTTCTGCATAAATAAAGTTAATGCATCTAGAATAAGAAAAGATATAGTCATTTAGGAAAAAAATTCTTTGTATCAAATTTCTCTGATAAAGTTTGTTATCCAAGATATATCTGTATCTAATCCATATGTATATAAATAGATAAATACATATATATCTGTATATATAATACTAATAGCCATTGCCAAACTGATAAATGATCAGAGGATATGAACAGTTTTTAAAAGAATTGCAATGAATTCACAACCACATTAAAGAATGCTCCAAATCACTATTAATGAGAGAAATGGGATTCCAAAGAATCCTGAGATATTCCTTTATACTCTTCAAATTGGAAAAATGCCAAATAAATACTGATAGCTAGTGTTAGAGGAATTGTAGAATGATAGGAACACTAACACACCATTGATTGGAAAACAAATTGGAATTATGCAAATAAAATAATTAAAATATTCATACTCTTTGAATCAGAAACTTAATTGGTAAGTAGAAACTCTTCATTTATACCAAAAGATTTATAGAAGCACTTTCTGTAATAACTCATCAATTGGGAACTGGTTAAGCAAGTTTAGGTACAAAACTGTAATGGAATATTACTGCATTATAAGAAATGATGAATGTGATGAATACAGAGAAATATGGAAAGGTCAATGTGAATTGATATAGAATGAAGGAGGCAGTGCCAAGAAGACAATATGTGCAATGAGTACAACAATTAATGGGGGGGGATTGGAAGCAATCACACACACAAATAAAATGTTAGCACAGAAAAATTATGAAGATTAAACATGACTCAAAGTGAAGATATGTGAAAAGATATGTCTGTTTTACCCTTGATGGAAATAGGATGTGCGCAGGTATCACACATTACAATTACTATCAAACTTTTTCAATGTAGTGATCGGCTGCACTGATTTTTTCCTCCTTTTGCCTTTAAAAATAATATTTGCGCATTTGAGATGACTCAGGTAGGTGGAATACTGGAAAACAAAAATTATGATGTAAAATGAAAAAGATATCAATCAAAACTTATTTAAAATAAAAAGAAAAAGAGATTTGTATGTTAGTTTGTTGGTTTGTTTGTTATTGTTTTTTTCAAGGTGAGAAGAGGAGAATAGTGGTTGCATGATGGATGCCTCTATTCTTTCAATTAAGAAGAAGGTGATGTCCTCTGCTCAGAAAGAAGTTGGAGAAAGCATCACAGAAAGGTAAAGGAAATAAAAAGTTTAAAAGAATAGTCTCTGAGAGTACAGCAGATAGACAAACAACAATCATAATAATGATGGTGATGATGATATTTTCACAGCACTTGAAGGTTTGCAAAGTACTTTACAAATGTTATCCTACTTCATCCTCACAATAACTCTGAGTCTGTTATTATTGACTTTTTACAAGTAAGGAAACTAAGGAAGACAGAGGCTGAATGTCTTGCTTAGGGTCACACTCTTAATGACTGAAGCTAGATATAAACTCAGATCTTCCCAAGTTCAGGACCCAGGCTTTGTGTACTAGAGGAATTTTATAATTCTGGATCACAGAGGTAGCATAGCTATGGGTGATGAGTAAATGAAGGATATGACAGCCCTATGGGTGGACTAGATAGAATAAAAATATAGGTCATGAAAGTTAAGAAGGATTCTGAACCTGGAGGTCAATTTGCTTTAGACACAAGACATTATGTGTCAAAGTTCCGGAATGAAAGTAAAAGGATTGAAGTAAAGAGATGAAGACTAGGTGCAATGTCCTTAACTCCTTGAGAAACGAAGTATCATGTCGAGGAGTAAATGGCTGTGGAAAGTAATATAAATAGATAGAGTGAGCATGGAAGGAAGAGTATTTGCTAAATAATGGTGACAAAGGAACAGTATGGAATTGACTGTAAGGAATAAGAAATACGTCTGCTTCTCCTGACTCTGTGTGTTGGAGGAGGTGAGAGGGTTATGAAAGATGCAGTACCTAGGTATGAAGTGGGTTGTTATAGTAGCAAGCACCCTAGCATACCCAAGATGGCCTGTTAGCACAGATTGTTTGGTCTGCTTTTCTAAAGCAAAGACAGCATCAAAGGGGTCAACAAATTTCCTCTAATTACAGAAAAACAGAAAGAAGTGAGTATAGAAAATAGAAGCAGAGAAATTAGCACAGAGATTCAATAAACAGGGCTCCAACTGTCTGAAGGAGGAAATACAACCACTTACATACACCACCAGACCTGGAGAGCACCAACCTCTGAGTAGTTAGGGGGCTCTTAATAAATAGCCACCCAGAGTCTGATTGGGAATCAAAATGTGCTTCTCACGAGTGAGCCTGCAAAGGAAAATGCCCGCCTCCCAGAATATTTAACAAAGACTTTGTCCCTGATTGACTCAGAGCCAGAAGGCAAGAAACTTATGTGACTCAACACAGCTGTGAATTATTAGGGTTCAAAGGCAATTAATCCTTCAGATGTTTACAATTTAGCCTGAGTCTATGAAACTGAACTCCAAGAAACCCAATAAACAAAAAAAGAAAAAAGAAATTCAACTTTGCTTATGCTTACAATTGCCAAGGATGCAACATCTTCTTCAGAGAGTCAAGTTTTCATTAATGAAAGATGTAAAGAGTGTGGTATCGTTATCATCATTATCACAATATCTAATATTTATTTAGTGCTTACTACTTGCTAAACACTACAGTAATTAACAAATACTGTATCATTTGATCCCCTCAACAACCATGAGAAGCAATTACTATTGTAATGCCCATTTTACAGATGAGGAAAATGAGGAAAACAGGGTTTAGTGGCTTGCCCAAGGTCACAAAACTATTATGTTTGAGGGTAGATTTAAGTCATTTTTCTGACTCCAGGCCTGAAATTTTATGACTATGAGAGACTTGATCGCCTTATAAAGAGATAACATGAGAAGATCTGAAATTAAAAGTGCTTGTTAACAATAAAATGGAGATTTCAAATGGCACAATTGAATAAAAGTATAGGAAAGGTCATGTATATCAGTATGCCAGGGCTGTAAGATGGGTAGAAATAAGAGCAGGGAAAGAGATTTTCACTTTAACTCATTGACTCTGATTACTTGGGATAAAGGAAGGAGGAACTTGGAATTTGCCTGCCATATGGTGGAAGAAGAATGAGTTCTTCTGATAGCCTACTGATCTATGAGGTCCTGCCTATGAGGCACATGTGGAAGGAAATGGATTCCCTTCTGGGCAAATAGGTCAGTAAAAACTAGTCAGTCAATAAACAAATATTTAGCCCCTGCTATGTGCCAAGCTCTGTCCTAAGCAATGAAGACACAAAAAAATGCGAAAACGTACCCTGCCCTCAAAAAAACATTCTAATGGAGGAAAACAACAAGCAAACAAATATGCACATACTATATGCTGGATCAATAGGAAATAGATAAAGAAGGGAGAATTAAGAGTTCACAATCCAATGAGAGAGACAACATGTAATTATGTACAAACAAGTTATATACAGGGAAAAAATCAAAATGAAGTGCTCCCAGTGACATGGAACAAAAAAATAGAGAGAGATGAGCCCTAGGTAGAATACCAGAACATTGAGCAATGCTTCAGCCACCAATATCTGTGCGTTAGAAAACTTAGTGCCATTGGAAATCTTGTGGCTACCCACATTTCAAAAGACTCACTGTGGTGTAACAAAGCCCAGCTGAGATTGTCAGCAAAGATATTGTAGAAAAGATAAAGAGACAGAAGATTTGGAGCTGGTAGGGACTTTAAAGGCCCTCTAGTTCAACCCCCTCTTTTTGTAGATTAAGGAGCCCATAGAGGATGTTCCTAGACAAGTCAGGATTCTCACACAGTGCTGATTCCAAAGCAAACACACTTTGCACTTCTACTGGAGAGAATTCTCCCTGGAGACTTTAGTTCCCTTCAAGAGCATAGACAAATGGTTCTAAGGGAAAGGGGTTATACTGAAGAAGTAGGACAGAAAAGTAGCCAATCCTCACTTGGACATTTTTCTCTTCTTATACTTTTAGCTCCCTTCTCTGCAATGCTGGACACTGTTCAATATAGTAGTTATATTACCTGTCTTTCTACTATTCATTACAAATTCATTACCTTACTCTTTAAAAGTCGAATACCTTACCTTAGCTTTGCTGAATCTATCTGAGAATAAGACCAGGAAACAGGGCAAGGTAGCTAGGGAGAATGATGGTTTGAGAAGGGAGCAGGAAAGACACCAGACAAAAGTTGGCAGTTTCACAGTTTTCCTTTGTGCTCAGATCTCACTGTTTACGTCACCCCACTTGCCACCTTTGCTTGCTGAGTTCTGCCTCAAGAGCTTATCATTAATAAGATCATTTCATGAGAAGAGGTCATCTTGAAAGGATGCCCTTTCAAGACATTATCTTCTTGCAATATTATGTCTAAGGTATAAAATGTCACTTTGGGAACATAGCAGTCTCTAAATTTCATGGCATCAGCCATTTTATTTCTAGATTTCAGTGACAGCAGCAAGATTTCCAAATAGGATTTGACCAGTATGTGTGTGTGTCCCTGCCTCAGAGATGCTTCTGGCTAGCATATCTGATAACTCAGCAGTCATAGCAGGCACATCCAGTCCTGCCTTTGAAAAGTGGGAAGTTAAGGCTCCTTTAAATGATTCATTGTGACATTGGGGTCAGTGGTTTCTTTCAGAGGAATTTTTCCTTTACCACAAGACTGTAAAACTTTAGAATCAATCTGTGCTTCTTTCTGACATAGAGAGGATACCCATGTCTTCTTTAGCTCAGCTCTTTCTTCAAATTTAATCCTCCTTCAGACTTCTTTAGACAGAGTGCTGTACCATATTTTGCTGTTAACGGATGAAAAATGATAGCATCTCTACCCTTTTTCAAGAGGTATTGTCAAATTATACCCTCCGATGGGTAATATACAGCTTGGATAGGTAATTTCAACTATTTGTATGCACTTCAGGTTCGCCAATTACCCTTCCAAGTTGTAAATTGCCTATTTTGAGAGCATAATTTGATTTTTAATGTTTGTCTTAACAGCCTGATTTGTTTTGTCTTTTGATTTGTTTCACATTTTAGTAATTAATTTTATGCTGACAATGTCTCTCCAAAAAGGAAGGTGGGGATTTCCAACCTTTTAGTACTTTGAATTTTGATATTCTTTCCAATTTGTTTGGTGTCATACATTCAGTTTTAGTGAAATAATTGCAGATTTCTTTTTTTTTCTTTGGAAAAAATTCATTGTTTCCTTACTAGATATAAGAGGGAATAGTTTTATTCATGAATGAAAAAATGAAAATTCTTTTTTGTCTTTTGTATTTAGATATATAGATCTCTCTCCATATGTACATATATACATATATATATATATACATATATATATATATATCAATAGACAGATGGATGAATGGACGAACGGACAGAGAGAGAGAGAGAGAGAGAGAGAGAGAGAGAGAGAGAGAGAGAGAGAGAGAGAGAGAGAGAGAGAGAGAGAGAATGGGGATAATGGGGAAAGGGGGAATAGAGGACCCTGGACTGAAATTCACGGGTACATGAGTTCTAGTCCTGCCTCGGGCTTTAACTTGTTGCATGATTTTGAGCGACTCATCTAAGGTAGTGTAGTAAAGTGTCAGAAGTGAGTCAGAAAAATCTGAGTTGAAATCTGGTATCTGACACTGGCAAGTTGTGTGATCCTGAGCAAATCGTATAATCACAACTTGCCTTAATTCACTGGGGAAGAAAATGGCAAAACATTCCATTCTTTGCCAAGAAAACTCTGTCCAGGATTATGAAAACTAGGATATGACTGAACAAATGAACAACAGTGAAGTCTAAAGAGCATGAACTTTGCTTTCAAATGTCATTTATTTTAATCTTGGCTCTGCTACTTAGTGCCTGAATCATTTAAGTCAAGAGTCTTCATCTCTCTAGGTTTCAGTTTCTTGATCTTTAAGATTGAAAAATGGCCATACCAAATTCCGCTCAAGCTTTCCATTGATTTTAGGGAGGCATCATTTTACCAGGCCATTTAGGGCACTACTACAGCCTCCAACCTGCCACCCAAAAACCCCAGAGAAAGAGCCCAAAAATCCTGAAGAAATACTGTGACAAGCAGCTGAATGAAGCCCTTTTTTGAGAACTCAGCACAGGAAAAACCTAGCTCTTGAGAGCTCTAACTACTATGAGGAAACGCCATCTGAATAGTAAAACAACAACAACAACAAGAAACTGAATATCCTTCCCCCCACCTCAAAACCTTTTACACAAAAAATACATTGAACTTAAAAGGGAACTAGCAGGGGGCTGTGACAAGAGAGGGTTAGAGAGAGGTCAAAGTAGAAAGGGCAAGATGGGCAGAAAACCCAGTAGTAAATAAAACAATCTTGAATATTGAAGGTAGGGTTAAAATGAAAGGATGAAAGTGTAAACACCTGGAATCAGGGGCAGGGTAAATAAAGAGGAAAGAACTTTGAGATAAAACATGGGGTTTTTCTTATATGTACCAGTGATTCTCTGATTTCCCATTGCCTGAAGGGCAGATGTGTTACAATTTCACCTTTTTCCATAAGTCCCCCAACAGTCTCCACCAGTATTCTCTGGTACTCTTTTGAGAAAGAACATATAGATGTAATACATAAAGCTTGCAAAATTACATCAATGGAACTGACATGTAAGGAAATATACCCCGTAAAAATTGACTGCACATTTATACTCTAAAAATGCTTTTGCCAATTTCTTTAGGATCTCATACACTAGGGAATTCAGATTTAAGAAGTTTGGGGCAGACAATTTCTTCAGGAACAACCACTACTATGAAAGGCTCAATTATATCACAATATTCTACTTACTAC
The DNA here is from genome assembly GCF_028372415.1 of Notamacropus eugenii. Taxonomy (NCBI): domain Eukaryota; kingdom Metazoa; phylum Chordata; class Mammalia; order Diprotodontia; family Macropodidae; genus Notamacropus; species Notamacropus eugenii. Next base: position 147,003,123 of record NC_092878.1, read on the forward strand.
TTACTACATCTCTGCCCACCCCAACCCCATTATCTGAGGATTAATTCTATTCTATTTCACCCCTTCTCTTAGAGTTCTCCAGAATCTTGAAGAAGTTGAGAGGATCACTCCTCTCTGCCATTAGCTGTAGCCTGAGTCAATTCTGTTCCCTAATTTTGGGATGCAAATACCCTAATTCCATTTAATCATTTATATCAGATCAGCTTTTTTGTACAAAGGAATAGTTATTTCAAAGTCATAGCAAATACAAACATTTACCCTAACACCTCAAGAGCATCATCCCCTCCCACCCCCCCAAAACACCTCAGTCATGAGAGGGTAGGGGAAGTAGGTTCATAGTTTAAATCAGTTTCTGCATATTATTATTCCCACCACACTCAAAATCCAGATCTCTTCTACCCCCTAGGCACTCATCCCAGGACATGCCTTTTTGGAACATCTCTGCTGGGCTAGTTACATCATCAAACCTTTAATTCTATGTTCCAAGATCCCCGTGACTTGAACTCATGACAAATAAGACAAAAATCCCAAGCTTATTTCTCAGGGCTATAAGGTCTAGGGAAAAAGTAAGGTTGCACTAGCCTCTTCACCATCTTGCTGTATGATATCCCTATTGTGAGTGAATATGTTTTCACTCTTTGATACCACAGAAAATAGAAAGAGACAGAGACAAAGGTAAAGATACAGACACACAAAGAGACTCACTCAGGTACTTTAAAAGATTCAAGAAGTTCTAATTATGCAATTGACGGAAAGAGGTTGCTCCCAACCATATGGTGAGTAAGATACCTATGCTAATCCTCTTGTTCCCCCTAAAGCAAATGCTTTATATCTCGCATTTAATTGTCACTATCTTGAGTGTAGGTTAGCATGAGTGTATTAGTATTAACTAACATTTAAAATCACATTTACATTTAAAATCGCAAGTATCACACAAATTCCCCCTCTTCTGCCACTTTCCTATGATTTACAAACAGAGAGAGAGAGAGAGAGAGAGAGAGAGAGAGAGAGAGAGAGAGAGAGAGAGAGAGAGAGAGAGAGAGAGAGAAGGACAGTACTAAGGGAAATACACAATGAATATCTGTTTATTTAAAATGCAATAGAAGCTCATGAATGTGAATGGGCTGAATTCACTCATAATATAGGAAAGAATAATAGACGGGATTATAAAACAGAATGTATAATATATGGTTTATAAGAAGCAACATGAAACACCAAGATTGACATAAAGTTAAAATGAGGGACTGGAGTAAAATCTATCATCCTTTTGCTCAATTCATACAAAAAAGAGGGTTGCAATCATGATTTCAGAAACAGAGTAAATATGAAAAAGACAAAAAGAAATGAAATAAGATTATTCTAAAAGGTAGAACACAAAACCACCACAGACAGAAAATCAATATCAAATATCAAAATCAATAAGACAGAGAGAGAGAGAGACATATACACACATGTATGCATGTATACACTCATCTAATGATACAGTGTTTAAATACTTAATGGAAAAGTTAATTTAATTGGCAGCACAATAGATAATACAATTGTAGTCATGGTGAATCTTAATGTATTTCTTTCACTCCTAGAAAAATTTCGCTTAAAGATAAACAAGAGGGAAGTCAAAGACATGAATAAAACTTTAGAAAAATTAGATGTCATCTCTTAGCTACAGGTGGTACTTTTATAAAAGAGAGTCATATATTGGGATGTGAACACTTCACCAAAAATGTAAAGAAAATAAAAATTCTGAATGTACAATCCAAGGAGGAAATTTACATACATAATCATTTTAATCAGAAAAGAAAGAAAAAAATCAATTAATTACCATAACGCTTTTAAATTAAACAAGTCAAAAATTCCTTACAAAAAGTAGAAATTCTAAAAATTAAAATAAACTGATAAAATCAAAAGTAAAAGGCCATTAAATTGACAAATAACATTAAGAGTTATTTTTTATTATTTTTTATTTAACTTTTAACATTCATTTTCACAGAATTTGGGGCTCCAAATTTTCTCCCCCCCTTGTCCCCTACCCCCACACCACAACACCAAGCATTCCAATTGCCCCCGTCATCAATCTGCTCTCTCCTCCATCATTCCTCTCTGCCCTTGTCTCCATCCTCTCCTCTGTCCTGTTGGGCCAAATAACTTTCTATGCCCCTTTACCTATATTTCTTATTTCCTAGCGGCAAGAACAGTACTCGACAGTTGTTCCTAAAACTTTGAGTTCCAACTTCTTTTCCTCCCTCCCTCCCCACCCCCTCCCTTTGGAAGGCAAGCAATTCAATATAGGTCACATCTGTATAGTTTTGCAAATGACTTCCATAATAGTCGTGTTGTATAAGACTAGCTATATTTCCCTTCATACTATCCTGTCCCCCATTACTTCTATTCTCTCTTTTGATCCTGTCCCTCCCCAAGAGTGTCGACCTCAAATTGCATCCTCCTCCCCATGCCCTCCCTTCCATCGTCCCCCCCACCCTATTTATCCCCTTATTCCCCATTATCCTGTATTGTAAGATAGGTTTTCATACCAAAATGAGTGTGCATTTTATTCCTTCCTTTAGTGGAATGTGATGAGAGTAAACTTCATGTTTTTCTCTCACCTCCCCTCTTTTTCCCCAAACTAAAAAAGTCTTTTGCTTGCCTCTTTCATGAGAGATAATTTGCCCCATTCCATTTCTCCCTTTCTCCTCCCAATATATTTCTCTCTCACTGCTTGATTTCATTTTTTTAAGATATGATCCCATCCTCTTCAATTCACTCTGCGCACTCTGTCTCTATGTGTGTGTGCGTGTGTGTGCATGTGCGTGTGTGTAATCCCACCCAGTACCCAGATACTGGATAGTTTCAAGAGTTACAAATATTGTCTTTCCATGTAGGAATGTAAACAGTTCAACTTTAGTAAAGTCCCTTATGACTTCTCTTTGCTATTTACTTTTTCATTCTTCTCTTCATTCTTGTGTTTGAAAGTCAAATTTTCTTTTCAGCTCTGGTCTTTTCATCAAGAATGTTTTAAAGTCCTCTATTTCATTGAAAGACCAATTTTTCCCCTGAAGTATTATACTCAGTTTTGCTGGGTAGGTGATTCTTGGTTTTAGTCCTAGTTCCTTTGACTTCTGGAATATCCTATTCCATGCCCCTCGATCCCTTAATGTAGAAGCTGCTAGATCTTGTGTTATCCTGATTGTATTTCCACAATACTTGAATTGTTTCTTTCTAGCTGCTTGCAAAATTTTCTCCTTGACCTGGGAACTCTGGAATTTGGCCACAATATTCCTAGGAGTTTCTCTTTTTGGATCTTTTTCAGGTGGTAATTGGTGAATTCTTTCAATATTTATTTTGCCCTCTGGTTCTAGAATATTAGGGCAGTTTTCCTTGATAATTTCATGAAAGATGATGTATAGGCTCTTTTTTTGATCCTGGCTTTCAGGTAGGCCCATAATTTTTAAATTGTCTCTCCTGGATCTATTTTCCAGGTCAGTTGTTTTTCCAATGAGATATTTCACATTATCTTCCATTTTTTCATTCTTTTGGTTTTGTTTTGTGATTTCTTGGTTTCTCATAAAGTCATTAGCCTCCATCTGTTCCATTCTAATTTTGAAAGAACTATTTTCTTCAGTGAGCTTTTGAATCTCCTTTTCCATTTGGCTAATTCTCCTTTTGAAAGCATTCTTCTCCTCATTGGCTTTTTGAACCTCTTTTGCCAATTGAGTTACCCTATTTTTCAGGGTGTTATTTTCTTCAGCATTTTTTTGGGTCTCCTTTAGCAGGGTGCTGATCTGTTGTTCATACTTTGCTCGCATGTCTTTGATTGCTCTTCCCAGTTTTTCCTCCAGTCCTCTAACATAATTTTCAAAATTTTCTGAGCCCTTTTTGAGCTTTTCCATGGTCTGAGCCCATTGAGTGGGCTGGGATGCAGAAGCCCTGACTTCCGTGTCTTTTCCTGATGGTGAGCACTGCTCTTCCTCATCAGAAAGGATGGGAGGAGAAACCTGTTCACCAAGAAAGTAACCCTCTATAGTCTTTGTTTTTTTTTTCCCTTTTCTGGGCATTTTCCCAGCCCGTGACTTGACCTCTGAATATTCTCCTCACGCCCACCTTGCCTCTGGATCCTCCCAGCCAGTGCTTGGGGTCTGAGACTCAAATGCTGTTTCCCACCCTCAGGGCTTTGGGTGGGGGCAGGGCTGCTATCCAGTGTGAGATCAAGTTCAGCTGCCCGGGTGGGGGCAGGGCCACCTCACAGGCTCAGTTCCCTCAGGGGGTTTATGCAGAGACCTTCAACAGTGGATCTGGGCTCCTGCCTGCTTGGGGAGCCTGGGTCTGCTCCCACCTCCGTTGGTGCCTCCCAAGGGGGCCTAAGTCATGGGGGCTCCCCACTCCCCTCTTGACCTGCCAAAGAGAGCCTCTCACCGACCCTTGTCACCTGTGGGTGGAGGGACCCACGTGGCTGCTGGAGATTCTGTCCCTGAAGCCTGCTTGGATCTGGTCCTCTCGGTGCTGGGTGGTCAACGCAGGGCTGGGCTCAGCTCCACACCCGCAGCATGAAGAACCTTTTGTGACAGGTTTTCAGGCTCTCTGGAACAGAAATTACGTCCGCTCCGCTGTTCTGTGGCTTCTCCTGCTCCCAAATTTATTGGCAGCTCTTTTCTACAGAGATTTCATGGGCTGTCGGTTTGGAGCTAGCGTATTTGTGTGTTTCTACTCCGCCATCTTGGCTCCCAAGAGTTATTTTTAAACAAATAAAATAGATTAAAAGATAGATAACACACCTAAATGAGGAAAATAATGTTTTATATCAGAAATGAAAAAGAACTTACAATATTTGATAAGGAAATTATTAGAAATTATTTTCCCAGTTTTATGCTAATAAAACTGATAACTTAGAGGAAATTGATGAATACTTAAAACATATAATATTCACATTAATAAATTAAGATTTATTCTGAGCACATGGAACTGATATTGGAACCTTGTATAATTAACTGTTATGATTTCACATCTACATTTTCTTTGCTCCTTTTTATAGTTGTCTTTTTGTGATTTACAAATCTTCTGTAAGGCAAAACAATGGTTTTAAGTGGGTCATGGGAGCCCTTGGAAAGCTAGAATTTTTGAATTTTGGAATTTTGCTAGGTCAATAATTTAAATTTTGGATCTTAAAAAGAAACAATAATGTGAAACAAACAGAACTTTCCAAACAAAGGATGCTTATATATTGACTGTCATATCATAAATGTAAGCTTTTTATAGAATCTTGCTGATTTCAAACAAATTTTTCTTCTATGTATTGCTTTTAAGAAAGGCTATGAGTAAAGCTATTAGACTCGAGGTTGATATATTTTTGTATTTTGCTGTACTGTGTGATATTCTTCATTGTTTTAGAAGGTCAATATGAGAACTGTAATAAAATATGTAATGGAGGTTTGAAAACTGGGAAGGTGAACTATACTGCTGTACAGCTAAAAAATAATAATGGATTTAAAATTTCTTTTTAAATTAAAACAATATAGATAATAAATTAAGAAAGAGTAGATGAAGAGATTGAGCAAGTTCTCAATAGACACTGGAAAAGAATTCCAGAACCAGATGGAAAAACAAGTGAATATATGACTTCGAAAAAATAATTCCAAATTATTTTACATAATACTTAGTCCAATTAATACTACAGAAATTATCTGAAATAATAAAAGAAGCATCTTCAAATTTCTTGTCATAATATAAATATAGTCTTAGTACTTAAACCAGGGAAAGAAATGTAAGGAAAGAAAATTACTTAAGTACAATTAATATGAATATAATAATTGTAAATAAATACAATGGCAAGTAGTGTAAAAACAACATATCAAAATACAAATATGGTATGAGTGATCTGGTGAGTAGCAGGAATGCAGAGTGACTTTACTTCCCTGGAAAGTACACTACCAAGGTGAGTGAACTTACCCACAGCATTCAAAACTTCTCCGTTTGTTGTAATTGATGATTCCACATATGGATGATGTGGTGGTAGCTGATGGAGCCCCTGTGATTTCTTGGTGTTAATTATTAGGCCAAAATTAGCACAAGCAGCAGAGAATTGATCCATACTTTGTTACATCTCAACTTCAGAGGCTGCATTGAGTGCACAATCATCCACAAACAGAAAATCATGCACTAACAGTCCCTCCACTTTGGTCATGGCTTTTAGTCTTTTCAAATTGAAGAACCTACCATCAGTATGGTAATTCACCTTGATGCCATATTCATGCTCACTGAAAGCATTTGACAACATGACTGAAAACATCATGCTATAAAGCATAGGAACAAACACACAGCTCTGTTTCACTCCATTAGTGTCTGGGAAAGTACAAGAGTGTTGTCTGCTGTCCAAAATCCGGGCAAACATGCCATCATGAAATTGACATACAATACTGATGAACTTAATTTTAACATAATTTTCCATAAGCCCTCACAACTAATGGTGTCAATGGCCCTGATCAGATCTGTAATCGCTGTGTACAGACCTCCATTCTGCTCCTGGCATTTCTCCTGGAGTTATTCGGGAAGCAAATACCATATTGACTGTTCTTCAGACCCTTCTGAAGCCACACTAGCTCTCAGGAGTATGACCATCTTCCAGGTGAAGGATCAGCCTATTAAGGAGGACTTTAGCAAGAATTTTGCCAGCAATGACTAAGAAAGAGATCCCCTGTGATAGTCAAAGGGCAACCTATTCCCTTTACCCTTGTAGAGATGGACAGTGGAGGTATCCATAAACTCCTAGGGGATAATCTCCTCTTGTCACATAGCCTGGAAAACTTCAGTCAACTGATATATGAGCAATGGTCCTCCTACCTAGTAATTCTCAGCTGGAATAAAATCAGCACCATGTGTTTTGCTATATAAAAGGAGCTAATGGCCTTCAAAGCCTCTTCTTCAGTTGGAAGTTCAGCAAAGAAGGGATTGACTTCAACCTGAGGTAAACAGTCAATGACATTGATAATGTTCCATTGAGAACACTATGGAAGTGTTCAGCACATCTTTCTAGGATCATGTCCTTATCACTAACCAATAGGGTTCCATCAACAATGAGTAGTTGTGATGCACCATAGGTTTTTGGTCCATATATAGCTTTCAGGGAATCATAAAAGCGCTTTGGATTGTTACTATCAGCACAAAACTGAATTTCATCTACCTTGTTACTGAGCCAGGAATCCTGCATCTCTCTAAGCTTGCCTTATACTTTGCTTTTGTTGGAATTAAATGCTGCTTTCTTAGAAGTGGATGAACTATCCTGCTGGTATATCCTGTGGGGTTATTGTTTTTGTTTAGCAGCTTCTGAATTTCCCCATCATTTTCATCAAACCAGTATTAGTGTTTGCAAGTGTTTAGACCCAGATGAGCAAATGAGATGCTGTCCACCAAATCTCTGAAAGCTGCCCACTCTTTATCTGCTCCACTGCTGCTAACTCTGTGTTGGTTCAACTTTCCCTCCAAGTTAGTAACAAAATGTTCACACTCACAGAAGTGCTCTAATTTGATGACATTGATTCTTCTGGTAGTCATTTTGCCTTGGGGGAGGCACATTTTATGAATGCAAATATTTAGCTTGGAAAGGATAAGTCTACGATCAGTCCAGAACTCTGCATCACACGTTGCCTTTGTCAGTCTCACATCTTGTCTGTCTCTTCTCCTTACAGTCACATAGTCTATTAGATGCCAGTACTTGCTGAGAGAGTGCATTTCTGAAGTTTATTATGTTTAGGTAAACAGAAAACAGTATTGGGGATGAGAAAGTTATCCTTAGCAGCAAGTGATCATTGCTGTTGTTCTTCCCAACTCCATTCTTCCCTAGGACTCCCAGCCAAGTCTGGTAGTCTGAGCCTACACTAGCATTAAAGTCACCCAGAATTGTATTCTTGTCCTCTTTTGGCACGTTGATGATAAGAGTCTCTAGGTTTTCATAAAATTTTTCTTTGACCTCATAAGGGTTCATTAGGGTGGGAGCATAGGCCCTTAGGGTGGTGGTATGACATTTTCCTGCAAGTGGCAATCGCATTGTCATAAGTCTGACATTCACTCCTTTTGGTAGGCATACCACCTTGCTGACTAGATTAGCTTTGATTGCAAAACCCACGCCAGTTTCACAGCGCTCCCCTCCACTGTGTCCACTCCAGAAAAGGTGTATCCAGCTCCAAGTTCATTAACCTGGTCTTCATTTGCCAACCTTGTTTTACTGAGGGCTGCTATTTGGATGTCACACCTGTTGAATTCTCTTGCAACAAGAGCAGTTCTTCTTTCAGGTCTACTTGATTTTGTGTTGTCTATTGGTGTGCACACGTTCTATGTGCCAATACTGAGTGGAATCGTCTTTGCAGATGTTTTCATACATTTTGTACATTTTTGCATGTTTCCATCCCATAATGGGATTTCATGCCAAAAACTATCATCATAATTGACCTTACCAATAAAAGAAATCTAACAAAAACATTTTTTATCCATAGATCAGAAGAAGCTTTTGACAAAACACAGCACCCATTCTGATTAAAAACACTGGAGAGAATGAAAATAAATAGTGTTTTCCTTTAAATGATAAGCAGTATCTATCTAAAGTCATCAGAATGTAATGGAGATAAGCTAGAATCATTCACAAGATCAGAGGCGAAACAAGGATGCCCATTATTATCACAATTGTTCGATATTTTACTAGAAATATTAGCATTAGCAGTAAGAGTAGAAACAAAATTGAAGAAATTAGAATACACAATGAGGAAAGAAAACTATCACTCTTTCCAGATGATATGATGTTGTACTTAGAAAATCCTAAAGAATCAACTTAAATATTACTTAAAATAATGAACAACTTTAGCAAAGTTGCAGCAAATAAGATAAATACACATAAACCTTCAATATTTTTATATTGCCAACAAAGCCCAGCAGCAAGAGACAGAAACAGAACTTCCATTTAAAATAACTAGAAAATATAAAATATTTGAGAGTTCACCTGTCAAGACAAACCCAGAACTATATAAACACAGTTACAGAACACTTTATACACATTGAAAGTCAGATCTAAGCAATTGAGAAAATATCAATTGCTCATGGGTAGACTGAGCTAATATGATGAAACTGACAATTTCACCTGAATTAGTTTATTCCGCACCAAATAAAATCAAGCTAGCAAAAAATTACTTTACAGTGGTAGAAAAATGATAACAAAATTCAACTGCAAGAAGAAAAGGTCAAGCATATCAAAGGAATTAATGAAAAACATTGCAAAGGAAGCTGTCCAGGACATAGCAGATGTAAAACTTATAAAGCAGCAATCATCAAAACTACAAAAATCATCAAAACTGTCTAAGAAATAGAGTGGTTGATCAGTGGGATAGGTTAGGTACACAAGACACAGTAGTCAATGACTATAGTAACCTACTGTTTGATAAATGCAAAGACTCCAGCTTCTGGGATAAGAACTCACTATTTGCCACAAACTGCTAGGAAATTAGGCATAGAATTACATCTCACACCCCATAGGAAGATAATGTTGAGATGGGTATATGATTTGGACATAAGGGATGATACCATAAGCAAATTAGGAAAGCAAAGAGTAGTTTACCTATCAGATCTACAGAGAAGGGAAAATATTATGACCAAACAAGAGATAGAAAACAGTGTGAACTGCACAATGGAAATTTTGATTACATTAAACTAAGAAGATTTTGTGCAAAAAAAACCAATGCAACTAAGACTAGAAGGAAAGAAGGGATTCAGGAAACAATTTTCATAGCAAATCTTTCTGATAAACACCTCATTTCAAAAACATGTAGAGATCTTAATCAAATTTATAAGAATGCAATTTATTCCCCCATTGATAAGTGATTAAAGGACATGAATAGGCAATTTTCACTTGAAGAAATTAAAGGTATCTCTGATGATATGGAAAAAAAATGCTCTAAATCATTATTGATTAGAGACATGCAAATTAAAACACATCTGAGGTGCCATATCACACCCATCATATTGGCTAATACGACAGATAAGGAAAACGATAAATATTGGAGATGTGGGGAAAATGGAACACTAATGCATTGTTGGTCGAGTTGTGAACTGATCCAAACATTCTGGAGAGCAGTTTGAAACTATATTCGTATCCTTTGATTCATCAATAGCACTACTAGGTCTGTCTTCCAAAGAGATCATAAAAAATGGACAAGTACCCACATGTATAAAAATATTTATAGTAGATCTTTTTCTGGTGGCAAAGAATTGGACACTGAAGGGATGCTTATCAATTGGGGAATGGCTGAACATGTTGTGGTATATGAATGTAATAGAACACTATTGTGCTTTAGGAAATGATGAGCAGACAAATCTCAGAAAAATCTGGAAACAATTACGTGAACTGAGGCTGAGTGAAGCAAGCAGAAACAGGAGAATATTGTACACAGTAATAATAGCACTGTGGGATGATTAACTATGACAGACTTAGCTCTTCTCAGCAATGCAATGATCCAAGACAATTCCAAGAGATTTAAGATGGAAAATACTATCCACATGCAGACAAAGAACAATGGGTCTGAATGCAGATCAAAACATGCCATTTTTCACTTTTTTTTTGTTTTTCTCTCCTGTGTTTTTTACCATTTATTCTAATTCTTCTTTCACAGCATGACTAATGTGGAAATGTGTTTAACATCATTGTAAATGTATAATCTATTTCAGATTGCTTCCTGTCTTTGGGAGGGAGAAGGGAACAGAGGGAGAACAAAATTGGTGTTCAAAATTTCACAAAAATGAATGTTCAAACCTATTTTTACATTTAATTGAAAAAATAATATATTAATAAGGAAAAAGAAATAATGGGCTCAATGTTTTTAGGAAAACAAGGAAAGACTAGTATGAAAAAATAAAGTGAAATGAGCAGAACCAAGAGAACTTTGTATACAGTAATAGCAATATTATTTTAAGAAAGACTTTTAAGGGTAGATCTAAGATGGTGGAGTAACAGCTAGCACTCTTACCACAAACCCAACCAAATACCTGTAAAAAATGACTCTCGCAAGTTCTGGAGCTATAGAAGCCACAGAATGATAGAGTGAAGCAAATCTCCAGCCCAAGACAATCTGGAAGATTGCTGGGAAGTGTCTATCATGCCATGCTGGGAGTAGAGTGCACTCCCGGGTGGGCCATGCTTGCACAAACAGGACCTGAGCAGGTCTTGCAGAGACCGAACCAAGGGCAACTGTGATGGTTTCCAGACTTCACGACGCCAAAATGCCAAGGACAAATTGGAAGGTCAATGGAAAAACCTACTAGGACCTGTGTGAGAGAATAGAATGTTTGGACCCCAGTCCCAGGATGGCAGAGGGGGTGGAGTAGCCCCTGGAGTAGCAATCCATGGAAGCAGGGTCAGGGGCAGCAGCAGCAGCAGTGACTGTTTCCAGAGTTCTAGACCCATAGATTATGGGGGGATTAAGTGGCTGACAGTACAGCTCCCACCCCCACCGGAAGCAGAGAACTACCTTGACAAAGAGCTCAAAGTCAAGTAAATAGTTGGGAAAATGAGTAAAATCTGGAAAAAGAATCAGATGACAGAATTTTATTTGGTGATAAGGGAGACCAATGTATACAAACAGAAAAGAAAAAAATCAAAGCTCCTACATCCAAAGCCACCAAGAAAAGTATTAATTGTTCTCAGGTCATGGAAGAGATCAATAACGATTTTCAAAATCAAGTAAGAGAAGTAGAACAAAAATTGCGAAGAAGAATGAGAATGATGAAAGGAAATCATGAAAAATGAGTCAACTGCTTGCTAAAGGACACCAAAAAAAATACTGAAGAAAATAACACTTTAAAAATAGACTAACCCAAATGGCAAAAGAGATTCCAAAAGTAAATGAGGAGAAGAATGCCCTAAAAAACAGAATTGGCCAGATGGAAAAAGAAGTCCAAAAGGTCACTGAAGAAAATAAGTCCTTAAAGATTAGAATGGACCAGATGGAAGCTAATGACATATGACAAATCAAGAAATTATAAAACGAACCCAAAGGAATGAAAAAATTGCAGATAGTATGAAATATCTCATTGGAAAAATAACTGACCTGGAAAATAGATCCAGGAGAGACAATTTTAAATTATGGAACTACCTGAAAGCCATGATCATAAAAGAGCCTAGATACCATCTTTCAAGAAATTATTAAGTAAAACTGCCCTGATATTTCAGAACCAGAGGGCAACATAGATATTGAAAGAATCCACTGACCACCTCTTGAAAGAGATCCCAAAAGGAAAACTTTTAGGAATATTGTAGCCAAATTCCAGAGATCCCAGTTCAAGGAGAAAATATTGCAAACAGTCAGAAAGAAACAATTCGAGTATTGTGGAAATACAATCAGGATAACACAAGATCTAGCAACTTCTACATTAAGGGATCAAGGGGCTTGGAATATGATATTCCAGAAGTCAAAGGATCTAGGATTAAAGCAAAGAATCACTTACCCAGAAAAACTGAGTATAATACTTCAGGCTAAAATTCGTCATTCTGTGAAATAGAGGACATTCAAGCAATTTTGTTGAAACAACCAGAGCTGAGTAGAAAATTTGACATTCAAACACAAGAATCAAGAGAAGCATGAAAATGTAAACAGGAAAGAGAAATCTTCAGGGACTTACTAAAGTTGAACTGTTAACGTTCCTACATGGAAAGATCATATTTGTAACTCTTGAGACTTTTGGTCGTTTGAGGAATTATATTTATAGACAGAGGACACAAGGTGAGTTGAATAGGTAGAGATGATATCTAAAAAAATAAAATTAAGGGGTGAGAGAGAAATATATTGGCAGGTGAAAGGAAGAAACTGGATGGGGCAAATTATTTCACATAAAAGAGGCAGGAAAAAGCATATCCAATAGAGGGGAAAAGTGGGGAGGTGAGAGTGAAAGAGTGAATCTTACTCTCATTGCATTTGGATTAAGGAGGGAATAATATGCACACTCACTTTGGTATGAAAATCAATCTTACACTACAGGAAAGTAGGAGGAATGGGATAAGCAGGGGGTGGGGTGATGATAGAAGGGAAGGCAAATGGGAGGGGGGAGCAATTAGAAGTAAACACTCTTGGGGAGGGATAGGGTCAAAAGGAAGACTCAAAGGGGAGAAGGATAGGATAGAGGAAAATAGAGTCTTTCACAATATGACTGTTATGGAAGGGTTTTGTACAACTACATACACCCCACCACACACACACACACACACATTTTATATATATATATATATATATATATATATATATATATATATATATATATATATATATATATATAACTTATGTTGAAATGCTGGCCTTCTTAGTGGGCATGGATGAGGAGGGAGGGAGAGAAGTCGGAACTCAAAGTTTTAAAAACAAATGATAAAATTGTTTTTATATACACTTGGGAAATAAGACATACAGGCAATGGAGTACAGAAAGCTTTCTTGTACTACAAAAAAATAGAGGGGATGGGGAAAAGAGAAGAGAGGGATGCGATAGAAAGGAGGGAAGATTGGGGGGAAGGATTAATCAGAATGCCCGCTGTTGAGTTGGGTGGAGGGAAGAGATGGGGAGAAAATCTAGAACTCAAAATCTTATGAAAGTATCTGTTGAATACTAAAAATTAATAAATTAATTAAAAAAAGAAAAACTTTGAGTCAGTTATTAAGTTTTTTGTCTATTATAAATATCCAAATTAACTATAAAGATTATATGAAGAAAGACATTATCTGTATCCAGAGAAATTATCTGTATCCATAGAAAGAACTGATGAGTAGAAGTATGTATAGAATATTTTACATATACATGTATATATATTTATACATATAGTAGCCATTTTTACGGTGAGATGGATGGAGAAAAAGAAATTTACATAATAATTTTGTATATTTGAAAGGATAAAAAATGGACATAATAGATTTGAAGTTTCATATACAATCATCTTTTTATTGTTCTATGTTATGGAAATGATTGTTTTATTCTATAAATTAAAAATAAAATAAAAACAAACGGAGACTAGATGATCACTTGCTGGGGATGCTGTTAAGTGATTACTGATCAGTCATTAGGTTGACAAAGAAGCTTCTGATGTGGTTTCCAATCTAGAAATCTTGAGTAATATACACAATTTTAAAGAAAAAAATATTTTTGAGATCATTTGACTTGAAAAAATTAATTGTATTGGGATGGTTGCAATATTTAAAGATAACTAAATGGTGACTTAATCTAGAAATCTTTCACCATGATTCTTTGTCAACACGTATTCACTAGGTTCATTAAGTTCTAAATAGCTTCAAAATTTAAGAAAGTTCATTTAAAACCCTAACGTATTTCAGTCAGATGTAAGACACTGGTTTTAGCATGCCTAACTCGGATTGCTTGGTTCCTAAAGTAGATCCTACTTTTACTAACCTACATACTTTAGAGAATAAAGGAATTGATAACTGTAGACAAAAGAGAAGATGAATAATTCAATCAAAATACATTTTTCCAGTATTTATCCCATGTATACTTCTAGGATCTCCAATATCATTGATGTGTTTACTCCCTGAAACAATTAAAATTTCACTTTATCTACATCTTTGTATCAGTTCTTCAGTGGTTCACTGTGAATGAAAAAATAAAAATCATTACCTGGTAGCTAAACTTTCAGGGACATAAAATGCATTTATTCAGCATGTTTAATATACATTCAAATAAATTGTTAATCCCAAATCCCTCATACAGCTTCAAAAGTTATGTTCCTCCCAGATATAATAAGATATCAAATAGGTAAAAACATTAATTTAAAAAGTAGAAATAAATAATTGGTCACTATATCAATATTATAACCAGTCTAGTAGATCAGTGTCTACTAACAAAGATTTTTTTCCCTTCTTTTCAATAGTGTGGTATGCAGTGGACTAAATGCTGTCAGTGGTGAACCATAAGGATGAGATTAAATGCATACAGAAAGGTCAAACAATTTTATTCCTTATAAAACCATGTTCTGTAGAAATTATGCTTCATGGAGTTTGCTAATTGGTGTCTGTGAACAGATTGTTTCTAATCTATAGTAAAATGAAATTTGAATGAAGCTGTAACTAGTAAATGCTAGAAACTGATATAAACTGAGGCCTGCTGAGATTAAGTAATTCACATAAGGTGACATATGTACTTAGAGGCAGACTTTTATTCAGGGCTTTACTTTTTTTAAATTTTTTTTCTTATGAACTAAACAAACTATACAAATATGGATATTTCAATAAACAAAGAGGAACAGAAGAGGATTGCATATGAATCTGTGTACTATTATGTAAAAATTTTAATTGTATATTAAATTTATCACCATAGCACCAACACTGCCTGTTTGTCTATTGCCCCTTACAAACTTCTTTCTTTTCTCTTTTATGTATTTTTAAATGCATTTTTATCAATTTCCTTTTTGGTTTTGCACTGCCAAAATTCCTCTCAACTTCTTTCATCTTCATCCTGCCAGAGGTTTATCCCATATAACAAGTAACACCTTCCAAGAAAAACTTGGGGAAAATATCAACAAATTATATTAATAAATCAATAAAGTCTGAAAATATATATGATACCCCATATATTGATTACATGTCTGCAAAGGAGTGGAATAGGGGTATTTTATTGATGTCTTTGTAATTTTGCAACACTTCCTTTTAATTTTTTTGTAATTATTATCCTTTCTATTTACATTATTGTAGCCATTGCATATATTTCTTTGGTTCTGCTTACTTTATTCTGTATCAGTTAAAGTAAAACTTTATTTGTCATTTATTACATAACAAAGAATTTCATTATATTCATGTAAAACATTCCCCAATTAACAAATATCAACTTGGTTTAAAATTCTTTACTTCTTCAATAAGTGGTGCTATTTGTGTGGGTGTATGTGTATGTGTATGTGTGTGTGTGTGTGTGTGTATGTGTGTGTGTGTGTGACAGAGAAAGAGAGAGAGAGAGAGAGAGAGAGAGAGAGAGAGAGAAGGGGGATGAAGGGGGGGTAGAGAGAGAAAGAGAGAATTGGGAGTGGGGTTAGTAGTGAAACCTCTGGGTTAAAGAGTACAGACATTTTAGTTACTTTATTTGCACAATTAAAAAGTCACTTTCCACAATGCAGATTGTGGAGTTCCACAATGTTCCACAATACAGATGCACAGATACACCAGCAATGTACTACTACTGTGCCAGTCCTCCTACAACACTACTAACATTGACTCTTCTCATCTTCTCATCTCTACCAGTTTGCTGGATGCCAGGTGAAATATTAAGATTGCTTTGATTTGCATTTCTCTCTTTTATTATAACTGATATGGAACATTATCTCATATGACTATTACTACTTGATAATTGATTTTTATTGTTGAGAATTTTCTGTGTATCTTAATATATTTTACTGACGATACTTTCTTTCTTTTTTTCCCTTTTTTTTTTTTTTGTGTCACTTCACCTGTCTGCCAACTGGTCTCTTCCCTCCTAGGCCCCTAGTTTACCTCTTTTCATTGTCACTTCTTCTCTCTTGAATTTAATATATTTTCATGCCAAACTCTATAGGTTGTCTACTCTGTGTTGTGTTATTCCAATAAAAGTGTCATTGATGAGAAGTCATCACCTATCCCCAAGCTTGTCTGCACTTCTACTATATCCCAGTTCTGAAAAATAATAAGCTTCTCCCTCTTCTTCATTTGTTGATTGTGTATTCCTTTTCCTTTCTCTCTTCTTTCTGCCTTTAAAATAACAACCATATCCAAGTCTTATGTCTTTTTTATTCTCTCAGCGACCTTTGAAAATTGTTGGAATCTAAAGAGACAAATATTTGATTCTCCTTTATTGTAATGTAAGCTTTTAATCATTATTAAGCACCCTGCAATTATTCAAATGTATTTAATTTTCTACTTTTCTCTTGTCTCTTGTGTTTGCATTCCAGAGATCCTTTTTCTACTAATTTGCTTAGAAATTTTTGAAAGGGATTCTTTTAAAGGTCCTTTCCCCTCCCTTCCCCCCTTTGCCTTGAATTGTTGTCTTTTTCTTTTTCCTTCCCCATTTCCTTTTCCTTTCCTCCCCTTTCTTTTCTTTCCCTTTTCCTCCTTTTTCTCCTTCTTTTCCTTCTCCTACTGACATGGACACATCAAAATATACTTTTCCAAGATTTACAAGTGATTCTCTTTGAAACTCATAACAACAGTAGAAATCTTATCTCCATTTTATAAATGGGGAAACTGAGGCTCAGAAGTAACATGACTTGTCTTTGATGATGCAGATAGATAGGATTCAAACCCGGTGACTTCTAGACTCAAAGTTCAGCATTCTAACTATGATTCCACAATGCCTTTATTTAACTTTCCATTCCAATGTCCTGATATTAAAGACATGCTTAATAACACTATGAGTAGAGGTCTATTGATGAGAGAGAGAGATGATAGAAAGATAGAGACAAAGATGACAGAGAGATAGATAGATACAGCATATAGTGCATGCATACAAACACATGTGCACATACATGTGTGTATGTATTGTGTACATATATATGTATACACATATGTATGTATGTATGTATGTATGTATGTATGTATGTATGTATGTGGGGTTGCTAGGTGGCACAGTGGATAGAATGTCAAGCCTGAAATCAGGAAGACCTGAGTTCAAATATAGTCTCAGATACTTAATAATTTTATTACCCTAGGAAAATCACTTAACCCTATTTGCCTCAGTTTCCTCATCTGTAAAATGAGCTGGAGAGAGACGTGGCAAACCACTCCTGTAGCTTTGCAAAAAAAAAAATTCTCAAGAGGGTCACAAAGCATCAGACATGACTGGAAACAACTAAATGAGAACAAATACGTATGTGTGTATCTGTGTGTGTGCATAATTATTGTGTATCTATCATCTATCTAGCTATCTGTCCATCTGTCTATCTGTCTATGCTCTCTAATACCCTTAAGGAAGTTCATGGATATCTAGGCTCTGTCATTGGTTAAAGCGTCTCTAAGAATTGTGGTTCCTCAATTTTAAAGAGGCAACCTGTTTCCATGCTCATGGTAGAGGAATGCAGAACGTTTTCTCTCAGAAGCAGATCCCTGATGTCTCCCACATGAACATTTCTACCTTAGATGATTTGGGAATATGAAAGCTCCATGATATCTAAGTTTACCATATTTTAAGGATCAATTAAAAATTCAAACAATATGCTGCAATGTAAAGAGTAGGCATTAGAATCAGAAGGTCAAGTTCTAGTTTCCCCAGTTGTTACGTCTGTGACTATGGGTAGGTAACAACCTCATTTATTCTTAGTTTCATAATTTAAAAATGATGATAATAATAATTGCAGTACCTACCTCATAGAGTCTTTGTGAAGATCAAAAGAGACAATGTCTATAAAGTGGTCTTTTACTTAAAAGGACTATATAGATGTACATTGGTTTTATCATACCACTGTTAAATTTAGACCATTGCTACAATTAGATGAGGTACTGCATACTTCATACTCACTGGTTACCTTCCATGTACACTGCAGCTTGTGTTTAATATGTCTTGTTTCTGCACAAAGAATAAGGCTTCTGAATCAATTCAGATTGCAGGATATCATTTCCTTATCATTTGAATATTTCATTTTACTGCATATAAAGAATGAAGAGTGAAGTATTTTTTTCCTCAAGACAATCCTTCCTTTTCCTTGCTAGAATTCCTACTTTTCACTTAATTCCTTCCTTCCTCTCCTTCTTTCCTTCCTTCTTTCTTCTTCCTTCCTTCACTTCTTCCTTCCATCCTCCTTCTCTTCTTTCCTTCCTTCCTTCCTTCCTTATTTCGTTAGAACTGAATGGGGAGAGTCTACCATTGACATTGCACCTAGCTGATCACTTCTCCAGAACAAGATAAATTGCATACTCAGTTATGTTAAAACAGTTATTCTTATTGCATTGTGTGTCATTTTAACATGAATTATAACCTGTGAGCCCTAGCTCATGCTTCTTTTCAAAAAGCACTAGCATATATATGCATATATGCATATGCATATACATACATGTATATATATGCGTATATACATACACACACATATATATACATATATATACACACACACATATATACGTATATATTTCTAGATGCAAACAAGTTTCAAACACTCCACGTCCCACACCCCCAACACAGCTGCCTAAGCCCCATAACATGCATGGCACAAGAGCCCTAATCCTTAGTCTTTTCCCACCTCATTCACCTGACAGCCTCCTCCACAACAGACATCTTATCAGACGTGACTGATTGCTGTAATCTGTACTCTGGGCAGCCATTAAGCAAATTACCTGAATCATTGCAAGGATTAGTCTCATTAACACATGATTAGCATCAAATTAAAATAATGAGTGTTTAACTTCTGATGTCTTCCAGTTGTTTGAACAGCTTGATCAGCCACACCAGGCTGGCAGGGATGTGGGGGGTGTCAAGGAGTCATGGAAAAAGGTAAGCTGCACTGTACAAGACAGAGTGTGGATTCCTGGAAAAATGAAGCCTGAGCAAATTCAGATGGAATGGGTTAGAGGTTTCTCCCAAAGAGCGGAGACACTAGATCCAAATAGGCACATCACTTCCAATGGCGCACATTAACCATCATCATTGACCTAGAGCAAGGCTTTACATGCTAATGGTGCACTATATTCTTTCTTCTCCAAGCTTGCACTTCCATCTTGCTCAGGTTTGCCATTTACAGGGAAACACGAGGTGTAGTGAGGACAGCTTTTAATTTTCTTTTCAAATATTTACCAACACTTTAAAGTAAATAAAAACAATAATTATGTTATGTTATAAAAGAAATTCATTGATAATACATTCACATTGAAAAAATCATTTACACACATAACAAAGTCTTGGTTAAAAATTGCCAATTTGTCAACTAGACAATCTTTGTTTTATCCCGTTATTCTTTCTTGTCATTGTTTCCCCCTTGGTAAATTATATTTTTTATTTCACTTTAAATATCTTTATTCTTTTAGAGAGTCAGTGACCTTAAATATTAGGACACAACATCATAGCACCAAGGACACATTTTACCTAAAATTGGAATCCCAGCTTCACCATCCACTAGCAATACAACATTGGGCTTACCCTCTCTGAGCCCCTATATATGTAATAAGTGAACTACATGTTTTATAGGATTATTGAGACAATCAACTGAAGTAATGTGATATGTGGGCAATAAATATGAAAACCTAAGATGTTATTTTTATCACAGTTATCTCCTTTTGCTCATATTTTAGTGGAGTTCGTTAAAATAGTCCTAAAACAATTAGCTGCTCTTCTATTAATCTTATATATTTATCGTAATAGGTATCAACAATATCATATCAACAATAAATATATAATAATATATTTGTCATAACAATAGACATGTAAGAATAACATGTTTATTATGATGATAAATAAATACATAAGAATAATAGGAGGGAGGTTATTATCAAGGGCACCACCATTTTCCCAGTCACCAAACTTGAAACCTTGATTCCTTTCTATGTTATTTTTTTATATAATTTATTTTCAGCTTTCAACATTCACTTCCACAAGATTTTAAATTCCAAATTTTTTCCACCGTCTCTCTCCTTCCCTATCCCAGGACAATTTGCACCCCAACTACCCCTTGCCCCAATCTGTTCTCCCTTCTATCATTCCACTTCTTGAATCCCCTTCCTCTCTATTTTCCTCTAGGGCAAGATAAATTTCTATAACCCATTGTATGTACAATTTATTTCCCAGTTGCTGCAAACCCAGTTTTTAACATTCATTTTTAAAGGTTTGAGTTCTACATCCTCTTCTTTCCTCCCTTGTTACCCACCTCATTGAGAAAGCAAGCAATATGATATAGGTCATACCTGAACAGTCATGTAGAACACTTCTATTACAGTTATGTTGTGAAAGATTAACCACATTTCCCTTTTTCCTGTCCTGCCCTCCATTTATTCCATTCTCTCTCTCTTGACCTGTCCCCCCACAATAGTGTTTGCTTCTCATTATGCCTTCCCTCAATCTGCTATCCCTTTTATTATCCTCCCTCTTCTATCTCCTTCCCCCCTCCCTTCCTGCAGGGTAAGATAGCTTTCCATAAACAATTTAATGTGTATTATTCCCTCCTTAATTCAAATCTGATGAAAGTAAGGTTCATATATGGCCTTTTACCTCCCCTCTCCCTCCCCTCCATTTTAAAAGCTATCTTCCCTCTTTTATGTTAGACAACTTACTACATTCTGCCTCTCCCTATCTTTCTCCCAGTACATTCCTCTCAACACATAGAGATAGACCTCTGTGTATATCTACATATGTGTGTGTATATATACATAAATACACATACATATATACACATATACCTACACATGTATAATATGCACATACATAAACATACACACACACATATGCTCTAACTACCCTAATACAGAGAAAGGTCCCATGAGTTATAAATATCATCTTTCCATGTAGGAATGTAAATAGTTCAACTTTAATGACTTCCTTATGGCTTCTCTTTCCTGTTTACCTTTTCATGTTTCTCTTGATTATTATATTTGAAAGTCAAAGTTTTTATTTAGCTCTGGTCTTTTCAACAAGAATGCTTGGAAGTCCTCCCTTTCATTGAAATTTAATTTTTTTTCCCTGAAGTATTATACTCAGTTTTGTTGGATAGGTGATTCTTGGTTTTAATTCTATCTCTTGTGACCTTTGGAATATCACATTCCGAGCCCTCTGATCTCTTTGTGTAGAAGCTGCTAAATCTTGTTTTACCTTGACTGTGGCTCCATGATACCTGAAATGCTTTTTTATGGCTGCTTGCAGTAAATTCTTCTTGATTTGGGAGGTCTGGAATGTAGCTATGCTATTCCTTGGAGTTTTCATTTTGGTATCTCTCTCATGAGTTTGTTGGATTCTTTCAATTTCTATTTAACCTCTGGTTCCAGAATATCAGTGCAGTTTTCCTTGGCAATTTCTTGAAAGATGATGTCTAGACTCCTTTTTTCATTATGATTTCCAGGTAGACCAATAATTTGAAAATTATCTTTCCTGGATCTATTTTCCAGCTGAGTTATTTTTTTCCAGTGAGGTATTTTACCTTGTCTTCTATTTTTTTTCATTATTTTGTGTGGTTTCATGATTTCTTTATTTCACAGAAAGTCATTAGCTTCCATTTGCTCCATTCTAATTTTGAAGGAATTATTTTCACCATTGGCTTTTGGACCTCCTTTTCCATTTGGCCAATTCTGCTTTTTAAGGCATTCTTCCCTCATTGGATTTTTGGATCTCTTTGCCATTTAGGTTAATCTATTTTTAGAGGTGTTATTTTCTTCATTGTCTTTTTGGGTCTCCTTTAGCTAGCTGTTGACTTGTTCTTCATGATTTTCTAGCATTACTCTCATTTCTCTTCCTAATTTTTGCTCTATTTCTCTTACTTGATTTTCAAAACCCCTTTTGAGCTCTTCCATGACCTCAAACCAAACCATATTTTTCTTGGAGGCTTTTGACATAAGAGCCTCAACCTTGCTGTCTTCTTCTGGTTGTATGCTTTGATTTTTCTCATCATAAGAAAATACCTTTTCACCAAGAAAGTAACCTTCTATGGTCTTATATTTCACCCCCTTTGGTCATTTTCCCAGCCAATTACTTGACTTTTGAGCTCTTTGCTGAGTGGAGGGTACACTGTCCCAGGTTTCAGGAGTTTTGTATAGCTGTTTTCAGAGATATCTCTAGGGACCTATAAATTCTTAGCTCCTCCAAAGTGGTATGATCAAAGGAAAGATGTATATTCCTTTCCTGTCCTGCACTGTGGTCTGTGAGCAACCACAAGCATTCTTTTCTGTCTTGGAACTGTGAGTAGGATTCCTTCTCCACAACTGCTACCAGCTTTGCCATGACAGCTCTCCTGCTTGCCCCACAACGACCACCATGAGTGCAACTCAGATCAGCTTCTTGATTCCTCCAACATTTGTAGACCAAAAGCTCCAGACACAGCCGCCTTCTGTAGCAGTGGCTGCCACCACCCTAGGGCTGGGGCTGGAGCCAAACTACATTCCTCTCTCACCCAAGTAAGAGAGCTTTCCCACTGACCTTTAAAGTTGTCTTTGGGGTTTGTGGATTGAGAAGTCTGGAAAACGCTACAGCTGCCAGTGATTCAGTACCCTAAGGTCTGCTCCAGTGCTGTCTGTGCTGATGTGGCCCAAGCAGGACTGTGCTCTGCATTAAGTCCAGTGCAACAGATGGTTCCTATTGACCTTCCAGATTGTTTTGGGCTGGAAATCTGTTTCTTTCTGTCATTTTGTGGCTTTTGCTCCTCTCGAATTTGTTTAGAGTCATTATAACAGGTATTTTGAGGGGTTTGGGGGTAGACCTTAGGCAGGTCCCTGCTTCTTTCTACTTCACTATCTTGACTGGCACTTGATTCCTCTCTCCTGACACCCTCACTCACTTCCCATATTGAATCCATCATCAAATATCATTTCTCACTTCACACCATCTCTTTTTTGATCCTCATTTTTCTACTTTTATAACTATAACCCTAATTTAGGTACTGAACCTCAACTTGTTGCTTATGGTATCCTGTTGTTATTTTGACAAGGCCAGAATTAGCTACAATAAATACTGACACTTCATTGAGTATTGGAAGGTCTGAACAAACTAGACACAGAGCCTAAGTCTCTGCTGACACCAAAAGAAAAACACTGTAGTCTATATTCTAAATCCATTCTGTGAGGTCCTAGAAATTCATAGGACACACAAGAAATTGATAATGAAGTCAGTGTGACAATCTTCTGATGATACTCTTCCCTACACCTGCCTCAGTTTCCTAAGGCTGGAAAAGAAGGCACCAAATTTTGCACAACCACCTCTAAGTTCCTTGCTCAAGTATCATCTACATGTGTATTCTACTCAGTCCTATAGTTATCATAGCTGGTGGGTCTATTCCTCTGGTGAACACCTGAGAGAAGTGTATTGTGCTTATATAAGGCCTTCATGGTTCTATTTGTTTCATTGTTCAGCACTATAAAGAGAACAGTTTGGTGTAATATTTCCTCTCCCACAAGACTGTGTCTGAGGCCTTTGCCCCTAGCTCTAGTCATTCAGGTTTTTGACTTTGCTTTTATGGTCCAAACAAGAAAAGAAGGTCCCTAACTAGCCAAGACTGGGCCCTACATGTAAATGTTCTATCTCTCTTAGCAAGAGGGAACTATTCCATGCTCATAAGCAACTGTCACTCATTTAACTTTGGCTATATATTCAATGTTTGTAAAGTAGAGATCGTTTTGGGCAGGAAAGGCCTTTATGTCATACCTCTGCATACTCATTGCAGGCTAAATGAATATGCTTTCTCTGATCCACTGCACTTTTCTATCACAATATTTGCAAGCAAATGTCTACTCTACACATGAAGTCATCAGGCTCTTCTCATTTATACTGCATGTGAATTTATACTACAGTGAAGTTATGATGCTTCTTGTAACATCTTGATGGTTCCATACTGAATCTTTAATTCATCTAAACAAGTCTGCTAAATGACTAGGCTTTCTTTCTCTAAGGCTGTGTGCTGTGTCAGAAGCTGTCCTTCAGAGAATTTCAGTCAGTCTCAGGACCTGTTTTGGTTTCCTTGCTTTCTACCATTTTAATGCCATTGAGGAATGCCTAGTTCAAACTTCCTACTGCTGTTCTCCTGTGGAACATGGCTCTTGTGCAACAAAGGTGCCCATAATGAGTTCAAAATCTAATGGGGATTATTTGCTAGAAAAGATGGCATGAAATGGAATCACCTGAATTTAGAGAATTTTTCCTTGTCAAAGGAAAGAGCCCTCCTTTTATTTCAGAAAAGGTTCTGAGTTGAGAGAATGGGAGAGGAAGTGCTGTAGATGGTTTGAGAAAGGATAAAAAGTTTTGGGAAAGATGCCATGGTGAATGGTATATTCAATCTATAATTGTTTTAGCATCATTTTCAGTCATGTCTAACTCTTTGTAATTCCATTTGGGATTTTCTTAACAAAGATACTGGAATAGTTTGCCATTTCCTTCTCTAAGTCACTTTGTAGACCAGAAAACTTAGGAAAACAAGGTTAAGTGACTTCCTCAGCAAGTCACTTCCTCAGCATCACACAGATAGTGCCTAAACCAGATTAGAACTCAAGAAGATGAGTCTTCCTGACTCCAGAACTGAAACTCCATCCACTGTGCCCAAGTGAGTCTATTATGGATGTTTAAAAGTGTTGTTTTGGTGCAATGAGTATTTGGTTGAGATTATATACTTTTAGTTTTTAGAATCAGCACAGATTCAGTTCAACATCCTGTGAATAGTTTCAAAGTCAGGAAGAAAAAAAAATATTATCTTTTAACCTGCATAAGCAAAGGTACTGTGATTTTATAAGTCTAAAGAAATAGAATTTCTTTACCAATGCTAATCACAACTATGTAAAACTTAGAATATCTGTTTTGGATAATTACCTAAAACACCTAGAGGATGCAGTGATATGTCTAGGGTCAGATAACTAGTAAGCATCAGGAACAAAAATGAGCTAGGCATTCATGACTCCAATGCCAGGATTCACGGATATGAATTCAAAGCTCAGTTTATCATTTGTTGCCCATGTATTTATGGTAACATCACTTAAGCTTTCTGGGCTATCACACTCTCATCTCACACTCTCAAGGCATTGGTCTTGCAAGGCCTTGAGTGCTATTAAAATATGGCTCTGTGATCCATTTTATACACTAGACCATGCTACTTTCACTGGAAAATAACAATGGGGGAAAACAAAAAGCAGAAGTTTTAAATAGAAAAAAGAAAGACCTTGAAAAGAAATAAAAATTCTATTTATTTCTAAGTCAAAGGTGAAAATTCATTCTGCTTACAAAATAGACAATCCTTGAAGGTAAGCCTGTTCACAAGCAGACACTTATGCACATACAGACACATGTATATGTGGATGTGTATAGAGACAAAGAGGGAGGGATGGCGATACAGACAGAGACATAGAAACTAATGCAATTTCCATGCATCACCAACTGGTGAATTCTATCTAAATACTCAAACATTCATACATAGATATACATACACATATATACACACTCATATATTTATGTGTGTACGTGTGTGTATGTATGTGTACATAAGTATATGTGTGTACATATATGTATTGTGTGTATATAAATAAATGTGTATATATTTGTGTATATATGTACATATATATGTATATATGAATATATTTAGGCTCCATCTTGGGTTCCTGTGCAAAGTAATATAGTTTTATTAAATGAAACATTGAGAGGTGTGTGTGTGTGTGTGTGTGTGTGTGTGTGTGTATGTGTGTGATAATTTCTGACTATTCTGGACTGTTTAGAAATGTGTCTTAGAAAACTGCATCTAGGACTTCAATGACTTTGACCTATTACATTTTTGGTTCTCTCCTCCCTCACCCCCATCTGTTCCATCTCTTACTTTTGTAATACTCTTGACTGTAACTGGATTTTTAAAATCTGATTACATTTTTTTCCTGCCCTCATATCTGACTCTTTAGTCTCTCTTCTCACCTCCTATCCCCCACCCCTCAAACCTTGAACTCAGCCAGACATCACAGTAATGACATCAAGCTAGTAAACTTGGCTCCTTTGAGGGTAACACTACCCCAGCTGTCCATACTGCTTCCCCATCTGGCCCAAATGGAAGACTGGCAGAAAATATAGCTTAGTCCAGATTTGGCTGCCCTCTTCTGGTGATTGCTAGCCAAGTTAACCCCTTCCATTCCCCTATCCTCTAGTTGAACTCTGACATTTTGACGATCTATGATTTGGATTAGATAAACGCAGCTATTTGTATTTGGCATGGTTTTTCCATCAAAGACAACCATCAGAATTTGGATCTAGATTTTGTATTAGATTACAATAGTAAGTTAAAGAAACTGCATATTTTTACTAGTCTGATTTAAAGATAAATATATTTAGTAAATATCTGTAGCAAAATCATTTATATCAGATAAGTAACAATTAAAAAGTGTTAAAGGTTTAACTTATACAGTTTTAAATTTGAGGTTATAAATAGAAAAATGATTTTAATTGATAATTCTTTTAAAAAAGAAATGGATAAACATTGATCATTTCAAATCCAAATTTCTTACAAGAGTGAATAGAAGTCCAACTCTGCCAAATAGTGAGAGTTACAATGGAAAACTTTATAGACCTTTAACTGGAGTGACTTGTATGGCAAATTACTGTAATAAAAAGGGAGACATTTTGACAGTTCAATGGATAAATATTCATAGAGTAAAAGATACTAAAAGAGGAAACTTTCCTGTCACCAACTGAGTCTTGATGTGTATGTTCACCCCATGAGCATTTGTAAGCTAAAAAAAAGTCCAGGCAACCGGGTCCAAAAGAGACAGAGTTTGTCATCTGTCTGCCCTCAGTCTTGATAAGAATAGTATATATTATCATGGAAGTTTCCTTATTGACTTCTTAATCTATTCTTTACTATCAATTTTGTACACATGTAGTAATAATAGAAGTAAATGGAGAAAAGATAACTACATTAACAACAATTTAAACTATATAATGATAAATGTATTGGACATATTTATATAGTTGGATGCTTAAAAATAAAATCCCAGAATTTGTCAGGACCTGCCAATAAATGCCACTTCTCAGATGGCATTAAGGAAAGGAAATGTTCCAAAGATGCTTAAGAATAAGAATCTTTCTCCTTCCTTCCTTCCTTCCTTTCATTAATAAGAACAGGAAAGAGAAGAGCTCTTCAATTTCCTTCTGACCCTCTTACCAAGTTCCCCAGCTCCTCACCACAGGTGAAGGGCTCTGATATCCACTCACGAGAAGAGAGTCCTATAACAATGTATTTTCCAACTACGGTATATTCAAAACAAAAATAGAAATAAGGAATGAAAATTGATCTCCCAAATCAGATTTGAAGGCACATTTGGAGTTTGGGCTTTGTTTAATTTACGTAACTTTATATTTCCTAAAACATCTTCGACACAATTTTTTACACTGGGATTCCTTCTCTATTTTTAACTGTTAGGAACCTGAAGTTCTGACAGGTGAAGTGTTATTCAAAGTCATAGAATAAGTAGTGGGAAGTGTACTTGCCCAACTTTGCTTGCCCGTTCTTTGCAAGTGACATTGGTTGTGACAGAGATAACAGGGTTGGTTTTTTTTTTTTTTCACGAGTTGTCCCCCCAGTGATGGCTACAGTAGGCAGATAGGAAGCATGCTGGATGGGCATGGTAGCATTACTATTGCTAATGCTCCTGGATACAGAGTATAGGGCTGTCTGCCTTGTCATGAAGGAAGGCATAGGTTTGAGGTGGTTGTAACATTTTCCATTCCCTGTATATGCCAACACCTCCTTTTTTCAAATGTATTCATTGATTTGTTTTCATTTTTCAACCATCACTTCCATAACTTTCAAGTTTTCTCCCTCTCCCTCCCCAAGACAGCATGGAATCTTATATGTGTTCTACATATACATTCTTATTAAAAACATTTTCATATTAGTCATGTGTCAACCCTTTTTTGTCCTCAGGACTAATTTTTACTTTCCCTAGGAGGCCTTGCATGTTCTGTTCGTCGAAATTAGTCAACAATTGGTTTTGGTGGGGCTGCAGATAGTGGGTCTATGGTGAATTCAAAATGAATGAAAACTAATTTGCCTTTCTCTTATTAAATACTGGAAGAGTTTTTCAATGTTGTTATTGACAGCTTGAATATGTTCCTTTTTTAAAAAAGTGACATCATAGTTTGGCAATTATTTATTAGGGAAAGGATTTTCTTCTCCCATATTTACATAAATTTCTGAAATCAGAGTAATTTGCTACAAATGTTTTCATATATGTATGTTGTGTGTATGTATGTATGTATGTATATATATATTAGATTCCAAAGCCTTATCAGAAAAATCTGATACAACAGATTTTCCCCCATTCTGCCACTTTTCCTCTACGAGTATTAATTTTGTTTATACATAAAAATTTCAATTTTATAAAATCAAAAATCATCTTTTTATCTTTTATCATTCTCTCTATCTCTTTTTGCTAAGCATAAAACTACTCATAGATGTGAAAGATTCATAATCCACTTCTCTTCTAATTTTAAGGTACAATTTTTAATATTCAAAGTGACATCTATTTGTGTCTGCTTTTACTTTTACTAACATGTATAGTCACGCATAGGAAATTTCCACTTATATGTATGTATATATGCGCAAACATGCATGCATACATATGCATACATGTACATGTGTCTGTATGTGCATGTGCATGTATGTGTTTGTGCGTGTATATATACACTGAATCTTTCATCTCTCTATCTAAAGGTGGGTAGTATATTTCATTAGTTCTCTGCAGTCATCACAATGCTGACAGTTTCTAATTCTTGCAGATGTGTTTGTCTTTACCATAATGGTTCACTGTGTACATTGTTCTCCTAGCTCTGTTCATTTCCCTCTCTATTGGTTAATATAAATTATTTCACTTTTCTCTGAAGTCAACTCCATCATTTCTTCAGGCATAATAATTTTCCATCACATTTACCATAACTTGCTAATTCATTCCCCATTTACTGTTATCTCCTCATATTCCCATTCTTTACAACCTAAAAAAAAATTATAAATATTTTTGCTCATCTTTAGAACTTGTTTTGCTTAGTGCCAAACCCTCCCACTATTTCCCCCTTTCTCCTTTCTCCCATTTCCTGTTAAGTGACACATATTTTTTAACCCACCTGTATATTTGTTTGTGTGTTCTTCCCTCCATGGAGTAGTTCAGAAGAGAATAAGGTTCAAGTGTCAGGTCTTCCCTGCATACCCTGCAGATTGTATAGATCTCTACTTGGAAACCTAGATTATGAGATAATTTCTCCTAACAATTCCTTCCCTTTCTCACCTGTCGTCTTTCCATTCTTTTCTTACCATCATGAAAACACTAAAACACACACACACACACACACACACACACACACACACACAAACCTTCCAGACCTTCTGGTTAATTAGACCCACGATGATGACAGAGTTCAGAGGAGATACATTCTACATAAAAATGTAAGCAGGTTATCATTATATAATCTTTATCATTATTTGTTCATGTTCAACTTTTTTTAATGTTTCTTTTAACTCCTATGGTTGAACTTCAAAGTTTTTATATTGCTTTGGTTTTTTTTGTGTGTGAGGAATACCCTGAAAACCTTCAATTTCATTAAAAATACATTTCCCTCACCGTAGCATGGTATTCAATTGTGATGGATAGATTGTTCTTGGCTAAAAGCCCATCTCCAATGCCTTATGGCATTGATAATGGTGGATCATGGTAGATCCTAATTATGAGTCCTCTATTTCTTTCTAACTGCTTTCAGTTTTTTCTCTTTGACTTGGGAGCTCTGAATTTTGGGAGTTTTCATTTTAGGATTTTTTTCAAGAGGTAAATGGTGAAGGCTTTCTATTTCCACTTTGCCTTCTGGTTTAAGATATCTGGCCACTTTTAATTTAGAAATTTCTTGAAATATGAGGTCTATTTTTTTTTTAAATTATGACTTTCATGTGTTCTATTAATTCTTAAATTATCTCTACTCAATCTATTTTTCAGGATATTTGTTTTCCTATGAGATATTTCATAGTTGCTTCTATTTATTAAAAAAGTTTTGCTTTATTTTTGTTTCTTGATTTCTCATAGACTCATTATTTTCCATGTGACCAATTCTAATTTTAAGGAGTTATTTTCTTTGGTGTTTTTTGTTCTACCTTTACCAAGATGTTCATTCCTTTTCAGAATTTCCTTGCACAGCTCTCATTTAATTTTCAAATTTTTCCCCTACCACTTTTATCAGAGTTTTAAAATATTTGGTTTTGTTATTTTTTTTAAAAAAAGTTCTTTATCTTTTCTAGAAATTCGTGCTCAGCTTGTGTCCAATTTGATTTTTTTTCCTTTGGATTCTGCTTGGAGGTGTTTTCAAGTCATTTTCTTCCTCTGAGCTTGTATCTTAAACTTCCAGGTCACCATATTAGCTTGCTATGGTCAGGTCTCTTTTGTAGCTATTTTCTTATTCTTCCAACTTATTTCTTGTCTGTGAGTTTTATCTGGAGCTGTTCTCTGCTTACTTCTTCAGTGATTGGTCTGAGCTTCAGTTTTTTGTGTCCTGCTGTTACTTTTGAAGTTAGAACTGAGAGTTTATAAGTTTCTGGTACCTCCAAAGTATTGTGATTCAGGGAGAGAATTGATCTTTGATTTGGTTTGAGACCAGTTGGACCACTCTTTCCTCACTACCACATTCATTTCTGTCTACACTGGAACTTTCATTTAGGACTGGGTAAAGAGCTACCTAATGCAACCCAATCCTATGTGTGCTGCTTACATAGGAGTTCTCTGGTATCTCTTTTGATTAGGTCTTTAGTCCTTTTAACTTTTCAGGAAGTTGGACACACCTGGTGATTAATTTGGGATGCTGCCACCTCCAAGTTCCACAGCCAGTGTCGCTTCTGCCATGCCATTCAAAACTGGTTGGATGATTGATGTTCAGACATCACTATCAACTAAAGTCAATTTGGAGTATGTTACCAGCAGTCCTCCAGAAATCTATGCTTGACCCTTTACTGTATAACATTCTTATAATGACTTGGATGAATACATAAATATTTGATACATTAAATAACATAAAAATCTTCCAACGAAATAAGTAAGGAATCTTAAAAAGAGACTCAGGCTCTGTCTCTATGATGATTTTTAAAAAATCATTTGCTTAGCAATTGAATCATCTCTATAGTGAAAGCAATCAGCACTTAGAAGAGGGACTGGCATATGCCAGGGACCTAATAAATATGTCCTGATTGATATTTATTGATCAAGTTGTGAAGTAGAAATTATAGAGAAAGATGTCCCAACTCCCCTTCCCCAAAAAATACAAAAAACAAAACAAAACAATATAGGAGTTAATTTACTGGCCAATTATTGCTTCGACCTTAATCAATCATGACACTTCACATTGTGATATTTACCTCTATTGTCTTATTGATGAAGTGCTTGCTCAATTTTCCTGCATCATCTTTTGATATGGTCAACATATGAGCCTTTCCTAATGACCAATACAAATACCATTTTGAATTTCATGGGATGCAGCTAGAAATTAACGTAACTTTCAGCAGAAATTGTCATTTAAAATTTTTATTCCAATTGACTCATGGAAAGCAAACACTTTGAAGTTATTTTGTGTTTTTAATAGACTATAAACTCTATATCACTTAAAAATAAGGTGCACTAGCTTTCATTTTCTTTGTCATTCTATTCTTGAGTGAATGCTTTATTGGGATCACTTCCTCATCACTTTGGTTTCAAAAATATTGTTTGAGTTTTCATTTAGCAATATTAGGACCAAATTCATCAAAAACAAATGAAACATTTGTTTGTGGTTTCAGCCTTTTTAGATATTTATCTTTTTTTGTGGTCGGGGCTGCCTACTCTCTGCTTCACATTCCTGTGTATCTTTCATAGTTTCTTCAGACAAAGAAAGCCTAGATAAATCATTTACATAAAAAGAGTTAAGGCTCTGCTGATGATAACATGATCATTGCCCTATAGAAGAGTGCAGACAGAGAAATCTAGATATATTGGTGTGCATGTGTGTAGGGGTGGCTAGGAGTATGACAAGGCAGAAGTGACACTGGCTCTGCACCTTGGAGGTGGCAGTAGCCCAAATGAGGCACAAGGAGTGTGCAACTTTCAGAAAAGTTAAAGAGACTAAAACCCTAATGAAAAGAGATACCAGGGAACTCTTATGCAAGCAGCACACATAGGATTGGGTTGCATTAGACAGCTCAGTTTTGAATGCATCTGATTGCATTATCACAATATCTTGCCATCATTGAACTCTCCAAAAGAATAAAATTATATTCCCTATCAAAATATTTTCAAAAATACATAAACTATAGCTATAGCATTGCCCTCATCTACTAGTCCAGAAATTCTGTTAATAAAACAAAATAGGTTAGTTTAAACGACTTATTCTTGATGAAGTCTTGTAATTTCTATAGTAATTATTACCTTTTCTAAATGTCCAACAATGATCCCTTTGGTGATATATTCTAAGAACTTTTATAGGAAATTATTAACATTAATCCCATTGAAAATAAAAATATTTCAAACCACATGAAGATATTAATACATAAGAAAATTTGACAAATTACAACCCACTTTTACTATAAAATGTTGTTAGGTACAAAGACAGAAGCAAATTACAGAATTTTGACATTCATAATTAAAAGCAAATGCCACCATTATTTATGATAAGGAAACAATAGAAACTTTCCAGTAAAATGAGGAATAAAGGCATAATGGCCCATTGTATAGTTCTAGAAATGCTTCCAATGTCAATAAGGCAAGAGAATAAAAGAGAAATTTTTTTCTAGGCTAATATTTTTAATGAGAGTGACTAAATGAGAAATAGATTTTATGGTAGGTCATGAGCTCCAGTGCAGTGTGGAAAAGCAGTTTGGCAAATGTCAACACCAGGACACACACGCGCGCGCACACACACACACACACACGCACACACACACACATGCATGCCTCAATATAGCCAGAGAAACTGGCAGATGTCAGCTCTGAGAACTGCCTTGTTATTCAGCATTTGCCCAGGTAAACAGGTAACCTTTAGTGGCTGGCTTCCAGGAGCTTCAGTGTATTCCAAGGGAAATTCAGAAACACCCACCAACCTCAGGACACATCAGACATCAACACCAAGACACCAGATAAGCATCAGGCAAATTGCCATCACCCGGCTCAGCCTCTCAACCCACCCCATGGGCCTCCGGGCAACCTTCATGCAGCATCAGGTAATCATTCAGGACCTGTAGCCTGTAGGACAAGAAGCCTGAGAAAGTGTCCCTTCCACCCTAGGAGTGGTGCTCAAATTTAAAAGGACAAGGTATAAAAAAGATGAGTGAAATCAACAAAAGAATCCGATCATGGATAGACATTATGGTGAAAAGGAAGGTCAAGATACAAACTTAGAACGGGAAAACAATGCCAAAATACCTAAGGGCAAAACCTCAAAGAAAAATGGAAAGTGGTCTTAAGCCCTCAAAAACTCATGGAGGAGCTCAAAAAGGAGCTTTACCATAATATAAGAGAAGCAGAAGAAAAACTAGGAAAGGAAATGAGAGTAATGTAAGAGAATTACGAAAAAAGAGTAAACAACTTGGACAAAGAAAACAACTGCTTAAAAAGTTGTGTTTGTCCTTCATTCTTGAAGAGGACCATGACATCAGGGAAATAATGAAATGAGTTTCAGTTGATTTTGATTTGAATGAGATAGGACTGTCCAAGGTCACCAGCCTCACTTTCTTCTCCAGAACCATCCTGGTCCAGGAGGTCAGACAAATATTCATGAGGACAAATGGAGATGTCCTAGGATGCCATGGGAAACCCTGACTCTTTCAGGCTACCTTTTCAGGTGCTCACTTTGAGTGAAGTAACACCTATCCATTGCATAGGCTCATCTATTCATTGAATAGGCCTCTTTAAGAAGTTAGTAAAGGGATGGCCCCTTTAATTTAAAAAAAAAATCAAACTGGGAGGGGAAGAACCTCAAGGTTCCAGACTAAAAGAGAAACAGATACTATTAACTATTTATACTCACTCTGTAATAGTAGGTCAGGAACCTATTGTTGTCTAGTCTATGAGCTCCAGAGTGAATTGGGGTTAAAGCTCGGTCTTTTAAAAAGAAATCTAACCAAGTAAACACCAGCTTTCAGTTCTCAAAATGTACCTTCCTTTGGGGAGAGCACCCTTAGGTAAAAGGAGAGGAGGGAAAGGAAAAGGAGGGGAGAAGAAAGGAGAGCAGAAAAGAGGAGAGGATCTTAAAAGGTACAATTGGAAAATTAGAAAAAGAAATGCAAAAGCTAACTGAGGAAAACAACTGCTTAAAAGTTAGAATTGGGCAAGTGGAAGCCAATGACTCTGTGAGATATCAAGAATCTATCAAATAAATTCAAAAGAATGAAGAAAATACAAGAAAATGTAAAATACCTCACTGGAAAAACAACTGACCTTGAAAATAGATTCAGGAGAGACAACATCAGAATGTGTAGATTACCTGAAAGTCATAATCAAAAGGAGAGCTGGACAGTAAATTGAAAAAAAATTATCAAGGAAAACTTCACTAATGTCATGGAATGGAAGGGGAAAATAGATAGTGAGAGAATCCACTGATGAACTCAGGAAAGAGATCATAAGAATCAAGAGAAGCATGAAAAGGTACACAGGAAAGAGATATCATAGGGGATTTACTAAAGTTGAGCTGTTTACATTCCTACATGGAAAGAATATATTTGTAAATCTTGAGACTTTTCTCAGCATTTGGGTAGTTAGAGGAATTATATACATATTGACAGAGGACACAGGGTGAGTTGAATAGGAAGGGATGATATCTAAAAAAATATAATTAAAGGGTGAGAGAGGAATATACTGGGAGGAGGAAGGGAGAAATGGAATGGATCAAATTATCTCTCATAAAAGAGGCAAGAAAAAGCTTTTTCAATGGAAGGGAAAAGGGGGAAGGGGAGAAGGAAAAAGTGAAGCTTACTCTCATCACATTTGGCTTAAGGAGGGAATAATATGCACACTCAATTTGGTATGAAAATCTATCTTACACTACAGGAAAGTATGGAAGAAGGGGATAAGTGGAATGTGAGGTGGATGATAGAAGGGAGAGAAAATGGGAGGAGGGGGTAGTTAGAAGTAAATACTTTTAGGGAGAGACAAAGTCAAGAGAAAGAATAGAATAAATGGGGGCCAGATAGGATGGAGGGAAATATAATCTTTCACAAACAACATGACTTTTATGGAAGTCTTCTTTTGCATAACTACACATGTATAACTTGTATTGAATTGCTTGCCTTCTCAGTGGGGATGGGTGGGGAGGGAGGAAGGGAGAGAAGATGGAACTCAGTTTTAAAAACGAATGTTAGAAACTGTTTTTACATGTAACTGGGAAATGAGAAAAATGGGTGATGGGGTATAGAAATCTATCTTACCCTACAAGAAAATAGAAGAGATGGGGATAAAGGAAGGGAGGGGTGTAATAGAAGGGAGGGAAGATTGGGGAAAGGGGTAATCAGAATGCACGATGTCTTGGGGTGGGGAGAGGGGAGAGATGGGGAGAAAATTTGGACCTCAAAATTTTGTGGAAACTAAAAACAAATTTTACAAATAAATAGACAACTGAGTTACATTTATAGAAATAAGGGTCTCAGTTGATAGTCAGAGGATATGAACAGACAGTTTTCAAATGAAGGAATGAAAGCAGTCTGTAGTCATATGAAAAAATGTTCTAAATCTCTATTGACTAGAGAAATTTTAAAAACTCGGAGCTGCCACTGCACATCTATCAAATTAGCTAACACAACAAAAGGAAAGCTAGTTAATGTGGGAAAACTGAGACACTAATGTACAGTTGGTGAAGTCATGAATGAATTTCAACCATTCTGTAGAGCAATTTGTAACTATGCCCAACAAGCTATAAAACCATACAGAGTCTTTGACCAAGCATTACCACCACTAAATCAGTATCCAAAAGAGATTTTTAAAAAGGAAAAGAACCTATATGCACAAAAATATTTATAGCAGCTCTTTTAATGGAAATTGAGGGAATGCCCATCAACTGGGGAATGGCTAAAGAACTTGCTGTATATGATTTTGATGGAATATTGTGCTATAAGAAATGACATGCAGGATACTCTCCAGAAAACCTGGACAGATTTATATGAACTGATACAAAGTAAAACAAGGAGAACCAATAGAACCTTGTATGTAGTAATAGAAATACTGAATGATAATCAACTGTGAATGACCTAGCTGCTGTGAGTCATACATCCAAGATAATTCTCAAGGACTTTTGGTGAAAAAATTATATCCATCTCCAGAGAAAAAATTATGGGAGTCTGAATGCAGATCTAACCATCATTTATTTTTGCTTTTTAAATTTTTCTCGGTTTTTTGTCTGCTTTCCCAACATGACTAAAGTTTTGCATGACTACACATGTATATAACCAATATCAAATTGATTGCTTTCTCAATGAAAGTAGGTGGGGAAGGAGGGAGAGAACTTGGAACTCAAAAATTGAAAAAAAATGTTAAAATTTGTTTTAACATGTAACTGGGAGAGAAGAAAATATTAATTTTAAAAATTTAAAGGAATATTCTTTTTCCTGAGATCAAGTCCAGCCCCAGACATTGAATAACAGCGTGACCCTGGGCATTTCGCTTAACTCTTTTTGCCTGAGTTTTTTCACTTCTTAAATGATCTGGAGGAGGAAATGGCAAATAACTCCAGTGTTTTTGCCATGAAAACCCTAAAGGGATTCACAAAGAGTAAGGCATGAATTTAAAAAATGAATGAGCACAATTATATAGGGGAGAATGACATAATAAGGTTCTTTTGGTGGAAAGCAGAAACTCTGGATGACATCAAAAATGTAGGTAGAAAATTTGTACCAATGGGATTCCAGGAAGAGTTACAAATGAACAAAAAGGTAAGTCTCTGGAAAAAAAGACACATCTAGTGCTCTTCCAGGAGAGGATCCTCAGCAGAGAATGCTCTCAGGAAAACCTAGACAGATTTGCATGAACATTTACATGATACAAAATGAAACAAGGAGAAACAGTAGAAGCTTTTATATAGTAACAGAAATATCATATGATAATCAATTGTAAATGACCTAGCTGTTGTGAGCAACATAATACATCCAGCAGTCTCAAAAAAACCATATGACCCAACATATCCTCCATTTAATGAACTCTGTCACCTAACAAATAGCATTCTAATTGTCTTCCAGTTTATCATTATTGTCAATGAGATTTATATTCGAAGAAAATTCTAGTAACTTTGGTCCAAATAAGTTTATAGAAAAAAATAAAATTTTATTTAACTTTGCTTAGTTGTTTGTTCCCTATTTGACAGATTTTTTTTTCTCAAATTGCTTTATTTAGTGTTTCTATTTTGTAAAGTTCTGTGACAGAAGCCCCAGCAGCATGAGGTCCAGGCTTTATCCACCTGTGTTTTGCAGAAACTCATTTCTACTGCAAGAACAATACATTGCTGAAAGAACAAAATTAACTATTTCTTAGTATCATCTCTCCAGGAACAAAGATGGAGGTCATAAGGAGCAAACCTGGGTTAGTATAGTGTGAGATGTCTTATTTTTTTTACGGGAAGGGAAAAGGGGATGTGAAACTGATTAAACGTTTTGAAGAGACATATTTCTTCGTGGAAAATGTGCAAAAAACAAATTGTAAATCTCAGATAAA
The DNA here is from genome assembly GCF_028372415.1 of Notamacropus eugenii. NCBI lineage: Eukaryota > Metazoa > Chordata > Mammalia > Diprotodontia > Macropodidae > Notamacropus > Notamacropus eugenii. The sequence continues at coordinate 147,041,443 of NC_092878.1, forward strand.
GATAAGTTATATTAAAATTTAGAAAAACTTATCAACTACTGAGAATGATGAAATGGTCAAAGACTTTAGAAAGGACCAGAGGATTACAAAAAGGTATGAGAAATGAAGATAAGAAGGTTGAGAATAAATCCGTTACAGGAGTGTTGAGTGTTCAGTCTTATAAAATATTAGATTGAATTTGGTTTGAGTTTCAATTCAACAAACATGAATTAAACGAGCTAATTTTAATAAAGTCTCCTGTGTTTAAAAGAGTCAAGAAAGAAGTTCAATTAGCTCCACCTCCAGAGAGTTTTTATTATTCCCCCATAAGGAAGAGATTTCTCAGTCTGTTGTCTAAGTACTCCCCTTCTGCTTCTTTTATCATAATATATTATGTATTGTGCTACTTGTGTATTACTAGCATGGACTTGAGGCAGACCATGAAGCCTGGAGTCAAGAAGATTTGAATTTAAATCCAGGCTCAGATATTCATTAAATTACTTGACCTCTGTCTTCCTCAGTTTCCTCAACTGTAATTTATAAATGATAACAAAAACAACAACATGAATATAACTTTATATGCATATGATAATAATATAAGTGATATTAAAAAGATAATAGCATCTGCTTCCTGGGGTGGTTGTGAGGGGCAACTAAAACGTTTGTAAAATTCTCAGCACAATGTCTAATACATAAGAACATTTTTAAAATTCTTGTTTCCTTGCTTCTTACACTTAAAAATGTTTTGAGGATGGAGATCTAGTCTTAATTCATCTTTGTGTATTCATCAATGTAAAATTGGACATAATAGGCACTTTTTTTCTTTTTAACCGAATGCAAATCAACTGTAAATAAAGATTGCTCTTGACCACTTATTTCCATTTTTGCATTGCTAAGCTCAGAGAACAGAAGACAAGGAGTGTGGGTTGTGTAACAAAACATTGAAGAAAATGACAAGTAAATTTTGATAATAATAAGAAATTAAACAGCAATAATTTTTCAACTGATTTATTGCAACACGCATAGTATGATTCCTTTGATTTCAGGTTTCTTAACCTGGCATATAACCTATAAAAAAAAAATTCAACTGTCTTTTCTTCTTTAAATAGAGTTTTAAAAATAATATCCCCCTCCCCTCTAAAAATACATCCCTTTGAACTCAGAATCTTTCAGGTTTCATTAAAGTAGGGACTATCTCCTGTAATTCTTTCTGTTCCTCATAAGACCCAATATAATGATTTCTTTTAAAAATTGATGAATTTATGTTTTAAAATGAGTGGAAAACCACAAAGAGTATTTCAATAATTCAATGCAACTGTGACTTCATTGAGATGGAAGGTTTCCTTCCCTTACCTTCTCTTATTTTCTTTTCCTTTCTTTTTTATACACTTATTTTTTGAGTTTAGGTTTCCGTATCTATTCCTGGAATAAGATAAGCTGAAAGTATAACTGATCAATCACAGTTCTGATCACAATATCAATCATCATAGCAAATTTAACATGCCACTTTTTTCTAACCTAAGATGATTCACTCTTTAGACAACTTAATGGCCCTTGACTGCAAGAGGCTCATCATACTTGTGCTACACTTAGTATGAACACTTAATTGTCTTTAACCCAACTGCAACTCAGAACTCAATCCATCAGAATCATTCTTCTCTAGTGGCTTGGATATAAGGTATAAGGCACCTGTACAGGATTGTCGAATCTTCTTCAGTTTTGTCTAACCAAAATTTTCCATTTTATGCCCAGTGACCCTATCTGCCCTTTAATTGGTCTAGAATCCTTCCCATACCCATAGTCATGGAAGGCATTGCCTTCCCTTCTCTAATTAGTTTATCATATGCCCTTCTGTATCTATGTCATGCATTGATTTGGAGATAATTATGATGTGATATGAAATAGCAATCTAATCCTTACTAATGCTCTACTAGTTTCTAATTTTTCCCAGCAGTTTTTCTTGTATAATGTGTCCTTAGCATTAGAAATTTACTTCCTTTGGTTTACTGAAAAATATTGTCACTATGTTCAGATCCTTCTGGATCTTGTGAACCTGATCTCTTCCATTGTCAAATGGTATCTGTTAATTTTACTAAAATGTTATCTATTCTGATGCAAGGTTGAAACATCTATATAAAAAACTCTAGCCAAGCAGTTTATTCACAAAATAAGGTGGCATTTCTCTGTATCTGACACCAGCCAGCTAACCAATCTCAATTCTCATAAAATAATTCACATAGACAGAAAACCAGATTATTCTGATCAAAACAGTGGTGATGAATGAACATGATCTACCACTGCAACTTTATTGATTTAATGCTTTTTATAGATAACAATGCTGTCTTTGAAGTACATGGTCTCAGAATTCATTTTTACCATATATGATATAATGAATTCAGAACTAGATAGATACTCATCTAAAAAAATTACTAGGAAGAAAAATAAGATACAAATAGTAAGCATTTTATTGAGTTATTTCTGAGTAATAAGATTATTATTTTTTTCCTCCATTCTAGAAGTGTTCAAATTCCTAACCATATACCACCATTTAGAACAAACTAAACTGGGTTAATTGTAGTTTTTTTTTAAATAATTTAGTTTGTGGTCCATGTTCATTCCTCTATAGTTTGTATGTCTCATATGATCAGTTTTTCAAGAATTGAAAGACTGCTTATTCATCTAACCACCTTCACATCAAGATTTGTTGACATGGCTACATTTTTGTTGGAGTTTCGTTAATGGATCAGTTACTTCCTGGATTTTGACAGTAAACCTTACTGCCATCTCACTTCAAAACATCCCTCAGTGACTGGGACTTTAGTATCCCTCCACCATAAAACTCTCTTCTCTCATTAGTGAGTTCCCCTCAAGACTCCCTCATTTGGGGAAGAGGTCTACGTGGCCCAAATTTTATTCTCCTCTTGGATCCATTATATTCTGTATTCTGCAAGCACTAGTCCAGTCAATTTTTAATCTTCCTTTTGTATGTTGTCATTTTAGAATATAAGCTCCTTAAAGGAAGGGACTGTGTTTCATGTTTATTTCTATTTGTATTCCCCTCATTTAGCACAGGAGCTGGCACAGAGAAATTATTAATAAATACTTTTTACCTTCCTCTCTTTTTAGTGGAGAATAGAATTTGCTTTCACTCTTTTGCTGGACGTTTTCATCCTCAAAACTCATTTTCTTTGTTCAACATTGCTACAATTTCTGTAAAATAGTAGTAAAGCAGATATCACAACATTTCTTGGGGAAAATTGTTGATTCTCATTGTGTCAATATAATTTCCAGTTGTAATCTATTTGTCTTTATAGATTTTCTCTGAAATTTTGTGAATTTCCCATGACAGAGAATTATCACTTTCTTGGAGGAAATTATCTGTTTTTTTCTTGATTTGTTCTTCGATCTACTAACTCTTTAGTACTGCACTATTGACTCTGCATATAAATATGAATCATTTCTTCAAAATTCTTTTAATGATTATAATTTTATTTCTTTTTGGTCAGGAAATGATACACTTAATGTTTCTTATTTTCTACATTTATGATATTTTGATACCCAAATTTTGGTAAATTTTTCTAAAACTGATACATAAAAGAACAAAAAAGAAATGCACATGATAATTTTGTAGTGTATTTGAAAGGAATAGCAAGTTGTGCATAGAAAATTTGCAGTTGCATGTACAATCATATTTTATTGTTCTATGTCATAAAAATGTTTACTTTATTCCATATGTGTATTAATGTAATAAAAATAAAAAATTAAAGTGCTACACAGAATTCATATGTTCATTCCTTTCTATTCATAGTAAAAATTACCAGGGACACATCATATCTAACTATTCTAAAATTCTTCTCTGGTCTTTATGGCTTTTCTTGATTATCTTTTGGTTAGATTTGTTGAGGTATAAAAAGGATCCATTGAGGACTCCCAACTACTTTAGTTAAAGAAACTAGGTGACATATTGGGGTTAGAGCTGAACTTAGAGTCATTGTAGTTGTGTATTTCCCTCCATAAAATCATCTTTTATATTTTTTCTGTACAAAGGAGGTTGAGAAACTGTAGATTATTTTCAGCTCTAGTAATTTGTAATTGATGTGGTCTTTTCCTACTGCTCTGCTTATGCTTTCCTTTACCAAGCACTTAAATGTTTCATACATTATTTCCTTTCTTTTTAATTCACCCTTTATGATCAACCAACTAAAACTGAAGTTTGTGACTAATTCCCACAACTAGATTCCCCCCCATTTTTCTATCCTTGTTTTTCTTTTTCTCTATGAGTTTATTTTATTTTTTATACCAAATGTGATGTATAATTCTTCATTATCTGGTTCAGATAAGAATTAACATTATTGAATTCCCTCTTCCATCCCTTTGTATTTGGTAACTTTTTAGGAAGGAACCAGATTTACATGGATTTATAAATTTCTCTCCTTGTAGCATTTCTTCCTGTATATTCATATTCTTTTCCCTTTTTTATCCACTTAAAATCATCGGTAAAATATAAACCACCTCCACTTCGTTTGTCTTATTTAACCCCTATCCTGTTCTTGAAGATAATAATAGATAGCATTTATAATCCAGAGGAAGGTAGGTAACAAAACGGAGAAAGCAGCACCTAGCCTAGAGTCAGGAAGAACTGAGTTCAAATTCAGTCTCAGATATTTATTAACTGAGTGACCCTGTGTAATAGTAATTTAAATGGGGATGTCTTTTCCATTCATTAATAGGCCCATATGACCTGCTTGGGTCAAATGGAAGCTTGAGTCACATGAGTCTGTGGAAGGAGGATTTTGCTGAAGGGGTAGCGGGAAGGGTGGAATATGAAGAGTTGAAATTAGAGCAGAGCTGAGAGGAAATTGGTCAGAGCAGTCAGAACTGAGGGAGAGAGAGGAGGCAGACAGCTAGGCTCCTAAGTGTTTTTTTGTTTGTGGGAAGGCCCTAGCATGGGGAAGGCTTGGGGATGGTGCTACCCTCTATATTGTTATTGTGTATAGATTTTTGTTACTATGATGGATTTGGCTATCTGTTATCTGAATAAATGTTTCGGTTCTGTCTTCCACATGAAGAATATGCTGTATGTCCCAATTCAGAATTGCACTGGGATATTCATGGCCCCCTTTGGGTCTACAACCTGGGCAAGTCACTTAATTCTGTTTGATTTAGTTTCATCATCTGTAAAATAGGCTGGACAAAGAAATGACAAACCACTCGAGTATCTTTGCCAAGAAAACTCCAAAAAGGGTCAAAGAGTCAAATCCAATCAAAACTACAACAAATACTACATTTTACTTTTCTTGATTTCTGTGTTTAAAAGTTAAAATTTCTACTAAGTTCTGGTCTTTTCCCCAAGAAAACATGAAAGGCTTTTTATACTATTAAAGGTAATTCTAAAAGTCCTATGTAGGATTATACTCGATGATACAGGATAAGTAATTCCTGGATTTAAGCATTTCTTGTCTGATTTTTGGAATATTGTATTAAAAGATGTTCAAGGTGAAGCAGTGAATAGAGCCTGGAATCAGGAAGATCTGAGTTCAAGACATCAGCCTCAGACACTTACTAACTGCATAACCCTAGGCAAGTCACGTGATTTTTTCTGCCTTTACTCAATGGTAAAATGGCACCTATCTCATATTTGTGAGATTGTGAGGATTAAATGAAATTTGTGTAAAGTGTAAAATGACTGCCACATAGTAGGCAATAATCTATGCAATTCTGACTGTGGTTCCTTGGTACTTTCATGCTTTTGTTGTAGCAGCTCTCTGTATTTCTTTCCTTGGACCTTGAAACTCTAGATTTTGGATATTGTATTCCTGAGAATATCATTTTGGGATTTCCTTCAAGAAATGACTAGTATGTTGTATATCTACATTACATTATTTCCATTTTATTCTCTGTTTCTAGTATATGTGGGCAATTTTCTTTCTTGATTTCTTAAAACATAATGTCTAGACTTTTTTCTTTGTTAATCATGGCTATTTTGTGTCAATCTTTAAATTTTCTCTCCTCAATCTGTTTTGTATATCAATTTTCAATTGTTTTTGACACCTTTACATTTTCTTCTATTTTTTTAATCTTTTGACTTTTAAAATTTCTTGTCATCTCATCAAATTCTCATTGTACAATTTTATTTTTTAGGGAGTTCACTACTCAGGCAATATTTTCTACTTTGGAATCTAAGCTATTTATTCTCCTTTTTGCCTCTACTGAATTCTCATTTCATTTTAATTTATTTTTTAATCTTTTGCCTCATTTCTAACATGTAATCTTATAATCCTTGTAGCCAAGCAATTGTTTTGGTGGTTTTACATTTTAAGCTTCTCTTACATGATAGTATTTCTGTATTGTGTTTAGTGTCTTATTTAATCGTATTTTTTGGAAATGGGAACTTGTATTCAGGGTATTCTCTTCTAGAACTCTTAGATGGGTTAGATAGACACTAGTCATAAACTTTTGGTAGTTTGAATCCTAGTGTCTTTCTATGATTATTACCAGACACTGACCAACTGCAGAGGGTAACAAGTATTAGACATCTCACTTTGCCTGAATCCCTTGATATTGCCTTAGTTTTCTTGGTGGTCCACTGTGGGGTTAGACTTTCTCTTTCTCTTTACATAATCTTCAGGTGGGACTCTGTTCCAGCCCAGACATACCACAATGGGATGCTGGAGATCACACTGTCCTCACTCTTCCTGCACAACCTTACTAACTCTTGGATCCGTGCATTGATTGATCCTTTCTCTTTCTGTAGCTCCCAGTGTTCTGAGGAGGTTCATGTGAGCCCTATCTGCCTGCACAGTGACCTGTTGGTTCTAATTCCATCCCAATTTCTACTCTGACTGGATATAGCTGGGATCTGGATTCAGATAGGTGATTACTGGAGCTGGTAATGGCTTACAATCTCTCATTTAAAATGTTCATTGGCTTCAAAAAAGTCTGCAGAGTTCCTTGATTCCTTTCCATTCTCCACCTCCAATGGCATGATCTCTCTCTTGGCCTCCACTGCTTCTCCATTTATCATTTATTCCAGGAGTCAATGGACTTGACTTTTTATTTTATAGCTTAACTATTTCAATATAGTTTCCTTAATAATCTTGTATATTTTAAACACTAAAAAAAATTTAGAGATGAAGTTCATAAAGACTCCTTAACTTTCTTTATCATTGATTTTTCTAAGGTAGCTAACTAAGAAAGTAGGGAGCTGAGTGTCAGGCTGGAATTAGTAAGACCTGAGTTCAAATTCAGCTTTGGAGACTTATTAGCTATGTGACTCTGGACAAGTCCATAAACTTTTCTCTGCCTCAGTTTCTTCAACAATAAAATCGTGATAATAATAGCATTCATATACCAGGATTGTTGTGAAGAATGAGAAGAAATACTCTACACATACTGTTTGTAAACCTAAAAAGATGATATACATGTTAATCATTATGATTTAATGAATACTATTTTGTAGGGTTGTTTTTTAGTAAAAAAGAGGGGCTTGTTATGACTCCAAGATTTTATTATTAAATAATGTAGAACAAAACTAAAAAATATTAATTTCTCTTAAAACAATATTCAAAATTCTTAATGCTGCCTCTCCTATGAGAGCAGTGCATTTGATGAATTCATTGTAAGTGTATGAACTTAAAAGAAAATCCTCTTTTAGGATGTTTAACCATTCTTAATTACAAAGCATAGATTCTCCCGAGAAGGGATAGTAAAGTATTAAAAGCTAATCAGATAATCTCAGACTCCTCTTATGAATGTCATTTAATACTTGATCATGCATCAGCTATAAATTAAGCGTTCATCTCCTGACAACCATAGAGCCATTTAGAAGGTAAGGTTGGGAAGTATTTACAGTTTTGAAGCACCATCAAGATCTCTTTCCAGAAAGCTGTCATTAAAGGATTGATGCTTTTAAGCACGATTGGCACTATATGAAATAGTGAATGAAGTCATAAATCATAGATCAACTAGATGGAAACTTTAAGGTCCTGTTGTCCAGCCTCATCTTACAGAGGAAGAAACTAAGGCCCCCAAAAAGTTGTCACTTGCTCTATATCACTAAAAGATGAGATTTGGATGCAGGTCTTCTGATACCAAATCTAGAATTATTTCAACTACATATAAAGCCCTCCATTGATTCCCAATTAACTTCCTGGTCTTTTTATATTATTCTTCTTTACTTACAGCATTTTCTGTACACAGCATTCTACCTACTGTCTCTTTGTCTTTATATAACTAAACTGGTTATCTAAACTGGTTAATATCCAAACCTTTTCATATCCGAGTGGATATCTCACCTTTGCCTTTTAGAATCCCTATCTTCCTTCAAAGCAAAGGGTCTGTCTTTAGTAGAGGTTTTTCCTCTTGTGCACTTCCCACATGTTTACTTTCCACTTTCTTTTTAAATTATTTTCATTACTTTGTACATACTTCTCCATTATATTTCTCCCTGGCAAGATATGTTTCTTGAGGACTTTACAATCTTCTGGCTTCTTTTTGGTTCTAACTCTTGGGCATTCTACTTTGTAGAATGCTTTGTAGAAGTGTTTGTCAAAGCCTTCCTCCATAAAATATTACCTGGTATTTATTTTGTACATACTTATTTGGTATATGAAACTTCTGTCCCCTTTTGTCACCAAAGAGAGCTATCTTTCTCTGTGTCTGTGTCTCTTTTCATCTCTGTGTTTCACTGTCTGTGTCTCTTTGTGTCTCTGTCCCTGTCTCTCTCTGTGTGTCTTTTTGTGCTTCTCTCTCTCTCTCTCTCTCTCTCTCTCTCTCTCTCTCTCTCTCTCTCTCTCTCTCTCTCTCTCTCTCTCTCATTGATTGATTGAATTCAACTACTGCTTCTCTTGGATTTAATATTCACAAATCTAAAATCTCGATCACTATGCCTGTTTTTTAGCCATGCTCCATTCCTAAACAGTCCTACTTGCATGTCGTACTGCTACCAAAAACTCAGTATCTCTAAATACAAATTCTTCATAATCCACTCTTTTCAACTTCTCTCTCTCTCTGTCAAGGGCAATACCTTCCTCCCACTTAGTCGAGTTATAAAATTTAAGCAAGTGTTCTTTACTCAGATCCATGGAAAAATATTTCAAGGGGTTGCACACTTGCATTGAAAAAAACTACATTTTAGTTGAATATAATTGACTGTTTCCCTTTATAATCATGCATTTTATACATTTGAAAACATTATTCTTAGAAGGGGCTCATAGGCTTCACCAGGACCAAAAATAGTCTCAGAACAGAACTGTAGGATTTGAAGGGACCTTTGGAGATCACGTACAGTCCCTTCTTTTGTAAATATAGGCTGAATTTGGAATGTCCCCACCTGTTCCTGTGACCCCCAAAAGTTGCCATGGACACTAATTGTGAGTTCATGTGCATTACCCAGAATTCCCTAAATGTTTGGGCTTTGGTCATTGAAAGAACTTCCAGGAGAAACATGAGGAGAGACATAAGAAGCTAGATGTATGGCCACATTTGATTCCTGTTTTTCCTCCCAAGTCCAGCAGGAAGCTTGGGTTAGGCAAATGGTCCATTCAGTAACTGAAGTCGGGGTACAATGGGCACAGTCAGACTGGGAGTGAAAATGAGATACTGACAAGACCAGAGGAAGAACTCCCAGTGTATGGAAGATCCCATACACTGATATACACCAAGGAAAGAAATAGACCAGATCAGGAAGAAACAACAGACACATGGTAGATGAGGCAACTTGATTCAGATATGCATTCCCTTTGCTTTACCTTCTGCCTTGTATTACTAATGAAGGAGTTCCCATTCCGTTTGTACTCTCTGATAATTTTTTCCCTTTCCTTTTTCTATATCTAGCTCATAGAGCAGTGGGCCAGGATGAGGAGAAAAGGAAGAACATAACCCTCCAATTACAGTTTAAAAGACTATTTGTGTTTCTGTGTTTTGTGATTTTGCCATTAAAGAATAAGCTCACCAATAATGATCAATGTTATAAATACATGCCTTAAGATTGAGAGAAGCTTGTTAAAAGAGAGAAGAGATTTTTCTCCAAATCAAAGTGGTGTGGCAAAAGAGATTTTCCCCTAGGTCAGACTGGTGTAGGAAAGATCAGAGAGGATATTTCTGCATTTCTTATAATTGTTGAATCTATAAATATCGCAAATTACTTTTGAATCTGAAAGAAAACTTAATATGGAAATGAGTTTATTAAAAAAGAGAGATATGAGGGTTCCATCTAGAGTTCTATCTATGTGCCCATTTTGGTATAACCATTGGCATCTAGTTTTGTCTAGACTACTACCTACACTAACATGACCCCATTTTATGTGAGCTCAATCTACTTCCCTCCACACCACACATACTCACAAACATACATGCATGTGTGTGCACATGCAAACACACACATACAAGAAAACTGAACTTCTAAGAGATTAAATAACTTTGCACTCAATGGCATAATTTAGGGTTGGTTCTGTGCTGTGTGTCAAACGCTTCTTCCACAAAATCAGATTGACTCCATCTTCACTCTTTCAGTTTGTCATCAAGTCCATTATACCATTTGTCCTAAAACATTTCTATAATCATCTTTTCCTTCCAATTCTGGATACTACTATTCTAGTCTAGTTCTTTACCTTATGCCCAAATTACCATAATAGATTCCCACCTGGCCTTCTTAACCCCAAGGACTTGTGATCTCAATTTATCTTTCATTCACTTCTATCCTAGTATTCCTCTGAAGCTATTTTCATATGTCAATTTTGTCGATTCATGATCAACATTGTTTGTATTATGTCAGATATGAATTATTTTTTTGAAAAAGCTAACCTGGGCTAACTCCCTAAAAAAATAACTGTAAGACATAATGATCGATGATATTGGTTGAACTAGGTCATTCCTAAGTGTGAATCTATAAGAAATCCAAAAGAATATAGGAATTATTATAGCATCCCTGCTCAAATACCTGAAATGACTATTTTGCTATTACTGAAACAAATATTTCCCCTTGAATAACTTGATGCCCTATTGCTTAATCTCTCTCTTCCTATCCAACTTTCTCATACTTCCAAACATATACTCCCTGCTCTTGTTAAATAAGTTTTTTTTCCATTGCTACTTGCATTGCAACATCTGTATGATTTTAACATCTATACTTATTTCAACATATATAATTATAAATAATGCATTGGATTTAGTAATACGAATTTTAAATGACATACACAAATTTGAAATTTTAAACTATCTATATCTATATATCTATGATTTCTAACTCTCAATAAAAAAAATTCACCCCTTCTCCTCTTTTTTAAAAATCTATTTCCTGGCCTTCCTTGAAGGCTTAGATCAAATTCCACCATCTCTAAGCAGATTCCTCTTAGCTCTCACCTTTTTTTTCTAACTTCCTTTATCATTCATGAGCTATAACATATAATTTATTCCTTTTTTTTACTTTATCATTTTAATGATTCACCATATTTTTATTTATTCATCTTCTGGGGTTTTTTGTAATCTTATTCTTATTATTGTGTTTTACATCACAACCATTTTTACTTTATCTCTTCTTATCCATTATGCAATTCATTATAAAAAAATAAATAAAAGAAAGACAAAAAAGCAGTTCAGTCAACCTAATCAACAAACCAACTACATCTTACAATACATGAGACTACATACGTAGTTCCTCATATCTGCAAAGAAGGGGAGGAGATACATTGTCCTATCTTCTTTCTAGTTCCCAGCTTGGCTATTTTAATTGCAGTGTGCAGAGGCTTTTAACATTATTGTGGTTCCTCACATTTCTGCCAGAACTAGCTTGTATGCAAGGACAATGAATTCAGCGCACTTATCCTGTATCCTTCCCCAGTGCCTATCATGGTGAACTGATAGTAAGTACACAATAAATACTTGCTGATTGATTAATTAACAAATATTATAAATTGCCTGCAGATCACAACCCAGTTACTCAGACCATGTCTGTATATTAAAGCTTAAAAACCAAGCAAGTCTTTCCATGAAAGAACCCCATTTTCCATAGAGACAAGGAAACCACAGAACTGTATCAATTTGGGAATGAAAGTTTTAGCATTCTGGTTACTTAGTTGAAACTTCTAAAGATAACTGTCTTATGTCCGAAATGCTAGAGTATTTTTAAAATCCACATTGAATCCATAGTTTTCACTTGGAGATATTTGCAATTGTAATGTGAGAGAGTGGTCTATTCCAAGCAGCTTCAAAATCAAAATGTCCATTACCTTCTGCTAAGCACAAGTGTGGAAATTATGCATGAATAAACGATGACCTATGCCACAAATTACCTGCAAAAATTGGGGCTGGGCTTTTGCCAGTCACCATTCCAATTAATTACCCCCAAAATGGCTGGTTGGCACCAGACCAAATAAAGTCTCATCAGTATGCAGCACCACTGCTATCAGGAAGAAGAAGGGGAAAATGAGAAAGGTTAGAGGACATTAGATTCTATAAAGGCTGGAATGGGAAGGAAAGAAATTTTGTAATGTCTCTCAGGATGTTTTTCTTGCAAATCTCCCAAAGCTTTCATCCCACCTGAATTACAAAATTGGCATGCAAGCTTGTCCTGAAGATAGATTAGGCCAACATCATCTGAAATGGAAGCAGAGTGCGTGGCTGCCACACAGGTGTTTGGTTTTGGATTTGCCCTCAGACAGAAGGTATTTTGGGTAATGGTAGTGGAAGAAGAGAGGAAAACTAGTGAAATAAATCATAATTTTTCTGAGTAACAGTGTGCCAATTTCCCCTCCAAGATGAATACTGGGACCCATTACCCCTTGTGTTTCATCATGATTCAGCTTCCAATCATTTCTAGCTTTTAGTAATAGAAAGTAACACAACTCAGGAGGAATAATAACAAAGACCCATTCACAATAATAAGTAAATATATCCAGGCACACTAAAGATAGATATAGGTAGGTACACACACAAATACATCTCACATATATACATATATATATATATATGTATACACACACACACATGCAGTTATATACAGACATGTATACAACTACAAAACATTCATTACAGAAATAAAGAACAAATAATTATAGGAATAATCAGTGTTCATGACTGGACCAAACCAATAAAATTAAATTGATTTGCTAAATACATTTTTTACAAGTTTGTTATGATATCAATAAAGTTATTAAGGCAATACATTATGGGGCTAAACAAAATAATCATAAAATTCACTTGAAGGAAATCATGAAATAGAGAGAATCACACATTCAAACCTCAAATGATATGATAAAATACTAAGTGCCAAATTGTATGAAAAGCTGAAAATTAGAAAAGTATTTCAGTGAAACTGACTAGAAAAATCTTGAAGCAAAAACAAATGAACTCAAAGATCAATTTTCTTTAAATAAAAAAATATAAATTATTTTGGGAAGAACTCTCTATTTGATAAAAACCTGCTGGGCAAACTGGAAAGCAGTTAGTCAGAAATTATTTAACATTTATTCTATATATCACTATAAGCTCAAAATGGATATACAATCTGATTTTTAGTTATATTTTAAATTTACAAAAGATCAGTTGTTTTATGAATATTACTGGAGAAAAAAATTAAATAAAAACTCACAAATAGATAATATCACATCATTTTTTTAAAAATTACACTGATAACAGTAGGATTACAAAAGAAACTGCTGATTGGGGATGGGGGGGGAATATTTGTTTTCAAATATCTTGGTCCAATATCCTCACCTTACCCTCCCAAAGTGAATTGCACCACATGATCCATTCAAGGGTCTTAAGTACCTATGAAGGGTCAGGGATACCTTTCTCTAAGTTTATCAGGTTTCTGTAAGGTACTAACAACCCAAATGTCCCTTTATTCAACTCCACAATGAAAGACAGAAACACCAGCAAGGTCAGGAGCTCATAGGTCATATGGGAGAAAAAAGTTTGGGATTTCTCTCTCAACCAGTGGCTTACAACAATTCTCCCATCTCTTTACTGGAACTTGCCATGCAGGGTAGACGAAACTGCTTTGGCCAATGAATGCCTCTTCATGTACTTTTTTGAGTACATTGGGATTACTTTTAGTACATTTTTGGTATTGACTCAATGCTAGTTGAAAGGTCCCATGTGGCGAATGGATAGGAAACAATATCTTCTCCTCTGAAGCTGACATGGAAATTTCATCAGCAAAACAGATTACAGAACATGCTCATAAAAATTGGGCTATTATTGACAGATTCCCCACCCCTGATACCAAAGTTTCCATGAAGATTACATCAGCTGAGCATATAAAACATGATCATGAAGAGTCTACTGATTGACCAGTTCCCCCTCACTCATATTTTATCTGATAAGGTTCTGATGTCCATGCTATTAGATTGAACAGCTTGGTGGATAGAGTCTGTATTTCTCTGCTTTTAAATGAAGGAACATTGGAGATGGTTGTGACACTGTGAGCTCCAAAAGTTGGTTTTTAGCACTAAAAATCTTAGACCTGGAGTTCATGCTTGGATTTGCCAGAGACTGAGCCTTGGTATCAACTGAAGCCCTGAGAAGTAACTTGATTGATTCAATTCACTGGTAACTAGGATGTGAATACAGCAGTTATGCCATTTTAGAAGCAAATTTGGTGGAGTATTTGCTTTGTAAAAATTGCTTTATGTTTGAGCACGCTATCCCAGGGGACTAAAATGACATAAGGGTTTATGTGCCCCGTGTATTGGGGTTTGGGGTTTTTGTACTTTGTCTATTTATTATTTTTGCATCTTCTCAATAAATATACCTTAAAAATGAATTGATATTTTTGCTTATGATATTAATTAGTTAATTTGAAGCAAATTCAGCACTATACACTAGTAGTTCCCATTGGAGAGAATACATGGGAAAATGGGGGTTTGAGCTGATGGCATCGAAAGTACCTCCACCCCCTTTGGGTGACCCCCTAGGTCCCTGTGATGGATATGTAATCTTGCTCTGGGTCTTCAATTCAACAGAGTTAGTGAGAATCAGGATAAGAATCCCCAGAGCTTATGAAGGTATAGCAAATTATTTTTTTCCAGAATGTTTATATAAACTTATACTCTTATTAGTAGCGAAATAATTTTATGTGCCAATGTATCTGTGGAGGGAAGGAGGCAAATGGATATATCCCTGAATTGCTTTGACTGTTTCATATTTTCATCTTTTGTCATGTTTGCTAAATTGACAGGTGGAATGACAAGTATAAGTTATTTTGGCTTTCAATTGTTTGGTTATTAATGATTTTCAGCACATTTTTATTTCCATTTCTTGTCATTTCTTTTTTGAGAACTGTTTGCTCATATTGGGAATCTATTTATTATGGAGTGTCTCTTAATATTAACATTTTTTCTGAGTACTTGTATTTTTGTATGTCAAGGGGGTTTTGTGTAAACATTTTTCGATAATTCTTATTTTCATCTTGTTATAGCTGTGTTTATTTTCTGTGTAAAAGCTTTTGTTAAAAAATGGAGCTAGCTAACATTTATAATGTACTTCATGGTTTTCAAGTACCTTTAAAAATATTATGTCATTTTATTCTCACAACAATCCTAGAAGGTAGGTATTATTGTTACACCTATTTTAGACTTTAGGAAACTGAGGCAGACAGAAGTTACTTGCCCGCTGGGGAACAATGCTAGCGTCTAAAGCTGGATTTGAACATAGGTCTTCCTGATTTTAGGTCCAGCATTCTGTTTACTGGGCCACCTAGAAAGTAATCTATTTCATCTTTTACAATATTCAAAATGCCATAGTCAGCTGCAAATTCATCCCACTGTTGTGATCTATAAAACTACGGCTCTCTAACTTTTTTATAGTATGACATTTTATAATAGTCTTGTTTAGTCACTTAGAATTTATCATGTAATATGTTACAAGATAGTGGGCTAACACTATTTTATGCCAAACTATCACTCACTTTTCCCAACAGTTTTTTTTTAAGTAGTAGGGAGGAAAGAGGATATATGAAGGAATGAGTACATAAATGCTGACATTTGTACATTGTTTCACAATTTAGGTGGACTTCTTGTTTATTTTCTAATTTCATCCTGACAATAATCCTATAAAGTAAAATATTGCAAATATTATCTGTTATACAGATGAAGAAACTGAGGTTCAAATGAGTTAAATGACTCTTCCAAAGTCATCTCTCTACCAGACAGTAAAGTCAGGGCTTTAAATCAGTCTTCTAGCTCTAAGTCCAATATTCATTTTCAAACACAGATGCCAATGGATGAAAGCATATTGTAGTAGAAACAACGCTGGATTTGGAACTGGGGTCCTGGGTTTAAATCCTGGCATTAAACCTGTCTACTTGTGTATTACTAGTGAAGTTATGTAGCCTTCTCTTTGCCTCCATTTCCTCATATGTAAAAATAATACAGTTAGACTCAATGTTCTCTAAAGCATACATAGGTCTCTACTGCTAAAATTTTTATTAATTATATTGTACTGTATTAATCAGAAGATAGTCCATATACTTAAATGACATCTTTAGGAAAGGAAAATTATAGATAAATGCTAAAAATGATTAAAAATCACTAAAATGTACTGGAAAAAATTTACTAAATCACTACATTAAATATTTACTGTTATCTTTATATTTGATTCAATTAAAGATGCTTTATTCATTTTATTATTGTTATTATATCATTTTCATTATTTTTGTCCTTTTCTGAAGCTTAATTGTATGCCTCAACCAGATTTTATACAAGCTAGGTTTTATAATATTTGATTAAATTTTTTTTATAAAATTATCACTATATTTTGGCAAACATGGTATAAATAATATTTAAAAATATCATTGGCCTAGGCACAAAACTCCAGGGATTCATTATATGTATAGATATCTCATATTATTGATAGAATGCTCAAAATACTTTCATAGCTCCCTTTGGTGTTAATCTATATGGTGTTCCAAGGAATATGATACAAGCATATCAGATCTATTTCATCATCTACATTCAAAGGAGTTAGGAGAGGAGAGATATGAGCCATTATATCAAATGAATGAAATCAACAGAGAGCACTACTTGCAGTACTCAGGAGAAATAGAGTTTGTCCTAATAGGAAATACATAGCAATTTACTTAGAAAGGCATCTGATACTACTTATTAAGAATGATGATTCTAAGAACCACAGATTCGGACCTTTCAAGGGACTTTAGAAATCAGGATGAGGTAATAAGCCAAAGTTTGGCCATATATAAAGAACAAGGTTTAGATCAAGCAGTAGATTGAAAATATACATAAAAGAACAAGTATGAACGAGGTGTGTTCATCCTTCATTGCCAAAGGAGGCCATGCCATCAGAGAAATAATGACATGACTTACACTTGACTTTGTTTTGAGTGAGGGAGGGCTGTACAGGTCACCAGCCTCACTTCTCCTCCACAGCCATCTGAATCCAGTGACCAGATATTAATCAGGATGACTGGAGATGACCCAGGATGAGAAATTGAGGTTAAGTGACTTGCCCGAGGTCACACAGCTAGTGAATGTCAAATGTCTAAGGTGAGATATGAACCTAGGTCCTCCTGACTCCTGCACTGGTGTTCTATCTACTGCACCACCTACCTGATATACACACAAATATATTATACACACACACACACACACACACACACACACACATATATATATATACATACATATATACATATATATATATACATATATATATATATGCAGAAATGTTCTATCTAATCTCTTCCTGGAAGGAGGAGGGAGGGAGATGTTTCTATGACGAGAACTGTTTAGATACAGTAGTATCCTCTACAACAAGAGCTTCACAAGAATCTACTAAAAATGAAAAGATTCGATGGATAGTGAAAGTCAAACAAATCCCAGGACTTTGTTCCCAAAATAATTTCAGATGTCTTATCTTGATTTTGTGGGTGCTGAGAAGAACGGAATTTCTATAGGGTTCAAATGTAAGGATTTTTTTCGTATTTCTTTACATACTCTGAATGATTTACAAGCAGATTATGAATCATATAATGAATTTATCTATAGACTCCAAAATCTTTCTAAGATTGTCTATAAAGCCAATTATACAGCTTTCTGGATCAATTCATCCAGAATTCCTAGAATTTTCTAAACCCTAATTCCTTTCCTTATAACCTACAACTGAGAGTGCTTCAAATCTTGGAGAAAAGATCAAGGCAGAGTTTCTTAATCAAGGCAGTCAGGAACCAGAATCTCCATAGAACCTGAAGGAGTAAGGTAATTCAAGTAGGAAAAAAAAAGAAGAGGATTCTGAAAACCATGGGAAAGGACCCCTTCAGGTAGAAAGCCCTCCTAAAACCCTGGTTAGGGAAATGATTAGTCATTTCTACTAATCTGGGGCTTATAGAAAGAAATACATGGACGAATTTGAGAGTAAAGCCAAAGAGAGAAGTAGAAATGAATCTAGTGTCCAGCAAATTCTGACAAAGTAGGAGCTGGCAGAGGAGATGTCATCCCCACTAATTCTAAAGAAGATGCAACTCGGTAGAAAGCAATGATTTGCCAAGAGTCATACACATGGACTTGCATCTCCCTATTATATATGTGGCGATGTATGGGTACACGTGCATGTGTATATATGCACATACATGCACATAATATCCATATAAACTGTATCTTTGAAAAAAGTTGAAAGATTTCAATGAGAAAGTTCTTCATGACTAAGGGCAACTGCTCTCCACTGTCATAAATAGAAATGTGCATTTAGTTGAAACGGGACTGAGACATTTATTTCACAGGAGTTTTATGTGCTAGTTCTGGAAATGGGTAAGTCTTCTGATGTATAATGAGAGAGATATATTGAAACTGTAAGCTCTGACACTAGGGTGATTAGCAATCATTACAGGCTGTTTGGGAGAGCTCAGATGGGACCTTATTTCACATAATATAATCCACAAAGAAAATCATTAATAAGTATGACCTTCTGTATCACTTAGCACCTCATCCTTAGGAAAAAAAATGCTCCCTCATGCTGATGTTTCTCTCAATGATTTATTAAAGGGATCAAGATGTTTGTAAACTTTTTTTAAATACCAGGAAGATAGCATATCGTAATTATAAAGAAAGGACTGATTTGGAGTTAGAGAACCTAGATTCAAATCCCAATTCCTCTAAGTTATTAGTCAAGCAGTCCATGAAGCCCTTCCCATGGCTAGATGCCATACAGCACTGTGATGCTGAAGATACGAGACAAAAACAAAACTCTTCTTGGTGTCAAGGACCATACATTCTATAGCAGGTGACAATGTATTGAAATGAGTATATTCAAAGTATGTGCAAAGTTAACACCAAGTAAGTAGGGGTAACATCAACTGAGGGTGAGGCTCCAGGAAAAGGTCCATGGAGCAGATAGAATTTGATCTGTTTTGAAGGATACTAAGGGTTCTTAGAGGAAGAGGGGAAGAAAGTGGTCATTCTAATCATGGGAGATAGTTTGTATCAAGGCAAAGAGATGGCAGATAGAATTTCATGTGTGAGAAACCTGTCCTATCAAACTCCCTGGGTTTCTGTGAGGGTTAATCAACATCGTTTGTGCATGTGTGTGTGTGTGTGTGTGTGTGTGTGTCTGTGTGTCTGTGTGTATTGTGAACATAAAGCATTAATACAAAGTGAGAAACTGAATGATGGACCTGTCATTCTTTAATTTATGTAGACATCATTGTGAATAAAAAGAAAGAAAAATAACATCACATGGGATGAAGGCAAAAGGCTTTCTATAAGGTGTCTCTCAGAGGGTGGCATCACTAGCATGAAGGTGGCATTATCATCTTTCCCCTCCTTCCACCACTGTGGACGTGATGGTCTAGTATGTCAATTCCATGTACTGAAGATGAAAGGAGATCGGTTGAAAACAATTTGTCTTCTGGCTGATCACCCTATTTGACTCTCAGAACCCATAAAAAGCAGCTGATGTTAGTACATCTCAGTCAAAGAAGGTAAAGAGAAGAGCCAAGAAGAGATTGGGGTGGAAAGATCAGTTTGCATGACTGAATGAGACCTGAAGGAAAATGAATTGAAATCCAAATGGGACTAGTCATGTTTACTAGAGGATACTTCGAGCAAGAAAAAGTTTGGCAAACCCCAAATTCCTCAGTGTTATAAGGTTGAGGCAATTTGGCATCATAGGTTTGAGAATACAGCTAACAGAAAATAGCCAAAAAACAGATCAATAGAGGAATATAAAATAAATTTTTGAAACATAAAACATGTCAATAGAAAATCTTCATTTGAAGCTCAAGTACACTCAAATACATCAACAAAAAGGGTCTCAAAACCAGAAGAATGAGTGGTAAATTGTTAAAGACAATGTAAAACCCTGTTGACAAATACCATGAGAAAAATGCAATAAAGTACAATAAATATTCATTAAGGACTTACTATATGCCAAACACTATGCTACACACTGGGGATACAAACAAGAAAAAGACAATCCTTGCCCTTAATGATCTTACAATCTAATGAGGGAAGACAACACACAAAAGGAAGCTGAAAGCAGGGGTAGGTAGAGAGAGGGTACCTGACTTTGGGTCATTATGATGATGTCCAAGGACCCTCTAGATCCTCAAGTGTGGCCCTTTAAATCCAAACTTCACAGAACATATCCCCTTAAGAAGCAGTTAGCTGATGGGAAATGAATGAGTTGGCTGGGCTGTTGGCATCTCTCCAAAGGCAAGCTTTGGGAGAAGCTCTTCTCCTTGAGCTTTAGCCTTTCAACCACAGGGGAAGAGGCACCTGAAGGAACGAATTAAATGTGTGTACTAAAGCTGAAGCAATCTCCATCATGATGCATTTCCTGGTGAGGAGCTTTTCCTGAAGAGAAGGATATGGTAATGTTGGAGTCTAAGCCCAAGCAGTCAGCCAATGGAAATGACTTCTCTGGACTCTCACAAGAGCATGTTACAGTGCAACTCAAGAATAGTTTAAAAGAAATGATATGTACATAAAAAAGAAATTGGGTATGAATATAGGATAGAAGAGAAACCTCTCAATAAAGAATTAAGTAAGGGGATGAAGAAAAAGATTAATCCTTAATAGAGAATCCCTGTAAAGAAGTGAGAGATTAATAGTTTTACAAAACAGAGGAGTACAATCTCACAGAAGGAAATAAAGGGCAAGAATATATAAAGAACACATAAAATCTCTAGAAGACAGAGCAATTAACTTTGAATAAAAGATATACAGACACAACTTAAGAATGATAGGTCTCCCAGAAGAACATGACAAATCAAAAATCAAAGAAATAAACCTAAAGAGTGTAATGCATGAAAACACACCCACACACGTGAAAACTTCCTAGAACAGTTTAAATGATGCCTACCTTCTTTACCTTCACTCCTACTTACAAACTACTGAACAAAGTTGGAGAAAATTGCAAAATTATGCTGATGGGATCCACTGCAAATTTATGTTACAGAATCTCAAGTGACCCCTTAGTAAAGAAAGGCAAAGCTTTTACACCTTCCTAAGTTCAATATCCCACTTACTGGAGCATCATTTTTTTTAAATAGAAGGAAAAACAATAATAAAAACCAATTAATATATTTAAAATTTTAATATATGCATATACATATATGTGTGTGTATGTATATATATATATATATATGTATATATATATATATATATAAAATGTTCTATAACTGTAGAACTAACTCTAAAAAAGAGAAGGGAGTTACCTTCTTACCTTCTTATATCTTTGGCACTATGTTTTTTTTCTCTAATTTTGCAGCATTCCCTTTTGGTTATACTATTATTTACCTCTCCATTTACATTGTTATAGCCATCGTGTATATTGTTTTTTTGACTGTGTCCTTCACTCTGTATTTGTTTATGTGAATCTCCCCATGCTTCTCTGTTTTCATCACATTCATTGTTTCCTGCAATAGAGTAACATTTTATTACAGTCATGTACCATAATGGCTGGTCATTCTTAAGCAATGGATATCTATTTACTTCATTTCCAGTTCTTTTTTTTATCGTGCAAAAGATTGCTGCTATACCTATTTTTGTACAATTGGGGACTTTCTTCTTATCACTGACCTTTTGGGGATATTTTCTTAGTAGCAGAATGTGGGGCAAAAAGGACTTTATTTGCATAATTGTAAATTCCTTTCCAAAACAGTTGTAATCATCCACAGTTACTCCAATAATGCACTGAGTCTGTCTTCCCACAGCCTTCCAGCATTAACTATTCTCATCCTTTATTATCTTTTCCAGTTTGTTGTATCTGAAGTAAAACCTTGTGTTTGTTTTTATTTTAACTTCTCTTATTAGTGACTTGGAACATCTTACCTATGGTTTTTAATTGTTTGTATTTCTTTTGAGACCCATTTTGTTTATGACTTTTGACCACTATCCAATGGAAAATGACCTTAGGTTTTGCCTATGTATCCTTTACTTGTATATATATGTGTGTGTGTGTGTGTGTGTGTGTGTGTGTGTGTGTACACACACACACACACACACACACACACACATATATATACATATACATATATACTATATATATAATCCAAAAATGTCATCCTAAAAATTTGATATGTTTTTTCTCCATTTGACAATTTCTTTTCTTTTACTAGACTTTTTAATTTTGTTTCTGAAGTTTTCCCAGTACATGTAATATTTTTAAATTAAAAATTATCTTTTGTAATTTTCTCTATTCCTCATTTATTAAAAATATATCACCTTCCTATGACTGTAAAAGGCCTAGGATTTACTTCTCTTCTGATCTGGCACAGTGGATAGACATCTTTCTGAGTTCAAATCTGGCCCCAGGAACTTACTAACTTCATTTTTCAGGTGAAGAAACTGAAATCAAGACATACAATAACAACTTTAAGCACTATAAGAACAGGAATTCTGTTATCCAATATCGGATAAAGAAACATGAACAAGTTGTGGTATATGATTATGATGGAATACTATCATGCCTATAGGAAATGATGAGCTCAATGATCTTAGAAAAATCTGGCTGGACTTGTATGAAATAACGAAGAGCAAAATGCTCAGAACCAAGAGAACACTGTATACAGTAATAGCAATATTGTTTTAAGAAAAACTTTCAGAAAATCATTTTAAATATTATAAATACCAAAATTAACTACAAACAACATATAAAGGAAATTGCTACCTGCTTCCAGAGAAAGAACTGAAAAATAGAATTATACATAGAATGATTTTACACATATACATATGTATGTCTAAAGGTAACCATCTCTAGGACGGGAGGGAGGAAAGAAAAGGAAAACAAAGAAATTTACATTATTTTATTATATATTTTAAAGAATAGCAATTGTACATTATATATTTGCAATTTCACATGCAATCATCTGTTTATTGTACTGTTATAGAAAATATGTATTTACATATAAAATATGCATTTACATATATTTTACAGATATATGAAAGTTATAAAGCACTATGAAAATAGGTATAAGAAAAGTTCTGATCCATTAACTAAGCTGTATTAAGATGAGAACAAGACTGACACGGAATATGATGACTGCATTCAAGTATTGAAATGTCTGTTAATTTAAAGAAGAAATAGACTAGATTTGCCTGACCTCAGAAGGCAGCACTGGAATGAGCTGAAATTGCTGAAGAAGATTTCAGCTCCTTGTGAAAACAAACAAACATACAAACAAAAAACATTGATTGACGATTAGAACAATCTCATAGCAGAATGGCCCACTTGGGAAGGTGAAGTTTCTACCAGAGGTCTTTAAGAAGGGACTAACTATTTTTTTGAATACTTGGCAAGACTAAAGTAGCAGGAATTCCTGCTTGGATCAATATTGTGTTAGCTGGCCTCCAAATCCCCTTTCATCTCTGAGGTTCTGTAATTTTTGTCACAGATACTTACCTAGACAATACTGCAAGGCCTCAGGTAGTTTTTCCTTTACAGTTTCTCAGAGATGTATTCCCCTGTATTATACTTTTCTCTCTTCATTTTCCTTACCGTTTCCTCTTTCTTATTTTTTTACTAATTCCTTTCAGCAAGTCAGAAAGACAAAGGTGTACATTGTGTACATCAGTAAACAAACTGCATGTGATTATTTCATATTCAGTTTGCGGATCGCTGTTTACAAATATTAATTATTTTCTACCTTCAATATCCTCATGACCACCATCAGTTCTCCCTCTGTTAAATCCTGTAGGGCAAGGGGTAGTTTGTGGGGAGTGGGGGAGAAAAACCTTCCATTTATTTTTCCCCTTTGCTTCTCAAGGTCATTTTATCTTTATTTGTTATCTTTCATTTTGGTTGCAGCATGATCACCTCTTGCTCCCTGGATACTTTCTTAAGTTTAAATTAGTTTCCAATAAAACCCTTCTTAGACCTCTCAGGAAGAAAGCATTGTTGTTTAATACACTTGTAACTAATGCTGTTGGTCCTTGGGGAGTTTCGAAGGGCCTCAAAGGCATAGTTCCCTGCCTGGGAGCAAAGAAACCATTACAGCTTGTACTGGAAGATTTAATAGGTGTCATAATTTATCATGTAAACCGAAAAGTGTTTCTTAATTAAGTGCGTACGTTAATGAATTTTTTAATTTGATCCCTGTAAGTACCTTGCTATACTAATTGCAATATTCTACACATTAGTCATCCGCTGTTGCCCTTGGCTATTTTCTACCCTGAGAGAGAGAGAAAAAGAGCTTTACAGTTAAAGTTCATTTAACTCTTTCCACCCAACAAATTAGATTTCCTCTTATTCACATCAGAGTGACAAGTGTGCTTCATTTTTCCTATGCTTATTGAAATGCCTGTTATGTAAGAACAGGCTAAAATCTCTTCTTCTTGAAAACTAGGTAACACACTCACTCTTATAACATAGAAAGAGCCATGATTTTTATAACTGCAATCCTGGTTAAGCTGCATATTATTTGGGTGACCTTGGATAAGTCACACGTCTGCTGTATGTTCCAGTTTCCTGACCTGCAAAATAAGGAAGCTGTACCATATAATCTTCAAGATTCCTTTTAATACTAAATAATATGAAGGGGAACTAGATGTTAACTAGGTATGAAGAGGTATGAAATAATATGAAGGGGAACTAAGTATGATTCATCAATGACAGGACTTAGAGTTATTGCAGTGATTTGTTGTCTTTTGGTAATATTGGGTTGAAGCAAAGAGAATGAGATGAAGAGAGGAGACATACTTATTGCTACATATATATAGAACGATTTACATATATACGTTTGTGTCTAATGGTAGCTTTCTCTAAGATGGAGGAGAGAAGAAAAAAGAGGACAAAAATTTAAGTGGTTATTTTATTATGTATTTTAATGGAATAGCATGTACATAATAGATTTGCAGTTTCATGTGCAATCATCTTTTTATTGTACTATGTTTTGGAATGTAGTTTTAGTATTCCTGGAAGTTTTCATTTTGAGATTTTTTTCAGAAGATAATTGGTAAATTCTTTCAATTTCTATTTTACCCTCTGAATCTAAGACATTGGAGCAGTTTTCCTTTATATTTTCTGGAAATAGGATCTGTAGGCTCTTTTTTAATCATGACCTTCAAGTAGTCCAATAATTCTTAAATTATCTCGCTTTCATCTATTTTCCAAGTCTACTGTTCTTACAATAAGATATTTTAATTTTCTTCTTTTTTATAATTTTGATTTTGTTTTATTGTTTCTTGAAATCTCTTGGATTCATTAGCTTCCTCTTGGCCAATTCTAGTTTTCAAGGAATTATTTTTTTCAGTGAGATTTTGTACCTCCTTTTCCATTTAACCATTTTTTCTTTTAAAGGAAATCTTTTCTTCAGTTAATTTTGTACCTCTTTTACAATTAGACCAATTATGTCTTTAAGATATTATTTTATTCAATATTCTTCAGTTTGGTGCATCTTATACTAAGCTATTAATCATCTTTTCATAATTTGCTTGCATCATTTTCATTTTTTTCCCCAATTTTTCCTCTATTGCTCTTACTGTTCTTTAAGTCTTCCTGGAATTCTTGGTGGATTGTAAATTCAACTAGCATTTTTCTTTGCATCTTTGCTTGTATCTATTTTCAGATAGTTGTCTTCCTTTAAGTTTATATCTTGGTCTCCCCTTCCAGAGTAGTAACTTTCATGATCAAATTCTTTTTTATTGTTTATTCATTTTCCCAGCCTGTTTATTCACTTTGAACTTTCAGCTTACCTGGAAGGTGATGAGGAACTGTGCCAACTTTCAGGCTTTTTTGTGCTGTTGTTTTCAGAACTAGTTTTAAGGGGTCTACAAGTTTTTGATATTTCCAAGATGATATGGTCTGAGGAGAGATGCGATCACTGTTCTCCTGGTCTGTACTCTGGTTTTTACCCAGGAAGAATCAATGTACCTGCAGCCACAAATACTAGTGCTCCTCTCTACCCTGGAACTGTGACCCAGAACTATTTATGGGCAATACAATTGCCAGTCATCACCAGCTGCATTCAGTGAGAGCAAATGTTCTATTGCAATCTCCTTCTGACCAGTTGTCTGACCTGTTTACTGTCTCTGGACTGAGAGGTCTTGAAACTACTGCTGCCACTGTTGCTGTTGGGGCAGTTTCCTAGGCCAAATGTTGGTGCTCCTGCCCTGCTCCAGGCCTGCAACTACCCAAGTGTTACAGACTTCTCCTGTAGACCTCATAAGTTGTCTTAGATGGTAAAAAATGTCTACCTCTTACCTTCTGTTGACTCTGCCACTCCAACATTTGATTTGAGGTATTGTTTTAAAGTTATTTAGAAGGGAATGTTGGGAGAGTTCAACTAGGTTGCTGCCTGTTCTATTCCAACTTAGCTGTGTCCTCCTTATTTCATAATAATCTTGGAGAGGTGCTTAGAGAACCAAGATATTAAGAAACTTGCCAAAGGTCATACAGCTAGTACATAGATGCATACATTAACACATAGAAATGGAAGATAGACAGAGAGACAGAGAAACAGAGAGACAGACAGACAGACAGATAGATAGATAGGCAGACAGATATATGGAAGACAGACAGAAATAAAGACAGCCAGGTGGATAGATGGATAAATGGATGGATGGATGGATGGATGGATGGATGGATGAATGGATAGACAGACAGACAGACGGATAGATAGACAGATGGATAGATAGATAGATAGATAGATAGATAGATAGATAGATAGATAGATAGATAGATAGATAGATAGATAGATAGGTAGGTAGGTAGGTAGGTAGGTAGGTAGGTAGGTAGGTAGGTAGGTAGATAGATAGATAGATAGATAGATAGATAGATAGATAGATAGATAGATAGATAGATAGATAGATAGATAGATAGACAGATAATCTCGGAGGGAGGATGTGAGCCTAGGTTTTCCTGGCTTCCAATCTGTTTCTTCATTCACTATGCCATGCTGCTGCTTGTAAGACAATAAATATCCATTAACATATCCTTTGATATTTGCAATGTGCTTCCCAACAGTTTGATCAGTGTTTTATCAGTAATTTTAGAGGAAAAAGTGATGAAATTCTATTTAAATCACTATATGGCATAGAAACAATTTTCATCACAATTGGTAGAAGCTACCCCTGTTATCCATTTTCCCAATGAAATCAGGGATTGATTCATCAATCAATAAACATCTGTTAAGTATTCTCTTTATCTCAGGTTCTTTGTAGAAGCCTGAACCATCACCACTAATTGTTCCTCACAAAAACTATTAAAACTTTCGTCTATAATAGCACTAAGCTACATGTCTACATAAAGAAAAACTGTCATTGCAAAATAAATTGCTCAGTGGATAGAGTACCAAGCCCAGAGTTAGTAAGACCTGAATTTTAATCAGGCCTCAGATACCTACTAGCTGTGTAACCTTAGGCAAGTTACTTAACCTCTATTTGTCTTAATCTAATGGAAAAGGAAATGGCAAACCACTCCATTATCTTTGCCAAGAAAAACCTACGGATGGTATTGGCCATGAAATGGTCCACCTGGTCATAAAAAGTCAGGCACAGCAGAATGACTAAACCACAGCAACAAAAATGGACCAAATAATTGCCAGTTCTAAGCTCTTTTGTTTAATATTTTGATGTTTATGTACAAGTGGCACAAAATCTAGAGGTGGTTTCTTTTGGAATTTTTGCTCATGACTTTAAGCCTTTGGCTTTGGAAAGTCTAACCCTTTTTCTTGGAATTAAAATTCTGCACATTCACAGAACTTCCACAAATAACTTTCCTCGTTTGTTAATGAAACTTGCTTTAGAAGTTACCCTGTCCTATGGTGGCAGGCTGAGTGCTCCCTAATCTGCTCTGTCCTTGCAGGATTCTAAATGTAGTATTGATTTCTTTTATCTGGAAGTTGTCCTGGTAAGTTTACATGGGCACTTAAGGGAATTTTATTGAACATATTTAAACAATGGAAGTTCTTTTTAAGCTGAAAGAAGCCATTTGTATGATAGTAATGAATCTCTCAATCTCCTCACCCACTTACAAGCAGAATTTGGGGAATTAATAGCAACAGTAACTTCTTCCAAGCTCTGTGGAAGAGAAACTCTTTGGGGGAAAGCTGTCACCTGCCTCATAACCAATTTCAAAACAATTTGCCTACGGTTCCCTGTTGAAATAGACAGAATAAATTCTGTGGCCTTTGTCTATTTCACTTCTCTGCAAAAATCTTAAGATATACTCCAGTTTATAAAAATGTGTTTCTTAACAGCCCAGCTAGCATTAGGTAGGCACTCCCTGCCATGAGGCCTTTGAGTCAGTAGTTACATGAGAAGTATTTTCTACCTGTTTTCCAAAGACTAATGAATAAAGCTTTTTCTTTTTGGTGGGTAGCTTTCCTTTGCACTTGTTCAGGGGCCTCATAAGGAATATGATCTAGAACCCACGACTCAACTGCAAACTGTTCTACACTCCCCAATGCTAACACAAAAGCTGACTACTATATATTATGGAGATGAGTATTTACCATTGATCCTTTCCCTAACAAGATGTAATATTAAAATTAAGGATATGTTGTCTACCCAGTTTTCCTGTTTTTTTGTTTTTCAGCAAAAAAAAAAAATGTTATGTAAAGTTCTGTGTAGCCTCAGTGGTCTAGCTTCTTTTGAAATGATTTTTTTTCACACCACCTTGGTGATTTTATCAGGGTAGGGAATAAGGAAGCTTCCTCTAATAATACAGCTCAGCATATTCTCTGTCTCCTACGTCTTCTCAGAGATTTGCCCATGACATTGAGAAGTTAAGTAATAATCCATAGTAATGTCTCAGTAATAGGACTTAAACTAAGGTATTTCTGAGCCTGAAACTGATCATCTATTCGCTGTACTATGTATCCATGTACATAGATATGATAATTATGTCAAAGGAAAATTAAAATCCAATGAACAAATGTCATTACATTTGGCTTTTTGTACATGAAAAAACCACCCTTTTCCTATCATTGTAATGAAGGAGTGCATGATGTAGAAAAATAATAAACTATAGAAAACAACATTAGATCTATAAAAGGCACCAAAGTCATTTAGTCCAAACCCCTACTTTTAGAGAGAGAAAAACTATGACCCAGATAAGTGAAGTGACACAACTAACTAATTATAACTTAGTCACAATTAGTGTGAATAATAGATCCCCAAAGTGATTGTATGTATTTGAATCTGAACCATTGAAATTATGATTTTGTAAAATTTGATCATTGGTTCAAGCCCAATGGAAATATGCCATGTGAATTCCAATAGTATAACTTTCAGGGGATTTATTATTCACATTAATCAGGACCTACTTGGCAACTTCAGATACCACAGCATATCCATGCTCTACTGATATTTAGCTTAAATATGCATATTTTATTGTGAGAATAAGGAGACTAATACGTAAAGTTCACAGAGGACATTGAAGGAAAGGTCCTATAAATAATCAAAGTATAATATCATTAGTCTAATATTAGAGAATAATGATATTTTTAAACAAAGTTCTATTTCAATGTGTCATTATGAATTAGAGAGGGCCCTGGATTCTCACTATCAGTACTAAGAGAGTCCAAGCTCCCCTCTGGATCAATGCCTTGTTATGGCAGAGGGGCTTGTGTAGCTCAATGAAACTATGAGCTGTCCTATGCAGGATTACCCAAGATGGACAGGTCATAGTGAAGATTGTGGACAAGAGGAGATCCAGTGAAGAAGGAAATATCAAATCTTTCAGTATCTTTGCCAAGAAAAACCCATGAACAGTATTAAAATGATAAAAGATGTGACATCAGAATATGTACTCCTCAGGTTGGAAGATGCCCAGTACATTACTTGGAGAAAGCAGAGAAAACTACAAGTAGCTCCAGAAAGAATAAAGTGGCTGAGCCAAAGCCAAAAGGAAGCTCAGCTTTGGGTTTGTCTGGTGATGAAAGAAAAGTCCAACACTGAAAAGTAATGAACGTGAGTTTGGCCAGACTTCAGATGACAGAGGAGGATAGAAGGCCCTGATACGCTATCATCCAGGAAATTACAAAGAGTAGTACATGATTGAAAAAAAAAAATGCAATCTCTGATGTTTCTGCCATGCTGAAAAGAATTCAAATATGTTTAGAGTATTTATTTTCCAACAAACAATCTCATTAAATGCAGTCTTACTTCCAATGGACTGACCAATTGAATTCTTTATCCTTGGCAGTCCAAGGAACAAGAAAATAAATAACATGGTCCTTCATCTTCAATAGTGATACTTCTGAAGTGACAATGACAAAGAGGTAGACATAAGAGGTGGATGATGCTAAGATTATAGGTTTATGAGACCATCTATAAATATTATGTTTTTTATTGGTACTTGAAATGTGAACTCCCTATCTAATGCCCAATAAGTGGACATACTGTCTGGTACATCATATCAGTCTTGAAATTCTTAGTGTAAATAATACTCAAAGACCAAAAAATATACAGTTAAATGGAAGATAAGAAAACAGTATGGTAAAATTAGAATTGGTATAGAATTTAGAGCTTATCTAATCCAATCTCTTATTTTACATTTGAGAAAACAGATCTAGGGAAAAAAATTACTTGCCAATATTTCCATAAAGGGCAAGTGAATGAGTCATAATTCAAACTCAGCTCCTCTTGATTCCTCCTCCACAGTATGGGTCATACGATCTCAAAGAGACAAACCAAAAATTATGTTTGGTTTTTGGTTTTTGATCCATTCAAAAGCAGTAAGAAACAGCACTCATGATCAGCAATTACAAAATCACCATCATAAAGGTAAGTGTAGAATACGTGCCAATTTTTGTTGGTTAAAAAGTGGAGAATTTTGTAAAGAATTTTTGCAAGATAATCGCTATTAAACCAGTACCTACTTTATTAATCAATCACTTGAATGCGAAGGTGATCATAGAAAATGATAGTAAAATCTTTTGTTGGAAAACATGGTTTAAAAGTAAGAAACTGAGGAACCAGAAACTTGATAGATTACTGAGAGCTTCATGTCTTTATATCATTAAAACTTTCTTCAAGAAGAAACAGAGGTAATAATGATCATGGCAATACTACATCACTCACAGGCAAAAATAATTCTATCTTAACAGATAGAAGGTGATACAGGGAGACTCAATTTAAAAAAAATTGATAGGGAATTGACACAAATCTGAAGGTGTAAGAGGCATCACTATAGATAAAGGATTGAAGGATGTGAACTTTTAAAATTAAGAAATGCAAATAATCATTTACAGAAATGCCAATATTATTAATGATAAAAATTCACATGAAAACAATGGCAAAATGTTGAATTATGCTTATCAAATCAACGAATGTGAGGAAAATACTAAAATTCAATTTTGAATGGACTTTGGGAATATAGAAACATTAGTTCAATTTCGACAGATCTGTGAATTATTCCAACTGTTCAGGAAAAAGAATTTGAAATCATAAAGGAAAAGCTGATAAACTTCATATACCCATTGACACTTGCATTTATGTCTCAAGAAAATAAATGATGAAAAGATGAGACTCATAGGAGGACTATTTACAAAGAATAACAATAAAAAAGGATGGAAACAAACTATATGGCCAATGTTTGGCCAAAATTTATATTATATAAGAATGTAATAGACAACCATTGATCCATAAGATCCTAATTAATATGAGGAATTCAGATAAACATGAAATTTTTATGGCAAACTGATGCATAAGGAAGAAAGGTACAACCAAAGAATAAAATAAATAAGTTTAGTAAAGGTAATAAAATAGGACAAATGTAACGGACAATAGTTGTCCAAAATCATTAAAACTGAAGGACACATCTTTCATTTCTGATAAATATGAAACAAATACCATCAGCTATAATAACTCTATAGGTTGTCTCTTTTTTATATCTCTTTATTATCTCTTGTTATGGGATAATCTCTGAATGCATGTGCGGGGATACTTGTTCAGAAATAAGAATTGTTAAGAAAGACTATACCATGTACAAAAAACAAATGGTAATGTACAAGCCAATGAACTTGAACCTAACCTATTTAACAAACCATCCAAAGAAAACAGCCATTGACACAGAACATTCTTGGCCTTAGTTTTATTTTTTAATCTGGAGAAAGAGAGGATTCTGTTAGATCCCCACATTTTTGAGTTTTAAATTCATGACTATGACCAATT
The DNA here is from genome assembly GCF_028372415.1 of Notamacropus eugenii. Lineage (NCBI taxonomy): Eukaryota > Metazoa > Chordata > Mammalia > Diprotodontia > Macropodidae > Notamacropus > Notamacropus eugenii. The sequence goes on from NC_092878.1 coordinate 147,073,989, forward strand.
CCTAAAGAAATTTAAAACCAGAGAAAGGAATGACCACGTGAAGAAGCCAAACCGAGCCCTCAAAAACACCTTGGTCAGAAAATATTTGATGTCATTGACAAATGGAGAAATAAAACAAATACGTAAAACACCAACTCAGAATATAACTCATTTGTCAAACTTCATAGAGAAGGGTGGTGGAAGACTGTGAATGGTATAAACTCATAAAAGTTTTAAGCCATGAAGGGAATATGATTATAAATTTTGTGATGGACCTAATTAAAAAAGATCATGTAAGAACATTTAAGAATTAGACTGGAAAGATAACAGAAAAAAAGGAAAAGATTTGTCAAGATGATAGTCACAAACTTGTCTCTATATCAATGGTAGTCCTCAGAGATTCCAATGTACCCAAGGTCCTCAGTGAAATAAAAATGCCAATTTGTCTCACTGTAAGAAACAAAGCATCCACAGAGGATGTCAATGCTAGTGGTGAAACAATTTTGAGGTAGTTGATCCTTAACATATATATGAAAGAGAAGAGAATGCCAGATGCTTGTAAAACATCATGGACAATATTAGTACCCTCCAGGGAAATTCAAAACCTATCAATAACTCCTAACCCATATGCTATTTCCCATCTCTACAATTTTTTTACAAAGAAAAATATTTACACTGACCAAGAATATCTTTGATAAAGCTATGGAAAGGGAAAAAGGATACTTTTTAAAATACTATTTCATATCATATCACATTTACATTCACACAGTGTAGAGAATAGATAAAATCTGACTATTGTTTGATACTCTCAAAAATAAATACTTCAAAAGCAAATATAGAGTAAAATGACATCTTGCAGGTTTTCATTCCATTAATCTGTCCATTCTTTGTATATATTAAAATATATTAAAATAATATAAGATTTTTGAAAGATATAACAAATGTTGTGTTGTTGTATGATAACATCTATTAATTAATCAATATCTAACATGACATAAATCAGTAAAATCAGCTCACCAAATCAATTTGCAACTGTTGTAGGATATTCATTGCTATATCCATATCTAAGCACATTGATGAGATCCTCCAAATGATCCTTTTTGCATATGCCATTGTGCTGATGGCATCTAGCCTGAGAACAATGCAGAGTGACCTAAGTGACAGTCATGATGACTCAAAAGTGTTAAACCTAACTATTGACACACATTGCAATGTGCAGTCCAAATAACTATTCTGTCAGCTCACTCAAATGTATCTCTTGGTCTATTGTCTCTATCTCTACCTCTATCGACATCTTTATCTCTATTTCTGTTTCTGTCTCCAGGACTAACCGTCTCTCCTTCTCTTTCTCTACCACAAACACTCTGTCTGTTTCTGTCTCCATTTATGTGTCTCTGTGTCTTTGTCTCTCTTAGTCTTTCTCCATCTCTGTCTCTCTGTTTCTGTTTCTCTATCTTTGGCATTGTTTTCAGACAGGCAAATGAAAATTATCTGTGCCAAGAACTAAAGAGAAACAGACTGGACTACATTAGTGAACTTGTGTGATACTTTTCATGACCTCAAACTATTCTTTAAAAAAAAAAAAACTTCATTTAAAAGCCAATATTCTTCCATAATTGTTACATTACTGAGAAGTATACTATAAACCTCTAAAGGGTGAAAGTTACAGGTAAACCAAAGGGAAATGGATAGGTATATAGTACTTATGAATAAGGTACAGGGTATAACCATTGAGAAATTGCACAGAAGTGATAAAAACAAGATTGACAGAAGCTTTTCTCATAACTCAAAAAAAGAGGTTTTGTCAGAAGCAGAATTAATTGATAAACCATTTAAATGCTTCACGTGTACCCAAATTATGTCAAGAGAGCTGGAAGAAGATTAGAGGGGGGCAGAGCAAAGATGGCAGAGTGTGAGCAACTACTCACTGAAACTCTTAGATAAGCTCCTTCAGATACCACTAAAAAGAGAATCTGACTGGATTTTAGAGGGACAGAATCCAACAGGAGACAGACTATGGCAGATTCATAGCCCAGGACAAACTGGAAGGTTGACAGGAAGGATTTGTTTCACAGGACAGGAAGGATTTGTTTCACATAGTGCACAGCATACAGGCTGTACCAGTGCATCTCCACCACAGCAGGATTGAGCAGGAAGGTCCAGGCACTCTGAGGCATGGTCTTACTACAAAATCTTGGATATCAGCCCAGGGTGGGAGTCCAGTGGAAATGAATGAGTGAGAGCCAGGGAACCCCAGGTATCTGCAGTGGCCACTCCTGAGACTATCAGCTCACAGATAAAATATCTGGAAATCACGTACTTAAGGGAGCCAAGATGGCAGAGTGATCATTAAATGCTCTCTCTCCTTCCCCTTGCTGACCTTGAAAGATCCATAAAAAAATTCCCCCAAAAAATCCTGGAACAGTGGGTTTAGCAGAAAGGGAAAAGTCTCTTAGTGAGGCTAGGAAAATCACAAAGGGGGATCTTTCTTGTTGTGGCTGAAGGGAACTAGTGCAGGAACAGAGCTGTCCCAGACAGCCTCACCTAAGCAAACTGGGAGGAAATTCTGAGCCCTAGGGGGATGGAGACCACAAACACCAACACCATGACCCCAGGTGTGCCGCAGCACCTCAGAGGAATCAGGAAGACACTAGAGCAGACGAGATCACCAACCTCTGAGGTTGCCTGTGTTCTAGCTCAGCAGAGGAGACCTGCTATAGCCAGACCATCTCTCCCTCACACTTAACACAGATAACTCCAGGACGACTCTGGGGAAACCCAGAAAGACCTCTACTTTCTCACACCAGCCAGCTCAGCACCAGGTAAGCTGTGGCAATTTAGCTTCTGGAAGAAAGAACCAGAGTCCACAACACACAAAACCTCAAGTTCAAAGCACAAGAACTGTGGGACAGAGCCCCTTGTGCCCTAGAATCAGAGATCTACTTTAAAAGCCAGGAAAAGAGTGATCTTCATCACCATGAGAAAGAAACAAAGCAGAAAAGAACATAGAATCTTTCTATGGGGACAAGGACCAAAATACAAATACCAAAAAGGTTGGCATTGAGACTGTACTCCCATCTGAAACTTCAGAAGGGAATATGAACTGTTTGAAAGCACAAAGAACACTCTTTGAAGAGCTGAAGAAAGATTTTAAAAGACAAATTAGAGAAATAGAAGAAAAAATGACCAATGATTTTAAAAATATGAAAAAAGAATTCACTGAAGAGAACAGCTCCTTAAAAAGGAAAACTGGACAAATGGAAAAGGAAGCACAAAAACTAACTGGAGAAAATAACTCCTTAAAAGGAATAATTAGACAGATGGAAAAGAAGATGCAAAAGTTAACTGAAGAAAACCATTTCATAAAAATTAGAATTGAGCAAGTAAAAGGTAATGACTCTATGAGACATTAAGAATCAGTCAAACAGAATCTAAAGAATGAAAAGATAGAAGAAAATGTAAAATATCTAACTGGAAAAAGAGATGAACTGGAAAATCGATCCAGGAGAGTAAAAGCTAAGAATTACTGGTCTACCAGAAAGCCATGATTTAAAAAAAAAAAAAAGCCTGGACAATATCTTCCAGGAAATCATCAAGGAAAACTGCTCAGAAGTCCTAGATCCAGAGGGCAAAGTAGTCATTGAAAGAATCCAGCATTCACCTCCCAAAAGGGATGCTAAACTAAAAACACCAAGGAATATTGTTTCCAAATTCCACAACTATAAAGTGAAGGAGAAAATACTGCAGGAATTCAGAAAGAAACCACTGAAAAATTGAGGAGCTACAGTCAGGCTCAAACAAGATCTTGCAACTTCTATATTAAAAGATTGAAAGAATTGGAGCTGAGACTACAACCAAGGATCAATTACCCAGCAAAGTTGAGCATAATATTTCAGGCAAGGAGATGGACATTCAATGAAATAAGGGATTTCCAGATTTTCATGATGAAAAGACCAGAACTCAACAGAAAATTTGATCTTCAAACACAAGTCTTAAGAGAAGCACAAAAAGATAATCAGGGGGGGAAACTTATTATTCACTATGGGCATACTGTTTACTTACCTATTTGTTAAGCTTGAGAAATGTATATTTATCATGATATATAAAAGGGATACACATAGACAGAGGTGGTGGGTATACAGAAAATGATGTGATGATAAAAATGTCATTTAAAGGTGTAAAGAGATTGTAACAGGAGATGTGAAAAGTAAGAGGCACAAAATGGTAAATTACACCATAGGAAGAAGCACAAAATTATATTACAGTAGAGGGAAAGAGGAGAGAGAGGGATGAGCATTGTTTGATGTTTACTCTCATCTGATTTGTTTCAAAGAGGGAACAACAAAACTAAGTATATAAATCTAACTAGCTCTACAGGCAGTGAGAGGGGAAGGGGTAAAGAAAAAGCAGGGGAGGCTAAAAGGGAGGGAAGAAGTAGTAGAAGGGAGGAGGGCTGAAAGAAGGAAGGGAAGACTGTGGGAGATGGTGGTCAAAAATTAAAACTCTATTATGGAGAGAAAGGGAGAAGGCAGAACTAAAAACACAAATGGGGGAAAGACGATGGACGGAACGACAGAGATAGTAATCATAACTGTGAATATGAATGGGATGAACCCTCCCATAAAACGGAGAGTTTTAAAACATACCAAAATGTATTAAAAACCATAATCCAACAATATGTCTTTTACAAGAAACACTTTTGAAACAGAGGGGATACACACAGGATAAAGGTAAAAGGTTGGAGCAGAATACATTGTGCTTCATCTGATGTAACAAAAGCAAGGTTAGCAATCCTAATTTCAGACAAAGCAAAAGCAGACATAGATCCAATCAAAAGAGATAAGGAAGGAAACGATACCCTGCTAAAATGTGCCATAGACAACAATCAATATCATTGCTAAACATTTGTGCTCCAAGTAGTATAGCAACCACATTCTTAGAGGAGAAGTTAATGGAGATACAGGAAGAAATAGACAGTAAAACTATACTGGTGGAGGACCTCAACCTCCTCCTCTCTGAACTTGATAAATCTAAACTCAAAAAGAAAAACGAGAAAGAAGTTAAAGAGGTGAATGGAATTCTGGATAAGGTAGATGTGATAGATCTCTGGAGAAAATTCAATGGGGACAGAAAGGAATATACCTTTTTCTCAGTTGTACATGACACATATACAAAAATTGACCATGTACTAGCCCATAAAAACCTCATAATCCAGTGAAGAAAGGCAGAGATAGTGAATGCATCCTTCTCAGATCATAATGCAATAAAAACTGTATGTAAAAAAAGGTCATGTAAAATGTACCAAAAATTAATTGGAAACTAAATAATCTAATCGTAAAGAATGAGTGGATTAAACAACAAATCACAGAAAAAACCAACAACTTCATTCAAGAGAATTACAATAATGAGACAACTTAGAAAATCTTATGGGATATTGCAAAAGCGGATCTTAGAAGAAGTTTTATACCTTTGAATGCCCACATGAATAAAATGTAGAAAGAGAACATCCTTGAATTGCACATGCAGAAAAACTAGAAAACTAGAAAAAGAACAAATTGAAAATTCCCAAGCAAATACCAAATTAGAAATACTGAAAACCAAAGGAGAGATTAATAAAATTGAAATTAAGAAAACTACCAAACTAATAAATAAAACTAAGAGATAGTTTTATGAAAAAAAAATAAAATTGATAAACTTTTGGTCAATTTGAAGGAAAAGAAAGAAAACTAAATTACCAATATCAAAACTGAAAATATTGAACTCACCTCCAATGAGGAGGAAATTGAAACAATAATTAGAAACTACTTTGCCCAACTGTATACCCATAAATTCAACTATCTAAATGAGATGGATGATCATTTTTAAAAATATAAATTGCCCAGATTAACAGAAGAGGAAGTTGAATACTTACATAATTCCATCTCAGGAAAAGAAATTGAACAAGCCATCAATGAACTCCCTAGGAATAATTCTCCAGAGCTGGATGAATTTAGAAGTGAATTCCCTCAAACATTTAAAGAATAGTTAATTCCAATACTGTATAGACTATTTGGGAAAATTGGGGAAGAAGGAGTGCTCCCAAATTCTTTTTATGATACAAATATGGTTTTCATACCTAAACCAGGAAAAGTCAAAAACAGAGAAAGAAAATTATAGATCAATTTCTCTAATGAATATAGATTATGTTTTTAATACATTTTGGTATGTTTTAAATAAGATTTTAGCAAAAAGAATACAGCAACATATCATGAGAATAGTCCATTATGGTCAGGTACGATTTATACCAGGAATGCAGGACTGGTTCAATACTAGGAAAACTGTTAGCATTATTGATCAAGTCAACAACCAAACTAACAGAAACCACATGATTATCTCAATAGATGCAGAAAAATTTTTTGACAAAATACAACACCCATTCCTATTGAAAACACTAGGGGCATATGAATAAATGGAACTTTCCATAAAATAATAAGCAATATCTACTTAAAATCTTCTGCAGGCATTACATGCAATGGGTATAAGCTAGTTGCATTTCCAGTAAAATCAGGGGTGAACAAAGGATGTCCATTATCACCACTATTATTTAATATGGTACTAGAAATGTTAGCTGTAGCAATAAGAAAAAAATAAATCCTAAGAATTAGAATAAGGAAAGAAGAAACTAAGGTATCACTCTTTGCAGATGATATGATGATATACTTAGAGAATCCCAGAGAATCAAGTAGGAAATTACTTGAAATAATAAACAACTTTGCAAAATTGTAGTTTACAGAATGAACCCACACAAATCTTCTGCATTTCTATATATTACTAACAAAGTCCAACAGCAAGAGATAGAAAGAAAAATTCCATTTAAATCTAGGGTAGACACCATAAAATATTTGGGAGTTCACCTGCCAGAACAAACCCAGGGACTATATGAACATAATTACAAAACACTTTTTGCACAAATAAAGTCAAATCTAAGTAAGTGGAAAAGTATCAGTTGCTCATAGGTAGGTCAAGCCAATATAATTAAAATGACAATTCTATCTAAATTAATTTACTTATTCAGTGCCATACCAATCAAACTTATTTTGTAGGACTAGAAAACATAATATCAAAATTCATCTGGAAGAACAGAAGATCCAGATTATCAAGGGAGCTAATGAAAAGAAATGCTAGAGAATTTCGCCTAGCTCTACCAGATCACAAATTGTATTATAAAGCAGCAATTATCAAAACCACTTGGTACTGGTTAAGAAACAGAGGGGTAGAACTGTGGAATAGGTTAGGTACTCAAGACACAATAGTCAATGAATATAGCAATCTACTGTTTGATAAACCGAAGGACCCCAGCTTCTGGAACAACAACTCACTGTTCAACAAAAATTGCTAGGGAAACTGGATGGCATAAACTGGGCATAGACCAATGCATGACACTTTTCACAAGAAAAAAGTCCAAATGGGTACATGATCTAAGTATACACACTGATATTATAAACAAATTAGGGGAACAAAGAATAGTGCATTTATCAGATTTATGAGATTTATGGAGAATGGAAAAATTTTTGAATAAACAAGAGATAGAAAACATTATGAAGTACAAAATGGATAATATCGATTACATCAAAATGAAAAGTTTTTGTACAACCATACCAAATGCAACCAAGATTAGGAGAGAAGCAGAAAACTGGAAAAAGAATTTTTGCAACTAATCTCTGTGATAAAGACCTCATTTCTAAAATATATAAAGAACTGAGACAAATGTACAAGAATACAAGTGATTCCCCAATTAATAAATGGTCAAAGGATATGAACAGGCAGTTTTCAGAGGAAGAAATTAAAGTTATCTATAGTCATATGAAAAAATGTTCTAAATCAGATTAGAGAGATGCAAATCAAAACAACTCTGAGATATGACATCACACTTATCAGATTGATTAACATGACAAAACAGGTAGATGAAAAATGTTGGAGAAGATATGAGAGAGTTGTAACACTAATTCATTGTTGGTGGAGCTGTGAGGTCATCCAGCCATTCTGGAGAGCAATTTGGAACTATACCCAAAGGGCTACAAAAACGTGCATACCCTTTGACCCAGCAATACTGCTTGTAGTTCTGTATCCCTAAAAGATCATAAAAGTGGTAAAGGGCCCCACATGTGCAAAAATATTTATAGCAGCTCTTTTTCTGGTGGTCAAAAACTGAAAATCAAGGGGATGCCCATCAATTGGTGAATGACTGAATAAACTGTGGTATAAGAATGTAATGGAATACTTTTGTGTTATAAGAAATGATGAACAGAGAGGCCTGGAAAGACATATGAACTGATTCTGAGTGAAAGAAATGGAACCAGGAGAACTTTGTACACAAGCAACAACCACAGTGTGTGAGGAATTTTTTTTTTTTGGTAGACTTAGTACTTCATTGCAATGCAACGACTTAAAAAATTCCCAGTGGTCTCTTGAAATAAAATGCCTTACCTTCCACGTTCACAGAAAGAACTATGGAATTTGATGGCAGAATGAAACAGACCATTTTCTTTTTTTATTATTTTTGTTTTGTTTTATGATTTCTCCCATTCATTTTAATTCTTCTATGCAACATGACTAGTGTGAAAATGTATTTAATAAAAATATATGTGTAGAACCTGTATAAATTTGTATTCTATCTCAGGGTGGGAGTGAGGAGATGGGGGAACAAGGGGAAGAAGGGGAAAAAATCTTAGATAAATGGAAGTGATTGTAGAACACTGAAAACAGATAAAATAATAAAGTTTTTTTAAAAAAAGAGTGAACTGATAGAAGGGCCCAAGCATGCCTTGAGAAGGACTGATAAGATAATATGGACAAGAATCCATCATATTAGAAAACTTGAATGTGCTGCTACCTACCCTGTTGGATAGAACATCCATGGCAATCAGATCCACAAAAATCTAATAAATATGGAGCTCTCATTATCATAAAGATGGCATTCATTGTTCTCTACAAACTTATTCGATCTGAAAACTTCAATGAAGGAAAAATATGCAAAGCATAGAGTAACTAAAGCTTAATGTACAGTATATGAGAGAGCACGTTGAACTTGGAGTCAGAAATATCTGAGTTCTACTCTTGCCCCTTAAATTTACTAGCTGTGTGACCTTGAACAAGCCACTAACTTCTCTGTTTCTGTTTTCTCATTTCTGAAAAGATAGAATTGGAATCCAGGAATCCATCCCTTTCGATTCTAAATCTATGATCCTATTCAAAAGGCAAAAACCTCCTATATAATACATAAGAAGTAATAAAGCCTGTCAGTGCTACCACATCATGTACATGGCCCATTTAATGTAATAAATACAAACAATAAATTTATGGGTTTGTTTGTTTTTTTAGGTTCCAGACTTGGGACCCCATAACTAGTTCTTCTATAGCAATGATTCAATCCTCCGCTCTCCTCAGCAAGATGTGAGAGCTGTTAATCTTTGCTAGCCTACGAAGCAAAACAGTGTAACTAGTACCAGGGCAATGAGGCAAAGAGCAGGAAAGACATGTGTGAATAGCACAAAGCTAGCTTGAAGAGGGGAAGGCATTTGGGGACCTGAGACAGAAAGGGCTAGAAAATTCTATAGGTTTTCTTTTTCTAGAATATACTCTGGACCAGTAAGTTCCCCACATTCTGCAACTCAAAGCAAATATGTTTATCCATCCTCTAAAGCCTATAATGCAGTGAGACAGGGATAAATGAGTGATGGATAACTTTTAAGTAAAGTGAAAAGAGGAGTGGAGAAGGGGGTACTCTTCTCTTCATCCCCAAAATAACCCATGATCAAATGGATTTTATAAAATATTCAAAGAATAATTAATCCCAATTCTAAGCAAATTATTTGCAAAAATAAGAAAATGAGATATTTGTCCAAATTTTTCTTTGAATATAAATGATTGGTCATTAACTGTAATGCAAAAAGATCAAATTAAGCTTTGCCAAAGAACCTACTACTATGTATTAGAAAAATTCTGCATTGTGAATGTATTGGATTTACAACAGGAATATAGGATTGTTCCTTATAAGACAAATCATAACATGAACAAAGCTGTTAACACTTTCTTAGGGAAACTATATACTTAATAAAACTAAAGGATATAAAATAAATTTACATATATCATCAGCAATTCTACATATTACCCACCAATCCCAGAAGGAGGAAATAAAAAGAGGAATTACATTCAAAATAACCTGTATAAAATAATTGGAATTATATCTACCAAAACACACACACACACACACACACACACACACACACACACACACACACACGTAAATTCATTGGCAGTTTACAAAAAGGCATGCTTAAATAATTAAATAAAAATTAATTATGCATAAGCAAATTATGCCAATATGATAAAGATGGCAATATTGTCTAACTAACCTTACTATTTCACTCTCATATCAAACAAACTACCAAGAAAGCACTTTATGAGCCTAGAAAAAAGTACTAAATGATTTATCTTTAGTAACTACAGGTCAAGAAGCCCAAGAGATAAGAATAAGTCATGATTTACACTACCACATATAAAGTTATATACTACAACACAATAATGATCAATTTCCCACTCATTGGTTAAAAAATAAACAGGTTAAACTGTGGAATAGATTATACACAATGTACAGAAGACTTGAAAAAGAAAGTTCTTACTACCAAAATCCTTGGCACTGTCAAATGACTCAAAATGAGAAATTGATGTGGTTTTATCTATGGAAACACATGGAAGATTAGTTACAAAATGTTTTACTGCTCCACCCAAAGGACCATAGAACCTTGCAGTTGAAATTTTCTGTATGTGTTGACTCCCTCATTAGAATGAGTTCCTTCATAACAGAGACTGTCTTAGTTTTCTATTTGTATCCCAAATGCTTATCAGAGTCCTTTATGCATCGTAAATACTTAATAAATGTTTATTGCTCCTTTCATTCATTCATAAAATCTCCATGTAGTGACCTGGCTTCATGGAAGTTTGCACAGCCTACTTTGTATAAATGATCTAATTCAGCATAGTTGCTTGGCTCTGCAAAGCTAGAAAATAATTTAAATTTATATTAATTTTATTAACAAATCAAAATGATTTAATGTAAATATGTTCTTATTTTCTCTTATTTTTAGAAAGAATGTATTGCTGTCATTTTGAGCCTATACTACTCGTTCCCTTTGGAATGAACTGCCTACCCCTTTACATTACAACAACTGGGTCCACGTTCCCTTGAACAAGTTTTTTTCTTTAATCTTATGTAAACCACAATTGCTTATGCCATGCAGCTGTTACCAGTTGTATTGTCCTCAAAATTCCATGGATGATACTAATGCAAAATTAAAGTAATTTCAAAATCTGTAGCATGAAAAAGTCTCCCTCGGGCTGAGTTCTTCTGTGCCAAGACTTAACACCAAATATCATTCTTTTGGGCTTGTGAAGCTATGAAAGAGGACTTTAAGATGAAACTAGAAATTGAGTAATATCTACTGTGGTGCCAACAAAGGCCCTGGATAGAAATATCAACAACAAGGAAAAAATGTAATAGCGGAAAGCTACTATACTCCAGTTGAAAATTACTGACACACCACAAGGAAAAGACATTTTTCCTTTCCTTATTATGGAGCATGGGCCCAAGCTTATTTTAGACATTAGCAGGAGTTCATGATCCTCATCTTTTCTTATCAACCCTGCAATTTCGATTTTGAGGCAACAGCAGCCCCCACTGCTTTGTATCCCTCCCTTGTAAGGCTGTAAGACCGATCAAACTCAAAGTCTCCTTTAGAAATGATTTTCATAGTAAATGTCCTTTGACCATCTGATTTTTGTTGTCATTTGTTAATGGGTGGTGGGATGGATATGCATGTGCTCAGTATCCATTAACTTTTCATTTCTCAAAGTCTTCAATCGTGGAAACCTGACAGTTTTTACTCATCACCCATTTAGAGTCCTCCATCATCACCCCATGAAGCCACAACAAATGTACTGTCACACTAAATGAACACACAATCCTGGTGTCATCCTTGCTCTACCTATAACTGGCTCAATTACCATGTCTTTAATGTGAGGGAAAGCTGAGGAAAGCAATCAATGGGACTAGCCAGATAGGTGGTGAAGCCCCAGCGGAACATGAACCACCAGACATACCAGAGCCTAAAAAGATCCCAATGTACCTTTTGTCTATAAATATTTCAGCGGGTCCTCCTCCCTACCCTTCCTCAACAACATATGCCAGAGACTCCTTCAACTTATAAGAACCAGTCCCCTCCTGCTGTTCCTGAGCACCAGAAGTCTCTGAGTGGTGATTAGAAGTTACGTGCATCCCTGGGACTGACTCCAATCACTTTCTCTTTGAAAATTGCTGAAGCCCTATGCAACAGCACAGCCAAGAGAGGGCTTTGTCATTGGGGTCTGAGCCTCATTACAGCCAGGGGACTCCAGGAGTTTGTTTATATGGCTGGAACATCTTCCTTGCAGGTGGTTAATTAGTGTCTCCCCAGGGTTTCTGTTCTATGAATACTTAAGAGTAATCATCACCAGCTAACTGCATTGGGAGTGTGTCTAAGCAATTTTTACCAAGTCAACTGACAACAGCTTGAAGTCATATTAGCCCTGTTATAGAGAGACAAGTACTCTCCACCCAATGGAGCCGGAGATTGGCACCACTCAATAAATCAACATGGCCTTCCAGAAAGCTTAGCATCGGTTCCAAGTCATTAATCTCAGTGAGGTCTTTTGACAGGATGTTTTGAGAGCTCTATAATCTGTTCCTTTTGGAGGTTAAATTATAATGAACAACTTATTTTAAGTTGCTTAGCTGGTAACCCATTTAAGTCCTGAGTTGATCTTATAAAACATCAATTCATTATTTGACAGGTTCTCGTAAGAAATTTTCTTTCCATTCAGAGTACGGAAACTCAGACTTAGGGCTGGATTCATGCATAGATTTTTCACTATTCACAGGTATTAGAACATGAAATCCCCCAAACCATAGTTCTAAAAACAATTATCTCTAAACATTTCTATGGGAAAAGTAATATGGGGAAGTGTAAATGGAAATAGAGTGCTAGATTCACAAAACTTGAGTGCAAATTATGATAGTTACTTGCTCCCTATAATGCTCATTTAATTTCTCTAGGCCTCCCTTTCCTCAGTGAAAAAAAAAAAAAAGGTTAGAAGGTTGGACTACACTGCCTCTGAGTTTACATCCAGCTGTAAATCTATGAATTAAGATTGTATTTCTTTCAAGTGTAGAAATAAACATTGTAAGTTTTCTGAGATAGTCTGAATAGGAAACATCAGAGTTTCTGTTGTTGAAACTGACATGTTAGTTGCCACCTTGGTACATGTATGGGCTCAGAAATGGTATCGTGAAGAAAAGTTAATTTTACAGGGAAAACTCCAACAACAATAATGAAAATACAAGAGAAAGGGAATGATTTTGGAAGCAAGTTCAACGAGAACATTCCCCAAAGTACACAAAAGAACAAGAATGGTGATAAACTCCCTGTGGAGTATGGATTAAGCACGTGACAATCCTTGCCAAGCAATTCTACACTTTAATTCCATGAGATTCTATGGTAAATTAAAAGTACTGTATAAGGATAGTTACTGATAAAATAACCTGCTAATCCCTTATTTTTCTTCTTTCCACATTTGTTGATCACTATTTTATTCTCATTCCTCTTCTTTCTAAAAATCTACACTGGCAAAAACGTTGTACTTTAAAAAAAAACAGTACCTTATTTTTTATATCCTTTATTTTCTATTCAGTAGGTAAGCATCGTTATCTAAAAAAGTAGACATAGCAAGGATTAGACTGCTCAAATGCAGCCCTAGTCATACATAAAATTTTAAAATGCAAAAACCAAGACCTCCAGTGCTTCATGAGGAATTTCTGGAAGAATATGGACAATAATTACAAAGAATGAGGAACTTAAATGAGACCATGAATCCCATCAAAGCATCAACATCTGTGGAAGTGTAAGGTGCTTCCCCTTGCTTCTATGGATATTTTGGCTGCTGAAAGGGGCTGAAAAATAACATCTGTGTATGGAACACATAAAATCAGCTTGAAAAGAATCACAGTCCCTCAGATAAAAGTGCTTGAGGAGAGACAAAAATTATTCTGAAGACCTCAGAGAAAACTGCCCCTCATATAACTATGATAGGCTTAGCTCTTCTCATCAATACAATTATCCAAGACAAATTCCAAAAGACTCATGATGGAAAATGCTATCAAATCCAGAGAAAGAACTATGAAATCTAAATGTAGATCAAAGGCTACTATTTTCGCTTTATTTGTTTCTTTTTCTTTCTCATGTTTTTTTTCCCTTTTTGTTCTGACTCAGTTTTTACAACATGGCTAATGTAGAAATATGTTTAACATGATTGCACATATATAGTCTATATCAGATTTCTTCTTATCTAGGGGAAGGGAGAAAGGGAGAAAAAATTGGAACTTAAAATCTTATAAAAATGAATGCTGAAAACTATTTTTACATGTAATTAGAAAAAAATACTTTATAAAAAAGGATTTTCATTGTCAAATGTTATTTCCTTATAATTAATCTGTCTTTAATTTGAATTTTCAGCCCATTGTCTCTTATTCTACTAATTTTAGTCATGGTCTATAGATTTTGATGGCATGTGCAGAATCCTTCCTGTCTATTCATTATGTGTATTATAATCTGAAGTTCACCTATTTTTCTCAATGGCTTTCAATGTTAAATATGTGACTCTTTTTACCACTTTCTTATCTAAGTGATAAAACATGGTAGAGATCTGGAGGTCGTATGAGTAAGAATGATAAATATCCTACTAATGTAGGTAATAAATTAAGGTGAAACATGAAGTAATAGAAGACACTGTACTTAGAATCATCACTTGAGTTGCACTGTGATATGATTCTTGAAATTAGGCTTATTCCAGAACAATCAGTAGAATGGATATGAACACAAAGGCTGCTGGGTAGTCAAAATCAGAGGATTTTAGATCTGGGAGAGATATAAACATTGCTTTCTTTCATTTCTCCATTTTACAAATGAAGACAGCATACCTATGGTTTCTTCTTCATTAAATACCTTTAAGGAGTGTATCTAGGTCTTTTCACATATGGCATTGCTTAAATGTTAAAAAGCAGTCTCTTTGTGTTAGCCATGTTCTTAATGTTTCTGGTATAGGAGAGTGCTATGCCACTGACTGAAAAAATTTAAAGAGAGTGGTAAAATCTTTGTAAGAGATCTAGCACCTTTTTGTAGGCTGGTGGTTTACATAAGCCATCCACTATGGTGGAGACTGTGTCTCTATTGCATGTTTTCCTTTCTTGACTTTTCTAGTAGACTATAAACTCTGTTAGGGCATTTATCCAGGATGGGTATCAGGGAGAAGTAAAAAGGTCAGCAGATCACCTACTTTTGTGTCCTTGTGCAGATTCATTAGCTTACCTGTGCTTATCTGTGTTTCCTTTTCCGTGGAATAAGTGAGTTAGATCTCTAAGATCCCTTTCTGTTGTGTGATCCCAAAGGATCATAACACATTGCAGCTTGGGGACCAATATGCACGTTTTTAACGAACATATAAATAATCTGCCTGCCTCCAGGCATGACTGAACCTAAACAGTCCCATTTCCATGGTTACATTATCTTAACTACTATTGAAAATTGAGACAAAAGTGAAGTTTTAAAGCTTTAATGATGCTACTCATACATTTCTTCTATTCAGAAAATCAAAGTTGCTATAAAGCTTTAGTGTTTACCAGACTATAAGGAATGTTGGAGTGTGGAGTAGAAAGGGGAGGGGGAAAGGAAAGGTAATAATTTTCACTACCAGTATATATAAAGACCTCAATATTTGCTAACTCATCAATTTATTTATTTATTAGTTCATTCAAAAACAAGAATCAAGGACCTTTCATGTGGAAAACTCTGTGAAAGGCATTGTGGAAAATATAACAGTGTGTAATAAATGACACATTCTCTCTTTAACAGTGCATACTCAGACAATACATTGTCATTCATGAAATTACCTCTATATTTTGAGAAACTGGGAACAGAGATGCTCATCAAACAGCTTTTATTAGGGACTAGACTTTGCCCTTTGGAAAATGCCCTGACAAAAGGGTATTCAGCTTATAGAAGTGTTAATGGTACACACACACATACATATACACACGTGTGAACATGCACTCACATATAATATATCTCTCTACATTGTATATAAATATATATATATTCATCTATAGATAGATAAATATATAGAGAGATATTAGATAGTGAGATGGTGTGTGTTTGAATGGAGAGAGTGACAGATAACATGTGTATACCATTAATGTATAATATTTGCATGTATATTTATTAACAATAAATGTGGATATATCTACATATTATGCACACATATATAAACTGTTTCAACAATATGTGATTCCACTGTCATACTTTCTTCACTGTTACAGATTTTAGTCTGTCTATTGTAAGTCTTGGTAGGTGGTCTTCTAGAGTTCCAATACTTCAGAAATTCATCACTCTATGGTCAACTACTGACAATCAATATCTCTGAATTCTTCTAGATTTCCCTTGTCTGAGCCTGTGATGGAAGCCTCTACCGCTTGGAAGGATGTGTTAGAGTTTGTTTTTCACTAGCTTAGATTTCTAGAGCTTTCATGCCATAATGAAGCATCCGAAGGGGATTATAGTAGAGTTATTTAAAGAAGGAGAAAAATCAAATTAATTTTCTACCTGAAATGAAAAGACATCAGGAAGAACTGAAAATTGGTAGCAGGAGCATTTGACAGAGAGCCCTTTGCCCTACGTTGTGAACCAATGTCAATGAGTTAATAATATTGTGCAAATAATCAGTCTTCTCAGAGATTGCTGAGATTGGCCTTGTTACTTGCTGTGTAGATTATAGGCAATTAGTCTCACCTCTTAAACCTCAGTTCCCTTATCTGCAAAATAGAAAGTTCAACTGACCAGGTGATTTAAAATGTCTTTTCTAGCTTGGGCAAGACAGGAGTCAATGCAGCTCTGAAAAAATATACCAAATGATGCTCCAGATTTGGATGAAGTGAACTCCTGTATTTGTAAGCACAGGAGTCGTCCACATTAATCCATACTACTTTGTAAAATATATGTATGTCAATGTAATACATGTGTGTCTATAAATATATACATATAAACACATATTTTTTAAAGCCTATAATGAATTAGTGCCAAAAGTCAGCACTTCTGAGTAACAGTTTACATTGTTTCTCTCCATGCATTGACTGTATTTACCATATCATGCAAGGAAGCATCCCAGAAATACCAGTGGGCCAAATTCTCCCAGCTGTACATCTCCCTGGGTGAACACAGATCGACATTCCAGCCAACTTCACAAAACAAATTCTATACTGGGGAAGTTTGGATTCAGTCAAAGGGTCTCATTTGAGGACCTAAAAGGCCACATGTGGCCTGGGAGCTACAGGTTCCCCATTCTTGACCTAGGCTATATGACCTTGGGCAAGCAACTTAATCTTCCAGCGTCTCAAATGCTTAAATAACTCATCAGTAAAATGTGAGGTTTGGACCCACTGAACATTAAGATCCCTTTGAATCTCCAAAATATGAGGTAAGTAGTTTAAGGATAATTTAATTGTCTCCATTTTATCAATGAAGAAACTGAGATTCAGATAGCTTAAGCGGCTTTCATAAGATCACACAACTAGTAAGTGGGGAGAGAGACAGACAGAAATACAAACAGAGAGACAGTAATAAACACAGACAGAGAGAGAAGGAGGAGGGAAGGAGAAGGATATGGAGAGGGCAAAGAGAGGAGAGAGAGAAATAGAGGGCACAGTTTTAGTTTAGTGAGGAGCTCAGAAGTCAGACTGCAGAGGTTTTAGAAATGAGTGCAAGGATAGGAATTGGAGACTGAAATATTTGGATAAGGACTTTGGCTAAGAAGGAAAAGATACACAGTACAGTAGGAAACTGGAGATGATAGTCTAGCGAGAGCATTTTAAGAAAAAAGTTATGTCCACAGAAAGCAGGGAAGGAATCAGTAAAGGAGAGATTAAAGAGAGTAGGGACGATTATGGGAGCAATCTACTAAAAAAGGCAGTAGATTTTTTAAAAAGAGTATGCCAAGAGGGAGTGGTCTTGGCAAGGAGAGAATCCATGACTTTATAAAAGACTGAAGTGAAGAAGAAGAGAGTGAAAGATGTCATAGGAATGTGAGAGCAGGAGCATGGAAGAGAAAATTCTCAGAAAATGGCCTTAATATTGTTTTTAAATAAGAGAGAGCATCAGTTGAAATGATGGCAAGAAGGATTACTGTGTTAAATTTAAAGGAGAGAAGAGAAGATTTGGAGTATCTGTGGGAATTGAGGTTGGCAATCAATTAGGGAGGAATAGAATTATTAATTTTTTTTCCAGTGGGCACCCAGTTGAGATTAGATACATAGAGATGAGAGAGAGAGAGAGAGAGAGAGAGAGAGAGAGAGAGAGAGAGAGAGAGAGAGAGAGAGAGGAGGGAGGGAGGGAGGGAGGGAGGGAGGGAGAGAGAGAGAGGGAGAGGGAGAGGGAGAGGGAGAGGGAGAGGGAGAGGAGAGAGAGAGAGAGAGAGAGAGAGAGAGAGAGAGAGAGAGAGAGAGAGAGAGAGAGAGAGAGAGAGAGAGAGAGAGAGAGAGAGAGAGAGAGAGAGAGTTTATTGAATATTTACTAAGCACAAATCAAAGTGCTAAGCACAGAGGATACAAATACCAGCAAATGTATAGAGTGAGAAGAGAATGGAATGCAGAAGAGATATCTGTGTGATACCTGGGGTGAATGGTTCTTATACGGATGTGGATCAAGCAACAGAGACTGAGAAGGGACAGATGTGTAGGAGGACAACAAGAAGAAAGTGGTGTCCTGAAAATCTATAAGGAAGAGAAAATCAAGGAGAAGAGGGTGATCAATGGTGTCAAAGTCTGAAAAGCGATTAAGAAGAATAAGGATTGAGAAAAGCCCATTGAATTTGGCAACTTAGAGAACATTAATCACTTTGGAGAGAACAGTTTCAGTGGAATGATGATGTTGGAGGCCAGATTGTAGAAAGTTAAGTAGAGAATGAGAGGAGAGGAAGTGGAGGTACCTAGTGTAGACATCCCTCTCAAAGAACATAGCTGCAAAGGTTAGAAGATCTATAGGATGAAAGCAGGGATTTTTGAACATGGAGGAGTCATAGGTATGTGACTCAAAGGTCAACTTTTTATCCACTGTCACATTGCCTCTCTTATAATTCCTTATAATACATTAGTGTTTCATCATGCATAGGTACCAAAGAATCTTTCAGATATTTCCCTATCATTGAGCACATACTTGTTATCCCAAATAAAACTGCTGTGAATATTTTTGTATATGTGGGATTTCTTCCCTACCACTCCAGCCTCCAGTCCAAAATGAATAATACGAATTGGTTAACAGTCTTTCAGTTTTACAAATCTTGAGTGTAAAATGGTAAGACACTTGGATAAAAGTGACCAATCTTTCCTAAAAATTTTGACAAAGCAAGAGAGAAATGCTGAACAAAGTCAGAAATGAACCCTATATTTCAGGAGAGCACATTTCAGTGGATTCAGTAGAGTAGGTAGAATATCACGAACAAAAATTCTATGAAGATACGCTGGCCTGTATGATACACTATCAATTATGAAACACTGAAGACGCAAGGGAAACAATTATGCGGAGGATAAAAAAGCAAGATTTGTATTAGGAAACAGAAGACAGGCTAACAAACATTCTTTTTTCTTTTTTAAAAATGCAAAGTATTTCTATTGAACATTTTTCACCATAATTACAACTAGTGGCAAATATTAATTTTTGAAAACTCAAATAACATTAAATACGAATAAAGCAAGAACATGTTATATGAAATGCATGCTAGAAAAATATAAAATAGGTTCCATGATAATAACTCAGTTATCAGTTCTCTCCAGTTCCTTAAATTGCTTGAAACAATCGGAATTGAAAGATTTAACTTGATTATGACAAACATATATTTTAGCATTCGAATCAACTTTCTTTTTTCCTAATTTTTATTTTTATTCTAAATTTTCTTCTTCCCTCCAGCCCTTCCTTGACCCATAGATAAGAAAAGTAATATGATACCCATTTATACACGTGAAATCTTACAAAACGTATTTCCATATTAGCCACGTTGAAAAAGAAAAGCAACCAAAACAAAGTGACAAAATGCTTCAGTCTGCACTCAGAGTTCATCAGTCTACTCTATGCAGGTGGATGGCATTGTTTATGACAAGTCCTTTGGAAACATTGTAGATCAGCTAGGGGGCACAGTATCAGGCCTGAATTCAGAAAAAACTTAAGGTCCTAAGTTCCAGTCTGGCCTCAGACACTAGCTGTGTGATCCTGTGTCACAGCAAGTGGGTGGGATTTCTTGGTTTGTAGTTGTTTTCCGGGTTCAGGCTAGATTGTGAGCACCTGAGGGGTCAGTCCCTCTTTGAACCCTGATGATTCACAGCTGTGCTGAGTAACATGGGTTTCGTGCCTGCTGACTGAGCCAATCAGAAGCTAAGTCTTTGTTATACATGCTGGGAGGTTACTGTTTTACTTTGGGGGTTCACTTATGAGAAGGATCTTCTGGTTAACTGGTGGAGACTCTAAGTGGCCGCATGTTCAGACCCCTGACTGCTCAGATGTAAAGTCTCTCTTGATCTAGGGATGTATGCAAATATTGCTCTGATTCAGCCAGTAAGGTCTTTATCTCTCTGCTTATATTTTTCTGTATGTTGCACTGATTAAAGTGATTGTTGATCCCTCAAAAGTTGCCTTTTCTTTTATAAGTGCAGATTTAAAAACCCGTGATAGTAGAACTGCTGTGTATGTTGGGGTGCTTACTGATACACCCTGGGATGGTCACCTTACCCTACTTGCCTCAGTTTCCTCCTCTATAAAATGAGCTGGAGAAGGAAATGGCAAACCACCCCAGAGTCTCTGCCAAGAAAAACCAAACAAGGTGATAAAGAATTGGACTTGACTGAAACAAATGAACAGCAACAACAAAAATTGTGTTGGTTAGAATATTTAAGTTTTTCACAACTATCATGAAAATATTTCTGATATCGTATATGACCTCTTAGTCAACTAAATTTATTTTGCATTAGTTTATATGTCTTCTGAGGTTTCTCTAAAATAATTCTTTGTCCCTTCTTACAGCACAATAGGATTTCATCAAAATTATACACCATAACTTCTTCAGCCATTCCCCAATTGATGGGCATCCCCACAATTTGTAATTCTTTGATACCACAAAACGAGCTGTTATAAATATTTTTGTACTGTGGATCCTTTTCCTTTTTTTTTTTTTTTTTAGCTCTTTGGGATACAGATTTAGTAGTGGTATTGCTGCATCAAAAAGTAAGCACCATTTTATAGACCTTTGAGTACCGTTCTAAATTGGTCTCCAGAATGGTTGGACCAATTCCCAGCTCCAGCAGTGCATTAATGTACCTACTTTTCCATGTACGCTCCAGCGTTTGTCATTTTCCTCTTTTATCACTTTAGCCAACCTGATATTTTTCATGGGGTACCTAAGAGTTGTTCTCATTTCCGCTTCTCCAAATATTAATGATTTATAGATTTTTTCATATAATTACTGATAACTTAGATTTCTTCTTCTGAAAACTGTTCATACCATTAACTATCAATTGGAGAATGTCTCTTATTTTTGTAAATGTGACTCAGTTCCCTATATATTCAAGAAATGAAACTTTTATCATAGATATACAAATTTTTCTTAGTTTCCTGCTTTCCTTCTATTTTTTTTAATTTAATGTAATCACTAGTATTCATTTTAACTCCCATGATACTCCCTGTCTCTTATTTTATCATGAACTCTTCCCTTACCCATGTATCTGACAAGTAATTTTTTATACCCCCTAATTTGCTGATTATATCACCCTTTATGTCTACATCATGTACCTATTTTGACCATATCTTGGTACAGGGTGAGACACATTGGTGTATGCCCAGTTTTGCCAGGCTCTTTTTCAGTTTTCCTAGTAGTTTTTGTCAAATAGACAATTCTTATCCTAATAGCTTGGTTCTCTGGGTTTCCCAAACACCAGGTTGGTTTGGTCATTTATTTATGTATATGCTATACCTAGCCTACTCCATGGCATTTCTTATCTAGTACTAGGTTATTTGATGACTGACACATTGCAGTATCATCTGAGATCTAGTTTTGTAATGCTGCCTTCCTTCATTTCTTTCATTGATTCCCTTGACATTCTTGACTTGTTCTTCCAAATGAATTTTGTTATTATTTTTTCTAACTCTATAAAATAATTCTTTGGCAGTTTGATTTGTGTGGCACTGAATAAGAAAATTAATTTAGGTAGTATTGCCATTTTTATTACATTAGAAACATTAATTTTCAAAATGATATTTTCAACAGATAGAACTAAGGATAAGTAACAGGCTGAACATTTTCAAGAGTGCTATCATATACAAGGTAGGCTAAATGAAACGTTAAGAAAAAATTTACAAAGTGTTTGTTAAAATATAATGGGGGAGACCATGACAAGGGAAAGATAAAACTATGGCTTAGGTTTAGATGAAAGGTTGATAACTGAAAAAAGAAAGAAGTTAGAACTGCTCAGTGCTTATTTTGGTTCTCTTTTTCTGCCAAGGAAAATTTTGAACCTAGAAAGGACCTATCAAAAATAGCTAATAAGAAACTGAAATGAAAGATAAGTAAGATAGTAAGAGAACACTTTGCTTTTCTTGATGTATTCAATTCATTTGGCCCAGATGAACTTCATTCTTCGTTCCTAAAAGAACAAAACCTCTTGGTTATTTAAGATTACTTAACTTCTCTCAATGACATATGAAAGATCATTGAAAACAAGGTTAATACCTTGGGATGGGAAAGGAAAAATATCTTTATTTTAAAAAAAGAAAGAATTGAATCTGAGAATTATTAGCCAATGAGTTTAATTTTAATTTCTGGGAAAGGGAGGAGGGAAGGTAAGGAAAAGAGAACATTGTCATAATGGAGAATATTCAATGTCATTCAAAAAGTATTGTTTGATATCATAATTTAACTATTATATTGGAGGAAGCATTCTTTCAACTGTCTCTGTAAAGCTGAGGAAAGGTGCTGGGTCTACCATTTATTTCAATGATGACCACTTGTATGACTTCCTAGGATGTCACTGAATTTCTGTCCTCTCAGGATCTATTTTCCAGTTTGATACAAAGAAGGAATCTCAGGGGACCTTGAGCTCTGAAGTGTATGCTTTCTATCCCCTCAGGCTAACTGGAAAGCCCATCTGCCTTGGATTTCAACAACTGTATAGAAACCCAGTATGTAAGGAATGGAAAAGCTACTGAGTAAGGTGGGGAGGGAGGGTTGCTGTCAACTCAGCAAATGTTTGTCTGTTCATACAGCTGGCTCTGAGACTTTTTAAGTACTCATAAAAATTGTCCTAACCAAAGACCAAATATTTTATAATTTCCTGTAGTATATATTTCAGCTTTCTTCCCTGCGCCTTTTTTAGTCTTATCCTTTTTATTAGATCAAAATACCAAGAGTGGACATCTCTGGTACTTGCTGGATGTTTGAAGTTAATAGAAAAATAGGAAACATGATTCTTTAAACATTGAAATTTATTTTTATTACTAAAATATTTGCCTTAATTTTCCTTCATACAAAAATGTGAGTAACATTGAGTGAGTGTTGTGTATCCTTCTCCTAGTTTACTGCCTCCTCATCACACAAAGTTAATCCTGGTTTCTCAAAGCCTGTGCTACAGAAGCAAAAATTCTCAAAGGTTGCATCATTCTAGAAACATTTTATATATGGACTTGTCAATGGATTAGATTAGTTGCTCAAGAAACATAATAAATTTGATGAGATTCATTACCAGAAGATTAGGCAATAGTGGATAATTTATATTGGACCACAGTAATTCAAGAAGGACATTTATTGTTGAGACATAGTGGGATTATGGTCTGTGAAAAGAATTGGTTAGATCCCTAATCCCTGAAGAATTGAATCCAGTGTGTATATGCAAGAATGGAGTACAGTATGTACTTCTTATTACAAAGAACCAGATTGTGTCAGGAAACTGAAGGAGTGTTTATACATATAGTCAGATTTTAATATTAATGGTTAGCATGCAATGTTCTTAAAGCAATGACACATTTGTTTATGTTTATGTTAATTGCTACATGTTTTTAGCATGCTTCTGCTTTATTGTTTTGTTATTATTTTTTCTAACTCTATAAAATAATTCTTTGGCAGGTTGATTTGTATGTATTAATTTTTTCAATCCTTAGAACATGAAGGAAGTATGGATACATTTCCTTCTTAGCTATGCATAGCTTTTTTTTTTTCCTTTTTTTGTATATATGCTAAATTTAAACAGATTTTGAGATTATGTAGGCTTAGTGATGTTGGTATTTGTTTTACTTTTCTGCATATTTTCTTGCATTCTTGGATATGTATATACTGCTGTGCCAAGAGCATATAATATGTGCTGAATGTAATTTAAATTTGTAGTCACTGATGCTGCCTGTCAGTGAGGCTTTACACCATTTTAAATCTAATTCATATATTGCAGATACCATGATAGATTTTGCATGGGACTGCAAAATGTTCTAGTAATAGGGAAGAAAGAAGTAACCCTTTTGGAGTTCTGACAAAAAGGTTTGGAAAGGAAGAAGAAAGAATAATATTTTCCTGAAGGTTCAAAGTGATTGCAGTCTTTACCTGAGGAAGTCTACCTGCACCCCTTAGGAGTGAAAACCAGCCACAATGCCAGAATATATGGAAGCAGTACACTACAACTACACCAACAAAGAAGAGTGACTAAATGAGTTGTGATAAGAAAATCTAAGGAGAAACCACAATGAATTATTTTTTCTAGCTCATAATTGCAAATTCCACCAAAGGCAAATGACCAGGGTATGACCTAGAGAATAAAAGTAGGTTGCAACCATAAAACCAAATATCTAAAAGGGATGAAGGAAGAATTCGTTTAAAGTGTCTTAAAATGTTTAATTTTACAAGTGAAATGAGAGTACCAGAGGAAAATATCAGAAAAGAAAGCCATGGAAGAATGAACTGGAAAGGGAATGAATACTTTGGCACAAGAGTTACAAAACCTTGTCCAAGAAGCAAAGTGTATGAAAATCTGAATGAACCAAATTAAGGCTAATAATTCCTTGAAGCAATAAGAAACATTTTAAAATAAGGTTAAGAACCAAAGAATATAAAATGAAATGTATTGTATATCATTACAAAAGCAATTACAATAGAAAACAGATCAAGGAGAATAAAAAAAAATTCAATGGACTACCTGGAAGCTATATAAAAAAAAAAGCTAGACACTGTTTCAAGAAATTTTAAAATAAGAGTACTCATATCTCTTAGAACAGGAAAGCAAAGGGAATACAGAATCTACGGATCATCTCCTGAAGGAAACCCCAGAAGGAAACCCCGTCAGGAACATTACAACCAAAATCCAGAATTTCGAGATCAAATAAAAATACTGCAAGCAGCCAGAAAGAAACTTATCTTGGCATAAGGTGAGAAGTATCGGTTTAAATATAAGTTCTGGTGTACTGCTTCCTAATTTTTGGAACAGTTTCAACCGAACAGTTATAAGTGTTGCATTGTTGGTGAAACTATGAATTGATCCAAAAATTCTAAAAAGGATTTTGGAACTCTATACAAAAAATTTCTAAACTATGAATACCCACTGATGGGAAGTTATAGTTACTAGTTTCATACATTCAAACAGATCAAAGAAAAAGGGAAAAATTAATACATATATGAAGATATTTTTAAAGTAACTCTTTTTTTGTATTAGCAAAGAATTTGAAAGCAAAAGGATTTCTATTAAGAAAAGGCTGGACAAAATTATGGTATTTGAATGCATACAAAAATATTTTGCTTAATGATTGAATATGTATAACCTATGTCAAACTACTTACTGTCTTAGGGAGGGATAAATGGATGGAGGGAGGGAGAGATAATTTGGAACTCAATTTTTTAATTTTTATTTTTTTATTAATTTTATTTGTTTTCAGTGTTCTACAATCACTTCAATATATCTTAGATTTTTTCCCCTCCCTCCCCCTCCTTCCACCTACCTCTTCACTCCCTCCCTGAGATGGCATACAATTTCACATAGGTACTATACATACATTCCTTTTAAATACACTTTCACCTTAGTCATGTTGCATAGAAGAATTAAAATGAATTGGAGAAATCATAAAACAAGCCAAAACATAATACAAAAGAAAACGATCTGCTGCATTCTGCAACAGAATTCCACAGTTCTTTCTCTGGACATGGAAGGCATTTTGCCTTAAGAAATCACTGGAAATGTTTTAAGTCCTTGTATTGCAATGAAGTACTAAGTCTACCAGAAAAATTCCTTGCACACTGTTGTTGTTGCAGTGTACAAAGTGCTCCCGGTTCTGGTCCTTTCACTCAGCATCATTTCATATAAATCTTTCCAGGCCTCTCTGAAGTCTTCCTGTTCATCATTTCTTACAGGAAAATAGTATTCCATTGCATTCATGTACCACAAGTTATTCAACCATTTCTCAGTTGATGGGCATCCCCTTGATTTCCAGTTTGGGGCCACCACAAAGAGAGCTGCTATAAATATTTTTGTACATGTGGGACCCTTTCTCATTTTTCTTATCTCTTGGAGATACAGTTCTAGAAGCTGTATTGCTGGGTCAAAGTATATGGACATTTTTGTAGCCCCTTGGGCATAGGAGAACTCAAATTTTTAAAAGACAAATATTAAAAAAGTTTTTATGTGAAATTGGGGAAATATTATTTTAAAAATAATATTATGTTATAAGAAATGATGAATGAGTAGATTGTAATGAAACCTGGGAAGCCTGGTATGAACATAATTAAGTGAGAAGCATGAGAATTGATTTATACTATAGGAACAATATTGCAAAAATGAACTGTTTTGGAAGACTTAAAGAACTCTGATCAACACAAGGATGGTTCATGATTCCAAAGGAATAATGATAAAAAGTGATACCTAGCTCCTCACAGACAGTAATGGTACACATATTTTTGGACATAGTATGGGAATTTGTTTTCCTTGATTATGCATTTTTACTATATTTTTCAATGGATTTGGGAAAAGTGGCAGGGATAAAATATAAATATTTGGTAACTGAAAAATATAAATTATAATAATTATAACTATATATAAATATAATAATAAAGATACATTTTGCATATAAATGTATATAAAATTTGTATCTAAATATAAATTATAATTATAAAAATAATTTTAAAATTATTTTATCACAGGAAGTAAGAAACATGTACAAGAAGTAATTAATATGTTATATAAGTATGAATACGTGTGTGTGTGTGTGTGTGTGTGTGTGTGTGTGTGTGTGTGTGTGTAGCCTGTCTTCTCTATACAAAGACAATAGGTTGGAGACAAATAAATAATTAAAAATAAAACCATTAATGTTAGTGAGATGAAATCACTGTTACAATACAGGAGAGTAGTAGACTGGGTTACATAACAGAATACAGTAACATCCTGTTGAAAAGGAAGACACTTGAAACACAGAATTTGGATAAATGACTTGATAAAAATCTATCCTTCAGAAGAACTGAAAAAGCAGAAGTTAACTCTAGAGATCTCAGATAAAGCAGCAATAAAACACAACTTTTTCAACAGGGATAAATAACCTACATTATGCTTAAAGGTACCATGAACAATGAATTAATGTTAATATTTAATGAATTATGTGCACATTCAAATAATTGCATAATGCTCATTTAAAGTAAAATAATTTATGGGGAAAATAATGAAAGTATAATGGATAGGAACAACATTATACTCCTTTCAAACCTAGATAAATCTAACAAAAAAAAATGTTAAGGTTCTGAATAGAATTTTGAAAAAGTTGAATATGATAGATCTGGTAAGTCTAAATAGGATTATATAAGACTATATATGTTTGTCAGTGCTACATTACCTTTTTACAAAAGTAACTCACTATTAGGGTATATATATATTTCAAAAATTAATGAAAATAGAAATTTAAAATATGTTCTATTGAAAAAAATGAAATTTAAAAATATATTCAGTAAAATGGAAGTGAAGAGAGGCCTTAGCTAGTTGGGTACTAAATAGCTTAATCCAAAATAATTTGTTGATTAAAGGGCAAAACATAGTATATTTTCCCCCAACTAATAGAAATAATAAAACAATGGAGCGAATTTTAAGAGATTTAACCAAGTCATGACTTAGCGAAAGAGTAATATCGTTAAATTCTTTAATCAAGAAAGAAGAAACAGAACAAAGAATTATACAATCAGCTGAACACACTATGAAACTAGTACATGAAAACTCCAATAAAAAAGCAAAAGAGCAAATGTGAATAAATAATATTGGAAAAATCCACAATTGGTTAGTAAAAGTAAGGACTGGTTTTCTTGTGGGGAAAGTATGGAAATGATTAACTACTCTGTTTAAACGACAACAACAACAACAACCACTAGACTAAAAATTTTAGATGAAAATTTGGAACAAATGAATAAAGAAAATTTATAGAAATCATGTTGGTGCCAAATATGGTGCCAAATTGATCATTAAAAAATAGATGAATATTTATAATGATATACAACATTGTTTACCATGAAAAGTAGAGAATTTGTATAACTAGACTTTAAAAAAAATTAATTTAACAAGCAATAAATGAACTCCTATAGAAAATAAAACAAAGCAAATCTCAGGACCAGATGGATTTTCAATTGACTTATTTGAACCAATTGAAGAAAAGTAATTCTTTATTACATAGAATGTTTGCAAAAGTAAGAAAAATTGATTTTATCAAGTCATTTCTATGATAGAAATATAGTCTTGGTACCCCAAACAAAGAACAGACAAAACAGAGAAGGAGAACTGTATAGATCAATATCTATAATGAATACTGAAACCAGAATGTATGTAAAAAAATTGTCAATGATATAGCAATATAAAGTATTTGAAAATATTATATGCTATGATCAGGTTGGGATTCTGTCAGGAACACAAGGTTGGTTGATATTATGAAAAATAAAAAATATTGACCATGATAATAACAAAAAAATCATGTGGTTACATCAATAAAGAAAATGATTTTTAATAAAATGTAGCTCTCACTTAAAAACAGTTTAAAACTTAAGAATAAATGGAACTTTCTTGATTTGGTAAACAATATCTATTTAAAACCAAAATCTTTCATTACTTATAATGGTGATTAATCAAAGACATTTCCAATAATTCCAGGGTAAACTGAGGATGTCCATTATGATCTATATTATTTGATGCAGTTCTAGAAATGCTAGCTTTACTAATCAGACCAGAAAAATCAAGTTGTAAATAACACAATGAGGAAACAAAATAATTTCTTTTATAGATGATTGTATTGTCTACTTAGATAATCTTAGCAAATGAGCTAAAAATTAATTCAACCATTAACAATTTCATCAAAGTTATATAAAAAATTTCAAAGTGTGAATTATCAGTCATTCTCTATAGTACCAACAAAGTCCAGAAGAAAGTTATGGAAAGAAAAATTCCATTCAAAATAACTCCAGGTGTTTAGGCACTCACAGTCAATAAAGAACCATTTATTAATTTCATATACCAAGAAAATAAGTGCTGGGGAAACAAAGAAAGGCAAGTTTTGCCCTCCAGAAGTTTAAATTTTAACGATGGTGATAGTATGTAAATTTCTATAAAACTATAGATATGTATATATATTATATATATTTGTAGACACACATGCACTATATATATATGCACTACACAGATATGGCTTATATATAGGAATTTATATATAATAATATGATATATATAATGCATATATGTTATATGTGTATGTATACATACCTACATACATATAGAAGCAATTAGGAACTTTATGTAGTCAAGGACAAAGAGAGACAAAGACAGAATGTGGGATTTGAGAGTTGAAGGAATCCAGGAAAAGCAAGAGGAAGACACTAGGAAGCAGAGCATTTCAGTCATGGAAGTACAGATAGTTCAAAGGTACCAAAAGCAGAGGTAGAGTGTCATGTGCCAGGACAAGCAAGTAGACCAATGTAGCTGGATTATGGAAAGCATGAAGGAGGATAAAGTGTACAACTGGAAAATTAAGAAGGTAATTGATTGTGATTAGCTATAAATGATCAGCAACAGAGTTTATATTTTATTTAGGAGATAATAGGAAGCCATTGGAACTTGTTGAGCAAAGAAGTGAAATCATCAGACGTACAATTTAGAAAATCACTTTGGCATCTCAGTGAAGGAGATACTTAAGGAAGAAAGATCAGTTAAAATTGTATTGCAACCGTCAGGATAGAGGTGATGATAACCTGAACTAACATGTGAAGGGAAGGGGATATATGCATTAAGACACTATAAAGATAGAAATGACAAGATTCGGGAACAGATTGGACATGTGGGGTGAGTGAGATTGATGAGCTAAGGATGACATTAAAGTTGCCACTTAGATGCCTGTGGGGATAGTGGGAAGGGCCTTAAATAATGATAGAGAAATAAGGAAGAGGGAATAATTCGGAAAGAATGATAATGAATTCTGCATTAAACATGTGCAATGTAAAGTTTACAGTACATCCAATTTGAGATAGCCAAAGGCCAATAGGTGATATGAAGCTGTAATTCAGGAATAATACTGGAGCTACCTATTTTGATCTAGGAGTTATCTGAAGAGAGCTTGCAATTGAAATTATGGCAGTAGATGAGATTACTAAGGGAGATTGTACAGAGCCAAGCAAGAAGAGTGAGTATTCAGGGCAATTCTTTGGAGGGCACTAAAATTTAGTAGGTGATACATATGTGAAGAACCAGCAAAGGAAAAGTAGAACTGGGAAAGAAGAAATGTCAGAAAAATATAAAAAGGAGAGGTAATCCAAGAAGAGAGATCTTCAATATTAAATGCCATAAAGAAATCCAGAAAGAAGAGGATTAAGGAAAAGCCATTTAATTAGGTTAGTCACTTTAGAGAGGGGTGTTGCAGCTGAATGATATGTCAGGAGCCAGATTCTAGAAGATTCAGAAAGATAAGTGAGAGGGGGAAAAATGGCGCCATCTAGTATTGATGAATTAGTCAAGAATTTTACAGAAGAGGAGGAGGGGTGGAGGACAATAGCCAGAAAAGATGATAAAATTACATAATGTTGTTTGGGTTTTGTTTTTGGAGGAAGGAGACATGAGTGTGTCTTTAGGTATCAGAAAAGGAAACAGGAACAGGAGGATGAGAGATATTAGGAATGGCAGTGGTGTCAAACTACTGAGAAAAAAATGGGAGAGAATGGAATCAGGGGTTCACATAAAAGAGTTGGCCTTTGCATGAAGGGATATAATGGCCATCTAAGATCCAAACAAAAGAGATAGCATGGGAAATGACTGAATGATATGAAAAGAGAAAGGAGGGAGAAGAGGTTCACAAAGTTTTCAGAGAAGTATAAGTTGAGAAATACAATGTGCCTAGTCTCATGAATGTATCCACCTCCATTTAGCAGCACTGAGATAAGGAAGTGTATAGTGATAATAATCAGGAGATTAGATTTCAGAAAAGGTAATTGGCTACACAACAAGGGGCAAGTGATTTGAACATAGTTAAAACCTCAAAGTTGAGTTGATTAAATAAGATGTTGAATTAGGGAAGGGAGGAGAGGATTGATTGAACAGGATAACGACTTGGGAAAGACCAGATTTGGAAGGAATGGAAGCCACAGTGAGGCTTAAGAACAGAGGTAGGTATCACAAAACCCAGGGTAACTATATGAATACAGCTCCTTAGAGAAATACCTAAAAATACCTAAAAAATTGGAGAAATTGTAATTGCTTATATCTGTTCTATGGAAAGAAAATATAATGACACTATTACCTAAGTTAACTTATTTATTCTGCATACAATTCAAACTATCAAAAGATTATTTATCAAGCTAGAAAATATAAAACAAAATTCATTTGGAGGAACAAAAGCTCAATGATCTCAAGGACCACAATGAAAAAAATGAGAAAGTAAATGACCTATTAGTACCAGTTCTCAAATATTTTACAAAGCAGTAATCAACAAAATGATTTGATGCTGGTTAAAGAAGACATAATTTAATCAGTGGGAAATATGAGGTATACAACATTCAGAACCAAATAAACATAGTAGAATGATGTTTGAAAGGATTGTTGTTCTAAGGTCATAAGTTTTTTTTTTGACCAATTATTTATACATATGGGGAGCTAGATGGCACGGTGGATAAAATGTTGAGCCTGCAGTCTGGAAGACTCATATTCCTGAGTTCAAATCTAGGCTCATACATTTACTAGCTGTTACTAGCTGATCCTGAGCAAGCCACTTAACACTGTTTCCCTCAGTTTCCTTATCTGTAAAATTAGCTGGACAAGGAAATTACAAACCACTCCAGTATCTTTACTAAGAAAACCCCAAATGGCATCAAAAGAGTCAGACATGAGTAAAACAACTGAATAATAACAACAACAAACTCATCCACCTATTCTGTATACACAACATATTTGAAAGTCATTAAATATCATAACTCTACTATTGGTTTCTTTGATGTTGCTAAGGAAATCACTTAGTCATAACTTACCACTTGGACGTGTAGTAGGGGACTGGCTGATTAGGGGCTGGCCCTGACTGCATGTACATGAATGTTTGGTGAGCTTGCCTCTGGAAGTGTATGATGATGTATAATGGAGGGTTCTGGCTCTCCACTTCAGAGGATGCACATATATTCTCTGAATGTTTCCTCTCTATTTACTATGGTAAGGAAAAGCCTTTTAAATAGGAACTAAGCCAGAACTGAGAGTGTATACAAAAGGTGCTAATTGGGCAAATCTCTCCATGGCAGAGCCTGCTGTTCTGGATGCCACAGATTGCTTCTCAGTGCTGTCCTGGCACGTTACATTACTTGGCTGTGATAGCAAGAGTAGCCTCTGCCATGGACTCTCATAACTGGACCATAAGTAGCTTCTCCAACCTTTGGAATATCACAAGGTCATTCCAGCTCCACTTCCTAAGAGCCGAAAAGCATGGTGATGACAGGAACAAATGCAATATGGGTATGTAGCTTTTTACCAGATAGAGTAGGGGCTACCCCACCCAGATATTTAAAGTATATTTTTCCCCTTCAAGACCATTATTGGGGTAAAGGAGAGGCAAGTTGGTCAGTAAGTGGTTTTACAGGCACACTCTCAGTTCCAGACAACAGCTATTCAAAAGGATTTTCTTCACTATGTAGCAAGACAGAAAAGTCACAAAATAGAAGAAGGCTCATCAAACATCTACTTGAGTTTCTTGTGCATGCTCACAGGACTTAGCCCCCTTTACAGGTCCTAGGTTATAGACATACATCATAATTTCGTCCTTGGAAGGGACCTTATCAGCCAAATCATAGCCACAAACAAATGTACATTACAACATACCTGATAAGTGGCTGATCAACCCACCAGGAGGATGAGGGAAAAAGGAAAGGGACAGGATGGAGAGAGTCAAGTACCTTTTGAGGTGGTCTATCCCACTTTGTAATAGCTTTCATTGTTAAGAAGGTCTTTCTGATACTAAGCCTTAATCTTCCTATTTGCAATTTCTACTCAGTCTTTCTGGCTCTTCCAAGCAGAAAAAGTCTACCTAAAGGTAGCTTTTCAAGTACTTGTATACAACTACCCTGCCCCTTCCCCTTCCTTTCATCTTCTCTTCATGCCAAGTGTTCCTCCTTTTTTTCAATTGGTCCTCATGTGGCTTGGGTTCATTACCATAATTACCCTCCTCTGGATGCTTTCTGGTTTGTAAAAGTCATTTCTAAACTATGTGCTACCCAAAATGTGGTCTCATCAGTGCAAAATAGCAGGACCATCACCCAGAAGCTATGCTACTCAAAGCAGCTGAAGAGCACCTTAGCTTTTTAACTTCCATTTCATATTGTTTAATCCAATTCAATTAAAAAAACATATTTATTAAATGGGTCTAGGAATATGAGAATAAAAAATTAAAACAACCCCTATCATCAAAGATCTTATGTTATACAGAAAGGAAACAAATGCAAGGATAAGTCAATACACTTAACAGACAAATATGAAGTAATTTTAAGTTGGGGTGTGTCGTAATGGCAAACTGGATAATCAGAAAAGACAAGAAGTTCCATGCTGATCAAGGAAGATATCTAACCCAAGAAAATTACTGAAAAATACCCCAGTCACACAATACTCAAGATGGCAAAGAAGAATTGCAATACTGAAACTTCAAGAGAACATGAAGAGGAGATGGAGTTTTGTCTATAGTGATTTTTTTTAGATTTAATTATCTGAATCGTTATATACACTTATTAATTAATTGATGTATACTGTGCTTGAAGTCCACTAAAATCCCCAGAATTTTTTTCAGGTAGACTACTATCTAACCATACCTCAGATATCTGATACTTGTAAAGTCAATATCTTGAACCCAAGTGGAAGATTTTGCATTTATTTCTGTTTAAATTCATCTTATTAAATTCGATACAACATTCTACCTTATCAGCTAACACATTGCCCTACTCCTCCAACTTTGTGTCATCCAAAAATCTGATAAGCAAGCTATTTATGTTTTTATCAAAGTCATCGAGAAAGTTATTAAACAGTATAGGGTCAAGCACAGATTCCTAGGACTCTTCACTGCAAACTTGTTTCCGGATTGATACTAATGCTTTAATGACTATTCATTGAGACCAACCTTTCAACTAGCTCTGAAGCTGTCTAACTCCTATCTCCATATTTAAGCATGATATTTTATGAAACTCTTTGCTAAAAT
Organism: Notamacropus eugenii; assembly: GCF_028372415.1. Taxonomy (NCBI): domain Eukaryota; kingdom Metazoa; phylum Chordata; class Mammalia; order Diprotodontia; family Macropodidae; genus Notamacropus; species Notamacropus eugenii. The sequence continues at coordinate 147,108,824 of NC_092878.1, forward strand.
CCAAGTAAAATCAATCCTTGATCCACCAATTTAGTAATTCTATCAAAAGAAAAAGAGAAAAAGAACATTAGGCTGGCATGACCTGTTCTAGATGAAGTCATGCTGCCTCTCTCTGTGATCTCAACTTCTTTTCTCTGCATGTTCACTTTGACATCTCTTTAATAAGCTATTCAAGAATTTTTCTAGGAATAGATGTCAGCTAAAGTCATTCTTTTCCTCTGTGTGTATGTGAGTGTGGGTGTATGGATGAGTGTGTATGGGCCTGTGCGTGGATGGGTATAGGGTTGGATGTGTGTGGGTGTGGGGTGGGTGTATATAGTGTCATGCCACTAACCTATTCATGTTGTCTGTATACATATATATGTATATTTTGTGTGTGTCTATATGTACATGTGTGTATATGTACATATACATATATTTACACACATACACATAAACACACACACATATAGCCCATGAGTATGTTGCCTATTGAGGAAACCAAATCTTCCTCTCTTTCTTTGGACTGACTCATTAATCCTCACATGTCTTCATACTCCAAGTTGTGAGGATTTTCCTGGGCTGGGGGGAAGTGGGGGTGAGGGGGCAGCTATAGTAACTGACATAACATTGCATGTCGTGCCATCCTCAGAGAAGGTGCTGTGCTCTATGAGCAAAGCAGAATTGAAACAGCTCAAAGGAAAAGCAGGATGTGCAAATTTAGAGTATCTACCCCAAATGTTCACGTGGAATATTTGTGCCCAACCTGTGGTAGAGCATTTCAACCTCACATTGATCTGATCAGCCACAGTCAGACACATGAAACTTGATTTTATCATAGTGATGTCATTTTGATCCTCTTTGAAAATGAAGGCCAACAACAAACCATTCCATTGCAACATTCTCAGAGTTCTTGGAGTAAACAGTGTGTATATGGGAAGGTGGACATGCATCCTTACTACTCATCACTATAGCTCCTGAACTCTTAGTGCAAAATACCAGTCCCAATAACACTAGATTTGATTTTTTTTAAAAAAAAAACTTTATCAATATGTTTTATTTTTGAATTTCCAACATTTCTGATTTACAGTCACCTAACTCCATGAATACTCATTTGTTGCAAAGGGAAAAAAATTAAGCAGAACAATAATACAATGAATTAGTCTGAAAGTACATGTGACATCCCACATCTGTAGCCTGATCCAACATATCTATACAGCATTGATTCTTAAAAATAATGCCCTTATTAAATGCTAATACAAATCTAAGACTGGTCATCTCATGTATACATTAAAAGGTAGAAGGAGGAATAATCAAAATATTGTCATCTGTCTATAAGCCTATATCCCATTCTCCTGCCAATGCTTGTCATTTCCATGGAGGTCAGGGAGAAGGGAGAAGAAGGGAAGAGAGCACATGCAGAAACAGAGGGGAGTCACATGAGTAGAGAAACCTAATTTAAGGAACTTGTAACTTAACCGCAGGTTTGGATCTTATATTTTATCTTATATCTTATATCATATATATATATATATATGTATATATATATATATGTATATATATATACATATATATATATATATATACATATATATATATATACATATATATATACATATATATATATTTTATATTTTACGGAACAGTCTATACTATGCATCACCTATTCTTCTTCTGAAGTTTTCTTCTCTATGAATGAACATTCTGCTGAATGAAGACTCTCTCTTCTACTTTCAGGCTGCTGAATCAGTGTGAAGATTTTTGGTTTCCCCCTAAAACAACAGTATGATACAATTTTAATGAAACAACATCATCAATCTTCAATTAGCAGTTTTCCTAGGCTATTCCCTTGGTTTGGTGTTAAACACTGCCAAGCAGTTTGCATTTTCTGGAGGACTGCAGAATATCTCAGATCTGCTCTCAGGACTCTTAGTAGGTTCCCTGACTCTAGGCATAGAGAACAGAAGGATTGTGTGAGGGACTCAATAACTCTAAGCTTAGCCAGTTCTTCAATCAGGAACAGGACTGTGCTCTCCTCCAATCAGCTCCCAGAGAATCTGCAAAATCTTTTGTGGCCTCCTTCAGAGCAATAAGCCCAGCCAGCTCTTGACAGAGAAGGAAGAATTCTGCTTCCTCCAAAGAACTCCAAGCAACTGCCAGCCTTCAATCAGCTCTCTTAGACAACTTAGGTGAAAACAGAAGTTCCTATTTTCTGATTTTCCTCTGTTGTACTTCTTTGAAGCCTCTCAGGGCTGAGGGAAGAAAAAATCTATTGTCAATTTCTCGCTACAGGTGGCTTCAGTGTTTTATCTTTCTGTTGCTTCTCCTCTCATTCCTTATTTTCTCATTACTTACAGATTTCAAATTAGAGGTGCCTAGTGACCCTCACTAAAACCGATTGATAAACTTGAAATCCATAGTTCTGTCTATCTGTAACAATAGACAATTTTCCTATGGCTCCCAAACAGATTTGTTAGCGATGGTTTCTCATCGATGGTCTTCAAATCCTTGAAAATGGCCAAAGTAATAATGGATAATGTCTTGCAGCCAACCCCATTTTCCATCAGTACTAGTGGCTTTGAGCTGCTTTCAAATAAGCCCTTCTGGTACATTTAGCTAAGAGGCAATTTACTTGCACGTCCTGCAAGTTGTCTTGAGAAGTTTTTTGTCGTGCAATGGCCTTTTCTGTCTCTTTCAGAAAGCAAAATGTTCATAAATGAAAGAAGTACTGAGTTCCATTTGAATATCAGGCCCCTTCACCCTTCTCCAATCCCATAGTACCATGCTTATATTCCATGTTCATTCAAATATCACTGAGAGTGGAACAGTAAACATACCTGCCAATTCTGTTCTCTATATACTTGGTAAAGTAAACCAGACAAGCCAGGTGACTTGAATTCAATTAAGTGTTCTCCTACTATCTTTCTGATCAACTAGTTGAAAGCAAAAAGCAGAGTATCCAAGATATCTGAAATAGCATCAGAATATTCCAGAGTATTACTGGGAAGGTAGGCCCAGAACCTTCTGAATATTTTAACTGTGACTGATGGGAAAGAACAAGGAGAAATCACCAAAGATTTTGGTCTTATCAATCATAAACATTACTGCAAATATAAGAGTTCAGCTCCCCCAAAAGGTTGCCATAGAGAGCCAGAAATCACTGATCCTATTGCTACCACCAGCCCTTGACCCATCATATGCATATATTGGCAAAGCTATCACAATGATATCTGAGCTTCCTCCAGGTTCTACATTTCAGGTTGAGGCCAACCTGTTGCAAAGACCATGGCTTCTGGGCATGTAAATAGCCTGTGGTTGCTGAACATATGGACAGTTCTCTTGGCTCTAATATTCAAGTTACCATCTGTGTGAGTACCACACAGAAAAGGCAGAAATTCTATTATTTGTCCAGAAAGATTGCCTTTACATCCAGAAGTACAATATGGTGATTGCTTTTGATGCAGCTATCACCAATTTTTGGATCTTCCAGATAGTCTGAGCCAAGACAAGGTGAGAGAAAAAGTGATATGCCAGCCATTCTGTACCTGCCCCCCTCCTCTGTCTTCAGGAATCATGACTTCCTAGCACTGAGTTTTGGTGGGGGAACACAGAGTTTGCTACAGTAGGAAAGAGTAAAAGAATGCCAACACCCCAATATGCTCACAACCAATCTACTAGCTGTCTGAACAAAAGTTGGCAACGCTAAATAAAATTTGTCATTTGGGATCATTCCATTTTTCAACTACATGCTACCAAATTGACTGGTGACTTGAATATTATTTCCCTATTCCCACTCTAAAATTAAAACCAATATTTTATTGCTTAGAAGTCATAACTCAAAGCAAGAGGTAGCTTGACCCAAAGGGGAAAATTATTATATATGGAGTCAGACTTTGTGACCTTGGGAAAGTCATTATACTTCTGAGCCTCTATTTCCTCCTGAGGAAGCTGATTAGATAAACTCTCAGATCTCGTCCATCTTATGATATATCATCCAATGACTGAATATATTAACTACTCCAATCTCCTCATTTTGCAGGTGAAAAAATTGAGTCCTAAAGAGGTTAAATGATTTACCCAACATTCTGTAACTCCTTAATGACAAAGTTAGAATTGAAACCGAGGTCCAAGATTTTTGGATTTTCTATTGTACCCCAGAGATCACATACTTGTAAATGCATAGGCTTTTTTGCTTTTATATTAAAACACATTTGCACACACACACACACACACACACACACACAGGAAGAGAGAGAGAGAGAGAGAGAGAGAGAGAGAGAGAGAGAGAGAGAGAGAGAGAGAGACAAAGCCAGAAAGACAGAGAGAGAGAGAGCAATCTACCTAGAGTTAAGTAATTTAGATTCTAGTCTCAAGTATGTCCCTAACTAGTTGTGTGACTTTGGGAAAATCATTTGACTTCTCTGGTTCTCAGTTTCCACAACTGCAAAGAAAAGGGTAGGTTTCTACTCCCTTCTGTTCAGGGGTATGCTTGTAAAAGTTTAACAATAGGCTCAGTGAAAAAACTATGCCTGAGACATTTAAGTTTAATCTACGCTATTGCCATGTTATTCATCACTTTCTCAAGTCTAGAAATCAATATATAAATGCTACATTAAGCACTGATTTGTAGAATTTGGCATTTTCAAGGCACAAACTTACCTCGTTTTATTGCACCCCAATTTATTGCACTTCACAGACAGTATCTTTTTTTCAAATTTAAGGTTCGTGGCAATCCTACATCCAGCAAGTCTATTGGCCCCAGTTTTCCAGTAACATGTGCTCACATCATATCTGTCACGTTTTGGTATTTCTCACTATATTTCAAACTTTTTCATATTAATATATCTGTTATGTCGATCCGTGATCCATAGTCTTTGATGTTACCATTGTAATTGCTTTTGGATACCACAAACCATGACTATGTAAGACAGTGAACTTAATAAATGGCTTCACCAAACAGGCATTTCTGTCTCACTCTGTCTCCTCAGACCTCCCTATTCCCTGAGCTATAATAATATTGAAGACTATTGCATAAACTTAGTTGATAAAGCAGTGGCAAGGTTTGAGAGAATTGACTCCAATTTTGAAAGAAATTCTACTGTAAACAAAATGCTATCAAATGACATTGCATGTTAAAGAGAAATCTTTCATGAAAGGGAGAGTTAATCAGTGTGGCAAGCTTCATTTCTACCACCCTATTCAGTCAGCAGCCATCAGTATTGAGGCAAGACCCTCCAATTAAGGTGTGCATGTTGTTTCTTCAGATACAATACTTTTGCACACTTGTGTGTTCGTCCTTCATTGCCAAAGAAGACCATACCATTGAAGAAATGATGACGTGACTTCCACTTGACTTTGTTTTGAGTGAGGGAGGGCTATGCCTCACTTCTCTTCCAGAGCCACCTGAATCCAGTGACCCGATATTCATAAGGATGACTGGAGATGACTTGGGATGAGGCAATGGGGGTTAAGTGACTTGCCCAAGGTCACACAGCTAGAGAGTATCAAGTGTCTGCGGTGCGATTTGAACTCGGGTCCTCCTGACTCCTGCACTGGTGCTCTATCCACTGCACCACCTAGCTTCCACACTTTTGAACACTTAATAGACAACAGAATACTGTAACATAACTTTTATATGCACTGGAAAACCAAAAAGTTTATGTGACTCAGTTTATTGAGATATTCACTTTTTGTGATGATCTGGAACAGAACCCATAATATCTCTTAGGTATATGTGTATAAATGCTCACACTGAAAATTTAACAATTAGCTCTAGTGGATCAGTAATAGCTGACTCCATCACACCCTTGCTCTTTCTGTAATAACAATCTATAAATCTAAGAATTCACCTATGATTGCTCTTAATGAAAACCCATAAACAATAGACATATATCTGTTTAAAATGCATCATTTTATTTATATTTGAACTATGAAATATAAGTATTTCTTGTTTTATTTTGGAGGCAATCAAGGTTAAGTGACTTACCAAGGATCACATAGCTAGTAAGTGTCTGAGGTCAAATTTGAACTCAGGTCCTCCTAACTCTGAAATCAACACTCTGTCCAATATGCCACTTAGCTGACTCTGAAGTGTATTTATTTCTTACCCCAATATCTTTTATTTTCTTAATGATTTCATAATATAAAATACAAAAATGCTAAAAATAAAAAGGTATATGTCATTCAAAACCTTGAGGCAATGGTCATTTCAATCAACTAAGTTCCTTTAACTCAAATAATCAATTCATAGTGTATCAAGATGACTCTAATAGTGAGTTAATTAATAATTATTTCCTCTTTGCAGGCACAACTTAAAGTCAGTTTCTCCCCTTCAGGAGATGAAATATCTTCAGCTAGTACATTTACACATTCATTACATACAGTCAAAAAGCAAATTATTTATGAAAAGAAATCCTGACATTCACACCTCTATGGCATTTTTAATCTCCTATGAGGTAACTAGTAACCACAGAAGCAACTGCCCAGATGCCTAAGAAGTAGAGATCTCAGACAGATTCGATGAGAGGAAGTGCTCTTCAGTATTGTAACATGGAATGGGGATGTCTTCGAAGGAAGATCACTGCGATAGAATAAGAAAGAATCCACCAGTTCCTCTCAGCCTCTCCTACTGATTCTTTCAAAACAGCCTTTCCAGAGAGAAGGGTTTGGACTCCGCACCTTTTTCAAGGACTATTGTTTTCCTAAACAGCTTCTTTCTCCCATGCATTTCTCTACCTTCCAGTTAAGGTAAAAAGTCAGGAAACTTTATAGATGCTATATAGAAGGTAATGGGCAGACAGAGAGCCAGGACTATCATTCCTTTCATATAAAACATGAATATCTACTTATTTAGTCAGAAAAAGCCATAGCCACACTTGATATTAGAAATGGCAGTGGAAGAAAGGAAAGAAGAAAGGAAGGAAGGAAGGAAGGAAGGAAGGAAGGAAGGAAGGAAGGAAGGAAGGAAGGAAGGAAGGAAGGAAGGAAGGAAGGAAGGAAGGAAGGATTTTGCATGTATACATTTTCCCTCAAAGAATAAAATGACCAAGAATCTCTTTCATATTCTACATTTTCAGAGTAAGCATCCAACAAGACTTGCCATGATAACTAAATTTATTATTAACTGTGTATTTCATGATGTTAGTGACAATATGTTAATGTGATTTTTTACGTCCTCCTGCAGTGAACAGATGGCTCCTTTTACTTTACTTTCCACATCAAGTGTGATTATTTCTTAGTGCCAAAAGCAACCTGCCGTTTTTCGGTCTCCAGTCTAATTTTTTATGTTGGTAAAACACAGCAGGACTTGTTATCAGTTGGATGGCATCTTAATAAAAAGAGACATGCCAACATATTGACATCATGTTCAAGGGGAAGTTTTACCCCTAACCCCCCTTCAAAAATGAAGGGAGGGGGTTGAAGAATTTTTTTTTTAAATCAGGTAAAGAACTCACCAGTTTCAAGATGTTCTATTACAATTGTTGGGCTGGACGCCAAGACGCAAAATTAGCCTTCTTTTGTTCTCATATCCAAGCCTCTCACTCAGGGCTCTGATCTTTCATCCTGTGTAATGATAATTAGCCATAACATATTCCAAAGTTGAATGTAAGCAGGAATACATTAACACTGAGATCAGTGTGGGGGTAATTTTCATTGGGAAGATGACAAAGGACAAGCACAGACACATACAACACAAATTTTCCTAGATTCATAAATTTGGAATATTTTCTTGAAATTCATGAAGGATAAATTCATTTATCCATTAGTCATATCTGCTTTACCTGAAAGTTGGTTACATGTATTCTACTAACCAACTTCAGCAGGACCTTGCAGGGCAGACAATAGGAGTGGCCACTTCTTTGTGGCCACTATTTCAAATAGGTTAGCTCTTTAAAAGAGAAAATACATATATTAATTTATATCTTCATTCAGAAATAATGTAGAAGTATTCATGGTTAAGAAGGTAAGTATAACTATTCCTAAGGGTACATGGATAGAGTCAAATAACTTGAACAAATAACATTCACTATTTATCCATCCAATTGACATTAAAATTGGGTGTAAATATCAACCCCAAAGCCCTTAAGGACACATATTTAGTAGCTACACTTTATTGCTCAGAAGCCATCTAGTTGAATATGCTAATATGTAAAAACATATTAGGAAGTTCCCTTATATCCTTACAAATTGGCTGATAGAGTCACAAAAGGCCCCGAAATATAACTAGAAATGCCAATGAGGTGTTAAGCTAAATGTAAAACTTGCCTGTATTCCTTGATTTCTTTTTGAGGTAGCAATACCCCTTTGATAAGCCAAGAAGGGAACAAGCGATTGGTTGAGCAAAGAAATTCAACATTCCTCTGAGATCTTTAAAAAGATAAGTTTTGCATGAAGTTTAAAATTCAGTTCTAGGTCTAGAGTGGGAGACTTTTGCAAGCAGAGAGTTTCATGTAAAGGAGATCACTCCGCCACTTCTGTCCATGAATAAGGGGACCAGGGAAAAAGCATGTCACCTCCCATCTCCCTCTGCCCCCATGGCCAAGAAGCTCCTCTTAAAAGTAATAGACAAGGAAACACAGAGAAAGAGAATCAGGGACACACTCCAGACCATGATAGGTATAAAAAGATAGTAACCTGAAAGAGGAAAGGATTGTGATGTCAACCAGTGAAGAAGAGAGTCAGATTGTAGAAAGGAGTAGACCTTGGGAACCCAGATGAGCAAATGGTCCAGGAGGGAACTTGCTATGTGCAAAGTCTACCAAGAAAGAAAAGACCTCCAGAACCAACAGTACTGGAAGTTGAAAGACGCCTATACCACATTACCATTGTTCTCCAAGTTTGAACCCACTCTTCTCACAAGTGTTATATGTATTTGAAAGAGAGTGTGATTTATGGGAAGAGACTTTTGCAATTATCATTATCAAAAAAAAAAATGCCTTTACACAGGTGACTGTTACATATCTGGAAAGTACTCCTTCCTGATCAGCACCTTGCTTAGCTTCTGTTGAAAAAAAAACAGCTTTAGTACCACCTTTGACATAAGAACTTCACATGTACCTCCAGTTCTCTATCTCTCTCTCCCTCTTTCTCCCTTTTTTCTCTTATTTTCTCTTTTTTTCTCCTATTCCCTCTCTATCTTTGTCTCTGTCTCTTATCTGTATGCCTCTCCCCCTTTCTCTCTCCTTTCCTCTCCTCTCCCCTCTCTCTGTTTGTCTCTACCTCCTTCTCTCATATTGCTCATTGACACTGATCATCTGAAGAATGCATAAAGGACACCCTTGATGATGAAGAGCCTTGAGTTCATGGCCTAGAACAATGGTTCCAAGGAACTAAGAGTATCTGGTCTAGAGCCTCAGGGAACCCGAGAACTGGGTGGGAGCATCAGAAACCCTGTAGTGAAATAAGGATCAGGCTCACTCTGTGTGACCCTAGAAACCACAGTCACAAACAGTGGGTAGATACTGCAAAGAGGTCAATTTCATAATTTTCCTAATGCTGGAATCTGCTCCAGAAGATAGCAGCTCACCATTGGAGGTGGGGGCTTCACATCCTGGGAGTTGGTTGGGGCTGCTAGCACAGAGTTTGTGAGTTACTTAGATGAGATGCTTGTGGAACTTCCTTCCAACTCTCAAGTTCTATTATTTCTGCAATTCTCTTTTATATTCAGATTTCTTGAAGAAACCTCATGTCAGAGTGAGGGGGGATAAGGAGGCGACTACTTCCTGCTACTGGGACTCCCAAGGTCCCTCTAGGGCAGGAAAGGAGACATAAACTTACAGTCCCAGGGTAATGAGGGCCCTACCAAGGGGACACATGGTGAGGGGAGCTCACAATACCAGAACTACAAGCCTGAGTGTGATTTCTCATTCCTTAGGATTATCCTTACAGCACTGTGTGGGCATGTTGTCTGGGTCAGGCTGGTGGCACCATTGCTAAGCGGGCCTACTCTCTGTTGCTGGCCCAGACTGCTTCGGCTGCTGGGCAGGTTGCTATACTATGCAGATAGATAGGGAAAGGCATACATACATACATATATGCAATATACACACGTACACATACATTTATATATATGTGTGTGTAGATTACTGTGTAGACATATATATCTAAGCATACGTACATAGATATATGTATATGTGTGTGTATCTGTGTATATACGTATATGTATGCATGTATATATACACACATATACATACATATGTGTGTTACATATATTTTATATATATGGGAATATGTGTGTAGATGTATTTTTTATCATTCAGTCATTTCTGATTCTTTATGACCCTGTTTGGGATTTTTCTGGCAAAGATACTGGAATGTTTTCCATTTCCCTTCTCCAGATCACTTTACAGATGAGGAAATTGAGGAAACTAGCGTTAAGTGAGTTGCCCAGGGTCACACAGTTACTAAGTGTCGGGGTTCAGATTTGAATTCTTGGTCTACCCGACTCCAAGCCCAGCACTCTCTCTACAGTACATCTACAAATTATATACGTATAAATATGTATATATGTACGTGCATACATGCACGTACATATACACACATTATTGTTTATATGTGTGTATGTATAATATATTAGAATGTAAATATGTGTATGTATGTATATACCTTTCATGTACACATACATGTACACATATGTGTGTATATATGCATGCGCACATATACATAGAGAAAACTAGAGAAGCTTTGTGCAAGCATTAGGTAGATAGATAGATAGATAGATAGATAGATAGATAGATAGATAGATAGATAGATAGATAGATAGATAGAGATACATAAATATATGTATGTGTATATGTATATGCATATATATGTGTGTGTATACATGTATGTATATACACATATATATATATTTCTCTTTCCTTGAGCTTTCCTGTTCCCTCCAGGGGTGGGGAACCTTCAACCTTGAGGCCACATGTGACTTTCTAGGTCCTCTGGGTCTTTTGACTGAGTCCAAGTTTTGCAGAACAAATCCTTTTATTAAGGGTATTTATTCTGTGAAGTTTGAATTCAGTCAAAGGACCACCCTTGAGGACAGTGAAGGTGACATGTGGCCTCCAGGCTGCAGGTTCCCCCCACCCTGACTGGTTCTTGGCAATTACATCAAACCTCTTAGGATTGACTTCAAGTGGAAATGAAGAGATTGTCTACCTAGGTGATGATTAAAGTCTTTTCTAGCCCTAGCATTCTTAAGCTTGTGATGCTTTCTAATGATAATAGTGGAATTATGCTTTATAATAAGGAAAAATTACATTAAGGAAGTCCGAATATTAAGCTTGCCTTTTTGCAATAGTGATAAGTCTATATGCATTGATACAACAGGCTAAGGCCAGGATGTGAACTGTTGGCTCAGACCTGTACAGTGGAACATTTGAAAAGCTTTTCTGTAACTACACAAGAATACTCAGTTCGAGAAACCTGCTGTACATCTTCTAAACCTAACTCTAAGTTTATACTTGTAGGTAAAAACACTTCACTCTACCCAGTAATAAAAAAAAAAAAAAAAAAAAACTTTGGTGAAAGAAAGTCTGATGGAAACAATCCTCCATTTTTGAGATTTCCTGCCCCTCTAAAGTAAGATAAATATATCTATAATAAATCAATAAATATGGAGGGAAACATCTGTAAAGCTCCCATTTGTCTGGGAATCTTGCTGGCAACCTTCTCAAAGTCTCTTGTCCACATGACACATATTTTGCCAAGGTCTTAAAAGGCTAGGTAAAAATAAAAATAGAAAAGACTGGGGAAAGGGCCATCTCACAGGTAAAACCATAATCATTTAAAAGGCCAAAAGATCTCAAACCAAAGATGTGGAATTTGGGAACAGAAATAATACTTCATGTCTTCACTAATTAACATTCTCAGAAGCTGAAAGCAGAGATTGAAATGGGATAATAGATACAGTGTCCCATATGGAAGCATAAAAGACAAATATATACAATTTGAATATCATGTCTGCTTATCAATGTGGCTCCAGAAGGTGGTGTAACCTATTTAGACCCCAAAGAAATGGGCCATAGGGAATTGAAATGACATAAGATGAAGTAAGAGTTGGGGCATAAAATGGGATATAGGCAAAGGCAGTCATATCTAACCATTATAACTACTGGTTGGCTATGGAACGTGCACCCATCTGATTATTGTAAACAAAAAGGGCAAACAAGGACATATAAATGTGTGAACCATGTCATTTCCTTGTGAATTGAAGCGTAATATTTGGATATAGTGGGGATTTGAAAGTCAAGGGACTTATCACTTCAGTTCTCTTACTTGTTGCCTATCTTCGTGCTATGAAACAATGATTCTCAGCATCTCAAAATATTTTGTTGATCTATCTGCTCTCTATGCCAGTGACTCCCTGCCTACTGCCTTGTGATCAATGACATTTGACTATGAGAAAGCTTGCCAGGGAAAAAGGGCACTATGAAACCTAAAATGGATAAATCATCTTCCATTAACTATGTGCTCAATGCATTCTATTTGGTGACTAATTAAGGAGCATTTTATTGTCCTTCTAGCAACAAACTTAAGGGTTTATTTTATCTTTACTTTTTAACATTTGAAATGTAGCAAAATTTAACCAAAAGTTTGCTTGAGGATGTCATTCCTTGTTCATTTGCATTATGTGTCCTGGAGCATCCTAATTGATTTTACAAGCTGCTCAGGAAGGGTGGGCCAATTTCTATTCAAGGGCATGATTAAGATCTTTTTAAGTCATTGAATGGTTGGACTATAGTTGTACATGATAATGCTTGGCATCATTTAAAACAAATTAATTTCCCATTTCTTTTATCTGGCCATAATTCTCAACATGGGACACATTGCAAATGACCTTATGAATGGTCACAAACAGCAGATACCATCAGGGTAAATCTGTCAGTTTCAGAATCTTGCTCTCTCTTATGTACATGTGCAAATCAGTAAAAAACAGCTCCTCTTTCCCCTCTTTGATTTTATCCGTCTCATTTTCATATTGTAAGTCATCTGATATGAGTAAATTATGACACTTTTCCCCACAGGCTACCAAAGCACCTCTGTATATTCTAATATAAAATTGGTTAATTAATAATTTCTCTCTATTGCCACTAAGCAGAACTACATGGTTAAATTATGATGATGGTGCCTCATTACATGCAAGGTACAGGACAGCAAGTCATCATTTAATGTCATGCATGTGTTGAAGCCAGAGTGTGGGCTCCAGATAAGTAGCCAAGAGAGCATGGAACTGCTATTTGGATGTTGTTTTCCAGGAAGGCATTTTATGAATTACAGCAAGTTAGTCACAGCTGGTAAAAAAAAAAAAAAAAATCAAGAGTGAGATAAACAACGAAGGAGGGGCAGAAGGATAGGGTAGGGGTATTAACACCGATTCTGAGAGAAGACTTGATTAAATTAATTGAAGGACAAGGTGTACTATTAAATCTCATTAAGGGCTCCCTAAGTGGAATCTCCTCTGTTGAAGGAGCATTAAGCAGCTACACCTTTCCCCCCCTAATAATAACCAAATAAATCAGACTTCAGGAGGATCAGTATTTTACTTCCCAGCCCATTTCGCAACCCCTACCCCAAATTATCTATTTGTTCCTGATTTCAGAGGCTGATATTTTCATTTTGATATTAATACCCATAATCCCTCAAGGGAAGCTATTGTTTCTAGCAGTAAGCTCTTGTTCCCAAGGCGCTCTGGCTAAATGTTAAATTAGACAACCCCAGTTTAGAGAGAACATTATGCAGTCACTGTATGAGCACTTGCTATGGAAAATTTGCTTCTGTGTTGTTGTTTTTAATCATGTGAACTAATAAGATCCCCAGGAGTAATTTCCTAGGAAGGTCTAAAGTAAATATGATCCCATCTTGGGCAGTGACACCTCCTTTAACCTCTTATGGAAATGACAACTCTCTACCCTTTTCTGATTGCTTCAATCAAAATGAAATGAATAAACTTAACTGAGAGGAATATTTAAATATCTAGCATAGTTGCCAGTAAAAGCCTTTATAGCATGATTTATTTGAGCATTGGAGGTACTAAACAAGATGTTTGGTCTCTGTCTTTAGCAGGCATTAGTGTTCATTTTCATACCATCACTTCATAAAAAGCTGAATACAAAAAAAAAGTAGCTAAGATCAATTGTGACTTAACATAAGGACAATGAATGTATAAGGATTATGGGAATGGTCTTACATTAAACTGCTGACATAGGAAATTACTTATTGAAAGTAATCCACAAAACTGTAGAGGCTCTCATGTGCCTTACAGTTCTGGATCTGATGACCTAAGGATTTAAATCATAGGCATTTCTTAGTGGGTTACAAAGAGTTAGAAAACTTTCATATTATAAGAGGCCTGAAGTGAAAGAACTATTAACCAGTGCTGGCCCTGTGAATTCTTGCCTTTTCTCCAAACCACATTAGAAAACCTTCTAATTGCAACAAATACCCAGAGATCTAGAAAAGAGAGAGACAGAGAGAGAGAGAGAGAGAGAGAGAGAGAGTGTGTAGGCTGTGGGTAGGGGGTTGAAAATAGGATATTTCAAGGCCAGAGGCACTAATTATACTTTGTATGAGTGAGGCTAACATTAGAATGAGCCTAAGTGGCATGTTGTGGTTTCAGTGTGATTCACTAAATTAACTAGATAACGTTCCATTTCCCTTTCAAATAAGTCAGAGATGGACTATTAGTCCAATTTCACAGATGGGGAAACTGAAGCACAGAACAAATTATTCATTTTCCCAATTCACAAAAGGGCCCATTTTTTTCTTTAAGTATAAAAGAAAAAAAATACTTAGAAACCTTTGTTCCTGGAACATTATTGCTCTTTTAAGTTGCAAAAAATATAGTAATTACTTCCACTGATTTCATAAAATATTAGAGCTTGGAATGAATCTTTGGGAGAGAAGACCCAGGTAGTTTAAAGAATGAAATTAGAACCCAGGCGTACCATGAAATACTCTTTCACAAGTAACTAACTTTATTTTTCTTTTAGGTAACTGCTCTATTGCTGTTCAAAATATCAGAGGATAGGAATGATATAATAAGAAATATTAAAGTTGTAGCATTGTCAAGCAATAGGTTAATATATACCACACACACACACACACACACACACACACACACGTGTGTGAACAGTTGCTAAACTGGAATCAAAAGAAAAGATAATATTCCAAAACTGGATGAGATTATTAATTCTTCAATGTCATTCTCCTTCCATTAGTCCTATTTCAGACTAGAAGTTCCTTGAGGGCAGGAGCAGTTTAATTTTTGTTTTTGAATTCCCAGCATATATCATAGTACTGAGAATATAGTAGATGCTCCATAAGTTCCTGTGGATTGACAGATTTATGGACTGATTTCTTATCACAATGTTCAGGTACAAGAATAAGCAGATATGCATGAATTCACAGCGTCCTCAGAAGATTTTAAAATTCTGATGGACAGAAAGATCTGGTACCTAGTCTTATCAATGACACCCTCCCACTAGAGTTTTGTCTCATTCAGAGGATAAAATATAAATTTCTTCTTCTCCCTCAATCAATTCCATTGAGTCAAATCATATGGTATATACTCTTTGTATTCACAAACATAAAAGGGACAGCAATCTGTTTAGTATCCTGCAGATGAACATGCATTGAAAAGTGGCACTGGCAATTGGGCACTGGCTGCCCACTGGGCATCCAGCAGCGATGTGCTAAAGATCTGGCATGGCATTCTGTGGAAAAGAATGGCATTCATTACAGTTGTATCATAAACAAATAAAGGACCAAATGGTTGCTGCAACATATACTTACGCCATTCCCTGTCTGTCATTCATTCATCTTCTCCTCTCTTCCTTTTCCTTCTTATTTTTTCCTACGTCAACACTGTCCAAAAACTCTATAATTTTGCATGTGCATTTCTTTTTGAGGGTGTGCTTGTGCTTTATCACATGGATATATCTAATTTCACAAAACATTTAATATGAATTTCTAATATTTTTTAAATTTCTTATTATTATGTACTTGATATGTATTAACAAACAAACATTTCCTCATAAAAATAAAAATAGTAAAAGAGGGTTATATAGGGCATCATGACTTTACAGAAAGCTTTGATTTTTAAATGGTCACTCTCCTAATTCCTATTCACCCTGGTAGCTTGGGTACCCAGATGGCAAAGATCTCCTCAGGGTTATTAAGGTAACCCTGAGGGGTTGGAGGTTCTAATACTATTGTTTATAAACTCCCATATGGTGTACCTGTTTCCTACCCTCCTGCCCATACCAATGAACCAGTTGACATTAAATTGCTTTTAGAAAAGGATATTTAGAAAGGTGATATAACAAGGATAATAGTTACAAAATATCTACCTCGACCTAGGACACTCTGCTTGTATACACAAGGTTCTTGGGGAAAGTGGTCTCAAAGAAAGTATGATTAGAGTGACATACATGAATAGGGAACGTATGTGGTCAAGGATTCCCTGCTGCTGACCTAGAAGGTCTTTCTGCCCTTTACTGGGTTCTCATGAGGTTCCCCTTAGGTAGAGGTCTCTCCTAGGCCCTGAGGATTAGTGCCTTTCCAGAGCCATAGTCAGAACTTCCCTCTATGACAAAAGATCACCAGGAAGGAGATTTCTACTCCTGTCTGCTGATGCTTCCTCTGCTGTTGGCCACACCATTTCAACAAACACTGCTACTGACTCCAGTTACTATCTGGGACCTTGCATGACTTGGATGTATTTTTCAACTCACTCTGCACCTAGTATCCCCATCTAAAGATACCCATTCACCTAAGATCAGGAAGGCATAAACACAAAATAAACAAAAATACCAAAAGCTGTGAGGGGGGAAGGACAGGAAAATGACCAGCCGCCCCCTCATTCATGAGCTCCACACAATACTCCTCATTTAAAAATGATGGGTGGGGGAGAGCATGGAGCAAAAATGGCAGAGTAGAAAGATGCACTTACACTAGCTCTTCCCCCACAGTCCATAAAATACCTGTAAAGAAAGACTCTCAACAAATTCTAGGAGCAGCAGAAGTCACAGAACGAAAAGTGAAAAAAATAAGACTATAGAAGGTGACTTTCTTGGTGAATAAATATCTTCACCCATCCTTTCAGATGAGGAAAAGCAATGCTTACCATCAAAGAAAAACATAAAAGTCAAGGCTTCTGTATCCCAAACGTCCAAAATAAATATTCAATAGTCTCAGGCCATGGAAGAGCTCAAAAAGGATTTTGAAAATCAAGTAAGAGAGGTGGAGGAAAAATTGGGAAGAGAAATGATAGAGATAAAAAAAAATCATGAAAAGCAAGTCAACAACTTGCTGAAAGAGACCCAAAAACATGCTGAAGAAAATAACATCTTTAAAAATAGGCTAACTCAATTGGCAAAAAAGGTTCAAAAAGTGAATGAGGAGAAGAATGCTTTAAAAACAAGATTAGCCAAATGGCAAAGGAGGTTCAAAAGCTCACTGAAGAAAATAGTTCTTTAAAAATTAGTGGAGGCTAATGATTTTATGAGAAACCAAGATATCACAAAAAAAAAACAAAAACAAAAGAATGAAAAAGTGGAAGATAATATGAAATATCTCATTGGAAAAACTGTTGACCTGGAAAATAGATCCAGGAGGCACAATTTAAAAATTATGGGACTACTTGAAACCCATGATCTAAAACAGAGCCTAGAGATTCTCTTCCATGAAATTATCAAGGAAAACTTCCCTGATATTCGAGAATCAGAGGGCAAAATAAATATTGGAAGAATCCACTGATCACCTCCTAAAAGAGATGCAAAGAAAGAAACTCCTAAGAACATTGTAGCCAAATTCCAGAGTTACCAGGTCAAGGAGAAACTATTGCAAGCAACTAGAAAGAAACAATTTGAATATTGTGGAAATACAATTAGGTCAAAGGTCAGCTTCTACACTAAGGGATCAATGGGCATGGAATATAATATTCCAGAAGTCAAAGGAACTAGCATTAAAACCAAGAATCACCTACCCAGTAAAACTGAGTATAATACTTCCAGGGTAAAAATTGTCTTTCAATGAAATAGAAGACTTTCAAGCATTCTTGATGAAAAGACCAGAGCTGAAAAGAAAATTTGACTTTCAAACACAAGAATCAAGAGAAGCATGAAAAGGTAAAGAGGAAAGAGAAATCCTAAGGGACTTATTAAAGTTGAACTGTTTACATTTCTACATGAAAAGACAATATTTTAACTCTTGAAACTTTTTTCGGTATCTGGGTAGTTGGTGGGATTACACACACACATACGCACACACACACACACACATAGAGAAAGAGACAGAGAGACAGACAGCACAGCATGAGTTGAATAAGGGATCATATCTAAAACAATAAAATTAAGGGGTGAGAGAGGAATATATTGGAAGGAGAGAGGAAGAAATGGAATGGGGCAAATTATCTCATAAAAGAGGCAAGGAAAAGGCTTTTCAATGGAGAGAACAAGGGAGGAGGTGAAAAGGAAAATGTGAAGCTTATTTTCATCACTTTTAGCTCAAGGAAGGAATAAAATGCATGCTCATTTTGGTATGAAAACCTATCTTAAAGTACAGGAAAGTGGGGGAGAAGGGGATAAGCGGGGGGGGGGATGATGGAAGGAAGGGCAATGGGAGGAGGGAGCAATTGGGGAGGGACAAGGTCAAAAGAGAGAATGGAAGAAAAGCAGGGCAGCATAGGATAGAGGGAAATATAGTCAGTCTTACACAACAGTCTTACACTACACATACATAGCCTATATTGAATTGCTTGCCTTCTCAGTGGGGATGGGTGGTGAGAAAGGAAGGAAGAGAAGTTGGAACTTAAAGTTTTAGGAACAACTGTTGGGTATTGTTCTTGCATACAACTGGGAAATAAGAAATACAGGTAATGGGATATGGAAATTTTTCTTGTCCTACAGGACAAAAGAGAAGATGGGAATGAGGGAAGGGAGGGATGTTAGAGGGGAGGGCAGATTGGTGGTAGGGGTAATTAGAATGCTAATCATTTTGGGGTGGGGGGAAGGGAAAGATGGGGAGAAACTTTGGAACTCAGTCTGTATTTAGATAACATCAGTTCTTTCTCTGGAAGCAGATAGCATGTTGTATCATAAGTCCTAAGTTTCATACTTAATTCCTCACTATTTTTCATCCTTTTCTCCCACCACCCCACTCCAATCAGTTGTCAAAATCTGTTGATTTGGTAATGTCACTCACATATGTCTCCTTCTAAGCACTGACATTGTCACCTGGTATAGGCCCTCACCATCTCAAGATGCAGGAAGTCAAGAGAGAGGTTAGGCCAAGATAGGTAGATCTGAGAATCATCCATGTAAAGATGGTAATTAAATCTATGGGATCTGATGAGATCATGAAGTGAAGTAGTATACAGGTAGAAGAGTGGAGGTAACAGGATAGAACCCCATGGGACAACTATGGTCAAAGGTATCTGAGTGTGCTTTTAAGATTGGGCTTTCATGGCAACTATTTGATACAGTGGGCAGACCATTGGCCCTGGAATCAAGAGGACCTGAGTTCAAATCAGGCTTCAGACACTTACTAGCTATGTGACCCTGGGCAAGTCACTTAATGCTGAGTGCCTTAAAAAACTAAAAGTGGGCCTTCATTGGCCTGTTTACCCATATGTTAAACTGCAGATAATTAAAACAATATCTTGCTTTTCTCTGTCCCCTTCT
This sequence comes from Notamacropus eugenii, assembly GCF_028372415.1. Taxonomy (NCBI): domain Eukaryota; kingdom Metazoa; phylum Chordata; class Mammalia; order Diprotodontia; family Macropodidae; genus Notamacropus; species Notamacropus eugenii. The sequence goes on from NC_092878.1 coordinate 147,128,476, forward strand.
GAACTTCTTTCTGTTATCTTCTAAACATTTTTAAAATATTTCATTGATTCTTTTCTTTCTTTTCTTCTTTCACTGGATGAAGGTATCACTATCATTCCCCTGATACACAGAGAGAGAGAGAGAGAGAGAGAGAGAGAAAGAGAGAGAGAGAGAGAGAGAGAGAGACCTCTTTTGTGACAAATAAATAGAGTCAAGAAAAAAGTACATATATCAGCTCTGCCTAAGAACATGTCTTATTCTGAACCTCTGCACCATCACCTCTCTGACAAGACATAGGAAATATTAATCAGTTTCAGGATTCTCGAGTTGTAATTAGTCATTACCCATGATCCCAATTCTTGAGTCATTCACATTAATTTCCTTTGTGATGTTGAATCATGTATACATTTCACTCTTGGCTTCTGTCTCTTCACTCTGTGCTAGCTCTGTACTAGTCTGCCCAGATTTGTCTGACTCCCTCCCTTCCAATATTTCCTATGGCTCAATAATACCATATTGCATTCACAATTAATGAGTAACCCCCTCCCCCATTTCCAATTCTTTGCTACAAGAAGTGGGAAAAATCTGCATACATAAGTCTGAGTTTTCTTTATGGGTCTTTGTCCTCTTTCTTTGAACTCAGTGGGGTATGTGTCTTATGGAAATATCACATTTTTTAACGACTTTTGGAGTTTAACTTCAAAATGCTTTCAGATGTTTGGATCAATTCACAAAACCAGCAGCTATAAAAAGTTCCACTCGAACAATCACTCTAAATACTGTCATTTTTTGTCACCTTTTGCCATTCTGTAAGGTGGAACCTCGGAATTGTTTGAATTTAAATTTCTTATCATTTTAATTTACATTTCTCTTTTTTTGATTAGTAATTTTTAACATTTTTATTTTATGATTGCTGATAGCTTATCTAATTGAGAATTGTTTTACTTTTTCCATATCCTTTGACCATTTTATCTATGAGGAATGATTTATTCTTATATATTTGGTTTAATTCCAAATATACTTGGAATATCAGCATTTTTTTAAATTGCTGCAAATATTTCCCAGCTAACTGTTTGTCTCCTAATTTTCAATATACTGATTTTGTTTGTGCAAAACTGTTCAGTTTTATACGATCTATATCTATCCCTTATTTAGTGAGTAGTTTTTCATTTACAGTTGCAAAAGTTTTCTCCTTCCTTGCAAAAAAAAAATGTGAAAACAAAAACAATCAGAAAAACCAAATCAAACTAAAACTATGCCAAGAACTTTACACTGGCAATATAAAGACAAAATAAGACACTCCCTGTCTTCATTAAGTTCATATTCTCTCTGTGTTGAAGGACTATTAACCCACAATCATTAAAGTTTGCTATTTGTTTCTTTGTTGCTGTTTTTTAAATACATTTGTCTTAAGCCCACTCCAAGTAATTATGGTGTTAGGTCACTACATTTTGACTAATGGACTAATGAAGCATTTTAATGTTGGCTCTCTGTCCAACAAAACAGATCAAGATCAATCTACACCCTTTGATCTTGTGGACTTTTATGTCCTGTCATAAAGCTTCCATAAGGCATCCAGTTATATATTAGAGGTCTTTTACAAAGAAAATATTGTGTGGATAACTATATTTCCTTTTGCTATATTACTTGTCCATCTCCTTTTCCAATCAGATATCTTTCTACTCCACTTCTGCATATCTTCATTGGAAGTAAGAATAAATGAAAGGAGAGCATTAACGGGATTTGTGAAGGACTTTCTATGTTCCAATAATTGTTTCAAGAAACAATGCAGATATGAAAAGAAGACAGCAGCTGTCTTCAAGGACCTTAGATTTCAACAAGAAAATGCATGTGACGGAGCGGTGAAAAAGAAGGAGCATTTTGTTCAGGGAAATCACAGAATTAGTGAGTTACATCATATGGAAGTCAATTAGCATATTCTTTCTAGGAGTCGTGGTAGTATCGCTTTGTTTATTGTTACCAGAACTGGAGGCTGGGAGTGCGGCAGAGCATTCTATGATAAGGCAGATGGAAAGAAGATGGCTAGATTGAAAGCTAATATGGGACTTACAGCATTGTTTGGTGTCTGGAGCCAGCTAGATTGTTCAGAAATTATTATAGGAAAGGCTTGACTCAATTTAGTCTGGCAAGTTAGGTTTGGAATTAGGAACACATTAGACACATCTAGACCATTTCATAGTTAAGAAGGTGAGGATTACTGAGTCATAGAAGATTGTTCTGACCTTTTCCGGACTCAAACTCTGTCCTGTCATGGGCTACATCTTTTATTTCACAGATAGGGAGAGAATGAGAGAGATACACATATACATTTGTATGTGTAAGCATAGCGTCTGTGTAGGCACACAAACACACACATATTCATACATATGCATACACATACATATACACATATAATACAGATAAGAACAACCTAGTATGGCTCAGTAACTCTCTTTCTAGCTGTTAGATGGTATATAGACATACATATACAAATATTGTATAAATAACATATAATACATGTATCTATGTTGTATACACAAATAACATGTTCAAATAACATTTAATATGTAATAAAATATAATATAATGCAATATGACATGGAGATATTTGCACAATACATATTAAACATATCTGCATAAGTATATATGATATATAGGCATAGATACACATATAATATAACTATCAAAAAATAAAACAGCAATATATTATTCAAACATGTAATGTTAAACTTTATAAATATATATATATACACATACACACACACATACACACACACACATACACACACACACACACACACACACACACATATATATATATATATATCCATGAATCTAGAAATTTTTATTTCAACCCATAAGAGTTGATTGGTTGACCAAGTGAAATTATATAAGGGGAGAAAAGAAGAGGGACCAGAATAGAACCTTGGGGGACACTTCCAAGGAAAAGACAAAATATAGATAATGATCCAGAAAAGGAGAATGAGTAGGCAAAGTTAAATAGAATGGAGAAGAATCAGGAGATAGTAGTGTTATTTGAAGCCCGGAAAGGAGAGAATATCAAATAGGAGAGCAGTCAAGAATGTCAAAAGCAGGAGATATATCAAGAAGGATGAGAAATGATATCAGATCATCAGATTTGACAATTAGTGATTAGTGGTAACTTGGAGATAACAGTAGGAGTATAGTGATGATATCAGAAGACAGATTACAAAAAGTTAAGGATCTACTAGCAATTATAATTATGATGATGATAATTATCCTTGATACCTTCCTTGGTCTTAGGTGGATAGGGAAGATAAAATTAGGATGAATGGAAATAGAAATGAACATTATCAACTTTTTTTTGAAGTAGAGAATGCATTCATTTTGTTGGGATTATGTTTAAATGTTCAAACCATATTTTACTTGTTACTAACCAATTTAATGTTGGCAAAATGACTCTCAAAATGCCTGTCATACATTGATTGGGGAAGGGCTGAACAGGCTGTGGTATATGAATATAATGGAAAACTAGTTTGCAATAAGAAATGGTGAACAGGCAGATTTCAGAAAATCCTGGAAAGACTTGTATGAACTGATGTTAAATGAAATGACCAGAACCAGGACACACAGTATCAGCAACATTGTATGGTGATCACACAATGACTGAGCTCTTCTTAACAATGCAATGATTCAAGACAAGTACAAAGGATTCAAGAAGGAAAACGCTATTTCTATCCTTATAAAGAACTGGTGGACTCTGAATGCACATCAAAAAGTATTTTTTCACTCACTTTATTCTTCTCATGGTTTTTTTCCTCCCTTCTGATCTGTGTCTTCTTTCTCAACTGTAATGAATATGGAAATATTTTACATAATAACATGTATAGACTATCAAACTACCTATCATTTTCAGAAGAGGGGAGGGATGCAGCGAGAAAATGTAGAACTCAAAATCTTGTAAAAATGAATGCTAAAAATTTCATTGACATGTAACTAAGGAAAATTAAATACTATTTTTTTAAAAAAGAAAAAAATGCCTGTCATAAAATGTGAGTTCTAGATGATCCCTTACAGATACATTTTCTAAATAAATTTGTCATTTTTACACTTGCAAACTTTTCATTTGTAGATTTTTAAGATGATATTTTCCCATCCCCCAAATCACAGAGTCCCATAGAGCTCTCCAGGCAATTTGCACTGAACCAAATATTGAAATAAACTAAAAGCTCATCGATTTCTCAACACTCCATTCTCTAACTGTTTCTCTGTGACCTCTCACCACAACAATACAGCTAAGCTACTCTTTAGCAAAAATTCACGAATAGACTAGAGCTAACTCTAAAGAAATAGAGAAAAGGAGAGACTAAATTGTCGAAGTTAAATTCTCATTTGAATGATCATAAGGTTTAGACTATAGATGCAATGAAGAAGGCTAAAATACAACAATTATCTTGCTATTTATTTGTTCAGATTTTTTGAGAGTGGATTAAAACTGTTTTGACCTCTTTTGTTAATGCATCATTTTTATTTCTTATTGTATCTCTTCTGATTCTACTTCTCATTAATCATTTCTTGTAAAAGTAAAAAAAAAAGATCAGTTCATAGTCAATGTTGGATCAGAAATGTTAGCTAAAGCAATAAGAAAAGAATAATAAATTGAAGGAATTAGAATAGGCAATGAGGAAATAAAAACTATCATTCTTTGCAGATGATATGATGCTATAATTAGAGAACTGAATAAAAATTACTTGAAATAATTGATAGCTTTGGCAAAGTTGAAGGTTATAAAGTAAGCCCACATAAATCATCAATATTTCTATATATTACCAAAAATTCCAGCAGCAAGAGATAGGAGGAGAAATTCCATTTAAAATAACTGCAAACAATATAAAATACTTGGGAGTCTACCTCTGCAGACAAACCCAGGAACCCCATGAACACAATTACAAAATACTTTTCATACAAATAAAAACATCTAAACAATTGGAAAAATATCAATTGCTCATGGGTAGGTTGAGCCAATATAATAATAATAAACAAATTTACTTATTCAGTGCCATACCAATTGAACTACCAAAAATTATTTTATATAACCCGAAAAAATACTAACAAAATTCATCTGAAAGAACAAAAAGTCAAGACTGTCAAGAGAATTAATGGAAAGAATGTGAAGGAATGTGGTCTATCAGTCCCAAATTTCAAACTGTATTTCAAAGCGATGATCATCAAAACAATCTGGTAGTGACTAAGGAGTAAAGTGGTGGATTTGATACCCAATATATAGTAATAAGTGACCATGGTAATCTAGTGATTGAAAACTCAAAAATCCGGGCTTTTGGGGTCAGAATTCACTATTTGGCAAAAATTGGTGGGAAAGCTGGAAAGCATTTTGGAAGAAACTAAGTGTAGATCAACATCTCATACTATATACCAAGATGATGTCAAACTAGGTACATAATTTACACATAAAGAGTGATACCATAAGCAAGTTATGAGACAATGGAATAGTTTACCTGTCAGATCTATGGATAAGGGAAGAATTTCTGACCAAACAAGAGATAGATAGGATCACAGGATGTAAAATGGAAAATTTTGATTACATTAAATCGAGAAGGTTTTGCATAAATAAAACAAATATAACCTAGATTAGCAGGAAAGCAAAAAACAGGAAAAAATTTACAATGAGTTTTCTCACTGTGCCTATTTCTCACAGTTATAGAAAATGGATTCAAATTTATGAGAATGCAAGTTATTTCCCAACTGATGAATGGTCAAAGGATATAAAAAGCCAGTTTTCAGATGAGGAGATAAAAGTTTTCTATAGTCAAATAAAAATGCTTTAAATAACTATTGATTAGATACATGCAAATTAAAATAACTCTGAGGTATCACCTCATACCTATCATATTGACTAATATGACAGAAAAGGAAAATGACAAATGTTGAATGGGGTGTGGAAAAATTGGGAGACTAATGCACTGTTGTATTGTTGTTAGCTAGTTCAATCATTCTGGAAAGTGATTTTGAACTACACCTAAACATCTATAAAACTGCATGTTTTTAATCCCCCAATACTACTATTAGGGTTGTATCCCAAAAGAAATCAGTGAAAAAAAAAGAACCTATTTCCCCCCACCCCCAAAAAAAAAATTTACAGCAGGTTTTTTTTTGTTTGTTTGTTTGTTTTTTGTGGTGGCAAAGAATTAAAATTGAGGAGATGGCTGTCAACTGGGGAATGGCTGAACAAGTTGTGGTATATGATGGCAATGTAATGCTATTGTGGTATAAGAAATGATGAGCAGTAAAATCTGGAAACATTTACCTGAACTGATACAAAATGAGGTGAGCAGGACCAAAAGAACATTGTATATAGTAACAGCATTATTGTAAAATATTTAATTGTGTGTGATATAGATATTCTCAGCAATATAAAGATCCAAGACAATCCCAAAAGACTTAGGATAATAAATGTTATTCACCTCTAGAGAAAGAATTTTTGGAGTGTGAATGAAGATCAAAGCAAACTTTGTTTTACTTTCCTTATTTTTCTTGTTTTAGTTTTGTCTGGTTTTTTTTTTTTTTTTTTTGTAACATGGCTACTATGGAAATATGTTTTGCATGCCTGAAAATCATGATCTATATCTAATTGAATGCCATCTCAGAAAGGGGTAAGGGGTGGAATTTGGAATGCAATTTTTTTTTATTAAACTTTTAACATTTATTTTCACACATTTTTGGGTTACAAATTTTCTCCCCTTTTTTCCCCTCCCCCCCCAGACCCAAGCTTTCTAATTGCCCCTGTGACCTATCTTCTCTCTCCTCTATCCTCCCTCCCTGCCCTTGTCTCTGTCTTCTCTTTTGTCCTGTAGGGCCGGATAGCTTTCTTGACCCCTTAACCTGTATTTCTTGTTACCCAGTGGTAAGAACATTACATTTGGTCCTAACACTTTGAGTTCTAATTTCTTTGGCTCCCTCCCTCTCTACCCCTTCCCCTTGGAAGACAGGCAGTTCAATATAGGCCATATCTGTTTAGTTTTGCAAATGATTTCCATACTAGTTGTGTTGTGTAGGACTAACTATATTTCTCTCCATCCTGTCCTGTCCCCCATTACTTCTATTTTCTTATGGTCCTTTCCCTCCCCATGAGTGTCGACCTCGTATTGCATTCTCCTCCCCCTGCCCTCCCCTCTATCCTCCCCCCCATCCTGCTTGTGCCCCTGTCCCCCACTCTCCTGTATTATGAGATGGGTTTTCCTATCAAAATGAGTGTGCATTATATTCTTTCCTTTAGTGGAATGTGATGAGAGTAGACCTCGTGTTTTTCTCTTGCCTCCCCTCTTTATCCCACCACTAATAAGTCTTTTGCTTGCCTCTTTTATGAGAGATAATTTGCCCCATATAACTTCTCCCTTTCTCCTCCCAATATTTCTCTCTCACTGCTTGATTTCATTTTTTTTTTTTAGTATGTGATCCCATCCTCTTCAATTCACTCTGTGAGCTCTGTCTCTATGTATGTGTGCGTGTGTGGATGTGTGTGTGTGTGTGTGTACTCCCACCCAGTGCCCAGATACTGAAATGTTTCAAGAGTTATAAATATTGTCTTTCCATGTAGGAATGTAAACAGTTCAACTTCAGTAAGTCCCTTATGATTTCTCTTTGCTGTTCGCCTTTTCATGGATTTCTTCATTCTTGTGTTAGAAAGTCAAATTTTCTTTCCAGTTCTGGTCTTTTCATCAGGAAAATTTGAAAGTCTTCTATTTCATTGAAAGACCATTTTTTTTCCTGAAGTATTATACTCAGTTTTGCTGGGTAGGTGATTCTTGGCTTCAGTCCTGTTTCCTTTGACTTCTGGAATATCCTATTCCATTCCCCTCTGTCCCTCAATGTAGAAGGTGCCAGGTCTTGTACTATCCTGATTGTATTTCCACAATACTTGAATTGTTTCTTTCTAGCTGCTTGCAATATTTTCTCTTTCACCTGGGAATTCTGGAATTTGGCCACAATGCTCCTAGGAGTTTCTCTTTTGGGATCTCTTTCATGCGGTGTTCTGCGGATTCCTTGAATATTTATTTTGCCTTCTGGTTCTAGAATCTCAGGGCAGTTTTCCTTGATAATTTCATGGAAGATGATGTCTAGGCTCTTCTTTTGATCATGGTTTTCAGGTAGTCCCAGAATTTTTACATTGTCTCTCCTGATTCTATTTTCCAGGTCAGTTGTTTTTCCAATAAGATATTTCACCTTATCTTCCATTTTTCGAATCTGCGTGGTATGTTCTGAGATATCTGTCTTTCTCGAAAAGTCCAAAGCATCCATCTGTATCATTCTAGATTTGAAAGATCTATTTTCTTCAGTGAGCTTTTGAATCTCCTTTTCCATTTGGTTAATTCTGCTTTTGAAAGCATTCTTCTCCTCATTGGCCCCTTGCACCTCCCTTGCCAGCTGAGTTAGGCTAGTTCTCAAGGTGCCAATTTCTTCAAGATTTTTTTGGTTCTCCTTTAGCAGGGAGCTGATCTGTGAATGCAATTTTTTTTAATGAAATTTAAAATTGTTTTACATGTAATCTGAAAAAATAAAAAAAAATTTCACATATAAGTCAGTTCAAAAAACTCACTCACATCAGCTGAATGTCACAATATATGCAATGCTCAACAAGTATATTTCCCACCTTTAAAACAAAAAGGGAGAATTAATTTTCTCCTCTTTTTTTTTCTGAGGTCAAACTTGGTCATCATGCAGTATTGGGGTTTATTATATAGGTTCTCTCTATTTAAAAAGTCCATTTTCTTTCCATTGTCCTTCTCCTCCTGTTCCAGGACTTCCAAACCATGCTATATTTTCCTCTGAAACTTCCCTAGGCACCTACAGCCTTATCAATTTGGAATATCCATTCTTATGGCCTCCCTTGTTGTTCCTCCTAATCTGTGGAAAATCTCAGGCAGACATTAATTCTTCTCCCTGTTACTGACTTCCAAACTTCAAAACCAGGCCCTTGCGCCTTGCTTTCCAGTATTTATTTTCTTCCCTTAGAATGCAATCTCCTTGTACACTCAATGTGCTGAAAATTTCCTTCCTTCATTTATATTATCATAGATATTGTGTATGGGTTTTATTTTGCCTGATTACATCTTTTTCACTAAGTATCACTTCACATAAGTGTTCCCATGATTCTCTGACTTGTTCCATTCTTTTTTTCTTACAAAACAGCAACATTTCCTCATGTCTAGGTATCACGATTTGTTCAGTCCTTCCCAAAATGATGGACATCTAACTTTTTTTCTAGTTCTTTGTTATTGTATGTCAACACAATGAATATTTCAGTGTATAGTTAACCTTTTTTTCGTCTGTAACCTTTCCCTTCTGTTTGAAATAGACTTGTTCTTTTTCTAAGACATCAGTAAGGAAGAAAGAATTTCCCTTTTTCATTCAGTTCCCGAAAGTTAGTTTACTTTGACTTTCTTTTTGGAATGCTATCAATAATTTATTAGCTGTAGATTTCACTGTTCTTTACAACATAAAGCATACTAATATATGACTTACTCTACAAAACTGATGGGACTCTAATGACATATTTCTCATGGAAAAGGAAGACAAACCTTCTACTCATTCCTCTTCATTGTCTTCATCCTCATTCTACTGAAAGATAGGCATGACTTCATGTGTACTCTGAGCTCATCTACTGACTAGAAATTGGCCTTTTATTTCCAGTCATATGTGATTATGTTCATGGCTGTGCAAAAATACATGAATATTTTGCTATTGTCAACATTACAAGGCCAAGAATAAATAGGTAATATACAACAGTATGAAAATGATTTGTTCCTGAGGGTGAAAATCAACTCTGATTGGTTAACAATCAATGAGGGGGTATAAATATTAATAAGGAGGCAAACAAAAAGTCTTCAGCTCTTCCTGCAGAGAATGTAACCTAATCATAAGACACAGCTGCCTCCCACAATCTTAACAAAATAATCCTTCTCTACCCAGACCACTTTGGCTGGCTTTTTACCTGCATAAGCTGGGTCACTCTAATTTCTAAAGGTACCAAGGACAGGGGCTGTTTATTTCCTAAGGGTAAAAGTTTGTAAAGTCTTTTAGTTGGTTGGGGTCCTACACAAGATTGAAAAGCATGTACTCTGAGGATTTGGGCAATCTCGTCTATCAATAATGACCTTAAGAGATTGACTCAACAATCTACTGGAGCTGGTTTCTGAAAGAGGAAATAAGAAGGGAAAACTTTCACTTTAATTAAATAATTGGTTATTAACATAATTATTTTTCTATGCCAAAAACAGATATATAAAGATAGAGCTATATAGATATCTAGATGCCAAATAGGCAGGTAGTGGTATAGAGGATGGAGTGTCAGGCATGGAGTCAGGAAGATGTATCTTCCTGAATTCTGAATTCAAATATGGCCTTGAAACTTACTATCAGTATGACAGTGGGTAGGTCACTTGACCCTCTTTGCCTCAGTTTCCTTACTTGTAAAATGAGCTGGAGAAGTAAATGGCAAACCATTCCAGTATGTTTGCCAACAAAACCCCAAATGGGTCACAGCAAGTTGGACATGACTAAAACAATTCAACCACATTAACAGAAGTGCCAAACAGGAGCAAAATAATAGCAGTTTAGCACTTACCTAGGATTTATTGCGTTAGGTGATAGAGGAAATTTAGTTTTAGATCTGCATAATCTTTGGCCTCAAAGAACTTTCATCTAGTAGGGAGGCCATATACCAGCAGAAATAACTGAAATACACAATAAGATGGTATTTTTTAAGTTCCAAAACACTTTGTCTGTGAGTTCTGAAGACTAAGGATGTTTCTGACTGAGAACTACAGGTGAATTCCTAGAAGTACCTTGAATTGGATTTTAAAAGGATTGAGAGGGGAAAAAATATAATTAAAAAAACCAATATAACGAGTTGATGTTTCTCTATCTTTGAACCTCCCAGAGCATAGATGTTAAATTAATATTTATCTCAGTCTGGAGAGATAAATAGAAATGAAATTAAGAGATCTAGGTTCAATTCTCAGCCACGACATTTATCAGGTATTATGATGTCAGTCATCTCAACTTCCTATGCCCCATTTTCTTCATCTATAAAATGGGAGTAAAATATTTCAGTATTTACTCCAAAAGGTTATTAGGAGGAAAATTCTTCTGAAATACAAGCTATTATTTTTACTGCAAACAATTTCACAGATGTGAATATGGAATAATGAAAATACTACTTCTTTTTAGAATAGCTTGATACACTGGACAGATTTGGAACTTTTACATAGATTCAATTCAGTAGCTCCATTCATAAACAGCCTGTATTCTATACATATTCTAAAATCACTTCCCTCAAAGAAATTATTAAGAAAGTTATTTTTAATCTCCAGCCCATCTATGTCTTTTAGTCAAATTGTGAAATTGCATCTATATGCAAACTGGTTATTTTACATCATCATGGAAAGAGATTTTTCTTTGGATTGAGGATATAAGTGAAAGACAGCATTTTGTAGTGCGTAGAAAATCGGATCTGAGGTCAGGAAGATCTGAGTTCAAATCTTACATTTAATATACACTATGTGACCATGAACAAGTCAGTTAACTGCTCTGAGCTTTAGTTCCTTTATTTATTAAACAACACAGCAATAACAACAGAGGACAGTCATATGATGCTTCAGTGGATAGAGTGCAGGACATGGAGTCAGGAATACTCATCTTCCTAAATTCAAATCTGACCTCTGACACTAAATTAGCTGTGTGACCCTGGGTAAGTCACTTAATCCTTTTTGCCCCAATTTCCTTATCTGTAAAATCAGTTGAAGAAGAAAATGCTGAAATGGGGTCATGAAGAGTCTGACATGACTGAAACAATTAAACAACACCTCCACAAAATGTTTCATATACAATCCCTTCTCTCTACTCATATAGCTGCCATCTTAGTTCAATTATCTAGACTATTGCAGTGGCATCCTTATTGGTCTCTCTATTTCAAATTTCAGCTCACTCCAGTCCAACCTCCGTATATCTTCCTAAGTGGTTTACCTTAAGCACAAACCTGACCATGTTACTCCCCTGTTCATTAAGCTAAAGTGGCCCCCTGATAAAAACTCCTCTGCTTTGCCTTTCACAACCTGACCCCAACTTACCTTTCCAGCCCTGCCCCCAGTGTATGGTCCAGCCAAACTGATCTTCTCTCTATTCCTTAAATATAAGCTCTCCATTTTCTATCTCCTTGATTTTACACCGGCAATACATGTACCCTCTGCCCGAAATGCATTTCTCTTCATCCTTGTCTCATAGAATTTGTATTTTCCCTCACAACAGTGTTTTAATATCACTTTCTATACAATTTTTCTGATCCTCCCAAGCTACCTTGTATTTAACTCCTTATAGTGATTTATGTAGAATGCAAAACAAATCTAAGGCAGTTAAATAAAAAGTTGTTGGGGGATGGGCAGGGAGAGCCATTTGATTTGTATACAGATATTCATTGCTATTTAATAAAAATGGAAATAAGACACACGATTTCCTAAACAATGAGAGTAATATTCTGAAATGAAGATACACTTTAAAACTGACATATAAAACCTAGTTCCCTCTAATCCCATTTACATAAGGCCCTGAATTAGTCTGTAAGAAAAATTTCAGACAATACACTTATGTTTAAAATGAATCCCCAATCTCAAAGCAATGAAAAAGAAAAGTGGATGCCCAATAACTGGAGAATAGCTAAACAAAGTCTAGTGTATGAATAAAATAGGATATTGTGTACTTTAAGTAACAATGAATATGAAGGATTTTTAATAAACATGAGATTTACATTAACGGTAAGAGTTAAGAAGGTAGAACCAGGAAAAAAAACAATGTAACATAATTACAACTATACAAATGGAGAAGCAAAAAATAGCAGAAACAAAACTAAATTTAGTTGTAATAATAGGACAACTAGGCATCTCAGTGGAAAAAGTACCAGGGAGACCTGAGTTCAAATCCTGCCTCAGTCACTTACTAGCTATGGAACCTTGAGAAAGTCACTTAATCCTGTTTGCCTCAGTTTCCTCATCTGTAAAATGAGCTGCAGAAGGAAATAGTAAACCACTCCAGTATCTTTGCCAAGAAAACACCAAAAGGAGTCAGGAAGAGTCAGACACAACTGAAAACCAACTAAACAACAAATAACAATAATCAAAAAGCTTTACACTTGGTTGAAGAGAGCTGAGAAAATATTTCCGTAGCTACTTTGAAGGTAGGAAGCCTATGGGTATGGATCATTGCATATACTGTCAGACTCAATCGATATGTTGGTTAATTTTTCAGAACTGCTTTCTAAAACCTCTCTTTTTGTTCTTTTTTTTTTGAAATATGAGGGGTGATTCTCTGGAGAGGGAAATTGAAAGTATACATTCAGAAATTAAAATGACATTAAAAAATCAACTTTTTAGCTAATAAACGAATACCTTATTTAGTATATAGTATGTATATATTTTATGAGATGCATACTTAGTGGGAGTATTGATTTTATTTCTAAATTGAATTAACTGAAATCATGAACTTCTTTAAAAACAGGCAACAGCAAAATTTCAGCTAGATTCATTAAAAACACTATAAGGTTCACATTCTGTAAGAGTCTTGATAGACATAGGGCTCCCACAAATTTAGGCCATTTCTCTTCAACAATTGGTTTAATGACAACGGCTAGGAAAGAAAGAATATAATCTTGGCCAATATTAATATTAATGAGTAGTTGAAATCCAGTAAAGGCTATGGTTTCTCAAACACATAAAAAAATCATTTTCATTATATCTTAAACTACTTCCATGTTTTCTCAGAAGTCAAAGTTTCTTTTTGTTTTAGTTTTTGCATGCACGTGTGTTTGTGTGTCTGTGTATGTATCTATGTGTCTGTGTGTTTAAATCAAAGACTAAGTACTTCATTTACCAACAAAGATTTCAGACCCTCCATAGCACAGGAGCTGTCGATTCTGAGTGGCTGTACTTTGAATATCAGTTAGTTAGCTAGCCTTCTACTGAAAATCAGAGAATGTACGTAAACTTCTCCTTGGACAATAGACAAATACTTGGGAAATTTATGATTTGATAAAACTTTCAATAGCTTATACTCTACTGGTATTAGCATCTAGAAATCAGGATTGCCATCACAGCATGATGAGGCAGAGGAGGTTGGCTTTAGTGGAGGCTACTTCATACTATATTCACCAAAATCAGAGGCTGAAAGGAGTAGCAGATGGAATTACTGAGCAGATGTGCTAGCAGATGTAAACCTTTCCAGTAGTAAGCAATATTTGAAAGATTGGGGGACACAAGAAAGTCACCAGTAAATGGGAGCAAGGCAAATGTCCTGATTTTTGAAAAATGCAAAAAAAAAAGTAGTATCTGAGACTATGGGCAAGTGAGTTAGACCTTGATTCCTAAGAAAATCTTTAGATTGGATCATTAAAGATGATTGAAAGAAATCTAGAAAGGGAAACAGCATTTATCTAGACCCAATATGGCTATATAATAAGGATTCTAATACATAACATTAATATATAACTTTAAGGTTATCAAAACAGCTTACCTATAATATTTAATTTGATTCTCATCAAAGCTTTGTGAGGTAGAGGTACTATTGTTATTTCCATTTTACAGGCAAGGAAACTGAGGTCCACAGAAGTTAAATAGCTTTTGCATAGCCACACAGCTGGTAAGAATCTAAGACACGATTCAATCTCAGGTCTTCTTGATCACAAATCAGTACTGTATCCAAAACTGACTCCTTTCTCAAGACTAGATGCTGCCTAATCAATGTTGGTAGACTTTGCTCTTCTCAGAAATACAATGATAAATTGCACACAAAAACACCTCCCAAAGACTCCTGATGGAAAATACCATCTACATCCAGAGAAAGAACTATGGAGACTGAAGGTAAACAGAAACATACTATTTTCACCTTTTTAATTCTTTTTTTCTAGTGGTTTTTCCTTTTGTTCTTACTCTTCTTTCACAACGTGACTAATGTGGAAGTGTGTTTAATGTAATTATACATGTATAACCTATATCAGATTACATGCTTTTTGCAGGAGACGCGAGGGAAAGAGGGAGAAATGATTTGGAACTCAAAATCTTATAAAAGTGAATAATAGAAAAAAAAATTTAAAAACAGTAGATTCTTCCAAGTCAACCTTATTTCCCTATTTGACAATTACTAAAGAACTAATCCAGAAAAATACTGTAGATACAGTTGACCTGGACTAACAAAACGTCTGAGAAAGTATTTCATATTATTATTGTGGAGAATATGAAGACATAAGGACTAGATCAATGGTCTCAAAATAGAATAGAAAAAGTTCCATGTAGGCAGCATATTTACTAAGAAAACTACAGACTAACATCACTCTGAATTGCATTTTTTAAAATTTACTTTGCTAAACATTCCCTTAATAAATTTTTAATTGATTAACTTATTTTTAGTTTTCAACAGACACTTTCACAAGATTTTGAATTCCAAATTTTTCCCCATCTGTCCCCTTCACCCACCCCAAGAGTTTATCCCTTTCTGATTGTCTCTTTCCCCAATCTGCCCTCTCTTCTATCACACTTCTCCCTTCTCTCATCTCCTTTCCCTCTATTTTCTTGTAGGGCAAAATAGATGTCTATGTCATTGTCTAAATGTCTTATTTCCCAGTTGCATGTAAAAATAATATTTAACATTCATTTTTAAAACTTTGAATTCCAACTTCTTTCCCTTCCTCCCTCCCTACCCATAACCACTGAGAAGGTAAGTAGTTCATTACAGATTATACATGTGTAGTCATGCAAAACACTTCCATAACAGTCATGATGTGAAAGACTATTTCACCTCCATCCTATCCTGCCTCCCATTTATTCTATTATCTCTTTTGTCCCTGAGCCTCCTCACAAGTATTTACTTCTAATTACCCCCCTCCTCCCATTTGTCCTCTCTTCCATCATTCCCCACATCCCACTTTTCCCCTTCCCCCCAACTTTCCTGTAGTGTAAGATAGATTTTCATATCAAATTTCCCTCTCACCTCCTCGTTCTTTCCCTCCATTGAAAAAGATTTTTCTAGCCTCTTTTATGTGAGAGATAATTGACCCCATTCTATTTCTCCCTTTCTCTTCCCAATATATTCCTCTCTCACTCCTCAATTTTATTTTTTAGATATCATCCCTTCATATTTAACTCACCCTGTGCCCTCTGTCTATATGTATATAATCACTCCAACTACCCTAATACTGAGAAGTCTCAAGAGTCAAAAATATTATCTTTCCAGGAAGGAATGTAAACAGTTCAACTTTAATGAGGTCTTTATGATTTCTCTTTCTTGTCTTCCTTTTCATGCTTCTCTTGATTCTTGTGTTTTAAAGTAAAATTTTCTATTCCGCTCTGGTCTTTTCATCAAGAATGCTTTAGTACTCTATTTCATTAAATGACCATTTTTCCCCTGAAATATTTATTCAGCTTTGCTGGGTAGATGATTCTTGGTTTTAATCGTAGCTCTTTTGACCTCTGGAATATCATATTCCAAGTCCTTGGATTCCTTAGTATAGAAGCTGCTAAATCCTGTGTTATCCTGATTGTATTTCCACAATACTTGACTTATTTCTTTCTAGCTACTTGCAATATTTTCTCCTTGGTCAGGGAGCTCTGGAATTTGGCTACAAATATTCCTAGAAGCTTTTCTTTTAGGATCTGTTTCAAGATGTGATAAGTGGGTTCTTTAAATATCTATTTTACTCTCTGGTTCTACAATATCAGGGCAGTTTTCCTTCATAATTTCTTGAAAGATGACATCTAAGCTCTTTTTTTTATTATGGCTTTCAGGTAATCCAATTATTTTTAAATTATCTGTCCTGGATCTATTTTCCAGATCAGTTGTTTTTCCAGTGAGATATTTCACATTGTCTGCTATTTTTTCATTCCTTTAGCTGTGTTTTATAATTTCTTGATTTTTCATAAAGTCATTAGTTTCCATCTGCTCCATTTAAAACTTTAAGGAATTATTTGCTTCAGTGAGCTTTTGGACTTCCTTTCCCATCTGGTCAATTCTGCTTTTTAAGGTATTCTTCTCCTCATTGCCTTTTGAATTTCTTTTGCCATTTGAACTTATTATTTAAGGTGCTACTTTCTTCAGCCTTTTTTGGGTCTCCTTTAGCAAGCAGTTGACTAATTTTTCATTATTTTCTTGCATCACTCTCATTTTCTTTTCCCAACTTTTGCTCCACTTCTCTTACTTGATTTTCAAAATCCTTTTTGAGCTCTTCTATGGCCTAAGACCAATTCATATTTTTCTTGGAGGCTTTGGGTGTAAGATCTTTGACTTTGTTGTCCTCTTCTCTTTGTATATATTGGTCATCCTTGTCACTCACATAAGAGTCTATGGTCTGACTCTTTTTCCAGTTTTTTCTCATTTTCCCAGTAGTTTAGTTAACTTTTGAGCTCTTTGTCAAGTTAGTTCTCTGCTTCTGGTGGGGGTGGGGTGGGTGTACTGTCAGATTATTGATTCCTACCACAGTCTGTGGCCCTAGAGCTCCAGAAACAGCAACTGACGCTGCCTCTGGGGCTGCCAGAAGCTCTTCCATCCCCTCTGCTGCCCTGGGGCTGAGGTCACACCACTCTACTCTCTCACACAGGTATGACAGGATGTTTTCACTGACCTCCCAATTTGTCCTTGGCATTTTGGGGTTGTGAAGTTTGGAAACCATCACCTGTGACAGAGATTCAGTCTCCCTAGACCTGTTCAGGTGCTGTCTGTGATAGACTGCCCTTGGGTCCAGTGTAGCACCATAGATGCTTCCTGTCGACCAGGCTATCTTGGGCTGGAGATTTGCTTCACTCTGTCATTTTGTGGGTTCTGCAGCTTCAGAAATTTGTTAGAATCATTTTTTACAGATATTTGACTGGGCTTGGGGAGAGAGCTCTAGCAAATCTCTTCTTTGACTCTGCTATCTTGGCTCCGCCCTCTCCCAATTACATTTTAATCTGCTTCTAGCAACATCGGAGAGTTTTATGACAGTAAGTCTGACACCCCTGAACTATGTGATAATATCATTAAGTGGATTCCAAATTTTTAGTAGATCAGACAGTCATTAGTGCTTAAATATCAATTTGGATGGAGGTCTCCAGTGTAATACTCACTGGGATCTGTTCTTGGCCCTGTGCTGTTTCATAATTAATTTTTAATTAAAATTGATGATTTGGATAAAGGTATACCTCACATAGTCCATGTGATCCGGTTTGTATAGGACACAAAGCTGGCAGGGGTAGTGAACACAGGATGGTGAAGTCAGAACTAGAAAGGCCTAAGGAATGTTAGCTAGTCCAAGGAATGTTGGACTGAGTCAAAACAGATAAAATTCAATCGGAAAAATGGAATGCCTTACACTTAGATTAAAAAACAACAGTTTCACAAATACAGAATATGGAAGGTATGGTTAGGTAACAGTTTCTCTGAAAGAGAGTGGGTTAGACAAAAAAAGCTAACTTGATTTTGCGCTTTATTAAGAAATCTCATCCACCATTAAACCTTGTCCACAACATTGTGCTTAATGCTAAGTGCCATATTTTAAGGATACTAATGAGTACATGGGCATCCTAAGAAAGGCAAAGGAAGGACCCCTGAATTCTTATCATTTAAGGACAAGTTGAAGTAACTGAAAATATTTAATATGGAGAAAAGAAGACTCAGGAGAAATAAAATAGCTGTCTTAAAGAATGGGAAGACTGTCATGTGTGAAAGAAATTAGGTTTGTTCTCTTTGTCCTGAGTGGTGCAGAACTACAAGTAATCAATGGAGGTTTTAAAGAGGGAAATTTTGATTTTATGTCAGGAAAAATATCCTACCACTTAGAGATGTCCAAAAGTGGAATGGCTGTCTTAAGAAATTATATTCCTCTCTGGAGGTATTCAAGTTGAAGTTGAAAAACACTTACTGGGTATTACAGTGGGGATAATTTTTGCATATTTTTTGGACTAGATGGTCATTGAGGTCCTTTTCAACTTTCAAATTCTGTGATTCTCTGAAATTAATTTTATTTTTAAAACAAATATATTGAAACAAATTTTTAGTATTCTATTATATATGTGTGTATTTATACATATATATGTAGGACTTATAAGTATATATCTTTGAAGAGTTTAGATTTAGATTGAATAAATTCTTTTACTGACTGAGTTTAAGAATCCAAGAATTTGAGAGATGAAAAGGACCTCATTAGTTATCTAGTTAAACTCAGACCTGAAAGGAATCTTTGATATAACGTAACAGATCATCCAGCCTCTGCTTTGGGCTACATTAAGAGAAGTAAGACTTCCAGGAACAAGGAGATAATAATTCCACTGTCCTCTGCCTTCCAAAGAAGGAGCACCCATCATCTCTTCAGGCAGTCCATTCCACTTTGGCACAGTTCTAATTATTAAGGCTGCCTTTCCTTCTGCATCCATCTTTTGTGGGAGAAATGTATGAAACAACAATGAGATGGAGGAATGGAAACTGAGCAGAATAAGGAAAAAGTATAAGTGATTTAAAGAGTTTTGACTTTATAGAGATGGCCAGATACTGATTTTAAGGGAAAGGAATTTGAAAAATTTGGGAGAAATTAAAGGAAATTTGAAAGGGAAACTGCTGATACTCCTTGAAAAAAAAAAAAAAGAAGAGAAAATGCCAAAAAAAAATGGAAAGAACCAATCTTCCCATTCTGACATATCACCATATTTCTCAGTTAGGCTATTTCATGTGTTAGTTGCTTCATTTGAATCATGCTTATAAGCCTTTCTACATTCTAGTTATCATCCTCCTTCCTACACTCTGTCCCATTTACACATCTGACATCCTGTTTTGGAAACACTTGGCAGTTGAAATGCAAAATTGCAATGGAATTTTATCTTTAAGTACAGGGGCACCACATATGTATTCAATTTCTATTAAATGACACAAATAGCATACTAAATGCTGTATATATAGTCCCAATTGATAACCAGAAAGCTTTGTTGAGGAATAAATGCCTTGTAAGTGTTATTGAATGTCAGTAAACATATACTATGTAATTGATGTCTTTAAAAAAAATAAGGATGCCTCCAGATTTAATAAGGTTGAACAAGTCACATCCATAATTGCCTTAGCCAGGGTTCAACTTACAAGGTTGGTCCATTCTCATAACTCAAAACATACATGTATTAGTAACTGAGAACAGAAAGAGGGTAAAGACATTGCATAAGGATTCTACTTTAAAACCGTGCTTGAAATATCTGGGCTTTACTTAGCATCCTAGACAAAATATATTATGAAAAAGGTCCCACATTCTTTCAATACCTGGACATCTTAGAGTCTCTAGATCATTGACTTCTCAGTCAACAGAACCACTAACTGTGCTTAAAATAATTTTTTAGGTCAACATCACATTTTCTCTTCACAAACTTCTACTATGAAGCATTTCTAAGAAGAGATGATTTCTTAAGACTATTTTTTTTTTCTTTATCCAGAGCCCAAGGAAAGGTTAAACCTTCACTCAGGCAGCATCAAGGCCTTCCTTAGCATCTACCAGCAATGAGGTTTATGACAAATGAGGAGCCAGGCTTCCAGCTGAATTTCAGTTTAGTTATTTTTGTTTTAATGTATGTGTGAATCAATTAATCCTGTCATGGAAGGGCATCGTAAACTGTGTGCCAGAGTTAATGAGTCAGACATTATCACATCATTACACCAGCTGGCATCATGAAGCATGTGTTGTTTGTCATAATATACACTGCCATGCTTACCAGCCATTAATTGTTTACACGAGCAGTCATATTTTTCTTCAAAGAACCTTCAGCGACTGGTTAATATTTTGAAAGCTTCTTAAGTGAATAACTCTTCCAAGCAAAAGATAATATCATTAAAAGAACCCACATCCATTGCAAAGTGAACCAAAGACAGGAGACAAAGTGATTAGGTAATTCACAGACAGTCCCAACGCTGCAAACTCCAATCGTGCAAAGAGCTCAAATGAGTCACCCTTATTGTTAACTTAGGTCACTCTAGACATGACCTCCAGGCAAGAGGAAAGAGACTAAGTTGTGGAAAATCATTAGAGAAAATTCTCCCCCTGAAAATGTTTAGGGAAGCCATTAGCTACTGTGTTAAGCCCATCTATTGACCATTTGAGCTTCCAGAGACAGAAGTCTTCATTGAGTTCCCTCCCCTCTTTCTGTTAATAATAGAAGGTTGGCTATTGTGATTTCTGAGGCTTGTAAAGACACTGAGAGGCTATTCTCAGCCTCAGCACCAGCTTTCTGGTGCCTTTAGTGTCATGGAGTCAAAAGGCTACTGGAGTGAGGAATGATGAAGTTACCCAGAGGTCCATCATGCTGAATTTGTGGCACCTGTATTCACTTGACTTTAGTGAGTCATCTTGTCATAGGACTTCAGGTCTTAAAAGCCTCCTCTGTAGCTTCTCTCTTTATACCATATGGATATAGATGAGATCACTCTGCCATATTGGAAGGAAAGGGGATTGAGTTCAAATGCAGAACATCATACATCTGTAGAACATCTGGGCACAACTGAAGATCATTTCATCATCCACTCTTTAAGGCAGGCTCTCTTTGGACCCCAGAGTAAGACAGCCCACAACCCTGGGTCCACATGTGCACAGGTCCCATAGGCTTAGCATCCTGGACCATACAGAACAAGCACTGAGGGAAATGAGAAAGAAAGGCAAATCTTACATCTTGGCTTCTAGAACTCTCCAAAATGTTTGCCCAAATTCCTCCAGTTTCTCACATAGTCATTGTATCATGAGCTAGGCAAAGATGAACTGGCTTAACAGTTTTAAACCAACAATGATGACAGTACAGACCTAGCTGAAATAGTTTCTGTCCTCCAGCGCAGATGCAGGCAAAGCGTCTGGAGCTTGTCACTATTTGCAGTCCCAGTAGTGTCCTTCTGCCCCTGCATCTGTTACTAACAGCTTGTTTTCAAATGTACCTTTAAAAAATTAAATTACCTCTAAATGATAAGTAAAATACAGGGGTATCCTGGTGTAGATGATAAAGAACTAACCTTGGTCAGGGAATCCTGAAGTCCAATCTTACTTCTAATGCATACTCATTATGAGACCCTCAGCAAGTCTCAGTGCTCCTCCTCCTTGTCTCCTATCCTCTGGTGTTCTACCCAAAAGCTGCCTTTTTTCCTCTGGGTTTACTGGCTACATTTCTTGCTTAAAGATCAAGCTTTAAACCCAATTCACTCTGGAGCTCATAGACTGAACAACAAGTCCCCACCCACCTAGCAAGGAGTGAAATTGCTAAATAGTAATTGTTTCTCTTTTACCCAGGAACCCTGGGGTCTTCCCCTCCTGGTTTGATTTTTTTTTTTTATTAAAGGGGATATTCCATGAGAAACTATTTATAGAAGATTATTCATTGAACGAGCGTATCTCACTCAAAGTGAGAATGTGATAAGTGAGACCTTAGCCTGAAAGGGACAGGGTCACACATTGCATGCTGGGCCATCTCCAGCCATCCTGATGAATATCAAGCCACTGGGCTCAGATGACTATGGAGAAGAAACTGAGGTTGGTGACCTTGCACCGCCCTCCCTCACTCTAATCAAAGTCAAGTGCAAGTCATATCATCATCTTGATGTCATGGTTCTCTTCGAGGACAAAGGACAAACACAACATCTCAGTGTCCCCTGCTCAGAAACATGATGGTTAACTATTTAACAACCTACTCTTAGAAAGAAATGTGTAGGTATGTATGTGTCTGTCTGTCTGTCTGTATGTATGAAGTGATTTTTAAAGAAAGTTTAATCTAGATTAAATGTTTCTTTATCATTTTCTTAACTCTAGACAATTAAAAAAATAAATGAAGCCCTGATTTATAGCATTTGGTTATATCTAAGGTGTAAATGCTCACACTGAAAATGAAACAATCCACTGCTAAGTCAGTTGGAACTGGCCCCAGGACTCTCCTGCCCTAAGCACCTTTCCAAGACTCTAGCTGCAGAACAGTTTTTGATTAATATTAGTACAAGGGGGTTCCTCATCAGGAGTTCTCTACACCAATAAGACCAAAAATAAAACTGAGACAATTTTTTTTAAAAAAATGCCTTATCCAAATGACAAGCACTACCAATGTGTGCCAGCTGTGAGAAAATGCATTTGAACAGTGGACTAAGAGTTAGGAGAGCTGGGTTTAAGAGAGAACTACCATTTTCTGTGTGACTGTGAAGAAGTCACATACTGCTCAGGCCTCTGTTTCTTCATATATGAACTTGGGAGTATGGAACTTGGTGTTTCACAAGTAGACTTCAAGCTTTAACCATCTATGAATTTTAAACTTAAGTGCCTACTCCAACTTTTGAATAATTTAATCCTAATACATGTAGTAAGAATAATGGTGGAAGGTGCAATGTCTGTAAGAAGTTAGCCTTAAAAACAATCACCCCTATCTGAAGTCTTCCCTCTTCCCTTCCCAGAGAGCCATCCATAGTAATAAATAATAATTTAAAATCAGCTAAATAAAATTAACTTGTCATTCAAATCTAACAATATATAGTATTTCCTGCTTTGCAATCCTAACCTCTGCAAAGAAGGGAATAGGTTCATTTCATGCTCTTGAGCCCAGGTTTGATTACAATAATTACATATATTCAGTTTCATTTGTTTTGTTCTTTGCATTTTGGTAATCATTAGATATACTTTTTTCTGTTTTTGCTTACACTGCATCAGTTCATATTTGTCCTCTAATGCTTCTATGAATTCTTCTGACTCATTATTTCTTGGAGTGCAATCATATTTCTTTACATTCATGTACTACAATTTGTTTAGCCATTTCCAAGTCATTGGCCCCTACTTTGCTAATACAGAAAGTGCTGCGATGAAAATTTTGATATGTATGTATGTATGTATGTATGTATGTATGTATGTATGTATATAGAAGCAAAGAACCTAGGTTGTAACATTCCTAACTTTTCTGTTGCCACTGAATATAATCTGTGATTGGAACAAGTTCATTTGATATCATCTTATAGGACACAAGTCCTAGGGAGTTCCTTGAGGCACAGAGAGAGTAAGTGACTTGATGGAAGTTTCCAATTTGGTATCAAAAGATAAATTCAGATTTTCTTGACTTTTCAGCAAGAACATCAGAATATTACCTATTATCTCACACTGTCTCTACCTTTCATCTATAATGATCCAGAAAGAAAAGTAAATGTTTTAAAAACCAATCAAAATCAAGTTCTTTAAGAGTGAAGACTATTTGACCTCTACCTGTAACCTTAGTGATGATCACAGTACCTGTAATATACTAAGTTCTTAATAAATGCTTGATTGATTCAATCCGTCTGAAATATTTTATTCTATAAGAAAAAAATATAGGATCATAGATGCAATTCAGGGAGGATCACAAAGGTCATCTATTCTTACCCTGTAACTTTACAGATGAGTAAACTGAGGTCCCAAGAGAACAAATGCTTAATCAAGGTCACAGAAGTGTTAAGAGTTAAGTGGGATGTGAACTCAGGTCCTCTGATTCCAGTCAGTACTTTTTTATTTACTGGGATTGGTTGCTAAGGAAAGGGTGCAAAGCTATAATTGTGCTCAAGAGACTAGTTATACAGCCACAATCTTGTCGTGTCATCATTTCTCTGATGTCAAGGTCTTCTTTGAAAACGAAGGATGAACACAGAGGTTACTTCAATAGGGGGTAACAGCTATCTGATACACCTAAGCAACAGTAAACGCAAAGTACTTTATACAAAGAGTAGGAAGTAAGAAGAAAGAGGTGTTCCAAAATTGAGATCTTACTGGCAAATACAATGAACAAAATCTCAAGATCCTGGAATGCTACAGGCAGCTCAGTGGTGGTAATCACTGGTTTTTCAAAAGGCCAAAGAGATAAAAACGCTTTAGAGGCCACAATCACATCCAAATTGGGAAAGTGAGGGTTATCCATGACTTCCAGATTTCCAAAGGGCTCAAAATCCAATTTTGATAGTGCCCAAAGTGCCACAATTGTACTAAACATTCCGATAGCCTTTTCCAATGATTTGTCTTCAGGCCCCCAGCAACAAAGCATGGGCAGAAGTTGCAACAGCCATATGTCTCTCAAGTCTCATCTTTTTCCTTTCCAAATGGTAATCTGGAGTTATTGCTGACACAATAGCTTCTGTGGCAAGCCCTGCTTGCCTTTGAAAACTGAAGCATGTCTGTTTTGGTGACCTGCTGGACTTTATGGATTTAAGCACATGAAAATCTAGAGAAGCTCTCAATGGTTTTAATATTAAAATGTGGAATCTATCCTTTTCATTACACCTTAAAGAAAATATCATATCCTGGTTCAAAGGACATGCCTTGAAGCACTGATATTTGTAAAGTCTTGATATTTTCATGCTCACATGTAAATAAATTAGACACATATGAATAGAAGTTCCTTTAATTTACCAGAATTCTAAGTAGGATTCATAGGTGGGGAACCTCTGGCCTTAGCACCACATGTGGCCTTCTAGGTCATTAAATGTGGCCTTTTGACTGAATCCAAAGCAAAAGGACCTGAAGACTACATGTGGCCTTAAGACTCCAGGTTCCTCACTCCTGGGATAAACTATTATCATGGGATAAGATTACTTTCTGTTCTTTCAGATGATTTTTTTTTTATAAGGCAGTACATATCCACACTGAGTAGGAGAGGAGAGGTATCTTTCCCCAAAATATGAACACGTTATTTAATTAATTATTTTACCTAATTAAGTGTCCACTGTAGAGGCTGCAAACATAATAAAAAAATAAACTTCCACACTCTAATTAGTGGCAGGAATTCTCATGTACCTTCTTTTAGAAGATTGTAACAAACCTCACCCTCATACGATATGGCTTCACACATACCAAATAATTTTATTTTCCACATAATTCATGGAAAACACTAATTGTCAGTTTTACGTTTCCACCCATAGACTTGATAAAGTTAGTTAATTTTTTCCTGAGTTTGATTAGTTCTATGTTCTTACATTCTCTCTTTCCCTGTCACCTCTATATTCAACACTTTCCTCTTTTGCCTTACTGTTTCAGTTTCTAGAGGGGAGAGATTATGCCCAGTTAACTCACCTAATCCACACAAATTGTGACACTCTTTGTTCTAGCAGTGTATAAATATGTTACAGTCCTAAATCCAAATAAATCATAGCTTGAAATTAAATAAGTCCAAAGCTCAGACTGGGTTTACAACCCATTGTTTGAGAGGGACAGGTAGTTAACACAGTGTTAGACCCGGATTCAGGAAGACTCACTTTTTGTGTTCGAATCTGGCTTTAGACACTTATTATCTGTGTGACCCTGGGCAAGTCATTTAACTTTGTTTCCTTAGTTGCCTTATCTATAAAATGAGCCAGAGAAGGACATGACAAATCACCCCATAATCTTTGCCAAGAAAAATCCAAATGGTGTCACAAAGAGTCAGACATAAATGAAAAATGATTGAACCACCATCTTTGAGAAGGGAAAAGCTCAGAAGATTAGCATTTAACCTCACTGAAGAAGAAACATAGGAAGCTTAGAACCTTTGTCCAAGTTATGAACTGAAAATATTTGATGAATAAGACTACATAGTAGGAGGCTTGTGATTTTGTATAAGTTGTGACAGGATGTATGAGTGCATATGTGTAGTTAGATGAGTTGTTACTTTCTTCACAATTTATTCCCTAAGCCCTCTTCCTCCTTAAAGTTGGGACAATCTCAACTCTCTTTACTCATGGAGTAATATAACTTTTGAGCATCATCATCATTGTCATCGTCACTATCGTCATTGGTCAGTCAAAAATTATTGATTGAACTTTTTGAAAAAAAAATCATATATTAGTAGACCAAAAATGGTGTGTTCCGTGCTGGTCAAAGGAGTCAGTTAGGCAGTCCCTCCCCTGTAGAAAATGAATCTGCCATGTAAACAATCAATCCTTTGGAACATCTTTCTCTGGAGAAAGAGAGGGGAGAATGATATAACTAACAATTCTATGCAGCATATATTATTTGGAAATAGTTGTTTCAGTATGGGTCAAAATGTGTATTTTGGGGAATGAGAGGGAACATATTTATTTAAATAATGCTCATTCAAAATGTCTGCTACCAATTAGAGAGTGGAAGCTTTTTACACTTATTTGGATAAGCTTTTATAAACATTCCAAATTTAAATTCTATGATTCTGATTCAACGATTCTATAAAGAGTAATTATGCGTTCTAATCCAAAAAATACATGACATCATTTGAGGAGTTCCTCTATTAAAATCCTGTAGAGATCTTTTTTGACTGGATATGTTTTACTGTATCACAAATTTAGATAAGTAGGGCTCACATAATGGAGAAGGATTGGGGTTGTCTTGGCTAGGAAGAAAGCATATTCACATGTATAATGAAGTTCAAAAATACACTTTAAAAGAGGAAACGAAAATTTCATATCATCCTGCTTAGTCACAGTATCTCTTTCTCTTGGTTAATAATTTTAAAAAAATAATTGATACATATGCATTTTTACCAGTACATTTAGCTAAATAGCTAATAAACAGGTGGGGATCACTAAAATGTATTTTTAAAGGCTTCATCAAATTCATGCTAGCTAGGTCAAGGGAAGAACACTGGAATACAATCTGCCCAGTGACCACCCATCTGTCTGTTGTTAGGCTAACATAATTAGCACATGGCTTTTTGCCTCATTCTTTGGCAACCTTAGAATACCAACATCCTGCTCTTCTCATATATTCTGGAGGATCTGTTTTTCTTTTGGACTACATATAATTCAGTATTCAAATAATAAAGTACAGCTAGTTTCTTTGGAAATAATAATAATAATCATTTACATCTCAATAGGACTTTCCTCTCAATAATTCTCTAAGGCAAGCAGTTCAAGTATTAGCATCCACATTTTATAGAGGCACAAACAAAGACTTAATAATAAGCCAACAAAAATTCTAATTACATTTTACAATCAGAAAAATTCTGGTACACTGTAAGTCTCCTGGCCAAGTTTCCAACGTGACTCCAAATAAACATAGAATTCTTCCCACCTTGAATTTCTGTCAGAAGTGCTATATAGTCCAAATATAATAATAAAATTTCCTTTGTACACTATTTTCAGATTTTGGTACCTTAGTCAAGACTGCCCAAATAACTATCTACTTAAAGGGAACTGTGGAAGAATTCACGCACAAGTGGGAGTCACATCCTAGTCCTGGTTCTTCAACTAACTTCTGGTGATCTCGAGTAAGTACCTTAACCTCCCTGTCCCCCCTAACTATCTACTTAAAGGGAACTGTGGAAGAATTCACGCACAAGTGGGAGTCACATCCTAGTCCTGGTTCTTCAACTAACTTCTGGTGATCTCGAGTAAGTACCTTAACCTCCCTGTCCCCCCTTTTCCTCCTCTGTCAAAGAAGGGTAGGGTTGGTCAAAATGATGTCAAAGACCTCTTGCTGACTGAAAATTCCTTGGCCATGGTTTCAACTCAGATTCACTTTCTCCACAAGAGTTCAACTAAAGTCATCCATCAAATATTCAAATATAGGTGTTTCATGGATTAGGAAATATAATTGCTATTTATAAAATCATAGAATTTAAGTTGGAAGGGTCCTCAAAGGCCGTCATTCAAACAGGAAATATCTTCCAAGTAAAAGTGGAGTACCACCCCCTAAATGCTTGTTGAAAGACTTACTGACAATGGACAAGGCAAGCTGTGTGGAATACCCTCTCATATAAGTATTCATCTGCAGACAAACTGGAAAGTAGGATAGATTGCTGCTCACTTATATAATACTGCCCTACAAGAGACAGAGAATAAGAAATGCAGAGCAAGGAAGACACAAGTTATGTCCCTAAAATGGTAAGGGTCAGGGAACAGGATGAGAAAAGAGTAAGCATTTGTATAGGTGCTACTATGTGCCAGTCACTGTTCTAAGTGCTTTTTACAAACATCTTACTTGAATCTCAAAATAAGCCTTGGGGATAGGTTCATTCTTATCCCTATTTTGGGGTTTAGAAAACTGAGACAAACAGAGTTTAAGTGAATTACCCTAGGTTACACAGCTAGCAAATCTAGACTTGAATTTAGGTCTTTCTGGATCCAAGTTCAACATTCTATTCATCAACATTAGGAGTCCCTTCCCTATATTCATTGGCTCACAAAATTTATTCTGCTGTGTTTAGGGGGCTTTTGATTCATTTCAGATTATTAATATCTCTCCTACTAAATAGCTTAATTTGGTTTTGGAAAACTATTTCAAAGTATTTCCATTGAGTTTGCAATTTTTAGGAAATGACTATTCCTGTCCCATTCCACACTGTAAGTTTTACCTAAACTGGCACCTTTCCCCAAATATCAATCTGCATAATTAATACTAAGGATGATCAGAAAGAAGTTTTGTTTTATCAGAAAGTAGTGTTGAATGGGAGGGCTAAAAGATAACAATGAAAGAACAGAGAGAAAAGGTGGAGAAGTACAGTGCATGGATACATCAAGCCAATGCCAAGAGCACCTAACTATAGAAGAAATAGTCTTTTCCTACTATCAGATCCTTCCCTTCATGAGTATTTGGGGATGCCAAAAACTCAGAAATATTTCTCAGTTAATTAGATTTGTTCAGCGTTGGAAAGGACTCACCACCTACTACTCTCATCAAAGCAATTTTTCAGCACAACAATTCTTCCGTTACCAATGAGCAGCAACATGAACAATGTGCTATCACAATTTCTCAGGAGAGGAAAGTTGGGGATCACAATACCCAAACACAATATCACCTACTCACATGGTACCTTGTCCCAAGATGGAGGGTGAATTCCAGACTCCTGAAATGACTCAATTCTTTTTGGATCTTTCACCCAAAATTCTTTACAGAGTCCTTCCCAGAAGCAGTTAGCTACAAAACTTCACAAGTTGGTGAATCTGAGGGAACATCTCCATAGAAACACAGGTTATGCTAAAAACAAATGAATATATTCGATTTTGGAAAGCAGCAGTTGGGGGATCAGAAAAGGCTTCATTTAGAAGGTGGTGATAGAGTTGTCTTAAATGGAGCCAGAATTTTCTAAGAAACTGAGGTAAGGAGGGATGCATTAGAAGCACGAGGGACAACCAGTGTAAAGCTGAAGGTGATGGAGGGGTGTGTGTGGAACAGTAAGTAGGTAAGTATGGAATAAAGAGTGTGAAAATGGAAACCTGGAAAGGTAGGAAGAAGCCAACTGCAACGTTTTAAATCTGAAATAGAGGAATTCATTTCTTCTCTAGGTAATGTGAAATCACAGGAGTTTAGTGAACAGTAGATTGACAAAATCAGTGTCTCACTGATCGAACTGAATACATAAATTAGCTAAGATAGAATTGTCATTTTTATTATATTGGCTTTCCTTACTCATAAGCAATTAATATTTCTGGCTTTATTTGGGTGAAGTGTTTTGTAATTGAGTTGATATAATCCCTGGGTTCATCTTGACAGGTAGACTTCCACATATTTATGTTGTTTGCAGCTTTTTAAAATGGAATTTCTTTTCCTGTCTCTTGCTCCTGGGTTTTGTTGGTAGTATACAGTAAGCTAATAAATAATATGGGTTTATTTTGTGACCTATAGTTTTGCTGAAGTTTCAAATAGTTATTGGGTTTTGTTTCTTTGTTTTTCTCTTGGGTTCTTGGTATCATCTGTGAAGAGTGATAGCTTTGTTTCCTCGCTACATATTTTTATTCCATAAATTTATTTTTTTTGTCTTATTCCTATTGCTAGAATTTCAAGTACAATACTGAATAACAATGGTGATGATGGATATCCTTGCTTCACTCCTGGTCTTATTGGGAGGATTTTAAGTTTCTTCCTGTTACAGATAATGCTAGTTCTTGGCTTTGCATGGATACTACTTATCATTTTAAGAAAGTTTCCTTTTATTCCTATGCTTTCTAGTGTTTTTAACAGTTATGCGTATTATATTTTGAAAAGACTTTTTCTGAATTTATTGATAAAATCACATGATATTTGTTGGTCTTGTTATGGAA
The DNA here is from genome assembly GCF_028372415.1 of Notamacropus eugenii. Classification (NCBI taxonomy): domain Eukaryota; kingdom Metazoa; phylum Chordata; class Mammalia; order Diprotodontia; family Macropodidae; genus Notamacropus; species Notamacropus eugenii. The sequence continues at coordinate 147,159,462 of NC_092878.1, forward strand.
ATAGCCAAGCACGCTGATAGTTTTCCTAATACTGAGCCAGTCCTCCCCTCCTGGTAAAAGTCCCAATTGGCCATAGTCTTTGAGAAATATTTTGTGATATATATATATATATGTGTGTGTGTGTGTGTGTGTGTGTGTGTGTGTGTGCGTGTATACATATATATTATACACGCACACACACATGCACACACATAATATGCTGTTGTAATCCCCTTGCTAATACTTTGCTTAAATTTTTTGTACCAATTTTCATTGGAAATTGGTCTATAGTTTTCTTTCCGTGTTTTTGTTCTCCCTGGTTTGGTATCAACATATATTTCTGTCATAAAAGAAATGTGATAATACTCTTCCTTTACCTTCCTTTTTAAAAATGACATAGCACAACTCTGTATTATAAATGCTCCCAAATCTACCCTAAAGTGTGTTTCCCCTCTTGCAAAAAAAGCAAAATTAGCAAGGTTGGGCAGCTTGGACCTTACAAATATTTTTCAACTAGTAGACTGTTTAAGGGGTGGAGCCATGATGCTGAAATAGAGGCAGCAATCCAGCTGAACTCTCCCAATATTCCTCAGCAAACAACTTTAAAATTCTTTCTCAAAACAAATTTGGAGCAGCAGAGCCAACAAAAAGTCAGACTGAGACATTTTTTCAAGCCTAAAATAAATTAAAGGGTCAGTAGGAGAGGTCTGTGACACCAGGGGAAGGCCCACACAGAGTGCACAAGCAGCTGGGTCAAGATAAAAAAGAGAGAGAAGAAGGGAGGGAGGGAGAAAGGGAGAGAGACAGAGAGAGAGAGAGAGAGAGAGAGAGAGAGAGAGAGAGAGAGAGAGAGAGAGAGAGAGAGAGAGAGAGAGAGAGAGAGAGAAACTACGTGTGAGAGAAACTATGTGTGAGAGATGGGGGGAAAGATACACAGTTAATAATCATAATTCATAATGTGAATAGGATGAGCTCACCCACAAAATGGAGACAGGAAGTCACATGGATTAGAAACTCGAATCCAACAATATATTGTTTACAAGAGAGAATTCTGAAAAGAAAAGACATACAGAGTTTAAGTTAAAGAGCTAGAACAGAAGTTATTATGCTTCAGATAAGGTTCAAAAAAAAGCAGGAGTAGCAATCCAGATCTCAAATGAAGCAAAAGCAAAAATTGGCCTAATTAAAAGATTCAATTATGAAAATTATATTTTGCTTAAAAGGTACCATAAATAATGAAGAGCTATCAAAAAATTTAAAATGAGTTTCTGTGACAAAGACCTCATTTATCATAGGAAATTGGATCAAATTTATAAAAATAAGATCCATTCCCCAATTTATAAGTGGTCAAAGGACATAAATATGTACTTTTCAGAAGACCTCAAAATGATCATAAATTCTAAAATAAATCACTATTTATTAGAGAAATCGAAATTGAAACAATCCTGAAGTACCACCTCACGCATCAGAAATGACTAATGCTGGAGGGGATGAGAGAAAATAGGTACACTCCTAAATGTTGGTTGAGTTGTGAACTGATCTAACCATTCTGGAACTAAGCCCAAATGATCTAGCAAGACAATTACTAAGTCTATCTCACAGAGAAATCAAAGTAAAAGAAAAAGGACCTGTGTGTACAAAAATATTTATAGCAGTTCTCTTTTGTGGTGGCAAAGAATTGAAAATTAAAGGAATTCTCATCCATCAGAAAATGGCTGAAGAAGTGATAGCATATGATTGTGGTGGAATATTATCAGTTTATAAGAAATGACAAGACAGGGGCGGTTTCAGGGGAAAATGATTGGTAATACCTCTATAAACTGTTGCAAAGTGAAGTGAAAAGAGCCAGATCACTGTGACCAATAACAGCAAAGTTGTGATGATGATCAACTGTGAAAGATTCAGTTATTCTGATAAATATAATGATCCAAGACAATTCCAAAGTATTCATAAATAATGTTATTCACCTCCAGAGACAGAAATAATGAAACTGAAATGGAAATTGAAGTATAATTTTCTCTTCCTTCTTTTCTTTCTTCCTTTCCCTCCTTCCTTCTTTCCTTTCAATATGGCTACTATGGAAATATGTTTTACATGATTTCATATGTATAATATCACACTGTTTGTCTTCTCAGTGGGTAGGGAAGGTATAAGAGGGAGGGAGAGAATTTGGAACTCAAAATTTTAAAAGCAAAGATGATTGAAATAAATAAAATTGTATAATAAATATAATTATAATTTTTATTTTAATTTTTAAAACAAAAAAATGAGAAAGCATAAGGCTGAAAAATAAATGCTTGTTGACTTGGTGGGAAAATACATTCTGTAGCTTTAAGAAATCAGCTGGGGTAATATGGGAGTGGGGCTAGGGGATTGGAAATAAGGGTTATAGTGGGGACACAGTACTGTCTCTCACACCTGATATACCATATGTCAAAATACCGACTTAGTGCATTTCTCTGAGATGAAATGGAGAAGGATTTTTTTTATCATCAAAATTAAATGAGACCTAGGGAAAGGGACATTAGATCAGTGCACTTTGCTGCTCCATATTGAGAAAATGATTTTACCTCTTACATGGACTTATTGTAATTGTATAAAGGCTTTCAATCTCCCAAAACTATAATTAAATCTGTAATCCTGACCTGCTTGATATGAGCTATACAATTACTTTGAGTATATTTGTACTAAATATACTCAATCCATTCTCACAAAGCTCAAAATGTCCACAGATTCTGGTATAGGATATCCTGGACAAAGGCTGGATTATGACTACAGGGGAAAAGGAGACAGGCTTGACTCCTGATTAACCCTTGAAAGTAGATTATCCTTTGGGACCATGTGAAATCTGTGTTCTGCTCTGACATCTGAATGGGGCATGGGACCACAGAGGTGGGGAGTACATTTTACTCATGGTTAGAACACTGTCATATCATATATAATGGGCACAAAATTTTGGGATATCAGAACTGAAAGGGATCTTTGATATCTTCTAGTTTAAATGTTACTTGAGGAAAAAAGGTGATAATTTTCTTCATGAAATCGTACTACTAAATGAAATGAAATTTATGGCTTATGAAATTGTTTCTACTAAAACATCTGTTTGAAGAAGGTCATGTTAACTTTATGATGCTTTCACCAAAGGTTTTTTTGTTATGTATTAGGCTTCCTTTCATAAATCAACTTAATATCTCAATGGATTGGAGAAGTAGCAAGTATACCAAAGGAAAGCAATCTAAGCTTTATATATGTATGTGTGTATAAGTATGTATGAATGTAGTTTGTATGTATGTATATGTATATATTATGAATATGTATATGTATGTAAAGATATAGGTATATGTGTATATGTGTTCATATATGCATACATCTATATACACATCCATGTATTTATATATGTATATACATGTATGCATATGTTCACACGCATTTTTTAAAAGAATAAAACAAATAACCAGCATCACAAATTTCTGTGTTGGCATTGGCATTGTCATTATGAATTTCTTTTATAAAACAATTTCTTCCACTAACCTACTTGCCCCTGGAATTTGAAGGATAGCTCAACTTTCATACTCTTTGTATAAATCTTAATGTAGTGTTCAGAAGGCCCAACTCCATTCAGCATATCATTATGTAAGGTTTACAAGGTGAATGCTTCACAGAAGCCCTATGAGATAAGTACTAAATATTATCATCCCTGTTTCACAGATGAGTAGATGTTAGAGGCAGGCCTTGGAATGATGTCTCCGGCCCAATGCTGAAATCACAAGATCAAAAGTTGAGAGCTGAAAGGGAACCTAGAGGTCATGAAGTCCACCTGCAGTAACAGGAACAGAGATGGTAAATAACTTATCCAGGATCATGCAGTTAATAAGAATCTGTGTCAAGATTCAAACTCTTGTCTTTCCTGACTCCAATTTTACTTCTCTTTTCACTGTATCATGTAGTAATTTCCCAGTTACTGCTCAGTCCACGGTTCTTCTTAGTTTATCATTAGAGAATTTGGGAGGGCAGCTGTATTGTACTAAAGTCTCCTATTCTACCATCTTCCTTCAGTCGCTAAGGTGATGCTTTTCCATGTCTTCTTTCAGTCCTACAAATATGATATATCAAATATGCTTTAACCTGGTTCTCTTAATCTCTCATAGGTACCATTTTCTCCTTAGTCTACCTCTTCCAAAATGCTGATTTGTATTGACTTTTTTACATTATCTCTCATCCTGCTAGCATCTGGTACTTTAACCTCAAATTACCTTACATTTCTCCTGTAAATATTTTGCATATACTTGTGGGTTTTTTTCCTTTTATTTATTTTATAATTTATAGTGCCTCCTGAAGAGATACTTTCTCGTAATTACTCAAAGGCACTTACTCTATCCAATAACACAGGAAAGACTAAACTGATAAAGAATGTCTATTGCCTAGATTTCAATGTGCATGTGAATAGTATATCAGATATCATAAAGGTGGACAATGAGTGGGTCCCAGATTCAAAAGGAGGTGGGGAGTGACTCGAATGATCTGGATTAATTTGGGGAAAAGTGAAGATACTTTTTACTGACCCCAAGCTTTCCAAAATAGCAAAGGCTGTTTTTGTGGATAGGCAACTGGCCAACAAATGAATGGATGGATGAATCAAGTGTTTCTTTAGTGCCTATTACATATAAAAGCACTGAACTAAGAGCTAGAGATACAAATGCAAAAGGAATACAACCCCTGATGTCGAGGTGCTCACACTTTAATAGGAAGACAATACACACAAAAGCTTTCAGTTACAAGTCAGATGGAAGGATGCAATGGTCCTCAGGGTGCAGCAGCAAAGTAGATGGTAAATGCCTTTTCTTTAATGTGTATTTGGTACATTGTTTTTTCCTCTCTAAATTTCTGGAGAGAGATCATTTGAGCCATCAATTTGGGTGATTTGAAAAAAATTCAATTATGAATCCCTTTAGAGTCTGATATCCCAGATTAATATGACTACACATACAAGTCCATTCCCTACCCCTCATCATTATCCTCTTTTCAGAATTTTGGAATTTCTCCCCATTTTCAGTGTCGCTTGAATTTATTCATGACCATTTATAAGATAATGTGTCAGTTATTTAAAAATACAGTATTTTATTCTCGCATGGGGACCTTTTCCTTACTCTTTTTTATTTTAATTCTTCACAGCTGAAGATGCATGTTTTCACCCTTGGTAATTCTATTGCTTCTGCCTGTGCTAAGATCAATATAGTTAGAAAGGATATTAATTTCTCATTATCCTGGGATCAGATTGTTTTCGATACAACATTCTGACTCAGTTAAAGTGTCTCATTAGAGCTGTCATGCATATTGTTGCCTAACATTGCATGCCATTTTTCTTTTGAGGTGCATTTACATAAACATTTCTAATCACAGTCCAATAAACAGTTGTGGTGCAATAAGTTATAACTTTTAGGTATTATGTCACATGAACCATAACATATGGCATTGCACTGTACAATGGTGATCTGGGCTCTGGAGGGGCCCTGAAAAACCTCTAGTGAAATAAGAATCAGCCAAACTCAATTGAAAACCCCATCTACCCTAATTCAGATTTACATCTTTCATTCAGTACTCAGAACTCTCAAGTAGAGGGTATAGTGTAGGATTACTTACGTTAGTGAAATGTCAGAAGTCTTTTGCTGAACAACCCATTTGCTACTAATGCTATTTTTCTAGCATCAAACATCAAAATAACATTAATGGGTGGTAGCAGTAAGGTCACTAATAATAAGGGAAGTTGGTTTACTTCTAGACTCCAAGCAGAGTTTAATGAAAGGTGGTTATAGTTTTGCTGCCATTGAATATGCCCATTGAGTTTTTATAGAGAATTCAGTTTAATGAGATCTCATTTTCTCAGGGTCAGCAAAGAAACATATGGTCAATAAGGGGAAAAGGGATGTAGAGCCATTATTAATTGCTTTCAACCCAACTTTCTTTTCAACTTCACTTATTCATGTGAAATGAATGCTATGAGTTAGACTCTCTAAAAAAGCAATATAAAGCAAACTAAAGTTCTCAATTCATCAAAGTACCTTTGGCAATGTACTGACTTCACAATCGTAAAACTTCATGGAGGCCCAAATCTGTGATTTCATTGCTATAAGGAAATCTCAATGAGGAAATTCCTTTCACCAATGGACATTTATTACAAGGGGATGCAAAAGTAATCTGTGATATAAAGCCAACTGGTCAAACAACGTGGACTCAAGTGCCATCTGGGATACATACTGGTTGTGTGGCCCTGGGTAAGTTTTTAATCTCTCAGTCACTCCATGCAACTTTTTAAGGTTGTAGAAAAGGTGTTACTCTACTTTATCAGAGAGTGCTTTCTCATCAGAAGTTCCTTTTCACAATGGCAGAAAGGGTACAAAATATAATAAAATATAATAAAAACAATAAAATGTATTGATTAAGTAAAAACATCATCAGGAGTTGCATATATATGAGAAGAAAAGTATAGTATCCAAGATAATAAACAAATAGAATATAATAGGACAAAAAGGTGCAATATATTTAACTTTAATATCTAATAGTATCTTGGTGCTATTACCTGAAGATAAATAGAAAGGAGAAAAGATAAGAAAGGCAACCAAAGCATATGACAGTGATGGAGGAAATAGAAGACCATGAAACTAGGGAGATACTACATCTGGATAAAATCTCATCCTGAAACAACATTTAGGGAAGATCAAGGAGTGCCTAAGGAATCAAAATCTTCTGCTGGATTTTTCTTGGAAAATATATTTTTGCCATGAACACAAACCCACACATAATCATGAGACTTTCATTGACCATATTGTTACGAATTTTTTTTCCTTTCCCATCATTGAAACAGAATTGATGAAACTCTTAAGCATTTGACTAATTTCAAACATATCTTAACTCTTAATGATAATTTTTTTCATCATACCCTTTGTGAGTAAGCATAATCTCCTCTTCCCCTATTCATCATTATCAATCACACCACTGAATACTGTCCATATTTCTTTTCTGTTGTGACAGGGATTCTTTGCTGCAACTAGAAAAAAAATAAAACAAACAAGAGTAAAATGAGCTAAGATGGATAACATAGAATTCCACTTTTTAATTTTGAATGTTCCAAAACAGCTTTCATTTTAAAAAATTCTGACAGTTTATATTCAATTTTTCAACTAACAGATGTTTGTATATAAAACTACATGATTGAAATTCGGTGTCAAGGGGTTTTGTCTTCCAATGCAGCTGAAGTTCAATGCATTAGTAGATGCTACAGACCGTGAAAAATTCCCCATTTCATTTCATATGATAATGAAAAATAATGATAATTACAAAAATATAAATAAACTTTATTATATGGTTTCTTTCTAGAGTCAGTATAATCTTATTAGTTCAAAAGACTTAAATTTGAAAGGAAAACTTAAATTCGACTCCTGCGTCTGACAATTGTAAGTCATTTAAATATTTTTAGCTTTAATTTCTTCATCCATAAGAATAATTAACAATAACATTTACATTATCTATTCTGATGTTTTATTATAGTCTATAAACGACCTGAGTTCTATATCAACAGTGCATGAGCTCTAGAATGTTTAAATAAAGTACAAAGGCATCTAATATGGTTTCTACAGCAGAATGTATTTGTTTTCCACGGACCAACCTAGCTAGCTAAGTATGAAAATGTTCTGCATTGCTAGGCTGGCTACCTGATAGTCATTTTAATTATTGGCATGATACTTCATGCAAAAGAAATATAAAAAGTTGTTTTTTTTTTTTTCCATTGCTCTAGTTACGGTGTTTGAGTGGTAGGAAAGGTGAAATGGGATGTTAGTAATTACAAAGTCATTCGACTATAAATAAACTTTAATTTGGCTGTTAGTCTTATGTAAGATTCTCGTCCAAGGACTGACAAGTGGAGATATTGCTACAGGAGATAAACTGTCCAATACTGAGATTCTTTTTTTTGAAGCGGAGTTAAGTGACTTGCCCAGAGTCACACAACTAGTAAGTGTCTAAAACTAGATTTGAATTCAGGTCCTCCTGACTCTTGGTCTAGTGCCCAATCCATTGCACCATTCAGCTGCCCCTCCAATCTTGACAGTCTTGCAATAAACATTTTTTTTTTGAAAAAAGGAAGTTGCAGCAAAAAGAAATGCTGGTTCCCTTTATGATACACTCTTGAGATCAACTGGTTTTTATTATATTTCCAAAGTACCAAGAAAATTTATTTTATAATATATTTGGTCATCACTTTTTGAAGTACTAACAGTAGTTTTTTTTTAACACCAACATGAAGTTACTTATTGTGTGTGTACCACCATAATGTGTGGAGACTGAAGACATAGAAAAATCATATGAATTTGATAGTGCTCCAAATTAAACCCATATACCCTTCGGCAATGTTGATTTCAATGCCAAGATGAGAAAAGAAAAGAATGGTGGAAAAATATGTGTAAAAAAACAGTTCAAGAAATCAGAATGAAAAAGAACAAAGATTTGTAGAAGCTTCACACATATTATCATGAATAGTTTACTCAAGAAATGAATTTGTAGGCTTTGAACATGCTAAGTATCAAATAACATCATAAAAATGAAAAAGATTATATTTTAACAGAGCTGAAAAGGCATAATTAATGTGGGAGTTACTCCTAGTCAACTGTCCATATGCAGTCAGACAATGGACTCCTCAAAGTTAAGATCAGAATTAGTAAAATAACATTTAAAACAATAACAACAATAATAATAAGGAAAAGATACAGGATAATACAACTGAAATGACTTAATTCAAAACCCTATAAATAAGGAATTGTCAATCAAACATGAGAAACGGACAACAGAAATAATATCATTATCGACGATGATAATTCTATTTAGAAGTTTAAATAATGTACATGAATTGCCAAAATGAGAAGACAAAAAAGACTAGAAAATGCCTGGGTAAACAAACATCTGGGTTACTCCCAAATAGAGAAAGATCTAAGCCAAAAGAAACATTGGTCAGAATATAAACTAATTCACAAAGTCCTGGAAAGGATGATAGGCATTTATGAGCAATATTTTTTTTCGTAAAGCATAAAGAAGGACAAAAGCAATTTAAAGCAAGCTTGGGTAAGAAGATATACTCTAAATCAATTTTGATTGGAGAAATGCAGATTAAAACAGCTCTGAGGTACCACCTCATAGTTATCAGGTTGACTAATATGATAGAACAGAAAAATGATAAATATTGAAAAGAAAGTATGACTCCAGCATAAGAATTGTGGGAGAATACTCCCATGTACCCCAGAAGCAGAGATCGACTTTAAAAGCCAGAAAAGAGGCAAATACCATGAGTAAAAGGCCACATAGAAAAACAAAGACCATAGAATCTTACTACAGGGAAAGGAAAGAACAAAATATGAATTCAGAAGAGGTCAGCACTGACAATATACCATATCTGAAACCTCAACGGGAAATAGGAACTGGTCTCAAACCCAAAAGCCTTCTTGGAATAGCTCAAGAAAGATTTTAAAAGTCAAATTAGAGAGATAGAAGAAAAACTGAACAATGCCTTAAAAAATATAATTGATAAAATGGGGGGGGGGGGTACACTGAAAAAAAACAACTCTTTAAAAAGTAGAATTTGCCAAAAGGAAAAGGATGTACAAAAGCTAACTGAAGAGAAGCATTCATTATTGAGCAGGTGGAAGCTAATGACTCTGTTAAACACCAACAATCAGTCAAATGAAATCAAAAGAATGAAAAAATAGAAGAAAACATAAAATATCTCATTGGAAAAACAATTGTACTGAAAAATAGATCCAGGAAAGATAATTTAAGAATTACTGGTCTACCTGAAAGTCATGATGAAAAAAAAAAGAGCCTGGATAGAATCTTCCAAGAAATTATCAAGGAAAACTGTCTGGAGTTCCTATCACCAGAGGCTAAAATAGTCATTGAAAGAACCCACCAATCACCTCCTGAAAGAGATACCAAAATGAAAATGCCAAGAAATATCATAGCCAAATTTCAGAATTATCAGGTCAAGGAGAAAATATTGCAAGCATCCAGAAAGAAAAAAATTAAATACTGTGGAACCACAGTCAGGATTACACAGAACTTTGCAGCTTCTACATTAAAAGATAGGAAGTCTCAGAATCTGATATTCCATAAGGCAAAGGAACTTGAATTCCAACCAAGGATCAACTGCTCAGCAAAACTGAGCATAATCTTTCAGGCAACGAGATGGACATTCAGTGAAATAGGGGACTCCCAGACCTTCCTGATGAAAAGCATAGACCTCAATGGAAAATCTGATCTGTGATTATGAGATTCAAGAGAGGCATAAAAAGGTAAACAGAAAAGAAAAAAAAGTTATTCAATAAGGGCAAACTGTTTACATCTCTATATAAGAAGATGATACTTGTAACTCTGGAGAACTGTATCTTTATTATGACACTTTGAACAGATATACATAACCAGAGGGTCTGAGTATAAATCGACTTTGATGAGATAATAAAAAAAACTAATTAAGAGGTTAAAAGGGATTATAATGATATAAGAGGAAAGAAGGAGGAAGGAAAGAGTAAATTACATCACATGAAAAGGTACAAAAACATAGTACAGTAGAGGGAAAGAAGGAAGGAAGATTAGCATGGTTTGAACAATACTGTCTTTGAATTTGACTTAATGAGGAAATACCATACTCATATATAGAAATCTAACTTGTCCTTTAGGCAATAGGAGAGGAAAGTGGAAAGAAAAGGGAGGGGGTAGGAAGGGAGAGGGAAGGAAAGAAGTAGTAAGGAAAAGAAAAGAGAGAGTGCTGATAGAAGGGAGGGAAGATTGAGGGAGGCAGTAGTCAAAAGCAAAATTCTTTTGAGGAAGGAAAGGGAGAAAGGAGGAGAAATACAAACATAAATGTGGTGGTGGTAAATAGGATGGAGAGAAAGACATAGATAATAATCATAATTGTGAACGTGAATGGGTTGAACTTTCCCATAAAATGGAACACCAATGCAAGGATCTAAGACAACTCCAAAAGATTAAAGATAGAAAATGCAATTCACACTCAAAGAAAGAACTATGGAGTCTGAATGCAGATCAAAGAATACTATTTGTTCTTCCTTCATTATAATTCTTCTTTACAACATAACTAATGTGAAAATATGTTTAGTAAGAACGTATATGTAGAGCCTATGTCAGATTGTGCACTGTCTTAGGGAAAGGGAGGGAGAGGGAGGAGGAGAAAATGTAAAACTAAAAAGTTTATGGAAGCAAATGCTGAAAACTTAATATTAATTAATTTTAAAAATTATTTATTTGAAAGTGAAGATTCAGGGAAATTAGATAAGCTGTACTATCTGACTCAGCCTATAGAGGCAGAGAGGTAGCCCAGTGGATAGAACACAAGGTCTTGAATCAGGAAGAACTGAGCTTCAAATCTAGCCTCAGTGAAATATTTAGCTGTGTGATTCTGGGCAAGTCATTTAAGTTCCCTTACCTGTAAAATGCTTCAGTTTCCTTACCTGTAAAATGAGGTTAATAGCCTACCTCTATCAAAGTTATTGTGACAATCAAAGGAGGTACTTGTAAAACACAGCATAGTAACTAGTGCGTATTAGACAACGAATGCTTATTCCCTTCCTCCCCTCTTCAGCCTGTGTTTGAATAGGACCACTAATACCTTAAAATTTCTAGTTCACGATATATTCCACTCTATCTCGTTGCACTGGAGAGATAATATGAAATTTGTTGTTTTGTTTATATATTGTTACTGTAGTATCTGGGAAACCAGCAAATATTAGAATCCTTGGACTAGAAATGTGAAAGTCATTCTGCAACACCATCTTCCAGAATGGTGATCACTTATCAAATCATTTTTTTTTTTCCTCTTTGCATCCCTGGCCGTAAATGAGCTACAGTGAGAAAAACATAACCTTCAATTTCTTGCCTAATGATGTGTAGTTATTGGCAATGTTTTCTAGGTTCCTCCTCAAAGTGTGATTTTTTCAGGACCTCATGGATCACTAGAAGTGAGCAGCAGTTATCTTACTGGAAAATCTCAATTTTGTCTCAGAAACTAGTCCCAGGAAGATGTTCTTCTCTCTTGTTGTTTCTAGGTCAACCAAGAGTTAGAACAACACTCTTATCTTCCTCCTCTGAGCCCTAATGGATGATCTCTCATCTGAAAGCTTCAGTGACTCTATTGTATCATGGAAGAAAAGGTATTGGTTTCCAATAAATTTTGTGTTATTTTTATTTTTAAATACTTCATTGCCCTTTATAACCTAAGGTAGAAGGTGAAATGGTGTCATTCAAGTCTCATCTGTTTCTTTTCTCAGCAGAGGAAAACAGGAAAGAGAAATCAAAAGGGATTCAATAAAGTTAAACAATTTATATTCTTATATAGGAAATGATATTTTTGTAATTTAATATTTTATTTTCCCTAATAAAGTGTAAAAATAAATTTTACATTTTTTTCAAATTCAGTTCCAAATTCTCTTCCTCCCTCTCTTTCACCTTCTTTGAAATGGCAAGCAATACCATATAGGTTACACATTTGTAGTCAAACAAAACATATTTCCATGTAAATCACGCTATGAAAGAAAACAGACAAAAAAGTATCTTTGATCTGCATTCTGACTTCACTAATTCTTTCTCTAGAGATGGACAGCACCTTTCATCATAAGTGCTTCAGAATTTTCTTAAATCGTTGTATTGCTGAAAATAGCTGTTAGTCACAGTAGATCATTATGTAATATTCCTGTTACTGTGCACAATATTCTGGTTCTGCTCAATTCACTTTGCATCAATTCATGTAAGTCTTTCCAGGTTTTTCTTAAAGCATGCTGCTTGTGATTTCTGATTGCATAATAGTACTCCATCACGATCATTTACAACAAGCTGGTCAGCCATTCCCCAATTGATGAACATCCCCTCAAGTTCCAATTCTTTGCCACCACTAAAAGAGGTGTTAATTTTTTTTTTTTACATATAGGTCCTCTTCCCTTTTACTTTTAATCTCTTTGAGATATAGATGTGGAAGTGATTAATGGGTCAAAGGATATGTGTGGTCTTATAGCCCTTTGGGAATAGTTCCAAATTGCTACACAGAATAGTTAAATCAGTATGCAACTTCATCAACAGTATTTCAATTAGTATCTCAATTTTCCCAAATCCCTTGCGACATTTATCACTATCCTTTTCTATCACATTAGCCAATCTAATAGATATGTGGTGGTAGCTCAGAGGTGTTTTCATTTGCATTTCTCTAATCAGTAGTGATTTAGGGCATTTTTTCATATGACTATAGATATCTTTGATTACTTGGTCAGAAAATTGCCTGTTTGTATCCTTTGACCGTTGTTAAATTACGGAATGGATCTTATTTGTATAAATTTGACTCAGGTTTCTAAACATTTGAAATATATCATAGAAACTTGCTGTAAAAAAAAACTTTTTTCCAGCAACGATTACCAACTATGTATTTCCTGTCATTCTATTTCTGCCATCTCTCTCTCTCTCTCTCTCTCTCTCTCTCTCTCTCTCTCTCTCTCTCTCTCTCTCTCTCTCGCTCTCTCTCTCTCTCTCTCTCTCTCTCTCTCTCTCTCCCTCTCTCTCCCTCTCCCTCTCTCCATTTCACCTTGTTCATTCTCAAAAGTGTTTTGTTTCTGACTTTTACTTCCCTCAATCTGTCCTACCTTCTATTACCCACTCTACTATTGTTCCCTTCCCTTCCTTCTTTCCTGTGAACTAAGATAGATTTTTATACCCAACTGAGTGTTGATGTTATTCTCTCTTTAAGCCAATTCTGATGAAAGTAGGAATCACTCATTCTTCTCCTCCCTTCCCTCATTTTCCCCTCCATTGTAAAATCTCTTTCAGGCCTCTTTTATATCATAATTGCAGGGGGAAATTTATAAGAAGTTACTTTAAATGGAGGTCTCATTTCACAAATATATAGCAAACTGAGACAAATTTATTCAAACACAAGTCATTGACATGACAGAGCCTTGGGAGATATCTACAGTTAGTGAGTATGACCTGGATGAAAATCCATCAAAGGACACTGAAAAGGAGTTACCAGACAAGTGGGAAGAGAACTAAAAGAAAATAATGACATGAAAAGTTAGAGAAGAGGAAGTATCCAGGAGAAGGTGATCAACAGTATCAGTATCTTCAGAGAGATAAAAAAGGATCAGGGCAAGGAGAAAAATAATCAAGGTGAAGAAAAAGATAGATGATCCTCTCAAGTATTGTCTCTGGTGGTCTAGTTTGGAAAAGGTACTGTATTCAGGAATCTCATAAGTCTCCTCACAATCTATCCCTCGGGACAGCATAATAAAAGTGATGAAGAAGCTCATCTTTGCAATAGTTCATATAAGTTTTGTCATAGTTTTTTTTGTTTGTTTTTTTGTTTTTTTTTATTTTGTTTATTTTTTTAAACTATCCCCCTTGTCATTTCCCACAGCACAGGAGTACTCCATCACAATCATATGCCAGAACTGGTTCAGTCATTTCCTAATTGAGGAGTATCCCCTCAATGTCCAAATTATTTTACCAATACAAAAAGAGTTGCTAAAAATATTTATATATTAAATGTATTAATTATATATTTACATATATGCGTATATGTGCATATATAGTATATGTGTGCATATATACACACACACACACACACACACACACACACACACACACACACACATACATATATATGTCCTTTACCTTTTCATTTGATATCTTTGGAGGTACAACCTTAGTAGTGGTATTGTTGAATCAAAGGGTATGAACACTTCTAACTACTTTTGGGCATAATTCCAAACTATTCTTCAATATGGTTAGATCAATTCACAACTCAATCAGTAGTTTATTTGCGTACTTATTTTCTCTCATCCTCTCCAGCATTCATCATTTCTCATAGGTATGAGGCGGTACTTTAAACGGATTTTAATTTGCATTTATCCACTCAATGGTGATTTAGAGCAGTTTTTCAAATGACTACAGATTACTGTAATCTCTTCTTCTGATAACTACCTATTCATATTATTTTGACCATTTATCGATTGGGGAATGACACTTATTTTTATAAATTTGACTCAGCTCCCTATGCATTTGAGAAATGAGGCCATTATCAGAGAATATTGATGTAAAAAATGATATTATTTCATTGGCTATGGTACCTTTTAGTAAAATGAAATTTCCCTGATTATCTCTTTTAATTAGGTCAATCTTTGTGTATCTCAATTGCTACCCCTGCCTTTTATACTTCAGCTAAAACATAATAGGTACTGCTCTAGACCTTTATTTTTAACTCTTTGTATGTCTCTGTGTTTCAAGTGTGTCTCATAAATAGCATATTGCTGGATTTGGTTTGTAGTCCATTCTGCTACCTGGCTCTGTTTTTTGAGTGAACTCATCCCATTCATATTCACAGTTGTGATTTTTTTCCACTTGAAGGATTATACTCAGTTTTGCTAGATAAATCATTCTTGGTTGTAATCCTAGTTCCTTTGCCTTCTGGAATATCATTTTCTAAGCCCTTTGCTCCTTTAACATGGAAGGTGCTAAAACTTTTGTGATTCTTGACTGTGGCTATATGATATTTTAGTTACTCAGATTCTGAGTACTTGAATTGTCTGAGATGTGACTGTAATTTCCTGGAAGTTTTCATTTTAGAATCTCTTTCGAGTGGATTGGTAGATTTTTTTCAATTTCTATTTTTTTAATTGCTATTTTTCAATTTCTGTTTTATCAAGGCAGTTTTCCTTGATAATTTCTTGAAATGTCATACCTTGGATCTTTTGTTGATCATGGCTTTTGGGCAGTCCAATAATTCTACAATTATCTCTCAATTTTCCAAATCAGTTGTTTTTCCAATATTTCTCTATTTTCTTTCATTTTTTTACTTCATTTTACAGTTTCTTGGTGCCACATGGAATAACTATCTTCCACTTGTCCAATTATAATTTTAAAGAATTTTTTTAGGAGATACCTCTTATCCCATTTGGCCAATTCTGCTTTTTAAAGAGTTCTTTCCTTCAGAGAATTTTTGTACTTGGTTGGTTTTTTAAGCAGTTCTTTTCTTCAGTGTTTTTTTTTTTTCCTTCCTCTTTTACCATTTAGGTCAATTCTGTGTTATTTCCTTCAGATTTGTTTTTCTTCTTTTTCCAAGCTGTTAATTCTCTTTTTATACTTTTCTTGCATCACTCTCATTGTTTCCAATTGCTTTTCTCTAGCAATCATTTCTTTCTTTACCTCTTCTAAGAGTTCTTGTTAGATGAGAGGCAACAAAAGCAATTCTTAGGGGAAGTTTCATATCTCTGAATGCTTACATGAATAAAATAGAGAAAGATGAATTCAATGAACTGGACATACAACTGAAAAAGCTGGAAAAAGAACAAATTGAAAAAACTCAGTTAAATACAAAATTGGAAATACTAAAAACCAAAGGAGAGATTAATAAAATTGAAATTAAGAAAGCTATTGAACTAATAAATAAAACTAAGAACTGATTTTGTGAGAAAAACAATAAAATTGGTAAATATTTGGTCAATTTTATTTTTTAAAAAGGAGAAAATCAAACACCAGTATCAAAAATGAAAAGAGTGAACTCACCTCCAAAGAAGATGAAATTAAAACAACAATTAGAAATTACTTTGCCCTCCTGTGTGCCCATAAATTTGACCATCTTAGTGAAATGGATAAATATGTACAAAAAATATAAACTGCCCAGATTAACAGAAGAGGAAACAAAATACTAACTGCATCTCAGAGAAACAAATTGAACAAGTCATCAATGAACTCCCTAGGAAAAAATCTTTAGGGCTAGATGGATTTACAAGAGAATTCTGCTAAACATTTTAAGAACAGCTAATTCCAATACTATATAGACTATTTTGGAAAAATGGTAGAGTCCTATAAATTTATTTTTCATGATACAAACATGATGATACCTATATCAAGAAGAGCCAAAACAGAGAAAGAAAATTATAGACCAATTTCCCTAATGAATATAGATGCAAAAATTTCAAATAAGGTATCACCAAAGATATTGCAGCAACTTATCAAGAGAATAATATACTTAGACCGGGTAGGATTCGTGCCAGAAATGAAGGGCTGATTCAATATCAGGAAAACTATCCGCATTATTGATCATATCAACAACAAAACTAACAGAAACCATAGGATTATCTCAATAGATTCAGAAAAACTCTTGACAAAATACAACACCCATTCCTATTGAAAACACAGGAGAGCATAGGAATAAAAGGAGCCTTTCTCAAAATAATAAATAATATCTACCTAAAACCATCAGCAAGCATTATATATAACGAGGATAAGCTAGATGCATTTCCAACAAGATCAGGGGTCAAACAAGGATGTCCATTATCATCATTTACTCAATATGGTACTAGAAATGTTACCTTTAGCAATAAGAGAAGAAAAAGAAATCTAAGGAATTAGAACAGGCAAAGAAGAAACTAAGTTATCACTCTTTGTAGATGATGTGTTGGTGGAACTGTGAGCTGACCAAACCATTCTGGAGAGCAATTTGGAACTACGCCCAAAGGGCTATAAAAATGTTCATACCCTTTGACCCAGCAATGCCTTTTCTAGGGCTGTCTCTCAAAGATATCATAAAAATGGGGAAAGGACACACATGCACAAAAATATTTATAGCAGCTTTATTTGTGGTGACCAAGAACTGGAAATCAAAGGGATGCTTAACAATTAGGGAATGGCTGGACAAGTTATGGTATATGAATATAATAAATACTATTGGGCTATTAGAAATGATGAACAGGCAGACTTCAGAAAAATATGGAAAGACTTATATGCACTGATGCTAAGTGAAATGAGCAGAAACATGACAACATTATACACAGTAACAGGGAGTGTGCAAGGACTGTTTATAATAGATTTAGCCCTTCACAACAATGCCAGGAGGACCTAAAACATTTCCAAAGGACTCAATGCAAATTACCATCCACATCCAGAGAAAGAACTACAGAATCAGAACATAGAATTATTAGAATGAGATCTATAGAGTTGTAACTTGGAGTGGAACAGACTATTTTCTCTTTTATTTTGGTTTTTCTCATGGTTTTTCCCATTCATTTTAATTCTTCTATGCAACGTGACTAATACGAAAATGTGTTTAGTAAAAGTGTGCAAGTAGAGCCCATATAAGAATGCATGCTGTCATGAGAAAGGAGAGAGGAGGGAAAAAGGAGAAAATTTTAAATCTTATGGAAGTGATTGTTGAAAACTGAAAACAATTAAATTAATTAGTAACAAAAAAAGAATTCTTGTTAGGATTGGGACTAATTAACATTTTCTTTGAAGCTTTGCTTGTAGCACTTTTCACATTGTTGTCTTCTGAGTTTATGTTTTGGTCTTCCCAGCCATCATAGTAGAGTGTTTTTATGGTTAAATAATTTTTTGTTTCCTCATTTTTCCAGTCCATTTCTTGACTTTGAACTTCATGTTTCAATTGGACTCTGCTTGCCTGAGGATGGAGAAGTATTGTCCCAAGCTTCAGGCTTTCTGTGCTATTTTCAGAGCTAGTTGGAGGGTGTCTGCAAGTTCCTGGAGCTTCCAAGGTATTGTGATTTGGAAATGGGTGCAGCCAGTGTTCTGGTCTCTGCTCTGGTCTTTACCTAGAAAGGGCCTCTGCTCCCCTGTAACCACAAGGATTAGTGCTCCTTTCTACTTTGGAACCGAAATCAGGGTCTTTGTTCCCATTTGACTGACTATAGATATTCTTTCTCACCCCTGGAACTATGACCCATAACTGCCTGTGGGCAATAGAGTTGCCAATCACGGCCAGCTGTCCCGGTGCTCCTAAAGGATACCCTGTAATATCTTTTTGACCAGTTTTCTGACCACCATGTGGTCTCTGGACAAAGAGCTCCAGAAGCTGCTGATGCTTCTGCAGTTGATAACATTATTACTCCAGGGCAGCTCTAACACACGCTCCTGCTGACCTCCCACATTTTCTTAGGATGGAAAAAATGTTACCCTGACTTTTTGATTCTGCTGCTCCAAAATTTAATTGAGGAATTACTTTAAAGTTCATTAGTGGGTAATTTGGGGACAATGGAACTGTGCTGTGGCTTGTATTCTAAGATGTTAACTCTACGTCAAGTATGAGTTTTCAAGGGTGGATCAGACTAAAATGAGATCCTCTTCAACTCTAAAATTCTGTGATTTTGTGACAAATATGGTGAAGGCATTATTTATCCAAAAATTAAGCAAATTGCAGAATCTTGTAATTATTTTCCTTAACACATCATGGCTGAAAAGTGGTGATACTTAACAGTGAAGGACAGAAAGTGTACTTTCTTTAAAATCATGCTATTCTAAAAGTCGTTATTCTATATAAGTGGCATATTTCTTGTAAACAATATTTCCATATCAACTACAAAGTAACTATGATTACACCAAATATTTATATAAGGATTTTTATTAAGAAAAAAATTAAAGCAGCTTTTTTGCCTTTAGGGGTTTTTTTTGCCCTTTTCTTCTAAACTGGGTGCCATCAGACAATAGCTTTGTTTAAAAACCCATCTTATTCTGAAAAAGGGGCTTTGAATATTCAGCAGGGCTCCAGGCTAGTGTTTCTATGGCTAGGTTTTGGGTTTTTTTTGTCTTCCAGGAAGCCCTTGACAAAGGTCACAAACAATTTACTAGTTCTTCTTATTAAAATAAAGATCGAAAACCTTGATGATAACTCTGCCCAGCAGCTAACTTCATCATCTGTAGCAGTTCCAACATATGCTTGTGAGATAATGAAAAATATAGCTTTAAATACAGTGGCAGATTGAATCTTGTTTCAGGGTAAATATAGTAAGTCATTTTTTTCTTCTTCATTCCCTCAGATCCTGTTTAGCATTTGACTGCTAATATCTTCACTGATACATGACAAAACCATTGCATAATATACTTCATTCCAGACAAGCCCCCCCATAAAAGTGAGCAATGGAAAACTGAGGACATTATTCACACATTCATAATAATGAAGTGCTCTAAGTCAGCCCTCTTCAAGAAGTTCAACAGCCCTAGCTGTTTACAGGAACTAAGAGATCCAACATCTGGGAAATCCTGCTATTGAATATGTGATTTAAGGTTTCAGAGTGATCTCAATGGGACCACAGAAAAATCACATGACTTTCGATTGAAAAAAAGTTTAGGATATATTTTATGATATCACAATACTGTTTTTAAATGTATTCTGCTACACAGAATGAAATTGAATTTAGAAATAAGAAAAATGAATAGCAGTTATAGTTCCCAGATTTCTTTCAATTTTGAAGAAAGGAAGGAAGGAAAGAAACAGGGAGGGAAGGAAGGAAAAAAGGAAAAAAGAAAGGAAGGAAAGATGAAAGGGAGGAAGGGAATGAAGGGAGGGAAGGAATGAGAGAAGGAGGGAAGTGTTGAGGTTCAGGCGTGTTGGGAACTCCAAATTACCAACACACTGAGTCCTGCTCAATCAATTTGACTCAAGCCTTCTTAAAGTCAAATAAAGTTAAAATTTATCAAAGATATTGGATTGACTCTTAAGGAGCCTAAGCCTTTGTAATGCTTGTATACACAAGCAGGCCAGATAGAATCTCAGTTAAACAGAGTCTGAGCTGTATTGAATCTGAGCTCCTTCATGGAAGCGAGATGGAACTTAAATACAGAAAAGATCATAGAAGTGGTCTGGTAGTCTAGGCCGATGAAAGGAGGAGTTTAGGGAGGGTCTTGAGGAGAAGTCCAAGGAGGGCATCAATGGGACTGGAGTGACTGATCAAGGGTTGGAAACAGCTAGAGGCAGTCAGGAGATATCTGACGATGGAGGGCTTGGGTGGGAAGCAGGTGGGGCAATACAGAGGTAACAGAGAGTGGAAGACCAGGCTAGGCCAAGGGCAAAATATTTGAATATGAAAGGCCAGATTAAGTGGAAAGATTCAAAGGAGTTCAAGGAGGTTCTCAGAGTCTGAACTCTATCAGAAGAAGGAAGAGAGGGAAGGAAAGGAGGAAGGAAAGAAATAAAGAAAGAAGGGAAAACTTAGTAGTTTTCTCCCTAAAGAGAATTACCTGACTACAAAAGCACAAAATGTTCTCAGTACTCAATTAAGGGTTATAGTGAATTTTAAAATCAGTTTAGCCATAAAAAAGCAGTAAATTTTCATAGGAAGAGAACTGTGAGGCAAAAATAGTTTGAACACCATGGCTTTAGAGAAGTTGAAGGGGCTAAAATAGACCTATACATAGATGGCACTAAACTATATCTTCCTTTTGAATGACATCTATATTCCTCTTATGATCTCCTTCTATTCAACTTCACTTGTGATCTCAACATCTACCAGGGATTTAATTACCTCCTGTCTGCTGATGATTCTCAAACCTATCTATAATGTTATAATTTCTCTTTTGACCTCTAATTTTGTATCTCCAACTGCCTTGGAGATTCTAGAGCAGCAGAAGTCACAAAATGACAAAGTGAAACAGATTTTCAGCCCAAGACAGCCTGGAAGCCTGACAGGAAAAGTCTACCACACCAGATTTGGAGCAGCAAGGACAGGACTGAAGCAGGCTTCAGGGCATGGAATCAAGGGTAGCAGTTATAGTTCCCAGATTTTTCAACCAACAGATGCCAAAGACAGCTTCAAAGGTCAGTAAGAAAATTTTTTCACCTATGTGAGAGGACAGCGTGGTCTGGCTCTAGCCCCAGCCCCAGAACAGCAGCAGTCACTGGAACTGCAGCAGCAGCATCTACTTTTGGAGTCCTCAGCCTAAAGATCCTGGAGCTATCAGAGGTGATCTGGATCTCATCCCTGAGTGGAGGTCCTGGGATGAAAAGGAGCACTGGTGCTATTGGTGGTGATGGTAGAGAGGGAATTCTAGTCACAGTTCCAGGGCAGAAAACAGTGCCTGTGGTTGTTCACACACCATAGTGCAGGCTAGGAGAGGAGTTAAATCCTCTCCCTTGATTGTACCACCTTGGAGGAACTGAGAACTCACAGGTCCCTAGAGTATATCCTCCACTTGACAAAGGACTCAAAAGTCTATACCTGGCTGGGAAAATACCCCAAAAGGGGGGGAAAATAAGACTGTACAAGATTACTTTCTTGGTGAACAGGTATTTTCTTCCATCCTTTTAGATGAGGAAGAACAAAGCATGCCATCAGAGGAAGACATCAAAGTCAAGGCTTCCACATCCAAAACTTCCAAAAAATATGCAATGGTCTCAGGCCATGGAAGAGCTCAAAAAGGATTTTGAAAATCAAGTAAGAGAGGTGGAGGAAAAATTGGGAAGAGAATGAGAATGAGAGTGATGCCAGAAAATCATGAAAAACAAGTCAACAATTTGCTAAAGGAGACCCAAATAAATGCTGAAGAAAATAACTCCTTTAAAATTAGACTAATTCTATTGGTAAAAGAGTTCCAAAAAGCCAATGAGGAGAAGAATGCTTTAAAAAGCAGAATTGGTCAAATGGAAAAGGTGGTTCAAAAGCTCAATGAGGAAAATAGTTCTTTAAAAATTAGAATGGAGCAGATGGAAGCTAATGACTTTGTGAGAAACCAAGAAATTATAAAACAAAACCAAAAGAATGAAAAAATAGAAGACAATATGAAATATCTCATTGGAAGAACAACTGACCTAGAAAATAGATACAGGAGAAATAATTTAAAAATTACTGGTCTACTTGAAAACCATGATCAAAAAAAGAGTCTAGACATCATCTTCCAAGAAACTATTAAGGAAAACTGCCCTGATATTCTAGAACTAGAGGGTAATATAGAAATGGAAAGAATCAACCAATCACCTCCTGAAAGAGACCCCAAAAAGGAAAAGTCCTAGGAATATTGTAGCTAAATTCCAGCATTCCCAGGTCAAGGAGAAAATATTATAAGCAGTCAGAAAGAAGCAAGTGAAGTACTGTGGAACTACAATCAGGGCAACACAGAAAATATGATATTCCAGAGGTCAAAGGACACAGGATTAAAACCAAGAATTGCCAACCCAGCAAAACTGAGTATAATACTTCAGGGGAAAAATGGAACTTCAATGAAATAGAGAACTTCCAAGCATTCTTGTTGAAAAGACCAGAAATGAATAGAAAATTTGACTTTCAAATACAAGAATGAAGAGAAGTATGAAAAGGCAAACACTAAAAAGAAGCCTTAAGGAACTCAGTAAAGTTGAACTGTTTACATTTCTACATGGAAAGACGTTATTTGTAAGTCATGAGACCTTTTCCAGTATTAGGATATTTAGAGGGAATATATATATATGCCTATATATATATATGTATGAATGTGGAAATATGTGTATGTTATATATGTATATGTACATGAGGGTATGTGTGTATGTGTGTATGTATGTATATATGTATATATATTCATATGTATGAATATACATAGAGAGAGGGCACAGGGTGAGTTGAATGTGAAGGGAGAATACCTAAAAAAATAAAATTTTCTTTTGAATGGAATGTACTAAGAGTAGGAGAAAGAGAGGGGTGTAATGTAGCCAATCATCTCACATGGAAGAGGGAAGAAGGAGGCTGTACAATGGAGGGGAAAAGGAGGGAGATCAAAGGAAATGAGTAAACTTTGTTCTCATGCGATTTGGCTTAAGGGGGAATAGCACACACTCAATTAGATATGGAAATCTATTTTACCCTGCAGGAAGGCGGGGGGGTGGGAGGAAGGGGATAGAAGAAGGAAGATAATAAAAAAGACAACAAATTGGGGAAGGGGATAATCAGGAGTAAGCACTATTGTGGGCAATGGAGTATAGAACTCTGTTTTGCCCTACAGGAAAATATAGGGGAAGGGGGATGGAAGAAGGGTGGGTGGTGAAAAGGAGGACAAACTCAAGGAAAGGATGGATGTGTTGCATGCTGTTCTGGGGCAGGGGGTGGGGAGAGATAGGGAGAACATTTTGATTTCAAATTCTTCTGGAAGTGAATATTGAGAATTGAAAAATAAATTATGTATTTTAAAAAGAACTCTGTGAATTAAAAGGAAAATGGCTAGCAAAGATGCAGCCTTATTTGATTAGATTTTCTGAAGGGATGAAGGACATCAAGGCATTCAGTTTGAGTTGTGCATTGCCCCCATGAACATGTTTTCCCATTGACCTCCCTGACTGGTTCATATAAATATGACCACTCTTTTCAACAAATAGTATGTGCATTGGTAGAAGAGTGTGGTGCCAGTTTATAGATGGACTATAATGTATTACTATTGAATCTACTTTGCTTTGAGAAAGTATGATATTATTTTCTTACTTTTGTTTTATGTTTGAGTACTTGACACCATGGTTACTGGTTTTACCTTATTGGGAAACACACTAACAAGTGCTTTGTAAGCTATAGTGGCAAGTAATAGGAATACATTACTTTCATTTTCACACAATCCCCTACAGACACATACAACCACACACAAACACACATACACAAATGCACCAGGGCCCTTTGGACCCTAACAGAGTTTGAATAGTAGTTATTATGCTGGTCTCTCTTGGAACTCCATACCTGCTGATGAGAAGGAAGACTAAGCAAAGTGAACCATCCCAGAGAATAATAGTACAGGCAGTGGTTACATTTTACATGTTTGCCTGAGATTTCTTGAAGGTTTTCTTTGTATTGGCAGGTACGTAGCATTTGGAATTTATGGTGTCACAAGAATTTAGGAGGGGGAAAATGATTTTATAAACAAAGTTTTTTATTTCTGTTGTATTTTTCCTTTTGTTAGTTGGACCACTCCCTGTAATATAATTCTGATTGCTTGAATGTTTAAGTATTTGTATTTGTTTGTACGGAGGTTAACATAAGTAATACAGAGGATAATGTTGTCAGAGCACCAGTATTCTGCAGTGTAGACAGAACTACACAGAGGAGACTTTGTTAAGGGAATACAACCTGAAGAAATAAAGATATTGAAGATATTTCATAAGATACTACTGCAAATGTAAAAGAACTTGAAGTATTAACTAAAAGGCATGAAAAGAAAGATAAAACCTTATGAATTTTCAGTAAATTATCCGAGAATGTAGACTCTAGCATTCTTAATAGGATAGAGGTCTCAGAAAGTGATTGGAGTCTGATTATAAAAACCTCTCAGAGGAGGAAAGGATACTTCATAGATTTAAAATGATGCCAATTAATGAAAGAGTATCTGAAGATAAATTATTAGAATTAACTTAGAATAAAAATCCACTTGAAAAGCAAGAAACAGCTACAGATGTTAATAAGTTTCCCCACATCATAAAGTACAATACCACATTACATTGGAACCACACACCTAGATTAGGACTTTTCTCAGAAGAGTTACCATGCCCATGACTTTGTAAGAAACATTTCAGTTAGAAATATACCTGAAGCCTTTCAACAGTGGCAGAAAAGTAGATGATCAGTGAGCCTTAAAGGCATAGTACTTGGATTCTTGGGAAATATAAAAAACACATATCTGAAATCATGCAGAAGGAATGCTTTCAGAATGACCAAAGTGAATTGATTACGCTTTAATCAGGATAAGTCCATTTTTCATTCAATATACAATCCATCAAAAATTGGAAAGACCTTTGGAATTTGGAATTTGAGGAGACA
Source organism: Notamacropus eugenii (assembly GCF_028372415.1). Taxonomy (NCBI): domain Eukaryota; kingdom Metazoa; phylum Chordata; class Mammalia; order Diprotodontia; family Macropodidae; genus Notamacropus; species Notamacropus eugenii. The sequence goes on from NC_092878.1 coordinate 147,185,033, forward strand.
GTCAGCTTCACAGATTATTAGAAGAGGGGGACTGAAGCAAGTGTGCCCTGGAATGCTATACACCTAATAAGTTAAAAAAAATTTAACTGGGCTTGGTTATAAACAATAGTTGACAATTTTGCTGAGTTCTTGAAAACAGTAAAACATTTTAAATATTATTTCCCAAATACAAAAATGAAGTAATTTATGAAAATTCAGCTCATTCCATCTTCAAACATGAATCCATATGTGTTCTAGAGAAGTCAAAGAGAAAACCACACCTGATTGCTCAGACATGGGAGTAAAAGCTTACCAATAACTCAATAAGAGATGGAAGAGTGGACAGTAACATCTCATGAGGAGTAAACAAAGATCCAGATCTTTTGATGGACAATTGCCATAGGAAGATATATGTTGTCTTGTTAAATGTTAGGGAGAATGACTAAAAATATGCAACAGAGTCCTGTGTCCACTAACAGACCTCTGTGATCTCCTGCTGACCAGTTGTCTAACTCCCTTACCATTTATGGACTGAGAGCTCTGGAAGCAGCCATTGTCACTACTGATTCAGTTGTCCCTAGGACCTGCACTAAATTTATTGGGGTGCACCCTGCTGGCATGACCTGTGTTGAATCTCACACTGGTGCAATAGATGTTTCTGCCAACTTTCCATGTTGTCGTGGGCTGAAAAATTGTCTCAGCCTCTCCTTTTCTGCGTTCTACCACTCCAGAATTTGTTTTGAGGTTATTAATAGTTGTTGGGAGGGAGACTTGGGAGAGCTCACCCAAATCTCTGCCTTTTCTCTGTCATCTTGGCTGTGACTCCAAGGGAGTAGTTTCATAGATCAGAAAAACATGTATCCAAGAAGAAGGTAAGTGTGGTTACAACATGCAATCTCTAAAATTCTCTAACTTTTATGAAGCTTTAATTGTTAAAGTATAATTAGCAACTAACTCACAATGTTACTTCAGTTCACAGATAGACTCAGGGATGTAAACATGTTTTTTAAATTATTTTAAGAGCTATTTAATACAAAATACCTCTACACTTTATTGTAGGAGTTATTTTTTTCAAATTATTGATTATTATGTGTTCTACTCTTCATATAGACTGTACCTTTTATGTTAAGCCTATGTATTTCATGTTACCTTTGTTTATTTAGCAATTCAAGTTTTATATTACACTTATAAATTGCCTTTAATTTTTAAATAACTTCTGATTTTTTTAGAAAGTTGTTCACTTATGGGTTAGCTATCTAGGCTTCTAATAACCTTCCCTCTCCAAGCTTCAGAGTACGTTTAATTTCCTAAAATATTATCATCAAAAGTTCAGAAGAAATAAATTTCTTTGTAATTTCTTAAGGTACAGGAAGAGTTTTACAACATTTCAAAAATTTAAAAGCAAAATGTGAACACAAACTTATTGTAGCATGTAAAGGATTTCTCTAGACTAGTGGCTCTTGGTTTGCTTCTTTATAGACCTTGTAGTATTATTTTCTTTTATTCATTGTGGAAGGTTTTGTCTGCGCCATTCCTGGGACTTTCTCTTTAAGAGGTGAATTGGCATGTTCTTTGGGTCGTTTATTGCACTATGATTCTAATAGATTTTGCAGTTTTCATTTCCAGAATTTTTTTCTACAATTTAATGAAATTTCCTGAAATATAATTTTTATTATATTATAATATGATAAAGTTTTCAAAGAGTCCAGAGATTTCAATTGATCACCCCTTCACCTGTTTTCATATCAATTGCTTATTTTTATCAAATGTCTTTTACTTTGTTTTATTTTTCCAGTCTTTCGATTCTATTCTATTAATGTTTGAAATCTTATGGAGTCATTGATTTCTGTTTGGTCTACTCAAGTATTCTTTGATAAAGCTTACCACTTTCTCTTTTAACTATTTTCCTTTTAATTATATCCTCTAGAGTTTTTGTTTTCATTTTTAACATCTCTTGCATCATTTCTTCTAGGTATTTATGAAATCTCCCTGGAAAATTCATTTCCCTCTGAGTCTCCTTTTGAATTTGTTAGAGAGTTGCTCTCTTCTCCTAGGCAGGAAGAGGAGGCATGGTCTCTAGATCTGGAATAAGTTTGGATGCTGGTAGTTATCCCCTTCGATGCACTCAAATCTGTGCTAGTTATAGCACAGTCTTTCCCCACTTTCTATACTGGTAAAGATATTCAACCTTATGATTTGCTGTTGTTTTTTCTCACACTGCGTGTGGGTATTTACACTTTAATGCTAAGCACCTGGTTAAAACATTTATAGAAATCATCACCTATTAATAGCTTACCAACCCTATTCAACTTGCTCTCCAGAGTCACATATTTTTCTTCCTAACCTGTCTTTTATTCCTCTCTCTCCTCCTTATTCTTCTTGAGTCTACTTCTTCAGGTGTTATTCCTTTTGTCCTCCTTTATCCTCTCTTGTCCTCTTTAACTGTCTGAGATCCTGCCCCTCCTTCAACCCCCTGGTAAAATCTGAACCAATAACTGGACCTCAAAAATACTCTTCAAATATTTATAATTTCTTCTTCCCAAATTCAACCCCTGATCTATTTCACTAATCTAAACGCTTCTGAGTCACCTATAGGATTTCATTGTCCTTATTGGACTTAAGTCTTTTTCTCCAGATGCTTCTTACACAGAAGCCAGAAAAATGATTTGGATTTTTTCATTTGTGAATAATTAGATTGAATTTTTGGCAAGTCTTCAAAAACTAATAGATTTAGAGCTTAAGAAACCTATCAGGTTATCTAGTCCAGAGGGAGGAACCTGTTTCTTTGAGGTAATGTGTGGCCCTCTAGGGTCTCAAGTGTAGTCCTTTGACTGAATCCACACTTCACAGAACAAATAACCTTAATAAAAAAATTGTTCTGCAAAACTTAGACTCAATCAAAAAGCCATACCCGAGAACCTAGAAGGCCACATATGGCCTTAAAGCCACAGGTTCACTATGCCTGATTCTAATCCATCTCCCTTATTTAACATGGGGCAACTCAAGCCTAAAGAGGCAAAGAAATTTCTCATAGTCACAGTGGTACAGCTGATCTCAGGGACCAACAGGTGGTGCAGTGGACAAAGTGCTGGACTTTGAATTGGGAAGATTTATCTTCATGAGTTCAAATCTTGTCTCAGACTGTAATCCTGGGCAAATCACCTAACTGTTTGCCTCAGCTGCTCATCGATAAAGTGAGCTGGAGAAGGAACTGGCAAACCACTCCAGTATCTTTGCCAAGAAAACCCCAAATGAGGTCACAAAGAGTCAGACATGACTGAGATAACTGAAGAGCAACATCTTCCTTTAAAATACCTTGTTATTTTTTTGACAAGTCATTATGGAGCTCGTCTCAGGACCTGCAGTGGTCCAGGTCATGGTTCAACCAGTCCAATATCATCAGCAAATATTTCTATATTTGATCATATTATTCTTTCAATCTGATACAATAAAAATTTATATTTCATGCCTAGAGGCAATGTAGCATAGTGGCTAAAGTATCAAACTTGGAGTAAATAAAGCAAACTGGGGTTCCCACCCTGCTTCCTACACATACTGATCATGTGACTGACCTTGGGCAAGTCAATTAACTCTCAGGATTCTACACAACTCTCTAAGATTAAAAGTGTCAAAGAAATTTCAAGCCTACGTTAGTAAAGAGATTTGTGTTATCCAGGAATTCTCTATATAGATGAGTTGCATGTTCAGTCCCTATAGACTGGAGATTCAAAGACAAAGCATGAAAAAAAGACCTTGCCCTCAAGTATCTTAGTACATTCTACTGGGGGAGCATATAAACAGAAAAGCAGACATGATTATTTTAGAAAGGAGAGAGTACTGACAAATAGAGGATCAAGACATGCTTCCCATAGGAGATGTCACATAGCTAATCCTTGAAAGAAACTAGGTGTCACAGGTGAGGAACAGTTGCATTCAAGAGATTGGGGATAGACTGGGCAAAAGAAGAGAGGGGAGAGTTCAGATTAATAAATTTAGGGGAGCGTTTAATACGTCAGTTTGTCTAAATTATAGAATCCATGAAGGTGGCTAATAATGTGAAATAAGACTGGTAATATTGGTTTTACTCAGATTTTGAACGGCTTTAAATGTCAAACAGAGAAGTTTCTTGAGTGGGCTTGTCTTTTAAGAAGATAATTTCCAGCATTTCTGTTTAAGATTGGAAAGCATTGGATAGAGGACTGTTTGAAAGCCATCAGTATAATGAGAAGTCTTGCAAAAGTCCAAGCAAGAAGTCAGGCAGGCTTGAATTAGGATGCTTGCATTTCAGGGAGAAAGGTAAGGGTAGTCTAGACATGGTAAAGTTGGAGAAAATAAGATCTAAAACCTGACAAGTTTGAAAGATAAGAAAGAGGTTTTAAACCCAGATGACTAGAAAAATGATGTATTCTCTTCAGAAATAGGGAAATATCAAGGTGTTGTTTTAGGCTATGGAAAATAGAGAAAATAATGAATTCCACTATGGATTCAATGAGGTTGAGATTGACATGCTTATATAACATTCAGTTGGAGATGTCTAACAAGAAATTAATGATGCAGATTTAGTGCTCATGGTACAGATTAGAGTAGAATATGCTATGCAGATCTATTACTTTTATACAAGAATAAATTTTCTGAGCAACCTATAAGTCCTTGAACTCTTTTTTTTTCATCCTGTCATATTTTCAGAGTTGTTTTTTTTTTATCTTGCCCTTGCAATGAGGTCACCAGGTATTAAAGTGTCTGTTGACTTAGTTTGGAGGGTCTTAACTAGTTCACTCTGCTTCCTCATCCTTTGCAACATATGTAGGTATATCATGGAAGTCCATGGTGTATTTAGGAGGACCAACATCCCAGCTATCACTTAACTCTCACCTGTGGCTCCAAGAAGCTGTAGCATGTGCAGCAGCCACACTCTACTAAAACATCTCAGCAGAGAGGCTAAACCAGGTTGAGGGTAACCAACAAACCTCAGATTTGTCAGTGAGTTAGGGGGATGTTTACCCCAAACATATGAAGACTTCTCCCCATGGAAGAGGCAAATGAGAACGGTTTGCTTCCTTGGCCATGAAAATGGCTAAAACAGATGCTATGGAGTGCACCTGTTTGGTCAGACATTGAAGATGCCAAGGTCATCTACTGTGTCTTTGGTTATCATCAGTTATCTTGACCTTTGTATTGCCACTGGACTTCAGTGACTCTGGAAGTGAGAATGAGGCTGATAACTTTATGCAATTCTGCCTCAATCCAGTTCAAGTGCAATTGAAGGCATCACCCTGTGAAGTTATTACTTCTCTTCAAAATGAAGGACAGACAATAAACATATCACCTCTAATCAGCACGATGATATTTGGGCCTATCATAATCCCTTCAATGTGAGATGACCAAGTATCCCACGAGGTGATATTTTCATGTCTTTATATTCTCAGTACCTATTACAGTGACTGGCACATAGTAGGTACTTGTAGATGATTTATTGTTGCCTTTGGACACATAATAAAACTGACTCCACTTACTCCCTTTTTAAAGAAAAACCTATGAGCTACCATTTCTTTTAGCTGTAAATTCTTTATTGTTTCTGATTTCACTTAAAGTGAGGATATCCATCTTGACATGATTCATTTCCACCAGTACTATATAGATTTACCAGTACTATATAGATGTAGTATCTCACATTTAAAGTGCAAACAGTTAAGTTACGTTTATAGATAATTTTAAAACTGTCTATATCTGTCTATTTATAGACAACATAAAAAACTGAATATATTCACAGCCCTTTCTACTCTCACTATCACTGTCAGAGTCACTGCAGAAGCCGAAAGGAGCCACATGGAACTAAGAGACATTTTGTGTTTTCCTCTGTTCTGTGAGTTGCCATAGCCAAAGAATCCACCACAGAGTCAGCAGACTCTTTGCACTTAGCTATTTTGGCTTTTTTGAAAATTGACTTATTCTGCCACTAGGTCTGTGTTCAAAGCCTTTATAGGCTGGTAGAACCTATCATAGCTTTAATTGCACTAGCATAGCCTTCAACTCCCCAAATTCACTTTCACATTGCTATAGCTCCTCATTGCAGAGTCCTAATTGAGGCAACAAGGCATCCCAGATGATTTTTAGCATGAGTTAAGTTTTAGAATTCTTGAATAAGAAGTATTATTTGTTTGATGCTATGAAGTGCTATGAAACACATATTAGAATGAAAAAAGTCTGGATATGAAAAGACCTATTGGGAGAATGTTTCAAAAGGACAATAAGGTGGTAATGAGAGTCTATATTAGATTGTGGGAATGACAATATAAAGGATGTGAGATATGGAGTAGAGATGATATTGACAATACTTGGTAACTGATTGAAGTTGAAGAGGGAAGTGTCACAGATAATTCTGAGACTCTAACCTTGAAACCTACTATACATAACAACATATAATAAGATAGGAGCTTTAATCAGAAATATAATAAATTTGGTTGTAGAAATGTTGAGTTTGAAATGCCAGTAGAATATATAAGTGGAAGTTCGGCTAGAAAAATACTTCTGAATGTCATTTGGAGAGGTAATGATAAGAAATATCATAAGACAGAAACAGCTTGCCAAGGGAGGGGGGATTAGAGAGAAAAGAGGGATGTGAATAGACCTTTGAGGAACACCTTAAATGATTCAGAAGAAGATGAGAACTCCTGGCAAAGAACAGAGTACAAAGGGACTAAATATGTAGGAAGAGGCCCAAAAGAGCATTTTATTTCTGAAAGTGAGGATGCAATAAATGCTACCAAAAACTCAAGGGGGATGAGGATAAAGAGCATATCCATTGAATTTAGTCATTAGGAAACAAATGGAGAATTTAAATTAATTTCAATACAGTGGCAAGGCAGAACATCAAAGGGAGGTTAGGTAGTGAATATTTTGAAGTATTAGATACATACAACTTTCTAAGAAGATTGGCAATGAAGGAATAAGGGGAAATGTGAGAGAACTTTAGTTTCCTTCAAAGATCAACTAAAACAGCATCTCATACATGAGACTTTTCCTGATCTCCACTCTACCCTCATCTTATTTCCTACTCCCAAATTTGATCTTATACACTTTTATCTCTTTTTAGCAATTAATCTAGATAGTAAAGAACCATAAATTCAGGATTAAAGGTATTGAGGCATTTATGATATGGATACAATCATGTAGCTCTATTACAATTAACAGTTATATATGTGATACACAGTGATATGCTTTTCAACAGCAAAGTTTTCTTCATAGCAGTCTATGGATTTTTTGGATTGGAGCTTTGTTTTCTGTATTCAGAAGTTCTGGGTAGTTTATTGCATTAATTTTTCTGTAGTATGGTTTTTGGTTTTTTGATTCATGGTATTCCAGGAAGTCTAAAATCCTTGGTCTTGATGTTTATTGTTTGTTTTTTTTTTTTAATGCATCCTGTTCTTCAGATTCATTTTGTAGAATCATGCCTTCTTTTTAATATTATTGATTGTTGCTTTTCTTTTTTTCACATTATTAGCAGAATAATTGTATTGCCAGTGATGACTTCTACCTTTGGAGAAAGTCACAATGGAAAGATTCAAGTTTTCCTATTCTGTTAGTTACTTTTATTGTGTAGACCACAACATCTATCATTTTTTTCATTTTAACTTTTCCAGATTGTGATCTCATTCTTGAACCATTCAAGAAAATTCTTTTTTTAAAGGAAATGAAACAATCCATTAATGAATTTCTATAACTTCTAGATGAGAAACAATTGTCCAATGCACTCATTTCTTTTTTTAAACATTAATTTTATTTATTTTCAGTGCTCTACAATCACTACCATATAACTTAGATTATTTTTCCCCTCCTTCCCCATACTTCCCCCCTTCCTTTCCTAGAAAGCATACAATTTTATACAGGTTCTATATATACATTCCTATTAAATACATTGTCACTATAGTCATGTTGTGTAGAGGAATTAAAATGAATGGGAGAAATCATATAACCAACAAAAACATAATACAAAGAAAATAATCTGCTACATTCTGCTATTGAATTCCAAAGTTCTTTCTCTGGGTATGGAAGGGATTTTGTCTTAAAAGACCATAGAGAATTTTTTTAAGTCCTTGCATTGCAATGAAGTTCCAAGTCTACCAGAAAAAAACTCTCACACACTGTGGTCGTGTGCACAAAGTTCTCCTGGTTCTGCTCCTTTCACTCAGCATCAGATCCTATAAATCTTTCCAGGCTTCTCTGAAGTCTTCCAGTTCATTATTTCTTATGGCACAATAGTATTGCATTACATTCATATACCACAACTTTGCCAGCCATACCTTAATTGATGAACATCCCCTTGATTTCCAGTTTTGGGCTATCACAAAGAGTGCTGCTACAAATATTATTATACATGTGGGACCATTTTCCATTTTCATGTTCTCTTAGGGATAAAGTCCTAGAGGCTGTATTGCTGGGTCAAAGGGTTAAACAAAAGCATAGAACCAAAGGCAATAGTTTCAAATTCCTCTCCAGAATGGTTGGAACAGCTCGCAGCTCCACCAACAATGAATTAGTGTTTCAACTCTCCCATATCCTCTCCAACATTTATCATCTAACTACTCTGTAATGTTAGCCAATCTTATTGGTGTGATGCGGTACCTCAGAGTTGTTTTGCTTTGCATCTCTCCAATCAAAAATGATTTAGAGCATTTTTTCATATGATTATAGCTATCTTTAATTTCTTCTTCTGAATACTGCCTGTTCATATGTTTTGACCATTTACCAATTGGGGAATGACTTGTATTCTTGTACATTTGACTCAGTTCTCCATATAATTTAGAAATGAGGCCTTTATCACAGACATTAGTTGCAAAAATTCTTCCCCAGTTTTTTGCTTCCCTCCTAATCTTGCTTGCATTGGATTTGGTTGTGCAAAAATTTTTCAGTTTAATGTAACCAAATTATCCATTTTGCACTTCATAATGTTTTCTCTCTCTTTTTCAGTCAAAAATTCTTCCCTTTTCCATAAATCTGATAAATGCACTTATCCTTGCTCCACTAATTTGTTTATAGTATCAATCTTTATATCCAGATCATGTACCCAGTTGGACTTTATTCTTGTGTACGATGTCAGGCATTGGTCTATGCCTAGTTTCTGAGACACTTTGATCCAGTTTTTCCCAGCAATTTTTGTCAAACAGTGACTTCTTATCCTAGAAGCTAGGATCCTTGTGTTTATCAAACAATAGATTGCTATATACATTGACTACTGTGTCTTGAATACCTAGCATATTTCACTTGTCTACCCTTCTGTTTCCTGGCCAGTACCAAGTGGTTTTGATAACTGCTGCTTTATAATACAATTTCACATCTGGTAGAGCTAGGCTACCTTCCCTAACATTCCTTTTCATTAGTTCCCTTGACATTCTGGACCTGTTGTTCTTCCAGATGAATTTTGATATTATTTTTCCAGCTCTAGAAAATAATTATCAGATAGTTTCATTGGTATTGTGCTAAATAAGTAAATTAATTTAGGTAGAATTGTCATTTTTATTATATTGACTCAGCCTACCCATGAGCAACGGATGTTTTTCCACTTACTTAGATCTGACTTTATTTTGGGGAGAAGTGTCTTGTAAATGTGTTCTTAAAGTCCCTGGATTTCTTTTGGCAGGTAGATGCCCAAATATTTTATAATGTCTACCCTAGCTTTAAATGTGATTTCTCTTTCTATCTCTTGCTGCTGGACTTTGTCACTAATATATAAAAATGCAGAAGATTTCTGTGGGTTTATTTTGCAACTTGTAACTTTGCCAGAGTTGTTTATTATATTATATCAAGTAGTTTTTTACTTGAATCTATGGGATTCTCTAAGTGTATCATTATAACATCTGCAAAGAGTGATAACTTAGTTTCTTCCTTGCTTATTCTAATTCCTTCAATTTCTTTGTCTTCTGTAATTGTTACAGCTAACATTTCTAGTACTATATTGAATAATAGTGGTGATAATGAACATCCTTGTTTCACTCCTGATCTTATTGGAAATACATCTAGCTTATCTCCACTGCATATAATGCTTGCTGAGGGTTTTAGATAGATACTGCTTGTTATTTTATGGAAAGTTCCCTTTATTCCTATGCTTTCCAGTGCTTTTAATAGGAAGAGGTGTTGTATTTTATCAAAAGCTTTTTCTACGTCTATTGAGATAATCATGTGGTTTCTGTTAGGTTTGTTGTTGATATGATCAATAACACTAATACTTTTCCTACTATTGAAACAGCCTTGAATTCCTGGTATGAATCTTACCTGATCATAATGTATTACTCTCATGATAAGTTGCTGTATTCTTTTTGCCAAAATCTTATTTAAAATTTTAGCATTTATATTCTTTAGGGAAATTGCTCTATAATTTTTTTCCTCTGTTTTCTCTTTCCCTGGTTTAGGCATCAAAACCATATTTGTATCATGTAAAGAATTTATTCCCCAATTTTCCCAAATAGTCTATGTAGTATTGGAATTAAATACTCTTTAAATGCTTGGTAGAATTCACTTGTAAATCCATCTGGCCCTGGAGATTTTTTCCTAGGGAGTTCATTGATGGCTTGTTCAATTTCTTTTTCTGAGATGGGGTTGTTTAAGTATTCAACTTCCTCTTCTGTTACTCTGGGCAATTTATATTTTTTAAAATAATCATCCAACTGGTTTAGATTGCTGAATTTATGGGCATAAAGTTGGGCGAAGTAATTTCTAATTTTTGTTTTAATTTCCTCTTCATTGGAGGTGAGTTCACCCTTTTCATTTTTGATATTGGTAATTTGGTTTTCTTCTTTTTTTTAAATCAAATTCACCAAAGTTCTATCAATTTTATTGGTTTTTTCATAAAACCAACTCTTACTTTTATTTATTAGTTCAATGGCTTTCTTAATTTCAATTTTTTTAATCTCTCTTTTGGTTTTCAGTATTTCTAATTTGGTACTTACTTGGGGATTTTCAATTTGTTCTTTTTCTCGTTTTTTCAACTGCCTGCCCAACTTATTCACTGATCTTCTCTTTCTCTATTTTATTCAGTAGGCATTCAAAGATTTAAAAAAAACTTTCTCTAAGAACTGCTTTTCCAGTATTTCATAAAATTTGGTAGGTTGTTGCATTGTTGTCATTCTCTTGAATGAAGGTGTTGATTGTTTTTACGATTTGTTGTTTAGCCCACTCCTTCTTAAAATTAGATTATTTAGTTTCCAATTAATTTTTGGTCCATCTTTCCATGGCCTTTTATTACATATTATTTTTATTTCATTATAATCTAAGAAGAATGTATTGACTATCTCTGCCTTTCTACACTGAACTGTGAGGTTTTTATGCCCTAGTACATGGTCAATTTTTGTATGTATACCATGTACCACTGAGAAAAAGGTATATTCCTTTCTATCTCCATTCAGTTTTCTCCAGAGATCTATCACATCTACCTTATCCAGAGTTTTAGTTACCTCCTTAACCTCTTTCTTGTTTATTTTGAGGTTAGATTTATCAAGTTCAGAGAGGGGGAGGTTGGGATGCCCCACTAGTATAGTTTTGCTCTCTATTTCTTCCTTTAACTCCCCCAACCTCTCTTCTAAGAATTTGGATGCTATACCACTTGGAGCATACATGTTTAGTAATGATATTGCTTCATATTCTATGGTGACTTTTAGCAGGATATAGTTTCCTTCCTTATCTCTTTTGATTAGATCTATTTCTGTTTTGCTTTGTCTGAGATTAGGATTGCTACCCCTGCTTTTCTTACATCAGCTAAAGCACAATATATTCTGCTCCAACTTTTTACCTTTACCCTGTGTGCATCCCCCTGTTTCAAATGTGTTTCTTGTATACAACATATTGTTGGATTATGGCTTTTAATCCATTCTGCTATCCATCTCCGTTTTATGGGACAGTTCCTTCCATTCACACTCACAGTTATTATTACTCTCTGTGTCTTTCCCTCTGTCCTCTTTCCCTCCACTTGCACTTTTAGTTGTCCCTTCTCCCTTCCCCTCCACAATAGAGTTTTAATTTTTTACCACCACCTCCTGCAGTCTTCCCTTCCTTCTTTCAGCCCCACTCCTTTTTACTGCCTTTTACTCTTACTACTTCTTCCCTCCTTTTTAGCCTCCCTTCCCTTTTCTTTCCCCCTTCCCCTCCTACTACCTATGGAATTAGCTAGCTTTATATACTTAAGTTTGTTGTTCCCTCCTTGAAAGAATTCAGATGGAAATACCTCTCAAATAATGCTCATCACCCTCCCCTCTTACCCTCTACTGTAATTTTGTACTTCTTCCTGTGATATAATTTACCATTTTCTGCTTCCTTCTTTTCACATCTCCTGTTACAATCACTTCATATGCTTAAATCACATTTTTGTCATCACATAATTTACTTTATACCCATTCCCTCTATCTCTGAATATCCCTTTTATATTTCATATTAGATATACAATTCTCTAGATTAACAAGCATCATCTTCCCTTATAGGGAGGGAAACAGTTTGCCCAAATTGAGTAACAAGTTTTCTTTTTCCCTGTTTACCATTTTATGCCTCTCTTGAGACCAGCATTTAAAGATTGAATTTTCTATTGAGTTCTGGTCTTTTTATCAGGAAGGTCTGGAAATCCCTTATTTCATTGAATGTCCAGCTCCTTGCCTGAAATGTTATGTTCAATTTTGCTGGGTAATTGATCCTTGATTGTAGTTCCAGCTCCTTTGCCTTGAGAAATATCATACTCCAATTCCTTTGATCTTTTAACATAGAAGCTGCAAAGTCCTGTGTGATCCTAACTGTAGCTCCTCGATATTTGAATGGTTTCTTTCTGGCTGCCTGTAATATTTTCTACTTCACTTGATAGTTCTGGAATTTAGCAACAATATTTCTTGGTGTTTTTACTTTGGCATCCCTTTAGGGAGGTGAAAGGTAGATTCTTTCGATGAATATTTTGCCCTCTGAATCTAGCACTTCTGAGCAATTTTCCTTGGTGATTTCTTAGAAGATAATGTCTAGACTCTTTTTTTTCATCATGGCTTTCTGGTAGGCCAATAATTCTTCAATTTTCTTTCCTGGACCTATTTTCCAGGTCAGTTGTTTTTCCAATTAGATATTTTACATTTTCTTCTTTTTATTCCTTAGATTTTGTTTGACTGATTCTTGATGTCTCATAGTGTCGTTAGCTTCTACTTGTCCAATTCTAATTTTCATGAAATTGTTTTCTTCAGTTAACTTTTGCATCTCCTTTTCCATCTGTCCAATTATTCCTTTTAAGGAGTTATTTTCTCCAGTTAGTTTTTATACTTCCTCTTCGATTTGTCCAATTTTCCCAGTTAGGTTTTGTGCTTCCTTTTCTATTTGTTCCATTTTCCTTTTTAAAGATCTGTTCTCTTCTGTGAATTCTTTTTTCATACTTTTAAAATCATTGGCCATTTTTTCCTCTGGTTCCTTCTTCAGCTGGTCCAGGAGTGCTCTATGTGCATGGGAGCAGTTCATAGTCTCTTCTGAAGTTTCAAATGGGAGTACAGTCTCAATACTGACCTCCTTGGAATTTATGTTTTGGTCCTTGTCCTCATAGAAAGATGCTATAGTCTTTTCCTTCCTCCTTTGCTTCTTGCTCATGATGGTGAAGCTTTGTGTGTTGTGGCCTCTAGTTCTAACCAACGTGGTGCTGAACTGTCTCAGAAAGCAAAGACAGGTGAAATCTGTTTGTGTTTCCCAGGATTAGCCCTGGAGTTAGTTTGTTAAGTGTGGGGCAAGGGTGGTCTGGTCGCACGAGATCTGCTCAGCTGAGCTAGAGCAGAGGCAAACTCAGTGCTTGGTGATCCTGGCTGCTGTAGTTTCTTTCTGTTTTCCCTGGAGCGCTTAGGCACACCTGTGTCCTTGTGCGAGGCTCCTCACCCCTCGAGTTATGGCTGTCTGGGACAGCTCTATTCATCAGCCACAGTACGGGCAATATTCCTTTGCTATGAGACTGTTGGCCCCTTCTACTGATTCCGCTGACCCAGGGTTTTTCTGGGAAAATATTATATGATTCTTTCAGTGTCAATAATGGGAGAAGGAGAGAGAATTTACTAATCACTCTGCCATTTTGACTCCTGGAAGCTGAAATAGGTGACATACAGACATTTAATCTGTGGGCTGAAAGTCTCAGCATAGCTGCTAGAGATACCTGGTCCTCCTTCATGCGGCTCCACTTGACTCTCACCCTCAGTTGCCATACTGCTGTGTTGCCACTTTCTCAGACCACAGTGGGCTTTTCTGTTCAGCTGTGAGGTGGCAGGGATGCTGTGCTGTGGGCTGTATGCTCCTCCACCCTCGTGGAATAGATTCTTCCTGCCAATTTTCCACTCTGTCCTGGACTGTGAAACTGCCACAATCTGTCTCCTGTTGGATTCTGCACCTCCAAATTTGGTCAGATTCTCTTTTTAGGGGTATCTGAGGGAGTCTGTCTAAGAGTTTAGGTGAGTAGTTGCTCCTACTCCACCATCTTGACTCCACCCCTCCATTCAAGAACATTCTGATGTATTTCCAAGTTCTCTTGGAAATCAGCAAAGTTCTCTGTTTCATCAGATTTGGGTTCAGTTTCCTGTGTCTTTCAATATTTATTTAGAGATGCTTGTAGTTATTTAGATACCTTGGTGTCTATTGTCCCTTCTGTTTCAATATTTTCCCTATTTATCTGTTTTTGCTCTAAATTAACTGTTTTCTTCCTCCTGATATCTGGTAATTTTAGTATTTTTTTCTTTATATTCACTTTATGTTCTTTATATTATATTATATTCTTTTTTATTATATTTTTATTTATATAATATTTATATTAATATTAGTATAATAGTATTTGTATTATGTTAATATATTTATTATTATTAAATTATATTCTTTTCTTTATATTCACTTATATATTTATATATACCCCAAGGACCTCAAACTTAGCTCAGCTTCCTCCCATGGAATTTGTGAACTTTTGTGGAATTCACTTTTCATTGACCTCAGTCCCTGCACCAAGAGGCTTCTGGGAGAACAGAGCTGGTCCTAGCTAGATGCCAGTTCCCCTTCATTCCAGCCTGCTGCACCTCCCCACACACTTAGTCTCCTTCCATTGTTCCCTGTGTTTTTCAGTTCTTTGAGTGCCACCAACCCAGAAAAAGCAGGTTTTGACCTTCCCATATTTCTCCTTCTTCTACAAGTGAGTGGACAGAGTTAAGGCCTACTGCCTATTTGCAGAATGATGGACAGCGTATGACTGGAGACACTGCAACACAGTAAGGAAAATGCCAAATTGGTTCCAGAGAACAAGGTGGTACACTGGGTTGTTTGCCATGCCAAAGAGACAGGGCTGGTGAGTGAGCAGCAGAGTGAGCTTATTAAGGATTAGTGTTTCCTGTACTCATAAGGTTATTAGTGCTAGGTTTCTTGGGTCTTGGCCTATGGATACGGAAGCAAATGTTTTACCTATTTTGCCTAATTACTGTTTAGAGATTTTTTTAAGCAGAGAGGACTGAAGATTTCTAGTCTTCTATTATGTTGGTGACATGACCCAGGAGTTTCCAAATTGTTTCATTAACACTACCCCAAAATCAAATGTTACTGACCAACAGCTACAGTGGAGGTATCTTGGTTTACTTAGGTATTTTTGAATAATGTGTTAGTATTATTTGTGGTATTGCAACTACTAGTTTATTAAAATGTATGATTTCAGAAGTCTGTTGGAAAAGGAAATTTCTTACTAAATTTGAAAATATTTACATATAACTTCTTTCTGTTCCTACCCTAATACATAAGGAAGCTTCTGTTATCACAATGGTACCTCCACTGAAAATATGTAGGCTATAAATGAGACCATAAATACATTCCAAATCTTGAGATGTGCATGATTTCATCTGAAATATAAAAAGAAAACCATAGGTGTTTCATCATCTTAGTCAATGGCTATAATTACAAAGACAGGAAAAGTAGATTTAATATGCTCAATGGAATTGAAGGGGAAGGAGAAAACTGTCCATAAAAATCTATCAAGCCTGGTAGATTGTTCCAAATAAGAAACATCAAAAGAAGTAATCATTTGAAGGAGACAATAACCGAGATGAAAACAAGACATAACATCTATGACTTCTTTCCACAGATATCCAAAGTGTAAATAACAAACAGGATGAATAAGAGACCTTAATATAAGGAGACAATCTAGACTTCACTTCATTGAGACTACAGGGGTCACAAGAAAAATTTTCAAATTAATTTTCCTAAAATCACTAACCAACTCAGATTCTTAAAAGATATGTATAAAAGGTATACAGATAAAGTGAGTATGAATTCAAAAGTTTAGCAGTGTCTTTTAATATGGTGACTTAGACTGATGGATAACTTTGAAGACGTTCATCACTAGGCTGACCATATGATAGGTAGATAGATAGACAGACAGACAGACAGACAGACAGATAGATAGATAGATAGATAGATAGATAGATAGACAGACAGACAGACAGACATCAATGATATAGTGAAAACAATTTGAATTATAGATCAATTTCATTCTTTATTGATGGAGGGAGGACTGCACAAATTAAACTATGAATATTTAGTTATTATTAATAAGTAAACAAGCATTTTGAAAGCACCTACTATGTGTCCAGAGACTGTACAAAGCACTGGAGATATAAAGAAGGGCAAAAACAGTCCCTGTTCTCAAGGAACTCATGATCTAATGATTGTTACTGTTACTTGTTTATTATTTCTTGGTGATAAATGATTATAAAATATGGAATTTGACAATTTCTAAAGCATTGTTTTCCAGTTGCTCAAAGGTCAATGGAAAGATGAAGGTGCTAACAAGTAGGCTGCAGCAATAAATTAAGCACAAAAAGATATAAAAAATAAACTAATGCCAAGACCAGTGAACTGGTGTGAGAAGGACATTAGCACGGTTTCAATCACTCAGGATCACAGTCTCGTTGTAAGTTTCAGCTTCTCACTTGGACACCCCATACATATGTAATCATTTGCTAAGTTTTGCTGATTTTGCCTATGCAACAGCTTTCACATCCTTCTTCTCCTCTCCACATTGCCACCAGTCTAGTTGAAATCTCAACAAGTCTTGGTTAGACTACTGCAAAACCTTCCTAACTGGTCTCTCATTCAGAGTCACAAAATCTAGAGGGAGGACCTAAGCACCTGCAGTGGATATTCATCAAGGACTTAAAGCAAGGGTGGTGAACCTGCAGTCTTGAGGTCACATGTGGTCCTCTAAGTCCTTGAATGTGACCTTTTGACTGAGTCCAAGTTTTATAGAACAAATCCTTTTATTCAAGGGATCTGTTCTGCAACATTTAGACTGAGTCAAAGGACAATGCTTGAAGGCCTAGAGGGTCACATGTGACTTCGAGGTCACAAATTCCCACCCTCTGACTTAGAGGATAACCGGGACAAGAGTAGGACTGGATGAAAAGGTATAGATGGGTGACTACTGGAAAAATATGGTCACTGATGCATTCACAAATCCACTGACATAGTTTTTATTTTATCACTAACGTATATCTATATATATATAGATACATAGATATAGATGTTTATACGTATATATACATATATGCATTTATAATGTATAACGTTTTGTAGTATAAAAGAGCAATTTAAATTTATGATCTAATTTAATCTTCAAAATACCACTTTGAAATAAGAGGTGAAAATATTAAACTACTTTATAGATGAAGACACTGGCAGGGAGTTAAGGAGGAAAGAAAGGGAACAAGTATTTATTAAGCAACTATATACCAAGGAATTCTACTAAGTAAGCACTTTACAAATATCAACTCATTTGATCTTTACAACAAATCTGGAAGATAGATCAATTATATATACATATATATATATATTATTAACCCCATTTTACTGTTGAAGAAACTGAGGTAAACATAGGTTAAATGACTTGTCCAGGGACGCACAGCTACTAGGTGTCTGACTTCAGTCCCAGATCTCTATCTAGTGCCAAGGTAAATGACTTGCCCAAGATCATTCGGTTAATAAGTGGCAATACTGGGATTAGAACTGGTATTTCCGAATACAAGTTTTTTTTCATTCTATTATGTCAATGCTACGGGGTCCTTGACATATATCAAGGATTATTTATTTATTTATCAAGGATATGATTGTTTAGTCCTTCCTTTGTCTACACCAATCAGAACCCCTTACCTTCCTTCAACCTCAATTCAAGTAATAGCACTACTGTGAAATCTTCCCTGATCCTTTCGATCATTTGTACTCTTTTACTTCTCAATGATGTTGCATTTGTTTACATATCTTTCTACAAGTTTTGTGTCCCCAGTAGTATATAAACTCTTCTAGGGAGCAGACTATATTATTTTTGTGTTTGAATCCACATGTCTGCAAAGTGATGTGATCACAGTAGAAGCTTTAAAAATATTTATTGAATTAAAAGGAATATACAATGTTACATTGTAAGTATGGATGTTACATGAAAATATTTCTAATTTCTGATGTATAAATCCAACAATATTCCACCAGAGAGAGATACTAACCTAATTTTTGTTTCATTATATTTATATTCATAGTGTATTTGGATGTAAATTAAAGGGGCATTGTCGCAGAGAATGAAGTGTCCAACTTTCAATATACTAGGAAACTCACAAAAGTGTGTAATGCGTCTCATATTTGCAAACATTAACAAAAGTGTCACAATCCTCAGAAAGTAGACCAAAAAGATCAGAGATGACCGAACAGATGGAGAGAACAGTATTACTCAAATGATACCTGTCATGAAAACCTTTGGTTTCTATCCACATTTATTGCATGAAAATCAATACAATTTTTAAAAGCTAGTGATTAGTCTCTTAATTTGAAACATTTTAGAACATTATTCTTCTATGTATTGATCTGCTTCACCATTTTTCTCTATTTCTTCCTTTTCTTAATTTTTTTTAACAAGGAATGATTTTCAAAGTCAGAGGAGGGATGCTGAGAGAAATTCTAGACTATAAAAAAGATATCAAAATATTTTTATAAAAAGTTTGTGACTTTAAGGAAGGCTTTAGGAATTATAATTCTTGCCTCCATTTTATTTGAGGCAGTTACGTGGCTCAGTAGATAGGGCAACGGACTTGAAATGGAAGTTCTCTTCCTACTCCAGACACATCTTTGCTATGTGACCCTGGACCTCTCTCTGCCTCAGTTTCATCTGTTAGATGAAGATAATGACAGCAATCACCTTGCCCACAATGTAGTTGAATGACATGTTTTGTTTTGTTTTTTTCTTTCCTCTTTACCTTTTTATGCTTCTCTTGAGTCTTGTATTTGGAGTTCAAATTTTCTATTTCCATTTCATCAGAAAAAGCTGGAAGCCCACAAAGTAGTTGAGAAAAACAAATAAGGTAATGCTTTACAAACTTTCAAGTCACATACACACATGTATGCGTGTGTGTGTAATTATACATGTGTTATTATTATCTGAATTAAGAAAAGTAGAAAGCAATAAAAGATTCAGAGTACAAAATGTGTACAAAGAATAGATCTCTGCTCTAGCGAGTTTTCATCAAACTTTTATTTCATCTCACTCTTCATTGAAGAGTTCCTGCCATTCAGCTGCTTCTCTTGTCCTTTCTCCCATGATTTTTCTTTCTTCCCACTTTCCTCATCTTTTCAGGGAAAAGAAAAATCAACATTAAAAATGAGCAGACAATAAAGAAAGACACTGATCTTTCTGGTCCATTTTTCTACACACATACACCAACAGAGAGAGCCTTGTGTCTGAGCTGAACTGTGCTACTTTCAGCACTTGGAAGGCAAATGCATCTTCCTGATTAAAATAGCTTTCACTGACAAGCTGAATGTCAAGTCATTCAGTTGAATCAACTCCCATCAGTGGCAAAGTTTCTAGGGAGTCAGAGCTCTGAAGACAGGCCAGTTCAAATCATTCTGGCAGAGACAGATATGCCATCAAACTGCTGCTGGTCTCCTGACAAGAAATGTGTGCTTTGTGATTAATAACTACAGAAAAAAATTAGAAACTCCAAACTTACTGCCAAAGTATTGAGTTAGCTAGGATTAGGTATTTCCCTTGCTCTCACTCACAAAGCTGGATTATTCTTTCTGTCTTCAAGCTGTCATCTTAACACAAAGTTGCTAAATGTTCTCATGAGCATTCACTGAAATAGGCTGTTCTTAATTTTACCAGACAACTAATTATAACTGGGATGATATAATGAAATATGGAAGAAAGTTAGAGACTGACAAGTCTTGTAAATTCCAAGTATAACCTTAACCCAGATATGCCAAAAACTATTGATTTCAAACATAACTGCAGTCTATTAAGATCAAGGAAGGGCTAGGAAGAAATAAGATACTTTGAAAAATATTAGTCAGAAAAATGACATTTTTAGAATTATTTGTAATATTCTATCCCATATGTTGTTCACATATCGAATCACTTACTGAAGACATGCTTTGTCATGTCTTTTGTACACTGATTTTCATCTCTTTCATGATCTCCAACACAATGATTAACCAATCTAATGATGATGAGGATGGCATATTAAAGGTCCACTGGATGGGTTCCAATATAATGGATTTCAGGAGGAATCCTCACCTCTTATTCTTTCTGTTTATAAATATTCTTAGAGATTCCAAGAATTTATTTAAGGTAGAGTATCAAGTATGGTTTCATATTTGTCAAGCTGTGTGGAATGAAGGATGTTTCATTTATTTGCTATTACTGCTTGTATAAATAAATATAATGCACACACACACACACACACACACACACACACACAGATTCTCACAGAGGTTTGTCTGGCCTTAAGAAATGCCAGTACACAAATTTGGGTAGAGCCAAAATGGCAGAGTAGAGGAAGTACTACAGCCAAGTTCTCCGAATCCACCAAACAACTTCAAAATAATTCTTCCAATCAAACTGTGGAGTGGCCAAGCCAACAAAAGGCAAAGGTTGGATATTTTTTTCCAGCCCAACACAGTTTAGGAAGTCAAAAGAGAAATGCGGCATGGGGGTAGAGGCTGACCTGGAGCATACATGGATGAAACACAATGGTGGGACTTGGTAGTGGGGACAGCAGCAAAAGCAACAGCTTCAGGAGCTCTCAATCCAGAGATGGTAAGGCAATTAGTCACAAAGACATTACAGGAGCCCCTGGGCTAGCACTAGACACAGGCCAAAAGGTTGTTTGGCAAGTCCATTGACTGTCACTATATCCAATTCTAGGAAAAGATTCTTGAATCTTGAAATTCTTGAAAAGAGCAGGAAAATTTCAGACATGAGAGTGAAGGGGCCTGAGGAGCAGTATCACTTGAGATTGCAATGGATCAGAGACCCTTCCTGGGTAAGGACTAGATTTCAATACAAGTAAGCAGGGGTCATATCTCCCCCTAGATTACACCACCTTAAAACATCAAAAACTTCTAAATCCTCAAAACCAGCTTTGAAAATAGCAGTATAGAAAATCCTGAATCTTGGAAAGTGACTCTCCCTCAACCCCCAAAGACAGAAACAAAACTCAATGTTAATGTGAAGTTCAAAGTCAAGTAATATTCTGAAAAAATTAGAAAATAATTTTAAAAGTACCTGACCATAAAAAGCTAGTATGGTGACAGGGAGTAGCAAGACATAAACTAAGAAGACAATGATGTCAAAACCACTTTAAGCAAAGCATCAAAGAAAAATATGAATTGGGCACAAGCCCAAAGAATATTCCTGGAAGATCTCAAACATTATTTTCAAAATCAAATATGAATGGGAGAGGAAAATTTATAAACAACATATTATTGGATTATGGTTTTTGATCCATTTTGCTATCCACCTCTGTTTTGTGGGAGAATTCATCCCATTCATATTCACAGTTATGATAACTAGCTGTATCTTTCCCTCCATCCTCTTTCCCACCTTTATGCTTTTAGTTCTCCCTTCTCCCTTCCCCTCCATGATAGTTTTAATTTTTGACCACCACCTCTATCAGTCTTCCTTCCCTTCTTTCAGCCCACCTCCTTTTTACTCCCCTTTTCCATTACTACTTTTTCTCTCCCTTTTAGCCTCCCCTCCTTTTTCTTTCCCCTTTCCCCTCCTACAGCCTATAGAACTAGTTAGATTTCTATATTTAACTGAGTTTGTTGTTCCCTCTTTGAACCAAATCAGAGGAGAGTAAATCTCAAATGATGCTCATCTCCCTCTCTTCTTTCCCTCTGCTGTAATATGTTTTTATGTCTCTTCCTGTGATGTAATTTGCCTTTCTCTGCCTCCTCCTTTTCACATGTCCCATTATAATGCCTTTGAACACTTAAATCATATTTTTATCATCACATCATTTAATTTATACCTACTCCTTCTGTCTATGTATATCCCTTTTAAATATCATGGTAAGTATACAATGCTCAAGATTAGAAAGTATCATCTTCCCTTACAGGGATGGAAACAGTTTTCCCATATTGAATAACAAAGTTTTTTTTAAACCCTTTTTTACCTTTTTATGCCTCCCTTGAGACTTGTTTTTGAAGATCAGTTTTTATCGAGATCTGGCCTTTTCATTAGAAATGCTTGGAAATCGCTTATTTCATTGAATGTCTATCTCCTTGCCTGAAATATTATGCTCATTTTTGCTCGGTAATTGATGCTTGGTTGTAGTCCAAGCTCCTTTGCCTTACAGAATATCATATTGCAATCCCTCCCATCTTTCAATGTAGAAGATGCAAGGTCTGTGAACCTGTATAGCTCCTCAATATTTGAATTGTTTCTTTCTGACTGACTGCACTATTTCTCCTTCACTTGATAGTTTTGGAATTTGACGATGATATTCCTTGATGTTTTCATTTTGGGATCCCTTTCAGGAGGTGAAGGGTGGATTCTTTCAATGACTATTTTGCCCTCTGGATATAGGACCTCTGGGCAGTTTTTGTTGATGATGTCTTGGAAGATATTGTCCACACTCTTGTTTTCATCATGGCTTTCTTGTAGACCAATAATTCTTCGATTTTTCTCTCCTGGATCTATTTTCAAGGTCAGTTGTTTGTGCAATAAGATATTTCACATTTTATTCTATTTTTTCAATCTTTAGATTCTGTTTGACTGATTCTTGATGTCTCATAGAGTCATTAGCTTCTACTTGCCCAATTCTAATTTTTAATACATTGTTTTCTTCAGTTAACTTTTGCATCTCCTTTTCCATTTGTCCAATTTTCCTTTTTAAGGAGCTATTCTCTTCAGTGAATTCTTTTTTCATATTTTTAAAATCATTAGCCAGTTTTTTTTTCTACTTCCCTAATTTGACTTTTAAAATCTTTCTTGAGTTCTTCCAAAAATGTTCTTTGGGCTTAAGATCAGTTCATAGTACCTTCTGAAGTATCAGATGGGAGTACAATCTCAATGATGACCTCTTTGGTATTCATGTTTTAGTCCTTGTCCCCATGGAAAGATTCTATGGTCTCATATTTTCTGATTTGCTTCTTGCTCATGATGATCATGCTTTTCCTGGTTTTTAAAGTGGACCTCTGCTTCTGGAGCACAGGGGTCTCTGTCCCACAGTTCTTGTGCCTAGAACTCGAGGCTTTGTGTGTTGTGATCTTTGGTTTCTTAAGGTAGAAGCTAAAATGCTGCAGCTTACCTGGTTCTGAGCTAGCTGGTGTGCCAAAGCAGAGACCAGGTGAAGTCTTTCTGGATTTCCCTGGAGTTACCCTGGAGCTAGCTGCATTAAGTGTGGGGGAGGGGTGATCTGGCCATAGGAGGTCTCCTCTGCTGAGCTAGAGCATGGGTAAGCTCAGTGACTGGTGAACCTGTCTGAGCTATTGTCTTCCCAATTCCCCTGTGATGCTGAGGTACATCTGGCATCCTTGTGTTGATGACTGTGGGCTCCAATCACTGGGGCTCAGAATCTTCTCCTGGTTCACTGAGGTGGGGCTATCTGGGACAGCTCTGGTCCTGCACTGGTCCCCTTCAGCCACAGCAAGTGGGACCCCCTTTGTGATTTTCCTAGCCTCATGGGCTAAGAGACTGTTTATTCCTTTGACTGGTCCTACTGTTCCAGGATTTTTTCCTAAGGAAATATTCTCTATGCTCTTCAAGGTTAAGAAGGGGAGGAAGAAGGTAATTATCAAATACTCTGCCATCTTGGCTCCCAGAAGTTCAGGAAAGTGACTTACAGACATTTAATCTGCAGACTGATAGTCTCAGGAGTGGTTGCTGCAGTTAGCTGGGGTTCTGAGCTTCTCTCTCGCTCACTTCTACTGGACTCCCATCCTGAACTGATATGCTTGAGAATCCAGAGTTCTGCAGCTTCAGACCACCTGGGGCTTCCTACTCGGCTTTGCTATGGTGGGGTCTGTGCTGGTACAGCCTGTGTGATATGCACTACTCCAACCCCCTGCAACAGATCCTCCCATCGACTTTCCAGTCTGTCCTGGGTTGGAAATCTGGCACACTATGTCTCTTATTGAATTCTGCCACTCTAAAATTTGTTGAGATTCTCTTTTTAGAGCTGTCTCAAGGAGTTTGTTCTAGAGGTTAGGTGAGTGCAGGCTCTCACTCTGCCATCTTGGTGCTATAACAGGGAGAGGAAAATTTAATAAAAAATCAAGCAAGGGAACAAAATAACAAAAAGACAACAGCTTGGTAAAAGAGCATAAAAAATACTTAAGAGAATGCCTTAAAAATAGAAATGGCCAAATGGGAAAAGATACAAAAGTTCATTAAAGAAAATAATTCCTTAAAACTTAAAACTGAGCATTTGGAAGCTAATGACTCCATGAAATATTAAGAAACACAAAAGAAGTCAAAATAATAAAGAAAATATGAACTATCTCATCAGGAAAAAACTGCTACTGCTCTGGAAAATACATCAATGAGGAAACTATATTTCCTTCTTTTCAGATGAGATGATGGTGTATAGAACCTTAGAAAATTTAATAAAAACTAGTTTTGGAAAGTTTTAGGATATAAAATAAACCTATATAAGTCATCACCATTACTAGATATTACAAACAAATCCCAGGAGGAAGAGCTAGAAAGAGAAATTCCATTTCAAATAATTGCAGACAATATAAAATACTTGGGAGTCTACCTGCTAACACAAGTGCAAGGACTATATGAATTCAATTAATAACACTTCACATACAGGCAGATCTTTTACAAGTGGATAAATATTAATTACTCATGGATAGGCTGAGTCAATATAATATAAATTATAGTTTTATCTACATTAATTTACTTATTCAGTTCCATACTAATCAAACTACCAAAAATTATTTTATAGAGCTAGGAAAAATAATAACAAAATTCATGAGGAAAGCAAAATGTTAATAATATTGAATGAATCAATGAAAAAATATGTGAAGGGAGCCTAGAAGTACCAGATTTCAAACTATTTCACAAAATGGTAATCATAACAACAGCCTGGTACTAGAGTGGAATAGATTTGGTACCCAATTACCATAGTAAATAATCAAAGTAATCTAGTGATTTATAAACCAAAATATCCAAGTTTTAAGATCAAGAACTCACCCTTTAACAAAAGTTTCTGGCTAAAATGGAAAGCAGTTTCACAAAATCTAGGCACAGACCAATGATTTAGAAATAAAGTGTAATGTTATTAGCAAATTAGGGGAACATGGAATAATTTGCATGTGAGATAGATGGATAAGGGAAGAGTTTATGACCAAACAAAAGATAGAGAGCATTACAGGATGTAAAATGGCTAATTTTGATTGCACTAAATTAAAAATGCTTTACACAAACAAAATTAATGCAGTCAAAATTAAAAGGAAAATATGAAACTGGGAAAATTTTACATCAAATTGCTGATAAAGACTTCATTTCTCTAGTGAAATTGGGCCAAATTTACCAAAAATCCCCACAAAAACAAAAATTAGCCCTTCTCTAATTGATAAATAATCAAAGGATATGAACTGATAATTTTCAGAAGAAGAAATCAAAGTTATCCATATCCTCATGAAAAAACTTCTCTAATTCACTACTGGGCAGGGAATACAAATTGAAACAACTCTGACATACCATCTCACATCCATCAGATTGATTAATATGACATAAAAAGAAAATGGTAAATGTTGGAGAGGACGTAGAAATATGGTAGCACTAATGCTCTGCTTGTGCAATGTGAACTGTTCCAACCATTTCAGAAAACAATTTGGAACTTTGTCTAAAGGGCTATAAAACTATACAAAACTTTTAACCCAGAAATGCAATTATTAGGTCTGTATCCCAAAGACAGCAAAGATAAAGGATCCA
Organism: Notamacropus eugenii; assembly: GCF_028372415.1. NCBI lineage: Eukaryota > Metazoa > Chordata > Mammalia > Diprotodontia > Macropodidae > Notamacropus > Notamacropus eugenii. The sequence continues at coordinate 147,211,239 of NC_092878.1, forward strand.
ATTTGTACAAAAATGTCTATAGTAGCTTTTTATAGTAGCAAAGAATTGAAAATTGAGGAAAGGCCATCAACTGGGGAATAGTTGAAGTTGCGGTATATGACTGGGATGGAATGCCATTTTTCTATGAGAAATTATGAGCCTATATATAAATATTTCCTCTCTTAATTGTAGCCTCCTGGGGGGCAGGTAGGGAAAGGAAGTGGAGTGAAAGAACAAAATAAAAAGTCTACACCAGAGAACAAAAGAAAACCTACAAGGAAGCAAAGAAAAGATTCACAGCTTTCAACATAATGCACAGTATTTAGTACATAGGATTTCTTGAAATGAAAAGTTATTGTTACATATTTTGGATCCTCTCCTATGATCTATTGTGCACATGACATTTTTTCTTTTCATATTTTTTATTTAAGCTTAATATTTAACTTTGTAGTACATTACTTTTTCCTTTTTTATTGTGTATTTAAGTTTTAATTTAAAGAATAACTAGTAGATTCAAAAAATGACTAGCAAGTTGATTTCAGAAAATCCTGGGAAGATTTATATGAATTGAATAAGGAGAACTTTGTATACACTAATGGCAATATTGTAATGAAAATCAACTTTTAAATACTCAACATGATCAAGAGAATGATAAAAAAACAATTTGGAAAGTCCCATAATGAAAAATGTTATCCACCTTCAGAAAGAGTACTGATAAATTCTGAGTGCATATTAATGCATATTTTTTCTTGTTTTTGTGTGTGTTTTCTTTTGCAACATGGTCACTATGGAAATAAGCTTTGCTTGACTTCACATATCTAATTCATAACATATTGTTTGCTTAGTCATGGAGAGGGTAGAGGTGGGAAAGAGGAAGAGAATTTGAAACTCAAAACTTTCAAAAATCAATATTAAACTACTAAACATTTAAGGAGATAAAATATTTAAAAATACCAACATGATTTGGCGCCTCTGCAGATCTACGGCCTCCTCCTCAACCTCTGGGCTGCCTTTCTCATGTGAACGTGTCCTCAAATCAACAAAGCTGGAATTCCCAGAGATAAACAACCATCATGAGACTTCTACTCAGACTATCTTAGAGTCCCTCATGCTGTGAGGTGATAGACTCTTAATGGGATAATTCTTCATTTAACTGGACTCTGTGTAATCCAATAACATTTCCTTATATTTTTGTAATAAAGTAGTTCTCCTAGTAAATCTTACTTTACAATTTCTGTGGGCAGTACAGACAAGCCAAACAAACTCTTTATTCATTAGGATGCTTCATCATGCAGTCAACTCTGGTGATAATGAATCACTTCTGTTTTTTTTTTCTTTCTCTCTAAAACTAGAAGGGACAGTAAATAGCAAACAAGAATATCTAAGAGGTTTCAACTTTCTAAAACTGCAGATAGCATGGAAAGACAAATATTTCCAATTCCTATAGAGTTCAGCTCTGTCAGTCATCAGGGTCTTTTCTTCAGAAAATGTCTAAAGTAATGCTGCAGAAGTCTTCTTGTCAGTTGGCTGCTCCTGTTGGTCTTTTCTTGACATCTCTCCTGCTGAGCTCTTCATTACCACTGATGGCTCAATTTGGGGTTCTGCTGAGGGTGATTCATCATTGCCTAATTACATAAATTGAGAAATACTACTTTCTGTAAGTTATGAAGCCAACAGACCTTATCTGCTCTGCCCAAAGTCTCCAAAGAGTTATTTGATTTGCCACTTTGTGAATTGCAACCTGTGGGAAGTAAGAAAGTTCTGTTGTCCACAATCCTAGGTGATAGGGGTTGTGACCTAGCATGGACAGGTTAGAGGTAAGAAACTAATGCGCAGGCCCAAGGAGCTGTGTGAGGAAGGGCCTATCAGAGAGAAGAACATGGAGTCACATGGCCAGGGGACAGTATCGAGGGAAATCCAAAGTTCAGAATACAGACTACTGATTAGATCAATTGTAACCTCCTATTCTCTCATTATAGGATGTATCTCACCTCTTGTGGAAGTGATCTTCAGTGGAAACCTCTTTTCCATAGAATCTAGAACTCCCTCTTTAATTTCCCCTGTTAAAATATCTCAATTTTGTAACCTCAGTGATTTTCCTATATCCTCTCTTTTGCTGAGAAGCTATAGGAATCATGTTCTTTATATTATCTACCCATGGACTTGAGTAGAGTATAGTGAAATTTTTTTCCTCTCTTTCCTCTTTCTTCCCATTCACTTTTATGCATTCTATATTCTACAATTTAATCCCACAACATAGATTGCTTCTCCTCATTGGTGGGGAGGATTTGAAGGTTTCAGGTTTGCTTCTCCAACATCTGTTACTTCTTCTTTAAATGAAAATTTTATTGAAATCTTTTCTTTTTACATCTTTTGGATTTCTTCCAGAATCTCTCCCCCTCCTCCTTTCAGAAAACTATTCTATATAGCAAATAATTCTTAAAAGAAAAAGAAAAATATGTGAAATCATTTAACATATTATAAAAGTCAGAAAATACCTGTTATATTAGACCTCTTTCCATGGATCTCTTAGCACTACAAAGAGGTGGGGTAAAGGTATCTTCTCACATCTTTTCTTTAAAGAAATGATTGTTCTTTGTAACTGTGGAACATACATTTTTAGTACTTTGTAGCTGTTCTTTCCATTTGTATTATTAAAGTAATTTTCCACGTTGTTTTCTTGACTCTTTTTTCTTCAGTATGTATTAGTTCATTTAAGTCTTTATACTTGTCTATTTATTCTATTTGTAATTTCTTATAGTACAGTAATATTCCACTATGTTGTTGAATGACAATTCGTTGGGTTATTCCCCAATCAATGACAACTACTTTGTTTCCAATTCTTTGCGTCCACAATACTAATATAAACATTTTGTTGTATGTGGGGACTTTCTTCATATCAATGACATTCTTGATGTATAACTCTAGTAATAGAATCACTGAGTCAAAATGTCTCATTTTAGTCAATTTATTTGCAGAATTCCAAATCCTTTCCCAAAATTTTTATACTGATTTATAGTTCACCAACAATGTACCAGTATGTCTGTCTTCCCATAATTCCTCTAACATTGACTTTTGCCAGTTTTTGTCATCTCGGACAGTTTAGTATGTATGGTAAATCCTCAGGGTCATTTTTATTTGCATTGCTCTAATTATTAGTAATTTCGAACTTTCATATGACTTTTAATAGTTTTTAATTTTTCTTTTGACAAATTCAATGTGTTCAAATTCTTTGGTTGCTTAGCTATTACTAGGGAAGCATTTTTTGTGTATTTGTGTGTGGGTATTCATCCTCCTTCTTGCTGTCTCTTTCTCAGTCTCCTTTGTCTCTCTCCATCTCTCTGTCTCTCTCTGTCTCTTTCTGTCTCTCTGTCTCTCTCTCTCATACACACACACACACACACACACACACCTTGAATACTAAGCCCTTGTCAGAGAAATTGATGGAAAGTTTTTTCCTCCATATGAATTCTTCTCATTTTAGAAACACTAATCTTGTTTTTGTAGAAGCTCTTCGTTTTCATGTAATTGAAATTACCTACTTTATCCTTTGTAATTGTCACTATCTCTTATTTGGTTAAGAATAAATCTCCTGCTCATAGTTATAAAAGGTCTGATTCTCTTTTAATTTTTTTTTATTATACAATCTAGTATTTGGGTCATGAATCAATTAAAAATTTTTTTGTGGAATGGCATAAAATGTTGTTCTAAGCCTAATTTCTTCCAGGGTGAACTGCAAATCAAAAAGGCACTTCTTCCCTAAGTATTTTGTGTTTTCTCATTTATGGAGCACTGAGTTGTTGCATTATTTCCCTTCTGATTTCCCCTAGTCTAGTTTGTCCTAGTAATCTACTTCCCTATTTTTAACCAGTACCAAATTATTATTATAACTCCTGTTTTGAAAGTATATTGAGGTATGGTATTCTCCCTCTATCCCTACCTTTTTTATCCCCCTGCCCACAATATTCTTGATTTTTTCTTTTTTCCAAGTATTTTCTTATTGTTTTATGGAGTAAAGAATCCCTTTGATAGTTTGATTTGTACAAAATTAAAACTATAACTTTGGTAGTATTATCATTTTATTTTACTTATAGCTCCTAGCATTTAATACTGAATGTGTATCAAGTTATATAAAATTGTTATGTATTTCTTCAAGGAGCACTACACAAATCAAAATTGGAATCTAGGAAAAGATCTTGCATTTAATAGACATATTTTACGTATTTTGCATTTATTTGGAATAGGATATCCCTTCCCATTATTGCTTCTTTGGGATTTTGTTATTCTTATATAGAAATGTTGTTGTAGGTTTATTTTGCAGCCTACAACTTTCTCAATGCCATTAATTATCCCTTTTAATATCTTTGATGAATCTAAGGAGACCTTGGAATTTTTCTGGTAGTTTTTATCAAATAGAGATTTCTATCAAATAGAGAGCTATTTGTTCTGTACTCTCATTTCATTTATAATAACTTTTATAAATGTTCTAGTTTTACTTACACCAAGTTTGTCGAGGTGTAACACCAGGACCCTAGCATACATGGGAGGGCCTGCTGCACAGGTTCTTTGATCTGCTTTTCTAAAAGGAAAACAACTTTTGAGGGGCCAACAATCACTTTAGTCAAGCACAGGTATAATTCACTTAGTTCAAGGGGAAAAGTCATCATCCTGAACTTCAGAGAAAATACACACAGAGAAACAAAGATCAACAGACAAGACTTCCAACTGTCTGACTGTAAGCAATACATACATCACAGATCAACAGACAGATCCAACTGTCTGGCCAAACACACATAGTTACCAGAGTGAGAAGCACTAACATCTGGGTTTTCACAGCCAGGGTGAGGGCACTCCTTAGAGGACATCCAGAGTCTCATCTGGCCAAATAAACACTTCCAATGAGTAAGCCCCCCAAAGTAAAACGTCACCTCAGAATATTTATATACTTAGAGCTGGAGAGCACAATTCTCTGACCCAGTGCCTCAATAGAAATTAACAAAAGGAATTGAGGCCTATTAATGGGTGGAAAAGATCTTTAACTCTTCCTCCCATCCACCATTAACCTTAAATCACCATTACACAAGGCAGTGTCATTTATTTCTTCCATTAATATATCCACTCATTGAGCACTTAACAAGTATCTCACATTAATAGTACTAACAACAAACTTTTATTCATACTATCGTCTACCTCCACTCCCTTTTCCAACACTATTCATTATCTTTTGAAAAAAGAAGACATTGTACAAGAATTAGAGTGATTTTATAATATTCTTTTATTCATAGATTCAATCAATTAATAAGCATTTTAGCCACTACCTTGTGACAAACACTGTGCTAGAAGCTAGGGATATAAGAACAAAACTGGGGGTGATTATTGGATAGAAATAAAAATTGATTACGTTCTAGCACTTAGCCTCACAAACAAATGCATAAAGACTGAAATATTATAAACATTCATTGCTTATAACAATGAAATATAATTATCTTAAAGGGTCAATGAAAAAATATTTAATTAATCCTAAAGAACTGTTAGATCAAAGGAGAAATCATAAAAATGATAGAAAATTTCATTAAAGATAATGACAAAGACATTACATTCCAAAACGTTTGGAATGCAGCCAAAGCAGTCCTTAGTGAAATATTTCTATCTCTAAACTCTTTTATTAACAGCAAAAGGAAGACACATCAAAGAATTGAGAATGCCATTAAAATACTAGAAAATCAATAAATTAAAAGTCCAATTAAATACCAAAAGAGAAATGCTGAAAATTCAAGAAGAAAATAACAAGTTAGAAAACAAAATTTGAAATAAATAAAACTAGGAATTGTTTTAAAAATAATATATTTGACTGGTTTTGTTATTAATTTGGTTAAGTTTTAGTTTTTCTAATATTACACCAATTTGCATTCACTATGTAAATTCAACTAAGTGTACAATCTTAGTGATTTGCTGTTTTAGTCTCTTTACTACTATTTTAAATAAAACTTTTACATCTATGTTCATTGGTCTAAACTAATTTAATGAAAACTACAATACCACCTGAATTAATTTAGTTATTTACTAAGTAATTTGGTAAATAGATTGTTGTTCAGTTATTTCTGAATTATATCCAACTCCTTGTGACATCATTTGGGACTTTCTTTGCAAAGATACTGGAGTGGTTTCCATTGCTTCTCCAAGTCATTTCACAAAGGAGGAACTAAGGTAAACAGGGTTAAAAGATTTGCCCAAAGTCACACAGCTAGAAAGTACCTGAGGCCAAATTTGAACTCAGGAAGATGAGTTTTTCTAACTCAAGGCCAGGAACTCTATCCACTGCACCACCTAGCTGCCCCCAAAGATTACCTTATAGAAGTACAAAAACTAACAGTGAAACTCATATGGTCCTCTCAAGAGAAATAAACAAATGAGAAACAAGTAGCTTAAAAAGTACCAAATCTCAAAGTACTAAGCAGGAATAACTTTTTTTTTTTAATTTTGTATTGACAAAGAAGTAGAAAAATCAGTGGAACAGATTAGATATAGAAATCATTATATATAATACTCTCGTTGTTGTTGAATCATTCAATCACATCCACCTCTTTATGATCTTGTGAACCATACCATGCTAATGCTTTCTATAGGACTTTCTTGGTAAAGATACTGGAGTGATTTCCCAATTCTTTCTCCAATGCATTAATGCAAACAAAAATTAAGTGATTTGCCCAGGGTCACACAGCTACTAAGTGTCTCAGGCTGAATATGAGCACTGATCTTCCTTACTCCAGTACTCTCTCCATTGCCCTATCTACCTCCAGCATACAATACTGTACCTTTCAATAAATACAAAGATACTCATAACTGGAATAGGAGCTCATTATTTGACAAAAGTACTCCTCAGAAAATTGGACAGCAGTATGGATAAAAATCAGATACTGACCAAAACCTTAAACAAAAAGAGCTCCAAATAAGAGTGTGACCTAGATATTCAAGTTCACATCAAAAATAAGAGAAATAAAGAAAACATAGTCTGTCAAATCTATAGTATAAGAAAAGTTTGTGACCAAACAGGAATGATATAAGATGAATCTGATAAAGCTAAGATTTTTTACATATTTTTTTATTGTCAAAAGAACAAAGAACCACAGTTTTGAAATATTCTCCATAAGAAGTGATGAACTAGAACATGAAGGTGAAAAAAATATGATAGACTATTTTCATTGAGCTCCAGTTATACTGACTAGCACATGAACCATAGGAATTGTCATCTACCACTAAGGCAGCAAAGGACTGGAAACATTTTTTCAATTTTTCAGCTTCTATTGGCAGAGAATAAGGCCTTTCTAAAGGTGATGTAAGAGGCAACAGAAAGCATGCTAGGATATGTCCTTTGGCACAGACTGCTGCTGCTGGTCCATGGTTGCGGCTAGAAACCCACTCAACTTGATTAGGTCCTAGAGTTCTTCAGATTCTCAATAACAAGCTCATCGCCTGAGTATATTTCACTGAGGTGGTTCTGTCACCGAATTATTTCTAGGTTCCTTTAGCTTTATTCACTAGTACTTGTATTTGTGCAGAATTCCTTACATTCTTATTTTCTCTGAAGGCTTCTCTTATCCTTCTAATGGCATAAGTTCTGTAATTGTAGGAGGTGAACTTACCACTCTCTCTCAGCATCACCTGGTACAGATCTAACACTTGTGCTCTACTGGAGGCTGCCATGTTGGGAGGGGTGGGGCAGAAAACAAACAGGATAAAGCTAAGATTTAAAGGGGAAGAATAACTGGGGGAATGGAGAAGGAAATGGCAAACCACTCAAGTATCTTTGCCAAGAAAATCCCAAATATAGATATGAAGAGTTGGATATAACTCTAAAATGAATGAACAGCAACAATAATAACTGGGTAGAAATATAGCCATTCCTCAATTCATAAGTGGTCTAAGGATATGAGCAGGCAGTTCTCAAGGAAAGAAACTTAGGTTTTCTACAACCACATAAGAAATGTCAAAATCAGTACTAGCTAGAGAAAAATAAATTAAAGGAATTGTTTAGATTTTGATTTGATTTTGATTTTACCTCATATCCATCAGAGTGGCAACCATGACAAAAAATAAAACGTTGTGTTGGAGGGTCTGCGAGAAAAAAATGGAATGCTGATACACTGATAAGCTATGAATAAGGACAACCGTTCTAGAAAGCAATTTGAAATTATATACAAAATATCACTGAACAGGCCATGTCCTTTGACCTAGCTATATCACCAATAGATCCATACTCCAAAGAGTTCAAAGAAAGCAGAAAAGGCCCTTTATGTACATAAATACTTGCTGCAGCCTTTTGTGGTGGCAAAAATAAAATTAAACCAAAAAAAAACAACAAAAACCCTGAATGTTAAGGGTATCAATTAAGAAATGGTTGAATTTGTTGTGGTATGTGAAGGTGATGGATTACTATTAAGCTGTAAAAAAATGAGGAAATAGATGATTCCAAAATGATGTGAACTGAAGAGTGAAATCCTGTATAAAGCTTGTTTTACATAGTTATTTTCATGTTGCCTCCCCCATTACACTGTGAGCTCCTTGGGGACAGGGACTTATCTTTTGCCTATCTCTCTTTGTTCCCAGCTTAGCCCAATGCCTAGCACATAGTAGGGACTTAATAACTGTATGTTGGCTTGATTTGTTTTCCTATACTAAAAAGAATGACTTCTGCATCATAAAGGACATCAGCACCACTACCACCACCACAACCACTACTACAAATTTCTAAGAGTTGTTGCTAAATACAAATAGGATATAAAAACAAAGCATTTACTTATCCTTGATTAAACTGAGTTCCCTGCTACAGATGAGTTACATTCTCAGGTACAAAAGAAGGAATCAAAATGATTGTTGAGTAATTATCACTGTTTAAAAAGATGGTGGATAATAGTAGAGGAACTAAAGTTCTAGACTAGGACAGATATGCTATTTTTTTTAAATGGAAGATAATAGTGCCTGTTCTATAGGTCAGTAACCTTAATTTCAATTATATGGAAAATTCTAAAATGTAATTATCCTCTGTGAGGTTACTTCCACAACTTTCATTTATATTGGTAGGTTGGGTCCCCTGAGGGCAGTAACTACAATTCTCCTTAGGGTTCTCAGAGTAACTCTAAAAGGCTGGAATAAGTAAAAGTTACTGTAGGTCAAGATAACCCCTTCAGGTGAAAGGATTCTTAAGGAAACCCCTACTTTAAGAAAATATTTTGTTAAGGGTGGGCGACATAACTCCCAACTAATAGTGAGTTCTTTTTGGACATTTTTTTTTCTTTTGAGATGTCTATGGGACACCCAAATAGAGAGTTCAAGTAGTCAGTCTATGATTTGGGACTGGAGCCCAGGAGAAAAAGCATGTATAGACTTGGAGCAATGGGAGGGTAGGGAACTCCTAACGGAGATCTTAATTGAGATCACTAAGAGTGAATCCAGAGAGAAAAGAAAAGAAGGAAAAAAAACAAAAAAAAAGAAGAGAAAAGAAAAGAAAAGAAGAAAAAAGAAGAGAAAAGAAAAGAAAAGAAAGATACCTGAGTACACTCATGCCTCAAGGACAAGAGATGGATGATCCAAGTAAGGAAGATTGAAGTGTATAAATCCACCTCACACATAAGTATATGTGTTCTACATGTATGCATATTAACATGTATATATGTATGTCTGAATATTCATTGTAATATGAATATACATGTATATAATTATATGATCACTTTCATAAATGAATTTTTTTCGTATACATCAGTATGGAGGCTGGCCATTCTCTAATCATTGCACAGGAAAGGCCCCGTGTAAATCTGGAGAATTACCACTGATTACATCATTTTCTTCTTGTTCACCAAGCAGAGAGCTGTTGTGATACAACAGGTTTCATGTTTGAATTTCATATATATGGATTTAAGTTGCAGCTCTGACATTACCCTTCTGATGAGAAGAGATGAGCTTGCTCCTGATTAATCACAGGCCTCTCTGATCTACACTATTTATCTTGGCATACAAACACTCTGCAAGAATGCCTGCCTAATAATAACTGATAACCCTGGGCAGCTGTAATCTGCTTTTCAATAGATAATGAGGATTTTCCCTTTTCTAATCCAACTCAAGCCTCCCTTTAGCTTCCTTCACTTTTCTCTTTTTTCCTATTTCTCCCTCACTCATATGAAAATAATTTTTAATCTTTCCTTCGAAGCATGTATAAGTTTAAAACATGATGTCTTTCTAATGATGAAGGACAGGAAAATACGTAAGACAAGATCTCATGACTCAAGACAAAGTGATTTCTACTACAATGCGGTGTTCCTATTCAACATTTCCTCCTATTCCTTCCATGCTATTCCTTTTCTCTCACACTCCCTCCCTTCTTTCCTCCCTTCCATATCCCCCCACTCCCTCCCTCAGTCCCTCCTATAACTTTAATTATGACAGGTAAATATCTTCCCCACCCATTAATGGGCCCACCTATTAATGGAAGCTTGATTAGGGGAGATTTGTAGGAAGGGCCACACATTTTGTTAATTTCTAATGACATGCTGGTTCTCAAGAGTTCTCTGGCTCTGAAAAGTATACACACACATATACATGTATATGTATATATATATATATGTATATATGTATGTATGTATGTATGTATGTATACTCTGAGGTAAGGTTTTGTTTTGAGGCTTAATCATTGGAAATGTTTGGCCAGATGAGATGCTGGGTAGCCTATAAGAGTCGCCAGGCTTTGAAAACCCAGATGTTAGTGCTTCTCTCTCTGTTAACAATGTATGTATTGTCTATGGTCAGACAACTAGAAGCCCTGTCTGTTGCTCTTTCTGTTTGCAATTTGTGCTTATAACTTCTGTTTGTGTTTTCCCTGAAGTTCAGGGTACTGACTTTTTATCCTGAACTAAGTGAATGCTCCATGTGCTTGATTAAAGTAGATTGTTGATCACTCAAAAGTTGCTTTCCTTTTAGGAAGGCAAACCTAAGAACCTGAACAACAGGCTCTCCTGTGTATGCAGGGGCCCTTGATGATATAAGTACCTCTCTCTCTCCCTCACTCTCTCCCTCACACTCTCCTTTATTCCCTCCTTATCTTACCCAGGGTGGAAGGAGTTCATCAGCCATTCACAGGACCAGTCCCGATATTGATTGGCAGAGGACTTTTAACTTGCTTTGTTTGTTATAACTTTAGCTGGTTCACTCCTATTTAGGTAGCCTTATGGCCTCCCAGCTCATGGCGGGTTCATGATATTGGTGCCAAATTTAGTGCAGAAATCAACAACTGACTTTTCCCAACTACAACTCAGAACTCCCAGACTCAAGCCATTCACCAACTTTCATGTCTCAGCAATAAGAACTAGAGGTGTGCACCACCACAGCAATTTGGAATTGCTATTTATATGATATATCAAGGAAAAAAAGAAGAGATAAAGGATGAAAATTACACATATTATAACAACAAAATGGGATAGAGGAGCAAATTCAAATTTGAAACCGTAGAGGTTCTAAACTCATGAGAAACATAAAGGAGCAAATAATTATCCATATATTCAATAGTTCTTGAATGAAAAAACAGAATTCAGAATATATTAAAAATAAGTAGGATAAAGCAATCTTTCCCTCTGCTTTACAACCCCTAATCCCAATAACTACAAAAGAAAAAAATTTATAATTAGAGGAGAAATAAATGAAATGGAAAATAATAGACTATAGAAATGATAAACAAAACTAAAAGGCAAATAAAATTGAAAACTTTTAAGAAGGCTTATCAAAAAGGAGAAAATTCAAATGAAGACTATACAAGAAAATTAACAATGTAAAATCAAAACAGAAAAAAAATAAAAATATTTACCTGACTATCACATGAAGGTATATGTTAGAAAAACTAAGGATTTAAAAGAGATGGATTATTATGAAAATACAAATTGTTCAATTTAACCCCATAAGAAATAGAAATTTTAAAAAACCCAGTCTCCAGAAATGAAATTAAAATAGTCATGAAAATAATGCCAAAGGGAATGAGGTGGAGAAATCAATGGTCCAGATAGATATACATGTGTAAGGTGCATTCAGGGAAGACAAATACCTCTGGTGTGAGAGTTGCTAAACACTTTTCAAGGCTGCTTTCCACCTTTGGTATTTACCTGAACCACCTAACTCTCACCTGTGGCTCCAAGAAGTTGTACCATACACAGAGGTCACAGCCCAGTAAACAATTTCAGCAGATGAGCTAAACTAAGTTGAGGGTAATCAAGGAGTCTCGAATCCATCAGCGAGTTAGAGAGATATCTACTCCAAGCATGTAAAGCCTTCCCCTGGTGGAATGGGTGGATGAGAACAAGTTGTTCCAGCAGCCATGAAAGCAGATGAAGCAGACATTCTGGAGAACCAAGAGCTTAGTTAGACATTGAGGATGCCAAGGTCATCCACTGCCCTCTGAACCATTACCAACCATCTTGACTCTGTCCTGCCATTGGGCTATGATGACTCTAGAAAAGAAAGTGAGATTGATGACTTTATGTAACTCTGCATGTACTTGCAATTTTTTTGTACAAATCAAAAGACATCACCCATAACATTTTGCCATTTTACCTATCTCAAAGTCCTGTGGCAACAGGCAAGTGATGAAGCAGCAGGTGCAGACACACTGAGAGCTATAGTCTAAACCTGCACACAGGCAGCTCAGGTCATCGCATTTTCTTCTTACTGGAAGCAGCAGTAGAATTTGGCAGCCCCCTGGGTGTCTGTGCAGACTTTTAAGAATTGCACTGCTCACCTCCTGGTGTGAGGAAGGGTATAGAAAAGGCACTCTTAAAAATTGTCTGCTTACCCAACCCTGGCCTAGTTACCTGCCTTTCTCTAAGCTTCACTTATGCATTACTTTTGATGGAATTAAATACTGCCTTCTTAAAGATATATGAACTGTCCTGCTGATAAACACTACGGAGTTCTCATTTTTCCCAATTCTAATTTTTAATAGATTGTTTTCTTCAGTTTTGCATCACTTTTTCCACCTGTCCAATTGTTCCTTTTAAAAAGTTATTTTCTCCAGTTAGTATTTGTACTTCCTTTTCCATTTGTCCAATTTTCCTTTTAAATTATTCTGTGATTTATTTTTTCATATTTTTAAAATTATTGGACAGTTTTTCTTCTATTTCCCTAATTTGACTTTTGAAATCCTTCTTGAACTTTTTGAAAAAAACTGTGCTTCGAGACCAGTTCATAGTACCTTCTGAAGTTTCATATGGGAGGACAGTCTCAATGCTGACCTATCTGGTATTCGTGTTTTTTCTCCTTGTCCCCATAGAAAGATTCTATGATCTTTTCTTTTCTGGTTTGCTTCTTGCTCATGATGATCACTCTTTTCCTGGCTTTTAAAGTGGATCTCTGCTTCTGGAGCACAGGGGACTCTGTTGTGCCATGGTTCTTATACTTAGAATTTGAGGCTTTGTGTACTGTGGTCTCTCGTTCTTTCAGCTAGAAGCAAAAATGCTGCAGTTTGCCTGGTCCTTAGCTGGCTGGCATGCCAAAGCAGAGACTAGGTGAAGTCCTTCTGAGTTTCCCTAGAGTTACCCTGGAGCTAGCTGCATTAAGTGTGGGGGAGGGGTAGTCTGGCCACAGGAGGTCTAATCTCATGAGCTAGGGCATAGGAATGCTCAGTGGTTGGTGAACCCTGTCTGTGTTAATGTCTTCCTGATTCCCCTGCCTGGGCTGAGCCATGCCTGGGGTCTTGGTGTTGGTGATTACTGTCTCCACCTCCCTGGGGCTCAGGATCTCCTCCTGTTTTTCTGAAGTGGGGCTGTCTGGAATAGCTCTGATCCTGCACTGGTCCCTATCAGTCACAGTAGGAGGGACCCACCCCCCTTGCAATTTTCCCAGCCTCATGGTCTGTTTACCCCTTCAGCTGAACCCTCTGTTCCAGGATTTTTCCTGGGGAAATATTCTCTGTATTTTTCAAGGTCAACAAGGGGAGGGGAATAGCATTTACCAATCACTCTGCCATCTTGGCCCCCAGAAGTTCAAGTAGGTGACTTGTAGACATTTAATCTGCAGGTTGATAGTCTCAGGAGCAGCTTCTGCAGTTACTTGGGGTTCTCCACTTTTCTCTCATTGAGAGAGTCCCACTGGACTCCCATCCTGGGCTAATGTGTTTCAGAATCTGCAGTGCTGCTGCTGCTTCAGACTTCCCAGGAGTCCATGCTTGGCTTTGCCGTGGCAGGGTCCACAATGGTACATCCTGTGCACTGTGCACTCCTCCAGCCCTGTGCAACAAATCCTTCCCGTCAACCTTCCAGGCTATCCTGTGTTGGAAATCTCCCAGACTCTGTCTCCTCTTTTATTCTGACACTTTAAAATTTCTCCAGATTCTCTTTTTAGAGGCATCTGAAGGAGTTTGTCTTACAGCTTAAGTGAGTACTTGCTCCCACTTCACCATTTTGACTCTGACACTCTCATTTTTCATTTAGCAGCTTCTGAATTTCCCCACCATTTTTGTCAAACAAGTCTTGATGTTTGCAAGTATTCTGACCAAATAAGCAAATACAGTGCTGTATAACAAATCTCTGAAATCTATCCTCTCCTTTTCTGCTCCACTGTTGTCCACTGTGCCAGTGTGGCTTCAGAAAGGATCAATGAATGGTCAATATGGTGTTTGCTGCCTGACATCTCCAGGAGAAATGCTAAGAGCAGAGCAGAAGTCTGTACACATCATTTGTCGATCTGACTAGGGCCTTTCAAACTTTCAGCAATAACAAGAATGGCAAAAATGATTCAATAAAATTATGTGAAAAGTTTGTTGCCCAAGTTCATCAGTATTGTACATCAATTTCATAAGGACATGCTTGCCCAGATTCTGGATAATGGACAATGCTCTCACATTTCCCCTGTCAGCAATGGAGTGAAGCAGGGCTGTCTGCTTGCCCCTATGCTTTTTAGCATGATGTTTTTAGCCATATTGTCAAACATCTTAAATGATGATAACCATGATGACATAAGGGTCAACTACCGCATTGATGGTAAATTCTTCGACTTGAAAAGACTACAAGCCAAGAATAAAGTGGAGGTAATGTTGGTGCATGATTTTTTGTTTGCAGATGATTGTACACTTATTGCAGTTTTTGAAGCTGAGACACTAGGAGCTTCAGAATAAATTCAAAAGCAAAACAAGGATGTTCATTCTTCCTATTCCTATTTGACTACGTTCTAGAAATAGTAGTGTGGCCATTCACCTCAGAAATGTTGATGGGTTAGGGTTGACTGATTCACCCATATATGTAGGCAATTTTACCCAAAGATCTTCAGTTGTCCAAGGGTCTTTGATCTTAGAAAAGATTTTTCTTCGACCAAGAAGCTATATACCCAAGACACAGAAAAACTCTGTGGGAAGACAGAGGAGACAAAGGCAATCTTGAATCCTTGCATCCTTAATTGCGTTCTACATCCGCATCATGCCTCCCCTTCCCTGATTTAACAAGAGGGCTTTAGAAGTATCAATTCCCTTGTTAGTGACACAAAGTAGGGAAAGGAAGTCGACTTGATGATTTGTGTTATGGCAGAGGATGTTTGAAGGTAGAAAGAGAAATAATTAAGTGAAGGAATGAGAACTGGAAGGGAAAGCTGACCAGAAATCAGCAGTTTTGGGGATTAGTGATCCATGAATCTAGGTGAAAGCACATGTTTTCCACATGATTCCTGAAAGTACAGCCTAGGGAACCTGCTCTCTGGTTAACTGTCTAATAAGTCACATCCCCTTCCTTTTTTTGGGAGAGGGGTGTGTGTTTCTGAGGAAAGATGTTCAAATCCAGGATCAGTTGATTGGCATTTCATTATAATTAAACACCTACTATGTGTCAAGCACTATGCTGAGCATGAGGATACTAAGAAAGGCAAAAAATTCCCTTAAGAATTCCAGTGTCTAATCGGGAGAAAACATAAAGCAATTATGCGCAGACAAGCTATATCCAGGATAAATATGAAGTGGTTAACAGAGGGAATACCCTAGAATTAAGAGGGGTAGAGAAAGGTGTGTAGAATGATTTCCTGGCTTTATCACTGCATTTATTGTGAAGCTTCTAGTGGTTCCTCATTGCATGTTTTCTAACTTTGGGCAGTAGATACATATTTCTTATATTAAAGTGGGTCTTCTAGTCTTATTCTTTTTAGAATAATTTATGTATTTACAACCTGTAGTATGTAGGATTTTAGTTGGGAATTGAATGAGTCCAGGGAAGACAGGAAATGGAGATGCTTGCATGGTGTCTTCTCCATTAAAATGGCAACTCCTGGAAGGTAGAGACTGTTATGGCCATTCTTTGTATCCCCAAAGTTTAGCATAATGACTCAAAGATAACAGTGTTTATAATGTGCTTATTTGACAGATTGAAATGGATCATTGCTCAAAATATGTTGACTTAGAAAACCACAAATTAATATTATTTATGTTGTATCGTATTTTTATTCATTTTCTTAAACATTTCTCAATTGCATTTGAATCTGTTTCAGGCAACATTATGAGTTCTGAAAAGTTTGGAGCCTGGCCAAGAATTTGATACCTCTACATTGGACTATTTATGAAAAGAGATTTAATAGAGGAAAAAAGGTCAGTAAGAGCGAAATCTGGAAGGTGAAGGGCATGTTCAGGTAATAGCCTTGTTCACTGTACCCAAAAGGTTTCTTGACCTGGTTCCACTGTCAATAGAGGTAAGAAAATTCAAAAGGCATTAAAGGCATGAATATTGGCAATGAGGAGGAGAAAAAACAATATCATGCCTGTTTGCAAAAATAACGATTACCTCTATGAATCATTGGACAAAGTATAAGACAATAACTTCAATAAGGCAGCAAGATACAAAATTAATTCACATAAATCAATAGCATTTCTAGCAATAAAAAGTTTGTGTAAAATTCGGAAAAAATGTGTAAAAAAATCTGGGAGTCATTTGACCATGACATACTCAAGACTTACATAGACACAATTACAATATACTTATTAAAGAAAAAATACATTGAAGGATACTAATTGTTCGTATTTGGGCCACACCAGTATGATAAAAATTATAAACATAGCAATGTACAGATTTAATATTAGACTAATCAAACTAGTAAAGGGTAACCTGATAGAGTTAGACTAAATAATAACAAAGTTATTTTGAGAAACAAAGGGTCTGTAATCTCAAAAGAGATAAAACTGAAGTAGAATTCCAAACATCAAATTATGTTATAAATCAGGAATTACAAAAATTATTTAATGCTGGTTAAGGAATAGGAAAGTAGATCAGTAGGACAAAATACACAAGCAAGAATCAGGGGGGAAATGAATATCTTAACTTCGTTTGGGGAAAAGAAAAGAAAGAAAAACAATTTAGACTGGCATCTTATACTTAAAATACTTCTAAAGAAATATTCACCAAGTTGCAAATAAATATTTAACTTAAATAGAAAATTTTGTCCCCCTACCCAAAAAAAGAGGTACCTTTTACAATTATCACTATGGGGAAATTCTTAACCAAATAGGTATTATAGAAGAAAACAAATGATAAAATATGTAATAATTCCTGTTATATGAAATTGAAAATCATTTGTATGAAAATATCAATATAGATGATAACAAAGGAAAGTATTCAAAGGGATAAAATGCTTGCAATAAATATCTATATTAAGTTTCAGATTTCCAAGATAAATAGGAAATTAACATAAATGAGACCAAGAGCCATTCCCCAATGCATAAACAACAAAGAACACAAACATTTCCTCCAAAAAAAATTGGAAATGATTAATAATCATTTGAAAGATGTTCCAAGTTAAGAATAAAAGAAATTAAAATGAAAAGAACTTTATTGTTTTCACTTCACAATCAGTAATTTGGCAAAGATAACAAGATATTGAAATAGTGCTGATGAGTCTATGTCAACATAAATTCACTCATATGCTATTGATAGAAATTGGAAATGTATCTAACCATCCAAGAAAACAACATGGAATCATAATTTTTTAAAGAAACTAAAATAGTCATATGCTTTCATCCAGAAATACCTGTTAGTTGCAAACAAAAAGGAAGCCACAGACAAAAATGTACATATATATACAGAGTACATATATACATGTATATATGTACATATATATGCATATCAAAATATTCTCTTCTACTATCAAAATACTCTACTACTCTCAAAGAAGTGGAAACACTCTAGATATTGGAGAATGGCTAAACAAATTGTGGTAAATTATTATAATGGGATATTTCTATTTCATAATAAAGAACTAATTAATTATTTAAATTAATTAGAACTAATTAAACTAATTAAAAGAAATATATTGATATATCATATATTATATGATTATTATATTATTTGATTATATAAATTGATGCAGAGTTCCTAAAGCCGATCCAGGAGAGTATTAACTACAGTTAGTCCAACAATATAAATAAAAAGAATGAAATAACAACAGAATGTTGCATTTTTGTAATTACCATGTTTGGTCTTAAAGATTTATCATGAGGCACCTCTTTCCTGTGATTGAAAGGCAATTGGTGAGAAATACTGTATATAATATATTACCAGGTGCCATTGATACACTTAGTTTTGTTGGACTTTTTGTTTTACTCCTTTTTTTTTAAATCCTCATCACAAAAGAAGAATCCTAGAGTAGAGAAGGTAAGAAAGGATATAGGTGGAAATGAATGGGATATATAAACAAAAACATCAGTAATACCGGGGGATAGACAGATATACATAGAGAAAGGAAGGGGAAAAGAGAAGAGGAGGGGAAAGAAGGGGAAAGGGTAGAAGAGGACAAAAGAGGTTCCTTATACTTTCAGCATTAGTATTCTTGGATTCTGTTACATCAAGGGACCTAACTATCAACCCCCCCCTCCATTCCTAGCATGTTGCCCTACACATACTAGGAATCTAATCAATGTTTGTTGATTTAAAATGCAAATTAATAAAAAATAAACTATCATATTATGTCTTCCTCTATTTGTTTGGTGGTTCTGGTGGTGGCATAGCCTTACTGAGGAAACATTTCATGTTTATCTGGAGCCTGTCTCAATTTGATTTGCTCTCAACAACTTAGCTGATGAAGGATCAGAAGTAGCCTCAGATTATGTGAAAGATTTCTTTCCAGTACTATAAGCATTTTTTATTTTATAATTTATCACTCTGACTTTTTTTTTAATTGGAACATTCAAACAAACACAATCTAGGTCTCACTGGATGCCTCGTTCTAGCTCTTATCTGTTATTCCTCTATTCCCAAGAACTAACTCATGTCTTGAACTCCTGCCAGCATAACAAAAAGCTTCAATCTCCTTTGGAATATTTGGGCTGTTTGAGTTTTTCTATTTGCATTTTTTCTCTTTTTCTCTCTGGGTCAGTGATTTCATCAGTAGGAAGAACTCCGAGGTGGAAACTTCCCACAGGAATGCAATTCTGTTTTTCTTCAGAAGATTGTATCTGAACCCATACCCTCTGATTCCAGAGCACTGTACCACACTGCCTCCTGGGATCAAAGACTGAATACTAAGGTTCTTACTCTAAGAAAACCGAATAATTAGGAAAAGCCAGGTCTGCACTTGTCTTGCCAGAACTTATGCACTCTGAAGTCATAACACAATTTCTGGTGTCTGATTTAGGATGATCCTTAATGTTAGTCTTCAATGACAAGAAATAATTAACTGCAGAATCTTGTTGATACTATTTAACCCAACCTTAGTTTTTAGCATCCACCTTTCCATTGGTAATTTGCTCTGGAGAGGGTTTTTTTTTTCCATCCCAGACTTCATCTAATCCCATTTTAGTCAATCATAACATCTTTCTGACCTCAATTAATTTCTACTCCATGACCAAATCTGATAACTCACCATGGTCAAAATCCGTCATTTTCTAACTCTACCCATTGCTTAGTAATTACTAGTACAGAATTGTATGATTCAACCTTGTAAAAAAAAAACCCTGTTTTGTATACATAAACTTCCATTCTTGATCCTTGGTTCTATTTATTTATGTTATCTTTAAATGTCCAATAAAAATAAGCAGTATATGTTGAGCTGGAGAAGGAAATGAGAAACCACTCTAGTACCTTTGCCAAGAAAATTCCAAGGGGTCAGAAAGAATTGGTTACAAAGTGAAAATGACTAAACAACAATAAAAGTATATGTAAAAAGCCTCGTCATAGCAAATATATTTTTTCCAATAATGAACTTAAAAGAAAAAAAATCTTAGGAAAATTTAATGGATAAAAAGTAGACATTAGCGAATTGCCACATTTCATTCAAGAGAAATTACTACTTCTCTCTTATTAATAATCATTTATTGTTGGGGAGAACTCCAGGATTTTTCCCTTCCTATTTCCTCATTCTCTAACATTCTCCTCAATCTTGTTCAGATGTTACCCAACTGGAAAAACTATTTTAGGTGAATTGGTAGATTCTGACCTAATATGTTTAGTCAGATAGGTGTGAATGGAAGTGGATTTCTCCTTTATTCTAGAATGCCCATAGACTGGGGTGGTCTCGAAAATGATAAGTTTCTTTTACCAAGACTGAGTGATCAAAGTGACACATCTTCCAGATCCTCATTAGAATAAGCCTACCTCTCATTGCCATATTCTCTCTCTAATTACTTATAAACCAATCAGAGTTGATTTCCACCCTCAGGAACATCCACTTTTCAAAGGCCACATGAGTACTGAATGGGTTCCATGAAGAGTCTTAGGCATTTAAGAGTTCCAATGACCCCTTTCATTAATTAATTACTAGTTTGATTAACAAAATGACTAATTACACAGGAACTTTGTCTCACACTTTTTTACGTCACACAGTTAAATCTACTTAAATTTCAACAAGTTTCATAGATCTCATTGCACCCCTTTTGACCTAGCCTCAGTGTTAGAGCAACAAATATACCCTAAACTAAACTTTCACCAAGGTGAAAAGGGTAGTCAGTCTTCCCCAACTCCAAAGCTCAGACTAGAGGTGTTAAACATTAGATTTCCTCAGTATAGAAATAGCACCACTCATACACATACACATTTTTCTTCAGTCATACTCAGAAGGTTCTGCATTTCATAACCTACCAGTCATGGTAAGGGTAATAAGTCATTAATTTAGTCCCTGATTCATAAAGGTTCAGATTGCTCCAGAGGGTTATCTCCCATATCTCTATTAAATGCATATCTAGACAAAGCATGATGCCTCTTGGGTGGAGGGGCTTGGGAGCCATTGCTTTTGAAGTGTTACCTTTACTCCTCCTCCTATCAAGACTTATATTTTGAGGGTTTGAGACTCTTCTCTTTGTTTTGTTGTTGCTTTGGTCAGGAAGATATAATTTTTCTCCATGATATAGACCACCAGATTATTTTTATCCTCATTAACATGTACAGGGATGAGTTTCCTAACACATTCCCCGGCCAAACACCAATGAAATGGACTGACAAGACCAAAGTTCTCAGTTTGTATATGAATGATTCCATCCAACCCATGCCTATTATTGCACAGTAGCTAAGATTTTTTTTTATAATTTAAATTAAATAAAACTTTCTTTTAAAATATAGCTTGTTAGTATCCTTAGCTTGTGAGTATACAAAAATGAATGGTAGGAGAGGAACATATTTGACATACTGGTAGCAGTTTGCTGACTCCTGGAATAGTTTATTTGTTCAAGGTTTCCTTTTCAGATAATTCAATTTCTCTTTGATATAATTTTTGGTCACTTATATTTTGCAAGATATATTAGAGTTTGGGGACTAGGTTTTTTTTTTTAATTTCCTATTTATTTCATCTTTTTTTAAA
Organism: Notamacropus eugenii; assembly: GCF_028372415.1. Lineage (NCBI taxonomy): Eukaryota > Metazoa > Chordata > Mammalia > Diprotodontia > Macropodidae > Notamacropus > Notamacropus eugenii. The sequence goes on from NC_092878.1 coordinate 147,233,007, forward strand.
AAGCTGGGAAAATTAATCCTTTGTCTTTGCAGTTTTCATTTATGATTTCTTAAAATATAGTTCTGGTGAACAAGCTTTGAAAAAAGCCCTGTGACTCAAATGGAGCCACTTAACTACACCTTTATACCAAATCATTCTGACTTTCATTGAATAGCTAATAGATACCAGCCAAGTCTCTGTTGCTCATTGCTTGGATTCAGAGTTAACATAAATAGCAACTGTTTTTTGTTCAGGCCAGAAACTCTGAGGGTCTTCCCCTCCATGATTGATTGTTTTGTGATGGCAAAGTAAGTCATCTTTTTTCTCAATTCTTACCTAGATCTTTATCAATGAATGAGTTTTGCCTCAGACAGATTGAAACCTGGGAAGGACCTGAGTTTAAAAAGGTCAGGGTCACCCACTGCAGCCTGAAACATCTGCAGGCATTTTAACTTTTGTCTTGCCACTGGACTCTGATGAGTGGAGGAAATAGTGAGGCTGATGACTTTGTGAAGCTCTGCCTCAGTTAAATCCAATTCACTTACAAGCTAAGACATCATTCTTATGATGTCATTGGTCTTCTTTAAAAATGAAGGATGAACAAGGAAATCTTCTTTTTACCTTTTAAATGAAAGTTGAACAATACACGTGAAATTCATACTGCTAAAATTGCCTTGCCATTATCAAACCACACATATTCATACTTTGTTTTACCAGTTAAAATTAAAACTGTATCCTCTCTGCAACAGTCATAAACAGCCCCAGTTTGGCAAAGTGAATTGAGGAAATTCCCCCTACCAATGCAGAACTGTATTTCCTCTGTAGCTTAGAGTCTTAAAAAGTTGGTTGAGGCACAAAGTCACTCAGTTAATATGTGTGAGAGGCAGGACTGACATGTAGGTCTTTTTAATAACTACAATTTATATAGGGTTTTGAGGGGAGAGAAACAATCACTGTTAAGTGACTTGCCCAGCTCATACAGCTGGTAAGTGTCTGAGGTCCTCCTGACTCCAGGTCCAGTGCTCTATCCACTGTACTACCTCTCTGCCTCCAAGGTTTTTAAGATTTGAAAAATACTTTACATAGTAACTCCTTTGCTTGTCACCACAGCCCTGTGAAGTCAGTGTTATTGGTATCCTTATTTCACTGATGGGTAAAGTAAGTCTGAGAAAGGTTAAGTGACTTACTGAAGGACATACAGCTAACAAGTGTCTGAGGTAATATTTGAACTTAGGTCCTCTCTACTCTGGATTTGGCACTCTATCCATTGTCTCTTTTGATAACCACTATTCATTGTACCACCTAGCAAGCTACCTCTTACTTTCTGTCCATAACTTTATGCTGCCTTTCATCTTGCACATGAAGGTTCTTAATGAATGTTTGTAAATGAATCGAATAAAATAAAGCAAATTTCCAGTGAGCCGATGTCCTAAAAATAATGATGCTAGAATTAACAAAGGAAATCATATCTTCTCCTCTCTGTTCATTATCACAAGTAAAAACCATATCTTTTCCCCTAAACTTTATTTTGCATTAGCTAGATAAGAGGAGGGGGAGGTATAAGAAACATATTAAAGACTCCTTGTTTTGTTTTCAAGAAATTCTTTGGATTGAAATTGAGCTTTCTGAATTCAGCCACAATTTTGTTTTAAATAAAAATGCAAGATCATTAAACCTTTCACTAAAAATAAAGAAAAGAAAAAACAACCCCAGAATAACTGCTATTATCTTGGAATAATTCCACAATAACAATATTTGAAACATTTTGAAATGCATTTTTAGCATGACTTGCATCATATGAGTGTGTTTCTCCTGTGCCCGACAAAATGAGAGATTATTGAAAGCATCTCTTTTCATTCTTCTTACAGAACAAAGTCCATTTTGTCTATTCAAAGGAAAAAATAAATGAGCAATAGTCTGGAAGAAATCATCTTGACCAGCGTTTAATGACTAGTTTGGTAGTTAACAGCCTGAAGCATTGCCCAAGGCCATTAAAGCTCTGAAAAATGGGGGTGGGGTAGGAGGACTATTAATTAAGTATAGGTGAATAAAGAATTCCTGGGGAAGGAGACAAAGAGTACTTTCAATGATTCTGCTTATTTTTATACCTTTATATTGTATATGAAAAAATTTAAATAAAATCAAAGTATTTAAATATCATAACAAGCCAGGTTGCATTGGAAATGATTTATTTGAAGGAATGTGGAACTCAAGGGACCAATCCCAGCCTTTTCAAGCTCAGACTATATTATTATAAGAACCACTTTTTAAAAATTCAGGCTAACATATTAGTTGATTGTTGGTGAATTAAAGCTCAGTCATGAGATCATAAGGTTTGGGGGAGCTCTTTTAAAAAAATCATAATCCTATCTCAATAAAGGTAAACACATAGGGATTATAAATGAACTAAATCTGAAGTAATATAGATTTGGGGGGAAAACCTCAAGAGGGTCAGGAGATAATGAAGATTATACCTCAATATTGGGATTATGATGTTAGTTCTTTATTTCAATAAAAGTGGATAGAGATCTTTTATATCAGGGACAGGGCTTAGCTGTAAGGACAAAGTAATCTTCTGGGAATTATGCATACAGGCTCGACATCATTTTTATTGGATGGCTGATGAACTGGAAAACTCCAGGATAGCCTGGCTTTAATTTGTAATCTTAATTTTCATATAAATCGGTACAGTTCAGGAGGAGGGAGTGGGGGATGTGAGGAGCTTTGATGACTGCTAGCACTGTGGTAATGACAGTCTATGAACACAGGATACAGTAGTAACTCATCTACTCTCTGATCCTGTCTTTTTGTCTATCCATCTGTCTTCCATCTTTATATCCATCATTTAAAGAAATTTATAGCCAGCAAGTACCAGAGGAGCTAATGTTAGTACAATCTGCACTCCACCTCCTCCTGGAATGATCTATAGTAATCTACTTATCAGAGAGCTGCACATTACAATGGACAATAATTTAAGTTTCTGCTACGAAAATAATGGAAATTGTTTCTCAAGAATACACAAAGTTTATTTGGTATTACTTGAGGTTCCAGGTCATAAAGGATCACATGGACACCTTCACAAAGTCATCACCTTGATTTCTCCTCTCTTTCAAGAGATGTGTATACAATAATGGGATTGTATGTGGGGAAAGGTGCTAGACAGAAATTGGTGGTGTATGTGTATTTAATAAAAACTTTGGGTCTTACAAATCTATTGTAGAATACACATGTTCTTCAAAATATCAGAGGATCAAGCTTCAGATGTGAGTGTTAGGGAATTTCACTCCATCTTCTCTCACAAATGTGAAAAAAATTTTCCTTTTTTGCATCTATTTGCATCTCCCCAACCTCTATTTTTCCAGTTTGATCTGTTTCCAGTACCATCTTGGTTTTTTTTGTCCTCCTCCAGCTACACTTCCATGTCTGACATAAACCTATATCAATAATAAAATCAATTCTTTCTCACTAATTCATTGTATTATCTCTGACACATATTCATATCTCTTAGTCTATGGGGGTCTGATCAGCCTGCAGTATGGTGAGCCTGTTCCATCATGTCCCAGAATCGAAAGTTAGTGCCTATACGTTTAACTGTGTTTGATTACAAATTATTTCAAAACAGTTGGGTACAGCATTATTGCAAACAGATTAAATACATCAACTACACCAAATGAAAAAGTATCCAAAGGAATATTGAAGGAGAGTCCTTGAAAATTTATTTCAAATTTCCATGTATTCAGACACTTTTCATAATTTCTTAATCTATTGAAAAGTATATGGCTTTTAAATTTCTCTCCTTTCTACCTTGACAGATTTCTACCTACCCAAAAAGGCATGCCTCTTTCCTCCATCACGTTCTCCCTTTACTTACTAAACTTTGATACCCATCAATTGGTTTAAAATGTTAATTTTGGTGTCATTGTGATTATTTTCAAATTCCTCTATCTGTGAGTCTTCCAGTTTATGGTTGGTTTTTTTAATTGAACTTCTCCCATAAACAGAAATGTCTCATTTCAAAACACCAGTGTCTGATGACACCAGCCAGCTAATAATAAGGTTTTGTAGATACCGGCGAGTTACTCTGTCTCAACAATGGAAAAAGAGTGGTGATAGGGTAGGCATTGAATGGGGAAAAAAAGAGATGCTACATTCATTGAACAAATAACAATATACTTAAAGTTTTTATAATTTAGTATCATTCATATAATTCTGATGCTTCATTAAAGCATCAGAATACTTACAATTAACTACAATCGTTATATACAGCTGATTCTTCAAATGTGAAGAAATTAATTAATCAATGAGCACTACCTGACTTGTGTTTGCCATGTACTAGGGCAGCTAAGGAACATTCTTAGCCTCTGGCCCCTACAAAAACAACTGGTACATAGGATTTGGCCCACAAGCCATAATTTGCTGATGTCTATGCTACGTATACGAAGAAAAAGCCAAAATAGCCCGTTCATGGAGTTTACATTCTAATGGGAGGGGTAACTGGTATATGAGTTGGTACAAGGATGATAAGTACAGAAGAGATGAAAGGTAGCCATGAAGGGGAAGACACATGCACACATATGTAAAATATATACAAATAAATGTAAGGTACTCATTTGATTTAGTGTGATAAGGTGGGAAAACAGCTGGGTTTGGAATCAAAGGATAGGAATGGGACCTATGATATAATTAGTATATGGAGCTCCTGGTGACACACTGATGAAATTCCTCTAATAATTCAGGTGACACCATCTCTGTAACTTAGAGTAGTAGAAAGTTGGTTGGAATGCTGAGAGGCAAAGGGAAAGGAGGGGAAGGATGGACATGTATTAAGTGCCTACTATGTGCTAGACATTGTGCCAAGCACTTTACAAATATTCCATTTAATCCTCTAACAACCCTGAGAGGTAGGTGAAGTGCTTGCCCAGGGTAACATAGGGAATAGGTGTCAGAGGTAGTATATGAATTCAGGTCTCTAACCACTATTCCATGTTGTTTCTCTTTTAAAGGACCTGGATTCAAATCCCAGTTCTGCTTAATTAATATCTGTATAATATTATATAGATCACTTAATCTCTCTGAGTCTATTTCCTCATCTGCAAAATGAGAGCATTCAACCAGATGATCTCTATGACCATTTCTAACTCTAAGTCTGTGACTGATCCCATGAAATATAATCAGGCAGAAGTTACCATTACAGATCACACAGTCCCTATATCTATACTCCATTCAAATACTATTTAAAACCTGAAAACAGGATGCAAGACTCACAGGTAACAGGATGTCCTTTTTTGTACCAATGTTAAAAAACTACTCTGGTTAATGATTTTACTTGTCTTCCCTGCCCTCTACCCCTTTTCTCACTCTTTCAAAAGTAAATCACTTGCAATCAGTGATTTTATTCTTTGTTTTTATCCTGCAATTTTCTTAGAGCAATAGACTCTTAAAACATCAGCAGCATCTCTTAACAGCAGAACATAGATTCTCCCAACCCTACCTTGTTATTTTGCTCCTTGGTCCCCCAAATCTATCAGTGAAGTGACATAAGACTTGATATAGACCAATACTCCTTCCATAATCCCCATAGGGAAGCACACTCATCTTTTAAACAATTCTGTCAACCTAGATTTATCTCCATGGGAGAAGGAGTATAAAGCATCGTTTACATAAATAACATCGAGCTCTGAGTTGGACAACTCTCAGAGATGAGTAACTGCACTGAAGAGGAGCCATTAAATCAATCACCGAGCCTCAGACAATCAGACATGCGGTGACTACAGCCATACACAGCCTGATCATGGCATAATCTCTCTCGGCTGCTTGATGAGGGAACAAAATATGCCTGTTCATTGAACAGCTGCTTTCATAAGGAATGCAATAATGAAAAAAATCTCCCAGAAACTTCCAATACTCACACATGAAAACAAGATTCCCAGAGAGAAAATTAAAATGCCAACAAGATTTACACATACCTATGCAGATGTTCCAGGGTCAACATCTCTAAAACACTTTCTGTTACTGTTAACATAGTGGGGAAAGACCTAGTCTTTGAAGGGACAGTTATTGAAACATAAAGACTACATTTTCAGCATTTAGTGCCAAAATGAGAACAGAAAGGAGACAAAGGGAAGGTTGTCCACATGTGTGGGCTCCTTGAGGGCAAGATTTGACTTTTGCTTCATTTTGTATCCCTAGTACTTGGCACAGTGTTTAGTACATAGTAGGTGTGTAATAAATGTTCAGTGACTGGTTGATATTGATCGAAATACTCTAGATGCAACAATCAACTTTTCATGAGTTCCATGAAGAGATTTTTTCCACAGTCATTTAGCTTGATCATAATTGCTTTCCTTGGTATTATGAAATTGAAATGTCATTTTTCAAAGGAAAAAAATGAGGTAAGGATAAAGGAAGCAGCAGACAATGGAGTAAATACTTGAAGCAACGTCTTCTGATTCCAAATCAATGGTACTTCCTAACACATCAGGTTTCTTTCAAACAACTACATTCTAGCCACTACTTTGTCATAGAGTATGATGAGAGTTACATCCACTGGGACGTTGGAGCTTGACTGTTTTTAGGCTTCAATCTTATTATGTCTTATTATTACTGTAAAACAAATATATAATTTAACTCTAGATAGTGAGGTATTTAATGAGGACTAGGAAACATAGAAACTATCTATAAATTTCTAAATACAAAATGAATCTAATATCAGGTATTTATTGGAGAAATTATCAAAAAGAGCAAAGAACAAAGAAACCTATGAAAAAATGTTCTGCATAATAAAAATAGAATCTTTAGCTTTACTTCAATATATAAAATAGACAATTATTAATAAATCAATAGAAAAATATATTTCTTTGGCTCAGCAAGGCCCACTTGGAATTTCTAACTCTGAGGAGAGGGAAACAGAGGCAGAGACAGAAGGAGAAAAAGAATTAGGGGAACTACAAAACTAGACTTCTTCAGTTCCCCAAAGATATAGAGTTGGGAAAGAGTCATTTTAAGTTGTTGCTTTCTCAAGGTTCATTGGACTAGAATAGTCCTGGAGCACAGCAAAGCCAAGTGACTCCTCCTTCCTTAGTCACTGGAAAACAAAGAGAAATGTACCAGCAAAGGTCCATGTTGTCCTCACTCACAGTTGCCATTTCCTCACTTATTGATACATCACAATCTTTTATCTTATCCCACCACTAGAATAAAACTCTTCTCTCCAAACTTGATAATGACTTTTAACAGCTAAATGCAATGGTCTTTGCCTAATGTCTATATTTCTCAATCTTTTTGAAACATTTTTCACTCCTGCTCATTCTTGGTGACTTTCCTTTCTTGCTGTCCATCATATTGAATTCTCTTGGAGCTCCTCCTACCTGCCTAACCACTATATCTCAAGTTTTTCATGTTGGTATATCCTCCTCCTCTTACTCAATAAAGTTTGGGTTTCCCTCAAGGCTCTATACTTGACTATCTCACTCCTCATAATGTTCTACACTCTTCTCCTTAATAATCCTATCAACTCTCATGGTTTGAATTATTATCATTATGCATTTGACTCCCCAAACATATAATCAGCCTTAACCTCTATCCTCAATTCCAATCCTATCTAACCAATTGCCTTCTGGGAATCTCCACCTGAATGAGGAGGCATCATCCTCATTCTCATCATATTCCTAATGAACAAGGTTGACCATGGCACCTCCCTCCTACATACCACATACACACACACACACACACACACACACACACACACACACACACACACTGATCCCCAGGGTCTTCCTCTCACCTTTAGGATCAAATATAAAATCCTTTAGCATTCAAAACCCTTCATAATTGTCCCCATATATATATATATATAATCAACAGGCTTCCTACATCTTGAATCATCTCCTCAATAAAGTCTATGGTCCTCTTTATTGGCCTCTTTATTGTTACTCAACAAAGACATTCTATCTTGACAACTCCTTGCTCTTTGAATCAAGACAGATCCATAAAACATTCTGTCCTTTGCCCTTCTAGTTCACAATTACAGGGACTTTGTCTAAACAGATCATGTGCTTAGGACGGCATAACTTTCCACTATCCAATTCAGTAGCACCATCTTGATTCAAGGATATAGTCCCAAAGAGTCAAGTAGACTGAAATGAGAGACAACAAATGCCTGGCTCCAGGCATCTTCCCTGGTTATATCTCATGCCTGGAATGTTCTTATTTCTACCCTCTGGCTTCTTCAAGTTCCAAGTAAAATTTCAACCAGCTTTTCACCTATCCTTCATGATCCCCCTTAATTCCAGTACCTTCCCTCTTTTGTTTATTTATCCTCTATATAACTTGTTTATATATAATTGTTTGCATGTGAGTTCCTTGAGGGCAGGGAAAATTTTTACTTTTGTGTATATGGTATATCTTCTAGTGGCACAACCTATGGTGTGTTCAGGACCAGCACCTTTGGTGTGATGGTTGCCAAGTCCTTTTGGGGGCTCTTTCCACCTTTGGTGTTCACTTGTTCCATCTATCACCTGTGGCTCCAAGAAGCTACAGCATGAACAGCAGCCACACCCCTGTAAACCGTTTCAGCAGACAGACCAAACTAGGTTGAGGGTAACCAAGAATTCTCAAACTCATTGGTGAGTTAGGGGAGTGTCTACCCCAAGCATGCGAAGACTTCCTCTGGTGGAATGAGTGGATGAGAACAATTTGTTCCAATGGTCATGAAGGCAGATGAAGCAGGAGATGTGGAGCACTTAGAGCTTGGTTAGACACCAAAGACCCCAAGGTCATCCACTGCATCCTGAGTCATTGCCAGCCATCTTGACTCTGTCCTGCCACTATACTACGATGGCTCTGGGAGAGAGTAAGGCTGACAACTTTGTGCAACTCTGCCTCACTTAAATCCAATTTATGCATGAATCAAAGACATCACTCATGCCATTTCTCTATTATGCCTCAAAGTCCCATGGCAACAGGCAAGTGATGAAGCAGCAGGTGTAGATACACTGGGAGCTGTAGTCACAACCCTGCACCCAGGCAGCCCAGGCCATAGAGTCGTTTCTCACTGGAAGCAGCAGTGGGACTCGGCAGTCCCCTGGGTGTCTGAACAGCCTTTTAAGGATCACACTGCTCACCTCCTGGTGTGAGGAAGGGGGCTAGAAAAGGTGCCCTAAACATTGTCTGCTTACCCAACCCTGGACTGATAACCATGGCAGACAGTGAATCCTGCTATGTGGTAGAAACACAAAAGCAATGGACAAACATACGAAAGCATCTGCAAAGATGATTCCACTCACTACTGGAATATAGAATATATACACTCTAATAAATGATACAAAATCCAGTAGATCTGAAAGAAGAACTGCTCTTGTTACAAGAGAACTCAACAGGTATCACATTCAAATAGCAGCCCTGAGTGAAACAAGGTTGGCAAATGAAGGCCAGATTACAGAAGTTGGAGCTGGATATATCTTTTACTGGAGTAAGCACAGTGAAGGGAAATGCCATGAAGCTGGCATGGGTTTTGTGATCAAAACTAATCTAATCAGCAAGTTGGTATGCCTGCCAAAAGGAGTGAATGACAGGCTCATGACAATGTGATTGCCACCTGTAGGAAAACACCATGCCACCTTCATCAGTGCCTATGCTCCCACCATGACAAACGCTGATAACATGAAAGAAACATTTTATGAAGACCTAGAGATCTTTATCATCAATGTGCCAAAAGAGGACAAGCTTATAATTCTGGGAGACTTTAATGCTAGAGTAGGTTCAGAATACGAGACTTTACAGGAAGTCTTAGAGAGGAACGGAGTTGGAAACAGCAACAACAATGGTCATTTATTCCTGAAGACTTGTGCATCACCTGACCTTCTCACCACCAATACTGTCTTCTGTTTACCTAAATGCAATAAAACTTCATGGATGCACCCTCGCAGCAAACATTGGCATCTGGTAGACTATGTGATTGTAAGGAGAAGAGACAGACAAGATGTGAGAGTGACAAAGGCAATGCGTGGTGCAGACTGCTGGATTGATCCTAAACTTATCCTTTCCAAGCTAAATATTTGCATTCATCTAAAGTACTGCTTCCAAGGCAAAATGACTACCAGAAGAATTGATGTCAACAAATTAGAGCTCTTCTCTGAGTGTGAATAGTTTGCTGCTAACTTGGAGGGAAAGTTGAGCCAACACACAGCTGCCAATATTGGAGCAGAAACAGAGTGGGCAGTTTTCAGAGATTTGGTGCACAGCACTGCATTTGCTCATCTGGGTCAGAACACTTGCAAAAGACCAAGACTTGTTTGATGAAAATGATGAGGAAATTCAGAAGCTGCCAAATGAAAAATGAGAACTCCACAGGATTTGCCAGCAGGATAGTTCATCCACCTCTAAGAAGACAGCATTTAATTCCATCAAAAGAAAAGTACAAGCAAACCTTAGAGAGATGTAGGATTCCTGGCTCAGTAAGAAGGCAGATGAAATTCAGTTTTATGCTGGGAGTAACAATACAAAGTGCTTTTATAATTCCCTGAAAGCTATTTATGGACCAAAACCTCTGGTGCATCATTACTACTCAGTGCTGATGGAGTAGTACTGATTAGTGATAAGGACATGATCATAGAGAGATGAGCTGACCACTTCCATAGTATTCTCAACAGACTGTCATCAATCAATGCTGAGGTTATTGACCGTTTACCTCAGGTTGAAGTCAATACCTCCTTAGCTAAACTTCCAACTGAAGAAGAGGTTTTGAGGGCCATTAGGCTCCTTTCATGTGGCAAAGCATCTGGTGCTGATTCTATTCCAGCTGAGGTTTACAAGGTAGGGGGACCATTGCTCATACAAAAACTGGCTGAAATTTTCCACTCTATATGACAAGAGAAGGTTATCCCCCAGGAGTTCAAGGACGCCTCCATTGTCCATCTCTATAAAAGTAAAAGGAATATATTGTCCTGTGACAATCACAGGGGGAACTCTCTCTTAGTCATTGCTGGCAAAATTCCTGCTAGAGTTCTCCTTAATACATAGATCCTTCATCTGGAAGATGGCCATATACCTGAGAACCAGTGTGGCTTCAGAAAGGGCCAAAAAACAGTCAATATGGTGTTTTCTGTCTGACACCTCCAGGAGAAATGCCAGGAGTAGAAGAGAGGTTTGTACACAACATTTGTAGATCTGACCAAGGTCTTTGACACTATTAGTTATGAGGGCTTATGGAAAATTACATCAAAATTTGGTTGTTCAGAGAAGTTTGTCAATATTGTATGTCAATTTCATGATGGCAGGTTGGCCCAGGTTCTGGATAATGAATGATGCTTTCATGCCTTCCCAGTCACCAATGGAGTGAAACAGGGCTCTGTCCTTGCTCCCATGCTTTTTAGCATGATATTTTCAACCATGTTCTCAAATGCTTTCAATGAGCATGAAAAGGCATCAAGGTCAACCACCATACTGATGGTAAGTTCTTCAATTTGAAAAGGCTATCAGCCAAGACCAAAGTGGAAGGAGTGTTGGTGCATGATTTTCTCTTCGTAGATGATTGTGCACTCAATGCAGCCTCTGAAGCTGAGGTGAAACAAAGTGTGGATCAATTCTCTGCTGCCTGTGCTAATTTTGACCTAATGATTAACACCAAAAAAACACAGGTGCTCCATCAGCCACCACCACGCTATGCATATGTGGAACCATTGGTTACAACAAATGGAGAAGTTTTGAATACTGTGGATAAGTTCACTTACCTTGGTAGTATACTTTCCAGGGATGTACACATTGACAATGAGGTTGATGCCTGCGTTGCCAGAGCTAGCTCAGTGTTTGGGAGGCTCTGAAGAAAAACGTGGGAGAGAAGAGGTATTAGAGTGACTACCCAATTGAAGGTCTAGAGAGCCATTGTGCTGACCTCATTGTTGTATGCCTGTGAAACATGGACAGTCTACCAGCGCCATGCCAGGAAACTGAATCATTTCCATTTGAACTGTCTTAGGAAGATTCTGAGGATCACCTGGCAGGATAAAGTACCAGACACTGAAGTCCTTACTGGAGCTGATCTACCAAGTATTCAAACTATGCTTCAAAGAGCACAACTCTGACAAGCTGGCCACATTGCTTGAAAGCAAAATGTATGCTTGCCAAAAAGACTATTTTATGGAGAACTCACATGGGGCAGGCGATCACATGGTGGTTAGAAGAAGCGATACAAGGACACTCTTAAAGTCTCTCTCAAGAACTTTGAATTTGACTGTGCAACACTGGCACACTGGCACACAGGACACTGACACAGGACCACTCAGCATGGCATGCCCACATCAGAAAGGGTGCTATCCTCTTTAAGTAAAGCAGAATTGAGATAACACAATGTAAACACAGGATGCACAAATTTGATATATCCAACCCAAATGTTCACACGGACTATCTTTGCCCAACCTTGGTAGAGCATTCTGAGCTTGTAATGGTCTGATTAGCCACAGTCAGACACACTGAAATTTCACTTTATCATGGTGGTGTCATTTTGATCCTCTTTGAAGACAAAGGACAACAACCAACCGTATCTTCTAGTAAATTATAAGCTTCTTGAAGCAATGTACTATTTTGTCTTTGGTTTTGCATCCGCAACATATAGGTTAGTACTTAGGACATATTGGGCAATTAATAAATGTATGTTGAATCAAACTGAGTTGAGCTAACTGCTCCTGTCACAAGAGAGGGCAACAAGAATCAATGTCAGGAGCCAAAGTGCATCATTGCCTAGGAGTTCTGGTCCATTCAGGCCAAGGGGTGTGCCATTAAAGCTGTATCTCAGGTCTCCTCCCAGGGGATAAAAACACATTCTATTGTAGGTTGTAACAGAAGGAGTCATTTTGGAATGAAGGCAACTGATGCCATTATATGAACAGGAAGTTCCCTCTCTGAGTTCAGTTCACTTGACTCCATAGGACCATATCATTTAATCAAGAAAGTCCTACCCAACTGCAAAGTAGAAAAGTGTTGCCCCCTTAATTCCATGACCTGTATGGAGAACACTGCTGTAATTGTGAGCCAGGAGAGTAAGGGGGAGTCTGTTTTAGGGGCCCCTCATAATTCAAACAACAAGAAGGTATTAAGTACAAACTATGACATGACCAAGGAAAGTAGGGAGCTAAAGACATCTTATGCCAAGCAAGGCATTTCCAATATCTTTCTTATGTTAGCAAAATAATAAACTAATTCAATGGTTTCCTTTCTCGTTGTTTCTTTTATAAGCAGCCAATCTGTGAAAGATTTCTAGCAATCTTTAGGGGACATAGATGTTGATTAAGAAAGGAAAGTTGATCTAGAACAATGTTGTCAAACTGAAATAGAAATGGGTCCTAAAAACTGTACATAAGGATTCCTGTGGACTAAATATTGGCTTAGAAAACCACATATTAACAGTATCTATGATGTTCTAGAGTATTTTTATCTTGTTAAATATTTCCCAATTGCATTTTAATCTGGTTCTAGTGGCACTTGGTAGTATTGGTGGCAGTGTTTGACACTTCTGATCTAAGAGGCTGACAAAAAAAAATTGAGAATTTGAAAGAATTCTAAGCTTTATCTGGCCAGTACAAAAGAGATAACAAAGCTCATATGTTGTAGATCCCTCATCTTTTCTCGGGGCCATTGACAGAAAAGATGTTTAATCAGAGACTATGAAAGGAGAGCAAATATCAGCTGAGAGAATACAAAAGAAATATTAAGGAATAAGGAATCTATAAGAGCATGGCCTTGGAAAGTTAGAGGAACACAGAAAATATTTGATACAAATTCCCAGAATGCTAATGAGGGACATGATATCCATAGAGGTGATAATGGATACTTCCAGGGAGCATAGATGTTTAGTGACAGGATGTAGATTCTGCCTGACTTTGGAACCACTGTTCCTTCTATCATACCTTGCTGCTTTCTTGTGAATTAATATTTTTGGACATGGGGTTGCAAATATGAAGTTCTATGCCCTCCTACTCTGCTGCATGCTGGTTGTGCAAAGGTGTTCCAATTTTCCTTCTCCTGATATGCAGGCACAACAATATCTGAAAGGAAATTATCACTCTATTGATCATTGTTTTTCAGTTGTGTCTGACTCTTCATGACTCTGAGGTTTTCTTGACAAAGATACTAGAGTGATTTGTCATTTCATTCTCCAGTTCATTTTACAGTTGAGGAAACTGAGGCAAACAGGGTTGGGTGACTTGCCCAGAGTCACACAGCTAGTAAGTGTGTGAGGTCGGATTTGAATTCAAGAAAATGAGTCTCCCTGACTCTAAGTGCCACACTTTATGCACTGTATCACCTAGCTGCCCTCAATAAAGGGAATACATAATCCCAATATTATCATTCTTGGCTAGAAATGGAGGGAAATTAAGAGGGAGGTGCGGGGGGAGATATTTTCATGGAATCTGAAAAGCTGACTTACAAAAAACCCCAAACAAGTACACTCTCAAGAAAAGACTAAATAATAAAAGTTTAAAATTAATTACCAAATGTTTATTGGTTATTTTTAACTGGACCTATTGTTTTATTGGCATAAACAATTCCCAGTAAAGAAATTCCTCTCACTTATACAGATCAGAGTCTTCTCTGCAACTGATATCTGCAACTTAGTCTAACACTACTTATATAGTCCCACATCTAGTATCTACACCTTAAAACTTGGGTTTTCTGACTGTGAGATAGCTTTATTTTAACTTGTTCATTGCCATCTGTTTATAGAAGGAGGGAGGGAAAAAGAGTGACCTCTGGGGCAAAAACCAAAAATAACAGACAAAAAAAGAACAAAAAAGTGGATTTTTTCTTAAAGAGACCTAAAGTGGTAAAATATCAGGGAATTTAATGACCGAGGAGAAATAAAGATTGAAGAACTGAACAGAAGTACTATAGACTAAATGAACTATCTCCCCATAAGTGAATGAGTACGTTTTGTGAGGGAAGAGCAGACTAGACATTTGCATCAAAAGAAAGAAGAGTCGTGAAACATAGAGGAGAATGGGTGATATGTCCTTATCAATTCATTATTGCCAAGTCTGAAGGAGGAGATTAAAGTGATCGAAGGGAGAACCTAGTATCAGTCACCTGGAAGGGGTTCTTTTCTCAGAGTGGATGGATGGAATGACATCTCCATAGGGAAGAAGATATGATTCTGGGGTAGGAAATGGAAAACTTATGATGATGAGATTTGTCGTGTGAAACGTGTTCATTGAAAGGCCACCCTCTCTGAAAGATTTTTGTACCACAATGGGCAGTGTTCTGTCTCCAGAGAAGGAATGTGAGTGTACCTGGGGATAAATGGCAGAGAAAACATAGAAGCAGGTATAACCTTGAAAATGACCATGAATTCAATTCAGCATAAATTATTTAAGCATCTTCTTTGCTCCAGGAATTGTTCTAGGTATCAAAGACACTTTGATACTTCCATGGGCCTGTGATCTGTGATTTATGATTTCATTCATGTGGGTATTTTTATCAACGTTGTATTATCTCACAACAGTAAATACTCAGACCATGGTATTATTCTCTTACTGCCAACCACTAGTTCTTTATCAACTACATTACTAGGAAAATATTTGTTTGAAAATTATTGGCTTTTATGTGGGCATTTGACCTTCCACCTTTAAGACTCTCCCCAAATAAGATATGTCCAGTGCTTACATTAAAATCACACAAGATTCAGTCATTCAGTAAGCATGTATGAAGTACCTATTTTGTACTTTGTACTGTACTAAGTAAGCACTGGTGATACAAGAACTGACTTTATACTAAAGGAGCTCACAATCTAATGCAGTGAGACAACATACAAACAACTATGTACCAACAAGATATGTGCACATGAAATTAGAAACAACCAACAGAGGGAAGGCATTAGAATTAAAGAAAATTAAAAGGAAATTTAAAATAAAATTTTAAAAAACTAAATGAAGTTTAGAATTAAATTGAAAAATTAAAGAGAAAGACATTCTTTTATTTTTTTCTAGGAATGAAGGACAAAAAATTTATTGAAGAAGAGAAGTAACAAATTTAAAAGACTATTTAGTGACTTGTAACTAGAAACTCCAGTAGAAACCCATTAGAGCTGATCTTTTATTTTAAATTAATTAATTTTCTTAATTTTCAGTGTTCTACAATAATTACCTTACCATATAACTTAGATTATTACTTTCCCCTCCCTCTCTTCTACCTTCCCCCTTCCCCACCACCTTCCCCCTCCCTCCCCAAGATGGCATACAATTCTGTATAAGTTCTACACATACATTCCTATGAAATATATTTTCGCTATAGTCATGCTGTGTTGAAGAATTAAAATGAGTGGGAGAAATCATCTAACAAAGCAAAATGCAATACACACACACACACACACACACACACACACACACACACACACGACCGCCTACATTCTGCGATTGAATTCCATAGTTCTTTCTCTGGATATGGAAGGCATTTTGCCTTAGAAGACCATTGGGAATTCTTTTTTAAGTCCTTGCATTGCAATGAAGTTCCAAGTCTGCCAGAAAAAACTCTCGCACACTGTGGCCGCTGCTGTGCACAAAGTTCTCCTGGATCTGTTCCTTTCCCTCAGCATCAGATCATATAGGTCTTGCCAGGCCTCTCTGAAGTCTTCCTGTTCATCATTTCTTATCCACAGTAGTATTCCATTACATTCATATACCATAATTTATTCAGTCATTCCCTATTGGATGGGCATCCCCTTGATTTCCAGGTTTTGATCACCACAAAGAGAGCTGCTATAAATATTTTTGTACATGTGGGACCTTTTCCCATTTTTATGATCCCTTGGGGATATAGTCGTAGAAGCACCATTGCTGGGTCAAAGGGTATGCATGTTTTTGTAGCCCTTTGGGCATAATTCCAAATTGCTCTCCAGAATGGTTGGATCAACTCACAGCTCTACCAACAGTGTATTAGTGTTCCAACTCTCCCACCTTCTTTCCAACATTTATGATCTTCCTGTTCTATCGTGTTAGCCAATCTGATAGGTGTGATGTGGTACTTCAGAGTTATTTTGATTTGCATCTCTCTAATCAAAGGTGATTTAGAGCATTTTTTCATATGGTATCTTTCTTACTCTGAAAATTGCTTGTTCATATCCTTTGACCATTTATCAATTGGGAAATGATATGCATTTTTGGACATTTGACTCAATTCTCTACAGGAAGGTCTTCTTTTAGAAGATGGGATTTTATTTAGGAGCTGAAGGAAGTCAGGAAATCCAAGAGGTAGAGAGGAGGAGGAAGAGCGTTCAAGACATGAGGAAGTGAAAATGTCAAGAATCCATGTTTAAAAGATATAATGATAGAGATGACTTCAACAACTTTCTGATTATTAATAGCAAGAAAAATCTAAAATGAAAAAGGGCTTCTTAATGGTGTTTGTCACTTTAATGAAAAATAGCTTGCACAAATTGTTATGGAAAGTATTCTCTTTGATGGTCAGATCCTTCAGATGCTTCTGTTTATGGGTAAAATAATGTTCATCGAATTAAGCTCTGAAATGCTGCAGGAGTATTCTAAATGAGATCTATAATCATACAAAAAAGGCATGAATGAATGAAAAAGTATTTACAAAGCTCTTAATTTGTTCAAAACACTGCATTGTTAGGAACATAAGGTAGTCCCACCTTCAAAGAGCTCACATTCTATAAGGAGGGACAACATGCTTAGGAAGGTTCATTTTCAAGACAGGTGAATAGATCCACTAATCCTCAGGGTAAAGTGGCAGAGCAAATGATAATATATCTTTTTTCATGTCATTTCCATTAACAAAGTCATACTTATTTTCTATGTTGAACGATTCAACAGTGACAACAGATATTAAACTGAAAAGTTTCTTTTCTAAGTTTTCAGTCATTCTGGATGCTGAGTAGGAAGGGGTCTTCTTAGGACCTGAAGGGGCAAATAAGAGGTCATATCTATCTATATAAGAGTTTTTGGTTGCAGGAACTGGCCTGAAAACAGGCCAGGTAGCCTGGGGAGCATTGCTATTCTAGGTCTCATGAGCCTACTTACCCATTAGTAACAAAACAATTAGTAGTGGTGGGAATGATGGGTTCCTTCACTACAAGAGATTCTCCTCTGGATGATAGCTGCAGAGAAGAGGCTATCAACAAGGCCAGTGGTTTGGGGCCAGGTCAGTGGTGGGATATCAGTGATATGCCTCGAGCTATTGGACACTAAATCTTGAGCTGTCTCCACTGTGATCTCAGAGAAGTTGGTGATTAAGGCAGTGGCAGTGGTTTGACTGCAAGGTTATAATGTTCTTTGTATCGCCTCTTGGATTTTTACCACTCCATGGCTTCCATCTAGAGAGAAATCATTTTGTTATGTCAACAAATTCAACAATATATACCTATTATCTGTCTTTATTATTGACCCTTCTAGATGATGTCTGAGGGTAGGTGCTAAATGTTTATAAGCTGCAGTTCCTATGGTTTATTGGCATAATTTGTATTGATTACTAAATTTAGGTTACTAATGTATAACTATAATTTTCTATGGCAAAGATCCACTCTAATTGTTATAATAAGCACATGTATTCCCCTAAACAAATCTACATAATTCAATCCTTTATGAAATATTTCTTTCTTGATATATTTGTTGGTACTGTCCTTATTATACTATATTCATAAATGCCTTTGTTTTTTGCCAGTGTTTCCTATCACCTAAAGATTAAAGACAACCACACTGATGGGGGCTTGTGAGATATAGTTTTAGGGTACCTAACCATAGCTTAACCTAGCAACTTCAAGTAATCACAACCATAAATACAACTTGCCCACATGATAGGCAAGGTAGCCTACCTAAAGTGGTAAGGCACTCTAAGTGAGAGACAGGGAGCAGCATATCACAGGCAAATCGAACCACCATCATTATGTTGACCATCGTCTCCCCTAACACCTTGATGAAGACCTGAAGAGCCTTGGGAATAACAATCTTTCCAGGCCAGTACCTATACCCATCATGCTTTTGGAGATGCATCCTGGCAGTTGCTCCTGCAGGTTCTGAAGACTTAAAAAAGTTGCTGAAGACTCAAAAAAGAAAAATCTTGCCACCAAAATCCTTGATACTGTCAAATGATTCTATATCAAAACTTGTTAGATTTTTATCAGTCAATGACTACCAACAATTCAGGGAAGCAAGACCTTTCAGATCTATGGGTTGGGATAAATACATAACCAAACAAGGAGCCAAAAATTGTAGAAAATAAAAAGCAAAATTTTGAGGAAATAAAGATTGAAAACCCAATATCATCCAATGTACTTAATCTCCTGAGAAAATACATCTACCCCTTACTTTGCAGATGAAAGTAACTATGAATATGTGCAATTGTATGTGCTGCTAGATTTGGCTGATCAGCAAACTGATTTTTTTCCTTTTTATCATTTTTTAAATTTTGTTAGAAGGAATGCCTCATTGGATACAGGAATAAGGAAAGCTATATTGGGAAATGGAGGTGATATACAAACAAAAGACAAAAAGATGTTAAAGTAAAGAAAGATACTCAGGATGGAAAAGAACATTTGGAGAGGAAATGTAGTGTATTAGAAAGCATAGTGACTGACAATCAGACCTGGTCTTTAAACATGACTACCAATATTAGTCACATTAGCAACTCATTTTATTTCTTGCTTTTGGTTTACTCATCTGTAAAATCAAAGAGTTGGATTAAGAAAAGTATTTGCAGCTTTGAAACAGTATTTTTTTTTATCTCTATTGTCCCCTAAGAATTTTAAGATGCTTTTGCTGGAATCGAAGATTACATTCCCACTCAATGACGTATCAGGTGACTATTGCTCAAATTGTAGTTTGAGGCCCAAATTTCTGTTTGGATTATAGGACACCATTATGTTCCAGATTTATAGTCCGACATTTCTCCACATCAGCTATTCTCTGTCACCACGTATGAGAGAACCAAATAAAAGCACCTTAAATAGCAACAATAAAAATTTTAGATAAATGGAAGACTAGAAACATTTAAAGAAGGCTTAGCTAGGTGGAGCAGTGGATGGAGTTCCTGGCCTGGAATCAGAAGGACTCATCTTTCTGCATTCAAATCTGACCTCAGACACTTACTGACTGTGTGACCCTGGGCAAGTCACTTAATCCTGTTTACCACGGTTTCCTTATCTGTAAAATGACCTGGAGAAGGTAATGGAAAACCACTCCAGTATCTTTACCAGAAAACCTCAAAATGGGATCACAAAGAGTTGGATAGGACTGAAAAAATAAAACCAACAAGCATTTCTTTACCTGAGTCCTTTGATAACTTATTTGCCTACAGTGGTTTGTGTGTTCACCCTTCATTGACAAAGATGATCATGGCATCAGAGAAATGATGACATGACTTGCACTTTACTTTGCTTTGAGTGAGGGAGGGCTGGGCAGGTCACCAGCCTCACTTCTCCTCCAGAGTCATCTGAATCCAGTGACCAGATATTCATTAGGATGACTGGAGATGACCCAGGATGAGGCAATTGGGGTTAAGTGACTTGCCCAATGTCACACAACTAGCGAGTATCAAGTGTCTGAGGTGAGATTTGAACTCAGGTCCTCCTGCACTAGTGCTCTATCCACTGCACCACCTAGCTTCCCCTACAGAGGTTTAGTCAGAGCCTGAAGGTAAGTGGGTAGGTAGGTAAGTAGACTGGTATAGATGTAGGTAGGTAAGTATGAAGGTAGATAAAGCATTTGATGTTTACTATGTGACAGGATTCATGCTAAGCCCTGATGCTACAAATACAAGCAAACAAAAGAGTCTCTGACTTCAAACAGTTTTGATTTGATTGGGAAAAGTCAACATATAAAGGTACTCAGAAAAAGATGAGGGAGTAGAAACTTCACTGATTGGGGCAAGGAAAACTGAAGATGGCTTGAAGGTCTGATTATTTTCCAGAGAAAGAAATTATTAGCTGGAAGAGCCTGGAGTGGAGCCCAAGTTTTTAGGGAAGAGGGAGGCATTTAATCCTGTGGTTCTAGGCCTCCCTAACAAAACCATTTTTGCTTTCAATGGAGAAGTTAGTCTAGAAGTGAAGCAGTAATGAGGGTTTTATATGAGAAAGAGCTCTGATGAGTCATAAGCTGTTCAACATTTTCTGATCAACAAAATTCATAAGATATGAAAAATTATGACAAGTGAAATAGCTATCTTTTGGTCCCTAGTTTTTCAAAGCCATTTGTGGTGATGGAACTGAATGGTTCTATGACCATGAGTGAATGGAGTTTCTGTCTTTTAGCCTGTCCCACTCCCCACAGATGCCACTGTCTCTTTGCCAGTCTTTGAGGTAACTGTCATATTTCCCTTGACTGTAAAGGAGAAACTAGACAAGAAGGGGAAATAGAGAAGGAGACAGAGAGCAAGTGAAGAAACCAAGAGACAGAGACAGACAGATAGTGGTAAATCAAAGACAGAAATACACAAGAGACAGAGACAAAGGTGAAAAGGCACATACAGACATGAAGAAAAAGAGAGCCTTTGTGTCTAGAGATCATGTATTTAGGAGACATGGATCTAATGCACCTTCTCCAGTGGGAAATATTTATTCCTACCTCTGTGGAATAAGCAAATTTCAGATAGATCAGATTATGCTGAGTACCAAAATTCTGTGTGTGAATTCATCCATAGGATTACCATTGTGAGTTTCAAAATTCCTTTTGCATGTTCACTGTATTCTTTCCATCTGGATGAGAAATTATTGTTTTTAACTGAACTCTTATTCTCTACTTTCCCAAGATCAGCTTTTATTTTCTGTCCTCTGAAAAAGGTTGAAAAATGCAAAGTGGTTCTCCTATTAAATAGGTCTTATTTTCCTGTTTATGAACCTGAAGACCTATTTAGTCACTAATCTCCTGTGAAAGCATGTAATCCACTAAGATTTCCTGAGCAGGAGAGAGTTAAAGAGAAAGACTTATTTTCTAGGACTTGGAACATTTGTCCTAATTTCACACCTTATGCTGCAGCTCAGTCAGAGCTTGAAAGGCAAAGCATGCCACAAGGAAACCCATGCCACCCTCACCTTTCCTTTTCCCTACACCTCACAAACCCTTCCAGCAAGAAGAGCTGCCATCATGGTCAGCAGCCTGGAGGCAGATGCTTGCTTGTCACTCAAACCCTGCTACAAACCTAATTTCCTGCATTCTTTCAGAGCCTTTTCTCTTGCAGATGGCATCCACAACAAAGCTAAGTAACCATTCCACCTACTCACCTGCCAACTATGGATTGTGTCCATAGCTCTGAGGAGAGACTATGGGGAGCACAGAAGAAGAATTCAAGACTTTCTCACATTGTAGAGAGAGGACAAAACCACCTAAAGCCAATTTTGACTTAGGCAAATAGCACAATAAGATGGCATTGGATGCCCTAAGCAAAGCGGAAGTATGATTCCATTTTCCTATCTGAAAAGAATACCCCATTTACGTTACTATCATAAGAAGGCTTCACTGTAAAACATCTAACTTATAATAAATGTCAACAAGGCATGGAGAGGTATGACTTTGTAAAATGAGAGTTGAAATTAGTCACAAGAGGTCTGTCTAAAGTAATTCTCTTTAGCTTACTGTTACCTATGAGACCTTGGGCAAGTCACTGGGCCTTTGTTTTCTCATTAGTGATGTGGGAATGTGAGGGTTTCTTTAAGTTTGTATTTAATGTATTTTTGATTTATGGAATAAAACAATAAGACAAAAGATAAGAGTACATGAAACTGCAAATCTAGTGTGTACAGTTTGCTATTTCTTTGAAATATATAATAAAGTTATCATTTATTTTTGTTGATTTTTTTCTTTCTTCCCCTTTCCAAATGCTACACTACCTAGGCAACCTTGAGGAAAATCACCCAGTCTCTCTGGACTTCAGTTTTCTCTAAAATGAGAGAGTTCAACTAAATAACTTGCCAAGTCAGTTCCAGCTCCAAATCTATGATCTTGTATGTTTAGATAGCGGGTATTTTTTAAATGTGTATATTAAGTATAGCCTTATTTAACTTTTTTGTCAAAAAAGTGGAGGGGGATTGGGCCCACAATGCCTGTATCATCTCTGCCCATGTTTAGTAAAATTAACCCCTCTTGACCCTTTATACTCACTTTCACAAGTCCAAACCCTGTCTAGAATTTTTTACTACTAAAACAATAATATGAAAAAACAAAAATTTTTGTAACTAGAGACATTTAGTAGCAACCCAGAGGTACCCAGGAAGGTCATAGCTGCTCTCATGGAGCTTGGACATTCCCTTTATCTCTACATAAAGAACTTAAAAGTCTGCTTGTAGCACAATAGTCTTTAAAATTTCTTCATAATTACCCACAATTCATCCTAGATTTAGAACTTGGAGTGGGGGAACATTAAAGCTTTTTTAATCTAAAGTCTACATTTTACAGATGAGGAAACTGATTCTCTCTCTGATGGAGGAAAGAGATTTGATCCAGGTGCAAAAACTCATAAACAGAAAATTCCAGATTCAAACTCAAGTCCTTTTGATGGGGTGCTTGGGTGCTTGTGCTTGGATCCCAGTTCCAAGATCACATTTCTCCCTAGCATCAAAACACTATCTCTGACAGTTTTCTCCACAGCCCAAGGACACTATGCCTAGCAATAATTCACAAATAGGCCCCAGTAAGGCAAACTATCCTTTCTCACAATTGCTCATGAGTGAGCCATGGTAAAACAATCTATCTTTTCCCATCACAAAAATAAGCTGAGATCTGAAGAGATTCTCTTATAAAAACAGGACTATCTTGTAACCACAGAATTATCATGTTTTGTTTCCCAAAGGTATCGTATTCAATCCAGAGGTTATGCTACACATCAACTGTCAAAGATACCTTGTAACAGACCAAAAATATACCCCTGAGGAACCCCTTCCCGTGGTTTGCTATGTAGTGAATGATGCCAGTGACCAAGGTTGTGAATTAGCATCCAATTACCATATCTGTCAGATAATCCACTACTTTTCCTATATAAGCTTTAGCCTCACTCCTACCAATCTGCAAGTTCCTTAAGGAATGTAAATAAGTTCCTTAGGGAGCTATGCCTGCCATATTGGCATGACAATAAACTTTTGCCACCTTGACTTGAAGAATGTTTGAGTCCCTGAAATCATTCCAGATGACCCTGGTACTCTGGTCTTTAGCAGTGGGGGGGGGGGGGGTTTAACCCCTTAAAATACATCACTTTGACTCCCAAAGATGTCCTATTAGAATGATACCAAGCTGCTCAGGTTAGAATTTCACTATCAGGTTCTTCATTTCCTTACAAATATAATAACTATAATTTCTAAATTCCCATCCCAATAAATTTTTTCAGTAAAAATAGACAAATAGCAAATGGGAGGGGGGGAGATTTAGGGGACAAGAAGAAGGGAGTCAAGGGGGAGAAGAAGTGACTATGGGAATTAATGAGGTCAGAAGTCTAGGCTGCTTTCTGTGGCCAAGAAGCAAATGCATCTCCTGTAGAATTCATATCTGGGTTTTATGCAAAAACCAGTAAAAGAGGAAGACAACAGAGTGGCAGAGCATACTTAGATTCAGCAATGGGGAAGTGAGGCCTCAAGGATCTAATCCTAACCCTAAATGTTGCCCTCTAAGTCCTCAAGTGCAGCTTTTTGAATCCAAACTTCACAGACCAAATCCCCTTAACAAAAGGATTTGTTGTGTAAAACTTATACTTAGTCAAAAAGCCTCATCCCAGGACCTGGAAGGCCACATGTGGCCTCAAGGCTGCAGGATCCCTACTCCACAGATCATCTGAAGTACCAGGGTAGTATTTTTCATAACATAGATTTTTTTTAATAATTTTTTAATTGAAATGAATTGAACTATCTGTTGTATTCCCATTATTTCATGCAGTGCCTGGCACATAGTAGGCACTTAATACATGTTTATTATTTGATTAATTAGCATTACACTAACCTTGCTTATTTTAAGTAGTTGCTAAGTATATCTGCATTTAATTTTGAGGCTATAAATATATTTAAATCTCTTAGAAACTTTCAAACTTTAAAAATCGTTATTTCCCTCATCCCTACTAGAAGTTTGCTCTGGTGACTCTACAGAGACTAGGAGATTTAAAACTAAAATGGAAAATAGCAGGAGCATAAGAACCCTTGGTTTTTAATCACCAAGTTAATTTAATTAAGTCCTCCTTGAGATGGCTTGACTCAAAACCAGTATAATCCATTTATTATGGTACAGAAAGTCAGTTAGTGCATTGGCAGACTCTTGGCCTTGCAATCAGGAGACCTGACTTTGATTCCCAACCCTGTCTTTTAGTAGATGATCCTGAGAAGGTTATTTAATTTCTCAGAGGGGCTGCTTTCTTTTTTGCAGAATAGCAATAATCATATCTGTATTACCTCCTTCACAATAAGTAAAACACTTTGTAAATCTTAAAGAAGCTATGGAAATGCAAGATATTATTAAATATTTTGTGGAGTCTTCAGGAAAATTCCAAATAGAAACATGACACACTGTAAAAAAAAACTACCATATTCTTATTTCACAAAAACAAGCTTTTTTCAAGTATATTTTAAATTGTTTCTTTTAATTTCCCATATATCCACTCTCTATCCAAGAATATAGCTTGAAAACATCTTCTAGAACCCAGAATTAGTTTACACACCACCACCACCTAAATATAACATCTTTAATCAAGAACAACAGGTTAATCCTGGCTTTTGAATCATAGTAATAAATTTTAAAAGTATATCCTTTGATTCATTTAAAATCTGGACATCAAGCTACAATCCTATAAAGCCACCAAGATTTTAGATGGACAGAACAGGTAAATCAAACCTGAAATGAATGGATTAGCATGCAAGGGCAGGTTACTGGACTATTCTTTTGTGTTAAGTAATGAACAGATTTTGTCAAATCTTGCTCTCTAATTCCCATCTGGAATAGTCTTACTCTGGAAATGAACAGGTTGGAAAGTATGTCTTTTTTATGACATCTGTAAAGTAAAAAGCACCAATTGAAAAAGGCTTAATCCCTTATCCAACAGCAGGTACTTTGCATACAATCAGAACAGCTGATGAAAGTCAAATATTACAGATGTACAAATGGTTAGATTTGTATGTAGAATGGTTAGATTAAAAAGGGGGAGGGAAGTTTCCACTGGTTTGGCCTCACTGTATTCTATCTTTTGCTCAATTTTGAGTTACATTCAGGTAGACAGTCAATATGGATTGACATCAATCTAGGTCATAAACTGGGGCAGGTGATATAAAATGATAACCCAGCTCAATTCCATGAACCTTCAAAGAGAATCATTTCTAATAGTATTTTCATGGGTATCATGCTACATTTCAGTCTATATTAGTGTTTGATCTGTAAGGGAAATTATTATCTTTCAAATATAACAGCATTTTTAGGGATTTATTTTCAAGATCGCAAAAAGGAGAAGTATTACCCCAAATGGAAAAGATCAAGGATGATGCTTTGATCCAATAAATGTAACTGAGATATAGACCTCTGGGTCCAAATAGAAACAACACAGAAAGGTAAATGACTCCCATGTTCACCTTCTAATCTTGACAAAAATGTTTGAGAATGGTTGTGTACATAACAAAGGTACACCTGTTGAAAATATCAGAAGGCTCTTACCAATAATTATCTAATAGCAGACTGTATCTTCAGTTACCCAACAGACTGAGAGGTAGAAAAATATTGCTATATCTGATGTTTGTTGATTTTTGAAGAGTATTAGATTTAATAGAAGAAACACAGTTTTTATGACTCTTCTGAAGCAAGGTATATACTAGAATTAAATTAGGTTTATAGGAATACAACTTGTTCCATAGTCCATTGACTATCGACATCAAGGAATTGCTTTGCAGGATATCATCGTAGAATCCAAACAGCAACAGTATTCTCTCAGCATGGTAAGGTTCTCTAAAGGTCATTGTATGTGTTGTGTTGAGTATAGGAAAAAAGCTTTCTCTAGGAAATTTTTTTTAAGTGTTCAAAAGATAGAGGTTTGCACCATCCATGCCAGAAAAGAATGGTTAAGGAAAACACATATTGGTTAGATTATGACATGCAGCTGGATGGAAAGCCCATTGAGCTAGTCCATCACTATCCATACCCTTCATGGGAAGTACAGATGGACAATGAGCTGTATTGCATTGGAAATTTTGTACAGTGCTTCCAGTGAATCCAGTGAATGCTTGACAATTCAAAAGTCCATCTCTTTAACAGCAATCTTCTTTGCAGGGATTTTATAGTGCTAGAAATTACAAAAGACCATAATTTTGGAAAAATTAAAATCACAGGTGATCCAAAGGATAATGGAAATACACATTGTAGAAATAAATAGTCTTCAGTTTGTTACTAATAGCAACATATGTGTGAGAAATGGTGTAAAACACACATTCCAGGACATGTATGTCTGGAAAATAGGGTGAATCTGTCATGAAGCACATAAGTATCAAAGATGGATAACTAAGTAGTTTAGAGTCATTCATGGAACGAGAAAGTTCCAGGGTACTAAGAGGGTCCTCTATGTGGGACATATAGCAAGAGAAGAAATAGGATGAGAGTGGATTACAGACCAAGAACTCACTGATTTAGAAAATGGCCTGAGCATGAAACCTGAAAGTAGACTTTGTAACCAGGCAGGAAGTCTTGGTTTTCCCGATCCTTAAAATCTGCAGATCTTCCTACAGTACTGACAGGTGGAAAAAGGGAATGAAATTCTTGGTTTTAAAGCTTAGTTTATATCACTGAGCGTGGGTTACAAATAATTATTTAACCATATTGGATCACTGGATCATATTTTCAGATTTGGGTATTCCTGAACCCCAACAAATCCCATCTCTCTCCATTGTTCCCCCTCTATATTCACATGAACACAAAGTGAATTATAAAGTGCCAGGGCAGGTCAGGGAACCAGAGTGTGATAATTCAGGAATACCCATTGTTTCTGAATTTAGGCTCATCAAACACTTTCGATAGATCAGTCAAATAAGTATAATCAATACTTATTAAGGATGATTTATTTAGCACCTATTAAGTACCAGACACTGTGATCCTCAGAGGGCATCCTAAGACTTTCTCTTGTTGTTATGGTTCAGTTGTGTCTGACTTTTCACGACCCCATAGACAAATCCATGGGGTTTTCTTGGCAAAAATACTAGAGTGGTTGGTCATACCTTTCTCTACTGTGTTCCCATCTTATAGATGAGGAACTGAAGCAAACAGGGATTAAGTGACTTGCCCAGGATCGTATAACTAGTAAGTATCTAAGGCCAGATTTGAACTTATCTTCCTGACCCTAGGCCTGGCACTCTATCCACTACACCACCTAGGTACCATGGTAACACTTTCTCACCTTGTGTCAATGGAAGGACAGCTGAGGACAAAAATATAGCCTATGTCTTTCATTGCTCCTGGATCCTGAGTCAGAGGATGGCAGAGCTGTCATGATAGAAAGGAACAAGCATTTATTAAATACCCACTGTGTGCTAGGCACTGTCCTAAGAGCTTACAAATATTTCATTTGATCTTCATGACAACTCTGTGAGGTAAGCTCTAATAATCATAACAATGATGATGATGATGAAGATGAGGATGAGGATGAGGATAAGCAGCTAATGTGTATAGTAATCTGAAGTTTGCAAAACAATTTATATATCTAAATGTTCACAGAAAGGCAGTGAAGTAGATTCTCTTTTGTCTGCCTTTTGGGTTGCACAGATATCTGAGTCAGAATCCAGATCTAGGTCTTCTTGTTTCCTAGTCCAGGGCCCTGTCCATAGGTTGATCACCTCCTTATTCATGGAAGCAATGCTTCACAGTGAAATGCATGATAGCATTGGCCTCTTCAGTTACCACACCAGTCTGTCGACTTGTATTAAACTTGCCTAACTCCCTCAGATCTCTCTCAAAGTGTGCCATCTAACCATTCCTCCCTATTTCATACTTACCAAGACAAGTTTTCAAATTGCTGTGCAAGACTAAATTTATCCCTACTGATTCGTCTCTTAGATTTAATACTCTAGTCTTTACAGATCTCCTTTAATTCTGAACCTATCACCCAGTTGTGTTAGTTATCCTTCCGAGCTCAGTGTCATTTATAGATCTGATGACCATGCCAATTTGCCTTCACATAAAATTCATTTATGAAAATATCAAATAGTTCAAAGACAAGAACAGATGCCCAGTTCCTATATAATGTATTATCTGTTTATGGGCTGCCATTACTATTATCCAGTTGAGGCAATGGCACTCTCAGTTGCAAGTTTCTCTCTTACAGAATTAGCAAGTATAAATAATAACCATACAGAAAACAAAATCTTTATTTCCAAAGAAGAAATGTAATAACTATTCGGGTATAAACATGTATAGTAATCAACCCTATCATTCCTTTGCAAGGAAAAGTTGGCACTGTCCCTGTACCTGCCCTTAGAGAGTTCCCTTAAGGACTGAGAGATTCAATAATTTATCCAGATTCACAGAGTCAATATGTGCCAGAAGCAGGACTTGACTCCAGATCCTCTGGCTCCAAGGTAAATCCTCTGTCCATGATTTCAAGCTATCAAGTCTAAAACCATGACTTCAGATTTTTTTTTTGATACTTTTCTTAAGCAGTCATGATGAGAGTTTTTATACTTCCCTATTTATTATAAACATGTAACTTCAGCAACAGCAGCAATGCCTACCTAACCAGGAGAGGGGTGTAGGAGTCAATGAAAGAATAACTTGAAAGGTCATCAGAGTTAGAAAGGACTTTGGAAAGTAATCTATAATCTCTTTGATTTGTTTTTGTTCAGTCAGTTCAGTCATGTCTGACTCTTCATGACTCCATTTGGGGTTTTCTTGGCAATGATACTAGAATGGTTCACCATTTCCTTCTCCAAATCATTTTACAAATGATGAAACTGAGGTAAACTGGGTTGAGTGACTAACCCAGGGTCATATAGCTAGTAAGTGTCTGAGGCCAGATTTGAACTCACAAAGAAGAGTCTTCCTGACTCTAGGCCTGGTATTCTATCCACTACACCACCTAGCTGTTCTTGATTTACAAATGAGGAAACTGAAGACCTGAAAGATTGAATCCAGACACAGTAGTTCACCTGGTATCACAACTACAACTTGAACCATGTGTCCTAATCCAGTGTTCCTTCCACAGCACCATGCTATCTCCTTACCTCTTAAAGAAAAGAAGATATGTATTTGGCAATTTTGTTGAATTTTACCTGCATTTCACATAAATATTTTATTCCCAGAATCAATCTTAATTAAAGATATATTAATTTCTTAATATCTTTTCCCCTAAAATTGCTATGTTACCACTAACACTCAATATGCATCACCTCTCTTTCCTACCCCCACTTCCACACCCACACTGTACACAAAACCTGAGATGGAAAACTAAATTATTTCTTGCCATATGGGGCCTGAGACAAAGATAAAATCCAACCTGGACAAAATAGCATGCAGCAAAGAGACAAATGTTCCCAGAGTCCTGGGCAATGCCTGGGAAAGTGCCTGCCAGGACCTACTGTGTTCAAACCATTTTCATTTCTCTAACAATTTGAATCTGCCAAGCGGAAACTGAGACAATGAAGCTACCTGCCAAAAAACTCTAAGAGTAAGTTAGAGTTCTCTGCTTCCCCCTCCCCCCAGACTGAAGAAGGAGAGGGAAGTGACAAAGACAAAATAATGGAATGAGGAGGACAGAGGCTCAGTTTCTATTTGGAGTGATATAGCATCATAATTTCTATGTCATTTCTACAATCAAGAAACTATGTTTTTTAAATGTCTCAGAATAGAGTCTACTTCATTTGTTCCCCTCCTTATAGTATATTTCAACAGAAACCTTCTTTCCGTTGCAATAACAAACTAGCAGTGAATTGGAGTCACATCTTTTATTTTAAACATAGGTATAGTATGGTAAAGTATGATATGGTTAGGCATAGCATGGTATGATATGATAGGGTATGGTATGAGATGTCAACATATCCAAGTAATACATGGGTTAGTTTGAGGTCAGTGTCACTAATTTGAGATCTTCCCAGTGCCCTAAATTAAAGCAATATTTAATTTCTCAATTTTAGATTTGAAAACCCTACCACTATAACAAGGCTTGGAATATGATATTCCAGAGGTCAAAGGAGCCAGGATTAAAATGAAGAATCATATACCCAGAAAAACTGAGTATGATACTTTAGGGGGAAAACATGGTCATTCAGTGAAATAGAGGACGTTCAAGCATTCTTGTTGAAATGACCAGAGCTGAATAGAAAATCTGACTTTCAAACACAAGAATAAAGGGAGGCTTGAAAAGGTAAACAGGAAAGAGAAATAATAAGGGACTTACTAAGTTGAACTGTTTACATTCCTACATGGAAAGATAATATTTGTAACTCTTGAGACTTTTCTCAGTATTAAGGCAGTTGAAAGGATTATACACATATAGACAGAGGGCACAGGGTGAGTTGAATAGGCAAGAATGATATCTAAAAAAAATTTAAGGGATGAGAGAGGACTATATTGGGAGGAGAAAGGAAGAAATGGAATGGGGCAAATTATCTCATAAAAAAGGCAAGAAAAAGCTTTTTCAGTGGAGGGGAAAAGAGGTAGATGAGATGGAAAAAGTGAAGCTTACTATCATCACATTTGGCTTAAGGAGAGAATAACATGCACACTCAATTTGGTATGACAATCTGTCTCACACTACAGAGAAGTAGGGGAAAGGGGATAAGCAGGGAGTGTGGGGGGATGATAAAAGGGAGAACAAATGGAAATAGGGGATATAGAAGTAAACACTTTTGAGGAGGGATAGGGTGAAGAGAATAGAATAAATGGGGGCAGGATTGGATAGATGGAAATGTAGGTAGTCTTTTACAATATGACTGTTATGGAAATGTTTTGCATAATTATGCATGTATAACCTATATTGAATTGCTTGCCTTCTTAGTGGGGATGGGTAGTGAGGGAAGAAGGGAAAGTAATTGGAAGTCAAAGTTTTAAAAATAAATGTTAAAAATTGTTTTTACATGCAACTGAGAAATAAGATATACAGGCAATGGAGTATAGAAATCTGTCTTGCCCTACAAGAAAATAGGGGGGGAGGAGCCAAGATGGCGGAGTGAAAGCAACGACTCACCTAAGCTCCTGGACAAACTCCTCTGGATATCTCTGAAAGGAGAATCTGACCAAACTTTGGGAGGTGTGGAATCCAGTGGGTGACAGACTTTGACAGATTCGGAGCCCAGGTTAGACTGGAAGGTCCACGGGAAGGATCTGTTCCGCAGGGGTAAGCCCCCAGCGCAAAGCGCAGCACAGTCAGCGCAGCAGGGTGGAAGGGACCTGAGAAGCCCAAGAGTGGCGGGCGAAACCAGCGGAGCAGGAGACAAGCCAAACCGAGCCGGTGAGAGCTGCTGAGCGCCAGATATCAGCGCAGCAGCCCTTGAAACCTTCAGCCTGAAGACTAAACTTCGGTAAGTCACCTACTTGAACTTCCGGGAGCCAGGATGGTGGAGTGATCAGTAAATGCTCTCTCCTCCCCCCTGATGACCGTGAAAGAACCATAAAATATTTCCCCAGATAAATCCTGGATCAGCGGGAACAGCAGAAGGAGGCCAATAGTCTCATAACACCAGAGGCTAGAAAAATAGCAAAGGGGGATTCTTCCTACTGTGGCGGAGGTGATCTGGAAGGACAGATGACCCAGGGCAGAGAAAATTCGCACTGAGACCCAGGCAAGCCTCAGCTCTGGGAGACGAGCCCCAGGAGGGACAGGAAGACGCATTAGCATCTAGGCGTGCCCCAGACCTTCAGGGGAAAAGGGAAGACAATAGGGAAGGTGGGATAACCATCCCCTGACCTTGCCTTTGCCTCAGGTCAGCTGAGGAGATCTCCTGAGACCAGCCCACCCCTCCCACACACCTAACAAACTAACCCCAGGGTTGATCTGGGAAACAAAAAACAAAAACCTGCTTTTAGCCTCGACACACATCAGCTCAACACAAAGATCTGTACCTTCTGACTGAAAGAAAATAGAAGGGAAGGGAATAAGAGAAGGAAGGGGTGTGATAGAAGAGAGGACAGATTGGGGGAAGGAATAATCAGAATGAATGCTGTCTTGGGGTTGCAGAGGGGAAAGATAGGGAGAAAATTTGGAACTCAAAATCTTATGGAAGTGTCTATTGAAAACTAAAAGTAAATAAATTAATTTTAAAAACTCCATTACTTTATATGCATACACCACTTCCTAACTTACAAATCCATTATTTCATGTCCATTACTTTATATGATTCTTACAACAACCTCATGAGGCAATCAGAGAATTCCAAAGTTTGACAAGGTAAGCAAACCAAGCTACAGAAAGGCTGAGGGATTTGCCTGAGGGATCAAGTCCAATCTTCCCACATACTCTAAAGTTTATGAAGGATAACATGTATGTTATCTCATTTATTCTTCATAATAACCATGGGAGACATTTTACAGATAAGGAAACCGAGACCTAAAGAATGGAAGTCACACAGGTGCTATGCCACAGAGCTAAGCTTTCAAAGTGGATCCTCCAGCTCCAAATCCTGTGTTCTTTCCACTACCCCATAATTCCTCCTTTGCTTTGGATTTTATTATGAATTTCACTTTTATACTGGGGTTTGAATGGGAGGCCACCTAATGGAGCAGATGTGGTGATGAGCCTTTAGGGGCTACCCCAATGGTGATTTCTGTAGACACATGTAGTTCAACCTTCAAAGGGTTTGATGCTTTCCTATGCTGCAGCAAACCCTCGACAGTCTCTCATTCTCCAACTGGTGGCAGCTGGAGGGAATTTGGGAGAAAAGACTACACCAGAGATGACTGACCACAAAGCAAAGAGCCTATTGCTCATGGTGTAGAGCAATGGTCTAGTTAGAGGACCTTAAAAAAATGAATCTTTGCTCTGACTCTTACTCTCTTTCTGTCTGCTCAATATAGAAGGGTTCCTTAAGCCTGTCTCTGGACAGGTAGTGGAGGAGCAGTTTGTACTTCCTTGATGGGATGAGAGGTATGAGTATGTATCAGGGAGCACATGTCCTACCTGTCTGAGCTTGAGCTAGGGTTCTTGGGCTGCTTCTTCCTTTTTTTTTTTCTTTCCTAAGTATAAGTAACTGAACAGCAATATTGAGATGGAGGATTCCAGTCTTAGAGGCAACCTTGCAAAGTGGAGAAGTTGGACACTTGCATTTTTTGGTCAGAGCTAACTGCAACAGGAGGGATGCTCTTCAATTATATCCTTCTTGGAGAAGATGACTATCAGGAAGAGGCTTAGAAAAAGCCAGGACATGGATAGGGCACTATAGTTGTAAGATGCCACTTCAGCAGTCCCACAGACTATTTCATACTTTAATGCTCAAATGACTGATGCTCTTAATGAGTGATTGAGTTTTCTTATGGCAAACATTTCTCTTCCATAGAGGAAATGAATAACTTTTACTTTTCAGTCTTTCAGTTACGTCCAACTCTACTTGGAGTTTTCTTTGCAAAGATACTGGAGAGCTTTGCCATTTCCTTCTCCAGCTCACATTATAGATGAGGAAACCAAGGCAAACAGGGTTAAGTGACTTGCACAGGATCACACAGCTAGTAAGCATCTGAGTCTCATTTGATCTCAGGTCTTCCCGACTCTAGGCAAGAAATCTATCCACTATACCCCTAGCCATTCAAATGAGTAGTTACCGTATATCTATTTTACTTGGTGTATTGAGTGCCTTTCTTTTCCCCACTTTTGGAGGAAACCCTGGACTTTAGAAGAATAGAAACTTTTAGTGGTTCTCCCTGGAGTTCTAGCATGGGAATATAGAGAGTCAAAGTTTGAAGAAAAACAGTATGACCTCTCTCTTGTGAGGTCAGGCTCCCCCAGGACTGAATCCATTCCACATGCCTCAGTTGAGAGCTGAGAGAGACCCCTTAGCAGAAAGGAGGAGAACAAATGCTCCCCCAAACCCCTCCTCTATCTTGGCATAGAGCTATTTCTGTTGCTACACTTTAAATATTTAACATATTTAGCTTTCTAGGATATTTTTCCCTCATTCTCCCCAACCTCATTTTTGGAAATCTACAAGACAATTTTATGTGACACCTGAAACGAAAGGAAAATTTGTGAACATAAGAGAAAGAGAATTTGCGTAACTGGTTAGTCATGCCACATTACTGAGGATTCCACAAGGTACTTTTACGTACACATGACCAGATATACAAAGTGCAGAGTGCATCAGTATGTGGGGATGGGCCACTTTAATTTGTACAAATCCTGAGTCAGATTATCCATAAGCAGCTTCTCAACTAATAACCATCACCTCTGCACAGAGAAGCAGATTTCCCATGCCTCTCTGGAGAAAATGGGCAACCTTCTATCGATTTTGCCCTGTCCAAATGGAGAACTGCTTATCAATTCATTTAAACCTAGCTTCTAGTCCATTTAAAAACTGGTCTCAGGCCATTTTTCAATACAAAGCTTATGAATGTTACTGACCTTGCATAATAATTTTTTCTTACAACATATTAATTATTGTTCTGGCACCTCTGATCTACTCATGAAACCAATGAAGCATGAAATACCTCTATGCAGAGTAATATTTCATATTTTGTATTTTATGTATTAATAACTTTTCTATTTTTTGCTAATGCTTTCTGAGAAGGTAAAAAAAATGAACCCACCAAATCCTGTAATCAAGCCCGGAAGTGCCAAAGGAGAAAAAATGGGAAAACAACAAACAAGTTTCATCTGCTGTCATATTGAAAGCCAGCAACAGAAGTACTGCTGCCATCAAAGTCCCCCTCATTGGAAGCCTGCTTCCAGACTTAGAAGGAATCAGCAGCTGCTTGACCAGTGGAGCTCTCTCTCATAAGGCCATTCAACTAAGGTCATTCTCTGTTGGCTAAGAGTAATAATAACATGTACAAGTATGAGGCCAGGGGACAGATAAAAGTCTCCCCTGGTCCTGAGTTTGAGGCTCTCCCCTTCAGGAGGAAAAAACATTACCTTAATCCTCGAGGGTAGACAGAGACTCATTATTAATCACAATCTTAAAAGGGTTAAAGGGTTTCCTTGTGCTTTCTTTGGTTCAGAGAAACAACTAGCGGAAGATAAACCAGCTTGACATCTGAAAGGAGAAGCTTTAGTCCTGAATTCTCATTCTCATTCTCATTCTCATTCTCTCTCTCTCTCTCTCTCTCTCTCTCTCTCTCTCTCTCTCTCTCTCTCTCTCTCTCTCTCTCTCTCTCTCTCTTCCCCTCTTTGTTTCCTTCTCCCTCTCCTTTTCTCTCTCCTTTCCTCCCTCCCTCCCCACTTTTTCTCTCCCTCTCCCTCTTTCCTTTTCTCTCTCTTTCTAAATGCCAGTCATTCATCTTGAACAGAGAAATTCAGGTATAATCTTTTTTGATTCAAGAGCTCTGTTAAGCCGTTATAAAGGTGCTGTAATTTACAGCACAGGATAAAGCTAACCTAAGAGACCTCAGCCCCAATTTGTTCAAAACTTCTTACACCTCATTGGTCACCAAATGGCCAAAAAAAAAGCTTATTTGAATAAAAATAAGAAACTTTACTAGCATGAATAAAATGAAAAATGATTGGCTTAAAATCTTACTGGCTCTATCAATAGGTTCAATTTAGCATTATTTATGATGTTATGGTTTCCCATTTCCTGAGATATATAAAAGCCAAAGGAGTTATTAAAACAATACTAATGAGTTGATGGATGTTTTCAAAAGTTCTGTTTGTCTGTGAGGTGTAACTGAATGACTCAGTATAAAAGCAGTAATTCCATACTAAAGATCATACCTTTTGTCTTTGTGTATGCTTAGGTGGAACAAAAATCAGTTTGATTATTATAAATGAAACTGATTTTGTCGTCAAGGCTATCTCTTTCCTGTGATTCATCTCCATAAATGTGAAAAGCAATATGGTACAACTAAGACATATGTCAGAGAATAGGGAAGGGGTCTGTCTCCATAACTGAAATAGCATTGGATGTACTCTGTGTAATACTGCTTTGGAGTCAAACTATGCAAAGAGAAGAGTTCACAGCAATTTGTGTTCTCAGTGTAAAAGAGATTCAAAGGTATCTGCCCTAATTTTTTTAAAGTTTTCAAAGTACTTTGCTCATCCTAACCCTGTAAACAAGGGTTGGATGATTCCATTGGACCAAGAAGGTGGGTCCTACCTATGCTGATATGTCTTAAAAGGTGTCAGAGACAAGATTTAAGCCCTGCTTCCTCTTAATGCCAGATCACATACTTTCTTCGATAATTCACTATCTTTAAGGAGGTAGGAGCCAGTCTTGTAGTTAAAACGTAGAGGTAAATGCGCTATGACCATTGTCACATCTCCAAGGAGACACATAATGGTTGTCAGGTTTGTCACAGATAGACATTTTGCCCTAAACATCCTGTATGTTCTCCAATGACAATCCATGATTACCAGTTTTAGAAGGGGATTACTCCATATTTTACTTTTTAAACTTCCATTAAAATCATAACCAATGCAAACATATAAACACACTTACTTTTAATACTCTTTTGAAAGTTTTGCCCTTAGGCATTTTCCTGCTGGCACAAGAGGGACTTTATCCAAGAAAGTCAACAATTATTGAAATATTTGTTGGTTTCTTTTCATTCAACCAAGGTCACACAGGTTAGTGGTAGGGGCAAGATTTGGGACCAGCCCTCCTGACTCCAACTGAAGTGCTCTTCCTCCTACACTGCGTTACTTTATCTTGGTGAAGCCTTTATTGAAACACAAGTGTAATAGTCTGGTCCTGACATCCCAAGAAGTGCTATACTTAGCTAGTTAGTTTTTTGATAGTTCAAAAGACTAGTTTTCTGAGTATGAAGACAAACATTTCAAGGGGGTATTGTGACTGTGACATTAAGTTTCTGTGTCCTCATCTGAACACCAAAAACTGGCATGGGAGTTTGAAAATTAAAATTCTTAGATCTGAAACGAAGAGACTTCACGGTACTGGCCAATGTTTCTTCAAATAAGTTGGCCTCCCAATTCACCACCATCTTCAATTTCTATGCTCTGCATCTTTATTCCATCAGTCATAAAGCATGTATCCTTTCTAGGTAGATCAGGAATTTCTGTGTTTATTCCTGGAGAAAGACAGACTTGAATTCAAATTCAGCATCAAACGCTTACTAATCTATGGTGCCCTGGGCAAGTCATTCTATCTCAACAAAGGATGTCATGTCTTTGAGCACATGTGTATTGTGTGTACACACACACACACACGCACACACACACATACACACATACACACACCCCTTGTGCATAGAGATAAATGTGTGAAAAAATATTTACAAAATTAGTTGGGGGAATTGAGAAGCACTTCATGTAGAAGATGGTACTTGAACTGAGTTTTGAAGAAAACTGAAGAATCTCAGAGACAGAAGCAAGGAGAAAAGGCCCAGTGATATGATGGAGTATCCTATGTAATAAACAAGACCCAAATGCTAACATATTCCATTCATCTGTCCATTATAACCCTCATCTTTTCTCTTTACTCTCCCTTTTGGATATCTCATCAGTTCTCATGGGTTTATCTCTACATTTCTACAGAGATGATTCCCAGAATAACTTTAGGCAAGTTGTTTAACTTACATAAGTTTTAAGTTACTCATCTATAAAATAAGAGGGTTGGATTAGATGACCTATAAGTTCCTTTCCAGACAGAAATTTATGATTCTATGATGCTGTATCTCTAGCCCTAATCAAAAAGGAAAGTCTTCCACTAGAGTATAAAAAATCAATTTCTCAAGTGAAAAATGGCACAGACATGGTCAGACAGCAGTTTGTGTGGCGATCTAGGGGCTTTCAAGGACTGCAAGTTCATTATGAGTTAGCTGTACAATAGGTCAGCCAAAAAAAAGCAAAATGATAACACTAGGGGACTCCAAATCTCCCACAAAAGTTCTGTATCTGGTCACTCAGGTTCACAAATTTACAATCATACTCAATTCTTTACTCATCACCCTACATAACCAATTGTTTACCAAGTTTTATGGATTGTATCATGAAAATATTTATTCCTTTGTGTTCTTTTACCTACATTCAGTCCATATGCAGCCCTTTGCCTGAATTATCTCAGTAACCCAATTGATATCCCTGTCTCAAATCTCTTCTCTGTCTGGACCATCCTCCACACAGTTGCCCAAATTTCTGGTCAGAACATGACATCCCCAAAGTTACATTGAATCTGAGGCTTGTAGAATAAACTAACAGCTCCCATACTGGGCATTTAAAAATCCTCCCCTCCCAGTTGGACTCCAGCCTACCTTTTCAGGTTTATTACACATTATTCCCCTTCAGTACAGACAAATTGGCCGTCCTTCTGTTCTTCATACATCATACTCCATGTCTGTCTCTGAGTCTTTACAGAAATGGTAGCTTCCTGTCCCCTTCAAATCATAGCTTCCTACAAAATGCAAGCGTCATCTCCTACTGAAACTTTTGCTTATCTCCAGGACTTCTTGTGTTTCCTTGAATGCCCCAAATTACCTTTTATTAATCTACAATATAGCTTGTATTGAATTATATGTGTATCTATTTTTCCCACCCAGAGAATGTGAATTTCTTCAGGGAAGGGACTTTTTCTTTTATATTTTTTCCTTTTACATTCTCAGTGCCTGGTACAGTTTAAGTGCTTAATCAATGCTCATTGATAGGTACTTAATAAATACTGATTAATTCATTTTCCAAGACAGGCATCAAGAATAGGTACAGGAAAATAGTCTTCAGTAAAGAGGTGTATTGTGTATCTTTCTCTGTGGATTAGATTTGATTTCTCTATACAAATGATTTTATTCTATAGTATCAAATAAGACAATATTTGTGAACGGATTGGCATAGTATGGTAGGAGCTCAATAAATGTATGTTCCTTTTTTGTGCAGTACAGAAGTTCCTTCCATTCAGTTTCCACTAGCCCACCTTATTAGACAAAACAATTAGCAGACACTTGGAAAACCTATCTCCCTGCCCTCTGTGTTAGTAGGGCAAATCCATGAGGACACAAATGTTGATTTAAATCCTGTACTTTAAAGAAGTCATTTTGTAGAGTATTTAGATAATGACCATATAATTTCAGAATCAAATTAAAAGACTAATGAATGGAAGGTCTATGCTTCATACTCAGAGGCAAGAAATATTTCTCACAAATTGTTGACCCATAAAAATAAAAGGTTTACCTTTTCTTTCTTTTTTTAAGTATAATTGTTACTCAGATACATCCTACCCCTCTCCCCCAATCTGTGGCAATTCTACAATTCTCTGCTGAACAAAAATGAGTTTATTTTTAATGCCCTGGAATACATATAGCACTGTCCTGCCAATGCTTCCAACACCAAATTGTTTGTGTTATTAACATCCTCTAAAATTTACTATAGTGACTAATTTGCAAGAGTCACTGGACAGAAATCATGTAGCATGATTTACACTTCCTGCAAAATCTTTACTAACTTGGGCCTCATAAATTTGATCATTTAATAATTTAGTGCTAAGCCTCTTATTTTAATGAAAGGAGAGTTAACAGGATTATTATCAATGCTATTTTAGTTAGTTTTAATTATGACATTATGATAAAACATTCTATTTAATTTTTTAATATTTCAACTCAAAATTAATTTTCAAAGTCTTTAATTCTAGTCAGTCTGCATAATTATAAGGCATTGTAACACCTATTGCAATTGAATGTCTCCCAAGTACTTTTAATGATAGGGACCTGTAAAGTGGTATCTCAGTTAACAAGAGGACTGGGAGTTGGTATTTCTTTTTCTGAATGACATCAGGTATTGTCCTCAGCGAGAAATTATGAATTTCTTCTCTTTCTGCCTAAGCAGCCAGTGAACCATTTATAACGAAACAAAAGTAAAGCATCATTTGAACACAGTTAAGAAATATTCAGTGTTCTGCATTTCTTTCACTTGAGAAAAGAAAAAATGAGAGTTTATAGTATAAAGACGGTAACAACCTCTCGGCAGCTTCTTATGCC
The DNA here is from genome assembly GCF_028372415.1 of Notamacropus eugenii. Classification (NCBI taxonomy): domain Eukaryota; kingdom Metazoa; phylum Chordata; class Mammalia; order Diprotodontia; family Macropodidae; genus Notamacropus; species Notamacropus eugenii. The sequence goes on from NC_092878.1 coordinate 147,273,983, forward strand.
ATCTCCTGACTCATACAACATCAAAGTGAAGTTCCCAGTTTTGTACAAAGCTATATTCAGTTGCTACAATGGCAGGTGTTGGAGTCTGTGCAGCTTGCAACTTAAGACCACCATCTACTGGCTCTGCCTAAAGCTGCAAAAGCTTGTTATCTGTTTTTCCAAGGGAATGCTGAATAGTTATGGTGGGAAAATATCACAGGAAACCACAGTCTTCTGAAACTTGCCCTACTGGTCCCTTCTTGTCTCTCTAGTTCCTTGATCTTCCTTTGGGTTTTCCTAAAGAAATAACCTTTCTTCAACTATTTGCTAAAACTAGAATGTTCACAAAACAGATAAGCTACCTTAGTCTATCACTATTTACCTCCAGTCTTTCTCCAATGAACTCGATTCTCTGAAGCATGCTTGATTGACAGGCATGAATATCAAAATTTATGCCCAAGCAAAGAACAGATACCTTATCGAGGTCAGGATTCCAATTAATGCCTAATAGAATGGCACTTGAGAAGTGAGGACTCTTTTATTACCCACTTGTTTTACGTTCATTCCAGAATTGACTTCACCTCTCGATGACTTTGGTGGGATGCCACTGACCTGAACTGGATATGGACCAGTAATTCAGGTCAAGACATTCTCTGGAACCATTCAGATCCCCATAGTAGTAACTGACAGAGTTGAATGAAAATTAGGGTCATGAATACCCCCTTGAATTGCAGTGCCTTAGGGCTTTTAAGAATAATTAGTGCACATAGAGCATTTACCTGTGGCTGACTAAATTAAATTCACAAAGAGCTCCCTGCCCTAGATAGACAACCTCTCCTCCAACCCCACCCCACCTCCAATCCTGGGTATTCCAATTCATTGGCAGGTAAGCATGGTTCAAATCCTAGTCCATCTACCTTCCAACTGGAATTCAGAAGCAAAGTCTAATATTACTCATGGTTCCCTAGCCACCTTAATATTTCTTCTAATATTTAGCAACCAATTCTAGCATATCAATATTAACCCCTAAACTAATATTTAAAAAAAATAATTTTTAGAAGCCTTCAGAATATTTTATTACACTCTCCCAATCCTGACATATGCAACTAGGGTGACCTTTCACATAACAAACCAAGTTAAATGACTACCTCTAAGTCTTGGTCATCTGTCCTTCTGCATTCATTCTTTCCCTAGAAGACCTCAACTATTCTTAAGGTTGTGACTATCTGGATATAGTAGAGGTATCACCTAGAATACGTCCAGATATCATCTGTACTCCAGATATAGTTCACCTATAGATGATTTCTATCTGTCTCTATCCTTGACTTCTCTCCTAAGTATCAGACCTGCTTTTCCTACTTTTTATTGAATATATCTTCAAAATAGCTAACTGGCAGAGAGACTGGATGACATTACGAGAATAGTGCCAAGTTCATTCAGGAGGGTTGGAGTTCAAATCTCACCTTTGATATTCCAAGTTGTGTGAGCATGAGCAAGTAAGCTATCCTCTCTGCCTTAATCTCCCCATCTGTAAAAATGGGTAATAATATCTGTATTATCTAACACATGGGGTTGTTAAGGATAAAATATAAAGTAGCAAAATAAAGTGCAAATCTTTAAACAATGTATAAATACATAGGAGATAATCTTTCACTGACCGAATCACAAAGGAAGAGCCAAATAATGAGGTGTTACACTAAGTGTAAAATACAAACTTCCTAAAGATGGTTACTTGAGGGGTATAAATTCATTGATAGGATGAAGAAGGATAGATCATTGACTGGGGTGACTTTGGTAGTGAGAATTGAAGAGAAACCTAGCTCCTGATAAGAATAGAAGAAGCTTGGAGATGGAGAAAGGGAATCCACAGGAACTTGCAGGAATTCACTTGGAACTGTAGAAAAGTAGCCACGTGATGCTGAGAAAACAGAAACATTAGACAGAAGCACCTTCCTCAAAGAAAGTGGCCAGGATTCTGGGAAGGAGGGTTCTCAGGGCAGGCAGAACAAAGCACATCAAGAGACAAACCACGCTATTGAATTCTTACTTCAAATGACAGACCTCAAAGTAGTAAGCCTCCATCTCCTTTCTAATCTTCAATTCCTTCATGTGAACCTAAAGCCTTTTTGCTCTCAGCACAGGAGTGGGATGGCAGGGTAGCTAACTAGTACTATGGACCTAGAGGCACAAAAATTCTGGAGTTCAATTTCTACCTCAGTCACTTACGAGTTGTGTAACCCTGGGCATGTCACTCTAATCACTGTTTGCCTCAGTTTTCTCATCTGAAAAATGTGGCTGCTGTTGTTTGGCCTTGGTTTTCAAGGACGAACAGTGGCATCACAGGGGGATGTCTTAACTCATCAATGAATTGGATTTAAATGAGGCAGAGTTGCACAAAGTCTTTGACCTGACTCTCTCTTCCAGAGTCATGGAAGTCCAGCAGCAATACAAAAGTTAAGATGACCAGTGATGGCCTAGGATGCAGTGGATGACCTTGGAGCCTTTGAAGTCTGACCAAGTTGTAGTTGTTAGTCCATCTGCTGAGAGAATTCCTCAGGACGTAACCACTGTGGAGCCACAGGTGAGAGTTGAATGCCAGAAAGATGGATGGGCAGTCCTGAAAATGGCAAACCCTCATACCAGATGTACTGTTCCTCCTAGAACATCTCATATACTAATAATGCATCAGTCTTCCTGGGTTGATGAGAATATAAAATGAAAAACAAATTTATAAACACTTAACAAATTTTAAAATGCTATGTAAATTTTAACCACTATTAAGTGTTTATTTTGTCTTTATAAACAAGAATAATTATTAGCAATTGCTAGTGCGATTGCAGTTTGGGGAATACAGTTGGGAGGAAACAACTGTGGGGAAAACATCCCCAGTGAAGAGACAGAGAAAGATCTAACACTGATGTGTTTTACCAGAAATACTCTCTGGCTCAGGTTCAGATATGGTAAAATGACAAAGAAAAATTACATATCTGATGATACTACTTCTCAGAGCAGGGAAGGAGCCTCATGTGGAGGAGTTAGTAGAAGAGTGATGGGCATCATCCCTTTTAAGTCTACTATATAGGTATCAGTTATTCATGGTATAATTATAATCACCAAATATATCCTCAAAGAGATGCAAAAATATACCTCCTACCTTTCTTTATGGAGATGGAAGACTTTGCGTGTGGAACACTGCATGAACTTTTGGACTTAGTTCATTTGTTGCTTATTTTAGTTGAACTATTTCTCTCTCTGTATCTCTCCCCCTCCCCTCCCTCTCCCTCTCTCCCTCTCTCCCTGTTCCTCTTCCTCTCCCTCTTCCTCTCCCCCTCCCACTCCCCCCCCTCTCCTAAACGAGTAGAAGCAAAAGGGAAATATTTAGAAATTAAGGTGATGAAACAAAGATCTTATTGAATAGCTACTAAAGAGGACATTCTCGGCAAATAGCCTCCATGCCCACTGTGAGTAACACTTGGTGAAAGGGTAGGGTATCTACACTTTAAATGTTTCTGGTTGATGTCCTTTCTGGTCTCCAACATATATTGCTTAGACAAAAAGTCAATATGACACTAGAGCCCAGTTATTTATAGGAGTAAAGTAAGAATATTTTCTAAATTTCTTAATAAGGAGTGAGGATTGAGAAGTAGGAAATCGGAATTAGGAGGAAAGAAGCTGAGAACTTAACCCTAAAGGTATCCTTCCAACAAGATACTGAAAAAGGAGAGTTCTGGGTTATACCAATAAAACTAGCTGTCCTAAAAGTTGGGATCCCATCCCTGAACAAAATGGGATCTGGTCTTTGGTCAGCACCTATTTCCACCACCCTTCAATTTAGTACACTTAATATAATCATCCAGGCTATCAGAGTTGCCCTACACTTAAACAAATTTGCTGGGTCTGGATTTTCTTCAATTTTCATTCAAACTGGGTAAAGTTTGAATTCGTAATTGTTAATTGATTTAAAATATCTTCACACACAGGTCTGGGGTGAACCAGGTAGAGGAGGAAAATGTGTTAATAGGAAAGGTCTTCAGAAAATTCGAACTACCAATTTTGGGGCATCTGGTACTTCAAATTGATCTCCTATCAACTTAAGAACATGTCAACAGATCTGCTGCCATCTTCATTTTAGAATATCATTGAGAATAAGTTAGTAAATCTCCTGCAAATAGACAATATCCTTGTTGATAGGGTAGGTCACTTAGGTTATGTCCACTATAGGTATAATATGATTATGTCCACTGTGGCAATGATTCATAACAACTATTTGGTTTTCTGATTTATTACTTATGGACTACAAGTGGTAGGTGAGGGCTTCCCATGATGGGCCTCAGCTCTAGACTCGCACAAACAGGATTTAGTCCTGGGGTAACTGGAATTGAAAAGAGGGTATTTAGGCTTTTTCTTTTCTTTCTGTCATGGTATAACCCTCAGGAATTCCAGAGAAAATATATTAAAGTTAAACACAAAATAAACTAATCTCTAAAATAAAAATTTTTCTGGGGAAAATCAGATCTAACATCTCCCCTAAAACAGAAAAAAATCCCTTCTAGAAATATGCAAAGTAGATATAGAGCAGGAACTCCCAGATTCTTAAATACATAAAATTAGAGGCAGGGTCAGTCAGTCAGTTGGATACTATTTATTAAGTACCTTTTATGCACTAGCAACTGTGTTAAACAATTGGAATACAAATTTTTTAATAAATAGTCCCTACTCTCAAAGATCTCACAATCTGGGTGAGGTGGAGGGAAGGGGGTGGGAAGGCAACATGTAAACCCTATGTACAAACAAGGTATATACAGGAAAATCAGAGTTAATCTCTGAGGGAAGTCATTAAGATTAAGAATAGAAAATGACTTGCAGGTGGGACTTTAGCCGAGACTCGAAGAAATCCAGGAGGTGGAGATAAGAAGGGAGACATTTCCAGGCATGGGGTATAGTCAAAGAAAAGTCTTGGAGTCAGAAAATGGAGTGCCATGTGAAAGGAGAAGAAATTAGGCCAGTATCACCATTATACAGAATACATATTGGGGAATAAGATGTAAGAAGACTAAGAAAGCAGGAATGGTCAAGGTAAAAAATGACTATTTCTCAGAACTGCTGTTCAGCAAGTTGCACTAATAGAGCAGATAGCTCAGTGGATAGAGCACTGGACCTGGAGTCAGGAAACCTGAGTTCAAATATGGCCACAAACACTGTGTGGTCCTGGGAAAGACACTTAAGCTCCATTTACCTTAATCCACTGGAGAAGGAAATGGCAAACCAATGCAAAATCCTTGCCAGGAAAACCCCATGAACTGTACAGATCACAGAGTCACAAAAAACCAGACATGACTGAATGACTGAACAGTAAAGTTGGGTTCAAGGAAGGAAAACCAAAACAAAAGAGGAATCCTGGAACCTGAGGTCTTCATCTCAAGTTCACCAAGATAGTCTCAGGTGCTCGTGGCCATGTGCTCAAGTTTTAACCACCACTGTTCCTGCAGGCCAAAAGGGGAAAAGGGAGAGCAAACATCTAACCCTTTATTCTAAGTACAAACTTCTGGAATCCAAATATGATTTTCTGCAACTCTAATACCCAGCTGAAAGAATGACTCTTCCTACTCTATAGCTAACCATTTCTGATGTTATCACCTAGTCTTGAGGACCAAGGAACTAACAAGAAACTTCTGGTCACACCTATCCTTTATTTTTTATGAATAATATTTTATTTTCCCCAATTACATATAAAAACAAGTTTAACATGCATTTTGTAAATTTTGAATTCCAAATTTTATTCCTTCCTCCCTCCCCTCTTTGAGACTATAAGCAATTTGATATAGGTAATACATGTGCAATCATGCAAAATCTATTTCCATATTACTCATGTTGTGAAAGAAAACACAGATCAAAGAAACACACACAAAAAGTAAAGAAACTGAAAAATAGTGTGCTTCAATCTACATTTCATCATGAGTCCTTTGGGATTGTCTTGGATTATCATACTGTTGAGAAAAGCTTAAATCAATCACCACTGATCATCATACAATATTGCTGTTATTGCGTACAACGTTCTGAATGTATATGTAAAGTCCTTATCTGATGGCAAGCCACCTTGGAGAGGGGGTAGGAAAGGGAAGGCAAGAAAATTTAAAACTCAAAAGCTTATGGAACTGAATGCTAAAAATTATTTTTAAAAATACAATGAAAAAAGGAAAAATAAAAAGACCTTATTACAACGTTCTCCTGATTCTGCTCAATTCACTTGGTACCAGTTCATGTAAATCCGCACAAGTTTTTTCTGAAGTCAACCTGCTTATTTTTTATAGCACAATCGTATTCCATTACAATCATATACTACATCTTGTTCAAATATTCCTCAATTAATGGACATTCCCTCAATTTTCCATTCTTTTCCACCACAAAAAGAGCTGATATAAATTTTTTGTATAAATAGGTCCTTTTCCCTTTTTATTTAAATCTCTTTGGAATACAGACCATGCAGTGGTATTGGTGAGTCAAAGGGTATAGAGTTTTATAGCTGTTTGGCCATAGTTCAAAATTGTTCTCCAGAATGGTTGGATCAGTTTGCAACTCCACCAATAGTGTTTTAGTGTCCCAATTTCCCCACATCCCCTCCAATATTTATCATTTTTTTTCTCTGTCATATTAGCCAATCTGATAGGTGTGAGGTGGTACCTTGGAGTTGTTTTAACTTAAATTTCTCTACTCAGCACTTCTCCTTTAGAAAATGATTTTGACATGCCACTCCCTGGAACAGCCCAGAGAATAGAAGTGCTCAGTCTGAAACTCATTACTTATAGAATCAAGACCAAGTCAAAATCCTTAAAAAAAAAAAAGTCAGATTTGTGATGGGTCCCATTCCATATAATAACTGCTACTTTTTACAATCATTGCAAAACATTTCAAACTAGTTTAATAGATAGGCATTGAGCTAACTGCATTTTTATAGTTCAAGTTCAAGCCAGGAAATAAAAAAAAACACAATAAAGACATCTGACAATGATAGGGCAATTTAAGGATGTGACAAACACACACCTTATGCAAGCTAGATGCTCAGTAATCAGCTGTGAAAAAGTCATCCCACCTAGGGCATTATTATCTATTTTCCCAAACTTTGTCTGATCTGAGCATCATTAGATCTTGAATTTCCTTACTCTTTCTCAGTTGTCTTTTGACTATTTAGAAGTATTTACTGCTCAGGAAAGGATATTTCAAGAAACAGTCCAAAGTGTATATGCATATACATATATATACATATACTTATATATGTATGTATATATGTGTGTAGATAGATATATATGTGTGCATTGTGTATATATGTGTGTACGTGTATATGTATATATCTATGTATGTATGGGTATATATATGCATATATACACACACATATTATATATATACATATATATGTGTGTATACACACACACACACACACACACACATATATTGGGAGGAGAAATGTTTTATCCACTATTTGTACACAAATCTTGTAGCAAAGTTGAATAACTTTGCAAGGCAAAGCTTTTTATTCTGGTTTGCAAATTTTATCTCTTAAAACTGAGATTATCTACATTGCAGGTACATCCAAAAAATTCGCCCAAAACTCTGCTTTATGGATTTTTCAACCAACTAGTCCTAGGAGGGCAGCTATTAATCTATGAAGTGAAAGGGCTAAAATTTTAATTCCCCCCTCCCTCAACGCTGCTTTGTTATTTTCCTCCAGAAGGAAGACTATTAATTCTATCATCTCCGTCAAACCATGTACAGCAAAAGAGCAATAAAGAAACTTCATGACTACGTTATGGAGGGCCTAATAGGTCTTAATAGTCTAGTACAGGCCCCTGACATGATACTAATTCAGAGAAGAGGAGAGAAGGAGGGGGAGGAGAAGAGAAGAGAATGAGAAAGGAGGAACAAGGAGAAAGAGAAAGAGGAAGAGGGAGAGAAAGGAACTGACTATTTAAAGGCTCCCTGAATCATGCTGGTCATGAAGTTTAATTGGAACTAATCTAAAGCAATTATTAGATTCCCTAACACCTATGAATCCTTCCTTAGTCAATGGCCTGACACATTGTAGGCACTTAATAAATTATTTATTGACTGACTAAGTCTCTGACCTAGATGCAAAAGTTGTTCTGTCTGATATCTAATCGTCATGAAAATTAAGACTCTCCACTGTCTCCCTCCCCAGACTTTTATGGAAAGCTAGGGCAGAAAGTATGCCATAGAAAAAAAAGTTTTAACTGGATTGATCTTTTGTGAAGTCAATGACATTTCAGATAATGATTCCTGTGCCTCTCAATTATAGCAATTTGGAGACTTAAATGAAATTTCACACAAAACTTAGACATGCCAGTGCGCAGTAGACTTCATTATGGCACATTTCTAACTTTCACAAGGGAAGGCTTGGGGCATACATGAGGGTAAGAACATCGGGGTACAGACAACAAGAAAAGATGTATTACAACAGCTCCACCCCAGGGCCAGGGAAGGTATACAATGAAGGTGGCTCCCCCAATTTCAGGTGCAATGGTTATCAAGTAATGGTAAAGTAAAAATAAGGAATTAATACTGGTCCTGCAGAGAAGTCATCTCCAGACTTGGTGCACCCAGCTCTACCAACTCTGTTATACACCCAGCTTTGCCAAGTCTTTGAAAAGAGCTTGTCTAGACAGCATGGTGGATAGCATAAACTCTTCTTCATTATTACACTGTAATGACATGGGTGAGGCCAAAGATGTGTTAGGAAATGGCTCAAACAGACTCACAAGAGCTGATTATTAAATTTTCAGGGTGAGCATTTACAACACAGAAATCTGCAAACTACAAATCAGAGATTGGTTTATTAGTTTACTCTCTACTTAAAGTGATGGGGAAATGTGAGTAATAGAGATTAAACTTAAAAGTCTAGAGATCCAGTTAAATTTTTAAAATGTACACCATTCAGTGGGGCGCTGGTTGGGGAACTTTTGTTCTGGGGGGGTAGGGCAGATATTTTTAGGTATATCTAATTGGTTTCTCATCTCTGATTTCAAAGCCAAGGAGATTCAGAGGATTCACTAATGAGGTATGGGTAAGGTTCTAATGTCCATAAAACAGGAAGATGCCCAGGAAAGAAGTAATCTTCCCCAGGAGAAACTAGGCATCCCAAAGGATATTAGGAACTATTTCAAGATGATACCTGAATCTATATATCCAGTCTTAATCTTTCTTGAATTCAAGCCTTGCTTTATCAGCTTCCTATTAGACACCTCATCCTGCATATCCTGTTAGCAACTCAAATTTGACATGTCCAAAATAGAACTCACTATCTTACCAGTTCCTCCTTTTGATTTCTCTATTTCTGTAGAGCACACCATGATCCTTGCAGTAAGCCAGGTTCACAATTTTGTGATCATCCTATATACTTTCCTCTGTCTCAACCCTCACATTCATTTGTCTTCCACTTCTGACTAAAGATATATCTCACATTCATTCCTTTTTCTCTATCTTCAGATACACTTCTCTAAGTCACATCCAAATGACTATAAAGGCCTCCTAATTGATGTCTCTGCTTTCAATCTCTTGTCTCTCCAACTCATCTTCTGCAGTGCTACCAAAATGAACTCCCTAATGTGCAGGTATGACCATGTTACTGTCCTGCTCAAAAATTCTAATGGAGAAAATAAAAACTCTACATTCTTAAATTTAAGATTTACCACAAAAGTGATATATACATACACAGCTTCCCCTTTACAAGCTATATTCCAGTCACACTTGACTTAGCTGTTTTCTAATGTTTTTCTAATGTTCATTCTTCTTCCTCTGTGCATTTTCACAGGCTGTTTTCTCTTTTCCATGTGCAGCTTTCTCAGCTCAACCTTTCATAGTCATTTCTTTTCTTGAAGTTTTATTACAGACGCAACCTACTTTATATAAAATTCTCTGACCCACATGATATCCCCATGGGAGAACTCCAGGTTTAATTCACCCAAAGATGAGCTTACTAAACTTCAGAATTCCTAGATCAAAGAAAAATATTGTAAATAGATAGAAAGATACAAAAGATCAACTAAAGAATTTACATAAGAATTATACTCACAATTAATGGAAGAGTGGAAGAAAATGGAGTGTCCTCTACCAAAAAGCAAAGGAAAATGTTGTCGTTGAGTCATTTCAGTTGTGCCCAACTCTTTCTGACCCTTTTATGGAGTTTTGTTGGCTAAGATATTGGAGTACTTTGTCATTTCTTCCTCCAGCTAATTTTATAGATGAGGAACTGAGGCAAACAAAATGACTTGTCCAGAGTCACACAGCTAGTGTCTGAGGCCAGAAGTGAATGTATGAAGATGAGTTTTCCTGATTCCAAGTTCAGTGTTCTATCCACTATGCTACCTAGTTGCCCTAACAAAAATGACTCACACTAAAAATTACCTTAGTTTGCAAAGCTAAGCTTTGTCCTGGAAAATGGGTATATCTTTCTGAGAAACCCGTTTCCAGGAAGAATTTTGAAACACAAATTTGGTAGGAAAAAAAATTTGAGAAAGTTAAGCTAGGTTAAACAGCCTTAATACATTAGATGAAGAAACAATACTTACAATCTGAAAGACTGAGAAAAAATTACAGTCACTTAAAGTTCTCTTTTGTCTAAGAATCCACACCTCTTAATGGTCATTGAGAAAAAAAAAAGATCTTGAATAAAGAGGGTTGTTTTTAATATCCTGGAGAAAAATGCGAAGAACAAAAGATATGAACTTGAGAGGGAAAAAAGTGTCCTAGATAAGAGAGAAAGAGGGAATAAATTAGTATTTCCTATAATTCAAGTGGTATAGGTGAAGTTCATTCAAACACAGAAGTGGCAAATTGGGGTGGGGGTTGTTGGGCTGGGTCCAGATTTCTTAAATTCACTACTGTCTAGTCAGGGAAAAGGAAATTTTTTTTAAAAACCTTACAGTATAAGAAATATGACAGGATCTGACAGAGAAAAAAATTTCAACAATCTTAACTATGAGTGTGAATGGTATGTATTTACCCATAAAATGAAGTAGAGAGGAGGAATAAATTTTAACAATGAATATCATTTCTTTTTTACAAAAATGATAAGAGATTCATCTTATGGCCCTCTGATTTCAAACCCTTTGTAACTTCTCTATACTGATGGAGACCTATCTACAGTACTGAACTTAAGTTACTAATCCAATAGCAGTCAGTATGTATCTGAGGTGGGACTGGGATTCAAGTCTTTTGAGCTTTGAGGCCAGCTTTCTACCCAGTATCCCATAAAAACAAACTGAAAACATAAAGATTCATGATTCAACCTGCATTAATATGAAGGACTGGAGTAAAATGTATCATTCTTCAGCTAAATATTGACATTGGCCATTTTATGTTTTATGCTTCCCCATGGTGGCTGTATTTAAACTATTGTAGTCTTCATATAGATTGATCTTTGTGTACTGCTTTCACCATTCTGTGCCATTTCATATTAGTTCTTCTTTGAGCTATTCATGTGCCTTCCTTTATTGTACGATAATATTCTATTTCATCCAGATACCATTGAGTTGTTTTCCTTTTGGTGAGCTCAGACCTGAGTTCAACTCCCACAACTTACTAGCTGTGTGATCCTGGGCAAATCACTTTACAATTTGCTTTCCATTTTTTCATCTGTATAATGAACTGACAGAAAAAAGAAGAGCAAATTATTCCAGTACCTTTGCCAAGAAAACCCAAAATGGGGTCATAAAAAGTCAGACAGAACTGAACAAAAAGTTTTCCCAACTTTTTGTTATCAAAAATAGAGCTGACCAGAACATTTTTGTATGTATGTATCTTTTTCTTGATTCTAATACTTTAGAATACAGTCCCTTTAGTGGAATTTCAGCATCAAATAGTACAAACAACATGGTAACTTTTCTTACATAACTCCAAATTGTTTTCCAGAAGACTATTCAAAGTTCAATTAATGGTGAATTGGTATTTCTGTCTTTCCACAGGCTCCTTCTCACAAGTGTGACATGGTAACTAGGGAATGTTTTAATTTACATTTGTGTGATGACTAGTGATTTGGGACACTTTAGATGGTTATTGATAATTTGTAATCTTTTTTAAAAATTTTGTTATATCCTTGGACTATTTGTCCATCAGTGAATGGCTAAATCTTGTGGATTTGAGGGAATTCATTGTTAAAGATTAGACTTTATTAGAGATATTCCATGAATCTTTCCCCTTTTATTCCATGTTCTTTCTTCTGATTCCAGTTACTTTGATGAAAAATAAAGACTTAACTGTGATTTCACTGGCATAGAAAAATTTCTGAAGAAAGGAGCTATCTTCTACTAATATAAGCTGATATCTTTTCTGCATCAAACATAGTCATATTAAGTAATTATTAATATATAATTACATCCTCTTCAATAATATTCTATTTCATTATTCTTAATTGGAATTGTCCTATTTAAATTATTTAAAATTAAAACACTGATGCAAAATATCAGTGCTAACCGAACTGATTATTCCCTTCCTTTACCTTTTGCCTAAAGGGAAGTTTGATGGAAGAAGAACTTATCATGGGACTCTTGACTCCTATTCTCTCACTCAGCTTGCATAAGTAGAGCACAGCTGCTTTTTGAATGTCCACTTCTATTTTTAATATGGTTTTAAATATATTTTGATATGTATGTGTCTACACATTAAAATATGGATGGTCATGTGAATCTGAGCCAATTCTGTTTATTTGAATGCTTGAAGTCAGATGAACATACCAGATTGGATATTGTCCCCTTCCTTACCTTAGTTCTTGAGATCTGGACCTTTCCTTCAAAATGAAAGTAATAGAAAGTGGTTGTAATTGTAGTTCAGGGACACTTTGCCATTTTGCCCTTGAGACAATAAACTTCTAAGATGCTCCAGCTGTGCCAATTGTGAATAGTTTATACTTTTGAGACTTGCATTGGGAACCACAGTGGGATGTTATATGATGCCAGGACACTCATTATCAGAGAATTAAGAGCAATCAGTCAATGATTAGCATGAAAGGAGATAAAGAGCCAGAGAAAGTTCCAAAACCCTCAGCAACTGATGAGGAGGAACATCCAAAACCAATCCCTTCAGCATCATGCTCAAAGCCAACCAAACACACACACACACACACACACACAAACACACACACACACACACACATATTCTCCTTTATTTTTCCTATTCCAGTCCAAAATCTAGAATATAGTCCTGGATCCTAACCCTTATACCCTTTTTTATTTCATTTCTATGACATGGTTGGGAAAGATGGTTCCTTTGGAATTTCAACATGTTAAATAAACTGCATAGCCATCAAATCCTGTTTACCTATGTCTAACAATGGCAATGAATAGTTAAAGTTCAGTAAATTTCCAAGAGGCAAAGCAGGGCTTTTATTATTAATTAAGCATGAGGTCAGTTTTGTTCTTTGTTTAGCTCTTTGAAGCTGGAGCCTTGACAGGGTCAGACAATCTACATGTGAACAGAAGGAGAATATCTTTGTGTGAATAAAAGGGACTTTGACAGGGTCACTGGTCTGTTAGTTGGATTAGAATGTCAGCTGATGAGCAAAATTGCAAACTCTATTCCCTTGCTCATTAATGGTAACATGACACTTGATTTTATTTGTTAATTTATAGAAGATAGGGCACAAGTCCGTGTGGAATGCTGCAATTACTGAATTGCCTCATGTCATCTGGGATAACCACCTAGTATATATACAGTCTATACTTCTTGTTTGAAACATTTTGTTTCCTTCTTTCTCTCCCTCTGTTTCTCCTTCCCTTTCTTTTCTTTCCTTCCTTCACTTTTGTCTGATTTCTTTCCTCTTAGGTATGTCTTAGAAACATACAGGAGTCATGATCAAGGACATTCAACTTGGATTTTTTTAATGATTCTGAATTTTTCGCACAACTTCATTTTCTCTTTGACTTTCTTTCTGGGACTTTTGCTTTACAGATCAAGACTTTGAAATATTACCTATGTTCTTCACTGAAATTGATTTTTTGCAATTCAGATTTTTGGTACTTTTTCATTTCATTTTTTTGTTCTTGATCTAATAGAATTTCATTTCTCATAATTGACTCACTAGATTTCAGGACTACAAATTCATTGTTTTTATAAACAAAATTGGTTATTACATCATTGTCCTATACTATTGATAAGTCACTGCTTATTTACATGTGATGATGATTTACTGAATAGTATGTGCTTGCTCATATGCTGGTGGATTTTGTTGGTTCAGTTACTGTTTGTTATCTGCACCTTCATCATTCTATGAATGTTGGTTAACAGTGGCATTAATTTGTTTATCTATTTCACTATTTTGATTTGTCATGAACTCCTGAATGTTTGACTAAGTATTAATTTATCTTATGCAATATAGTATCATTAATTTATAGAATTAATTTTAACTAAAATTTTAATAAAATGGGGACCAAAATTCTAGAAAAGTTTATGAAATAAAGCATATGTAATAAGTACATGTAACATCTATTATCTACTGTAGCAATTTGTATGTATACTGTAGTATATTGTAGTATACTTATATGTACACATACTGTAGCACTTCATGATTCTCAGATAGGACATATATCTAGTTGCTGTAGTCCAGCTTCCTCAGTCCAACCTGTCCTTTCACTGACAGTTCCAGTTTCCCAGAGAGAAACTGTCACTATTTGATCACATTAAAATTTCCTCAAGATACTATGGATTTACTCTACTTTGGGGGAAAATACTATCTTTAGTCATCTTTTTAGTTTCTTCACTCCCCATTAATGTGTTTCCATTTACACAGAAAGTGCATAAAATGATACTTTTACATCTTAAACATAATTTACTTAACAATGAGATAAAAATAATAACATATAAGGTGTTCATACATTAAAGCACATATAAAAAGGAATATATTGCAATATACATACAATCTAGCTTACACTCTCCCTCCAATGAGCTCAGTATGTGTGGGAGAGAATGGTCATACATATAGATAATCTTGTCAAGGACAAACAAGTGAGGAAAATTCATGTACTCAGATTAACTCAGCTTCAGAGCTGAAAACTTCACTGTCTTCCTTCTTTATCAGGAATTGTCCTTAAAAGATGAACTTAGGAGGGGCAGAGCCAAGATGGTAGAATAGAAAGACACGCATAATCTAGCTCTTCCTCACAACCCATAAATACCTGTAAAGAAAGACTCTCAACAAATTCTAGAGCAGCAGAAGCCACAGAACGACAGAGTGGAGGAGATTTCCAGCCCATGGTGACCTGCAAGGCCAATGGGAATGGTCTGTCTCATGGGAAGTGGAGGGGAGTACAGTCCAGCCTTGGCCACTTGGCACTGGGAGAAGCAGGGCCTGAGCAGGCCTTAGGGACAAAATCCCCAGCAGTGGGGGTTCACAGATCCCTCTACCCACAGGCACCAAAGACACGTCAAAGGTTAGTAAGACAGCTTTTTCACCTCCATGAGAAGGGAGCAGGGTCCTCCCCTAGCCCTGGGCCTAGCTGGTAGCAGCAGGAGCAGCAGCGGGAAGCGTGGTGGCTGCAGCAGGCATTAGCTACCATCCATTATTGAAGTCCTCAGTTAAAAGTTCCTGGGGGAATTGAGTAGCTGATCTGAAACTCAGCCCTGAGTGGCAGCCCTGCACTTGCCTAAAGACCCTGAGGGAATTGAGCCCCTGATCTAAATCTCAGCTCGAGCCACGCTGGAGAGTAAACTCCTGTCCTTGACTGTGCCACCTTGGAGGTACTGAGATCCTACAGGTCCTCAGAGTATACCCTACTCTTCACAAAGGACTCAAAAGTCAAGTAATTGGTTGGGAAAATGCCCAAAAAAGGGAAAGAAAATAAGACTACAGAAGGTTACTTTCTAGGTGAACAGGTATTCTCTCCCATCCTTTCAGATGAGGAAGAATAATGTTTACCACCAGGGGAAGGCATACAAGTCAAGGTTTCTGCATGCAAAACCTCCAAAATAAATATGCAATGGTCCCAGGCCATGAAAAAGCACAAAAAGGATTTTGAAAATCAGGTAAGAGGAGAGGAGGAAAAACTGGGAAGAGAAATGAGAGCCATGCAAGAAAATCATGAGAAACGAGTCAACAGCTTGCTAAAGGAAAACCAAGAAAATGCTGAAGAAAATAACACCTTTAAAAATAAGCTAATACAATTGGAAAAGAGGTCCAAAAGCCAATGAGGAAAGGAATGCCTTTAAAAGCACAATTAGCCCAATGGAAAAGGTTGTTCAAAAGCTTACTGAAGAAAATAATTCTTTAAAAACTAGAATGGAACAGATGGAAGCTAATGATTTTATGAGAAACCAAGAAATCACAAAATAAAACCAAAAAAAATGAAAAAAAATGGAAGATATTTTGAAATATCTCATTGGAAAAACAACTGACCTGGAAAATAGATACAGGAGGGACAACTTAAAATTATGGGACTACCTAAAAACCATGATCAAGAAAAGAGCCTAGACATCATCTTTCATGAAATTATCAAGGAAAACTGCCCTGATATTCTAGAAACAGAGGGCAAAATAAACATTGAAAAAATCTACCGGATCACCTCCTGAAAGAGATCCAAAAAGAGAATCTTCTAGGAATATTACAGCCAAATTCCAGAGTTCCCAGGTTAAGGAGAAAATATTGTAAGCAGCTAGAAAGAAACAATTTAAGTATTTTGCAAATACAATCAGGGTAACACAGGATTTAGCAGCTTCTACATTAAGGGATCAAAGGGATTGGAATATGATATTCCAGAAGTCAAAGGAACTAGGATTAAAACCAAGAATCACCCAGCCAGCAAAACTGAGTATAATACTTCAGGGGAAAAAATGGTCATTCAATGAAATAGAGGACTTTCAAACATTCTTGATGAAAAGACCAGAGTTGAAAAGCAAATTTGACTTTCAAACACAAGAATCAAGAGAACCATGAAAAGGTAAACAAGAAAGAGAAATCACAAGGCACATACTAAAGTTGAACTGTTTACATTCCCACATGGAAAAATAATATTAGTAATTCTTGAAATTTTTCTCAGTATCTGAGTAGTTGGAGGGATTATACACACGCACACACACACACACACACACACACATACATACACACATATACATATATAAATTTTATATATATATATGTATATATATATGGAGAGACAGAGACAGAAAGTAGAAGGTAAGTTGAATAGTAAGGAATCATATCTAGAAAAAATAAAATTAAGGGGTGAGAGAGGAATATATTGGGAAGAGAAAGGGAGAAATGGAATGGGGCAAATTATCTCTCATAGAAGAGGCAAGAAAAAGCTTTTCCAATGGAGGGGAAAGGGGGGAGGTAAGAAGGAAAAAGTGAATCTTACTCTCATCACATTTGGTTCAAGGAAGGAATAATATGCGCATTCAATTTGGTATGAAAATCTATCTTGCACTACAGGAAAGCAGGGGAGAAGGGGATAAACAGGGTAGGGGGGGATGATAGAAAGGAGGGCAAATGGAGGGAGGGAGCAACTACAAATGAACACTCTTGGGGAGGGACAAGGTCAAAAGAGAGAATAGAAGAAATGGGGGGGCAGGATAGGATGGAGGGAAATACAGTTAATCTTACACAACATTACTATTATCGAAGTCATTTGCAAAGCTGCACATAAATAGCCTATATTTAATGGCTTGCCTTCTCAATGGGCATCCCCACTGAGGGAAGAAGGAAGGAAGAGAAATCTTAGGAACAAATGTTGAGAATTGTTTTTGCATACAACTGGGAAATAAGAAATGCAGGTAATGGGGTATAGAAATTTATTTTTCCCTACAGGACAAGAGAGAAGATGGGGATAAGGTAAGGGAGGGGTATTAGAAGGGAGGGCACATTGGTGGAAGGGGCAGAATGCCCCTTTGGGTGGGGGGAGGGGAGAGATGGGGAGAAAATTTGGAACTCAAAATTTTGTGGAAATGAAAGTTGAAAACTTAAAATAAATAAATAAATAAAATTTTAGAGAGTTGAATTTAGGTTGTTGCTGAACAGATGCCTGAACTGTTAAGCTGACTTGGATCCACCTTGTGCTTGACCATGATTTTCTTGGCCACAGCATCTCAGACAAACTTGATAATCTGTTGGACCATTTCTCTGATTCCAATCTCTTCTTTACTTTGACTGCATGCACTCTTAAGTAGGGATAGTATTTTCTTACATTTCCAACCGATGGCTAATGGCTAAAGCTCCTAGATTTCTGAAATCTGTTCTCATTCTCTCTCTCTCTCTCTCTCTCTCTCTCTCTCTCTCTCTCTCTCTCTCTCTCTCTCTCTCTCTCTCTCTCTCTCTCTCTCTCTCTCTCTTTTTCTTGCCCTACCAGTACCTCCTTCTCTCTCCTCCTTTCCCTTTCTTGTTTTTTATCTTATCTTTTAGTATTCAGACTCTTTATCTTCTCTGCAAACAACGCCATCTTACGTTATGATTAGTAACCAAAATCTTATTTGATTATAATCAGATAAATCATATTTGAGACCCATATATCTCCAGTATATTCCTGAATTCGATTTGTAACGAATTTTCTCAGAACTCAGAGTAGATTTTTCTTAGGATTCTGAGTAAAGTATATCTAATTCTGAAATAAAAGTGTTGAAATGAAAGGGCACTTCTTTAAAGGGACAGCATTTCACTCATATATAAAGGCAACTATATCGCTAGTCCAAGAAGTACACCTTGAATATAAAAATAATTGTGCTATTTGAACATTGAGAAGGGCTGTAACCACTTTGGACAGATATGTTTCTGTGACTTCTGTTCCAACTATAGTTTAGATTTTCGATATACTCAAGAAGTGAAATGTTAAATTTGTCTCACAGAAGCTGTTTTCCAGTGGGCTAGCCTAGAAAAATAAAGAAAGAGCCTGGGAGAGAAGTCCTCCAGATTCTGAAAATAGGAGGTCAGAACTCATCATCACTTGATTATTGGACCATCTCCATCAGACACATAGGACCATGTATAGAAGAGATGGTGAAGAAAGAAAATATGGAATGCACTGATGTGCTGGATAATGGATTTTAAATTACCACTGCACTCCAATTGTTCTATGAGAAGTATTTGAGGGAAATACCTTATAGTTTATGAAAGGACTAGTACTCATAAGGAGACCATCCATATTTGTCATATACAAAGTCTGAAGGAGACCAAGAAGTCCTTTGAAAAATTCAAAGGGAAACAACAGAAAGTAGTTCTATCCTGCACAGAACTATTTTTTAAAAATGTCAAGAAATAGATGGATGCTGAAAAAAAGGAAACTTTGTACAAACTGCCAGAAAGTCAGAGAACACAGGAGAAACAAGCCATAAGTCTGCCAATAGTTTTTACCAAGGATGCTCTAGAGGCACCTGAAGCCTGCAGAGATCTATGGCTAGACACAGAAAACAGATCTTTCCAGCAGAGAAGCCACATAAGGATTAAGGATTGGCAGTGATCTAACTGCTCTGATCATAGCTGTAGGGTCAAGAGTGAGCAAGTTTCTGACTGGGACTCTCTAGAGTCTAGAAATACATAGCACTAGGACCTAAGATGCTACAGAGAGAAGGCTGAATTGTTCTGATTCCAAACCATCCAAAGGGACTTGATACCTGCCAAAATTCTTGCCATGAACAGATCAGAGGATGAAGAAGCCAGAAAATCTGGAGTTCAGTAAATGTAGTTCAGGATCAAGTACAGCCTCATCCTTCCATTTAAGAGTCTGGGGACAGAGTAGAACCTGGTCCTAGATAAAAGCCTCAGACCAAGAACTGAGACAGAATATTGAGTACACAGAAACAGAAGAAATTGCACATTATGAAGAAATATTGTGGGTAAAAATGGTACATTGCCAGACCTAGAATTAGGAAGACTTGATTTCAAACCCAACCTCAGATACATAATAGCTATATGACCCAGGGTTAGTCATTTTAACTCTGCCTCATATTCCTCATCCTTAAAAATGGGCTTAATAATGGCACCAGGCTCCCAGGGTTTTTTTGAGAACCAAATGAGATAATATTTGTAAAGTGTCTAGCAAATCTGAAAGTATTATTTAATATTATATATTATTACTATTGATTATGAAGATGACTGATGATGATGATGATTTATCACCACAAACTTTTCCTTTAAGCATTTAAAATAATTTAAATATAAAACAAAATTTAAAATGTACCACCTAGCTGCCTTGACAGCAAAAAGATCATAATTAAGGACCTCAATATACCCTTTTCAGACATAGACAAATCTAATACAGATAAACAAGGAAGATTTTAAGCATCTGAAATGACTTTTAGAAAAGTTATGTATGATAAATCTCTGGAAATTATTAAATGAGAAAAGAAAGCAAAGCTTTAAACATAATGAACCTTATTAATAATAATAAAATAACTCAAATGATGTCAATAAATGCAGAAAAGATGAAATATAATTCCAATTTCTGTTTAAAAATACTTTAAAAACAATTTTTTCTTTAATATCATCAATAGAATTAATCTTGTGCATGCATGCATGTGTGTGTGTGTGTGTGCGTGTGTGTACTCTTTATGTATGAAATGGAGAAATGCTAAAAGCCTTTTCAGTAAGATCAGGGGTTAAAGAAAGAATTCCATTGTCACCACTACTATTTCATTTAATAAGACAAAGATAAAAAACTGAGGCAGGTGTTAAGTGATTTCCCCACAGTTACATAGCTGTGTTGAAGGAAGAATTCAAACTTAGTTGTTCCTGATCCCAAAGGCCCACACTTTATCCATAGTACCACCTACCCTTCCTATGGATGTACTGTTCCTATAAAGACCTATTAAAATTATTTCTGTTAGTTATTAATTGATTCCTATTACTAATGCATTTTTCTCATTGATACTTATTTCTGTTGCTATATCTTTATTTTCTGTTTAGCATTTAAAGCCTTCCATAACTTGGCTATTCCTACCTTTCTAGTCTTCTTTCACTTGACTCCCCTCTATGAGTCAATTATACTGCCCCTCTTGCTGTTCCTTTAATCCAACACTCCTCTCCTAATTTCATGGCTTTTCACTGGGTGTCCCCTATAGTTGGATGGAATGGTCTCCTACCTCATCTTCTTCCTTCGAGGTACCACCTCACACAATCAGATTAATCAAGTTGACAAAAAGGGCACGACAAATGCTAAAGAGGATGTGAGAAAACAAGCATTTTCTTGCTCTGTTGGTAGAACTGTGAATTTGTTCAACTATTCTAGAGAACATTTTGGAACTATGCCCAACATGTTATAAAACTATGGCCGTTTGACCCAGCAATACTGCCACCAGATAGGTAACCCAAGGAGATCAAAGAGAAAGGAAAGGGGACCCATATGTACTAGTAACTAGTGTAGAGTTTGACATTTAATACAGCATTAATAACAATAATATTATTATTTATATAGTCCTTGCTAAGTGTCAGACAATGTGCTAAGAAATTTACAATTATATCATTCGATACTCACAATCCTGGGAGGTACGTGCTATTCTTATCTCCACTCTACACTTAAGAAAACTGAGGCAAACAGAGGCAAAGTGAACTTGTGCAGGGTGACACAGTTCATAAGTGTAAAGTGGGATTTGAACTCAGGGCTGGCTTGCTCCTGAACCAGTACTCTATCCATTGTGCCACCTACACGCCCTCTCAAGTACACACAGACATAACACACTGAAAATGGCTTTAAAGACAAGGCCAGAAGGAAAGTAAAATTACAAAGCATTTTTTAAAATAATAAATAAATGTTTAGAACGCGCATACAGTATTTTGAAAAAGGAGAAATGCGAAAAGGAGATGACTTTTAGCAAACCCAGCATCATCTCTTTGTCTCTCATTCAATCACCAAAACCGTGTGTTATATAACCAGGCTCTGAGAATCATGACTGGCATTCTTTATCTCCATTTTCCTGGTATGTTCTTCTTGATTGCAGGGACTGGCTGACCCTCTCACTACCCACCCTCATCCCTCCCACTGCATGATCTCATCTCCTATGGTTTCAGTCTTCTTGAACTCTCTTAACATAAGAAGATTACTGTTAGCCAAATTTCAGCCCCAAATAGTCACAGGGTCATGGCAGTTCATCAGGGGTATGTCTTGTGCACCAGAAACTGTTGAGGGGCTAGATTTCATTCTCTTCCACAGCTCATGGTCAGTACTTAAAATGTAGGGATCGTTCTTAATTCCATGATACCAGCTTTGTTTATTGCAAGTAAGAAAGTCATGGTTTAGAGTTGGGGCAGTTGAGCTTAACATTGGCAGCATGCACATTGGTCTGGGACCTACTTGTGAGTCATATGAGTGAGAGCAGTATAATATTTTTTTTGAGGATTTGGTAGGGACTATAACTCCAGGAAACCTCCTTTCTGCCTGCCTTTTTAGCCTCCTTGTTAGTGATCTACATTTGTTTTTGTCCCCTGGATTATCTTGAAACAGTCTTGAGAAGCCTTGCCCTAGAAGAATTTGGAATGGCTTTAGTAAAAAGAATCTTGCTTCAAACCCTGTGGCTTAAATGGCCCATTATACCAAATGTAGCATAGGGATCCTGACAAGATGATATTGGGGACTGAAGTCTCTGCTTGAATTAGTGAATATTTCTCTTCACACCCAAATATCCTGGACCTACAAAACAACACGTGTGCATAAATAAGAAAATGGAGCCCCTTTGCAAAGACTAAGTCCTTGATTCTGACACTTAAAACATATTTAACCAATTCTAAGGAAAGCAGTTTACTTCCTTTAAAATTCCCATTAAGAATATATTCCCTTGAGTGAAATCCCAAGAAGTTGTTAACCTTTTTTTTGTATCATAAATCCCCTTGGCAGTCTGGTGAAGCGCTATGGACCCCTTCTCAGAATGAGGTTTTAAAATGAATAAAATAAAATACATAGAACTACAAAAATACATAGAACTACAAAAGAAACTAATCAATATTGAAATCCAATTTGTCTATAGATGTAAAGATTGTGGTGCTATGCAGCCTAGCTGTGAATATAATAATTCTACACATTTCAAAGTACTGATATGCACCAGTAACATTTCAAAATATTTGAACTGGGTTATGAAAATACTTGTGATTTCTACTGGTAATGAAGTCAAGCATACTACCTATTATGTTATAATTTGTTACTTACATGCATAATTGAAAGAAATACTATCTACATCCAGAGAAAGAACTATAAAAAGAAGTATGCATAGAGTAATTTTACACATATGTACCTGTTTGTGTCTAATGGTAGCCATCACTGAGGGGAGAAAAGAAGAAATTTACATACTAAGTTTATTATGTATTTAAAAGGAAAAGTGATTGTAAAAAAAAGATTTGTAGTTTAATGTACAATCATCTGTCTTATGTTTTGTAAATGTTTGTTTTATTCCATAAACTAAAGATAAAATAAAAAATTTATAAAAGAAATGCTAAATTTCAGGTAAAGGTTAGTGGAAATAAAAATGTAATTTTTTTCCCATCCAATTTCATGGACCCCTAAATCTACCAACAGCCCCTTGGGAATCACGGACCCCAAGTTTTCCTTAAAGTGATGGCATTTAGAAAGAGGATTTTTAACCCTTGACTTCCTCAGTAACTCAGAAAAGGGTTGCATGCCCTGTTTCTCAACTTGATAGTGTCACAGCTTGTATTATGTAACTTCCAAGTAGCAGGAGGCTTAAAAAAGCACTCTGAAAGAAGCCTAGTGAGGTAGAAGCAATCAGTAGACTAGAATTCCTTTCCAGATCGAGCAAATTAATTTTAGTTCAAATTGTCCAGTATTAAGATTTGCTGATGGATCTAGGTGTTTGCTAGGAACCAGTAGGTAGACTTACCCAGAACAATTATGTTCATCTGAAGGTGAGAAATTGAATGTGACTGGTCGCCCTGGTCACTTTTTAAGCTGGAATGTCTCTGCAGCTGCTACAAATACTTTTTTTTTTTCTGGTCTACCCTCCTGCCTTCTGTTACACTGATATCAGTGAGTTTCTCCTCTGGTTTTGTAAATCACAGGTACAGCTTCTTTCCCCTGTATTTCACCTCTTGTTCTTCACAGCTCAGTACTAATCATCAGCCCATAATGTAGTGTAGAATTGCCAACCCCATCCCGATGATGCAGTTATTTCCAATTGGCACTTGGGAGCAGTGAGGGTAGGAAGCATTACTCATGGCCAAGAGTACAGATGTTTCTAATTGCTTTCCATTACCAAGAATAACAGCTGTTTACATCTATCAGCAAATAATTCACAAGAGCTCTAGACTATTAAGATAACACACCCCACCTGGTCACCATCACAAGTTGTCAAGGCCAAGGTAGTGGCTGCCAGAATCCCCTTCTGCATCTCTGTTCATCAAATGACAGTATGTGTCACCTTCAGATATCCTTATGCTACCCCACACGCTCTGGCTTCTTGGTGGCCTGACACATCAAATGGACATATGGATTCTTCATGGCTTTGCAGTAAATGTTTTATGATTATCCTGAAGCCAAGGGCAGCTGACACACAGGAGCAAGGGACTTGCGCATCGCCTGGTGAAAGAAACTCAGCACTTTCCCCCAAAATGAGCGAAAAAGTGCTCGCTTAAAAGGCATTGCAGCTGAACATTTAACTTCCTTTAATGCACCAACAAATCATATTCAGTGAGATGTTATATGACACAGTAATATACCAGGGACTGGGTCACGTGTTGTCATACAAGACACAACAAAATGGACAGACAGTTGACAGTTCATTGAACTACATTACACACAAATGAATATAAATGTTACAGCGCCTCATAGACAGCAGAGCTCAAAAAGACCAATTAGGCTCCTCTTGCCAATGTAACAGAGCTCCCTGCTGCCCATTTTCCAATGCCTTTTTTCCAGGCCGGTTTAAAGTGACTTCAGCAGTGGAGTTTCTACTTTCTTTAGGTAAATAATTCTGGTCTGACACATTTGACACAATGAAGCTTTCTTTCCTGACCTTATGCTTGAATTTTCCTTTGCAAACAGGGATTTCAAGGCAAGTTGTGAAAAAAAAAGATTTTATTTTAGTCCACATATAAGTAGAGTTTTATGATGTGTTATCGAGTTTTTATTTCCTTGTTCTTCTTTTCATTGTCTCATACCTCTGCCATAGTTCCTTCCTTGCCAACAATCTATAAGTCCTGTGCATATATGCAAGAAAGATGATCTTCTTTCAACTTATAATAATTAATAGATGGGGGCAGCTAGGTGGTGCAGTGGATAGAGCACCAGTGCAGGAGTCAGGAGGACCTGAGTTCAAATCTCACCTCAGACACTTGACACTCACTAGCTGTGTGATCTTGGGCAAGTCACTTAACCCCAATTGCCTCATCCTGGGTCATCCCAGTCATCCTGATGAATATCTGGTCACTGGATCCAGATGGCTCTGGAAGAGAAGCTGGTGACCTGCACAGTCCTCCCTCACTCAAAACAAAGACAAGTGCAAGTCATCATTTCTCTGATGGCATGGTCTTCTTTGGCAGTGAAGGATGAATACACACATGATTCCAATTGATATATTAATACTAACAATTATTATTAATACTTATTAAGGACCCACAACATACAAGTTATGATTTCACTGGAATGAGATGGAAGGAAATAACCACTTATTAAATGCATGCTATGTACCAGGCACTGTGATAAATAAACCCTTTATGAATATTACTTTGATCCTCAAAATAACCAATGATATTGATGTTTTATAATTCTCATTTTACAGGTGAGGAAACTGAGGCAAAAAGAGGTTAATTGATTTGCCAAGATCACCCAGCTAGTAAGTATCTGAATTCAAGTGTTCCTAACTCCAGATCCAATGTACATACATACATATATGTCAAAAGTATATATGTGTGTATGTATATATGCATATTTTATATTTGTATATATGTGTATATGTATGTGTGTATATATAGGCAGAGCGAGCGAGAGAGAAGATTATAGAATACATGAAGGGATAGGGGGAATGTGATGGCAAAGCTAGTTTGGAAACATTGCAGAGAATGTAAAATTCCAGAAATCAGGAGTTTATGTTTTATGCTGCAGATAATGGGAAACCACTCAAGACTTTAAAACAAAGAAATATATAATCAGATCTGTGTATTAAAGTATTATTCATGAAGTGATTTGAAGAATGGATTTGAGTAAGGGGAAATTGGATACAGAAAGACTAGAGAGTAGGTGATTATAGGAAGACTAATTGGAAAGTTATTGCAATAATAACTAAAAAGGGGTTAGAACCTGAGACTGTATGGTTCTGCTGGGAAATTTTTATGTCATAACACACAATATATAAATGTAGATCAAGGAATTATACTACTGAAACTCCAGTTATGATGTCCATAAATATATGTATCCTATAAGCTGGTGGGGGACCAGAGGTTCTCCCTTGAGAAAAGAAAAAGGAAGCTGGGTGAGACTTCTTTATGGAAGGAGAATAAAAATGAAAGCACTGGGTGCTATTAAATTTTGTTACACATATCCCAAAAGTCTTATTGTGATTTACACTTTAATAGCTTAAAATATATATTAATATGTTTTAAAGTTTACAGTAGCTTTAAGACTTTTTAGGCATCCTGTATTTCTGAGGGTTTCCTTGTTCTGTATGGATCCCTGAGGAAACTTTGTATATTAAACCATACTGCTCAACTGCCTTAAGCAAGGAATTATGACAGTGATCAAATTATCCACACTCTACAAGACTTTGAGTGATTTCTGCTCCCTTAGAACATATCAAAGTTAGGGGGAATTGTGGAAGATGGTGGAATAATGCACGAAAGTACCTGGCTCTCTCAAATTCCCCCACAAACAAAATAATGACTCAAAGAAAATTTAGACCAGAGAAATAATTAAAAGTCTGGGTAAACCAGTCATCCTGCCTTACTCAACTTGGGAGGACATTAGGAAAGATCTGACCTCTTGGCCTGTGGGTTTGGCTTGATAGAATGCAGATACCACAGAGTAAACAAACAGCCAGGCCTGGAAGCAACTGTGTAGGCTGCAACCTCAACTTCCAGAACTTAGAGAGTATAGGGGTTGGGTGACTGATCGGGGAAGATTGTAGGGGCTCTACACTGGTTCTCAACATGGGGCCCAGGCTCTCTGACTGTGGGCAAGGAAGAGGGAGCACATGATGCTGAGTATGGTTCCAGAGCAGGGAAAAGTACTGCTGGTTGTGCTTACTTGCAAGACAGTGAAGTCCCCGGTGTCAGTTCCAGGGCAGAGGGGTGAGGTGACACCTGTAGCCACCTGAGAGAGGGCTTGCAGTGGCAGGGATGCTAGCAACCTGGTTCATGGCTCACTAGCAGAGGAGAACCTGCGATTACTAATAGACCAAGGCAGGAGACATAGAAGAAGTGACCACACCTGGCTTTGCATTATAAACCATTAAGAAGTAAGAGGTCAAAGGCCCCCAAATAGAATTCAAAAACGATGACGCAAAAAAACTTAAAGCTCAAGACATCATTCCCTTCACTGCAGGGGTAGAATCCAATTCTAATATACAGTTTACAGTCAAGAAATAGGCCATTTAAAATAAGGAGGAAAAAAAATCTGACCATACATAGCTACCGTGGTGATAGAAAAGATTAAGGTTCAAACTCAGAAGAAGAAAATGAAATCAAAACAACTATTTGTAAAGCTTCAAAGAAAAAGTGCAAATGGTCACAAACCCAGAAAGAGTTCTTGGGAGAGTTTAAAAAGAACTTTCAAACCAAATAAGAAAGACTGAGGGAAACTGGGAACATAAATAAGAATAATGTAAGAAAAGCAAGAAAATTATGAAAATAAAAGTAAAGCAATTAGAAAAAGAGATCCAAAAATTTGCCAAAGAAAATAACTAACTCCTTAAGAATTAGAATTGGGCAAGGGGGAAACTAATTAATTCATAAGACATCAAGAAATAATAAAAGAAAATCAAAAGGATAAGAAAAAGAACAAATTAAAAATCTCCAATTAGACACCAATTTGGTAATCCTGGAAATTAAAGGTGAGATTAATGAAAGTGAATGTAAAATCCATTGAATTACTAAATAAAACTAGAGGTTGGTTTTATAAGAAAAACAGTAATAAAACTGATAAATCATGAATTAATTATTGTTAAATAGAAAAGAAAACTAAAAAAAGTATCACAAATGAAAAGCATGAATACATGATTAATGAAGATGAAACTTAAGCAATTATTAGAAGTTAATACCTACATTAATCTATTTAATCAATGCCATCACAACTAAATTATTAACCAGGATGATCAAAAACAGAGAAAAATTATAGACCAATTTCACTAATGAGTATAGCTGCAAAAATAAGTAAAATACTAGCTAGAAGATGATAACCATATACAACAAATACTATATACATTATAACCAAGTGGGATTTATACCAAGAATGCAGGGTTGGTTCAACATAAGGAAAAGTATTAACATAATTAACAGCATAACTTATATAATATCAATAACAAAGTTAATAAAAATCACATGACTATACCAATAAAAGCAAAAAAAGACATTTTGGCAAAATACAATGTTCATCCTTATTAAAAACACTTGAAAGCACAGTAATTTTTTTCCCTTAAAATAGGAAACATCTATCAAGGTCACACAGTCAGGATCACACAGGACCTTGCAGCTTCTACATTAAAAGATCGAAAGAATTGGAACCCAATATTCCGTAAGGCAAAGGAGTTGGGACTCCAACCGAGGATCAACTACCCAGCAAAGTTCAGCATAACATTTCAGGCAAGGAGAAAGTCATTCAACGAAATAAGGGATTTCCAGAGCTTCCTGACCAAAACACCAGAACTCAATAGACAATTTGATCTTCAAATGCAGGTCTCCAGAGAATCATAAAAAGGTAAACAGAGGGGAAAAAACAAAAACAAAAACTTGCAACTCAATTAGGGCAATCTGTTTACCTCCCTGTAAGGGAAGATGATACCTGTTAATCTTGGGAACTGTGCAGCTATTATGATAAAAGGGATATATGTAGAGGGAACGGGCATAAAGTAAATGATGTCATGGCAAAAATATGATTTAAGTATGAGAAGGGAATGTAATAGGAGGTGTGGAAAGGGGGAAGCAGAAAATGGCAAATTATATCACAGGAAGAAGTACAAAACCATAGTAGAGGGAAAGAGGGGAGGGAGATGAGCATTGTTTGAGAGGTACTCTCATCTGATTTGTTCAAAGGAGGGAACAATAACCTTAAGCAGATAATCCTAACTAGCTCTATAGGTAGTAGGAGGGGAAGGGGGAAGAAAGGGGAGGGTGGCTAAAAGGGAGGAAAGAAGCAATAAGAGTAAAGGGGACTAAAAGGGAGGGGGGCTAAAAGAAGGAGGGGAAGGCTGCAGGAGGAGGGGGAGAAAAGTGAATACTATTGAGGAGGGGAAGGGAGATGGGAGAGTTAAAAGCACAAATGGTGGGAAAGAGGGTGGAGGGAAATACACAGATTGTAATCATAACTGTGAATGTGAATGGGATGAACTCTCCCATAAAACGGAGACGGATAGCAGAATGGATTAAAAGCCATAATCCAACAATATGCTGCTTACAAGAAACACATTTGAAACGGGGGGATACACATAGGATAAAGGTCAAAGGATGGAGCAGAATATATTGTGCTTCAGCTCATGTAAGAAAGGCAGGAGTAGCAATCCTAATCTCAGACAAAGCAAAAGCAGAAATAGATCTAATCAAAAGGGATAAGGATGGAAACTATATCCTACTAAAAGGCACCATAGACAATGAAGCAATATCATTACTAAACATGTATGCTCCAAGTGGTATAGCATCCAGATTCTTAGAGGAGAGGTTGGGGGAGTTGAAGGAAGAAATTGATAGCAAAACTATACTAGTGGGGGACCTCAACCTCCCCCTCTCTGAACTAGATAAATCCAACCTTAAAATAAACAAGAAAGAGGTTAAGGAGGTAAATAAAACTCTGGATAAGGTAGATATGATAGATCTTTGGAGAAAATTAAATGGGAATAGAAAGGAATATACCTTTTTCTCAGCGGTACATGGAACATTTACAAAAATTGACCATGTACTAGGACATAAAAATCTCACAATCCAGTGCAGAAAGGTAGAGATAATCAATGCATCCTTTTCAGATCATAATGCATTAAAAATTACATGTAATAAAAGGCCATGGAAAGAGAAACCAAAAATCAATTGGAAACTAAATAATCTAATTCTAAAGAAGGATTGGGTTAAAGAAGAAATCATAGAAACAATCAACAACTTCATTCAAGAGAATGACAATAGTGAGACAACGTACCAAAACTTATGGGACACTGCAAAAGCAGTTATTAGGGGAAGTTTTATATCTCTGAATGCTTACATAAATAAAATAGAGAAAGAGGAGATCAATGACTTAGGCTTGCAGTTGAAAAAGCTAGAAAAAGAACAAATTGAAAATCCCCAAGTAAATACCAAATTAGAAATACTGAAAACCAAAGGAGAGATTAATAAAATTGAAATAAAGAAAACTATTGAATTAATAAATAAAACCAATAGTTGGTTTTATGAAAAAACTAATAAAATTGATAAACCTTTGGTTAATCTGATCAAAAAAAAGAAAGAAGAAAACCAAATTACTAACATTAAAAATGAAAGGGGTGAACTCACCTCCAATGAGGAGGAAATTAAAACAATAATTAGAAACTACTTTGCCCAACTTTATGCCCACAAATTCGATAATCTAAACGAGATGGATGAATATTTTAAAAAATACAAATTGCCCAGATTAACAGAAGAGGAAGTTGAATACTTAAACAACCCCATCTCAGAAAAAGAAATTGAACAAGCCATCAACGAACTCCCTAGGAAAAAATCTCCAGGGCCAGATGGATTCACAAGTGAATTCTATCAAACATTTAAAGAACAGTTAATTCCAATACTACATACACTATTCTTGAAAATTGGGGAAGAAGGAGTCCTCCCAAATTCTTTCTATGATACAAATATGGTTTTGATACCCAAACCAGGAAGAGACAAAACAGAGAAAGAAAATTATAGACCAATTTCCCTAATGAATATAGATGCAAAAATTTTAAATAAGATTTTAGCAAAACGAATACAGCATCTAATCACGAGATTAATACATTATGATCAGGTAGGATTCATACCAGGACTACAGGGCTGGTTCAATATTAGGAAAACTATTAGCATTATCGACCACATCAACAACAAAGCTAACAAAAACCACATGATTATCTCAATAGATGCAGAAAAAGCTTTTGACAAAATACAACATCCATTCCTACTAAAAACATTGGAGAACGTAGGAATAAAGGGAACTTTCCATAAAATAATAAGCAGTATCTATCTAAAACCTTCAGCAAGCATTATATGCAATGGGGATAAGCTAGATGCATTCCCAATAAGATCAGGGGTGAAACAAGGTTGTCCATTATCACCACTATTATTCAATATGGTACTAGAAATGTTAGCTGTAGCAATTAGACAAGATAAAGATATTCAAGGAATTAGAATAGCCAAAGAAGAAACTAAGTTATCACTCTTTGCAGATGATATGATGATTTACCTAGAGAATCCCAGAGATTCAAGTAAAAAATTACTTGAATTAATAAACAACTTTGGCAAAGTTGCAGGGTACAAAATAAACCCACACAAATCCTCTGCATTCCTATATATTAGCAACAAAGTTCAACAGCAAGAGATAGAAAGAGAAATCCCATTTAAAGTTAGGGTAGACAGTATAAAATACTTAGGAGTCTACCTGCCAAAACAAACCCAGGGACTATATGAACACAATTACAAGACACTTTTTGCACAAATAAAGTCAGATTTAAGTAAGTGGAAAAACATTAGTTGCTCATGGGTAGGCCGTGCTAATATAATAAAAATGACAATTCTACCCAAATTAATATACTTATTTAGTGCCATACCAATTAAACTATCAGACAATTACTTTCTAGAGCTGGATAAAATAATATTAAAATTCATTTGGAAAAACAAAAGGTCCAGAATATCAAAGGGACTAATGAAAAGAAATGCTTGGGAAGGTGGCCTAGCGCTACCAGACCTTAAACTGTACTATAAAGCAGCAATTATCAAAACCACTTGGTATTGGTTAAGAAACAGAGAGGTAGACAAGTGGAATAGACTTGGCACTCAAGATGCAGTAGGCAAGGAATATAGCAACCTTCTGTTTGATAAACCCAAGGACCCCAGCTTCTGGGATAAGAACTCATTGTTTGACAAAAATTGCTGGGAAAACTGGATAACAGTGTGGCGGAAATTAGGCATAGACCCATACCTGACACCATACACAAGAATAAAGTCCAAATGGGTACATAATTTAGGTATAAAGATTGATACCATGAATAAACTGGAGAAGCAAGGAATAGTGTATTTATCAGATCTATGGAGAAGGGAAGAATTCTTTACTAAAGAAGAGATAGAATGCATTATGAAATGCAAAATGGATAACTTTGAGTACATTAAACTGAGAAGTTTTTGCACAACCAAACCCAATGCAACCAAAATCCGGAGGGATGTAGTAAATTGGGAAAAAATTTTTACAGCTAAGCTCGGGGATAAAGGCCTCATTTCTAGAATATATAGAGAACTGACCCAAATGTATAATCATACAAGTCATTCCCCAATTGATAAATGGTCAAAGGATATGAACAGGCAATTTTCAGAGGAAGAAATTAAAGCTATCTATAATCATATGAAAAAATGCTCTAAATCACTATTGGTTAGAGAGATGCAAATCAAAACAACTCTGAGGTACCACATCACACCTATAAGATTGGCAAACATGACAGAACAAGAAAATGATAAATGCTGGAGAGGATGTGGGAGAGTTGGAACACTAATTCATTGTTGGTGGAGCTGTGAGCGCATCCAACCATTCTGGAGAGCAATTTGGAACTATGCCCAAAGGGCTACAAAAATGTGCATACCCTTTGACCCAGCAATATCGCTACTAGGACTATATATCCCCAAGAGATCATAAAAATGGGAAAGGGTCCCACATGTACAAAAATATTTATAGCAGCACTCTATGTAGTTGCCAAAAACTGGAAGTCAAGGGGATGTCCATCAATTGGGGAATGGCTGAATAAATTATGGTATATGAATGTAATGGAGTACTATTGTGCCATAAGAAATGATGAACAAGAAGACTTCAGAGAGGCCTGGAAGGACTTATATGACCTGATGCTGAGTGAAAGGAGCAGAACCAGGAGAACTTTATGCACAGCAACAACCACAGTGTGTGAGAGTTTTTTTCTGGTAGACTTAGATTTTTGTAATAACACAAGAACTTCTGAAAAAAAAAAAAAATCCCAATGGTGGACCTCAAGGCAAAAAGCCTTCCACACTCAGAGAGAGAAATATGGAAGTCACTCACATAATGTAGCAGATCATGTTTGTGTATGTGTATCTGTTTGTGTATCATGTTCTGATTTGTTATACGGATTCTTTCATTTATCTTAGTCTGACTACATAGCATGACGATAGTGAAAATATACTCAATAGGAAAGTATATGTAGAATCTATACAGAATTGTATGCAGTCGTGGGGAGGGAGGGAGGTAGTGGGGGGTGGGTGGGGAGGGATAAAATCGCAATTGTATGGCAGTGATTGTTAAACATTAAAAAAAAATAAAAAAATTAATAAAAAAAAAAAATAGGAAACATCTGCCTAAAACCATCAGCAAGCATTGTTTGTAATGAGGATAAGCTAGAAGCCTTTCCCAAAAGAGGAAGAGTGAAACAAGAATGCCTCTTATCACCAATATTATTCAATATTGTACTAGAAATGTTAGCAATAGCGATAAGAAAAGAAAAAGAAATTCAAGGAATTCAAATGGGCAATGAGGTAATAAAATGATCGCTTTTTTGCAGACAACACAGTGATATATTTGGAAAGTCGTAGATATAGAACTAAAAAGTTAATTGAAACAATAATTTTAGCAAAGTATCAGGATATAAAATAAACCCACATAAATCATCAATATTTCTATAAATCACCAACAAAGCCCTGCAAGTGATAAAAAGAGATAGTCAATTTAAAATAATTGTAAATGATGTAAAATACCTTGGAGTATACCTGTGAAGACACATTCAGGAACTATATGAATAGAATTATAAAACACTTTTCATATAAGTAACATCAGATTTAAATAGAGAAATAGTAATTGTTCATGAGCAGACTGAGCCAATATAGTAAATTGACAGTTCTACCTAAATTAATTTATTTAAAATTCATTAGAATGAATAAAAGATCAGAAATATCAAAGTAATTAATGAAAGAAAATGTAAAGGAGGCCCAGTAGTTTCAAAACTTAAAATGTATTATAAGGCAGTAATTATAAAAATTATCTAGTACTGGCTAAGAAACAGAATGATGGATCAGTGAAATAGAATATATATATGTATATATATATATATGTACACATACATACATGTGCATATATGTGTGTGTATAATACACAGTAGTAAATGATTTTAGTAACCTTGCATTTTGTAAATTTAAATATTGAAGCTTTTAGGATAAGAATTCACCATTTGGTAAAAAAAAAATACTCTTGGGAAAATGGAAAGCAGTCTGGCAGAAATTAGGTATAGACCAACATCTCACACCATTTGCGAAGATAAAGTCAGAATGGTTACATGATCAAGACATAAACGAACATATAAGTAAATTAGAAGAACATAGAACACATTACCTATCAGATTTATAAATAAGAGAAAATATATGAATAAATAAAAGAGAGCACTGTGACATGTAAAATGAACAATTTTGTATTTATTTAGTATTTAACTTATCCCCAGTTACAAATAACCAATTTTTAACATTTGCTTTTAAAACTGAGTTCCAAATTCTCTAATTTCCTCCCTCCCTACCCCACCTTATTGAGAAGGCAAGCAATCCCATACATGTCGTATATGTGTAGTCAGGCAAAACATATCCATAATAGTCACGTGAAAGAAAATATTGATTAAGAAACTCTTGAGAAAAAGTGATAGAAGTTTCTTCAAACTGTATTCAGACACCATCAGTTCCCTCTCCAGGGATGGACAACATTTTTCGTCTGCAGACCTTCAGAGCCATCATGGATTGTTGCATTGCTGACAAAAGCTACACCATTCACAGCTAATCATCCCACAATATTGCTATCACTCTAAACCCATTACATTTCACTTTACATCAACCCATGAGGTTACTCTGAGAGCATCCTGTTCATTTCCCACAGCCCAACAGCATTCCATTACAATTACACATCACATCCTATTGATTCATTCCCCAACTGATGTTCATCAGTTCAATTTCCAATTCTTTACCCCCAAAAAGAGCTGCTATAAATATTTTTTGTACATATACATCCTTTTCCTTTGTGTTTTTTTTTTTCTCTTTTGGGATACACATCTAGTAACGGTATTGCTATGTCAAAGGGCATAGGGCAAGGTAGTTGGGGGAGAACTCTATTGTGGTGGTAAAGAACTGGAAAATGAGGGGATGGCTGTCAATTGGAGAATAGCTGAACGAGTTATGGTACATGATTGTGATGGAATACTACTGTGCTATAAGGAATGATGAGAGGGTTGATTTTAGGAAAATGTGAAAAGACTTGCATGAAATAACAAAGAGTGAAATGAACACAATCAAAGGAATATTTATACAGTTGCAACAATATCATTCAAAACATGTGAATGACTAAGCTATTCTGAGTTATATGAATAATCAAATCAACTCTAAAGGACCTGTGAAGAAAGATGCAATACACCCTCAGAGAAAAAACTGATATATGGATCTATGTATGGCTATATGTATGTGTGTATGTATATATATATATACACATACATACTGCATATGTGTGTGGGCCGAATGTTGGCCTTCTCTAATGTGGGGTTAAGAGACAGGAAGGGAAACAGTTTGGAATTCAAGTGTAACAGAAATAAAATAAAACATTTTTCAAATAGAATAAATTTTTAAAAGACATATTTGGAGATGAGGACTCCATCAAAATAACAAATAAGAAAGAGGAAACATCTAAATACAACTTATTCAAAAGACAGTCATGCTTATTTCCCTCTTTTTTTTTGAAAGGGGGTGATTTTTGTTAATTTTTTTTTAATTTAAAAAATGAAGGTAAGTACTACATCACTATCATCGTTATCAGGGCATATTTTAAATGCCTTATGATACATTTGATTCCAAAAAGGTAGCAAGTACAGTAAAATTAGCTTGTCCTTTGACCAAAAAAAAGAGGATGACCTAGAAGACATAAAATTAAATGAAAGAAGAAAGCATTTTACACCCAGGGCACTAAAAGGGTCACACTAAAACCAAGAGGCTAATTGGGGTAAGCAGACCTCAAAATTATTGCCGGTCAGCATTCCATGACCTAGGGGACAGTTTACAAAGGGTTTTTGTTCAGTGCTTGAAAATGTTGGGAATTCACCTTTGTGCCAATACATTATACAATCATATCTCTTAGACACAGAAACCAGATGGAGAAAATAGGGGATTGGGAGGTGGAGGCCAGGGTTGGGACTGAGCCAATTTTCTCTAAGCAGAAGGAAAAGAAGGGTGTGTTGGCAAATATTTTGTAGAATAAAAATTCTGATTTTACAAAGCTGTTTTAGTGAACTATGAGGTTTAAAACTTAAAGGCTGTAAAAGATATAGACTCAACTATGCAATAAAGATATGCCTGGTTTGGGAAAGAGAAAAATCATTTCTTTTAGGGATACATGTGTTACTAAAGTTTGTTTATTTCAGCTTTTTGACTATCAATGAATTCCTTTTTGTAATATACAATTTAAAAATGAGACTTTTTCAATGATATTCAGAAGAGCTATACCTTGAATACTTTACGAAGGATTTTTTAAGAGAAGATAACTTGTTTAAATTTGCCAACATACAGTATTTTGAACTTTAAATGAAAAGAAGCAAGACTTCTGGTTAAGAAATAGCAACATGGCCCAAAGCGTTATAAAAATGTGCATACCCTTTGACCCAGCAATATCTCTTCTAGGGCTGTATCCCAAAGAGATCAAAAAAATGGGAAAATGACCCACATGTACAAAAATATTTATAGCAGCCCTTTTTATGGTGGCCACAAACTAGAAACCAAGGGAATGCCCATAAATTGGGGAATGGTTGAACAAGTTGCAGTATATGAATGTAATGGAATATTATTGTGCTATAAGAAATGACAAACAGAATGACTTCAGATAATCCTGGAAAGACTCACATGAACTGATGCTGAGTGAAATGAGGAGAACATTATACACAGTAACAGTCACAGTGTGTGCGGACTGTTTCTGATAGACTTAGACCTTCACAGCAATGCAAGGACCTAAAACATTTCCAAAGGACTCTGGATGCAAAATGCTATCCACATCCAGAGAAAGAACGATAGAATCAGAATGCAGAATTAAGCACACTATTTTCTCTTGTGTTACACTTTGATTTGGTTTGATTTTCCTCATGATTCAGTTGTTTCGGTCATGTCCAACCTCTTGTGACCCCATTTGGAGTTTTCTTGGCTAAGACACTGGAGTTAATTGTCACTTTAGAGATGAGGAAACAGAGGGGAATAGGGTAAAGTGACTTGCCCAGTGTCAACTAGTGTCAGAAGACAGATTTGAACTCAGGTCTTCCTGACCCTAGACCCAGGACTCTATCTAGCAAGCCAACTAGCTGCCCCTGGGATGCTCCAGGAATGGCCTAAAGACTTCTAGAGATGAGAACACAGATATATTGTGAGAGTTAGAAAAAATTGGAGGATCTTCAGGAAAGTAACAAGATGACCATTGCATCCAAGACTAAGGAAGAGGTTGACCTTGAAATTCAAAATCCCAAAATAGCAACTGAGATATGAGCTAACAGAATAAAACACCATACTCAATGAGAAAATATTATTGGTTAAGAGATGTTATAGAAAAAATTTAAACAAAGAGAAAAATTACATAACTTTCCTACAAGGAAAGCCTCTGAGGACAAAAAAAAATGGTTGAACACAAAGACTACAAAAAGTATTTGGGAAAAAAGTGAAGTCATAGATTTTAAAAAATGAGAGTAGCATTCTGGATGAGGGAAGTTGAAGGTAAATAAATAACTTAGAACATAAAGTAGAAAGTACCTAAGAAGCATATTCCCTTTAAAAGAGAAAGAGATGGGAACAAACAAAACTGAGAGATCCAAAGTTGAAAAAAAATACATTCATCGTTTTTAAAAATTGAGATGATTTCATATAAGAATAACACTATCCCCTGGAAATCGTGATTAAATAAAAATACTGGATATTGTATTTCAAGAAATCTTCACACTTTAAGTAACTGCTGAGAACCAGAGAGCAAACTGAAAATCAGTTAAATGCAGTGGTCACCTCCTTAAGAGAAATATCAAACTGAGACTACCTAGTATTGTCATAGCTAAAACCAAGAACTTACACGTCAAAGAAAAATTCAATAGCCAGAAAGAAAGAGATCAAGTACCAATGAACCAAATCAGGATTACCCAGGACAACACTGAAATTGCTATAAAAGAGGGAACATCTTGATTTATAACATTCAAAAAGGCAAGAAACAGAGGATTAAACTATGAATGATTTTCTCTGCAAGCCTGAATATAATCTTACTAGGGAGGAAGATAGATTGGGCATTTAATAGAGTAAAGGACTTTCAAGTATAAGAAGATCAGAGGTAAGTATAAACTTAGAAATAAAAACAAAAAAGTCAAGAGAAATCTAGAAATGAATAGATATGAGTATTTGGGAGGAATTAAATGATTTGAAATGCTTACATTCTAATAAAGGAAAAAGAGACAAGTACACTTCCCTTTAAAGGTCATATAGGGAGTCAATAAAAATTTAGGACCTGAGTGTTGCTTTAGTATTTTCATAGGAAAGAAAAGGGATGAAAAATGATATAAAGGAAGAAATCAAGAAGATAGAGAAACAGCATGCCACAGATTATAGGACTTCCAATCAACAAGTCAAGTTCAAATCCTGCCTCAAATACGTACCAACTGTATAAACTTGGGCAAGTCACTTAATGTCTCTTAGCCCCAGTTTTTTCTGTAAGATTGGGGAAAATAATAATAGCACCTACCTCACAGGAATGCTGCAAGAATCAGATGTGATAGCATATACAAATCACTTTGTAAGCAAAAACATTAAGGTGCTAGGTAAAAGCTAGCTATCGATATTATTATTTTTCATAATTGGGGCGCATGAGAAGAATATTTAAACATGGAAGGTAAAGTGGGGCAAAAGGATATTTCATGAATATCTTCTTTATCTCAATCAGACAATGGAACATTACATATACACACAGACAGGGAGAGAAAGACAGACAGACAGAGACAGACAGAGACAAAAAAGAGGCCAGAGAGACACAGAGAGAAGCAAGAGAGTCTCATTTAGCAATGAATTCAATTCAATAGGAGAATAAGCTAGGACAATAAAGTGAGAGGGCCATAAGAGTGAGGATAGAATCAAAGAAGAAATAGAAACAAGCAAAACAAGCTTCAACTTTGGAGAATGGATTATGAATTGAGGGTTAAAAGAGAAAAAAAGTGTAAGGATCAATAATCATGGAGTGGGAAAAAACCTTCAGTTATAGATTTCTGACTTTGATAAATCCCTTCTCTTTTGCCAGAAAGAGGGAAAAGAAAGAAAAAAAGGATTTGAGGACATGACGGAGAAAAATATGCAATTAACTATCATTACTATGACTGTGAATAAAATGATCTCACCCATAAAATGGAAGACAGGAGAATGAATTAGCAGAAACCAGTGACATACAATTTACAGGAAACACAGCTGAAACATAAAAGTTCACATGGCATAACAATGAGAGGTTGAAATATCTTTATTATAGTTCAGGTGAATGAAGAAAAAAAAAACTTGAGTAGCAATTATTTCTGCCAAGAAGGTAGTTTTAAAAACCCTGACATCATGAAAAGAGGTAATTTTTAAAAATTATTATATTTAAAATAAAAAAATTCAATACTAAACATGTATTCCCTGAGTTGCATGTAAGTACTTAAATGAAAATATAATAAAATCACAAGGAGAAATATAGTATAAAATTATAATAGTTGAAGAGTTCAATGTATCTCATAGGTAAATACAAATTTGACAAGTAAGAAGGAAGGTAATGATCAGAGTAAGATTTTTAGAAAAGTTACCTATGACAGATGTCTGATTATTACAAAATGTGAATAGAAAATAATATACATATTTCTCACTTCCATATGGCAACTTAATAAAAATTGGGTGTGTTACTAAGGGATAAAAACTTACAAGCAAATGCAGAAAAGCAAAAATAATAAATCCTTTGCTGACAACAAAACAATGAAAATTACAATAAATATGAAAGAAATAATTGAAAGTTAAATGGTGTCTTAAATATTTTATCCTCTAGAGAACAAGTATCATTTTCCAAATGGCATTCTTCAAAAGCAGAACAAGAAGCTACTAACAGAGAGAGAGAAAGAAAGAGAGAGAGGAGAGAGATACACAATATAAGACATATATACATTTCTGTAACACGTATTAAACCTTTGAGGATTCAGCCAAAAGAGTCTTTAGAGGATGTTTTATGTCTCCAAATCCTTTTACCAAAAGAGAGAAAGACCAACGAAAAGATAAAACAACTGAAAGAAAAAAAATTAATAATAATTGATACAGAAAACTTGGAACTGTCTTTTAAAAGAATAAACTATTAGTGAATCAATTCTTTATCTAACTTTCATATGACATTTATCAGAAAAGTTTGCTGCAAAAGTTTCCCTATTCTCATCTTTCTAGTTAACTATTTCCCTTCCAGTTTTAAGCATTTTTCACATTTTTATATATTCAAAATTTTCCATTTTATTTCAAGTGATTTTTCTAATTAAGAACATCTCTCCCAACCATAATTTTGAAATGTTCCCAGATCTTTAATCAGTTTATATAATTTTTTATATATAGACTGGATATGATTTAGAGCTGCCTGTGGTATATGACTTAAGATATTGATTCAAAT
The DNA here is from genome assembly GCF_028372415.1 of Notamacropus eugenii. Taxonomy (NCBI): domain Eukaryota; kingdom Metazoa; phylum Chordata; class Mammalia; order Diprotodontia; family Macropodidae; genus Notamacropus; species Notamacropus eugenii. The sequence continues at coordinate 147,314,959 of NC_092878.1, forward strand.
CTAATTTCTGCCAGCCTATTTCCAAATTTTCAGAGTAGTTCTGATTGAATGCCAAATACTTAGTTGGTACAATTGAGTTAATTTGTTCAATGATAAACTCTTCTATTTGTTAACCAGTACTAAATAGTTTCTTATGATTCCTGTTCTATAGTTTAAGATTGGGTACTATTAGGACCCCTTTTTCTCACTTTTTTGGAAGGAATGATTATTTTCTTAACCTTCTGACAGATGAATTTTGGTGTATTTCTATAAATTGCTCTTTTGGTAGTTTGGTAAGAAAAGGAATGTACACACACATATACGCATAAGTACATATTTGTGTGTGTGTATATACATATATATACATATGTATGTGTGGTTTGGGTCAGAGTGACACAACTGTAGGCCTTCTTATTATATCTCTAATAAACTGCCACTGGTTCCAGCTCCTCTTTTTAATGTGCCACTCAGCCCTCATCAGCTGGGTGAATGTCTCTGAAAGTTCAGAATGACAGATGAGACAGAAGGCTCTTCCTTGTTCTGACCTCCCTGCCCTGTTCTCTTAGTTGTGTAGACCTCAGACCTGGCAATGGGCTGAATCTGTAACCTCCCTTTGGGGATCATTGCCAGAGAGCTACTACTTGCTTCTGCTGATGCTCCTTGCCCAATAAATAGCCTCAGGACATATATGAGCTAGATAAACTAAATCTGACTGCTCAGACCAGTCTGGATCAAGCAGTTGACCTTCTAAGTCCAAGCTGGGTCATCAACTGTTCTGTGAGGTCAGAGGCAAGCTGGCTCGTGTTTTAGCTTCCAATTCATAGTCAGGCCATGTTCCTACTGGATGTACAATCACTGCCCACCTTGGAATATGGCTTCTTGTCAGTCTTTTACATAGCTATAATCCGAATCCATGCTAAATTCAAGTTCTATTACTGCTCCCTGAAATGGAAAAAAAATGTTTCATTGTGCTTGTTCTTCAGAATTCCCAAGCATTATGCAGTGTGCTTCTTCGATCTTTGTCAGAGTTGTGGGAGGAGAGCTGGACTGCATTGCTTTCTCCTACTCTTCCACCTTGGCCTTCCAAATAAGTAGAGAAATATAATCTAAAATATCTGGTGCTCATCCTTGTACATATAAGTTTAGCAAAGATGACGAAGATGGAAAATAACAATCTTTGGAGGATTGCGGATGGACAAACCACTTTAGAAAATAATATGAACTATTTTCCAGTCATCATTTCATGTTTGGTGCAATCAGTCACTCAGAGTCCAAGGATTCAAACAAACATTCCATCTAATAAAAATATAATCAAATGCCACATTTCCACTTCATAGAAGTAGTTTGCAGGGCAGGTAAAAAGAGTTCAGGAAAATAAAAGCTTTTAGTGTGGAAATTCAAAGCAGATGGCAATGACTACTTGCCTTGAAGTGTCAGGAGCTCCTAGCCAAAGTCCTAAGAATTGCTTTTATCCTTTTTTGGCCAAACACCCATAGATGGGCCACAAATCAATGTCTCAGAAAAAAGAAATCTAAACTGCCCCAAATCTGTGCAAGAGTCTAGTCTGATATTGTGGGAGGGTAGGATGTTGATGCATACCAATCCAGTTTCATCAGTGTTATGATCCACAACAAATGACTAAATCCATAAAGTCGTTAAACTGTGTATGCGTACCGTTCGAACCAGCTAAGCCACTACTTACTAGACATACAGCCCCAGGATACCGACAGTGGCGAAAGAACCCAACCTACCAAAATGTTGATAGTATCACTTTTTGTAGTAGTAAAGAACTGGAAATAAATGTACCTATCAAGAGGGGAATAGCTAAACAAGTTATGGTATATGACTATAATCTTCATCTCTGTCTCCTGGTTTCTCTAAGCCTCCAAATCCCAGTAAAATTCCATCTTTTATAAGAAACCTTTCCAAATCTCTGTCATTGCTGTTGATGGTGGCTTCCCTTTGTTGATTATCTTCATTATCACACACACACACACATACACGTTTGTTATACATGTTTATATTTAGTTATTTGCATATGGTATCCCCATTACACTGTAATCTCCTTGAAGGTAGGTACTATTTTTGGCCCTTCTTTGTAACCTAGGAGTTTGGCACAGTGTTTAACACATAAGGGGTATTTAAAAATAATGCTTCTTGACTTGAATGGACTTGTTAGTTGATTTTGTTCAGTCACAATAATATAACGCAATTAATATTATATGATAGATATATACATATAATTTATTCTATATAATTTATAAATAGAATAAATTATAATATGTAATAATCATATCATTTATAATAACATAATAATAGGGTTTTAAGTGAGGCGAGGCAATATTGTTTAAGTCATTCCACCTCTGATCCTTATTCCAGATTTGACTTTGTACCAGTGGCTTAACTTTCCTATGCTTCACTTTCCTTATCTGTAAGATGAGAGAGACTGGATAAGCTGGTATTGGATGTCCCTTCTGTTTCCAGAACTATGATCCTAGACTTTGAATCTGTAACTTCTAAAGAGGTGGGAAAAGGACAACCCTATTCTCCTCAACCCCACTACCAATTCATCTTTCATTTACTTTAAGATGCCGCTAACTGAAAATCTCTTTGAGGTACAAACTTTCTCACTAGTTAGACATAGTTAACAGTGGAATAGGTTGCCTGAGAGGGAGAGCAGGGGTAGAGTGGTGGTGGATTCCCATTCACTAGAAGTTTTTAAGCAAAGAATATGTGGCCAGACAGGAAATCTCTATGATTCTAAGATTCTGGAATTTTCATGCCCATGGTCATATAGCTAGTAAAGTTGGGTGACAGATCTCTCCCAAACCAAGTTGATCACCTTCTCTGTTAATTTTAGGTATTAGTCTACAAATAGAAAAGCACCTTCCCTCTTTCCTCTGCTTCTTTCTTTCCTCCCTCCCTTCATCCCTCCTTTCTTCCTTTTCTTCCTTCACTTCTTTCCTACTTTTACTTCATTCCTCATTCCTTCCTTCTTTCTTCCATTCCTTATTTTTCTTTCTTCTTTTTATCTCTCCTCTTTGATTTTCTCTTCTATTTCTTTCTTTTCTTCCTTCTCTCCTTTTCACTCTCTTTTTTCTTTCATGGAACCCAAGAAAGGACTTCATATAAGTCATTCTGCCTGAAAGTGAGACACTGACCAAGTCAGATTACTCTGACTTTGAACATTTCTCTATTTTATTAAGCACAGGTACCATGGTAATATTATAAGTAAGACAGCTAATTAATAATTAGGTTGCACATAAATTGAGCTAATAAAGCACTGGCAAACATACTCTTTTCCAAGCTGGCATGATATGGCATGCAAGTTGGCATGCAGCGTTTTGCTAACATATGGTAACCAGAAGCTGCTGTTTCTTCTTAAAAAACAGCAACAGAAACGTCAGCTCTCACAGTATTAAAGAAACACCCCCTCCCCAAAAAATTTCCCTTTCTTCTCTGAGGGTGTTAGTGCTAGCATGTGTGCCACTTATCAGCCAACATGGCACTGAAGAAAGCTATACATGGACCCTCACACCAGCTCCCATAGGAATCCAAAGCATCTATTCTACAGTAAGAGTAAGACACTTGACCAAGAGTGCTCCCTAATGTGAGTGAATGTGACTTGATAGAGGTTGTAGGATTTTTTTTTAATCAAAGAACTGAACAACAACAAAAAAAAGACAAGGAGGAAATTGGTCCAATGTCTTGGTTCTAAGAAAGAGCTTGTTAGAATAATAAAACCATGAAATCAAAAATTCAAAACTCAAAGCTACATCAAAGGCCGTTTAGAGCAACACCTTCATTTGATAGATTAAAAAACCAAGGTCCAGGGAAGTTAAAACCAAGGTCACACATCCTGTTAGTGACCAAGTCATAACTAAAACTCTGCCTTCAACTTCCCTGGGTTGTAGTTTGAACTCTACCAAAAATCAAGAACCCAATCAATCACCATCTGCATACCCTTAAGTGGTGAACTGAATGGGAATGGTGGTGACTGGGCTCCTCCACTGACACATAGGTGTTGAGAAAGCAAGGGAATATGCTGGGGCAAACAGAGTTGGTCTCAGTGGTCTTAGCAGAGAAATGAGGGAGCCTCCTCTGTCTAATGTTAAAAGAGATACAACGTCTTCCTGACTAACCTTTCCTCAATATGAATAATCCTAAATTCTGAAAATAATATAATGGTTAATTTAAACATCTACAATTGAAATAAATTTCATTCTATTCTTAGGGAAAATGAAATATAATAAGAATGAAATTACTATTGACCTATTTGAAGCCTACTATTATTTTCCTTGACCTGTCTCTCTGTCTCTCCTCCACATAGAGATATAGATGGATAGATAGATAGATAGATAGATAGATAGATAGATAGATAGATAGATAGATAGATAGATCGATCCAAAGGCTGGGGCATTTTGGGCTCTCCCTTTTCCAGTCTGCTCCAGCCAGTTTAGCATAGTTCAAATCAGGTTTAACTCTGGAGATGCCTAATCATTCAGGAAATGGATCTGACTTCTTTTGTCACTGAGTTTGGCTTATTGTCTTGTCTCCTTTCCCCTAGGAAAAGAAATGCCCAGGTTTAGGTGCTAACCTACGTCCCAAAGGAAGGATCTAAAACGTTGAAAAAAACCCTTAAGCTAGAATGTTGGGTTGATGCTATTAAGAGGAAATTTGATAAGGGTAAATGCAAAAATTTACACTTGGGTTCAAAAAATTAACTTCACAAATACATTATGGGGGAAACATGTTTTGATAGGAATGATATCTTAATTTCTGTCCACACTCACCACTCACACAGGTTAGGTTCAATTTTCCTTAAAAAGTGTTCCTTGAGACTTATTTGACTCAGACCTTATTAAAGATTCTATCATGGCTAACTAAAATCTCCTTTTGTTAACAGCTGAATTGCTTATAAGGATATCATTTTGTTTCAGTGCTGAAATGAATATTGAACTGAATTTGAATTGAGTTGAATATTCAATTTCAATAACTACTCCTTAGGAGACAGGCTGTTCCTTCTCCTTGGAGATCTGTATACAGAGACTGGATAACCACTTGCCAGGTATATTATCATAGAGACTCTTTTCAGGTCTGGGTTAAGATGCTGAGATCTCAGCCAACGCTAAAATTTTGATACTGTGAATCCTTGATCTTCATCTATCTTCTCCTCATTTGTTCCAATCTGTCTCATAGGATGAGATGGCCCCTTTCCTTGCAAAGTGTTAACACTTCCTTTCTCTCCTCTGGGTATTTGCCCTATCAATCATTTATTTTCAACTTCAAACACTTTGTACTCTCTGTATATGATGGCCTCTTTCTCATTGCGTTTATAGATGGGGAATGTTCTAAACTCAGGGATTCTTGACTCTAAATCTAATATTCTTTTTGTCATAACCACTATCTGCCTCTATGTTTATCTTCAACTTTGATAACTATTATCTCCTTATTGGCCTCCCTGTTTCCTCCATCAGAGCTAATGTTGATCATGTGTGTTATGTAGGGTCATAGCCATAGCCATAGTGCTCTAATTCCTAACTGCATGTTGTGACTGCTCACCTGAGCTAACCTCCAACTCTCCTATAAATCAGTTCCACTCAGTTTGCTCCATGTCTTGTTCTGTCTATCCTTCATGAAATCTCCTCTTCCTCCTACTTGAATTTTTAATCACATTTTCCTTCCCTTTCTCCATTTACTTAACTATTTCTCTCTCAAAAGGTCAAGCATCCATAATTTCATATGAGGGGAATATGTTCTCCACTGATAACTAACCTAATTCCTTTAGAACTTTGGAATGGACATTCTTTGAGATGTTCTAGAGTTGAAAAATTAGTCCCCTGTGACTACCTTGGTGGTGACCCTCTCCAAACTGAAGTGGACAGGCCCCCCCATAATTATGATCTCTATAAATGGACCCACTGGACCCAGATTCAATGTCTTTTTAAACTTGTTATCATTACATCAAACTTGTGCTCTTCTTTCAGAGTTTCTGAATATCTAGGCTCACCTCCATATCATGGTAAGTCATCAGGGTAGGACTTGGGTGGGAGGGGAGAGACGGAGCCAAGATGGTGGAGTAGAAACAGAGATTTGCTATAGCTCTCCCCCTAAGCCCAAATATCTGTAAAGCATGACTCTAAACAAATTCTGGAGCTGCAGAACCAACAGAATGATGGAATGAAGCAAATCTCCACCCTAAGACAGCCTGGAAGGTTGACCAGAAGCATTTCTCACACAGCACTGGGAGAAGAGCATAGTCTATTGTGGGCTGTGCCAGTACATAAGGGACCTGAGCGGGCCTGGAGTAGGGGAGCTGAATATATGGCACCTGTGGTGATTTCCAGACTTCAAAACCTCAAAACACTGGGGAAAAATTGAAATGTCAGTGGAAAAAACCTATCCAACCTGTGTGAGAGAGTAGAGTGGTCTGACTGTAGGCCCAGGGCAGTGGAGGAACCCATGGTAACCACAGCAGCAACAGGGCCAGCAACAGGGGCTCTTTGTGGAGCTCTAGGATCACAGATAGTGAGGGGATTGACAATACTCCCCCACACCCACTGGGAGCAGAGAACTACCTTGACAAAGAACTCAAATGAACAAAAACTGGAAAAAGAATCAGACTATAGAATCTTACTTTGGTGACAAGGAAGATCAAAATATACAAATAGGAGACAATAGAGTCAAAGCTCCTACAACCAAAAGCTTCAAGAAAAATACGAATTGGTCTCAGGCTATGGAAGAGTGCCAAGCCTAGAGGCCTGTATTGGGCTACCCGAGTCTTTCTTACCTCACCTCCCGAGGTCTTCGGCTGGCCACGCCGGATGCACGTATGAGAGAAAGGACGTTCCAGAGTCAAACAGGGGTTGAGCTTTATTACAGGGTTTCAGTTACAAGTGCAGGGGCTCTTCTTTCTTAGGACGAAGAGGGGGAGATTTCCTAAGAAGGCTAAGCTTAAGGGAATGGAAGTAGAAGTACAAGCGGGGAGAGAGGGGGAGGGGAGAGAGGAAAGAAAAGAAGCGGAGCCCTACTTTTCTCTTTGGCTCCACACGTGCTAAGAGCTTTCTGGCTTCCTCAATCCTACTTAATCTTCAGCCACACAGTTTGCATCTCAATACCATGCTGTTAGGTAACTAGGTGTGCTCCAATCCGGGACGACCTCGAGGGCAGGGAGACTCCACCCATCAGGTATCTCCGGGGGAGAGGCGGAAATACCCGAGCTAGCCGAGCTAGCTCGGTCTGACCTTCTCGAACCCCCGCTGTTCATGGAGGGCCTCGTAAGACTCTAAGATTTAGAAGTCCCACTTTTACCTGCCCGAGACTGTCCACACGGAATTGAGCTTCCAGTCCCAACATATCCCCTTCTTTGTTATGCGCGGAGCGCACCTGGCTCTAGAGCAAACAGTGGCTGGAGGCTGAGTGGATTAGGAAGGCCTTTAGCATATGAGTACCTTACAACAAGACTTCATTCACACAGAAATCTGCAGCTAGCACAACTGACAAAGGGAGGCATCAAATAAAACAAAGATGAAACTAAATGGCTGAGTTACAACAGGGGAAGTGCAATCAACTAAAATCCCAAAGCATATTTTAAGAGAAGCAGCTGGTGTAGGCGCCTTACACGTCACCACTCCCTTAATCTTGCAAATGGATCTATACAGGTGGAAAATTGGTCACCTCCTCCCCACCCAAGTGTCCTGGGTTTGTGATATCAAAGTCCTCATTCAGCTGGCGAAAAAAGGATGCCTAGATGGGAAGCTGTCAGCAGCAGTGTCTGCGGTTGTGATGAGGGCTGCTTCCTCTCTGGGCAGCAAGGTTAAAGCTGTCAGCAGCAGGCTCAGGTGGTGTATGATCCTTCTCCGGGGTCTCTGGGCTCTCCACCTCCTGCGTCTCCGCCGTCTCCGACATCGGTTCCCACCTACGGATCCTTCTAATGGGAATCCACGCATCACCTTTTCCTGTGGAGACACAAACATACCCTCGACCCCCTATTAGTATCTTAAAATGTCTCATAGCTGGAGTATTATGTGAGTTTTTTGAGACAGCTGTATCAAGCTCTGATTGTATTAGGCCTCTTGATCTTAGCTCTGATTGTATTAGGCGACCTTTTCCCCTTCTTTGTTTAGCGAGGATCGCCTTTAAGGTAAAGATGATAAGAATGCATAGTGGCTCTTTACTTAGGTATAGCTGCTGCCAGGTGCTTACAAATGCTTCATTAACATCTGTAAGGAACCTGACTTTCCCAGAATTTTTCTTTATAACAAACACAGGAGCATTCCAGGGTGCTAATTGCTCCTTAACCAATAGTTGTAGTGCCTGGAGTTTTTCTGAAGTCAGAGACCATTGCTCCACCCAAATCGGGGTGTCTGACTTCCAATTCAAGGGTGGGGACTCCAGTACAACTGCAATGGCCCTTACTAAAAATTTGATAGCTTCATCCCGAGGCGGCTCATAATGTCCCTGCCCCAGATGTTAAAACTAAGTCCTGGAATCACCAACGGCCATACGGTCCTTTGGCGATCCTCTGCCTCCCACTTTACTGGGTGCATTGTCTCTAAGGTATTTTGGCACCCTCCTATTCCCCACACTGGTCTCTGGCTTTCTTTGAGCTTCCAGTGCCTTAAGGGAAGGGCAATAGCTATGGGAAGCTGATTGTCTATATGAGCTGGCTCGGCTACCACATTGGAGCATGGAAGTGCTGTGGTGCCGGTGGGATAAACTCCTGTATATATAACTACGGGTGCATGAGAGGGGTTCTGTAATATGAGGGATTCCTCCTGTATGGGGTCTCTCAGGGGAATCATGGCAAACTGATGAGCTGCAAGCTGGCACTTCTCTAAGCTGTAAAGGTGTTGCTTTCCTTCCTCTGGCCCCATAATCTCCTGTATTCTCCCTCCAAGGGGCCATCCCGATTCTCTGCCAAAGGGTACACTTTCGGGGCCCTCGAGGGGCCCCTCACCCCGTTTCCCGACTTCCTACATTGTTTAGCTAAGTGACCTGGCTTTCCACATGAAAAACAAGGGTCCTGGCCCCTCCCTGTACTTATTTCTTTCCTACACTCTTTCTTAAGGTGTCCCGGTTTTCCGCAGTTAAAACATTTTTTCTCCAAAGAGATATTACTTAAGGCGGCAGCCAGGTACTTCCCTTGCACCTGTGCCAAGTAGACCTGACTTCCTACCCTTTCACATCTCTGTATCATCTCTTCAACAGATGCATTCTTTGGCAGTCCCAGCATTGCCTTTTTGCAGTCATGATTACAATTCTGCCGCAGCAATGTCCTCAACACTATCTCTGTCCCTTGGTTTTCCTCTCCCATATCTCGACCTACTGCCTCCTGCAGCCTGGCCACAAAATTAGTAAATGGCTCATTGTTTCCTTGCGTAATCCTAGTCATGGGAAACTCTCTCTCTTTCTTAGAGGCTATAACCTTCCAGGCGGCAATAGCCATTCCGGCAATCAAAACATAATCGGAGGCTGAGTACTGTAATTGATTTCCTGTAGCCTCAAACTGCCCTGTTCCTGTAAATTGCTGATAAGCCTGGGGGGCCTGAGCCCCTAGCCCACCGGTAGTGCTCTTTACCCTCTGAGAAAATTCTGATACCCAAATCACATTCTGCCCAGGGGTAAGGCAGGCTCTAGCTAAGCTCTTCCAGTCATTAGGAGTCAGAACGAACTGACCGCTGAGAGTTTCAAGCATGGCTATAACAAAGGGTGAATTAGGGCCATGCTTGGTACAAGCCTCTTTAAGAGTCACCACTCTCTTCCACTCTATGGGTATGTGGCTCCTCCGAACCCCACCGGGGACACTGGGGTCCGCTATTTCTAACACAGGAAATGTCCCTACATCTTCTCCATTCTCTATAGCCTTTCTTATTCCTTTTTCCAAACTGGACTGTGGCCCTGAACTGTCTGACCAATGGAGCAGGTTATAAGGAGGCGCGGAGGGAAGGCACGGCGTATTCTCCCCTGCCTCGCCTTTCCCATCCTCTAGATGGAGCTCCGAATCTATTTTTTCTTTATGCTCCTTAACTTTCCGCTTAACTTTCTGCTTGCCTGGGTCCTCCCCTCCCCTCTCTCCGCTTCCACTCTTATTCCAATCCCGCCCTGGCCTCTCCGGCCCTTCCTTACAAAATTCTCGGAGGTCATTTAACTCTATTGTGACCCCCGCCTCCCTGCCTTCCCTGTGAAGTTTCTCAGCCCAGACCTCCTGTTCCTCTGGCTTTATTACTGGCAATTGATTCCTCATCCCTGCCCTTTTCCCAGGGGTTTGGGAAGCTTCTCTCCCCTTTCTCTCCTTCCGAATCTAGGATTCGGGACTCGCTTCTTTCACAGCCCCTTCCGGGTGTACCCCAAAAGCACCCAGGATTATCTACGCTCCCAATCCCTGTTGGGGCGCCAACTGCCAAGCCTAGAGGCCTGTATTGGGCTACCCGAGTCTTTCTTACCTCACCTCCCGAGGTCTTCGGCTGGCCACGCCGGATGCACGTATGAGAGAAAGGACGTTCCAGAGTCAAACAGGGGTTGAGCTTTATTACAGGGTTTCAGTTACAAGTGCAGGGGCTCTTCTTTCTTAGGACGAAGAGGGGGAGATTTCCTAAGAAGGCTAAGCTTAAGGGAATGGAAGTAGAAGTACAAGCGGGGAGAGAGGGGGAGGGGAGAGAGGAAAGAAAAGAAGCGGAGCCCTACTTTTCTCTTTGGCTCCACACGTGCTAAGAGCTTTCTGGCTTCCTCAATCCTACTTAATCTTCAGCCACACAGTTTGCATCTCAATACCATGCTGTTAGGTAACTAGGTGTGCTCCAATCCGGGACGACCTCGAGGGCAGGGAGACTCCACCCATCAGGTATCTCCGGGGGAGAGGCGGAAATACCCGAGCTAGCCGAGCTAGCTCGGTCTGACCTTCTCGAACCCCCGCTGTTCATGGAGGGCCTCGTAAGACTCTAAGATTTAGAAGTCCCACTTTTACCTGCCCGAGACTGTCCACACGGAATTGAGCTTCCAGTCCCAACAGAAGAGTTCAAAATGATTTTGAAATTTAAGTAAGATAAATAGAGAAAAAGTTGAGAAGAGAAATGAAAGTGATGCAAGAAAATCATGAAAAAAAGTCAATTGCTTGCTAACAGGGACCCAAAAATGCTGAAGAAAATAACGCTTTAACTGTATCCCAAAGAAATCATAAAAATAAGAAAGGGCCCCAAATGTACAAAAATATTTATAGCAGCTTTCTTTGTGGTGACCAAGAACTGGAAATCGAGGAGATATCCGTCAACTGGGAAGTGGCTGAACAAGTTGTGCTATATGAATGTAATGGAATACTATTGTACTATAAAAAATGATGAACAGAAAGACTTCAGAAAGACCTGGAAGAACTTATATGAACTGATGCTGGGTGAAAGGAGCAGAACGAGGAGATCACTGTACACAGTAACAATCACATTGTGAGAGGAACTTTTCTGGTAGACTTACCCATTCACAGCAATGCAAGGACCTAAAACATTCCCAAAGAACTCATGAGGGAAAAGGCCATATACATCCAGAGAAAGAAGTATGGAATTGGAATGCAGAATGAAGCAGAATGTTTTCTCTTGTGTTATGTTTTGCTTGGTTTGGTTTTTTCTCATGATTTCTCCCATGCATTTTAATTCTTCAATGCAACATTACTAACATGAAAACATGATTAATAAGAATGTATGTTTAGAAACCATTTAAGATTGGATGCTGCCTTGGGGAGGAATGAGGAGAGAGGGGGGAGAGAGGGGGAAAATCTAAGACTTATGGAAGTGATTGTAGAAAACCAAAAACAAATAAATATAAAGAAAAGAACACCTTAAAAGTAGACTAACCCAAATGGCAAAACAGATCCAAAAAGTCAATGAGGAAAAGAATGCCTTAAAAAGCAGATGGAAAAGGAGATCCAAAAGTTCACTGAAGAAAATAATTCCTTAAAGATTAGAATGGAGCAGATGGAACCTAATGACTTTATGAAAATCAAAAAATTATAAAACAAAACCAAAGGAATGAAAAAATAGCAGAGAATGTGAAACATCTCATTGGAAAAACAGCTGACCTGGAAAGTAGAGAAAAAATTAAAAATTATTGGACTACTTGAAAGCCATGATCAAAAAAGAGTCTAGAAATCATCCTTCAAGAAATTATCAAGAAAAATTGCCCTGATGCTCTAGACCCAGAAGGGCAAAATAAATATTGAAAGAATCCACCTATCACCTCCTGAAAGAGATTCCCCCCCAAAAAGCTCCTAGGAATGTTGTAGTCAAATTCCAGAGCTCCCAGGTGAAGGAGAAAATGATGCAAGCCAGAAAGAAACAATTTGAATATTATGGAAACATAATAAGAATAACACAAGACCTGACAGCTTCTACATAAAGGGATCAGAGGGCTTGGAATATCATATTCCAGAGAACAAAAGAGCTAGGATTAAAATCAAGAATCACTTACCCAGGAAAACTAAGTATAATACTTCAGGGGAAAAAATGATCATTCAGTGAAATGGAGGGCTTTGAAGCATTCTTACTGAAAAAACCAGAATGGAATAGAAAATTTCACTTTCAAACACAAGAATCAAGAGAAGCAGCAAAAGGTTAACAGGAAAGAGAAATCATAAGGGACTAATTAAAGTTGAACTGTTTACATTTCTACATGTAAAGATAATATTTTTAATCCTTGAAACTTCTCAATATTTGGATAGTTGGAGGGATTCTACACATATAGACAGAGGGCATAAGGTGAGTTGAATAGATAGGGATGATATCTAAAAAAGCAAAATTAAGGGATACAGGCTAGGGGAGGAGAAAACTCCTCTCCCTTGATTATGCCACCTTGGAGGAACTAAGAACTTACAAGTGGCTAGAATATACCCTTCACTTGACAAAGGACTCAAAATTCAAATAACTGGCTGGGAACATGCCCAAAACATGGGGGAAAATAAGATTACAGAAGGTGACTTTCTTGGTGAAAAAGTATTTTCTTTCATCCTTTCAGGTTAGAAAAAACAAAGCATATCATCAGAAGAAGACATAAAAGTTAAGGCTTCTACATCGAAAATCTTCAAAAAATATGTGATGGTCTCAGGCCATGGAAGAGCTCAAAAAGGATTCTGAAAATCAAGTAAGAGAGGTGGAGGTAAAAATGGGAAGAGAAATAAGAGTGATGCAAGAAAATCATGAAAAGTGAGGCAACAGCTTGCAAAAGGAGACCCCAAAAAATGCAGAAGAAAATAAGACCTTTAAAAATAGAACAAACCAAATGGCAAAAGACGTCCAAAAATCCCATGAGGAAAATAATGCTTTAAAAAGCAGAATTAGTCAAATGGAAAATGAGGTTCAAAAACTCATTGAAGAAAATAGTCCTTTAAAAATTAGAATGGAGCAGATGGAAGCTGGTGACTTTATGAGAAACCAAGAAATTATCAAACAAAACCAAAACGATGAAAAAATAGCAGACAATATGAAATACCTCACTGGAAAAACAACTGACCTGGAAAATAGATCCAGTGGAAAAAATTTAAAAATTATTGGTCTACCTGAAAACCATGATCAAAAAAAGAGCCTGTATATCATCTTCCAAGACATTATCAAGGAAAACTACATTAATATTCTAGAGCCAAAGGGTAAAATAGAAATGAAAAGAATTCACTAATCACCTCCAGAAAGAGATCCTCAAAAGAAAACTCCCAGGAATATTGTAGCCAAATTCCAGAGTTCCTAGGTCAAGGAGAAAATATTCCAACCAGAAAGAAACAATTCAAGTATGGAGGAAATACAATCAGGATGACACAAGATTTAGCAGCTTCTACACTAAGGGATCGAAGGGCTTGGAATATGATATTCCAGAGTTCAAAGGACATAGGATTAAAACCAGCAATCACCCACCCAGCAAAACTGAGTATAACACTGCAGGGGGAAAACTGGAATTTCAATGACATAGAGGACTTCCAAGCTTTGTTGCTGAAAATACCGGAGCTGAATAGAAAATTTAACTTCCAATTACAAGAATCAAGAGAAAAAGGAAAATGTAAACAGGAAAGAGAAACCTTAAGGGACTCATTAAATTTGAACTGTTTCATTCCTTCATGGAAAGATGTTATTTGTAATTCACGAGACCTTTTTCAGTATTAGGGTAGTTAGAGGAAATATATATATATATATATATATATATATATATATATATATGTGTGTGTGTGTGTGTGTGTGTGTGTGTGTGTGTGTGTGTGTGTGTAGGTGTGTATGGGTATATACGTATCTTTATATTATATGTGTGTGTGTGTGAGAGAGAGAGAAAGAGAGAGAGAGAAAGAGAGAGAGAGAGAGAGAGAGAGAGAGAGAGAGAGCGAGCACAGGATGAGCTAAATATGAAGGGAGAATACCTAAAAAAAAAAAATTTACTATTGAATGTAATGTACTAGGAGTAAGAGAAAGGGAGAGGTAGAATGTAGCAAATCATTTCACATAGAAGAGGGAAGAAAGAGCATCTACAATGGAGAGGAAAGGGAGGAGATGAAAGAAAATAATTGAGCCTTATTCTCATGAGATTTGGCTTAAGGAGGGAATAACACACACTCCATTGGATATGGAAATCTATTTTACTCTGCAGTAAGGCAGGGGGGAAGGGGATAGGAGAGGGTAGATAATAGAAGGGATAACAAATTAGGGAAAGGGATAATCAGAAGCAAATACTATTGTAGGAGGATAGGTCAAGGGAGAGAATGGAATAAATGAACGTCAGGATAGGACAGAGTGAAATGAGGTTATTCTTTTGCAACATAAATATTATGGAAGTGCTTTGCATTGTTACACTTTTATGACCTATATTGAATTGCTTGTTTTCTCAGTAAGAGTGAGTGGGGAGGAAGGGAGACAATATGGAACTCAAAGTTTTAAAAATGAATGTTAAAAATTGTTTTAGCATGCAACTGGAAATTAAGCTATACAAGCAATGAAGTATAGAAATCTATTTTGCCCTACAGGAAAACAGAGGGGAAGGGGGATGCAATAATGATGGGTAACAGAAGGGAGGACAGACTGGAGGAAGGGGTGGATGGGTTACATGCTATCCTGGGGTGGAGGTGGGGAGAGATGAGGAGAAAATTTTAAATTCAAATTGCTGTGGAGGTAAATGTTAAGTATTGAAAAATAAATAAATTTTATATATATATATATATATATATATATTTTAAATGTCAGAGTTTGTTTCTTGCCTTTCAAAATATATCTATCTATCATTTTCTACATTTACTTCAGCTCCATCTAAGAGGTATTGATATAAACCTGGTATCAACACAATCAGTAGAAAATGGGCACCTGAAACTATATATACATGCATATTCTTGGCTATATATTGCAATAATCTTTTATCAATTCCCCTTTGCTCTAATGTCATATTCCTCTCTGAATATATCCCTTTCCTCTCTGGTGTGCATATCTTGTAACAAAGGTAGAAAAAAACAGTTCAGCAAAACCAATCAATATCTAAATTTAGTGATATGATCCATATCTTACAGCATACATGATATTCCACACCTGAAGTTCCCCTCCTTTGCCTTTACACAGAATAGAGGCACATTTTCTCCACCCTTTTCTGAGTCTAAGCTCAGTCAAACTGAGACTAGCATTTTGTTTCATTTTTTTTTCTCTTTCAGTTGCTGTAATTATTGTGTGAACTGTGCAGAATTACTGATTCTGCTAACTTCACTTTATAGCAGTATCCATATTATGTCAGTCTTTTCATGCTTCCCTGAATTCTGCATCTTTGTCCTTTCTTACAGCATGGCACATTATGCTATATTTCTTAACATTATGTGAATATTCCAGTTTGTTCAGTTTTTCCCCATTAAATGAGCATCTACTTTGTTATTAGTTCTTTACTACCACAAAAATCATCATATTATTATAATGAACATATTATCCTTAATTATACATTAAATTATTGTGCAATTACAAATATTTTGGTTTATAGAGTTCTGGTATTTCCATCTTTGACTTCTTTGAGTTGTATGACTAGCAGTGGAATGTCTGAATCTGAGGCATGTATATTTTAATCACTAATTAGCATAATTCCAACTTGCTTTTGAGAATGATTGTACCAACTCCCAGTTTTGCCAAAAGCATATTAGTGTATTGGCTAAATGTCCCCTGGGAGAAATGAAACTATGTTCTCTATGATGACACAGCCATTCTTTCTTGGACAATGTTGAACCTAGTAAATAACAATCATTAATGAAAAATCCCATACAAGAATAGCAGTCCTGTGAGTAGATTTCTAAGATAGTAGTCACAACAATGAAAGACTTGGCAGGAAGAAGTGGTACAATAAGGGAGATTATCAACAAGAAAGAGAGAGGATGATATGTGAAAAATAAATCTTTGTACTTTAACACGAGCTTGGAAGGTTGATAAAGGGATAGGAAAGACTTTTGAAAATACCTTTGATCAATATGAAAAAGTTCCATTCTTCTTTTGGGTCTTTGACAAGCTGTGTGGTCCCTCTTGTGATAGAGAGAAGATTGATAAACAGACAGGCTCTGTCTTGAAGGCTGCCTGTGCTATCTGGATCAATTAATCTTGCTCGAGTAAGTCAGCCTTAATATTTCTGCTTGGCACAGGCCATTCATCAGGGGCCATCGATCCATCACATAGCATCACACAATGAACTTGGAGAGCGTGCCAATGCCACATGACTCCATGCCTCCGAGTCAGCACAAGACAGCATCCTTCAGGGTAATTATTTGTACTTACCTTAAAAGAGAGAATCTGAAGGGTTTCGTGATGAATGGCACTGATTCTTATGAAGACATCAAAAAAGGAGACTTGTTCTTCTCCTGATAAAAACCTTGTCTATTTGGATAAATAAAGCTAGAGCCTCTTGGTTATCAGTCTTACAATGGGCTCCTCTCAACACAACAAGGTACAGAGGGTTATTAGGTAGATAAACTGAGGCTTACCTACTTTTACAGGCAGATAGTGAGCTATAAGACCTGTGTTCACTTTCGATGTGCCTGATTTCACAGAAGAAACTCCCCAAATCTCCAGGTTCTCAAATAATTGGCAGGGGTGCAATAGTCTTGATAGATTTTTGTCTTATTTCAATAGCCAATAATCACAGCCTAGTAAGAATGAGCCTGTAATGGCACTGACATCACTGTTTTAGCCATTTGACTATATTTCTTTCCTTTAGGAGAAGATACTGAATCAGCAAGGTAGTGTAATGGATGGAGCACTGGGCTTAGAGTCAGGAATACCTGAGTTCAAATTCATCTCCAAATGTTTACTAAATCTGTGTGAGTCTGGAAAAGTTGCTTACTTTCTATTCGACTGTTGCTGCTAAAGATTGAAATGTTTATTTAAAATCAACAATTTCAATGTTTAAAACTACAGGCTAGAGAAATTTTTTTAAATAACATAAAAATGATAACTCATGGTAGTAGCTTGATTGTATTCTGTCAGGCAGCTCTTATAGATCACAACAAATCTACTTCATTTATGAGAATCGTCATTATAATTCCAAGAGCTATTGTAGAGAGGCCAAAGCAAAGACTACTTGATTCCAAGAAGAGTCGCTTGGAAACGTAGCCAACAGTGATAAGTACTAGACTAATTAAAGCAGTTATGGCCATCATTCCTCTGAGAATTAAGCTACAGTAACCCTTTGAAAGATATTTCTGGAGGCAAAGAAAATGGCAGACTAAATCCATGCAAATGGAAGCAACTGATTGATGAACAATACTAAAAGTTTCAGTGAGCATTCAATCATTGCAACAGTAACAATAGCACTGATATTTTACAGTTGTAGTCTCAATCTGCGATGGCAACAGCAAGAAGTTATGGTCTGAAAACCCTAAGACAGATATGAAGACCTCTTAAATACTGGCCTTTGTGTTCTAGCAGTTCAGTGTGACTGAGAAAAGAATGACTGTGCAATTAAGAAATTCATCCTTTGCATAAAGTTTAAGACCAGCCCTTGTCACACCTGTTGTTATGATCTGCTTGACATGGAACACATTAGAACGAATATCTCTCCTATTCTACTGCCACAGCAAGGTGAAATACATTGGAAAAAATGAGAAATACCCATACCTCATCAGCTAGAAATGTGTGCAAGTATCATTGACCACTGATATAAGCAAACTATGAGTGCACATTAAATGGATGGAATACGTGAATTCTTTCCTTATGCACAATAAAGTTATCACAACCAAAAAAAGGAAATAGATGTCACTAATTATTGCCAAGGAATTCATATTGATTATCAATGACACTATCAGCTCCAAGTCACATGATAATATATCGCCAAGCAGTTTATGTTTTGAGGTTACTGAGGAAAAAATTCCTATTTGATTAGAATCATTTGATAAGAACCATTAGAACTGGAGGTTTGTAATACTTTCTATGGGAGTTGAGATAAGAAGTCAGTTAGGGAGGAACAAAAGTGTTGGTTTCATCCCAGTGGAAGTTGGATAACAGGAATTCAAAATGAACCTAGTCCACAAAGTTGTATGATATCTTCCTACTTCATTCAGCAGCACAGGTAGGATGGTTAGAACAATCTAAGGCTAAGTTTTGACAAGAGATGTATCATAAGGAGATAGGAGATGTAAGAGCAGAGGACAGTTCAGGGTTGAATTAACTAACTTTGAACTCAAGATTGGTAAGAGAAAGGAGAGAAATCAAACCAAGGGAAAAGGTTTGATAGAGTAATGATAGGTGGGGAGGATTTGGGGAAAGTAATAAAGATAATAAAATGGATTAGGAAGAGTGAGGCATGGGCCAAAATAGAATAATAGAAGGTTGTGATCAAATAAAGATGTGTCAAAAATTTGAAGTGGAGCACTTAAAGGGAATGATGAGATCCAAGGTATGACCATACCTTGGAAGATCTGAAGTGGAATAAGAGAAGAGATTATGGCATTTAAGGAGCTTATGTAATATGAGAGAGCATTAATATGCTTGTGTATGTGCCCTAATACAAGGGAAGGGGGTGTCAGAGAGTGATGGAAGATATTGAGACAGGTGCTGTACTACTTGACATGACACAGGAGCTAATGTACAGGATTGCCATTAATTGTTTTCTTGAAGCAAAAAAAAAAAAAAAAAAAAAAAAAGCAAAAAGCACCTCCATTCCATGAGTCTTGTTATTGTGGTTCCCTTCTTGTACTTTTAAGACAGGGAGATTCTCAAGGAACAAGAGTGTCTCCTTCCCCTAATGATTCATTAGCCCCTTCAAACTGTTCAAATGCAATTAACTTTTCAGGCTTATCTTGTTTCTTTTATTTGCATTTCAAAGATCATATCCATGTCTGGTTTTCTAAGTAGGAATGTTTGAAAGGTCTCTATTCTATTAAAAACTCATTTTTAACCCTTGTGAAGTTATTCTTTGTTTTGCAAGATAAGTTAATATTGGTTCAAACATTTTTCTTTACTGCTTTATATAACATTCCTTTTTTTTTCTTTTACCAGCAATAATTACTGTAGTCAGGTGAGATCCAGACAGCAGTATTTTGGTGGTGGTGGTGGTGGATGGTGGTGGTGGTGGTATATGTATTTGTGTGTGCAAGTGTGTATGTGTGTGTGTTTGTTTCTCTCTCTGAGTCTTTGTCTCTTTGTCCCTATTTCTTCTTCTCTGTCTCTATCTCTGTTTCTGTTTTCTGTCTCTGTCTGTCTCTATCTGTCTCTGTCTGCATTTCTACTACTACTACTACTACCACTACTACTACCACTACTACTACTACTATTTACAGCACTTTTCTTTGACCCAAATCCTATTAATTTTGGTTATCAAATGTCTAGTTGTGCTAAATTTCTGGTTTCTTCCAGGCAGTGATCCACACGGATTCTATTTTTCTTTTTTCCCTCTGGTTCCAATATTTCTGAGTAGTTTTCTTATTTTCTGAAAAACAGTATCCAAGGTTTTTGTTTGGTTGTGGCTTTCTGGAATTGAAATAGTTTTTAAATTATTCTCCTCAGTTTATTGTAAAATATTAATCAAATATTAATATTTGATAGTGATAATATGGGAAAATATTAATCAAAATAGTTTAAAGAAAATTAATGGCAGGGATAAAGTACTAACTGGAAATAGGAAAATATAATAAATGTTTAAAGTGATATTAAAGAAACAAATGAAGGAAAGCATGAGCCTAGTGCTCATGGACTGATATATGAATTAGACTAAAAAGTCCAACAAATGTCTTTGTATGAACTGTTCTCTTGGTTCTGCTCACTTCCCTATGCATCAGTTTATAGAAGTCTTCCTACTTTCCTCTGGAACTTCCCATGTCCTTTCTCACGATACCACAATATTCCATCACATCTATATACCACGATTTTTATCCATTTCCCAAAAGGTGAACATCCCTTTAGTTTCCAGTTTTGTAACTACCATAACAAGTATTCAGACACACATGCACACACACTTTCTTTCATTGATCTCTTTAGGGGATATTCCTAAATAATGGTATTATTAGGCCAAAATATATAAACAGTTTAGTAACTTTTGGGATATTGCTCTAAATGATTTTCAAGAAAAGCTATACCAATCCATAGCTCCACCCACAGTTTGGAAATGTACCTGGTTTCTGATTTCTCAAAATTTTACAGTATTAATAAAAGCAAAATTTTATTTTGCATAAATGAAAAGCAGGAAATGAGACAAATTCAATAGTAAACATTTACGTACCAGATGGCTCCACTTCAAAACTCACAAAGGAACTTAGCTAACTAAGAGAAGATATAGGTAAAGCAAAATCATAATAGGAAACCTTAATGTTTCTCTCTCAAACAGAATAAAATTAAAAGAAAATTAAATTAAAAAGAAAACGGTGAACTGAAGAAACTATTGGAAAATTTGAAGCTGACATACTTATGACATCTTTTGAATGGGAACAGTGAGGTGGTTCAGTAGATAGAGCCACGCCTGAAATCAGGAAGACCTAAAATCAAATCCAGCCTCAGGCACTTACTGGCAATGTGACTCTTAGGGGATGACTTACTCGACATTTGTCTCAGTTTCCTCATCTGTAAAGTGGGGATAATAACAGCATCTACTTCCCAGGGTTCTTGTGATGATTAAATGAGATAGTATTTGTATAGCACTTGGTATACAGAGCCTGGCACATATTTTACACTATATAAACGTTAGCTCTCATCATCATCATCATTAGAACTCTATAACTCCATGTTAGATAAATCTGAAAGAAACTGTTACTAAGGAAAGAATTCCTATTTGATTAAAACTGTTGGAAAAAACTGGACAGGAAAACAGGATTCTAGCACAACTTTAACTTAATATCTTATACCATATTCCATAATAAATTCAAAATAGGTACATGATTTGAATATTGAAGATTCCATAAAAATTAGGAAAGAAGCAGATTACATACCTGTCACAGATATGGGCAAAGGAATGAATTCTTAACCAAAAAAAGAGAGAAAGATGATTTCAAGAGATAGTATAGATAATTTTAATTACATAAAACTTAAAAGCTTTTGCACAAATAAGATTAATGAAGCCAAGATAAAGGGGGAATGGATGACTGGGAAAACTATATAAAATAACTGGTAAGGATTTGCTTTGCAAGATACATAGGCAACTATCAGAAATATATTAAATGAAGTCATCATCCAATAGAGAAGTAGTCAAATGAATAGACAATTATCAAAAGAATTGGAGATTATTAACAGCCACACGAAAAAATTATCTATGTCACTAATAATAAGAAAAATTTGAATTCATACAATCCTAAGGTTTTACTGTACCCTCGAAAATCAGCAAAAATACGAATTGTGAATGTCAGAAGAATTGAAGAAGGTTAAGCACGTTAGTGCATTATTGGAGCTGTGAATTGTACAATTCAGAAAACACTTTGGAATCAAGGGAAATTACTAAAATGTCCCAAGATTCAACAGGTAGGGGTAGACCCTAAGGGCATTATTGACAAAAACAAAAGACTCCATGTACACTGGGATAATTATAGCAGCATATTTTTGGTAGCAAATAACTGAATTAAAAATAGATGACTGTTGTTTGCGAAATGGAAAGAAACTGTGGCAACGAACACATTGTCTTTTTCTGTGCACAGTAGATTGCTGATATGTCAGTAGGAATTCTTTTACCTTACCTGAATCAGAGTTATAACATAGGTCAATTTTACATTCTTAGTAGATTCTACCCACACATACACACACACACACACACACACACACACACACAAAGTCACAATTTTTTTTAAATTCTTTACTTAAAACATTTTTTAAAAGAGGGTTTCTATAAATGGAATACATAAAGTGGTTTCTGCATGAAGCATGAATCTCCATTTCATACTTTTTACTTTTCAAAAAGAACATAAATTCTACAAATTACTTTCAGAACTGCCCTGTTTATCCATACTTCCTTCCAAATTTCTATAGGTTTTAAAGATATTTCAATGATCCTCTTTTTTTCTCCATAATTATTAACCCATTTCCCAAGCTCCTGCTTAATACCATAAAAACTGTGACAAGTTAGAATGTTAAAGTAAAATGAAATTATACTATGACTATATTTTTTAGAAGTATATCTTTTTTTTTTACCTTAAATCTGTCACCTCTCTGTCAACAGGAGAGTAACATGGTTCATCATCAATGGTCCTTTGGAAATATTGCTGGTCATCAAATTTCTTAAATCTTTCAAAGTTGTTTTTCTTTATAATATTGCTTTCTATGTACAAATTATTCCTCTGACTCTTCCTAATTCACTGTGTCAATTTATTCTCAGGATTCTATTAAATTGTCTCTTGTTATTTCTTAGGGTACAAAGAACAGATGTGAAAAGATACTTCGCATATCATATCATACAGTCCCCAATTGTCTAAGAGACAATTTGAGGTAAACTCTTAGATTCTGGTTATTTTTCCCCTTTCTATATCTCCTTTGAAATCAGAAAATTTGTTTTGCTTGCGACTAATCTGTCCATATCATCATTCCTTCTCTTAATGCTCCTCTCCTTATTCCCACTTCTTTCTCTTTTGAATGAGATACATTTCTACAAGGAAGTATCATATGTTAAATTTCATTTCTTTCAATTTAGAGTGGGGTGTAGCTGTTGCTGAGTTAACATTAATAATAAAAAACATTATGATGGTTCTCCTACCATGATCCCATGAATAATAATATAACATTGCAAACATCTTTTTATCCATTAGGTTCATACAAGGTGTTCAAACACTTTTGGTTTCTTTTTTCCTTTGATGTGACTAGCATAATTTCTCATTAATTTAAATATAACACTCTATTTTTATTTACTCAAAGAAAAAGTCAATGCTCCAAATTAATATTCACTAAAAGAAAATGATGTTGTGAGATTTTATACAGGAAATGAATAAATGGGAGTTTGCTCATTACAGCAATGGTATTTATTCAAGTTACCCTACATCGTTCACTTTTGCTAACGTTATAGAGATTGTACTGTTCTTTTTTTTTTTGTCTTTTTCTCTCTTGGGCAGAAAAGTTACTAGAAGATTCAGTTGACCTGTCTATTTCCATGTCTGCTTCTCTAGCTGCTCAAAGGTGGGTTGGTAGATTTCAAATGGAAGGTCTTTAAATTCACTAGCAGTATTTCAGGAAATCTGGTGGGATCTTTTTTCAATAGGTTTCAAAGTAGCCTTCTCTTCTTCGTGGTTTGGAGAAGATATTTTAGTCACTGAGGATGAAAGTCTTTAGGTAACTTAAATCTATTAACAGCATTTCTCCATCTTCTCCACAAGAATATTATGATGTACAATTCATCTTATCTAGTAGTAGAGTAATTTTGTCAAAAAAAAAAAAAAGAAATTAGGTTTGTCTATCATGACCTATTTGTGGAAGCACAACCTAACCTTTTGGTAATTACTCCTTTCCTTTCTAAATGTTTTCAAATCATCCTTTTGACAATTCATCAGATTTATCTGTTTGAATATAAATTCATTTCAAGTAGAAGTTGTTTCTTTGATTGCATTTGTACCCCCTATCCTTAACACAAAACCATCAGTTAATTAATACTCATTGATCCATTTGAGACTTTTCCTAAGAAATTAAATTAAACTCCATCATCTAGTGGCTAGCTAGGTGGTGCAGTGCATAGAGTGCTGAGCTCTATCTATATCATCTTCCTGAGTTTAAATCTAACCTCAGATACTTACTAGATGTGTGACCCTGTTTGTCTCTATTTCCTCATCTATAGAATGACCTGGAGAAAGAAATGGCAAACCACTCCAGTATCTTTGCCAAAAACACCCCATAAAGGGGTCATGAAGAAGCAGACATGACTGAAAAGCAAAGAATAATCTTTGATCTATCATTAGTAGAATTTTCTTTACTTTTTTTTTGAAAACCAGAACATTTGCCATCCTCCAACTTTGTAGCGCCTCTGCAATTTCCCATGACCTTTCAGATATCACAGTGGTTGGCTAAATCATAACATCTCCCAGTTGATTCATTTCCTGAGGATCTCTGTTATCTGAATCACGTAAGCTAAATGCACCAAGTTCAACTAGGTGCTCTCTTATTCTCTCTTTACTTATCTTGAATATTAATTCCCAGTCATTTTTGTTACATCAGAGAAAGCAGAAGCAGAGGAAAAGTTAAGTATCTCTGCTTTCTGTCTGTTCTTAGTTATCATTGCTTCATTCACCCCAAACCAAAGAGGTGCATTCTTTCTTTAATCCTCCTTTTCCATAGAAAAAAGCAAAAGAACTCCCCAAAATGCATCAAAATGGAACAAGACTAAATTGTAAAAGCCTTTTAGCATCCTCAGAAGCTACGTTTTACAGGTTTTCCTTTCAGTTAAAATTTAATTAATGTAAGCAAAATATATTTTATTATTAAAGAAAAATTATATTTTGTGTTCTAAAATGCATAAAATTTAACTTTTTAAAGGTGTTGGGAAAACATTTTAACTAAGGATGTAAAACTGCATTTGGCTTGGGAAGATTTAAATATTATAAATGGAAAAAATATTTAAGCTAAAATTTTGGAATTAGGAAGTAAGGAATTTTAAATTAAATCAAACTAAGTCATAATATTGGAAATTAAATATTTAGTTAAACAATGCTACACAAAACTGAGAAGTTAGAACTTTGGATTGAAAGTAAAACTATATGAAACCCATCCAAAACAAAACCTTTTGCATCAAACTACAAAAGTAAAAGAGGGCTTCTTGCTTTCAAAAGATTGTAATTTCAGCCTTGAGAATTGAGGTTCCATAAATAATTATGTCTTTTCCTTACAATATTTAAGACACTGCAACAGTTATTTTTAATATTCTTCTTGTTTCTTATTCAAAGGGTTTTTTTTTAATTAGACCCTACATCTTTAAAATAAAGTTAGCAGAAAATCATCAGAATCCTGATGTAGCCATCATAAATATTCTTTCTTTTGTTTGTATTATATTAAAGCTTAAGTTTTAACTATTTATGTGACAAAGTTCTCACAACAATTTCTGTGATGGACAAAGGCTTCAACTTACAATGAAGTAAAAATAATTAATGCTTTTTATAATTGCAGATTGAATCATTTAATGATACATAGAGTATATGCATTATAGAAAGGTGTGTGGGCTCGCTCTGTGTGTGTGTGTCTGTGTGTCTGCGTGTCTGTGTCTCTGTCTCTCTCTCTGTGTCTCGTCTGAAAGTGTGCATAATTTGACAAAGTATAGTAGAGGGGAGGAAAAACTAACATTATGGGGAGAAATAGCATTTGCTGATATGAAATCATCACTCATTTTCTAAAAATTAACCCATTGCAGCAGGCATATCGAACTACCAGAAATAATTGCACTCAATAACTCTGCTTTTAATTGGCCCAAAAATATAAATTCTCTAAGGTGAAACCCCTTTTTTCCTAAGAATTGCTGAGGGAATGGTATAGTAGAAAATAAAGGTGACATGGAAAGAAAACATATCAGCAAAAAGTATTCTTAATGATGTCTCATGCTGATTTCTAGACTAGTTTAATCATGAACTCCCTGAGGACAGGGATTGTCTTTTGTCTCTTTTTTCCAATGCTTAGTATAGCACCTGACATACAGTAGGCACTTAATAAATGTTTATTGAGCGATTGATTATTGGCGGATGCCTTATTCTGTATTCTAATTTATTAACCTTTTTTCATTTGATACAACTACTGCTCATTGCCTTGTTGAAGTGTTGAGTTCTACTGGCTACATTTTATTTTTCCATGGCTAGTCCTTGGATAAGGTTTTCATCTTCTTTTCTAATCTGCTTGTTGTCTTTACTTTCTGCTTTCATTCATTTTCCCTTGTTTTATTTCTTCCTTCATTTTTTCAATACACTCTCCAAATCCTTGTAGACAATTATTCTTTTTTCTCCTGCCATCTTTTTGGGAATTTGGAATTTACAGTTATTTTATGCTGAAGTTCCTTAACCCACAGAATTTATTCTTTGTATCAGGAATTTTCTTTTGTATACTGATAGCTATGTCTTCAGTGTCTGGATTAGAATTTTATACTGGGATCTTCATCTTTACAAATTTTTAGATAAGGTAGCTAGGCCCAGTTTTGTTTCAGATGGTTTCATAGTGGGACTCAGTGTTTTGGGGTTAGGTCTTGCTACTTCTCCAATCCAGATTTTACCATCCTGCCCTTGCTCTATCTGGATCCCACCTTCCCCAGTATGGTCTGTGGCTGGGAACCCATCTAGTACTAAGCTTTGCCCCTTCTACAGCCCTGAACTGGGACCTGGAGCTGCTAGGTCCTTAGAGCCCTAATTAGACCCAGCACCTTGCCATCTTTACCTTTGGCATAGAGTCTGCTTCATGGAGTAGACTTGGGAGGGAGATTTAAGCTTCAAGTGTGTTTCCCAGAGAGCCAAGAACTGACTTTTCTCTTTCCTTCAAACCTGTCTCCCAAGGGATCATGCACCTGGTCACAGAGGCTTTCACAGCCAGGATCAGATCTCAAGTCTATATCTTAGTTGCAATGACCACTTGTACAATAGCCCTTAGCCTGTTACCAGGTAAATTGATAGCAGACTTTCTCTGTTTTTTTTTCCTTCTCAAACTACACAGGTCAAGGTCTCTTCTCTAGCAGATCTTGGTAAGTCAACGGCAGATTCTTTCCTTTTCTTTTTGATCATCTCTTCAGGACTGTCTTCAGCAGAAAGGACATATATCCCTTGGCAGATTCTAGCAGGGTTTTCCTCTTCTTGAAGATAACACCTGCTAAGTTTTTCAAGAACTGATAGTGTTTGTAGATTATGTAGGGTGCTTCAGATCTCTTCGTCCTTCATTATACTCTCCCTTGGGCAATTTCACTGTTATTACCATATTTAAGGGAAGACTCACTGAGCTGGAAGGGACCTTGACACATATCTACATTAATCCATTTGTTGTTTTACAGATGAAGAAAATAAGGCATAAAGAGTTTAAGTGAACAAGTTAGGCACAGATCTGGCATGAAAGCCCAACTTTCTTCATTCATGGCATAATTTTTTTCAGTCTATCAATTAATAATCATTTAAGCACTTAGCACGTGCCAGAAACTATATCCATTATACTGGATAAGATTAAAAGTTAATATTATATTTTATTATTTTTTAAAGTTTTAGTAAGGACTAACATTGAAAATAATGGTTGAAATTAATTACAATGAAGCTTTTTGGATTAGTAGCTGATTTCATTTATCAAGGTCCCCCTGTCCCACATCACCATACCTGTAACATTATTTCCTTCTCTCTTGTTGTTACTGTTACCAGGGGATTTTCTGATGTGCGAGAGAGAGAGAGAGAGAGAGAGAGAGAGAGAGAGAGAGAGAGAGAGAGAGAGAGAGAGAGAGAGAGAGAGAGAGAGAGAGGGAGGGAGGGAGGGAGGGAGGGAGGGAGGGAGGGAGGGAGGGAGGGGGAGAGGGAGAGGGAGAGGGAGAGGGAGAGGGAGAGGGAGGGAGGGAGGGAGGGAGGGAGGGAGGGAGAGACAGAGAGACAGAGACAGAGACAGAGACTGTAGTTTAAGTAAACTAAGAGAAAGCTAGTTTTCACTTTTGCAATATATTGCAAAAGTAAGAATTTTTTTCTTTTTTTGTTGTTTTGTTTTGTTCTGTTTTATAAAGAAAAATTGCCATCTGTTTCTATAAGTCATTTGGAGGAAATGTCAAAAGCTCATGGAAATGAGGCTTTCTCAATTGTAAATTTCCTAAAACATTTATCAGACACATAGTTATCTAATTCAATTACTATGTCTCTATAATATGTTCAAATCAAAACTTTATAAAAGAAGATATTGCTATTGAAGGTGTAGTTTTCCCCACCTCCACCCCCCAGATATTAGTGCTCCTTCTATACGTAGTATTGTCCAATGAAATATGGGCTCCTTTAGGTCAGGGATTGTCCTTTTTAAAAGTTTTTTTTTTACTTTTCATCCCCAATCTGGTTAATGGTTAAAGATGGTTAATAAATGTTGAATAGATGGATTATTTTGTAAAGTAAGAATGCCTTTTGTGATGCAAATCACACTCCCTTTTGCTTTCACCAGATTGATCTTTGTTTTAAAGATCAGATTCCCTTATATCCAGCTTGATTAATTCAGAGAACACCTCAAGTTGTAATGCCATCTGTGAGAATCTCTTTCTATTATTTTTTTAAAGTTTTAAATGAAAATTAAATTTCGACTTCCAAATTAGAAGATATTTGTAATCAGATACTTCCCATGTTTTAAGCAAGGGAAAAGAAGAAAGGGAGAAACAGTATAGAATATTGGAAAAATCCTTTAACTTGTGAGCCAGATGCCATGAGTTGAGATACCAGACTGGCCACCTATGCCTTGTGTGACATTAGCTAAATCATTTCGTGTCTTTGGGTCTCATTTCCTTATTTATAAAATAAGGGAGAGCAGGAGGCATAAATCAGATAAGATATAAGGTTCCTCTCAATTCTAATAATTGTAACCTGGGACTCAAGTCCAGGGAAATTTGCATAAGACTCTCCTCATTGATCAAAAAGACTTTTCCTTGATGAAGCAAGCCTGTGGAAGGGATGGAACAGAGGAGAGCTAGGCAGAAGAGAGATCTTTTTTTTTCCCAGTTCCCAGAGAGAATGCATGTGGTTTCAGACTCTCTTCAGGTAGAGGTCCTTAGAGGGAGAGAAAACTTCCAGGAATAAACCAACATGCAGAGGATCTGACTCCTCAATGTCCCTGACACTTTGGGTAGGTAAGCTGAGATATATCACCCCTAACAGCGGGGCTCATTAACTCTGTATATTGTGTGTTGTCTATTATATTCTAAGCTACAAAACTTCTTTGATTGCTATTTGATGTCATCTTGGACAAATGAGTTTATTCTCTCTTCCCTGGTCTTCATATAACTGACATTTGACTGGGAGCCAAGTCTTCAGATATAACTTGCAGCACTGAATCCTAGTTAAAGGCATAATCACCAAAAATGCAGCTTGAACCTAAAAACTATTTCCCCTAGACTAACAATATTAAGAAGCCAGATAGATACAATTCTAGTCCAGCATCTCCTCTGAGGGGAGCAGAATGGTCAGCCTATTATGGCCCAATATCTGGGCATGAGTCAGTCTACCTTAGAGGGGAAGGGTACAACTCTAGAGATTTCTGTTCACACCTCATGATCTACATTTATACACACCCACGTGGAAAGACGCACAACCTATATGTGCCATACACACACATGTACATTTACACAGACACACACACACATAAACATGAAGTCTGTGGAATCCAGTTTAAAGTAATCATAGCAGCTTTACTCAACAAACTAACCTCAAAAGCTGAATTGATGTTTATTAATGAATAACTTCCCTTCACCAATTATCCAAGAATTCTTATACTCCAGCATCTGGGGGCCTGGATAAAGAAAATATGGGAGCTGTGGTTCCTCTGGCTAGCAAATGGAATCTCCAGATGCCAAGGCAAAGAAGATTATTCTTCAATAATAACAGCAGTATCTGTTTATTTGGTCTGTTCCATAGGAAGCTTGGAAATTGCCTGGGATACAGATCGCATAAGCTGGGCTCCTGCAGAGGCTTTTAAAATACCTTTTTTTAAAAAAAAAATTCAAAGTAGATCTGTTTATTGAATAAATAATATTTTTTCTATTGTGCCCATGAATAATAGACTGGTTTGTTAGTATAGAGGTAGAATGTGTATCTAAGAAGATACGAAGCCCAATGAATTAAATTTATCTGATCACTTATGAGAAAGTATCATCAGTAAGTTAGAACGCAGTTTGGGAAGTCAAAACTTGAGGAACTATACCTGAATCATTCTATAACTTTTGTCAACTACATTGGGAGGACTAGATTTCATTCTTCTCTATAACTTAGAGATAACAATAATCTGTACACACGCATTTCTATGAGTTTACCATTTGGGAAGAGAGGCACCATGTTGGAATAGAGAGAGAGTAGGTCTCAAAGCCAGAATAACCTCAGTTCATAACAAGGATATGCTGGAGGATATGTTATCAATTTTTTTGATAAAATTAGCTCCCAAGAGCCAATTATTAAATTATTATTAAGTGAGAACATTTTACACCTCCAATTTGTTTTATTGTTTTGTTGATTATCTCAACTTGAGAAAACTATGGATAAGATATTGATAATACATATTAAACTTAAAATTGTGTCTTATATACATTTTTAGAGAGCAAGTTGTTAAATATTGATCAGTACAGCTTTGCAGAGTAATCATATAGATTGCAGAGATATCAACCTGTCTTGTTAAAGGGAGTTTTCTCAAGCAGTAGACTCTTACACCAGTCCCTCTAACTTTCTTTAGTATACATAGATGTTTTAGGAAAATCCAATTAGAAGTATAAGATAATAGCAAATATTATCTAAATGAAAAAATGTCCCATTGTAGTTTACAAGCAAAAGATGTGAGTGAAGGAAAGGGACATTTAAGGGTGCCTTTAGGAAACAACAGGCAGATAGTTTAAAAAGCTAATCTCCAGGGAGGAGCAGTATACTTATGTGTCCCAAAGCCAGCAATTTCATATATGTTCCTGGGCCACTTACAAACGGCTGCCTTAGTAAGTCTAATCACATGTGCCCACTGCAGAAGGAGCAAGCAGTAAGGTATGACCAACCACTCGGCCTGACGATTCGCCCACAGCGTGATAGCAACCAATCCAAGGGAAGTCAGGTATTACAAAGATTTTTGATTATTACCTTCATTCCCTGGTCAAAAGGGAACTTGTGCCCAGGTACCTTTGACTCTAAATAAAGGTGTACTATTAAATGACTGGCATGTTTGGTGTCTTCTTGCTTATCAATACTAGAATATCCAGGTGCCCTTGTGCATGCGTTCAGGGAAAGGGGAAATACTGGGGGAAAGCAGATTGAGAACCATTCATTGGAGAACAGACCCTTGAAAGTTTTCCAGTCTTTGAGAAAGGGTCAGCCAAGGCTCCTCAAAAGGAGGCCATGTGCCCATCTCTCTGTCAATAATGCTTAGCATACTGAGTTTGTTTTAGCAGACAGATGGTGGATGAAGCGACATTATGACCAGTGTGGAAATCGCCATCATGTAAAATGTTTCCACTGGCTGTCAGGCTCCTCTGTGACCTCTCAGCCTCCCTAGCATACACTGCCCACTACAACTTTGCTACTCAGAATGTAGCTCCCATTACTTAGCAGAAAGCATAGTGAGGAATTTTGATTGATTTGCCTTTCTCAAATATTTTCCATTCCATTCTCACTTTAGGATGCCAACCATCCAACAGGTTCACTGATATTACTGCCAGCCATTACAAAATAAAGGCTATAATTAAACCATCAAATTGGCTTAAATTGCTTTAGTATGCAAAAAAGATCTTCCTTCAACCTTTTAAGCTAGATGATTAATTTTTCTCTAGAGTTTAAAAATCAAGTTGAAATTTACATTTGATCTCTGTTCCAAACATGGTAAATAAAAGCATGAACTGAATTTGCCTCTCCAACATTCATGCGGTAAGAAAGTTCATCCGTAACATCTCTCCTTCTCCACTATCCAGGAACTTTGCTTGAGAATTACTTTCACTCATATTCTCTGAATCTGTTTCCTTATTCAAAATTTAAAAAAAGAAAAGTTGGGGCTAAGTCCCTTCCAGTCCTAACATTTGATGATCTTACACAGTAGAAGTAATAATATTTTCACTTCCTTCTCCACAAGGGTAATACATAACTTTGTAAATTGTGAAGTGTTCTATAAAGGTGAATTAATGGTGCTGTTAATATTTGTCATTATTATCATAATAAGTTGGTTCTCTTGCCAGATATGCATCTGGAATAGGTGCTTTGTAGAAAACTCCTATGATACAAACTAAAGGAAAAGTGAAACTGTTATAATATCGTCTGAATACCAAGATGACTACCTGTGATAATCACAGGCTCTTATAAGAATGGAAAAATTGAAATGGGTCCTGTAATTTAGAGCAGGAAGTGGGAGGTAATGGGAGGTTAATGTGGTAAAAGTCTAAGTATCACACTAGCACAAACTGGCCCTGTGACCTTAAGTAATTCTCTTGACTTGGCCAGGCCTTGGATTTCTCATCTATAAAATGGAGTCCTACTTGGACATCCTATTACACAGAGTTCCTATTACAAGTAAGAGGAGTATTTTGTGAGCCTTAAGGTATTATATAAATGTTTATTTTTGTGCTTGTTGTTGTCAATCAAAAGGCCCCCCATGTGTGACATCCACATGAATTCAACCAACAACATGTTAACAAAGAAACACCTATTTCCATGTTTAAGTCATGCAAATTTGTCTATAAAAGCAGAGAGGCTTATCATCACAGCTCAGGACCTTTTTCTTGCCACTGGAAATAATAGAAAGATAATTCTTAAGGAGAACATACATTAATTAATGAAGATCCCCTAGATTGTGAGTTCCTCCATTAGGCTAAACTGATTACTGGTGCTTCCATTAAACTAGACTGTGAGATCCTCCATTGGACTAGACTGTGAGTTCTTCTATTATACTAGATTGTGAGCACCTCCATTAGAAGACCCATTATTAGATTGTGAGCTCCTTGAGAGCAGGAACAATCTTTGGCCCTTTTTTATATCCCCATCACTTAGCATAATGCCTGGCATATAGTAAGTGTTTTATAAATGTTTGTTAACTGACCTATTGAATATAAAGCAAGAAAATGGTAGAAATTGCACAACATATCACTTCAGGAAACAAAAATGTAATACCTACTGAATCCCTAGCATAACACCCTCCTTAAAGTATGCCTAGTGTTCATTCCAGTCAAAAGCAGGAAAACATAAGGTGGATCTGCTTCTAGACCAGAAAGACTGAATGACTGTTGCTCCCTCCCCCAGTTCAGAACAGGAAAAGGTGTCCCTTGATTTTTTCCTTTGGCAATGATGACTCAGGGTGTCTTGCTCTGTGATGAAGAGAGTCTAATTGTTTGTTGAGTGAAGGCTCCATGGATATACAATAGGGGCAGTTCCCACCCCCAGGGTGTCTTCTTCTTGTCATACTTGAAGGAAGATTCTCTAAACTGCAGGAGGTTGTAGGAAGGGGAGAGGACAGAAAGATAGTCTCCCACCATGAGCTCATGGCCTCCTAGGCAAGT
Source organism: Notamacropus eugenii (assembly GCF_028372415.1). Taxonomy (NCBI): domain Eukaryota; kingdom Metazoa; phylum Chordata; class Mammalia; order Diprotodontia; family Macropodidae; genus Notamacropus; species Notamacropus eugenii. The sequence goes on from NC_092878.1 coordinate 147,348,505, forward strand.
TTGTGACTGGCTTGGAGTATCTTTCTATTTCTGCTGTCTTTCCTTTGATACATAATCTAATGAGACTTCAAAAGGCAGCTAGCCACAATTCCTTCCCAGACATATGAGCAGCAGAACAATACTAGAGCAGCTGCAGGAGCAACTTCAGCAAAGGTAGACCAGTCAAAATGGAGATGTTTATACAGAGACCACTGGGAGATCTCATTTTGGTTTTGATGGATATGTACTTAGGATAGTTGAAATGCAAAAGGCAAAAAGGCAAAAATGGCCTTTTCCTTAAAAATTGTAAGTATCCTAAAGAGGTTGGGATAGTAGTCTCTTGGATGATTGTTATCTTTCTATGATATTATGCACCCAAACCTGAAAGCAGTCCACAAACTAAAAGTCAATTAACCTCCTAAGCGCATATAATACACAGAGGACCCAAATGCTCTTTTGAACATTCAACAAATTCTGGGAATCAGAATTCCATCAAAGATAAAACAATAGCCCACAATCACTAGACATAATGTTGATCTAAAAAATTTTAGAGCCTCCAGTCTCCAAACTACAGAGAATGAAAAACTTTCAAAATATAGTGATTTAGCCACAGAATCAGATCAGAGATGTGTGAGGACAGGATAAGGTATCTATCATCCCTATTCTGAAGATGCTCTCAATGAGTCTATTGGAGATGAGTTGCTGTCAAAATAAATTTATTCAATTATAAAAGCAGGTATTTGAACCATCTGTGCCATAGTATTTAGAATATTGAATATATACAAATAATAGTAGTCTAGTCTCTTGTCCCAGAATTGTTTCTATCTCAACCCAATCACAAATCTGAAAAGGACAAGATCACCAACACTGACAGCAGTGGCAGCAGCAAGGTGCCATAGAGATGAACTCTAAGGAAAACATGGAGTCAAGTACTGATTCTGACACACACTACCTTGGTATATAGTTGTCAGTCAATAAACATTTATTAAATGTCTATTTTGTACCAGTCACTGTGTTAAGAATTGAAGCTATAAAAAGAGACTACAGAGTGTTCCTACCTTGAAGGAGATGACAATCTAAGGGACTCAGAAAATGCCAGTTGATTATGACTGACCCTGGGTAAACTATTTAAATGTTTTGTGCTCCCAAGGAACTCTGTAACCATATATCATTAGCAAGCATTTGCTGGCCTGCATTAGTATGGGGAGTTTCCTCACCAAGAGTTCCTTATATTAATGAAATCAAAATAATTATCATCACTAAAGTCAAATCATTCATTTACAAATGAGAAAGCTGAGGCCAGAATAAATTAAATAACTTTCCCCAAGGTCATAAAGATGAGCAGAACTGGAATTTTAATTCAGCTCTTCTATCCTAAAGTCCAGTGCTCTTTGGAGGGATACCACATTTTCTTCTCAATAGTTCCCTGTTGGGGTTTTTAATCATATAACTTCTTAAGAAATAGGGCTTTCATTTCCATAGTACTCTTCTAATTCCTTTCACTCCATACTAGCTTAATGTGATGTTGATTTTGATTTGCCAAATGAACAAAGTGAGAGCAACCCCCATTGGGTTATCATGATATTCAGTGAGGTAATATATATTAAGTATTTTGTAAATTGCGAAGCCAAAAAATAAGCTATCATTATTGCTGTTGTTATGTGCTGTCTCTTCTAGACAAAGTGGTTGCATTCACTTTTCAGGTGTTCCATCTTTCCCAAGGTTTATTAGTTAAGTGACCTTTAGGTGCTAGTTTTCCATCTGGTAAAGCATTAAAAAGGGCTCCAGAATCATGGCTCCTGTAGGGGTTTCATCTCTGGCATTGATGCTCCCAGGTACTGAGAGCTCTGCATTGGACTCAGGGCAAATATTTGCACTTTTTCATTTTTGCTAAAGAATTTTCCAAAGATTTATAACAGGAAGAGCACAAGACAAAAAAAAATGTGACATACTCTTCCCCATTCTATCACTTCCCTGTCACCTCAACATACTGCCAACTATTTGTCACTAAGATATGTAGCATAAAAGTTCCTATGAAGTTAGGCAGTCTCCAGAGGTCCTTATGCCCAAAGACTTATATTCAAATGGGAGAACTCATAGAAAGAGTGGTAGCCAGGAAAGGGTGTTTTAGTCAGCAATGATGAGAATGATGAGTTGATCCATAATGCAATACATTAGCATGTACATTCCAGAAGTAAAAGGAGTATTGATTCGTATACTATACCCAGAACAGGAAGTAAAAGGGAAAACTACTCATATAGTAGTTGGTAGTAGATGGTAATGTGGCCCAAGAAGATATCCGGTAGGGAAGCATAAACTGCAGTGACTTATACATAGTGGTCTGGGTGTGTTTTTTTTTTTTCCTTTATCTATCAGTTGAAATAGCTCAGCTCTAAGATGAGGAACTGATAGATGAGTGAGTCAGCTGGCCCAGGGTCAGGAAGCCTAATTCCTGGAGGTACAGCCTAGAGGCCACAGTCGCAGGTGGGGAGATGGAAATCATCAAGAGGACAGACAGAAAGATTGTATGGGTAGATGATTGAATGACATACAAAGCACGGTTTGTTTTGTAGATGGATGCGATGGACTAGGTATTATGTGACAGACTTAGAGTAACCAAAGCAGAATTCACAAGACAAAATCACATATGCACAAAGTAAATAACATTGGAGATTTCTAACAGAGTTCTTTTCCATGTTGCCCTCCCTAAGTCATGCCACACACTGGATAGAGACAGTACAAAGAGCCTCACAAGCTTGTAATTCAGCATCTGGACATGAGGGCCTCTACCCAGTTGTCCCATGGCAGTGGATCAGTATGTAACACTCCACACCACAAATGAGGTGATAAAAAATAATTCCATGGAGCCACGTGAAGGAAAAGCAAGGCATTTGTCAGAATGGAGACTGGAAGATAGAGAGCAATGGAGAGCAAGCTCAAGACCATAACAGTACCACTTGAAGGAACTACAGATATTGAGTCCAAAGATTACAAGATTCAGTATGCAAGAAATAACTGTGCTCAAGTGTTCGAAGGGTTGTCTCATGAAAGAAAGTGAACCTATTCTGTTTGACTCCAGAGGGCAAAACCAGGAGCAAAGGAGAGATTTAAAAAAGACAAGTTTATGTTTGATGCCAGGAACAAAACTGCCTAAAAATTAGAGCTTTAAAAGAGTGGAGCAGGTTATATTGGCATACTGTTGCTCCTTCCTTAATTAAAAAGCTTTGAGACAAGGCTCACGGGCACCTTTGAGGTATTTAGGGAAAGAATACTTTTGGGATGTGAATAGTTCTAAATGAACTCTAAGGTCCCTTCCAGCTCTAAAAATCATATAATTCTGCTATTTTCTGAAAAGTATCATCCTTGCTACCAGATATGTCAGTAGAAAATTCCATTAAAACAGCTGTAAAAATGAGTAAAAGTTCAAATAGGGGTCAGAATCCAATGGACCAGCTTTGCAACTGAGGGGAAATGAAATGAAAATTCCTATTGATGCAGATGATAATGAGATCATGAAACAACAAGAAATTCCAGAATGATTCGAAAGATAAATTAAAAAGTTTAAGAGAATGGATTAGGATTTTATTTAGGTTGGAAATCAATCTCAATATATCAAAATTGGGGGGCAGAGCCAACACGGCACAGTGAGAGCAGCTACTCACCTAAGCTCTTAGACAAACTTCTTCAGATACTTCTAAAAAGAGAATCTGACCAAATTTTGGAGGTGCAGAATTCGATAGAAGACAGACTGTGGCAGGTTCACAGAAGAGACAGACTGGAAGGTTGACAGGAAGGATCTGTTCCATGTGGGTAGAGAAACATACAGTGCACAGTGCAGCATGTCCCTACCACAGCAGGGCCGAGCAGGAAAGACCCGTGGAAGTCTGAGGCAGCAACAGCATGGGGGAATCTCTAGAAAACACCAAAGGATGGGAGTCCAGCGGAACCGAGCATATGAGAGCCATGGAGCCGCAGGAGTCTGTGGCAGCTGCTCCTGAGACTATCAGCCTGCAGATTAAATATCTGTAAGTCACCTACTTGAACTTCTGGGAGCCAAAATGGTGGAGTAATCAATAAATGCATTCTCCCCCTCTTCTTGCTGACCTTGAAAGAACCAGAAAATATTTCCCCAGAAAAATTCTGAATCAGTGGGATCAGCAGAAGGGGCAAATAGTCTTGTAGCACGTGAGGCTAGAAAAATCTTGTTGTGGTAGAGACTGGAGCTGTCCCAGACAGCCCCACTTCAGTGAACTAGGAGGAGATCTGGAGATTCAGGGGGGTGGAGCCTTGCAAAAACCAACACCAGGACCCCAGGCCTGCCTCAGCACCCCCCCTGAAATGGAAAGACACTAGGACAACTGGGATCACCAATGGCTGAGCTTGCCTTGCTCTAGCTCAGTTGAGGAGATCTCCCTTGAGCAGACAACCCCTCCCCCACACTTAACAAGCTAGTCCCAAGGCTAATCAGGGAAAACACAAAACAAAAAAACATATTCACCTGGTCTCTGCTTTCTCACACCAGCCAGCTCAACACCAGATTCTTTAGCTTCTAGCTGAAAGAACCAGAGGCCACAAGACACAAAGCATCATCATCATAACTAAGAAGCAAAGTAGGAAGTAAAAGATCACACAATCTTTCCATGGGGACAAGGACCAAAACATGAATACCAAAGAGGTCAATATTCACACTGTATTCCCATCTGAAATTTCAGAAGGGACTATGAACTGGTCACATGCACACAGAGCACTCTTGGAAGAGCTGAAGAAGGAAATAGGAGAAAAACTGGCCAATGATTTTAAAAGTATGAAAAAAGAATTCACTGAAGAGAATAGCTCTTTAAAAAGGAAAAAAAAGGAAGCATATAACCTAACTGGGAAAATTGGACAAATAGAAAAGGGAGCACAAAAAGTACCTGGAGAAAATAATTCCTTAAAAGGAATAATTGGACAGATGGAAAAGGAGATGCAAAAGTTAACTGAAGAAAATAATTTGATAACAATTAGAATTGGGCAAGTAGAAGTTAATGACTCTATAAGACATCAAGAATCAGTCAAACAAACTATAAAGAATGAAAAGACAGAAGAAAATCTAAAATATCTAACTGGAAAAACAACTAACCTGGAAAATAGATCTAGGAGAGAAAATTTAAGAATTATTGGCCTACCACAAAGCTGTGATGAAAAAAGGAGCCTGGACAATATCTTCCAAGAAATTATCAAGGAAAACTGCCCAGAAGTGCTAGATTCTGAAGGCAAAATTGTCATAGAAAGAATTCACCATTCACCTCCTGAAAGGGATCCCACACTAAAAACATCAAATAATATTGTTGCCAAATTCCAGAATTATCAAATGAAGGAGAAAATCCTACAGGTAGCCAGAAAGAAATCATTCAAATATTGAGGAGCTACAGTCAGGATCACATAGGACCTTGCAGCTTCTACATTAAAATACCAAAGTAATTGAAATATGATTTTCCATAAGACAAAGGAACTGAGACTACAGCCAAGGATCAATTACCCAGCAAAGTACAGTATAACATTTCAGGCAAGGGGATGAACATTCAATGAAATAAGGGATTTCCAGACCTTCCTAACCAAACGGCCAGAACTAAACAAAAAATTCAATCTTCAAACACAGGTCTGAAGAGAAGCATAAAAAGGTAAACAGGGGAAAAGAAACCTTGTTACTCAATTTGGGCAAACTGTTTACCTCCCTATAAGGGAAGATGATAATTGTTCATCTTGAGAATTGTACATTTATTATGAAATATAAAAGTGACATACATAGATAGAGGTAGTGGGTATAAAGTAAATGCTGTGATGATAAAAATGTGATTTAAGAATGAGAATAGATTGTGACAGGAGATGTAAAAAGAAGGAAGCACAAAATGGTAAATTATATCACAGGAAGAAACATCAAATTATGTTACAGTAGGGGGAAAGAGAGGAGGGAGATGAACATTGTTTGAGGGGTACTCTCATCTGATTTGATTCAAGGAGGGAATAACAAACTTAATTCGTTATATAAATTTAACTAGCTCTACAGGCAATAGGAGGGGTAGGGGGAAAGAAAGGGGAGGGGAGCTTGAAAGGAAGGAAAAAAGTAGCAAGGGGAATAAAAGGGAGGGGGGCTGAAAGAAGGAAGGGAAGACTGCAGGGGTTGGTGGCCAAAAATTTAAACTTTATTGTGGAGGGGAAAGGAGAAGAGAGAACTAAAAACACAAACGGTGGACAAGAGGAGGAGGGAAAGACATAGATAGTAATCATAACTGTTAATATAAATGGGATGAACTCTTCCATAAAACAGAGATGGAGAGCAGAATGGATTAAAAATCATAATTCAACAATATGTTGTTTACAAGAAACACATTTGAAATGGGGGATAAACACAGGATAAAGTTAAAAGGTTGGAGCAGAATATATTGTGCTTCATCTGAAGTAAAAAGAAGCAGGGGTAGCAATCCTAATCTCAGACAAAGCAAAAGCAGAAATTGATGTAATCAGAAGGGATAAGGAAGGAAACTCCCTGCTAAAAGGCACCATTACCAACGAAGCAATATCCCTACTAAACATATATGCTCCAAGTGGTATAGCATCCAAATTCTTAAAGGAGAAGTTAAGGGAGTTACTGGAAGAAATAGACAACAAAGTTATACTAGTGTGGGACCTCAAGATATCTCCCTCTCTGAATTTGATAAATCTAACCTTAAAATAAATGAAAAAAAGTTAAGGCTGTGAATAAAACTCTAGATAGGGTAGTTATGATAGACCTCTGGAGACTATTGAAGGGGGATAGAAATGCATATACCTTTTTCTCAGTGGTATATGGAACATATACAAAAATTGACTATGTTCTAGGGCATAAAAACCTCACAATTCAGTGCAGAAAGACAAAGACAGTCAATGCATCCTTCTCAGATCATAATGCAATAAAAATTATATGTAATAAAAGGTCATGGAAAGATAGACCAAAAATTAATTGGAAACTAAATAATCTAATCCTAAGGAATGAGTGAGTTAAACAACACATCATAGAAACAATCAACAACTTCATTCCAGAGAATGACAATAATGAGTTTTGTTTTATTTTGTTTTTAAATAAATGTCCTTGTATAAATTGTTCAGGCTCTTCTCATTTCATTCTATCTCTGTTCGCAGTTCCCCAGTTTCTCTACACGTTTCTTTTGTCACTTCTTGTGGTATAATAATAAAGCTGTGTCATCTTGGGCAAATCATTTAACCCCTATTTACCTCAATTCCACATTTGTAAAATGAGGGAATACTGGATGAGAAAATGGCAAACCACTCCAGTATCTTTGCCAAGAAAACTCACTGGATTAAAGTCAAGGAGATTACATAAAATCAGATACTTTATAAAAAGTACAGAATATATAACAAGTGCTTGCAATATTGAATGGAATTAAATTGGAAAATTCTCCGAGCCTTTTCAATGATTACAAGCAGTTCTCTAATTTTTTTTTTTTTAACACTAGTATTCTTTGGTTAATGCCTTATAGTGGCAAATCATAGAACATCATGATCTGTGATGATGATCAATAGTGAGATGTATGGTAGGCATAGGGGGTCTACAGACTACAGTTGATATTGATGAATATATTATAAATCCAAAGGGTAACATTAAGAATCATTTTATATGATTATCTTGTATTTCATTGCTCATGGTAAGAGTTTGCAAAATGACTACAGTGAAGATTATATAGCTCTAAGAACATCAGTTGCAAATGATTAGGAAGTGAAGAAATTCAACAAAGAACTCAATAAAGCTATATATATATATATATATACACACATACATACATATATACATTATATGCGCATGCTAGAAATCAGTTTATGAGTAAAAAAAAATAAAAGTGCCTACTGTTTGTTAATATACAGAAGTTTCATACCTACAGTAATTTCCTTTGAGAAGAGAATGAATCAGCATGGAAAGCACCAAATAGTTGTTGAGCCATTTCCTTCTCCAGCTGATTTTACAGATAAGGAAACTGAAGCAAACAGGGTTAAATGACTGGGCCAGTGTCACATAGTATGTATCTACTTAAGGCCAAATTTGAACTCCTTTAAGATAAATCTTTCTAATTCCAAGCCCAGTGCTCTCTCCATTGTGCTACCTACCTGCCTTATCACACTCACACTAAATACTACTACATGAAAATAATGTTGAATATTTTTTAAGAGACAAGAGCATAGAATTACTGTCGTGAAAATAACTTAGCTATCTAGATAGAGATAAAGAGAAAAAATACCAAATTAGAAGATCAAAAAGGAGAAGAAACTTTTCATTAAATTTAAGTGATTCAAGTACAACCTATTTTGAGAGATTTTTTTTCTAAAAATCCATGTTTTTTAATGATTAGGCTCATATTTGAAGGATATGCCATTTGGAGGTTCAAAATGAGCTTCATTGTTTTTTGAAATAATGCATTCCACTTCTTTCTTTGATTTCTTGTAATTGTAGAATAATCTTTTTACTCAAATTGCTATTCCTTTATATTTCAAAGTCTTTCTCATGAAGTGATTGGTTTTCATTGAATTTATTGAATGTAGCCACATTATAGCTTGAAATTTGAAGGACAATTTTTTTCTTGTCAGTTATCTGTGGATTTCTCTCAATCAATGATTTTTCTGTCTATATTCAGAAACTGCAAACAGTTTTCTTGTTCTATTTCCTGCAAGTAATTAACTCAACTTGTCAAGGTCTCTGAAAAACATTTAAAGATGAAACTATCATAAGAATGACAGATGAAAATGGAAAAGATCTGTCAGAATTTCTGTAACAAACTCTTTTCTCCATCAATGACAGTGGAGGCACCCCACTCAGACTCTAAAATTATAGTCCCTGTTGAATTGCATGATGGAATAGAAATAGCACTGAAGAAAATGAAGATGGTAACAACACTAGACTAGATCGCAGAAGAAATTACCACTATGGAAGTGACACAAATTTAAGGGTATATCTGATAGGAGAATATCAAATTCTTAGAGAAGAAAACAACCTTGTTCATCTGGGCTAGCTGAGATCAGTAAAGCAGACCATTTCTTTGGGCTGTTGTGCTGTCTCCTCAATAGCCAGTGGGAACTCAAATGGCTTTGAAGGATTTCCTACTTTCACCAATGTAGGGGCTCCCAAAGATTGAGCTTTTTTTCTCACCAAGCACCTAAGCACACTCCAATCTCAAGATAACAATTTGCCACTACAATCAGGAAAGAAGACACGTACCAGGAAGAAACTTTTTATATGGAACAATGAAGGAAGGAAGGAAGGAAGGAAGGAAGGAAGGAAGGAAGGAAGGAAGGAAGGAAGGAAGGAAGGAAGGAAGGAAGGAAGGAAGGAAGGGGGAGAAATAAAGGAAAACACTTACTGAAAAATGAATAAGGGCCTTGTTATTACACAGGCCTAGAAGAAGGATTACCAAACTTCTATGTGGATTTGAAACCAGGAAAGGTACATTTCACATTCTTCAAGGACTGTGTCTTCACTGGCCAGTCTATTCATTACACATTGATCAAATCTATCGCATAAAATAATCTACTTCTCCATTTTTCCTAGTAAAAAAAAAGTAGTATTCATCTTTTGTTACAAAGACAGAACTTCCTAACAATTTTGCTACATTTTCTTCCTGGTTCAAAGCATTAAAAATACCCTCTTGCTTTTATGATTCCCTCCCCAAAAATTCTCTATTCTATTCTCATAGTAAGAACTCCCTCTCATTTCTTTTGCATGTCAGAAGACCTTCTTGATTAAATGTTCTAGTGAATGCACTTTGAACTCCTATTTGACTAGTATGTTCTTTAATCACCTGTGACATGTGAAGAAGGGGGAGGAGGAGGAGGAGGAAGAGAAAGAGAAGATGAAGAAGGAGAAGGAGATTAAGAAGAATGAGGAGGAGGAGAAGGAGAAGAAGGAGGAGGAAGAGAAGAATGAGGAAGAGGAGAAGGAGAAGAAAGAGAAAAAGAAGGAGAAGAAGAAACTAAAGATTATTTTCATGGGGTTAACATCATCAGAGAATGGCAATGACTCTCTTTCTGTGTAGTAGTTTGCAGAATGGAGGCACTTACTAAGATTGTTCTTGGGATCGCTTCATCATTCTTAAATTTGTTGTCCATTTTAATTCATTAACAGAGCCTATGTGGACAAAGAAGTCTCCTCCATTCTCTTTCTGACCACCATTATATCTAGAAACATCAAGAAGCTCACATTCCCCTGGAGGATAATACATATGTATATCTACATACATATGTGAAGGCATATATTCATGTAGAAGCATATAGATATGTTTGTATGTAAAATATATATGCTTATATGTGTATGTATGGATGCACATATGCTATGTATGTATTTAAAGGGGAAAAGAGCTTGATAGGAGACAGAACATCTTTTATTGTTGTTCAGATATATCTGACTCTTTGTGACTCCATTTGGAGTTTCTTCTCAAAGATATTGAAGTAATTTGCCACTTCCTTCTCCAGCTCATTTTACAGATGAGGAAACTGAAGCAAACAGGATTAAGTGACTTGCCCAAATTCATACAGCTAGTAAGTGTCTGAGGCCAGATTTGAACTCAGGAAAATAATACTTCCTGATTTCAAGCCCACAACTCTACCCACTGCACCACTTTGCTGCCTTACTTTACCTTAAAAGAAAGCTTAGAGATAGGGTGGAGAAGGGCTCATATTCTAGGAATGGGGTACAGACTATGAAAGGAGATGAAACAGTGAGCAGTGATTAGGATAGATGTGTTGAATGTAGTGTACATGAAAGGTAATTATCAATCAATTAATTAACATTAATTGATTCAGTAATTTATTATTTACTGTTCCCAAGTGCTGGAAATATGAAAACAAAAAAGGATCCTCAATATATATAATATATGTAATCCTCAAATTGTAATCTTCAAGGGGCTTATAATCTACCAAGAGAAAGTGTACCTAGATAATTATAAACCTCTGGTGCCCTTGCTTCAAATTTCTCCCCTCCTCAATCCTGATTTTCCCCAAGTGTAAGTCTAAAGATGTCGCTTCATACTCAGTCAACTCCAATGATTCCCAATTGCCTCCAGGATCAAATAAAACCTTCTCTGTTTAGCTTTTGAAATTCCCTTACAACAAGCTGCCATCCTACCTCATTGCCCTTCTCTCCTCTAAAGTTCAACCAAATTGTCCTTTCTGGTCCTCACACACAAGCAGTTCTTCATCTCCTGTTGCTTCATCTTTGCACTAGCTGTCCCTGAGGGCTGAAATGTGCTCCCATCTTATCTTACTGGTTCCTTTAGATAGTGATCACCCCAAAGCTTAGTAGAGAGGCCAAAGCCACTTTGAGAAGGGCTTTAGAGACCATGCTAAAGACCTTAAATTTTATCCTAGATACACTAGGGGACTTCTAGAGTCTCTTGTTCAGGGAAATGACAGGGTTAGATTAATGCCTTAGAAAGGTGATTTTGGTAACTTTCTGTAGGAGAGCAGAGATACTCTGGAAACTCAGAGTCCAAATGGGAATTCACTGAGAGGTGATGAGGATTTAGACTAAGGTGTTGACCATGTGAGTGCAAAGAAAGGAATAGAAGCAAGAGATGTGGTAGAAGTCAAAACTAATGACAATTGATTTACACTGAAGACATTGGGGATAAATGCCCAATGTTAGTTACAATAATATTTTTTTTTCATATTGTGAAGGTCATTAAAGTTAAGGGAGGGTACTTTGTTTAGGATATCTTCAGAACTAAAAGTATATGTGTATGTGTGTGTGTGTGTACATGTATATAAACATGTGTATATATGTATGTATGTATGTGTATTCCTTGGATGCAGATGGCATCTTCCTTCATATAGCCTTGGTAGTCATTTTGAGTTGACCACACAGTCAAAATAACAGTCACTCAAAGTTGTCCTTAGAACCACATTGCTGTTCCTGCGTACAGCATTCTCTTGGTTCTGCTCATTTTGCCCTTCATTGTTTGACGCAAATATATCCATATTTTTCTAAGCCCATTGAAGAGTAAAATAAATAAATTTTTAAAAATTAAAAATTTTAATAATTCTTAAAAACTCAGAAAAACAATAAACAAAAGAAAAGCAAAATGTAAAATTATAGGTGGGAAAATTCCTGAAAAGAAGGACAAAAAGATGTTGTCACAAAGGCCCATCTAGATTTCCAATTCCAGAATAATAAGAAAGTAAGACAAATCATGGCAGTTACAGAGAACAAAAGAAAAAATGGAAAATAAAACAAGAGTTCGTTATAAGCAGATATCATAACAGCTTGCTCGTTAGATTAGTGTGATTACTTCTTTATTAGGCCTTATTTGAGCTGTCATCTGGTATCAATTAGGTCACTTATAGTCTGTCAGTTCTACTGGAGGGAAATGGAGTACAGTCCATCATGGTATATCGGAGGGATAATTGTAGCAAAGTTAATCATGGTCAATTTCTATTTAGTCCTTCTACAATCACCAGAGCTTATTTTGGCCTTGCTTTGATGATGAGTGCAAAAAAGGATGTGAAAGGTAGGAAAAAAGATTTACTCAAAATCTTTAGAAATGTTCCTATTTTCATTTCTGAAGATCATCATCATCATCATCACTGGAATTAGGGCAGAGGGAGGGAGGGAGGCTGTATTAAAAACCAAACACAAATAATGCCCAGACTAGGGGAATAGTGGAAAATGGCTAATCTCCCTTTCTTTTTAATTACTTAGATCTGCACTATAAGAAGGATAGTGACTTTATGTACAGATAGCTATTTGATATTTCATTACACACTGTGGATACTTGTCAAACAAAAACTAGAAGGGGAGAGATGAGACTTGTGAAAGAGTGAAGGAAATTATACATATATGCTACAGTAAAGAGATAAAACAGAATTTGGGATAATAACATTCCAGGAAAGATATTAACATCAGCGTCCTTAGAACAGAAGTTTAATCTGTCTTATTAACATTTTCTCCATTCTTTTTTTTAAGTCTATACAATCAATAAAACAATAAATCAAGCTCTGATTTGTACCATTTGCCATTTTCCAAGGTGTAAATGCTCACAGTGAAAATTTAACAATTGGCTCTCCCAAATCAGCTTGAGTTAGCTCCAGCACATCCTTGCCTATATGCTTTGTACAGTATACACTCACGCTCAAAGCAATTAACCAGTCTAAAAGAGCTAAACTGACATCAATACTCTCATCCTTCCTTGAGGATTTGGTATGATTGTTTATTTGATTAAAGGACAAACCTAAAAGCATGGATAAAATAAAGGTGAACTATAATGATAATGTGTACTAAATCTAGCTACTCTCTGAGCTTAACAAACCAACCAAGGCTAGTCTTGAGATCACAAAAACCTAGTTCTAAATCCCTCCTCTCTTATTTACCAACCATGTGACCATAGCTTCCCTCATTAAATAGAAATTACAGATAAATTAGGACCTACCTTATAAACTTGTTTTGAGATTCAAGCAATTTATGAACTGCTGGCATACAGATGTTAGTTATCATCAATAGATGTGAATCAATGTATAATCAATAGCCTCAGTAACTTGTACTTTGAACATTATAGGTCTAAATATGTTTGTTGAATTTTGAAAGTATAAGTAAAGTGTTTCAGACGTTTACTAGCTGTGTAACCCCTGGGAAAGTCACTCAACTGTGTTTCTCTTAGTTTCTTCATCTGTAAAACGAACCAGAGAAATGAAAAATTAGTATCTTTGTCATGAAAACCCTAAACAGGGTCACAAATATTTGGACAGGACTGGAAAATGTCTGGAAAAAAGTTAAGTAGGATTTAGCTGTAATAAAGATATTTAAGAAAAGGGAACATGGCATAGCTGGGTTTAGGGTCAAGACACTTTGGTTCATTCCCTCCTCTTCACTTTTATTAACTGTGGGACCGTGGACAAGTCACTTAATCTCTCAGTGACCCTTCCCCAGGCAATTCTCTAAAATTATAAATTACACACAAATTGCTGATATTCATTGATGAAGGTGTTTTCCATACTGAGAAGTAATGACAGACCAAATACTAATCCCTTTCTCCCCAAAAAAAGAAAAATCAAACAACTTATTTAAAATTGGTTTACAAGTCACTTGACCTGTCAAGGAAAAAAAAGGAGTGTGGTACACAGGGGGAAAAAGTATTGCCTTTGAAATCCAAGAAGCTGAGATTGAATACAAGTCTTGCCATTTTGGGCCTTGTGACCCTACAAAAATCATTTTATTTCTCTGGGCCTCATTTTTCTCAACTGAAAAATGAGGGAATTGGTCTAGATAAGCTGTAAGTTCACATACAGCTCTAAATCTATGATTCTCTAACAGAAAGTTGCCCAGATATTCATACCTTAAGAAAAGATCTGTTTTAATAAAAGATTAGATATATCTACATCTTTATCCTCCATGTTCTGTCCGATCTCTAATTTTTAGTCTATGCATTCCCTCCAAGCTCTGAACAGCCCTTGTTTCTGCCTTAGTGATACTATGACCGCTGTGACCACGCTCACCCAAATTTATGAAATTGTAAGAAAGAGATGGTCACAAAAATGTCAACTCAATTAGTATCATGTAATCATATTGCTATAGTAAACACTAGAAGCTTTCTTACATGTCTTCCATCCAGTGGCTAGTGGGCAGTGGATCTCTATTACTTTCCATGTGAGCATAGGGAATCTAGTTCACTGGGGCTTCATCCAGCTTTAACAGAATGTGGACAAGTTGATGTGTGTCCCAATGTCTGCCATTGTTGCCCTGTGAAAATGCAGACCAGTTAATAGAAGCACAATATGCAAGATGCCAGTGAGTCTCTATGATTTACAATATGTCTAATGAGCAAGCCCGATGAAGAGGTTTGTTGTCTACCATAAAACCAGATGGATGTAAGCAGTGATTAGAAGCAATTAACTCCATGCAGCACTAAATAACTTTCCATCATTAATGTACATTTTTCCACCTCATTAGAGGTACCAGAGGAGAGCACGAGGTAAGAAGCACTCAATTTGAATTTCAGATATGCATATGTTTTGGGGTGAAAACCCTTTTGCAAGGAAAACAAAATACATATTGATACAAATTCTATTCTGAAGTCATCTATGGACCAACCATATTGGTACTGGCTAATTTCTGCCTGAGAATGACCATTTGTTAACCTTCGATATCATGTCATTTAAACCATAGTTTTCTGATGGGAAAGCCTTCAGATTATCAACAAAACAGGTGATAAAGGAAATAGGTTATAGAGAGATTAGTAAGCCTATAGTGATTGCTAAATTCATTTAAGAGGATATATCTTGAAAATCATTTTGGAATTTGAAAAAGGCTTAATGTAAGATATAAGATGTATTTAGGGGGATTTCAATTTTAGACACCCAAAATGAAAGATTGCTTGATAATTCCCAGTAACTAAGATGTTTAGCAGTAACATCTCTGCAGATTGGCAGTCCTCTAAGTAAGAAAATGTGCTAATTCATGGGTATAATTCAAAATAGCATACACATGCACTAAGTGTACAAGCCACTCATGTCCTATTATAGCTTCATAACAAATAGGAAAATATGCAAACGAATTCAGTACTTGAAAGAGAGAAGTACTGAATTCTACTAGATCCTGGTGTATTGGCCTCCACACATATAAAGGGATCTATTATGTAAAATACATAATTACACATTGGTTAACTTTAGAGTTAGAAAGAACCTCAAGAGAATATTTAGGTCAACCCAATGAATACCATTATTACATTTCCAATAAGAGGGTATCTAGTCTCTGCTTGAAGACCTTCAAAGAGGTTTCCTCATAAGGCAGCCCATTCCATCTTCACATAACAATACTTGTTGGGAATTTTTCCTTAAATTAAACCTAAATTGGCATCTTTACAATTTCCACCCAATGTTCCTGCTTCTGCCCTCTAAAATCCAACAGAATAACTTAAATTACTCCTTGAACGATAGCCTTTACACACTTATGCCTCTGTCTTCTTCTTTCTAGGCTAAGCATCCTCAGAATTTTTAATTGGTCCTCAGATAATTTCAATTTGCTAGACTAAGTTCAGTGCTGGATTGTCAAGATTTTGTTGATTCCTTACTCAGCCACTTAGTGTACTAGACACCCTTTCAGCTTTGTGTAATGAGAATATTAGTTGTAATATCATTTATCATGCATTTAATGTGTTCTAGACACTAAACTGAGTACTTTAAAAGTATTATCTTATTTGATCTTCACAACAACTGAGAGAGGTAAGGAGTTATTATTACCCTCATTTTACAGTTGAGGAAACTGAGTCAAACAAAGGCTAAGTGATTTGCTCAGGATCACTATTAAGTATCTGAGGCTACATTTGAACTCAGGTCTTCCTGACTCCAGACCAATTTTCTATCCACTTGCACTTTAACCTAAATTCCTGAAAGAACTGAAATAAAAATCAAGAAATCAACTGAGGAACCAAATAAGGGACTTCTTTCACCCCTAGAATTGCACAGAAAGTCAGCCTGGCAATCATGAGCAACAAAGAAATAAGTCACCAGAAAAGCCAGCATCAGCCCAGAGACCAGAGATATGCTTAAATGCCTGTAAGATTCACTATCCAGAAAGACAAAGAGTAGAGAGCTGGTTTGATGAGGGTCCAAGGTGGTTGGAAAGCCACAATATGGATATTGGAAGGCACCAGAAGTGGCTATGACAAGTCTGGAAGCATTCGAGCTCAGGTAGAGACATCTCAGCATCAGGAACACTGAGGTGCTTAGCTCTTTGCCCTATGATATTGTAACCTGAGGATCCAGTCAGTCGACAACCATCACCTACTGTGAGCTCCACACTGTGAGAATCATTGAGGTTACATAGAAAGGTAAAAGACACACTCTAATGTCTTTTGCAGTTTCCAATCTAATGTGAGAGGCAAAGTGCAGGCAATTCTGCACAAACAGGGTAGAGAAATGATAAGTTGGAAACAATCAATCAAGGGAGGACACTAAAATTAAGAGAGATTGGGAGAAATATTATGGAGGTTTAATGGATAATCCTTATCAACAGATTGGATGTGAGTTAAGAGATTGTGAGAACTTGTGGATGACATCTAGATTTTAAGGTTGCATGACTAAGTAGACAGTGGATCCCTCCATAATTATAGGGAAGCTGAGAAAAGCAGAGTTTGGAAAGAATGACAATGGGTTTAAGTTTTGGATAAGTCTTAATGAGTTGAAGATATCAATGGGACATTCAGTGTGAGATGACCAGCATATATAGTTAGAAATATGAAATTGGAGATCAGCAAAGAGATTATAGGGCTGGATAAAGCATATTTGAGAATTATCAGCATAGAATTAATAATTGATTCCATAGAAGTTATCAAGATGACCATACGAATATTATAAAGAGGAAAGAGAAAAGGGACCAGGACAGAGCCCTGGAAGACACCTCCAGCAGTAGTTGTAATCTGGATGAAGGTCCAGCAAAGGAGACTGAGAAAGAACAGTCATGGTAAGAAAGTCTGTCTTTCTTTATATTATATTTATATATTATATTTCCTTATACTATATTTATACGCACAAAGACCAGAAAAAAATACATTGTACGTAAAACTGGGAGTATTGTATATAGTTATACACATATACACTCTTAAATATGTATGTATATATATATATGTATGTTCCTGATATTCCCATAAGATAAATTTATCTATATATGTATATGTATAATACTTTTTAAAATATATATTAAATGTAGTGGTTTCACATTACTCTGCTTGTCTGTGTGACCCTCCAAACCACGCTCTCATCTACTCTGTATATTTTAGAATTTTCTTTGTGCTTTTTCTTTCTTTTTTTTAACATTACTATCACCAACCACATTCCCCAAATCTCCCCACTTGAAAAAAACAAATCAAAGTTTAATGAATATGTCTGAAAAGGTATCTCATTCTGCACCTCCAGTCCATCACCATTCTAATAAGAGATGAAAGGCATGCTTCATTATCATTTATCCTGAACTGTGATTTATCATGGTATTGATTAGGAGACTGCAGTCTTTTGAAGTCATTTTCTTATACAATGTTGCAGTCGATGTACGAACTACTTTTGTGGTTCTTCTCACTTCACTCAGTATCAATTCATATAAGTCTTTTCAGGTTTCTCTGAATGCATACCATTCATCATTTTTAATGGCACAATAATATTCCATTATGTTCCTAGACCATAATATATTCAGTCATTCCACAAATTGAGGGAAACTCATTTTGTTTCAGCTCTTTGCCTAACTCTGCAAATGTATTGCAAAAAGCTGAAAGCTGAGACTTTTTACATCAGTATAAACATATTTTATTGTTCCTTTCCTCCAGGTCTTAAGATTCAAAATGATCTGAAATACAGTGAACCTTCTGTTGTGTTTAATAAATTCTCATTCTCAAGCTGCTACTACAGTAATTACATAAAGAAGCAAAGAAGGGGATCATTTGACCTATAAATATTTTCCCCAGTCCTCATTAAGTCAAAAATTCCCCCAGCTAGGAAGAGGTAAAGCAACTACAGCTGCCTCTGTAGAGCAGGACAGGAAGAAATCTAATGGTAACCACCTCATGAATTAACAGCATAGAACACAAATCCCTAATTTGTTTGCTAGCACCCTCCCTACCATGATCCCAACAGTCCCCACCCTCTGGCAAAATGTACAACCTGACTCATCAACCTGCGCTCTGGGATCCATTTGGTAAATGTTCAACTGTCCGGGGATAAAGGCGGGGAGAATTTTATCTGTGTGTATGCATATATATGAATACAGACTTATTTATAAACATGCATATGTGTATGTATACACATATATATGTGCTATGTGTGTAGGTGTATATGTGTGTGTGCATATGCATGTGTAGGTATATACATATACATATACATATCACATATATTTCTATATATTATAGATATATTTCTATTTATAGTACACATATTTCTATATATACAAATTTCTTTGTATATTTGCATACAAATTGTATACAAATTTGTATACAAATATACAAATATGAAAAACATAACTATATAATTTCTATATATACCAATATACATGTAATCACGTGTGAGTATATATGTATAAGTACATATGTATATACACATACATGACACAGTTATATTCCATTTGTGTTATTAACACTTTCTTAAGTTTAGAAAATCAACAAAACAACAAAAAACACTGATTTGCAGTGTTTGTCAGTTTCTGAGGTGTCAGTGCTCAAAATGAAAATGGAACTGTTGGCTGTTCCTAGGAGGGTAGAGTTGGCTCCAGCACAACCCTGATCTACACAGCAATTTCCTTGCAATTCCTGCAGTATCTACTCTCACCTCACCATTCTCTGACTAAAAGTACTCCCACTTGTGGAAGAATGGGAGGTTTGAGAATGTGGGGGCATACTCTGTCTGGGGCAACAGCATGCTAGCTGCATCACTCAACAAAAGAATTAAAGAAATGAGGGAATTGGGGTGGAGAGTCAGGCCATAGGGGATGACGGGTCTGTATCAGGTATGAAGGAAGGTGGAGTAGACCCTAACTGGGAGCAGGCCTGTCCTCTAAGGGGTCTTAGACCTATGTATTGTAAATTCTCCAAATTGGCAGGAGGCTGAGACAACTTTGAGGTATAGCCCCCTAAAGGTTGCCCCAACATCATCAAAAAGAGGAGTTAAAAAAAGGAGGGGGAAGGGGTTAGAAAGTAGATATGTAAGAGGAATATAGAATAGATAAAAAGATAGATAGATAAAATATAAGTACAATAGACTAAAACTAAAACAATATCTTAGGAGGATAAGACTTAGTCAAAAAAAAAAAAAACAAACCCATGCACAAGCACATCAATTAACAAGTAAAAACTAAAACAGAAAAAAAAATAACCACAAGATATTTAAATTACTTCAAAAAAATTAAATATTGCTAGATTATAGAGAATGATTAAAAGTCTGATGAGATGGCAGATCCCATAGGATGCCAAGAGAGCATTACACCACAACATGATGTTTCAAAATGGCCAAAGGAAGAAAAAAATATTGAAAGAAGAGGAAGAGGGTAGAATAGATACCCAATCATTGAGTTATCTGAATAAAATGTCATATTACTGTGCTATGGGACACAATGAACATGATGAATACAGAGAAGCCTTGTAAGTCTTTCATGAATTAATGCAGATTGAAATTAGCAGTGAATAAAAAATATACATTCATAAAGATGTATATATGTATATATATATATATATAAAATGTATGTATGTATGTATGTATATGTATAATGACTTCAGTCATTGTTGCTGTATAGTCATTTTCAGTCCTGCCCCACTCTTCATGACCCCATTTGGGGTTTTCCTTGGCAGAGATACTGGAGTGGTTTGCCATTTCCTTCTCTAGCTCACTTTTTCAGATGGGGAAACTGAGATGAACAGGGGAAGTGATTTGCCCAGGGTCACACAGTTAGTAAGTGTCTGAGGTCCAATTTGAACTCAGGAAGAGACTTCCTGTCTTAAGGTTTGACACTCTGTCCATTCATGTAGTCATGTATAGTGACTATAATGATGTAAATGGAAAGAACAAAATAATCAAAAATGAAAGTTACAAAATTACAAAGAATAAGCCCAACTCCAAATAAAAGCTGTGAAAAGATACCTCTTTCTACTCCTTTCTAATGGTAAGTCTGTGGGTACAGAATATTTCATATATTATCATTTTTTTCATGTATTGATTTTTTTTGACTGATTCATTTTTTCCTTTACTCTTTCACTCTTTAAATATATTGTTTGTTATATGGGATGACTCTCTAAGAGCAATACACCATAGTATGATGTTTCTAAATGGTCAAAGAGAGAAAAAAATATTAAAAAAAAAAAAAGGAGGGGGGCTGAGTAGATAGCCATTGACTGAAGAGGGAGAGTTACCAGATGAAACTTAGGTGATGAAAAACTAGAGACAGAAATGAAATATTTTAGGTGGGGGGAATATAAACTACTGAGTCTGACATGGGAGAGAAAAGTGCCTTTGTCCCAGGAAATGCAGAAAGACACCTGTCACAAATACAGTTTTTGAAAGCAACACTTATGGGCCAAGAGAACTGGTTTTTATTTTCATAAGTGCCTTGTCCAGGGGAGTTCCTATCAAGTCACATTGTTCCCTATTTTTGTGGGGACTCTTCTCATTTGGAGAGCTAGGTCAGTCCAAGAGACCCTGCATGTGACAGGAAGGTGAAGATGTGCCGCTTGAAAATGTATGAAATGTTAACTGTGTTCATTCCCTTTTCCTCTTTCCTTCTTATTGCAAAGTGAGCCATTCAAGCATTGCTTCGTCTGAATTTTCCTCGCCTCTTTCAGGGAAGCATATTGGGCCAAAGCTCGCCAGCTGTCTGCTTCCTTTGCCTTCTGCTGCCATTATCCCATGGCTCCGCCCCACCTTCTGGCCCTCCAGCTTGAAGGGGGTAGGAGGGAGGAAGAGAAGCAACTCTTTTCTTCCTCCAACATGTATATCACAATGAAAAGAGCAGAACTATGTGTGTATGTATGGATATACATATGGATCTAGAAAGTGATGCATATAGTGTGGGTGTGTGCATGCATATGCATGTGAATATATACAAATTATGCCCCCGTGTGTATACACACACACACACACACACACACACACACATATATGATGCCTGTACCATATGCTCTTTCTCTACTCGGCACACATCTATGCATCTGGGAATAGACACCGAGAAACATACATCTTTTTGCTAAGACGACTTATTAAGCAGAAAAACCAATGTATAATCAATTTGAATAGCTTAACAAAATATGCAGCATTTGAATATTCCTTACAAATGTGAAGCCCTATTTTTTTCTAAATCCTTATATTTTACAGTAGCCAGCCAGCTTCACTGAGCCTATTTGGAAATTACACTTTGCAGAGTCAAAATGTTTAGAATATCAAAGCAATCCAAGTCAGAAGTTGCTATTAAGAAAACACACAGAAGAATCGTGGTAAGCATATTTTTCAAAAGTGGACAAATGGGTACATGACAATGATTGACATAACACTCTAGAAGCATAGAGCAGAATGCTTTTATAACATGTCTTAAAGCTGGAAAAGACTTTAGGGATTCTGCAATCCAATCTCCTTTATTTTAAAGCTGAGCAAACAAGTCTAAAATAGCTTCAGGGGCTTTCATTAAATTATACAGCCTGTTATGAGCAGGGCAGAACCCCAATATCTTCATTTACAATCCATTTCCATTACACCCTAATATTCTGCCTTCTCGTCCTTAGGAGGGAATAGTGGGATGAGGGGGAGAGGAGGACAGGAATAAACCTCTCTCACAGTCTTTAGTATATAAGGTTTTAACAGAAGGAACTGCTACGTATCAGGTAACATAGCTTCACTAGCAGAATGCTCAAATCAAAGAAACATAAGCTGAGCTCTAACAGGATACTGTGGTACTAAGTATGTGTATTATTAAA
Organism: Notamacropus eugenii; assembly: GCF_028372415.1. NCBI lineage: Eukaryota > Metazoa > Chordata > Mammalia > Diprotodontia > Macropodidae > Notamacropus > Notamacropus eugenii. The sequence continues at coordinate 147,370,935 of NC_092878.1, forward strand.
AATAATGAAAAAAATAATAAAAAGTGTGAAAAATGAAAATAAAAATATTAGTACTTTAGAAGAACAATAAAGGGCTATGTTCTTTTCTGTTTGATTTTTTAAAAATTTTCTTTGCTTTAAAATGTATATAGTGTATACTTAAAGTATTTTTGTTGTTCAGTCATTTTCAGTCATGTCCAACTCTTCATGACTCCATTGGGGTTTTCTGAGTAGAGAAATTTTACAGATGAGGAAACTGAGGCAAACAGGGTTAAGTGACTTGCCCAAGATCACATAACTGGTAAGTATCTGAGGTCAGATTTGAACTTAGGAAGATGAGTCTTCCTGACTCCGGATCCAACACTCTATCCACTACACCATCCAATCAAAGTATACTTTGATTATTTTTATAGTTTAAGTACCCAACTTTTCTTCTATATATTTGGATTTTTGGACAAACTCATCTCATCATAGAGCAGCTTGTTCATCCAAAAGAAATCAGGAAGATTCCATTAAAAATAAACTGGATTCTTCCCCAGGACTTAAGTTTTTCCTCCAAGGGAGTTAGTTATGGAAATAAAGACACTCTTTCAGTCCTCTTGCAATGATGAGTGAGTGATCAATCTCCCAGAGGCATGTAACAGCCAGCAATTGAATCTACTTACAGCACAGGCAAGCACAATGACAAATAGCTCCTATCTGGGCTATTTCTCAATGAACATTCCTTGTTTAGGAATTTATAAGGAAGTAATCAGTTAGTAAGATCCATCACTCACTTCAAGCAGTTCAATTATTCATCCCACTTACACTCCATTCTCCCTGGTGTTTAAATTGCTTGCTGGAAGTAATTTAAGAGTTTCTAGGGAGACCTTAACTTGTTTAGACTACTCAGAGCTGCTAAGACTTTACAAAACAATTTTGGGGGAAAAGCCTGATTCTGTAGACAGTTTCAAAAAATTGTTTAGGTCACAGACTTCTCCTGAGCTTTTCCCAGTTTTGAGTATCAGAGTAGTGGAGCAGAAACATCCAGGACACACTGGGGGTGGCTAGAAACACCAGAGATTACGGTAGGAGGCACAGGTTATGTGGGGAAACAAAAAGAAAATCCAACAAATAGGTCAACCTGTCAGTTGAGCCAGAATATTCTATGCTAGTTGTCCAGTAAAGTTTTTAAGTGATCATCAATAAGGAAGGACAAAATGTTCAAGATAATAGCCAAACTACTAGCCTCCTTAGGGATAACATGGAACAGAAGCATGAGGGATCTGGAGTCAGGAAACCTGAGTTAAAATTCTAACTCTGCTATGTATTTGCTGTTGTTTAGTCATTTCAATGGCATCTGACTCTCCATGATCCCATTTGACGTTTTCTTGGCAAAGATACTGGAGTGGTTTCTCCTATTTCCTTTTCTCAGCTCATTTTACAGATGAGAAATTTAGGTAAACAGGGTTAAGAGACTTGCCCAGGGTTACACAGCTAGTGAAGTGCCTGAGGCCAGATTTGAATTCAGGTCCTCCTGACTCCTGACTCCAGTACCAGCACTCTATCCATTATGCCACCCACTTGCCCTTCTTATATACGTATCAAGCATTCTCTGACTTACTCTCCCAGAGCCAGGAGATGAATTAGGCCAGTTGGCTGACCTAAACTCCCTTTAAAATGGAGGGCCTAGAAGGAACTCAACAATAAGGGAAGAAAGCCAGTATAGATGTTACAAGTAAGAAGGCTACTGGAGAAAATGTTATATATTTCAGGGTGAGGAAACTTCAGAGAAGTTTCTTTTTGTTAGCTTTTTAAAAATATTTTCTTTTTTCCAATAACATGTAAAAACAATTTTAACATTCCTTTTTAAAAATTTTAGTTCCATTATGCCCAAAGGGTTACAAAAATGTGCATACCTTTTGATCCAGCAATATCACTTCTAAGACGGTATCCCAAAGAGATCATAAAAAAGAGAAAAGGTCCCACATGTACAAAAATATTTATAGCAGCTCTCTTTGTGGTGACCAAGAACTGAAAACTGAGGAAATACCCATCAACTGGGGAATGGCTGAACAAGTTGTGGTATATGAATGTAATGGAATACTATTGTGCTAAAAGAAACGATGAACTGGAGGACTTTAGAAAACCTTGGAAAGACTTATATGAACTGACGCTGAGTGAAATGAGCAGAACCAGGAAAACATTGCACACAATAACAGCCACAGCAATGCAAGGACCTAAAACACTCCCAAAGGACTCTTGAGGTAAAATGCTATCCATAGCTAGAGAAAGAGCTCTGAAATTGGAACACAGAATGAAGCAGACTATTTTCTCTTGTGTTATGTTTTGGTTTCATTCTGCTTTTTCCTGGTTTCTCCCATTCATTTTAATTCTTCTATTCAACACAATTAATGTGAAAATGTATTTAATAAGAATGTATGTGTAAAACCAATATAAGACTGCATAGCATCTCAGGGAAGGAAAGGGGAGAGATGGGAAGAAAATTTAAGACTTATGGAAGTAAACGTTGAAAACCAAAAACAAAAAAAATTTAAATTTTTAAAAAGGAAAAAAATTAAAAATAATAAGAAAAAGAAAAAATTTTACTTCCAAATTCATTCCCTTCCTCTCTCCCCAATGTCCCTCCTTGAGATAGCAAACAGTTTGATAAAGTTTACATTTACATAAAATAAATAATAATAAATAAATATATACAAATTTATGAAAAATATAAATATATAAATATGCAAAACATATTTCCAGAACAGTTGTGTGGTGAAAGAAAACACAGACTAAAATAAATAAATAGATAAGCTGAAAAAAATGAACTAAAAATTAGTATGTTTTGATCTATATTCAGAATCTATCAGTTCTTTTTCTGGAGGTAGATAGCATTTTTTCATTAGAAGTCCTTTGAAATTGTCTTGCATCATTGTATTGCTGAGAAGAGCTAAGTCCTTACAATATAGCTATTACTGCATACAATGTTCTGGTTCTGTTTACTTCACTTTGCATCAGTTCATATAAGTCTTTCCAGGTTTTTCTGAGCATCCTGCTCATCATTTCTTGTAGCATAATAGTATTCCATCACAATCATATACCACAATTTATTCAGCCATTCTCCAATTGATGGGCATCCCCACCTAGGAAAGTTTCAGGATAAGGTGGAAGTTAGAACATGGTAGCAAAATCTAGAAAGTCAGTTTCAGAATAAAAACAAAATGCAAACATTTTCCCTCTAACATCTCATGGATACAGTCTTCCTTATACCACCTCACTCTCTGGGTAACATAGGTTCACCCTTAGCATAGTTCCTAAATAACAATAGTCCCATCAAGTTCACATCCAGTTTTAGCATGACTGCCAAATGAGACTTTGTCACAGATACTTTGAGTTGGGTCCCGAAGAATACTCCATAAAGTTGCTCTTTATACCTTGAGACAAGGATACTGGAATGGCTGTGAAACCCAGCTTTGACTCTGACTCTAAGATGTCTGTGGCTCATTTTCTATCTCCTTCATCTAAAATGAACAAGAACAAATCCAGAGCCTAAGGACTGAGGTCTTTTCACAGCACCATACAGCCTCAGAAGGGAAAAGGCAACCAAGTCTGTGCCCTTAAACCAGTCCCTCACTGAATGCTGTGAGCAAAGGACTTGACATCCTCCAAAAGTGCAATGGCAGAAAGGATGACCAAAGAAGCTAGCCCAAAGGTGACTTGGGATTTTTTGAAGACACCTGATTCTGGCTACAAAACCAATTGAAAAAATGATTCTTCCCTACCACATACTCAATAAAGCAGAGACAGTTACAAAAAATCTACACATGCTCCACAATCTCTCCAAAGAACTTCAACATCACTCCATCATGACTCTCCCAGAAGTAGGCTCCTGAGTCTCTCCAGTTAAGACACATCAGCAAGGGGAGTTCCTCTATGTATGTGCCAAACACCCATTACACCTGGATGACCTTGGAGGAATCACTTAACTGCTCTGGACTCAATTTCCTACCTGGGCTCTATTTCTTATCATTTTTTTATTTATTAAAGTCCAGTTGTCAGATATCATAAATACATGATTGCTACCTAAAAATTCCTTTCTCCATCCATTCATCAAACATTTAATCAATCAATTAATATTCATTAAGCAAGTACTAAGTATCAGGCACTGTACTAAATCCAGGAGATACATATAGAGGCAAAAGATAGTCTTTGCCCTCAAGGAGCTTATAATTTAATAACGAAACAAAGTGAACACACATATACAGAGCAAGATGCATACAGGATAAATAGGAAATAATAGGAAGGCGCTGCAGTTAAGAGGGACTGGGGTTTCATGTAGTATATAACATTAGGGAAGTTCTCTCGTTGTTAGTCACTGCTCCCTACATCCCCAATCTAACTCCCACCACCAATAAAAACTTCCCTTGTAACAAACAAATAACCGAATACAAAACAAATGCATGTCACATCTGAAAGACTATGTCTCATTTTGTACCTACAATCTATCCCCTCTTTGCATCATGATTCATCATCAGATTCCTGGAGTCATGATTGGTCATCACGCTGATAAAAGTTCTTAAGTTATATACTAGGTGAAGTTAGGAATTGTAAAATGAGAACCGTGGACTACATATTCTCTGAAGTTACTTCCAGTGCCTGATCTAGGATCCCTAAATTGTATCCTCAAAGGAGACAAAAATCTAAATCTTTTGAGGGCAGATATGATTTTGATAAATACCAGAAGTCATTCACCAAATCTGATGAATACCTGGGTATTATCACTTGTAACTATGAAGAAACAAAACTTTATTTTATGGTTCATAAACTGGTTCCAAATATAGTTGCAGGGTTCCTAAAGTATATAGCTAAAGTGTCTACCTTAGAGTAAGTATGTAGCCCTTTGAGTTGACTTTAGAAGGGACAACACTCATTTGGATGCATTATTTCCAGGAATCCTGTTAAGTATGAATCACATTAGATTATAATTATAAACAAACACAAATTGTATTCTGATGCATACATGCTAAGTTTACATCATAACCATGCATTAGATTCCAACATAAATATCTTAAAATTATATTTTTATGACAATTTAATTTACAAGTAGATGGTGTTAAAAATGGCTACACAATGTTGATTTGCATAGTTCCAATAGACTCAGTAAGCTATATAAATATGTATTTTTCCTTTGCAAGTGTAAATACAGTGATATAATTATATGAAAAATAGTAAATATGGGGCTGGTATTGGTCAATGAATCAGAAGTCAGAGGATGAATCCAGCTAAGTTAAGAGAAATTCATCACCTGTTTAATTAAAGTATGACCCTAGCAATCCCTAAAGATCATCTAGTAAGTTATAGAGAAGCTCACCATAAGCACATACCCACATTGGCAAAATTCCAGAGATGAGAAGGAAAGAAGTAAATAGAAACCACCCTAGAGCAAAATCTAGTTGAAATATTAATAAAAATATAGATTTACTAACATCTCTCAGTATTCCACTATTGCTCTTCTATCCATTCTTGTGTAATAGTTAATAAATAGCCAATCAAAGGAGAGTGTGTTCACATAAAACCAAAGGATAGTAAAGGAACTAAAGACCATGAAACTCAAGGAACAGTAATCACAGCCTATGTGTATTGGAGTGAATAAGGCTGATAATGGCCAAAAGATCAGAAATTGGAAAGCATAATAGAACAAACAGTGTATTTCACAAGAATGAGTTTGCTTTCCTCCAGCATCTTCCAGGCCCAAACCTATTTGGTCATTGTGTGGGTCCTTATTGGGTCAGAATGAATTTAAATAGCAATTACTTCTGTTTTGACTACAAACACTGACGGTCTTTCCAAAAAAAATCTTTTTTTTTTTTTTTTGAAGAGGCCGTTCTTTGCCTCATTTCTTATTAAGCCTTAATCACTGAACAAGCTTTTCCTCAGTCAAACTGAGACCTGTTAAAGACCTTAGTTTCAAAAGGCAAAGATCCCCCACTATGACCTTGGCCATCTCCAGTTGCTATCTAGCCACTGAACCCAGATGGCTCTAGAGGAGAAACTGAGACTGGTGACTTTGCACAGCCCTGCCTCACTTAAATCTAATTCACTTGACTGTCATGGCATCACCTTCCTCACGTCATGATCCTCTTCGAGAATGAAGGACAAACAGCAGCAATTTTGCGTGAAATGTGGCCTCTGCCATTGGAATCACTCTGGGCCTTGATGAGTGTCTTCCTTCATTAAAATGTAAGTTCTTTGAAATAAGAACTTACATGACAAATAAGGAATAATTAAGAGAAGGAAGTCCCTGGAATTAAGAAGGGTTGGGGAAGCCTGCCTGTAGAAGATGGGATTTTAATTGGGATTTAAAGGAAGCCAGGGAGGTCAACAGTTGGAACAGAGGAGGAAGAGTGTTCCAGACATGGGAGACAGACAGAAAGAACACTGGGAGCAGAGACATGGAGTGCCTTGTTTGTGGAACAGCCAGTAGGTCAGCGTCACTGGACAAAGAGCACATGTTGATGTGTAGGGTGCTTGCTTGTATTTGTATACCTAGCACTTAGCTGTCCCATGGTAATTGCTTAATAAATGCTCCATCTATCTATCTATCTATCTATCTATCTATCTATCTATCTATCTGTCTGTCTATCTATTTATCTATCTATCTATCTCTCCTCTATCATAGAATCATTCATTATTTAGACTTTTCTCTGAATCACATCAGTTTGATGTCTGAGACATACATGCATATGTATGCGCATATATATGTGTGTATATATGTGTGTTTGTATGTTTGCATATGTGTGTGTTATGAAAATTGGGAAATGGGCTACATACTCATTTCTCAGAAACTATTCTAAATCCTCTCTCCTCACACCTCCATCACTTCCAGTCTCAGCCAATAAGCCACTGAAGAACTGAATTTTTCTCATGCCTAAAATATTTTAAATCATTATTTATATCATTTACTATTGATTATATTGACTAGTTCTTAAATTGTATAACTAGTATTACTATTATATTTATTTAATTGCATAAGTAGTGACTTCAATATTAAATTATTCCAAGGAAATTAAGGGTTTCCTAAGAAGAATACGAGCAGTTGTTTATAAAAAAGGAGGTTCCCCCAGTTTATTAAATATATAATATTAAACAAAGTGGGATGGGATCTCAGAGCTTCACTGATTAATTAATGAGAACCGTTGAAAGTAATTAGTGGGATACTTCCAAACAAACTTTTGAAGTACCTAAGAACTTGGGATAATAAGAATAAATAGGATAAGTCAAGTGGGCAGCTAAAGGAAGGTCCACCATAACAAAAAAAAAAAAACAACAACAACAAAACAGCAAATCCTTTTAGCAAAATGTCACCACGTGGCACAGAGGAGTCCCAAAGTCCCATCATGATGGACCAGGATATTTGTGTGTGATTTGTACACACCACATTATATCTAGTTCCACGTGTTTACTCTGTGTGATTCTTTCTATTCTCTACTTTATGACACAGATCAGAATTCCCTGCTGACTTCAGATCCTTTTAATATCTTAGCTTTTTCAAACAGAAAACCCTTCCAGGTTCCTTCCTTTCTTTTTCTCTTTTTTCCTTTTTTCCTACTCTTTTTCTTTCTCCCTTCCTCCTTTTTTCTTTCTTTCTCTTTTTTCTTCTATATCTCTTTTTTCTTTCTCTTTTCTTCACCTTTCTCACTTCCTCTTTTTTCTCATTCCCTCACTTCCTTCTTTCCCTCTTTCTGTTCACCTCCTTCTTTTCTTCCCCTTTTTTGCTTCTTTCATTCTGAATGAAACACTTCATTGTTTCTTTTTTCTTTCTTTTCCTTTATCTCTCATTTACTTTATTTCCTTCTGACTTCTGGCTCTTTGGAGGTTTTTTTGGAACACCTTATTGTTTCTAATAATCCAGAGGGGAAGAAAGAAATTCCTTGAGTCCTCTTGCCTCTTCTTCCAGGCCAGCCTACATTTTAAGTTTGACCATGGCTCAAATATAAATATATTCACTTAATGAAAGTCACTGTAAAATTTGTATCATTCTCTTTATTTCCTGGAAGTGAGAGTCTCAAGTCCTTGTCTTTCTTACTAGCACTGCAGAATTGCTGTTGGATAAGTGATTCAATCCAGAGTTGCCATTCTCCTTTTCAAGTCTTTAGCAACTAGCATGCCTATTTAGCACTGTTTGAAGCCATACCCTACTTCCTTTCTCTTCTCTCATTTGTACTAATTTGTTTTATTTAGTTGTCTCACCAACAGGTCTCTTCCTTGCTGAGTCAGGTAGGTGGTACAGTGGCTAAGACTGCTGAATGCATAGCTACTTAACTAACTATGTTAAGCTCAAGCAATTCACTTTAGCTTTGCTTGCCTCTGTTTTTTCATCTGTAAAATGGGGATAATAGTAGTACCTCCCACCCAAGGTTGTTGATATGAAGATCAAACAAGAAAACATATGTATCACACTTTTCAAATCTTAAAGTACTGATTAAATGCTCACCATAATTATTGAGTCCCTTTGTTCTTTTTCTTTTATTTACTGCCTACTTCTTCTTCAGCACAAGACACAAAACATTGTAGTAAATGACCATAGGAATCTACTGTTTGATAAACCCAAAGACCCCAGTCTTTGGGATAAGAAGTCACTATTGACAGAAACTGGTGGAAAAACTGGAAAACAATAGAGCACACACTAGGTGTAGAACAGCATCTCACACCATATACCAAGATAACCTCAAAATGGATACATAATTTAGACTTAAGCAATTTAGAAGAGCAAATAATAGTGTACCTATCAGATGCATGGAGAAGGGAAGAATTCATGACCAAACCAGACAGAACACAACAAAATGTAAACTAACCAAATTTAATTACATTAAATTAAAAAACTTTTACACACAAAAAACAAAACAAAACAATGCAATCAAGATTAGAAAGAATGAAGAAAACTAGGAAATAACCCTTACAGCAAGTGTCTTTGATAAAAGTCCCATTTCTCAAATATATAGAGAACTAAGTCAAATTTATAAGAATACAAGCCATTCCCAATTGACAAATAATCAAGGGATATGAACAGGCAGCATTTAGATGAAGAAATCAAAGCTATCTATAGTCATATAAAAAAGAGAAATACACATTTAAACCTCACATCTATCAGATTGGCTAATATTGGCTAATATGACCAAAAAAAGGAAATAACTAATATTGGCTAAGATATAAGAAAATTGGAACACAAATGTACTGTTGCTGGAGTTATGAATTAATCCAACTATTCTGGAGAACAATTTGGAACTATGTCCAAAGGGCAACCAAACTGTGCATACCCTTTGATCCAACACTACCACTGCTAGGTCTCTAACCCAAAGAGATCATTTAAAAAGGGGAAAGGACCTACATGTGCAAAAATATTTATAGCAGTCCTTTTTGTGGTGACAAAATACTGGAAACTGAGGAGATGCCTGTTAATTGGAGAATGGCTGAACAAGTTATGGTATGTGAATGTAGTGGAATACTATTTTACAATAAGAAATGATGAGCAGGCAGATTTTTAGAAAAACCTGGCAAGACTTGAATGAACTGATGCAAAGTGAAACGCACAGAACCAGGAAAGCATTGTACACAGTATCAACAGCATTGTGTGGTGATCAGCTATAAATGACTTAGCTTCTTCTCAGCAACACAATGATCCAAGGCAAATACAAAGGACTCATGATGGAAAATGTTATCCATATCCAGATGAAGAACTGATAGACTCTAAATGCAAATTGAAGCATACTTTTTTTACTTACTTTTTTATGGTTTTTTTCTCTTAATCTTTTTCTTCTTTCACAACTGTGAATAATATGGAAATATGTTTTACTTAATTTCACATATATAACCTATATCAAGTTGCCTGCCATTTTAGGAAGAAAGTGAGGGAGAAAAAATTGGAATTAAAAATCTTGTGAAAATGAATGCTAAAAATTACATATAATTAATAAAAAACAAAATACTATTTTTAAAAATTGTTTACATTCTTATGTTTGAAAATGACACATGTAATTCATAAGAACTTTAGCATTATTAGGGATATTAGAGGGAGTCTATATAGACAGAAGGAATGTGTGTGAGTTGATTATGTTAAGATTATCTCCAAAAATAAAATGAAGGGGTGAGAGAGAATTTGCTGAGAGAAGGGGGAAGAGAGAGGTAGAATGGAGAAAATTTTCTCACAAGGAAGAGCTTTTATAATGGAAAGGGAAATGGGGGGTCAGGGTGGCAAACAATTTTTGAGCCACATTCTCATCAGAATTCATTCAAAGAGAGAAAAATATACCTGTGTGTGTGTGTGTGTGTGTGTGTGTGTGTGTGTGTATTATACATGCACACACTCAATTGGGTAGAGAACTCTATCTTACCCAACAAGGAAATAGGAGGGGAAGGGAATCAGAGAAGAAGGGAAGATATTTAAAGAATGGGCAGATTAAAGGAAGGAGGAGTCAGAAGTAAAATAGACAGACTTTTTTAGAAGCGACATGATAAATGAGAGAAGGATAAACAGAAGAAAATAGGATCGAGGGAAAGACACAGTAATCATAACTGTGAATGTGAATGGGATAAACTCACTTATGTGGATAACAAATTGGATTAGAATCCAGAATCTATTATTTACAAAAGACACATTTGAAGCTTAAAGACACACAGAGAGTTAAAATAAAGGGTTGAAGCAGAATCTATTATGTTTCAATTGAGGTAAAACAGGCAAAGGTAACTAGCAAGCATGATCTCAGACAAAGCAAAAGCAAAAAGAGACCTAGTTAAAAGAAATAATCAGGGAAAGTATATATATATTTTTTGTTTCAGTCATGTCTAAATGGAGTATAGCTAAACAAAATATGATTCTGATGAAGAACTGTTGTTATAGAAAATGATGAAGGAGATGGTTTCAGAAAAACATGGGAAGATCTATATGAGCTGATGCAAAGAAAAGTAAGCAGAAGCAGGAGATCATTTTTACACAGTAATAGCAATACTGTAATAATTATGAATCACAAAAGACTTACTTACTCTGATTAATGCAATGTTCCAAGACATGATAAAAAAAAATGCTATCTACCACCAGAGAGAGAATTGATGAACTCTGATTAAATATTGAATAATTTTTATAATTTTTCACTTTATTTTTCTTGCTATTTGTGATATAGCTACTATGGAAATAGGTTTTACATGATTTCATATGTATAATATATATCATATTGTTTGCTTTATCAGTGGGTGGGGAAGTAGTAGTAGGGAAGGAGAGCATTTAAAACTCAATTGAAAACAAGAAAGCTAATTTTAAAAAAAGAGTTCATTGGTAACCTAAGTGAGAGTAATTCCAGTCAAATTTCAGGGTTGGGAATTGCAAGATGAGAATGGAGGAAGTAAGGGGAAAATCAAGAATGTAAACATCTGCTTCCAGGAATTTTCCTATAAGGTAGAAAAGCACTGTAGGAAATAGTTTCTAGGGAGTCTAGGGAAAAAGAGAAGTTGTTGTTTTTGTTTTGTTTTATAAGAATGAGTATAACTTAGGCATGTTTTATAGATGGCAAGGAAGGAATCAGTAGATAATAAGAAATTGCAGTTAAGAACATTTCCTTTCCCTATACCCTAAAGGAATTCAAGCAATCAGACTGAGTTCAGGAAGGTTATTGAATAGTAATAGGAAAATGATTCTACAAGGCTATTCTGAAAGTTGTGACTATTGCTATGTTCAGTGAAACAAACTGTGAATTCAACTTTTATCCTGAAATGAGTAACTATGTTTCATCATATTGTGAAATACCTTCTGAAACAGAGTTAAGTTGCATTGCATTCTCCTTAGGGACCAAGGTGGGATATGACAGAGTGTGGTCCTGAGCTGCTTACTTATCAGTACTTTTGTTGTTATATTTCCAAAGTAAGAATCATCTTCTAAAAGCCAAAAAAAATCTTTGTTTAGGAATTCTGTGATTTGTGTCTTTGAAATGACTTGTGTGTACTAGGTCTGTATACCAAAAGAGATTTTTAAAAAGGGGGGGGGGGGGGGGAAAGGATCTACCTGTCCAAAAATATTTATAGCAATTCTTTTCTGGCAGCAAAGAATTGGAAATTGAGGGGATACCCATCAACTGAGGAATGACTGAACAAATTGTGGTATGTGATTATGATGAAATACTATTATGCTATAAGAAATGATGAGCAGGATGCTCTCAGAAAACCTGGAAAAGCGTACATGGGCTGATGCTAAGAGAAATGTACTATGTGCAAAGTAACAGCAATATTTTGTGATGATCCACTGTGAAAGGCTTAGCTATTCTCAGAAATGCAATGACCTAAGACAACTCTAAAAGACTTATAATGAAAAATTCTATCTATCCTCAGACATGGAATTGATGGTGTCTAAATAGAAATTGAAGTATATATTTTTTTTTACTTACTTGAGGGCTTTTTTTGCTCTGTTTTCTTTTATGTTTTGCATGACTACACACGCATAACCATATCAAATTGCTTCCTTCTCAATGAAGGGGATGCAGAGGAAAGATGGGAGAGAATTTGAAACTGAAAGTTTTAAAAATGAATGTTAAAAATTATTTTAACAAATATTTAACTGAGGAAAAATACTAATTTTTTTTTAAAAAGAAAGAAATGACCAGTATGAGAGATATATTCAACAGCATTCTGTCAGTTTGGACATTTCTCTAAACAGAAAAATATCTATGTTAAAGTTATCTAAAATTAAGAACAATTATTTCTGTTAGCCTTATACTTAAAACAGAGTATATTCACTACACTAGACACTGGGAATACAAACTACAAAAAGTGATGATTTCTCCAATTATGCCTAAAATACAGACTAGTGTATTAATTTCTTATGCAAATATTTTAAGAATCTATAAATGAATCATTATGCCTTCTTCCTCCACCAATCCAGATCTAACCCTTAATATGTGGTCTTTTAAGAGTTGCTAATCGCTAAAAATGTCATCCACCTGCAGCCAACCTACTTATGAACCTATCCAAATTTAGCCAGGTTGATCTTTATAAACATAGAGTCTTCATAGAATTTATATTTATAATATAGTCTTTATAGATTATATGCTCATAACATAGTCTTTATGGACTATGTTTACAATAAAGACTATATGTGTGTGATAAAGACCTATGGTCTTCAAAGATTTGTAGTCACTCACCAGGAATATAGCCAAAGTTTTTCCAGCTTTATAGGGCATTACAGGGTATGTTTTCTACTGGCATAGTTTTTCATAAACAAGAGTAGACACTATATCAAAAGTGAAGCTTCTGAGGCTATATTTTATTAATCAATAAAAGTCGTGTTAGAAATATAAATTAACCCTGATTTTGAAATTTTCAACTTGATGATATCTAGTTAGAGATGAGAAATGGCAAAAGGGAAGATTGGAATGACCTTGGTGTAGGCAGAAAAACCTGAAAAATTGAGATAATGTCAAGACCCAAGGGTCAAGTAAAAACATGGAAAGTACACTTTGCAGATGCTATCAGTGGAGCATGAGGATCTTCATATCCTGACACCAGTATAACTAACAAATGCTTAAGGGCTGCACTCCTGGAATGGGACTTAGACAGACAAAGCTTCTCCCCCATAGACATTCTAATTAAGCATTAGCTAATAACAATGTCTTTGGAATAGAAGCCATGAGGACTGTCTGAGGTTTTAAAATCCCATGACAAAAATCACAAATTAAAAGATTTGAGGAGATAGTCTAAATGGTTATTTCCAATATGAATACGAATCCATTCTAATTAGGCAACTTCCAACTGACAGCCCACAACAGTTCTCCCTTCCTAATTCAAAGAGGGTTCTGTTATTGCAAGCAAGTTGTATGGAATAAACAAGTCATTACTGTAATGAGGATGATTCTTGCTAAGGATTATTTTTAAAAGCCAAATTAGATACTATGACTTACTCCCATTCCAGGAAGCATTTCCTCTCCATCACAAGCTTTCAAATGTGTGGTTTGTTTGCATTCTGCCTGACCTGTTAGCTAGAGAACAAGTTCATGAAACCCCTCCTGAAACCATAACGAGTTTGGGTAATAACCATCACATAATTGGGTTCCACTGCATCTAAGTGTTTGCTTTTTACTGCAAAGCGTCTGCCTCTGAGATTTTTAAGATGTAATTATGCATTGCAAAATTTGTGAATTACCAACCTTGCTTAGACTATTTTTGCCATATTTCACATGTAAACTGCTTAAGTACATAAGTGGTAGCATCAAACAGCCAGGTTTCCCAAATGAGAAAAACTCTGATGCTTTAATGGCAGGATTTCTGATCTATGATTTCCTATTTCCATACTTTGCTCCAGTTATATGTCTTTTAAAACCATCTGGTTGTTTCTGGCTACCAGGAACAGAGAGACAAACAGCTGTATCTGCATCACTCTGTCGTTTAACATCTGGCAACTACATCCAACAATGGTATTTATTTGTCTATTGTTTAAATGTGAGTTCCTGCTAGTTACCCTTGTTGGCCCCTCCTCAGTAATATCTTCAGAACTGTATAGGATAGAATCTCCTGTCATTACCACATGGTTGCATGTATATCCTTACAGGAAGTTTCAGGTTTAAGAGAAAGAAGTATGGCACTATAGATGTTCCTCTAGCACAATGGCAACAGAAACTACTCAATTCAGTCTACAGGCATTGGCAACCTGTGCCAATCCCTGTCCTACCTATAACTGTTGTTGTATACAATGTTCATTACTCTGGAGTTACATACCTTCTCAAGACGGGAAGTGGAGTCTTCAATCCTCATATAGTTTTCCCTGACACACTATGGAAGTTAGGGGTTCAATGCCTCCAGAATCCAGAAAATTCACATAAAACTTTTGGCCCTCTCTTCATACCAGAGAAGTCTGATTTTTTTTCTTTTTCTTTTGTGGGGCTTTTACAGTACCTTATTGTACAATTTGGGTTAATGTTATACAATACGATACAGTTCTGAGTTTCTAAACTTTGTGTGAGATTCTATTGGCCTTACTTTGTCATCTGAAGCTTCCTCAAAACTCCCAAAAAATTCCCATTAATTTCTTATGCTGACTCACAATATAGTGAAACAACAATGGAGAAAGCTGTGATGTGGAAGGGATAACTATATTCACTGTTTATTTACCTACATGTTGGCTAAAAAGAGAACATTTCTATTATTGGCATCAGTCTAGAGTGTCCCCAGTGAATTAGGTATAGGGCTTAGCACTTAACACAGTGTCTTGCTCAAAATGATCAATAAATCTTTATTGATCTGACTGCAATGTAGGTCTTTTTATTGCCATAAAGAAAACAACCATAAGCATAAAAGAAAAACAGGGGGTAGAGCCAAGATGGCAGAGTAGAAAGATACACCTATTCTAGCTCTTCTCCCACAGCCAATAAAATACCTGTAAAAATGACTCTAAACAATTCCAGAGGAGCAGAAGTCACAAAATAACAGAGTGAAAGAGATTTCCAGTCCAAGGTAGTCTGGAAGGCTGACAAGAAAGGTCTATCACACAGGACGTGGAGCCCAGCCCAGTAGCCCAGTATTGGTCATGCAACACCAGCAAGAACAGGACCAGAACAGGCCTAGAGGATGGAATCCCTGGCAGCAGCAACAGTTCCCAGATTGCCCAACCAACAAAGGCCAAAGACAGTTTAAAGGTCAGTGAGAAAGATTTTTTACCTGGGTAAGAAGAGAGCAATGTCCTCCCCTAGCCCAGAACTCAGGTGACTGAGGTGGCAGCAGTAGCAGCTTCCATTTTTGGAGCCCTCCATCCAAAGACCCTTGGGGATTTGAGGGGCTGATTTGAGTCTCACCCCTTAGTGGCAGCCCTGGGGTGAGGAAGAGTGCTGGCTGGCATTGAGGAGCTGGTGGAGGCTCTGGGAAGGGAATTCTACTTGCAGATCTTGGGAAGAAAAGCTTTGGAAGCTCCCAGACCAGAGTGTAGGCCAAGAGAGGAGTAAACACCTCTCTCTTGATTGTCCCACCTTGGAGGAACTGAGAACTTACAGGTCTCCAGGGTATACTCCCTTCTTGGCAAATGACTCAAAAGTCAAGTAACTGGCTGGGAAAATGCCCAAAAGAGTGAAAAAATAAGACTATAGAAGGTTACTTTCTTGGTGAACAGTTATTTTCTTCCATCCTTTCAGATGAGGAAGGACAATGCTTACCATCAAAGGAAGACACAAAAGTCAAGGCTTCTGCATCCTAAACCTCCAAAATAAATAAAATGGTCTCAGGCAATGGAAGAGCTCAAAAGGGATTTTGAAAATTAAGTAAGAGAGGTGGAGGGAAAACTGGGAAGAGAAAAGAGAGTGATGCAAGAAAATCATGAAAAGGGAGTCAACGGTTTGCTAAAGTACACCCAAAAAACTGCTGAAGAAAATAACACCTTTAAAAATAGGCTAAGTAAATTGTCAAAAGATGTCCAAAAGGCCAATGAGGAGAAGACTGCTTTAAAAAGCAGAATTATCCAAATGAAAAGGAGGTTCAAAAACTCACTGCAGAAAATAGTTCTTTAAAAATTAAAATGGAGCAGGTGGAAGTTAATGACTTTATGAGAAGCCAAGACAAAACAAAACCAAAAGAATGAAAAAATAGAAGATAATGTGAAATATCTCATTGGAAAAACAATGGAGCTGGAAATTAGATCCAAGAGAAACAATTTTAAAATTATGGGACTACCTGAAAGCCATGACCAAAAACAGAGCCTAGACATCATCTTTCATGAAGTTATCAAGGAAAACTTCCCTGATATTTGAGAACCAGAGGGCAAAATAAATACCACCGATCACCTCCTGAAAGAGATCCAAAAAGAGAAACTCCTAGGAATATTCCAGAGTTCCCAGGTCAAGGAGAAAATATTTCCAGAAGCTAGAAAGAAACAATTTGAGTATTGTGGAAATACAATCAGGATAACACAAGATCTAGCAGCTTCTACATTAAGATATCGAAGGGGTTGGAATGTGATATTCCAGAAGTCAAAGGAACTAGGATTAAAACCAAGAATCACATACCCAGAAAAACTGAGTATAATAACTCAGGGGAAAAAAATGATCATTCATTGAAATAGAGGACTTTCAAACATTCTTGACGAAAAGACCAGAGCTGACTAGAAAATTTGACTTTCAAACACAAGAATCAAGAGAAGCATGAAAAGGTAAACAGAAACAAGAAATCATAATGAACTTACTAAAGTTGAACTGTTCACATTCCTATATATAAAGATAATATTTGTAACTCTTAAAACTTTTCTCAGTATTTGGGTAGTTGGAGGGATTATACACATACACACATACATATATGTATGTATATATATATACATATTTGTGTGTACATACATATATATGTATACACCTATATATAGACAGATAGTACAGGGTGACTTAAACAGGAAGGGATGATATCTAAAAAAATACAATTAAGGGGTGAGATAGGAATTTATTGGGAGGAGAAAGGGAGAAATGGAATGAGCTAAATTATCTCTCATAAAAAAAGGCAAGAAAAACTTTTTCAATGAAGGAGAAAAGGGGGCAGGTAAGAAGGGAAAACTGAAGCTTACTCTCATTACATTTGACTTAAGGAAGGAATAATATGCACACTCAATTTGGTATGAAAGTCTATCTTACACTACAGAAAAATAGAGAAGAAGGGGATAAGTGAGGTGAGGGGAATGATAAAAGGGAGGGCAAAAGGGGGGAGCAATTAGAAGTAAACAGTTTTTGAGGAGGGACAAGGTCAAACAAGAGAATAGAATAAATGGGGGTCAGGATAGGATGGAGGTAAATATAGTTAGTCTTACACAAAATGACTATTATTGAAGTCTTTTGGCAAACTACACATATATAGCCTATATTGAATTGCTTGCCTTCTCATTGGGGATGGGTGGGGAGGGAGGAAGGAAGAGAAGTTGGAACTCAAAGTTTTAGGAAAGAATGTTGATAATTTTTTTTGCATACAACTGGGAAATAAGAAATACAGGTAATGGGGTATAGAAATTTATCTTGCCCTACAAGACAAGAGAGAAGATAGGAATAAGGGAAAGGAGGGGTGTGATAGAAGGGAGGGCAGATTGGAGGAAGGGGTAATCAAAATGCACAGAGTTTTGGGGTGGGGGAGGGGAGAGATGGCAAGAAAATTTGGAACTCAAAATTCTGTGGAAATGAACGTTGAAAACTAAAAATAAATATATAAACATTAAAAATAAAATAAAATGTAAAGATTATCAGGAAAAAAAAGAGAGTATAGGCATATTATTCTATTGTGAGGGGAAAAATTCTATGTTAAAAAAAATCTAATATTCTCTATACCTAAGAAGTGTATTGCTGTAACTTATTGAGGGATTATACAACTTACATTCTATT
This sequence comes from Notamacropus eugenii, assembly GCF_028372415.1. Taxonomy (NCBI): domain Eukaryota; kingdom Metazoa; phylum Chordata; class Mammalia; order Diprotodontia; family Macropodidae; genus Notamacropus; species Notamacropus eugenii. Next base: position 147,389,270 of record NC_092878.1, read on the forward strand.
TGGTGAAAAGACTTGAATTTGAAAAGGATTTGGAGGGAGGGGTGATGTAAAGAGTTGTATGAGCATTATCTCAGTTCAGAATGCCAAGTCAAATGCTAAGTGACTTGCTCAAGATCACACAGCTAGTGAGTGTCCAGTGTCTGAGGTGAGATTTGAACTCAGGTCCTCCTGACTCCTGCACTGGTACTCTATCCACTGCACCATCAAATGTAAAAAGATAATTGGGTTGCATTAATACTGTTCAAAAATGAGGGCAACTGCAATTGAATATTTAAGAAATGAGGCCTTTATCAGAGACACTTGCTGTAAAGATTGTTTCCCAGTTTTCTGCTTTCCTCCTAATCTTAGCTTCATTGGTTTTATTTATGCAAAAGCTTTTTAATTTAATATAATCAAAATTATTTATTTTACATTTCATAATCTCTGCTTTGGTCATGAACTCTTCTCCATAGATCTGACAGGTAGATCTATTCCTTGCTCTTCTAATTTGTTTTTGCTGTCACCCTTTATGTTTAAATCATGTATCCATTTTTTAATTTATTGTGGTACATTATTAGAGATGTTGACCTAAACATAGCTTTTGTCCTGTTGTGTTCTAGTTCTTCCAGCAGTTTTTGTCAAATAGTGAGTTCTTATCCCAAAAGCTGGTGTTTGGGGTCTATCAAACATGGGATTGCTATGGTCATTTACTACCATGTCTTATGTACTTAATCTATCCACTTATCCACCATTCTATTTCTTAGCCAGTATCAGGTAGTTTTGATGATTACCACTTTATAATACAGTTTGAAATCTAGTATTGCTAAGCTACCCTTCTCTGTATTTTTTTCATTAATTCCCTTGATATTCTTGACTTTTTATTCTTTCAAATGAATGTTATTATTTTTTTCTAGTTCTATCAAATAATTTTTGGTAGTTTGATTGATACTGCATTGAGTAAGTAAATTAACACAGGTAGAATTGTCATTTTTATTATATTGGTTCAGCCTACCTGTAAGCAGTTGATATTTTCAGTTGATATCTTTTCAGTTATTTAGATTTGACTTTATTTGTGAGAAAAGTGTTTTGTAATTCTGTTCATATAATTCCTGAATTTGTATCTCAAGCATTTTATGTTGTTTACAGATATTTTAAATGAAATTGCTCTTTTATTTCTTGGTGCTGTATTTAGTGGTCATATAAAGATATGCTTATTATTTATGTGCATTTATCTTATATTCTGCAACTTTGCTGAAGTTAATTATTTCATGTAGTTTTTTAGTTGATTCTCTAGGGTTCTCTAAGTATGCCATCATATCATCTACAAAGAGTGATAGCCTTTGTTTCCTCGTTGCCTCTTCTAAATTCTTCAATTTCATTTTCTTCTCTTACTTCTATAGCTAACATTTCTAATACCATATTGAATAATAGGTGTGATATTGGGAATACTTGTTTCACCCTTGATCTTATTGGAAAGGCTTCTAGCTTATCCTTCTTACAGATAATACTTGATGATGGCTTTAGATCCCTACAGCTTATCATTTTAAAGAAGGCTCCCTTTATTCCTAGCCTCTAGTATTTTCAGTAGGATTGGGTAGAGTATTTTGATTTCTCTCTGTTTTATATTGATGTGGTCAAGTATGTTGATATTGAATACTGATTGAACCAACCCTACATTCCTGGCATAAATCCTAGTATATATCCTACCTGGCCATAGTGTATAATCGTTGTGATATATTACTGTAATCACCTTGCTAGTATTTTGTTCATTATTTTTATATTGATATTCAATAGGGAGATTGGGCTATAATTTTCTTTCTCTGTTTCAGTTCTTCCTGGTACAGGTATCAGCACCATATTTGTGTCATAAAAGGAGTTTGATAGGACATCACCTATTTTTCCAAATAGTTTATATAGTGCTGGGATTAATTGTTCTTTAATACATAATCAATTTTAAGTAGATGCCATGTGCTGCTGAGAAAAAAAAAAAAAACTATACTTCTTCCTGTTCCCATTCAGTTTTCTCCAAAAGTCTGTCATATCTTTTCTAATATTCTATTCATCTCCTTAGTTTCCCTCTTGTGTATATTTTGGTTGGATTTTTCAATTCTGAGGGGACAATTGAGGTCTATAGTTTTGCAGTCTATTCCTTCCTGATCCCTTGACCTATTTCTCTGGTGCTGAACTGGGGTCCTAGTACTGGGGTCTTGTGTATACTGAGGCTTATGGGGGTATTCCTGGGCTTCCCCAGGGCTACACTGAAACACATGGTGGTCTGGCCCCTGCAGGATGTCTATTTAACCAGGGCTATGCTGAAGCACATAGTGGTTCTCAAGGCTGGAGTTTGGCATTCCCACGGCTATGCTGAGACATATGGAGGGTCCTGGTGTTGATGTTTGCCTGCTTCACTGCTCTGAGTCTCAGGACCTCCCACTGGTTTGCTGAAGGTGGGGGCATGCTCAGGTGCTTCCTGTCCTGGACTGTATTCCCCTTTTACCCAAGTGATACAGAACTTTCCTGCTGATCTTCCAAGTCTCTTGGGATAAAAGATTGTTTCACACCCATCTTTTCTTGTTCTTCTATTCCAAAATTTGTTTGAGGGGACTCTTTTATGGTTGTTTAGAGGGAAATATGAGAAAATTGCAGTAATTTCCTACTTATTCCACCATCTTGGCTCCCAGAAGTCCTCTATGGTGAAGACCACATATTGACTTAGAAAATCACACATTAACATTATCTATGTTGTATTGTAGTTTTGCTTATTTTGTTAAACATTTCCCAATTATATTTTACTCTGGTTTAGTCACACTCCCAGTGGTATGCAGCTGGCAACAAGTTTGACACATCTCTACTAAATGATGTCTGAGATAGGTGCTGAGCTTCTAAATCTGACCACATCGTTAAGATCATAGTTCCATTGCAATATTGAAAAAGACTATCTTTTGATTAATTAAATAATCTTTTCTTCAACTACTACTTTGTAGCACATTCTCTGGCACATTCAGCATGATAATTTGAGATACCTAAAGGGTAGTTCACTATTACTCTCCTCAAGGTTCTAAGGGTAATCCTTTAAGTTATGGTTTCTAGTATTGTAGCTGGAGTTCTCATTGGTCAGCCCCAGTGATCAACCAACTAGTTGATTCCATTCATTTTACAAAAATGACCTACTTAAAAGCATAAGAAATAACAACTGGTGAAATCTTCCCCTGTAAACAGAGGGACACTTTCCTCTTGCATACACAAATTTCTTGGGCTCACACTTAAAGTCCAATGGTAGTAAAGCAGATAGGTAGTGAATGTCCAGCAAAATGTGGATTTTTCACCCCTTGTCCTTCTCTTTCTTCATGTAGTCCTCCTGAAATTCCTTTTTGAATGTACCTCTCTATTGGACTTCAAGTCTTATTTCCTTTCCAGAGTTCATAACTGACACTCTGCCATAAGAGGTCAAAATCCATACAGCCACCACTGTCTTTGGATGACTATATTTCCATGTCTCTCTTTGGATGGCTTCCTCTATCATAGATCAAGTCTGTCCTGACAACATTGCTACCATTCTAGTAATCATTGAGACTTTTGATGGGACCTTTGAACCAAGAACAAATAAAGTTTAACTGGGCGTTTTCCCCTCATAATGATAATTCAAGATCAGGAAAGAATAAACATGACAGAAAGAAGTGTCATATTTTCATTGACACATATTAGTCAGAAAATTAAGCAGTAAACCTGCCCACCCTTATTTGGCATCTTATATCAGCCTAGTCTCACACCACCAAGACAGAAGAACAATGATGAGAGACAGGAAGAACTGCAGTCAATTAGAAGCCTTTCTGTCATTAAACACAGAACCAGTCCCTTGGTCCTGCAGAGCTAGAAACAGGCTTCCAAAGTTCCATGTTGGATTAGAACCTGTTAGAGAAAATCTGTATATGCTTAGTATAACCCCTCCTTCCCCCCAAGAAAGACAAGTTCAGGAATGTTCCATCTGTTATAATTATATACAAGACACTATGGTAAGCCTTGAGGATATTGAAAAACTCAAAGGAATCTCTAATCTTATCAATATGGATGTTCCCTTCAACAATGAAGAAACATTGGCTTGAACTGGACAACCATTATCCAGCATCCACCTATTTATTTCTTGTTTCTATCTCTTTCTACCTTCTTTATTTTCTGAGAGGGGTACATCAGCACCTTGTTGATAAACATGTCCACACTAGAATGCAAGCAGACTATCATAGAGACAGATGGTCTGAGTGTCATGAATATGCATGTCCCACAAGCAAAGGCATTCATTCAACAAACATTTATTAAAGTGCCAACTATGTGTAGAACTCTGAGCTAATTGCTTAGGGGAGTGACAAAACGTAAATAACATGCAGCCTCTGCCCGTACAGAGCTCAAAGGAGAATGTACTTAAAAAGATATGTCCCATATACACAAAGGTCAAATTGTAAATTCCTCAAGGGAAAGATCATCTCTCATTTATCTTAAAGTATCCTTTAGTTTAGCATAATGCTTTGTACTTTGGGGATTAGAGACTGGGTCTGTGATTTCATTGGTAGAGGAAAAACCTAAATAATAAAACCTCTTCTACCAATGCAGGCCTCCACAAAGTAGAGTCTTAGAAAGTCATCTAAAGAACTGACAGTCTAAATAAGTTGCCTAGTGTCAAAAGGCCAGTGTGTCAGAGATAGGATCTGAACTCAGATCTTCCTTGTTCCAAAAGGAAATCTTATTCATATTTGTTAATGATTTTCCAGTTGTCTCCCTCAGCTTTATCTCCACTTCAAAGAGGATATTATAATAAACCAAAAAGACTTAAGTCCATTTCAAACTTTGACAAATTGAATTACAGTTCTATTAATGCTACATCTGACAAAACTCCATAATTCTATGATATCTACTGATATGGAAAATCAATCTCTAGAACAAATAGCATCAACAAAAGAAATTCAGTGTCGCTGTTTAATGTCATGAACGACAAGTATTTATTTAGCTCATCTTATTAGGTGCTAATTTTGTTTCTTCTGCTTGTGATCAGGAGAAGCAAAAATACTACCATGGAAATAACTGTAGCTTATATCTCAGCTTCTGATGCAAATGATGAAAAGTTACTGATATTTGATAAAGAACTGGGTGAGATCATCCAAATCAAGACAATGCATATTTTTGATCATTGATGATTTCAACAAGAATGCCGGTAGAGGGGAGGGTAGCAAAAAATATGCTGCAAATGTGATTCAAAAACAAGAAATTAAGGAGACCAAAATCTTATAGGTTATTACTCACACTCATGTTTAGATATGAACATCAGGAAGAGAGTCAGGAGGCACTACATATGACAAGTAATGAACAGCATCCCCTTCCCCTACACCCTGAAATGAAATTGACTATACCTTCACAGAGAGTAACCAACTGATCACTGATGTGGGAAACAAATGAGAATCAACTGACCATCCCCACAAAATTATTAGATGAAACTGGAAGGAGAACAACAAGCAAACAGAAAATGGAAGGGAGATTTTTTCCCCCATTTCTTTAGCAGTCAATTTCATCATCAATGACAATGGAATCACCACATTTGGACTTTGATATCACAGCCCCAGTATGATAAATGCAAGAAAAATGGCATTTGAAACCAAGTTAGGAAATGTATCTGTGCCAAATCAAATCTACATTATAGTGCAAGGTTCTACAGAGAAGCTAAACATTATGAGAATTTTTAAAAGACTATTAGATTGATTCAATAGGAGATCCCTGGTAACATTAGAATGGGAGGTTCTTGTAGAGTAAAGTATGACTTCAATAAGTTAAAGAGTGCAGTAGAGTACAGAGAGTGCAAGAATTGAAATCAGAAAACTGGATCTTTTATAGAATACAAATTTTTGATGCATTAATGATGAAAAGACCAGAGCTAAGTAGAATCTTTGCAATACAAAGAAAGGAGACAAGAGAAACCTAGAAAGGCAAATGCATATGAGAAATGAAAAGGGACTAAAATGATGGTTAAGTACTTGCATTCAAAAAGGGGAAGATGATGGAAGTATCCCACCAAAATACTGTCTTCTAGAGTCACAAGGGGAGTAAAAGAAGACAAATACAGAGCCTAGACATAACTTTGTTCTGTATTAACAAGTTTTCAGAGAGAAAAAATGGAATACACTAAAGAAGAAATTATCAAGAAGCAAAATTAACTACTTTGCAAAACTGGGGTGCACATGAAAAGTATAAAACTCTTTGGTGATGAAGGGAAGGACATCTCATGACACACTCATCTGAATCTGGGAAAGAAAGGCTGAATACATTAATGCAAAGTGGTTAATATATATCTGTATTAACTCAGTGAGGAAACAGGCCTGTCTGTGTTCATCCTTCATTTTCTAAGAGGACCATGTCATCAGAGAAATGATGACATGACCTGCACTTGACTTTATTTTGAGTGAAATATTTTGACTGTGAAAGGTCACCAGCCTCACTTTCGCCTCCTGAGTCATCTGGATCCAGTGACCAGATATTCATCAGGATGACTAGAGATGGCCCAAGATGCACTTGGAGATCTTGGCCTATTCAGGTACTCACTTAGAGTGAGGTAATGCCCATTCAGTGAATAGGTCTCTTTAAGAAGTAAACAGGGAATGGTCCCTTTAATGAGCAAAAGACAAAAATAAGTAAATTCAGGTGGGAGGGAAAGAGCAACAGTTACTATTGATAATCACTCTGAAGCCATCAAGTTGAGTTTGCACATGAACCTATTGTTTTTCAATGTATGGGCTTCAGAGTGTACTGGATTTAAGGTTTTGGGAAAGACAGGAAGGAAGGAAGGAAGGAAGGAAGGAAGGAAGGAAGGAAGGAAGGAAGGAAGGAAGGAAGGAAGGAAGGAATCTGACCCATAAACCCCAAGTTAACTAGGTGTCCTCTGGCCATCCAAATTTACCTTCCTTTGCAGTGGACAAGGAAAGGGTGAGGGGGCGGGGCAGAAACAGAAGGGAGTGGATGAGCTGAGTTACCCAGATGGCTGAGTCCCCATTCAGTCAGCTTGGTCTATTCACAGGTCTGTGTTTGTCCTCCATTTTCAAAGAGGACCATGACATCAGAGAAATGATGACATGATTTCCACTTGACTTTGTATTGAGTGAGGGAGGGTTGTGCAAGATCCCCAGCCTCACTTCCCCTCCTGGGTCATCTGGATTCAGTGACCAGATATTCATCTGGTGATTGCAGGATGATTGCAGGAGACCCAGGATGCACTGGGAGACCTTGGCCTATTCAGGTATTTACTTAGAGTGAGGTAATCAAGGAAACAGGCAAGGACAGGGAAAAGGGAATATTTAAGTTGTGGTAGAGTCAAAGTTGGAATTGTCAGAAGGAAAAACAAACATTGACTTTGCAGGATGGATCATAAAGGCAGAAAGGATCATAAAGAACCAATGATTAGAATATCTACTACATTAGGGGTGGAGGAATGGGATCTGATTATTTCAATTATAGGTTTCTAGTACTGAGAATATTCTATGTATTTTATCACCTTCCTCTTTGTAAAGAAGAAACAATAATATAAGAAAATAGCAGAGATGGAAATGCATACTTGTGCACATGCTTACAGAAGAGTAGAAACATGTGTCTTCTTAGAACTCTGATGTCATCAAGGGTCATAGAGAAAATTAATTAAGATAAGGAGAGGACCAGGGTTGGGGTAGGTTTTCTCTGTTTTGATGGTTTTCAGAGAAGAATGAAATGGGAAGAGGATGAAAGGGAACTCACTGTCTTATAACAATGGTGCATAAGATGGAGAGTAAAGAGAATGAAGGAAGGGGAGAAGGGAATGGGCATTGCATGAATCTCATTTTTAACTGAACCAGATAATGGAAGTTTCGACAAACACATATGTATGGTGAAGGAATACAAAAGGGAACTAAGTGGGGAAAATTAAAGAGAAGGAGGGAAAGATAGGTGAGGGAGTAGTCGGAAGCAAAACAAACTCTAACCTTGGAGGAGAAAATGAGAAAAGGGAATTCAAAGTGGAAGTAGAAAGGATCAAGATTACTGGATGGTAAGAAGCAATGTGGTGAGCATCTTTCCAATGTGGTGATCATCTTACTCCAAACAAATTTAGAAAATGGACCAGAATGAATCCTGATCGAGAAATTCAGAAGAAGAAGAAAAGGCACACTGAGTTATTTCTCTAGTCCAGCTCAGAATAGAAAGATGGAGAAGTATGCAGACACTGAGGTTGGGTCAGGCCAGGCCTAGCAAGAGGACAAGAAGAGATCCCAGACTCATTCTGGGGCACTCTGAACCCAAGGTACTGCAACAATGGCAACTGTTAATCGGCAGCTTTGTGACCAACAACCCAGTTCTGGGTCACAAATGCAAGGCAGAGTCAGAAGAGAACCTGAGCATTTTGGTGATATTGTGGGGTAGGGAGGTCCTGGGTAATGTACAAGGAAAAGGAAGTAATTCAAAAGTCAGCAATTGTGATGTCACTAAGACCACAAGCTCAGAGCAGGGCTTCATTGTTAGCTTCTAGCCCAACCTAGAACAAGGAATCACTGAGGAGAACCTATACTTCTGTCAGTCTGAACCAACAGAACTTTCCAGTTAGCTGATAAGGGCAGAGGCCAGCAGTGTCTATTCTTGCAGAGACCCAAACCAAAATCACAAATTTACAGTGCTCACTTCAGATAGGAGAGGTCAGCAAGCTGACTTAGACCTGGATCAGATCACTATGGGAGTACTAAAAAGTTGCCCATCCTCAACCTATCCCTGAGACACTGAGAATGCCACAAAATTCAATACTCCCCCAAAACAGCAACAAAACCTGCCCAGACCTTCACTCTAGAAGTGCCTCAGAGCTTTGCCTACTATCATATCCAAAGAGAACAATACTTAGGGAAGGGTAGTGGTAGAAGGAAATGGAAGAGAAGGGTAAAGGAAATTATCTCACATATGTAGGGTACCAGTAGACATTGGAGTAAAAGGATTGATTGACATCTGAACTCTCAAAAGAAGGAAGAATACACACACAAGCACACACACACATACACACATGTGCACACACATACACACACAGTTGAATAAATAAATACATTTCACTCAGAGAAACGGGAAGAAAAGAGGGGAAGGGGAGAGAGAGGAATTAGAGGAAAATCAGATTAAGTGATGAATTAGTCCTAAGGATATACAAAAATAATTATAGTTCTTTTTGAGGTGGCTGGCAAATGGGAGTCTAAGGGGGAAACCTACAAATTGAGCAATAGATGACTAAGTTATGGAATGGAATGGAATACTATTTTGCTGAACTCCTGTCAACATACTGACGAAACAAGATTCCAGATGACCAATGAGGAAATGGGCTACCCACCTTCATGTCTTTAAGAGGTAATTCAAAAGAAAAACAAAGAATAAAAATCTATATCAGGGATCAGGCAAAGGAGAGAGAAGTGGGACAACCCAAGAGAAAGTGATTGCTTCAGATCTAGAACTCTATCATTAGGCAAACTCCTCTTTCGCCACCTTCTTTTTTAGAAAGAAGGAGACCAAGAGAAACAAAAATACAAGAGGGAAACTTGGAGGCACAAGCACTATTAACAATCATAACTGTGAGCATGAATGGAATAAACTCATCCACAAAATGGAAGTAACTAGGAGAATGCATTGGGAAGCAAGAGTCCAACAACATATTGTTTTCAAGAAACACATTCAAAATATAAAGATCCACATGCAGTTAAAAGCAAGAGACTAGAACACAATCTGTTACTGTTTAAGCAAACTCAAGGGGACAGAAAGGAGTTGACATATATCTCAGCAATGTAACTCACCTTTACAAAAATTCTCTGTAGAAAGAGATAGAAAGACTGAGAAAGAGAGAAAAAAAGATGCTTTTGTAAATTTCTCAACCAAAGCCATTTTTAGTGAATTTATAAGGTTTAAGAAAAAAGAAAAATTCCATATTCACAATCAAACGTAATTCCATGGACCAGGTAAAGTTCAGTTTTGATTCACCAAATAGAATATTAGTCACATAAGATGTGTATCTTTGAGAAACATTTTCCTAAACTATCTGATCCAGTCAAAGTCAGTCATAGATAATAACTTTAATTACCTTAAGGTAGTCCTCTTCTAACCCTAGTTCACCCTCCAAACACATTTTTCTCTCAGAAAATGGGTAGGCCTTTAATAAGAATGATACAAAAGAATTTCAGGACAGAATATTACATGTGAACTGATGGTTGAAGAACTGCTAATGTTGCTCATTCAGGGTGACCAAGTACTTCAGATTAAATTATGTATTGTCCTAATAATATTTCATAATATGTAGCCTAAAGAAAAAAGGTGTGTGGGGAAGAGCAGAAGTCATTATTCTGCTTCCATATTATTATGTTTCCTGAGACATCTATGACCCACAACTAATATCTTTATTTGCTTTACATCCTCATATTACATGTTTTCCACTCGTCAGTTTATAGTCAACTAAAAATCCAGGTTTTTCTTCCTCAAAAATGTTAAGATATATATCACCTCTCCACCCCATATATCACCCAGTTAGTAAGTCAACAAGCATTTATTGTTTCCTATGTGGGAGCAGTGTGCTAAGTGCTGGAAATTCAAATACAAGTGAAAAGAAAGACAACCCCTGCCCAAAGAAGAAAACACATAAAAGGAATCTAAAAAGCACAGGAGGGGAGGGAGACATAGAGAGAGAATGATGAAGAAATCCAGAAGAATGTCTTCTGGTGGGACATGATAGGATAGCTGTCCAGAGTTCTGTCTTTAAGTAGAGATTCTGAGAGAAGCCTCCCTCTGTTTGTATGGAGGCAGCAGCCCCAGGGCAGGTAGTTCTCTGAGGTTTGAGTTCCAAGGTTGATGCAATTTTCCAGGATGAAGAAATTTCTGAAACCTGATAAAGAACTCCAGAGGAATGCTACTAGGTGGTAAATTAAGACATATTGGCCTGGACCCCACCCTCTATTTGTACAATTCTAAAATAATCAATGACAAAACTAAATTCAAGACTTTGTATTAATTTATATTTGATTATATCTTGTTAGATTTATCCCATTATTCCAGTCTATCAAGAGTTTTCAGGATCCTAATTTAATATATTAGTGTAGAGGTGGGTGATTTGTGGAGCTAGATTATGCTCTTTTACCCATAAACATTCTGCAAGTCCATATAGGTATGTCTAGAAGTGGCTCACAGGGAGATTAGAATAGATCTCTCTAGTGTCCCCTACCCCACTTTTCCCTAAGAGGGACTTTGATCCCCGACAGAAGAAGCCAGCAGTTGAAGCCAGAGGCTGACCATTCTACTCTTCTCTGAGGAAGGGGTACTAGGCAAGACATACCTCTATGCTCCTTCAAATATTGCTAATCTAGAAAAAAGTTTTACATTCAAGCTATACTCCTGATTGTTATCTCTAAATGAGAAAGGGAAGTCCTAAGCTATATATCCAAGGCTTGACTATCTTCCAAACAAATGTCAGTCCTACAATGAACACTTGTAGCAAATAGTAAGTGAACCCACTTATTCAAGTTGATTCCAAAGTAGAAATCAGAGAAAGTATACATATGAGAATATATACCAAACATTATGCAAAGTATACATTTGAGAATATCTATCAAATAATACACAAAATACAAGAATGAATGAGCTCTCCAATTGGGAGTAAGAAAACTCAGCTCAGCTGAGAGACAGAGACAAAGATGGGAGAGGGATGGAGAGACAGAAAGAGACACAGAAGAGAGAGAAGGGATGGAAAGAGTAGAGAAGAAGAGAAAGTGAGAGAGAGAGAGAGAGAGAGAGAGAGAGAGAGAGAGAGAGAGAGAGAGAGAGAGAGAGAGAGAGAAGCTCAATTGCAATTCTCATTCAAGGGAAAATTACCCAAAGTCTAGTATGTAGTAAGCTGGAAATAGGGACATAATCAAAATGTTGGCCTCTTCTCAGAGTTTCCCTTCAGGTATTTAAAGAGAAACTGAAATGTTGTGATAATTTTAAATATTATATTGTTTGGTGTTGTTGTTTGATTATAGTTTGATTATATGATGTCATATAATGATAAGACTCCAATACAGAATAGCTTAGACTAGGTAGTCTTAATGATTGGATGAACTCTTGATATACAAGACAGGAGTCTTGAGGCATTTGCCTTCTGCTGCCTTAAGTTAACAATAGACTCTCTCACCAGTTTGTGGTCCTGATAAAGAAATTCTCCCTACCAGTATTACACCACTACTCCCATCACAGCACACCACCACCCCTGCCTGATATAGGTTGGAAACCATGAGAACTTATATCACTTCTGGGACTGATGCTTCCTACTAAATCTGGCACCAGTTACCAGATCTCAACCCACCCCCTTCTCAGTGGATAGAATCTTGCCATTGTACCCTAACTTTGAGCCTCTTTCCTCCCCAGGACACAGCACAGCTCCCTCATCCTCAGACTGGGGTGAGTTTATTGCACATGAGGACAAACCTGTCTGTCTCTGTTGCGTACAGTATGTATAGATTTCTCCAAATCAATAATAATGGAAATGAAAACTAAAAAAAACAAAACAAAACAAAACAAAAATCTTCTAACCTTTCTCTATACCTGGAAAATTGGCAAAAAGGACAAAAGACAGAAATGATCCGTGTTAGAAGGGTTGAAAGAAGATGGACACAGTAATATTGTGAATTCCAAATATCCTAAAGAATAATTTGAAATTGTACTTTAAAAAGTGATTAAAATATCCATTCCCTTTGGCCTAGAGATCCCTATGCATGACATATACCAAAGTGATCAAAACAAGACAGAAATGTCCCAAACCCAGCAAAAACTGCATATTTGTGATGGAAAATAACTGGAAGTAATGTAGTACGCCAACAACGGAAGATGGGTTAAACCAGCTGTGATACATAAATATTTCCATGCCATAACAAACAGAACTAAATAAGATTTCAGAAAATCATGGGGCAATATTTATGAATTGATTTACAGATAAGCAATCAGAACCACAAAGAAGAAAAAAATGCACAAAAGCTACAGCTATGTAAATAAAAACAACAAAAATTAAATTAATTTTTAAAGGATTATCAATGTTATTAGTATTTCCTTTTTTTCTGCTTGAGAAATTTAATTATTTATTTTTCTTATTTATGTTTATTTATTTATTATTAGTTTTCAACATTCATTTCCACAAAATTTTAAGTTCCAAATTTCCTCCCCATTTCTCCCCTCCTCCCACCTGAAAACACCATGCATTCTGATTACAGCTTTTCCCAGTCTGCCCTCCCTTATCACATGGTTCCCTTCCCTTCTCCCCATCTTCTCTGTTTTCTTGTAGGGCAAAAGAGACTTCTATACCCCATTACCTGTATTTCTTATTTTCCAGTTGCATGTAAAAACAGTTCTCAACATTCGTTCCTAAAACTTTGAATTCCAACTTCTCTCCCTTCTTCCCTCCCCACGCATCCCTACTGAGAAGGCAAACAATTCAATATAGGCTATATATGTAGTTTTGCAAAAGTCTTCCTTAATAGTCATGTTGCATAAGACTAACTATATTTCCCTCCATCCTATCCTGCCCCCCATTTATCCTACTCTCTCTTTTGACTTTGTCCCTCCCCAAAAGTGTTTGCTTCTAATTGTTCCCTCCTCCCATTTACCCTCCCTTCAATAATTCCCCCACCCCACTTACCCCCTTCTCCCCTACTTTCCTGTGGTGTAAGATTGGTTTTAAGACCAAATTGAGTGAGCATGTTATTCCCTCCTTAAGCCAAATGTGATGAGAATAAGCATCATTTTTCCCTCTCACCTCCCCCCTTTTCTCCTCCATTGAAAATACTTTTTCTTGCTTCTTTTATGAGAGATAATTTGCCCCATTCCATTTCTCCCTTTCTCCTCCAAATATATTCATCTCTCACTCCTTGATTTTATTTTTTTAGATATCATCCCTTCTTATTCGACTCACCCTGTGCTCTGTGTGTGTGTGTGTGTGTGTGTGTGTGTGTAGTCCCTCCAGCTACCCAAATACTGCGAAAAGTTTCAAGAGTTACAAATATTATCTTTCCATGTAGCAATGTAAACAGTTCAACTTTAGAAAGTCCCTTATGATTTCTCTTTCCTGTTTAGCTTTTCATGATTCTTGTGTGTGAAAGTCAAATTTTCTATTCAGCTCTGGTCTTTTCATCAACAATGCTTGAAAGTCCTCTATTTCACTGACAACTTTTTCCTCTGAAGTACTATACTCAGTTTTGCTGGGTAGGTGATTCTTGGTTTTAATCCTCATTCCTTTGACTTCTGGAATACCATATTCCAAGCCCTTTGATCCTTTAATGTAGAAGCTGCTAGATCTTTTGTTATCCTGATTGTATTTCCACAATACTCAAATTGTTTCTTTCTGGCTGCTTGCAATATTTTCTCCTTGACCTGGCAACTCTGGAATTTGGTTACAATATTCTTAGGAGTCGTTCTTTTCAGATCTCTTTCAGGAGGTCATCAGTGGATTCTTTCAATATTTATTTTGCCCTCTGGTTCTTGAATATCAGGGAAGTTTTCCTTGATAATTTCATGAAAGATGTCTAGGCTTTTTTTTATCATGGCATAATTTTTAAATTGTCTCTCCTGGATCTAATTTCCAGCTCAGTTGTTTTTTCAATGAGATATTTCACATTGTCTTCAATTTTTTCATTCTTTTCATTTTGTTTTGTGATTTCTTGGTTTCTGATAAAGTCATTAGTTTCCACCTGCTCCATTCTAATTTTTGAAGAACTATTTTCTTCAGTGAGCTTTTGAACCTCCTTTTCTGTTTGGCTAATTCTGCTTCTTAAAGCATTCTTCTCCTCATTGACTTTTTGGACATTTTTGTCAATTTGATTAGCCTATTTTTAAAGGTGTCATTTTCTTCAGCAATTTTTGGCTCTCCTTTAGCGAGCTGTTGACTCACTTTTCATGATTTTCTTGTATTGCTCTCATTTCTCTTCCCAATTTTTCCTCCACCTCTCTTACTTTATTTTCAAAATCTTTTTTGAGCTCTTCCATGGCCTGAGACCATTGCATATTTATTTTGGAAGTTTGGTATTCAGAGGCCTTGACTTTTAAGTCTTACTCTGATGGTATGCATTGTTCTTCCTCATCTGAAAGGATGGAAGACAATACCTGTTCACCAAGAAAACAGCCTTACATAGTCTTATTTTTTTTCAATTTTGGGGGCATTTTCTGAGTCAGTTACCTGACTTTTGAGTGCTTTGTCAAGAGGGGTGTATACTCTAGGGTCTGTAAGTTCTCAGCTCCTCCAAAGTGGCACAATCAAAGGAAAGGAGTTTACTTAGTAACCATAGGCACACTGTTCTACCCAGGATCTGACTGCAGGATTCCCTCTCCAGATCCTCCACCAGCACTCTTCCTCAACCCAGGAAAGCCACTCAGGGTTGAGATCCAGATCAGCAGCTCACTTCCCCCAGGGTCTTTAGGCAGAGGGCTCCAAAAATGGATGCTGCACCTGCAGTGATTGCTGCTGGCGGATCCAGACCATGTTCCTTTCTCACTTTAGTGAAAGAGCTTTCTCGTTGATCTTTGAAACTGTCTTTGGCATTTGTGGTTGAGCAGCCTGGGAACTGCTGCTCCCAGTTAATTTAAAAAACTAATTTTTTAAAAAGCATACATAACTGATCATCATAATTACAATGACTAATCTTGGCCCTTGAGAAGATGTGATTAAAATCTGTCTCCTTTCCCTTCCTGTAGAAATAGGGGAATATGACTGTGGAATATGTTATATTCTAACCCATACTCCAGTCAGTTGGATTGGTTGACTTTTTGACTTGCTGACTTTTTTTATCCTTGTTATAGAGGATGTTACTGGTTAGTGGAGAGGGAATAGTTACATTAGAAATCATAATAATAACAGTAGTCAGCATGTTAAGGTTTGAAAAGTGCTTTACAAACATTATCTCACACTAGCCTAGGAGATGGGTAAATATTATCCTCACTTTGTGGATGAGGAAACTGAGGCAGACAGAGGTTAAGTGACTTTATCAGGGCCATGCAACTAGTAAGAATCTGATTTCAGGTTTGAACTCAAATATTCCCAATGCCAGATCAGTCAGGTCCTATCCACAATACCACCTAGTTTCCCATTAGAAAATGAATGTGCTGTTAAAAGAAAATATAAACATATACACATATATATTCATAAAAATAAAATGTTAATAAAGTAAATCTTAAAATAATTTTATAGAATTTATGATTTAAAGAATCTACCTTTTAAAAAAAATCAAAATAACATTTGCCTTTTTTCTCCAGTCTTCTAGTGATTTCCTGACATGAGGGATAATAAACTACAAGCTTTTTTTTCAGAATTGTTGAAGTCCAAATCTTTCTCTTCAGGGAAGTAATACAATGAGCAACATTGAAAGCAGAGTGTCAATAGAATTTCATAGAAACATGTTTCTAACAACAATCTTTTAACAGTGGGAAAAATACCAAACTGGAAGTGGAAAGACTGGAGATCCACTACTGATTCTCCCATTAACTTGAGCTACATCATCTTGAATGAATAATTTTCTTCTCTTTCAATTTCTCCATTTGTAAAGTTGGAGAACTGACGTCTATTTCTTTGGTTCTTCCAACTCTAACTTCCTAATTCTTCTTGACTCACTCAATTATAAATTCCTTACAAACTAACTTCTACTCAAGGAATCAATTGAATAATCCACTTGGTTGGGTGCTTAGTGGGTTACTGGTGCCCTCTGAAAGAGCTATTTCAGCACAACTTGAGGTGTGCAGAAGCTGAACGTTTGGAAGTATTCTGAGTAGACAATTTTTCAAGAAGTCAGCTGTTTAGGCAGAATCCACTTTATCCATAGTATGCTTTATTTTCCAATATTTAAACTATGGGAAGCTAAGAGACACTGGATAAAGCACTGGTCCTGGAATCAGAAAGATCTGAGTTCAAAACCAGCCTCAGACATTTAATAGCCATATGACCCTGGGCAAGTTACTTAAACTGTATTTTTTCTTAATTTTCTCAATTAAAAACCAAGCTAATAATAGCACCTGCCTCCCAGGGTTGTTGTGAGGATCAAAGGAGATAATATTTGTAAAGTGCTGGAACTCATTATTTTTCCCCTTAAATTCTCCCCAACTCCTACTTTCCCCATTACTATAGAGAGCAATGCCATCCTTTCAGCACCTCAGGCTTGAAACCTAGGAATCATCCTGAACTATCTCACTATCTCTTACCCCACTGCCCATAAACCATGTGTTGCCAGGTTTGTGGATTTCACCTTTGCAATATCTCTCTAATATCCTCCCTTTTTCTTCTCTGACCATCCCATCAATCTAGTTCAGGCCCTCATCATGTCATATTTGGACTATTGCAATATTGGTAGGTCTGCCTTCTTTAAGTCTACCCATTCCAATCCATCTTCCATTTAGCCACCAAAGTAATTTTCCTAAATCACACATCCAACCATGTCCTTCCCCTACTCAATAAATTCCAGTGGCTCCCTATTGCCTCCAGGATCAAATATAAAATGCTGTTTGGACTTCAAACCCCCTCCTAACCTAGCCCCCTTCTCTCTTTCCAGGTAAAACATATACCCTTCAGTCCTCTAATTCTGTTCCACAAACAAGACACTCTTAACTCTTGGCTTTGGGTACTTTCACTGACTGTCCCTCATGCCTGAAATGGTTATCCTCTTCAGCTCTACCTAATTATCTCTGTGACTTCCTTTAAGTCTCAACCAAAATCCCATCTTTTACTGAAAGCCTTTCCCAATCCCTCTTAATTCCAGTGACTTCTCTCTGTTAATTATGTCCTATTTATCCTGGACATGGCTTGCTTTGCATATATTCTCACTTTACATGTTGTCTCTCCCATTAGATTATAAGCTTCTTGTAAGAAAGAAACATGTAATTGGGGAAAAAATAAAATATTATTTTAAAAAATTTATATCGGTGACAATAAGCATTCATTAAGCATGAAGAATATCCCAACCCCAATGCTATGTGGTAGGAATACAAAGTCAAAAATGAACACAGTCCTTGCCTTGCTTTCAAAGAACTTACACTGTTTTGGAAGGAAACAACGCATGCAGAGTATAGATATAAAACAGATAAAAATTAAACTTAAAATAATTTAGGGAAGTAGACAAGAAAATTCTCATGTAGGAAATGATATGAGCTGGAAAGCAAAATGATCAGACCAGAGCTTCAGGAACATTATGGCAACTATCTGGAGAAAGGTTATAGCAGAGACTTGAGTCTGGGTGTTAACTAATGGGCTATTGCAATAATGTAGACTTAATCAGATAAGGGAATGAACTAGAGGATGATCACAGATAAATTATTTCATGAGAGTTGATGATATCACAAAAGGGAGAGTGAATTAGAGAGAAGAGGGTCCAGGATCAAGGTTTGAGCATCTATTGTATGGCAGCCAGAGGAATCCTGCTACTTAGAGTAAATGGTTAGATTTTCAGTGTATTTACTTACACCTTGGAAATCAGAAAATGCTACAAATCCAGGTTTTATTTATTGTTTTGTTGAATATCTCAACTTAAGAAAGTTGTGGAGAAACTGTCAATTATACCGATTAAACTTTAAAATGTGAGTACTTTATTTTTCTCCCGGGGAGCTTTGTGTTATACATTTACCAGCACACCTCTGGGGGATACCCACAATTAAGAGGTGATTTAAATTTGATGGTCTAAAAACAGATCAAGAGCAATCAGTCAGGCACATGGCAGTAGAGCCAAGAAGAAAGGATTTATTAAGTACTCTCTATGGGTCAGACACTACGTAAAATGCTTTACAAATATTCTTCTCCTTCTTCTTCTTCTCCTTTGTCTCCTCCTTCTTCTCCTTCTTTTTCTTCTTCATCTTTATCATCTTCTTCTTCTTCTTCATTCTCCAAGAGGACCAATGCCATCAGGATGGTGATGTCTTAACTTATAAGTGAATTGGATTTAAGTGAGGCAGAACTGTGCAAAGTCATCAGCCCCCTTCTCTCACCCAGAGTCATGGGAGTCCAGTGATAAAACACAGGTCTATAGGTAAAGATGACTGGCCATGACCCGGGATGCAGTGGGAGATCATGATCCTTTTAAGCTCAGGATTTTTCAGTTCTCAGTTTGTCTGAGTCTATGCCTATTCAATAATTATAGGCTATGTAAGAATTAGATAGCCTAGTTTGCCTTCACAAAGAATCAGCCTGGGAAGGGAAGCCCCTCAGAGTTTCTGGACAAAACAAAAGAGTTACTATTTGTACTCACTCTGAGTGATCAAAACTCAACAATGGGAAATGACGATACAAATATTATCTCATTTGATCCTTATTACCACCCTGATTGCTATGCACTATTATTATCCCCATTTTACAGCTGAAGAAATTGAGGCAGGCAGAGGTTAAGTGACTTTCCCAGGGTCACACAGTTAAGTGTCAGAGGCCATATTTGAACTCAGGTCTTCCTGACTCCAGATCCAGTATTTAAGGCACTGCACCACCTAACTGCCAAGTTTCATGATGAAAACCCAGAGCAGAAAGAATATGCAGGAAGAGGGGTTGTTTAAGGTGTAAAATGCTGCAAAGGAGTCAAAGATGGATGAGTCCCAAGAAAAGGACATAGGACTGGCAATTCAGAAATCATTAGAATAGTTTCAGGAGAAAGATGAGTTCAGAAGCCATATTGCATGGACTGAGAAATAAATAACAACAAGGGAAGTAATGGAAATGAATGGAAAAGTTGAGTACTCTAGATCTAGAATTAGAAGGAACCTCAGAATCCACCTAATTCAGCCCCTTCATTTTCACAGATGAGAACACTTAGACCCAAAGGGGTTAAATGACTTGCCCAAGGTCATAAAAGCAATTATGATCAGAAATGAGATTTGAACCCAGATCTTCTCCAAAATAAGAACCCTTTCTACTACATCTGCTTTGGATCTCTGTAGGGAACAAGGAATAAGTCAGTAAATAGCAAGATATTAAGGATGAAAAGGAAAGAAGATATTTAGGAGGACAATCAGATGAAGGAGATGTGCAGGACCAAGATGATTAAAGTGACCCCTAGAGGAAAGGCCTCATCTTCATCAGACACTGGAGAAAAGGGAAAATGCATTTGATGTCAAAGGGACTTGAGATATAGGGAAGGGGAGAAGAGGGTGCTAACTGCATGAAGCAAAATCTTTAGCAGAAAGGAAGGAGAAAAAGTAATATGGGAATCAAAAAAGTCAAATTTATTTTTAAAAATTGTGTTTATATAAATGGTAATTATCATCCAGAAGAATATTTGTGCAACTTGACACTAATTTAAAATACTCCATACTCCGTTAAATAAAAAAATAAAAAATTTAAAGAATAATTTATGGGAAGGGGGATGTATTACAGCTTACTGTTTCGATGGTAACTTTGTAGTATCCAAAATAAAGCTGTATACTTTATCTAATTTTAGATGGAGGAAAGGAAGCAAACATATCAAAGGAAACAAAAAAAAAATAAGCATTTGTGTAGATAGACAAAAACAACCTTTAATTTAATACTAGCAGTTTTCTAAATGCATTTCCCAGAAATATAATCCAACTATTTAATAGGAGCCCCAGCCTTGAGGGGCTGAAGTAGAGGTTATGCTCTGGCTTCTAAATATTAGTTATTAGAAAAATAAACACATTTTTAAAAGGCTTTTTCAGGAAACACAAGGAAATTATTCCAATGTCATCAAACATGCTCTGACATATCAGGAGTCATCCAGTCTCTACAGTTAATAGAAATGTTGATTTTTTTTTTTTATTTCAGCAGCTATTATCATACTGAACATTATGAGGTCAATAAGGGGGGAGATGAGGAAAACCTTACTTTTGTACATGCAGCAATTGCTTGATTTCCTATTTATCTTGAATAATAGGAAATTCTGCAATGACCCTTTCATGTCTGAGAACTGAATTATTAAATAAATGACTCTGGAGCCAGGCGGCCATGGGCCTGTCATGTAGCTCTTTGCATGCACTCACGATGCAAATTCAGTTTGATGGATGAAACTGCCATAGTAGGTCCTCACAGAGATCTTTGTTAGCCTTATTTCATTTCTGTCAGATATTATCTCTGTTACTCAGCTCTGCTCAGGAAAAAATTTTAGGGTAACTGTATAGAAAACATGAACAATTATTTTTAAAAGGGCACATCTCTTTTGTTTAAAAAAAAAAGAATAAACCAAAGGTGGCAAATTCTCTTTGTATTTTAGGGAATTAAAACTATACATATGAAGCATACTTTCAGATTCAGGTTTAACTAGACATACATTCAGATGCATAATCATTTTCCAAGATGAGAACATAAAGCCACCAAACACCAACATTAAGAACTTTGATTTTTTGCCGGTTTTTTGTTTTTGTTTTAGTTTTTGTTTTTTGTTTTTTTGGTTTTTTTTGCCATTTCCCCTTCTAAACAATGAGATCACTGGTTCATCTTGCTGAGTTTTCAACCTCCTAACTGACCATGGTTTCATGGAGTCCACTGATAACATCTATTGTTCTGCGTTCTACTTATGCTCCCCATCTGCCATCTCCCATTCCAGTAAATGGTTTCTAGGGTATTGGCCACTCCCAACCCTCTGTAGACATCTTCTGTAGTTAGGTGAGAATCTGAATGCTAATTCTTTCTATTGTGTACTGAACTGCTGCAAGCTTCTGTCTTCACTCTGTTGGACCAACAGTCCAAGGTGTATATTGTCATGGATATCACCATAGATAGCCCCAAGTCTTTCAGATCACCCCATCATTAGTCAGCGCTGTGTGAATGCAAATAAATAATAATCGTCAATAATCCTGGACCATCTCCAGTCATCCTGAGGAATATCAGATCACCTAATTCAGATGACTCTGGAGAAGAAGTGAGGCTGGTGACCTGCACAGCCCTCCTTCACTCAAAATAAAGTCAAGTGCAAGTCATGTCATCATTTCTCTGATGGCATGGTCTTCTTTGGCAACAAAAAATGATCACAAACCCTAAGAAGATATGTAATATAAAACTCAAATTCTAGATGATCATTTTGGTCTTAAAAATGAATGAAATACAATTAATTAACGATCTATTGAGTGCTATGAATTAAGATCTGGGAATGCAAACAGAAAAGAAAGGCAATCCCTGCTATCAAGGAGCTCACATTCTAATGAGAGAAATAATACATATGGAAGGTTCAACTAACAGTCAGATGGAAAAGTCTCGAGATCTTCAGGGTGCAGTAGCAAAGCAAATGGTAATGCTTCCTCTTTAATGGCATTTCCATTGATAAAATCATAACAGTTTCTGATGCTGTGCCATTTGATGGTGCCAAAGACATTAGTGGCTAGTACTTTCTCTTCTAGGTCTTCAGGCAATGTAGCTGTAGCACCTATAGGAGCAGTTGCCAAGTTGCATGTCCACAAGAGTTGCTTCGCAAAATAATGGCTGAGGACACCGAGATACAAACAATGCTGTTCTTGAGGCTCTTGGGTTCAGGGTCCTTGTTTGTCTTTATTCAGGTCTGAGGGAAAATGGTAGCCAGTGGAGTGGTGGTAATGATGATCTGACTTGACTAGTACATGTTGTCTCCTGTATCTTCTTGTTTCAGCAACGCTGTCTTCTTGCTCTGTGCATGGTAGATGGCACTTGGTAAAGATCTCTGATTAACAGATACTACTATATAAATCTTCTCTTACTGATATAGACATTTCAAAGTAGGGAAAAACTACCTAAAAGGGAAATCTAAAGCCATGTTCATTTGTGTGTCTGTCTTTGTGTTTGCTGCTAAAATATATGCAATAACAGAAAGAACATGGAGTAGGAGAGAAAAAGACAATTATCTTCTTTAGTTTTTGTACTTACTTGGATTCATTTACATACCAAGCTAGAGAGGATCTTGAGAGTAAGATGCACTTTGAATCTCAGTTTCCATGCAACTCTCCTGGATTTTTTTTCTTCTTTGGTTTGTTTTTTAGTAGAATGCTCTAAAATGTATTTGGGGAACAGAAAATGTCCATGAGGGATGAACAATTTGTTTTTTCAATCAGCAATTGATTTTCAATCAATCAATCAATCAGATTTTTCAATTGGTTTTTCTTCCTCCTATTTCCCCTACTCAATTAGAAAGAGACACAAATCCCTTATTAAATATGTATTGTCATCTTGAAGCAGAGAGATTCATAGAGAGTAAGTGAAAGGAGCTGCAGCAGAATCTATTATGCTTCAGCTAATATAAAAAAAAAGCAGGGGTAACAATACTGATCTCAGACAAAGTAAAAACAAAAATAGATTTAATTAAAAGAGATAAGAAAGGAAACTATAACTTGCTAAAAATGTATCATAGACAGTGAAGTAATACCAATACTAAACATAGATGCACCAAGTGGTATAGCATCCAAATTCTTAAAGAAGGTAAGTGAGTTATAGGAAGAAATAGACAGCAAAACTATACTAGTGAGAGACTTCAACTATCTCCTCTCAAAAATTGATAAATTCAACAAAAAAAAGAAAGACATCAAGGAGATAAGTAGAATACTAAGAAAATTAGGTATGACAGGCCTTGGGCACTACTTAGACATAAAGGATGACACCATAAGCAAATTAGAAGAACAAGGAATAGTCTACCTGTCAGATTTATGGGGAGGAGACAAATTCATGACCAAGCAAGAGACAGAGAGTATTATTAAGTGTAAAACAGCTAATTTTAATTGCATTAAATTAAAAAAACTTTTGTACAAACAAAACCAATACAACCAAAATTAAAAGTAAAACAGAAAAGTGGAAAACAATCTCTATAGCAAGTGTCTCTGATAAAGGTCTCATTTCTCAAATATATAGAGAACTGAGTCAAATTTCAAAGAATACAAGCCGTTCCCCAATTGATGAATGACCAAAGAATATGAGGCAGTTTTCATATGAAGAAATCAAAGATATCTCTAGGCATATGAAGAAGTGCTCTAAGACATTTTTTATTACAGAAATACAAATCTGACAAAAAAAAAGAAAATTAAAAATGTTGGAGAGGATGTAGGAAAATTGGGACATGAATACATTGTTGGTGAAGTTCTGAACTGATCCAACCATTTGGGGGAGCAATTTGGAATTATACACAAAGGGTAACCAAACTGTGCATAATGTTTGATCGAGCAATACCATTACACAGTTTGTAACCTAAAGAGATTATTAAAAATGGGAAAGGACCAACATGTGTAAAAGTATTTATAGCAATCCTTTTGGTGGTGGCAAAATATTGGAAATTTATGGGATTCCTATCAACTGGGGAATGAATGAACAAGCTGTGATATGTGAATGTAATGGAATGCTATTGCACAACAAGAAATGATGAACAGGAAGATTTTAGAAAAAACCTGGCAAGACGTGTATGAACTGATGAAAAGTGAAATGAGCAGAACCAGGAAAACATTGTGCACAGAATCAGTATCGCTTTGTGATGATCAAGTATGAATGACTCATCTCTTCTCAATAACACAATGATCCAAGACAAATACAAAGGATTCATGAAGGAAAATGCCATCTATATCCAGATAAAGAATTTATGGACTCAATGAAGCATATTATTTTCATTTACTTTATTTTTTGTGAGTTTTTTCTTCTGTTTCCTCTTTCACAACTGCGACTAATATGGAAATATTTTTACATGATAGAACATATATAAAAAATATCAAATTACCTACCATTTTCAGAAAAGGGGAGGGGAAAGCAGAAGAAAAATTTCGAACACAAAATCTTACAAAAATGAATGCTAAAAATGTTCTTGACATGTAACTGTGAAAAAATAAAATACTATTTAAAAATATGTATAGTTAAGCAAAACAAAGTCCCACATTGGCCATGTTCAAAAATATGTTTCATTCTGCATCTTGCCTCTATCAGCTGTCAGTAAATGGGCAGCAATTTCATCTCTTGTCCTCTGGAATATGCTTTATTATCTCATTGATCAGAATTCTTAAATCTTTCTAAGGTGTTTATTTTTATAAGGTGGTTATAGAAATTGTTCTCCTGGTTCTGCTCAGTTAACTTGGTATCAATTTATACAAGCCTTCTTGACTCTGAAACCATCTTTTTTTGCCATTTCTTACAGCCATAGTAATATTTCATTACATTTTATGCAATTTGTTCAGGCATTTCCCACTTGAAAGAAATTCCCTTAGCTCTTTGCCCTTACAAACAGAACTGATATACATTTTTCTACATGTAGAACCTTTACCCTCTTTATCTGATTTCTTTTGAGCATAAGGTTCATTGTGATATTACTGGATGGAAAGTTACAAGGAATTTCTAACATTAGGTCACATTTTTATCTAGTATATAGTCCCAGACAAAAGAAGTTAAAACAAAAGAGTTCATATTAACTTAGGAGAGTGTGCCTGGTTTTTCTGACAGTCTCTTAGCTGAATATGGTAATTTATGGACTTTGAGTAAAATTAAAGTATTGTGAAACTATGCTTACCAAGAAGAGAATTGTTAGCCTTAGCAGAAAAAATATCCAGCATGGACCACAAAAGCCTCAAAGATGATTTGTCATGCAGTAACCATAAAACCAAGAGGGAACTGACCTCCATAAGAACAGAATGACATGGTACCCAAAAGAGAGCAATATGATTACATCACCATATGTAATTAGTGGTCTTGCACCATCTGAAGTGTGAGTTGCCCTGGCCATGAGTGTGCGCTGGACATACATCTCTCCTACATATGTCCCTTCTAAACATGAGCCCTTGCCATGTGGACTCTTGACACATGCCTCTTCACATGTTCTTTTCAGCCACACATATTCGCTATATATAATGTCCTCTTTGCATGATTTCTGGTTACACATGTCTTCTATGTGCATATGCCCTTCCCAGAATTAGTAAAGTTTTGCTTTGTGTTCATCCTTTGTTGCTGAAGAAGTAAGGTAATAATTTGTGAAAGAATATACCCCATGTGTTCATGTTGTCAGAAGGCTTTTCTTGTCAATTTTATTGCTATGTTGTTTGATTGAATGCCTTTTCTGTAAATTAATGTTTCCTATGGCTGACAAAAGTAGGCATCTCTATGGGAGCTCGTGAGCTATGATTTTACGTGAATGCTGAGTCTCAGGGAACCTTCAACTTGTGGTAGTTTTTCTGGGTCTGCGTGAAAGACAAAGTACCAAGGTATACAAATGAAGAACCAAGAGGTATGAAGAGAAGGAATTGGCAAATACAGCCCACTTGTCAAATCCAGCTCACTACTGATTTTTTTTTTTTTTTTATGGCTCATGAGCTAAGAATGGATTTTACTCTTTTATATATCATGGAACTTTATTTTTTTAAAAATTCTCACCTGTAGGCTGTAGAAAAATAGGTAGCAGCCAGATTTAGCCAACCAACCTGTGATGCAGAAGTTCAGTGACAAAGTAGCAAATGGTTCCATATTTCATATCTTCTGATCCATAGACACTCCTACCAGACAGTAAAAGTCTTAGAGATGCTTCTTTAAAATTTACTACATTGCAGCATCAAATTTATACTTTTTGCTATAACTCCTAGATCCATAGATAGTGTTTACATAGTTATACGAAGCCAAAGTCTGCATGGACATCTAGCACAGTCTTACATATCCAATCAGTTTACCCCTCGTAACAGAATAAACTTTGGCAGTCCCTCAGATTCCAGTCATTTAAGACTACCTATCTCTGCATCTGACACATTCACATTTGTATTTATGTTAGATGTACCTTGTCCTTCAGGATTATTTGTAAATTTAAGTTGTACTTTGGTAATCTATTAATGTCTTTTCATAGGAGAATTTCAGCACGATGGAAATATGTCTTCCCAATAAAGCAAGAAGGCCTGTTTTGTTTTTATCACAATGTTTTCTGAACGGCACTGACCTGAAACCTTCTCCACATGGATCACATCTGAAATCTTCACTGTGGCATTTCACAAGGAAATGGCACCCTTGAAACACATAGGTGTGTGAGGACACACGTAGGAACACAAGTAAGTACACTCACAAACAAAACACTGTTTTTAATCGCCAAGGGCACTTTGGCACAATGTGAAGTGGTGGTTGTCAACATAAACAGATGGTCAAAGAAATGGGCAAACACTCCCAGTGAACTAGTTCCATAAATGAAGTTGTTGATTTCATTCTAAATGCCATACTTACTTAACCAGCT
The DNA here is from genome assembly GCF_028372415.1 of Notamacropus eugenii. Taxonomy (NCBI): domain Eukaryota; kingdom Metazoa; phylum Chordata; class Mammalia; order Diprotodontia; family Macropodidae; genus Notamacropus; species Notamacropus eugenii. Next base: position 147,416,398 of record NC_092878.1, read on the forward strand.
TTCAGACAAGATGATACATGTAGCCAGTTGGATTCAGTTCCCTGCCAGGCTCTGTGTTTTTATGACAAAATTAAAAGTCCACAGATGGAAAAACTCAAAGCTAATTCTTGCAGAGTTTGTTTAGTTAGAAAGAAAAAAGAATACCATATTGCTTCAAATTAAAGCCATGCCTATAAAATGAAGGGTTTTTAATTGGGGATGAAAAGGATAGGAAACAGCTTCAGGGAAAGCATATCTGTTTTTGGAAAAAGTGCCGTGCTTTATTTATTTAATTTATATCACAACTTTTCACTAAAGATGTCGAGGATTCTCAAAGCTCCCTCAGGTCCTGTTCTTACTTTTCAAATACCTTAGGGTTCTTTCTTGTATCCACTCTTCTGAATGACATGATGTTTCATCACTTCAGTAATGGTCTGAAGTATATCAGCCATGAAAAATAATCCATTCCTCAAATCCTGGGCTGCACCTGCCATCTAATCTCAGAAAGCAAAAGGAGAAACCCTCACACATGATTCACTGTGGGAAGAAGGCAAAATGAAAAAGGTCAAATGGATTGATATCCTGTTTATTAGAGAGTTTTCAGAGGCTGCTAGAACAAGCAGACTGATCCCTGGGGGAGTAAGTTATAAAAGAATCACTACGCTGTTTGCCAAGGTCACCCAGTTCCATTTCGTAAGATGGATCTTTAATGTTGATTTTATTTTAATACTCACTTAAGTTTGAATCACTGGGAGGATGGTGAGGCTCTTAACAATAATAGAGATGCTAGGAAAGGGGGAAAGTTTCAGGAGAAAAAGTACATAATGAGTTCCATTTGGGACATGTTGAGTTTGAAGTTTTTCTGGGACATCCAGTTTAAGATGTCAAACATGAGATTAGAGATCAGAAAAAATGTTAGGATAGGATAGAGGGAACTTAGAATTATCTGCATAGAGATGATGACTTGATTCATGGGAGCCTGTGAGATCACTAAGGGAAATAACATAGAGGGAGATGAGGAGAGGTCTCAGAGCCTCATGATTAGCAGTCATTATCTAGATAAGATCTAGCAAAGCAGACTGAGAAGGAACAATCAGACAGAAAAGAAAGATAATGTCACAAAAACCTTGAGAGAAGAAACATCAAAGAGAAGATTTGATGGTATCAAAGCCTGCTGGGAGGTCAAGAAATATAAGTCCTGAGGAAAGGACATTAAGTTTCTTGGAAACTGCATAGAGTAATTTCCTTTGAATAATGAGATCAGAAGCCAGAGTACAGGGTGTTTAGAAGAGAATTAATGAAGAGGAAGTAGACACTGGTTGTAGACAGCTTTCTCAAGAAGTTTAGTCCTGAAAGAGAGGGATATAAATGTTGGTGATAGAAGGACTGAGTGAGGCTATTTTAAGGATGTGGGAGACATTGGTGTGTTCAGAGGACCAGGGAAGCAGGCAGTAGACAGGAAGAGATTGAAGATCAGAGAGAGTGGGAGTAATCTGAAAAGATGGAATAGCATGGAATCAAGTGTGCATCCAGAGGAATTAGCGTTGGCAAGGAAAGGGGCCATCTGTGAGATGGGTGAAGGCAGAGATAGTAGGGAAAGTCATCCGAGTGATGAGCAATGAGCAGAAAGGGAGAGAGAGAGCTGGAAGTGAATGGTCTCAGTTTTTTTCAGTGAAGTATGAGACAAGATTATTAAATGAATGGCTAGAGAGAGGAATCTCCTGGGGGGCTTATGGAGGGCTGAAATATTTGTGAAAGCTGCTATGTGGAATGGGAGAGTGAATCAATTAGAGAGGTATAAAATGATTGCCTTACTAGTTTGCGGGCCCAATTAAGTTTATGTGATATAAATTTGTAAAAAGCTTTCTCCTTGTTTAATAATGTCAAAAATGCCTTTTGCTCCTGGAATTTCATTTTTATGCAGCTAGTGGTGGTCATGCCAAGATAGCATAGGGAAACCAAGAACATCGGCAGACAGAGTAAGAGGAGGTTGAGCAACCAACCTCTCTTCTAAAACTATTCTGACCCAGACTGAGAAAGAGAATCAGACCTAATGGTGAATTGAATATCCAAAGAGAAACACCAAAAGGTCATTTTTCCAACCCAGATCAGCATAGGACAAAATTCAGAGAACTCCAGGTACAGAGCAGGGGGCAGCCAGGAAGGCCTATGCAGAGGAAAGGGATGGTGTATGGTGCAGGGAACAGGAACAGGAGTAGGACAGCGATTATGTCCCTCCAACCCTATCTGATAACTGTTGTATAAGTAAGTACCCCAACAGACATGGAGGGCCTACTATCACAGGTTTTCACATCTGCATTTACAAGAGGAAAGGCAACTTTCGAGATGTTAACAATCTCTTTTAATCAAGCATATATATCAATGAAATCAAAGATCAACAGACATGGCTTCCAACTGTCTGACCATAATCAATATATACATTACAAATCAACAGACAGGTCCAACTATCTGACCATAGTTACCAGAAAGAGAAGCACTAACATCTGGGTTTCCAAAGCTAGGGACTCCTTAGGGCTTCCCAGAGTCTCATCTGGTCAAATAAAATACTTTAGTCAGTAAGTCCCAAAGTAAAACCTCACCCTCAGATTATTTAGACCTTTTTTAGAGCCAGAAGGCATCACAACCCTTGAGAGCCACTGCCTCATTAACGAAAGTTTTGAATCTTCCTACGAATCTTCCCAAGCCCATTAATGGGTGGGGAAGATCTTCTTTAATCACATTATTCAATCAGAGGCACTTTTAGTAAAACAAAAACAGCAAAAGATCCTACTTTGCTTGCCCTTACACTCTTGGCTTCCAGGATACAATCTAAATAGCTATTGCTCCTGGAACAAATAGAGGCATTATACTTCTTGACTATACTAAAACAAAAGCAGTAAAAGATCCTACTTTGCTTGCCATTACAGCTGGCTCTCAGATCTAGGGTAGATTTAGGAAGGAACCTGAAAGTGAGTAAGCAGGACAAGGAGAGCAGACCAGTGATGAGCCTACAGTGCTCCCACTCTGAACCTTTGCAGGCTTCTGGCTAATTAATATGAACTATGGCCAGTATCACTTTACCACAAATTTGCCATTGTATTACTCAGACTCAAACCAAGATGTGAAAAGTTCATATCAGAAGGGGTGTGATTAGACTGCATCCTAGGTCAGACCAATTAGGCTATTCTGAAAGTTTGAAACAACCTAGCAGGAGTTGTCACTGGAATCCTGGAAGAAAAGAGCACTCAGCTCCCAGAAAAAGTACCCCCATAATATAGACCAGGACCATACATGACCTCAAACTTTGTTACAGAAGGGTGCAAGTCTGGCCAAAACTTAACAAAAGTCCTAATTCAGTAAGTAAGTCTAGAATAGAGTAAACAAAAAAAAAAAATTTAACTATTAGGAAACCAAGGACACCCAAAATATTGAATGGGAAAAGAAAGGAGTATATTCTTCTCTGAATGGCACCTTTACAAATATTAATCTTATATTGGGGCATAAATATCTCAAAAAATGCAGAACAGCAAAAATATTAAACATTCTTTACTAAACACACTTCAATAAAACTTATATTCAATAAATGTCAATTAAAGAAAGTGGAGCCTGGGTTTGTCTAGACATATCCAGTCCTACTAACATGGATGTATCCAGTAGAACCCTTGGACCATGTCCAGATTGTCTAACATGGAGACCCCTTCATTTTCTACCATGAGGATGCTTGTTGTTTCCTCTGATTGGTTGCCTGTGTCTTTAAAGCTAAGCAGACTAAATCAAAGTCACTTTCTGCTGTTCACAGTTCACCTACAACAAGAGTACTATGAACTGAACTTGTGAGAAAGGAAATAATTCATTCCTCTGCTCTTTTTGTTTTACTCTGGCTCCAAGAAATGGGTCTGGGAGTATTTGTTTTTATTCTGTATTGTTTGTCTACCTCAAATTCAGGTGCTGGAGATGATATTCTTGAGATGCATGGTGACCTTGGAGTTAGAATTCTAGGCAGTATATTGCAGCCAGCCAGCCTAACATGAAAGCCCTGAGAAATCATGGAGCCCCTACTATGGTGGGTAAGCTCTCATGACCACTCTTTGAGCCAGAAGGGACCAGTTAGCTCAGTCTTGCCAGTTTTAAAGACATAGGAAGCCAATTAGGGAAGGCTATGCATACTCAGATTGTAGGAGACACAAAGGCCTCCATGTTAGATAATCTGGATGTGCTAAAAGCACCTCCCAAAAAATAACCTGGGTTATAAAAGATTTTACAATTAATTATAGACTGAATAACTTATTCCTGAAGAATTTCTGGATCAAAGAAGAAATCAAAGTAAGAATCAACTAATTAATGAAAGATAATATCAATAATTGAACAACACACACAGTTTTTGTGATGCAATTAAAATATCTCTATGGGGAAAATTTATGACTACATACTTTCATCAATAAAAGAGACAAAGAACAGATCAATGAATTCAGCAAGCAGCTAAAGTTGCCTTGGTCAGTTTCTCTACTCTTCTTGTACAATGTCATCTCCAGTTCATCCAGTGTATCATCAGAGACATTTAAATTGATCAGTGTCTTCTCAAACTAAGCTGAGATGTCTGTGACAGATTTGATTCAAGTGGAGCTTAGTTTGACTCACTTACTAAAATGGACTACTACTCTAGGTGGGTTGGGACAATTTGATTATTTTAATTGACTGATTTATTCAGTTGACTCCAATCCTTGAATGAAACTGTTCATTGTTATTATTACTGTAATCGGATATAGGGCTAGAAATTTTAGCTATTCAAGTAAAATAAGAAAGAGAAGTTGAATGAATAAGCATAGGTAAAGAAGAAATAAAATTGTCAACGTAAGCAAAGAAGTAAAATCACCACTTTTTGCAAGTAATGATGATTTCCCTAAGGAACCTGAGGGTTAACTAAAAAAAAAAATTAACCGAAAAAATAACCTTGGGGAAGTTATAGGACATAAAATAAAACCACATAAATCATCAGTGTGTTTGTATACTGCCAAGACACAGCAAGAAGTCATAAAAAGAGAAATTCCATTTGAAATAATTTCATATCGTGCAAAATACTTGGGAGTCTACCTACTAAGATATACACTGGATGTATAATAATCAACTATAAAACATTCATTACAAAAATTAAGATAGATCTAAACCTTTGGATAAACATTAATTATTCATAAGTAGGCTGAGACAACGATAAAAATGGCAGTAATATTTAAAATTCAATTACCAATTTATTCAGTGAAATCTTTTTTACTTTATAAACATTTTTACTTTTATCTTTTACTTTGTAAACTTTTTTTTTTACTTTATAAACCAGATAACCATAATGAAATTCTTCTGTATGAACAAAAAAATCAAAAATTCAAGGGAAATAAGGAGGGAGAGTGAAGAGGAATGGGATCTACCAGTAACAGATATTAGATTTTACTGCAAATCAGAAAACATTAAAATAATTGATATTTGTATTAAAAAATTAAGATGTTGATTATTGGAACAGATTATAAATCCAACACATGAAACCAAACAGACACAGAAGCATGGTGTTCTATAAATTAAAAGACATCAGATGCCAAGGTAACAGCTCACTATTTGACAAAAACTTGGAAAACTAGAAAGTATTCTGGCAGAAATTAGATTCAGACCAATATTTCTCACCATATAACAAGATAAGTTCCCATGGATACAAGTCTTAGATGTTACATTATAAACAAATCAAAGGAACAAAGGAAAAAAGTATCTCTCAGAATTGTAAATAAGGAAAGCATTCAAAAAGAAAGATAGGGAGGTTCACAGTAGATAAAATAGGTAATTCTGCATAAAATAAAGAAATTTTTGCACAAATAAAACCATTACATTTAAAATTTGAAAGAAAACAGATATTTGAGAAAAAATTTACTGCAATTATCTCTGAGAAAGATATTTTTCCATGATGTGCAAGAAAATGTTTCAAATTTATAAGAACAGGAATCATTCTCCATTAGATATGTGGTCAAAGGCTATGAATAGGCATTTTTCAAAGGAAGAAATTCAAGATATCTACAATGATATGAAAAGTCTTCCAGATCAATAATAATTAGAGAAACACAAAATCAACTCTCTTTTCCCCTCACATTCAAAGATTGACAAAGCTGACCAAAAATATGACAAACGTTGGCAGGATTGTGACAAAACAGGTACATTAATATATATTCAGTAGAGCTATGAATTGGTCCAACCATTCTGCAAACCAAGTTGAGACAGTCCCAGATTAATCAAATTATGTATACTTTTTTAATCAAGCAGAACTATTACTAGGTCTATAATTCCAAAGACATGAAAAAGGGAAAGGGCTTATATATACTATATGTGTGTATATGTATATGTATGTGTATATATAAATATGGATTTTTTTTACATGCCAAAGGACCAGAAACTAAGGCATTCACATCAACTGAAGGATAGTTAGATTATGATATATTCCTATAATGGAATATTATTTAGTCATAAGAAAAAGTAAAAGAAATAACTTAGGAAATTTGTATGGACTATGGTGAATGAAGTAAGCAAAACTATAAGATTTATACAACAACGACAACATTTTAAAGACAAGAAATTTTGAAAAACTTTGAAGTTCCTTTAAGAACCCTGATCAATGTGGTGATCAGACAGAATTCCAAAGAACTGTCGATCTACGTTACTCATCTGTGGACTGAGACATGATAGTCTCAGTGTACGAAATGAGACCTACATTTTCATATACAGGCTTGACTCTACATATTTTTATGATGTTGTTGGGTTTTTTTTGTTGTTGTTGTTGTTTTAATTGGGGAGGATAGTTGGGAGGGACAAGGGAATTCCCAGCAAGGGAAAGAATGAGAAGAGAACAAAAGGAATTCTAGAAAGAATAGCAAACAAGTAGGACGGCTTTAAAAATTATATTTTGAATGTGTATTTTATGTATATTACATATTACAATTATATATTATAAAAATATATTTAAATATGTTTAAAGTATTCAATATACTTAAAAACTGAGGCTTATATCAAATGTAGAAATTATCTTCTTGACCCTGTTCATTTTCTCTAGTTGCTTTTCCTAGAATATATTTCACTTGTTTTCTATTTTTGTTCCTACATCTTTTACAGGCTTCCTTCATTTTGTCATTTGTTTCCTCACTTTACATTGACATTCACTCCCTCAAGTCAGGATCACAGAAAGCTGATTCTGCTTTTAATATGATCTCACCAACTTTTGCCAACTAGGGTGATGCTGATTCCTGAGACATCCAACACTTTTACACAGCATCCTCCTATCATGATTTGCTACTTTCTCTGGATCTAGACTTAAAAAGAAAAATAAGCGCTATTAGTGATTCATGGTTTTGTGTATATTCTTCTATCAATAATGGATATGAAATTTTTCATTGTATTTGGTGTTTTCTAAGTTCATAATTAACTTTTTAAAAAAATTTAAAGATAAAAATGTGTCTATTCAACTTCAGCATCTTACTTGATGAAAATGAAAAATTCAGGTAAGTCAATTCTTTGTTCATCTTCAGTATTTCAAAAGAGCTAGAGTTCTATGTATTTTCTCCACCCACACAAATCTCCACCATTCCATACAAACGATAAAATTAATGTTCCTCAAATGGCCTTGTGGTTGGAAAGAGAGGTATAGACCAGGCCTCAGAATTCTGAGATTTGGAGGGGTTTTTGTTTACCTTCTTGTCAAGTCAACAAGTATTTATCAGGTGTTTACTATGTGCCAAGTGCTCTGCCCAATTCAGGTGAAATAAAGAAAGGCAAGAGTTGTATGGATTATGAGGGATTTTGTCAAGACCTCTAGTTTTAGTTTAGTTTTGTTTTTTAACTGATAGGGCTGAGGATACAAAGAAGGATAGAAGAAGAAAGATGGTAAAAATGAGAGCATGAGCAGCAGTGGAGATAGTTCCCCATTTGTTCATCTGGGTACCTGAGAGATCTGAGAAATAAAAGGAGAAAAAGATTGTCAGGGTTCTGGAGAAGAACTTTGAGAGCTAATCAAGATTACCCCGGTACCCTACAAGATCCACTACCAGGGGGTGAAGGCCCTGTTCACCAGCAGCTTAGGGATCATTCACTGACTTAATTGCAGAGGAAAGTATCTCTTCCTTTTGATCCTATGGCTCTAAGAAATGGTCTTGTGACTTTGGTCTGTTTCATTTGTCTTTTCCAGTTCTACATGCAGAAAGTAGATTTCTTGGGCCTGAGAACTAGAGTGATGGTAACTTTGGAGTCAGAATTCCTGGTCAGATGTTGCTAGAAGTCTCAAGAAACCAGAATGCCAGGAACAAAACACAGAGGGGCTTTAGACCTAAAACTAAATGTATATGTATTGAGATAGATATAAATTAAATTAATTGTGAACCAAACCCACTTTTCTTCCCTAGACACTGAGATATTAGGTGGGATTATGACCCAACAACAAAAAATTGCTGGATGGAGGGAGTGTTTTTATGTGTATTCCAGCATACCTTCAAAACAAATGTTCCTTTGTAAAAACTAATCTGCCTAAGTGGTTGGATGGAATTGGGGGACAAATGACCCCTAAAGTTGGAGAAACACAATTGAGGAAGGCTATAGCCAACATCAAAGACTTGACTCCCCCAAACTCCCTTAAGGGAACCACAGAACCGTGGGAGAAGCATGAAATGTGATACCCTCAGCACTCAAGGAGTGAGGATGGGGGAGTCCAGGCTCTTCAGTATTAGCCACTGAACTATTCACCTGGCAAGTTCAGTTTCATGGAGGAGAAAAATTGGTCCTGTTACATACATGATCCTGTTTTGCATCTGATTTTCTTCTAATTGAAGGTTTCTTTGTTAACACATTGATTTGTTTTGCATATGCTGCTTTCCATAAAAGCTGAAATTGGAATTATAACTGTTAAGCAAAATTTAAATCTCCTTGCCATAGGCAAGGATTTTTTTCCTTAAACATTTTACCTACTCTATGAGGAAGTCACAGCAGGGCTAACTGAGAAATTAGCATTTATCTTAATACAATATGGACTTTATCAAAATAAGTTGCAATATTTCACTTTCTAGTTGAAAAGTGCTTTGCAGACATTAATTTTGCCAGGAGAACCAGACTTTGGAATTGTTTTGATTGATGTAAAAAGCATCATGTCTTTAAATAAAAGGCAGACACCATTTCCATCTTGCATATTCTTAATAGAAGTTGAATGACTATACAGAGAAAGTATGAGACAACATGAAAACATGTGTTACGTATAAGCAAATGGCATGTGACATCTAATAACAGACTAAGTGAAAGACAAAAAGGAGGGAAGAGTGTAACCGAATCTTTGTATTTTATCAATAATTTAGAGGATTCCATTCTCTGTATAATCTAAGAGATGAAATAGCTTAATATGTATGTCACATTAGGACTCAGTTTAAAATTCAAAATGACCTTGATAATGTAGAGAAATGAGAGGATTAAGATCAAGATAAAAATGATCTAGAGAAAGGAAAAACAAGTAATTCTGCATTGACAAGGTTGGATTGGCTTCATATGACAATGGTAAAACGTGTCAGTCTAAAAGCTCATTTTAAATAATCACAGGAATCACTGTACACGAAAAAATGTTACGAGAATTATCACATGTTGGTGTAAGGGAGTTATACAAATGCATGGAAATAAGACTACAGGGTCATCCAGTGAAGCATGTACTGAGATGCCCTGGTTACTTCCAGGAAAACATCTGCTCATCTCTAAAGGACTTGTTGCTTTGAGGTTACACAGAAAACCTTAGGTTGTCCTGCTGGTCTCCCACACTGTGCATGACTGAAGGTGGGTAACACTTGTATCAAAACTGTGTCAAAGATGGCCAGTAGACAGAGAGGAGGTGATCACTAAGCAGACCTTTAAAAAGAATGAACCTGCCCTAGAACTACTCTTTTCCCATTTGCTGGGAGTAGCAGTCTTTGCAACTAGTTGGGGTAGAGGGTGTAGGATGGGGTCCTAGTGCCCTTAAGTCCTTCAGCAGAAATAGTGAGTTGTAAGGACATGACAGTTAAAGTACATGTAGATTTAGGTAAGTTTAGGCCTGGGGGGTGGGAGGGGAGCCAAGATGTCAGAGTGATAGGAAGAACTCACCTAAACTCTTAGACAAACTCCTTCAGATACCTTTAAAAACAGAATCTGACTAGATTTTGGAGGGGCAGAATCCAAGAGGAGACAGACTGTGGCAGACTCACAGCCCAGGACAGACTGGAAGGTTGAGGGGAAGGATCTGTTCCGCAGGGCTGGAGGAGCACACAGCACACAGGCTATACCAGCATATTTCTAGGCAGGGCCAAGCAAGAAGTCCCCAGGCAGTCTGAGGGAACAGCCACACTGCAGCATCTCAGACTTATTATCTCAGGATGGGAATCCAGCAGAACCAAGTGAATGAGAGCCCAGAGCCCTGGGAATCTGCAGCGGCTGCTTCTGAGACTATCAGCCTGCAAATTAAATGTCTGTAAGTCACCTACTTTAACTTCTGAGAGCCAAGATGGCAGAGTAAGCAGTAAATGCTCTCCCTCTTCCCTTTTTGACCTTGAAAGACCCATAAAATATTTCCCCAGAAAAATCCTGGAAAACTTCAATCAGCCAAGGGGGCAAACAGACTCTCAGTCCATGAGGCTAGGAAAATCACTAAGGAGGGTCCCTCCTTAGGGACTGGCTGAAGGGGACCAGTGCAGGACCAGAGTTGTTCCAGACAGCACCACCTCAGCAAACCAAGAGGAGGTCCAGAGTCCCAGGGGAGGAGAGCTCACAACCACCAACACCAGGACCCCAGGCATGTCTCAGCACTCCAGGGGAATGGGGAAGAAACTAGAGAAGATGAGATCACCAACCACTGAGTTTGCCTGTGCTCTAGGTCAGCAGAGGAGACCTATTATAGCCAGATTACCCCTCCGCCACTCTTAACACAGCTAGTTCCAGAACAACTCCAGCAAACTCAGAGAGACTTCATCTGTCCTCTGCTTTCTCACACCAGCCAGCTTAGCACCAGGAGAGCTGCAGCATTTTAACTTCTAGCTGAAAGAACCAGAACACAAAAAGTCTTAAGTTCAAGGCACAAGAACTGTGGGATAGAGCCCCTTGTGCCCTAGAAGCAGAGATCTACTTTAAAAGTGAGGAAAAGGCTGATAATCATCATGAATAAGAAGTAAAGCAGAAAAGAAAAAGAACAGAATATTTCTATGGGTACAAGGACCAAAACACAAATACCAAAGAGATCAGCATTGACACTGCACTTCCATCTGAAACTTCAGAAGGGAATATGAACTGATCACAAGTGCAAAGAGAACTCTTGAAAAGCTGAAGAAGGATTTTAAAAGCCAAATTAGAGAAATAGAAGAAATGGTCAATGATTTTAAAAATTTGAAAAAAGAATTTACTGAAGAGAACAGCTCCTTAAAAAGGAAAACTGGACAAATGGAAAAGGAAATACAAAAATTAACCAGAGGAAAAAACTCCTTAAAAGGAAAAATTGGACAGGAAAAAAGGAGATGCAAAAGTTAACTGAAGATAACAATTTTTTTTTAATTTTTTTGTTGTTTTTTTTTTATTTATTTAACTTTTAACATTTATTTTCACAAAATTTTGGGTTACAAATTTTCTCCCCTTTTATCCCCTCCCCCCCCCAAACCCAAGCATTCTAGTTGCCCCTGTGACCAATCTGCTCTTTCCTCTATCCTCTCTCCCTGTCCATGTCTCTGTCTTCTCTTTTGTCCTGTAGGGCCAGATAGCTTTCTTGACCCCTTAACCTGTATTTCTTGTTACCCAGTGGTAAGAACATTACGTTTGGTCCTAACGCTTTGAGTTCCAACTTCTTTAGCTCCCTCCCTCTCCACCCCTTCCCCTTGGAAGACAAGCAATTCAATATAGGCCAAATCTGTTTAGTTTTGCAAATGATTTCCATACTAGTTGTGTTGTATAGGACTAACTATATTTCCCTCCATCCTATCCTGTCCCCCATTACTTCTATTTTCTTATGGTCCTTTCCCTCCCCATGAGTGTCGACCTCGGATTGCATTCTCCTCCCCATGCCCTCCCCTCCATCCTCCCCCCCACCCTGCTTGTGCCCCTGTCCCCCACTCTCCTGTATTGTGAGATAGGTTTTCCTATCAAAATGAGTGTGCATTATATTCTTTCCTTTAGTGGAATGTGATGAGAGTAGACCTCATGTTTTTCTCTTGCCTCCCCTCTTTGTCCCACCACTAATAAGTCTTTTACTTGCCTCTTTTATGAGAGATAATTTGCCCCATATAACTTCTCCCTTTCTCCTCCCAATATTTCTCTCTCACTGCTTGATTTCATTTTTTTTTTAAGATATGATCCCATCCTCTTCAATTCTCTCTGTGCGCTCTGTCTCTATATATGTGTGCGTGTGTGCATGTGTGTGTGTGTGTGTACTCCCACCCAGTACCCAGATACTGAAATGTTTCAAGAGTTACAAATATTGCCTTTCCATGTAGGAATGTAAACAGTTCAACTTTAGTAAGTCCCTTATGACTTCTCTTTGCTGTTCACCTTTTCATGGTACTCTTCATTCTTGTGTTAGAAAGTCAAATTTTCTTTCTAGCTCTGGTCTTTTCATCAGGAAAATTTGAAAATCCTCTATTTCATTGAAAGACCATTTTTTCTCCTGAAGTATTATACTCAATTTTGCTGGGTAGGTGATTCTTGGTTTTAGTCCTAGTTCCTTTGACTTCTGGAATATCCTATTCCATTCCCTTCGATCCCTTAATGTAGAGGGAGCTAGATCTTGTGTTATCCTGATTGTATTTCCACAATACTTGAATTGTTTCTTTCTAGCTGCTTGCAATATGTTCTCTTTCACCTGGGAATTCTGTAATTTGGCCACAATGCTCCAAGGAGTTTCTCTTTTTGGATCTCTTTCATGCGGTGTTCTGCAGATTCCTTGAATATTTATTTTGCCTTCTGGTTCTAGAATCTCAGGGCAGTTTTCCTTGATAATTTCATGGAAGATGATGTCTAGGCTCTTCTTTTGATCATGGTTTTCAGGTAGTCCCAGAATTTTTACATTGTCTCTCCTGATTCTATTTTCCAGGTCAGTTGTTTTTCCAATAAGATATTTCACATTATCTTCCATTTTTTGAATCTGCACGCTATGTTCTGTGATATCTGTCTTTCTCATAAAATCCTTAGCGTCCATCTGTACCATTCCAGTTTTGAAAGATCTATTTTCTTCAGTGAGCTTTTGAATCTCCTTTTCCATTTGGTTAATTCTGCTTTTGAAAGCATTCTTCTCCTCATTGGCCCCTTGCACCTCCCTTGCCAACTGAGTTAGGCTAGTTCTCAAGGTGCCAATTTCTTCAAGATTTTTTTGGTTCTCCTTTAGCAGGGAGCTGATCTGCTTTTCATGCTTCTCCCTCATCCCTCTCATTTCTCTTCCCAGTCTTTCCTCCACCTCTCTAACTTGATTTTCAAAATTCCTCTTGAGCTCTTCCATGGCTCGAGCCCATTGGGTGGGCTGGGACACAGAATCCTTGATTTCTGTGTCTTTGCCTGATGGCAAGCATTGTTCTTCCCTATCAGAAAGGAAGGGAGGAAGTGTCTTTTCTCTGATAAAGTACCCTTCAATAGTTTTATTTCTTTTCCCTTTTCTTGGCATTTTCTCCAACCAGTGGCCTGACCTCTGAATGTTCTCCTCACACCCACCTCGCCTCCTGGTCCTCCCAGCCAGTGTTTGGGGACTGAGATTCAAATGCTGCTTCCCGCCTTAGGATTTTTGGCCGGGGCAGGGCTGCTATTCAGTGTTAAATTAAGTTCAGGTGCTGAGGTCAGGGGCAGGGCCGCCTCTCTGGCTCAGTTCCCTCTGGGGGTTTATGCACAGACCTTCCACAATGGATCCAGGCTCCCGCCCGTTTGGGGAGCCCCTGTCTGCAGCCGCCTCTCAGCTTCTATCTCCTGGGGGGGCCCGAGCCATGGGGGCACCCCACTCCCCTCTCGACCCGCCAAAGACACTCTCTCACCTACCCCCGTCAGTCACCTGTTGGTGGGAGGGCTTGTGCCGCTGCTGGAGATCCCGTCTCTGGAGCCTTCTCGGATCTGTACCTCCGCGTCTGCAGCGCGACAGACCTTTTGCTAGAGGTTTGCAGGTCCCTCTGTGGGTGGAGGGACCCGCGTGGCCGCTGGAGATCCCATCCCCGTAGCCCACTCGGATCTTTTCCTCACGGTGTCGCTGCCGCGGCAGGGCTGCCCTCTGCTCCCCGTCCTGGCGCCCAGTCCACGGCGCGAAGGACCCCCCGCGAGAGGTTTCAAGGTCTCTCTGGAACAGAAATCTCCCTCGCTCCAATATTCCGTGGTCTCTGGGTGCAGAATTCGCCCTGGGTTGGTCCCCTCTAGCCGTTCTGTGGTTTGTGGGTTCAGAGCTGTGTGTATGTGCGTCTTTCTACTTCGCCATCTTGAAGATAACAATTTGATAAAAATTAGACTTGGGCAAGTAGAAGCTAATCTATGAGATATTGAGAATCACTTGAACAGATTCTAAAGAATGAAAAGACAGAATAAAATGCAAATTAACTCATTGGAAAAACAACTGACCTGGAAAATAGATCCAGGAGAGAAAAATTAAGAATTATTGGCCTGCCAGAAAGCCAGGATGAAAAGAAAAGAGTCTGGACAACATCTTCCAGGAAATCATCAAGGAAAACTGCCCAGAAGTGCTAGATTCAGAGGGCAAAATAGTGATCAAAGAATCCACCATTCACCTCCCAAAAGGGATCCCAAACTCAAAACCCCAAGAAATATCGTTGCCAAATTCCAGAACTATCAAATGAAGGAGAAAATACTACAGGCATCCAGAAAGAAACCACTCAAATATCAAGGAGATACAGTCAGGATCACACAGAACCTTGCAGCTTCTACATTAAAAGATTGAAGGAATTAGAATCCAATATTCTGTAAGGCAAAGGAGTTGGGACTACAACCAAGGATCAACTATCCAGCAAAGTTCTGTATAACATTTTGGGCAAGGAGATGGTCATTCAAAGAAGTAAGGGATTTCCAGACCTTCCTGACAAAAACACCAGAACTTAATAGAAAATTCGATCTTCAAACACAGGTCTCAAGATCTTCAAACACAGGTCTCAAGAGAAGCATAAAAAGGTAAACGGGGGGGGGGGGGAACTTGTTACTCAATTTGGGCAAACTGTTTACCTCCCTATAAGGGAAGATGATACTTGTTAATCTTGAGAATTGTGCATCTATTATGAAACGTAAAAGGGATATACATAGAGGGAACAGGTATAAAGGAAATGATGTCATGTTAAAAATATGATTTAAGTATGCAAAGGGATTGTAACAAGAGGTGCAAAAAGTAGGAAGCAGAAAATGGTAAATTACATCACAAGAAGAAGTACAAAATTATAGTAGAGGAAAAGAGGGGAAGGAGATGAACAATGTTTGAGAGGTACTCTCATCTGATTTGGTTCAAGGAGGGAACAATAAGCTTAAGTATATAATCCTAACTAGCTCTATAGGCAGTAGGAGGGGAAAAGGGAAGAAAGAGGAGGGAAATTAAAAGGGAGGGAAGAAGCAGTAAAGGTAAAGGGGAATAAAAGGGAGGGGGCTAAAAGAAGGAAGGGAAGGCTGCAGGAGGTGGTGGTGAAAAGTGAAAACTATTGAGGAGGCAAAGGGAGACGGGAGAGCTAAAAGCACAAATGGTGGGAAAGAGGATGGAGGGAAATACACAGATTACAATCATAACTGTGAATGTGAATGGAATGAACTCTCCCATAAAATGGAGATGGATAGCAGAATGGATTAAAAGCCATGATCCAAAGATATGTTGTTTCCAAGAAACACATTTGAAATGGGGGGGATACACACAGGATAAAGGTCAAAGGTTGGAGCAGAATATATTGTGTTTCAGCTGATGTAAGAAAAACAGGAGTAGCAATCCTAATCTCAGACAAAGCAAAAGCAGAAATAGATCTAATCAAAAGAGATAAGGAGGGAAACTATATCCTGCTGAAAGACACCATAGACAATGAAGCAATATCATTACTAAACATGTATGCTCCAAGTGGTATAGCATCCAAATTCTTAGAGGAGAGGTTGGGGGAGTTGAAGGAAGAAATTGACAGAAAAACTTTCCTAGTGGGGTACCTCAACCTCCTCCTCTCTGAACTTGATAAATCTAACCTCAAAACAAACAAGAAAGAGGTTAAGGAGATAAATAAAACTCTGCATAAGGTAGATGTGATAGATCTCTGGAGAAAATTGAATGGGAATGGAAAGGAATATATCTTTTTCCCAGTGGTACATGGCACATATACATAAAACTGACCATGTACTAGGACATAAAAACCTCACAATCCACTGCAGAAAGGTAGAGATAATCAATGCATCCCTCTCAGATCACAATACAATAAAAATTATATGTAATAAAAGGCCATGGAAAGATAAACCAAAAATCAATTGGAAACTGAATAATCTAATCTTAATGAATGAGTGGGTTAAAGAAGAAATCATAGAAACAATCAACAACTTCATTCAAGAGCATGACAATAATGAGACAACCAACCAAATCTTATGGGATACTACAAAAGCAGTTCTTAGGGGAAGCTTCATATCTTTGAATTCCTACATGAATAAAATAGAGAAAGAGGAGATCAATGACTTGGGTATGCAGCTGAAAAAGCTAGAAAAAGAATAAATTGAAAATTCCTAAGTGAATACCAAATTAGAAATACTGAAAACCAAAGGAGAGATTAAGAAAACTGAAATTAAGAAAACTATTGAATTAATAAATGAAACCAATAGTTGGTTTTATGAAAAAACTAATAAAATTCATAAACCTTTGTTCAATTTGATTAAAAAAGAAAGAAGAATATCAAATTACTAATATCAAAAATGAAAGGGGTGAACTGACCTCCAATGAGGAGGAAATTAAAGCAACAATTAGAAATTACTTTGACCAGCTGTATGCCCACAAATTCGATAATCTGAATGAGATGGATGAGTATTTCAAAAAATATAAATTGCCCAGATTAACAGATGAGGAAGTTGAGTATTTAAATAGCCCAATCTCAGAAAAGGAAATAGAATAAGCCACCAATAAGCTCCCTTGAAAAAAATCTCAGGGCCAGATGGATTTACAAATGAATTCTATCAAACATTTAAAGAACAGTTAATCCCAATACTATATAGACTATTTGGGGAAATTGCCAAAAGAAGGAGTCCTACCAAATTCTTTTTATGGTTAAATATGGTACTGATACCTAAAACAGAAAGAGTTAAAACATAGAAAAAAATTATACACCAATTTCTTTAATGAATATAGATGCAAAAATTTTAAATAAGATATTGGCAAAAAGAATACAGCAACTCATCACAAGAAGAATACATTTTGATCAGGTAGGATTTGTACTAGGAATGAAGGACTGGTTCAATATTAGAAAAACTAATTAACATTAACATTAGTTAATTAATTAATTAGTCAATAATTAACTTTATTGACAATATCAAAAACACAGCTAACAGAAACCACATGATTATCTCAATAGATGCAGAAAAAGTTTTTGACAAAATACAACACCCATTCCTACTAAAAACACTGGAAAGCATAGGAATAAAGGGAACTGTCCATAAAATAATAAGCAGTATCTACCTTAAACTATCAGCAAGTACTATATGCAATGGGGATAAGTCAGATGCATTTCCAATAAGATTGGGGTGAAACAAGGATGTGGATTATCATCACTGTTATTCAATATGATATGAGAAATGCTAGCTGTAGCAATAAGAGAAGAAAAGGAAACTGAAGGAATTAGAATAGGCAAAAAAGAAACTAAGTTATCACTCTTTGCAGATGATATGATGATACTCTTAGAGAAGCTCAGAGAATCAAGTAAAAAATTACTTGAAATAATAAACAACTTTGGCAAAACTGCAAGTTATAAAACAAACCCACACAAATTTTCTGCATTTTTATATATTACTAACAAAGCCCAACAGCAAGAGATAGAAAGAGATATTCCATTTAAAGCTAAGGCAGATGCTATAAAATATCTAAGAGTCTACCTGCCAAAACAAACCCAGGGACTATGTAAAGACAATTACAAGACACTTCTCGCACAAATGAAGTCAGATATAAGTAAGTGGAAAAACATCAGCTACTTGTGGGTAGGTCGAACTAATATAATAAAAATGACATTTCTACCTAAATTTATTTATTTATTCAGTGCCATACCAATCAAACTACCAGATAATTATTTTCTGGAGCTAGAAAAAATAATATTAAAATTTATCTGGAAGAAAAAAGCTCCTAAACATCAAGGGAACTAATGAAAAGAAATCCTAGGGAAGGTGGCCTAGCCCTACCATATCTCAAATTGTATTATAAAGCAGCAATCATCAAAACCATTTGGTACTGGCCAAGAAACAGAAGGGTAGTCAAGTGGAATACACTAGGTACTCAAGACACAGTAGTCAATGTATGTAGCAATCTATTGTTTGATAAACCCAAGGACTCCAGCTTCTGGGATAAGAACTCACTGTTCAACAAAAATTGCTGGGAAAACTGGATAACAGTGTGGCAGAAACTGGGCATACATCAATGCCTGACACCATGCACAAGAATAAAGTCCAAATGAGTACATGATCTAGGTATAAAGATTGATACTATAAACAAAGTATTGGAGCAAGGAATAGAGCAATTATCAGATGTATGGAGAATGGAGGAATTTTTGACTAAACAAGAGATAGAAAACATTATGAAGTGCAAAATGAATAATTTTGATTACATTAAATTGAAAAGTTTTTGTGCAAACAAACCCAATGAAACCAAGATTAGGAGGGAAGCAGAAAACTGGGAAAGAATTTTTACAACTAGTGTCTGTGATAAAGGCATCATTTCTGAAGTATATAGAGAACTGATTCAAATGTACAAGAATTCAAGTCATTCCCCAATTGAGAAATGGTCAAAGGATATGAACAGGCAGTTTTCAGAGGAAAAATTAAAGCTATCTCTAGGCATATTTAAAAAATGCTTTAAATCACTATTGATTAGAGAGATGCAAATCAAGACAACTCTGAGATACCACATCACACATGTCAGATTGGCTAACATGACAAAACAGGAAGATGATAAATGTTGGAAAAGATGTGAGAGAGTTGGAACACTAATTCATTGTTGGTGGAGTTGTGAGTTGATCCAACCATTAGGGAGAGCAATTAAGAACTATGCCCAAAGGCCTACAAAAATTTGCATACCCTTTGACCCAGCAATACTGCTTCTGGGACTGTATTTCCAAGAGATCATAAAAATTGGAAGAAATCCCACATGTACAAAATTATTTGTAACAGCTTTCTTTGTGGTGACCAAAAACTGGAAATCAAGGGCATGCTCATCCATTAGAGAATGACTGAATAAATTATGGTATATAAATGTAATGGAATACTATTGTGCTATAAGAAATGATGAACAGGAAGACTTCAGAGAGGCTTGGAAAGACTTATATGAACTGATGTTGAGTGAAAGGAGCACAACCAGAAAAACTTTGTACACAGCAACAACCATACTGTGCGAGGAATTTTTCTGGTAGACTTAGAACTTCATTGCAATACAAGGACTTAAAAAATTCCCTAAGAACTTGAGGCAAAATGCCTTCCACATCCAGAAGAAGAACTATGGAATTCAATTTCAGAATGAATTAAACCATTTTCTTTTCTATTATATTTTATTTGGTTTTGTTTTATGATTTCTCCAATTCATTTCAATTCTTCTATGCAACCTGACTAAGGTGAAAATGAATTTAATAAATGTATTTAATACTTAATACTGTAGGACCCATATAAAATTGTATGCCATCTCAGGGAGGGAGTGGAGAGGAAGTGGGGAAGGAGGAGGAGGAAGGGGAAAAAATTCTAAGATATATGGAAGGGATTGCAGAACACTGAGAGCAAATAAAATAATATAATTTAAAAAATGTTTAAGCCTGTGCCTTATGCCCTTGACAACTATTTCTGTTTTATTTGGTTTTTGAAGATAGGTTCCTAAATGGTAACATGAAATGGATACATCTAGCTATGGAGGCAACCTTGGTTCCCAAGGCTGGAGCCGACTGACTATAGGTGAAGATTCTACATCAAATAAGATGACCACTGTCAGTGGAGGGATCTCAATCCCTGGCCAGGGTCTTTAAGGGAATTGTTTACACAGTGCTGAGTTTAGATGAAATGTAAAATATCTAGTTATCAGTTACACATATTGTTTCATGTTCTGAAGTTTGTTGCACTTTCCTAGAAGGTCACATCAATGATTCTAAGTTACTGTGTCCTCTTTTTAAATCACTGGTCAATATATGTCCTTGTTTCAAGCATCTATCTGATACAGAGAAAATAAATAGCTATCCTATACCTAATTGACATTGCACATTGAATATCTTTCTGTCTCTTTCACTGAGGAGACCCTAGATGTAATCCAAAATAGAAGTTGAAAGTGATCTTTTCCCCAGGGTTGTAAAGAGCAAAGACTTACAGGAAAAGAACTTGATCCTTCTTATGAGTGATCAGGTTCTGACAGGACTGAAACTGATTGATCTGTAGATGTGGGTTCAGAACTGAACAAGGCACCTTGTAGAAAAAAAGAGGAAGCAGCATCCTCGTCCCATGCACCCAACAGCAGGTTTCGTTTTGTTTTTCTAAACAGCTTCATGTATAGCAAAGAATCGATTTAAGAGACTCATGAAATCTCTACATGGTATACTCAGAGAGAGGATCAGAAAGAGTGCCTTACTTGAATCAGGATCAGGAAATGTCTGAGTTAATATCCTACCTGACACCTACAAGATACTGATATTTTCTAGGTGTGTGACTTAACCTCTCTCTTCTGTAAAACGGAGATAATGATAACACTACAAGTCCCAACTAATGGTTTTATTGTGAGAAGCAAATGAAATATCTGAAAATTGCTTATGCTGAGACTAAAATAGAATAAACTCAAAACTGAAAAGTAATACGAAAAATGGGAAGAAAGTCCAATGATGGAGAGAAAGTAAAAGAACTTTAAAAAAAAGTTTAAAAAAGTGTCATAGAGTAGAAGGCTAAAGAAGGACTCAGTTCCCAAGGATAACAAGAATAGAAAATGAACTAATGTCACTATTGAGGATTAACATCACTTTTATAGAAGGAGGTATTTAGGAGAGCATATGGGAAGGACTTCATGTGAGTCATCAAGGGAAGCTTGTAATGTTATCTCCCTCCACAAAATAATCTTGCAAATTATACTGGAAAATGCATCCAAACTCATTAGCTTCTCCTCTGACTCCTTGACCTCTTGAAATTTGACTCAATTGAAATTGCTCTCTCCAAGGTTACCTAGGATCTCTCAACTGCTAGGATCAACAGCGTTTTCTTAGCCCTATCCTTGACACCTTCACAGAATTAGACAGTTATTGACCACTCCTCCTAAGCAATCTCTCCTCCCTGATTTTATGTAAAGATCTCTCCCTCACTCAAAACAAAGTCAAGTGGAAGTCTTGTCATCATTTCTCTGATGGCATGGTCTTCTTCAGCAATGAAGGATGAACACAATCCTGTGAGTATGCACCTGGCTGAATGCTAGCTGGGTAACTCACCTCCTCCTCTCCTGTCTGCCTCTCCCTCCCCTTCCTTCTCCTCTCCAAAGGAAGGCAAACTTGGCCAAAAGATGCCCAGTTGACTCTCCTCCTCCCCTCTTGAATACTCTTCAATCTTCTTTACTATTTCATGAACCATTTCCTTCACCCTAATTTTGCATATGCCCCAAGACTTGGCCTTCTTCTTTGCAGCCTCTCTTAATGGTGTAATCACTTTCTGTCTATTCAAACATTATATCTACACAGATGACTTCAAGATATTTCTGTGTAGGACTTGTGTCTTTCTCAAACACCAATCAACAAGTAAAAACTCGACACCCATAATGTGTGAGGTATTGTGGAGATGGTGAGGAAAAAAAATTCCTTAAGGGGATCAGGAAAAGCCTCATTCATTTAGTGAACTCACTCATTGAACTAAATCATAAAGGAAGTAAGAAACTCTAGAAGTCAGAGATGAGGGACAAGTGGGTTCAAGATATACAGAGGCACAGAGACAGAACATAAAATATCATGTGTTGCAGTAAATAGTAAAAAGGGTGGTTTGATCAAATATAGTGCACATGTAAAAGGGAGTAAATATAGATTAGCACAAGATCAGGAAGGGTTTTCAATGCCAAACTAAGGAGTTTTTCTTTGACCCTAGAGGCAATAAGGAGTCATTGTAACTGAGTTGTGGTGACATGATCAGATCTATCATTTAAGTATATAGGTTAGGAAATTGTGGAAGATAGATTGATAAGGGGAGAGGCTTAAGGTAGAGACACCAATTAAGAGATAGTCCCAGCAAGTGGTAATGAGAGCCTGAACTAGGATAGTGCTTGTATAAGTGAAGAGGTAAGGACAGATGTGAGAGGTGTCATACAGGTAACAGACAAAGTTGTGCAAATGAATCAGTATGCAGGTAGAGGAAATAAGGAAGAGTGAGGAGTCAAGAATGGCTTTGAGTTTTTGAACGTGGACAATTATAATGTCTCCAAATCTAGATGACCAACTGTCTGTTGGACATTTTCATTGGTTATCCCATTAACATCTTGAGTTCAACATCTTATATTTCCCTCTTAAACCCAGCATTCTTAGAAATTTCTCAATTTCTGTTGAGAATACCACCATCCTTCATGTCACTCGGGTTCACAATTCATCAACTTAAGCATCACTCTTACAACTTTCTACATTTTGTTTAGTTTAATCTATGATCTATCTTCCTTTTTAACTCAGTCACTTGCTTTGTGTGATTTCCCACTGAGTTTACAAGATTTTAACACTGTTCTTGAATTTCTCATCATGAAGTCACCCTTATTATATTGGATTTTTCCAAATCCAGCACTGGTTACAATCCATTAGTATTCAACAGGGTTTAAATCAAGCAATTCCTAGGCCACTTTAGTATGTTTATCTTCATCTCCTACATAAATTCCTTAACCTTTCTTTCAACTTCAAGAAACCTAAAGTGCACTTATAATGCATATAGTATATAATAACAACCTCTGCAGCTGCCAGGTCTCTCTAAAGATCCTTGCTTGTTTCCTGAGGATTAATTAGGCAATTTTGGGCAATAGTTGGTAACTTCTTGGCACTGATTTTCATTGTTAACCACAAACCTTCCCTCTTTGATACATCTGATCCTCCTACACCATGAACTTGAATAGACTTTGAAATGTCTAATATGGTTGGACTTGGAGGAAGGAGGCAAGATGGTATTGGAAAGCACTTTGGTATGTTTGTCAATAACAGAATGTTATTGAGTGTACATGCAGAACGGGTCTATCCTGCCAACAGAGCTACAGACATGCAAGGATGCAGCCAATAAAGTATGTCACTCCAAGACACAGAGCAACACCATGAGAACAGAGTGGAATTCATTACCCTGGTCAATAATTGGAATTTACTAACTACAATCACCCTTGACACCTGGTTACATCTTGTCCAGGGTCAAAATCATAAAATCCAAAAGCAAAATCACCTTCTATATTTGTATTTATGTTGCCCATTTGACTCTGAAGTAGAGAAAGACCAAAAAGTAGAAGATGCAGCTCAACACCTTTGTGGAAAGCCCTCTAGAAGAGAACAACAAGGAATTGGCGAAGCTAGTAAAGTGACTATATAGAAAATGATTGTTGTAATCAATCTGGGGGAGGAGGAGGCAAACACAGACAGCAGTAGTAATAGTAGTAATGGTAATGATGGTGCTGATAGTAGTGAGGGCAGTAGTTAGCATTTATCAAGTACCTACTATGTGTCAGGGAGCAGCTAGGTGGTGCAGTGGATAGAACACCACCAGTGCAGGACCTGAGTTCAAATCTCACCTCAGACACTTGACACTCACTAGCTGTGTGACCTTGGGCAAGTCACTTAACCCCAATTGCCTCATCCTGAGTCATCTCCAGTCATCTTGATGAATATCTGGTCACTGTATCAGATGGCTCTGGAGAAGTGAAGCTGGTGATCTTCACAGCCCTCCCTCACTCAAAACAAAGTCAAGTGCAAGTCATGCCATCATTTCTCTGATGCCACGATCATCTTTGGCAGTGAAGGACAAACACATACACTATGTGTCAGGTACTACACTAAGTGCTTTTTAGAAATTTAATATCATTTAATTATAATTTAAACTTAATTACCTCATTAATCTCATTTAACTAACTAATAATCTCAATTCGCCACAACAATGATGAAAAATAAATGTTACTATTAATCCCATTGTACAGTTGAAGATACTAGAAGTTAAGTGACTTCTCCAAAATGACCAGCTAGTGTAGGAGGCTGAGTCTTCCTGATTTAAGCCCCACATGAATAGGAGTTTCTCATTTCTATGTGAATGACACACACACATCCAGTTTATTTGTTTGCCACTTTCAGTGAAATAATTATTTCTTCCTTTTTAGTATCTTCCAACCGCAAGGACTCCCAAAGCAGGAATTCTCTTTTCCAAGATGAAAGGAGCTATAGAATAGAGAAAATTATATCATATACTATGCCACTTATCATGGAACCTAAAAGGAATGCACATTGAAATTTTATAAATTTTATTTCTTCAGCATCAAAAGTATCCCAATATTCCTGGAAGTGTATCTAAATATTCACAGTCATGTAAATAGGTTACAACTGTTTTATTCAGTGAGAGAGAAAGAAAGAGAGGGACAGAGAGAGAGAGAGAGGAAGGGAGAGAGGAAGGAAGGGAGAGAGGGAGGGAGAGAGGGAGAGATTATTGATTTCAGGCCACACTCTAGGCTTTAGAATAACATACCACTTCTTACCAATAGGTATCTGTCTCCTGTTAATTGACAGTATATAATCAAGAATTATATTATTGAACTACTGAAATGATATCAATTGATAAGTTTTATTTGGGGTTAAACTTTCCTTGAAAAACACAAGATATTCAATAAAAACAATGAAATCATTTAGCTTTTCTGCATCTAGCTATCATTAGACTTTGTTGCTTGGGAAGAATTTTATATTCTTTCTTGGCACAAATGCATCCATTATAGTGTTGAGTGAAGTGCTCATTAGTCATCATGAATACTAAAAATGGTAGAGGTGAGCTCACTGAAAGCCTGACCTTTCCAAACATTTCTGCTTCTTAAAAAAATAATAATAGAAACACACACACACAACCCTCCTCTCCATAATCTGCACTGTTTGATGCTCTGGTTAATTGGAAGGCAATCTCTTTCACTAAAACTTTGTAAAATATCTCAGTGCTGCCAGTAAATGTCACTGCAAATTACAAGCCACATTAACTCTATAGATGTTCGACATTTTCCAATGGTCTGTAACAACCAGAGGCACCCTTGCTCTATTCCCCTTGTTAGCATTGAACTTTCAAGTTGCCAGGGCAAGATAGAAAAATACTCATTTAGATATTCTCATTCCTTAGCTCTAGAAGAACTTTAATTGTTACCAGGAAAACAACTGAGAACCACAGTTAATCCCTGTTCATTTTATTGATGAAGCCAAGAAAAATAATTATTTCTGTCGTTCATCTCTGCCTCACTCCAGGACATCTTGTTTTCCGTTTTTAAAAGTTGGCCACTTAGATCAATACTCAATGCTCCTTTAGGATTGCAACTAGATGTTTTTGGGAAGCAGCTAGGTCCAAAGGATTTAACTGTGGTCAGTCTTGACATTGTAGGTGGTAGTAATGGGCATGAAGAAGTGGTCAGAGTTAAAGTATTTCAACTAATTAGGTATTTTTGAGCTTAGAGGCAAACAATATATTGTGTTAGAGGCTGAGATATTCGTTGATGGTAGGCAACAAAAGGCCATGTTGGCATAGGGAGTAAAAATTCAAACCAGGACAAAGAGGAGTTCAGAATGGGAGACAAAGCTGAGTGACAGAAGGAACATAGAAAGTTCTGGTCAATAAGTTGGGCTAAAAAATAAAAAAGTCAAATAAGTGGCAAAGTAGAAATCAACCCAAGCAATCACTTGAATTTCTCCAAGGAAGCAACTTATGTGGATTGAATCTCCTAAAACAGTTCCACCTTTTAATAAAGGAACGGTAAAGAGGTAAGACTCTAGTGGACAATGTCTAAAAGCTGATAGGCTAGGTAAAAAAGAGTTGAGAGGAGTGAATAAGTGCCTGGAAGTTGGATTTCTCCAATAAATCCTCAAGATCTGGAATAACATGGCTAGTTGAAAACAGTCACCATTTAAGAAGGACAATGGCCAGCTAAGGAGTGTCTTTTGTTTGCCCCTTCAGGACCTGGCCTCCTTGTGCCTTTCCAGTTTTTAACTGTACTCCCCTAGATATACTCTATGATGCAGTAACTCCAGAGTCGCTCCTTACTATTGTTTTCCAAGATACTTCAGCTCATGACTCCATGCATTTTCATTGGTTGTTCCCTATGACTGGAATTCTTTCCTTCCTCACTACTTATTCCTGACTTCTTTGGCATCTTTCAGGCCTCAGCTAAAATCCCATCTTATACAAAATGTCCATTCCAGTCTTCCTTGATCTTAGTGTCTTCCCTCTAAGATGAACTCCAATATAGACTGTATCTTATATGTTAGTTGCATTGTCCAAAGAGATCCACTCTGAGGAGCTTTAAGTTCTCTAGCCAAAGAAGAACAGCTAGCCAATACAATAGTATAACTCTTTTTCTACACTCTTATAATGGGGGTGGGGGTGTTGTTAGTGAAAGGGTTTATCAACACTTCATCATTTCGAAAGTAATAGAGAATTTTGTCAGCAGAAGAATAACAAAAACAGCCCTGGGTGGTATAGATATTCCTGAATGGATAGATGACACCAAGTCTGTAATGCAGAATTGTGAATTACTCTGATCATATGGCTTTTCCTCACTCACATATATCTGTTCAAGGAATGCCTATCTTTACCTTAGAGATAATCCATTAGTGGAAGAATGTGACACAAAATATGTAGATTGAGATATACTGTTTGCTTCGTATTGAATGCCTGTGATATATACTAATTATTATTGGTTTGGTCTTATTCTTATGTAAATGGTTATGTTTAAGATCTGATGCTTTCATCAATGCTAATGACTGCTTTTACATAATTCTACTCAAGAGTCATAGTGGTGATTAGGGGCAGAGTACACCTCCGCAATAATGTTATTCCTTTTACCCCAAGAAAGTTTGAGCATAGCCACATGGGGGTAGTTCTTGCTGGGAAACAGAACCTTCCAGAGTGAGAGGAGATGGGAGTGAGAAAACCAGACAAGCCTCCTTTTGGGGAGTAGAGTGGCAAAAGCGTTTATCCCAAGCATGCTATCCAACCATTATATGCTCCATTACATGAGCTCCAACTACAACTGTTTAGAGAATCTGTGTATCAGAAAGCAACATACACGGGAGTGGGGGGAGACCTGCTATGACAGGTTCTTAAATCTGCATTTATAAAAGGAAAGGCAACTTTTGAGGGGTCAAAAATCACTTTAATTACATTCAACATACAGGGACCAACAGGCTTCCAATTGTCTGACCATTACATACATACATATATAGCTACCACAGAGGAAGCAGCAATATCTGAGTTTCCAAAGCTGGGAGGGGAGGTGCTTAGCAGCTTCCCAGAGTCTCATCTGGCATACAAACCTTCTTATACAACTAAGCCCCAAAGCAAAACCTCCCCTCAGAGTATACACACTCTTTTCAGAGCCAGAGGCCACAGCCCCTCAGTACCTCATTAGCAATCAGCAGAAGGTGTGGGCCTTCATAGGAAACAAACCTCCCTTAATCAAGCTCCCCTCAATAGCCCCACCTGAGGCTGATCAATGGGCAGGGAAGAGTTTTAACTATTTTTTTTTTACTTTTAACACCATTACAATCTGCTGATGCTGGAAAATAGGATATAGACGAAAAGTAAAGACTGACTTTTTTATCAATATTTCTGAAGAATTTTAATTAATGTGTCAGGGCCAAGATAGCAGATAAAAGTCAGAGACTTACCTCAGCTATCCAAAATTACCCTCCAAACAACTTTAACAAATACCTCAAAGCAACTTATAGACAGATAGAACCCAAAAAAGGATGGGATGAAAGTTTTCCAATCCAAGACAACTTAGAAGGTCAGTAGGAAATGTCTGTCACAATGAGGTAAGACTGGAGCACAATCCAGCACAAACTATGCCAGGGCAGGTCAAGCCCCAGCAAACCAGAAACGGCCTTGGAGGTGACTGAATCAATGACTACAGCAGTGGTTTTCAAAGATATCAGACCACAGATGGTAAGTGAGTCGAACAACTGATCAGAAGGAGACTACAGGGATCCTTTTACTAGCCCTGGATGTGGGACTCTCTGACGCATTGCCCACATGGAGTTCCAGTAGCAGTCCTGGGTCACAGTCGCAGAGCAAGGAGGAGCACCAAGCACACAAAAATTTGTGACTCCAGGGGACTGGTGCCTTGGTCACAGTTCCAGGATGGAAAAGCGTGGTCCTTCTTTATCGTCACTTTTTATGGTTACTCATAGACCAGAGCACAGACCAATGGAACAGTGAAAATACCTCTACTTAGATCATAGCCCCCTTGGAAGTACTAAAAATTTACAGGCCCTTCCCCCAGAACTTGCTCTGAGATCAGCAGCAAGAAAGATCTGAAGTTTGACACAATGCCCCTGCACCTCAGGAGCAGAGTCCCACTTTAACACAGAAGTTACTACAAGAAGTTTAACACAAAAGTTTTTTAAAAAAGGCTGGAAAAATGAGAAAACAACAAGAAAAAAACCTAACCATAGAAAGTTATTATAGTGACAGGGAAAAATCAAAACACAAACTCAGAAAACAACAAAATCAAAACTACTACATCCAAAAGTCTCAGAGAAAAAAAAATGTGAATTGTTATCAGGCCCAAAAAGGCTTGGAAGAGATCAAAAAGGATTTTAAAAATCAAATAAGAGTGATAGAGGAGAAACTGGGAATAGAAATGAGAGTGGTACAAGAGAAATGGGGAAAAGGAGTCAACGGTTTGGAAAAGGAAGTATAAAAAAACACTCGAAAAAATAACACTTTAAAGGACAGAATACAGCAAATGCTGAAAGAGGCACAAAAATCCACTGACAAGAAGAACTCCTTAAAAAGAAGAATTAACCAAATGAAGGGAAAAGTACAAAAATTCATTGGAGAGAAGAACTCTTTGAGAAGTGGAATTGGTCAAATAGAAAAGGAGGTTTAAAAAAAACTCACTGAAGAAAATAATTCCTTAAAAATTAGAATTGGGCAAGTGGAAGCTAATGGGAGCTTAGAAAGCAATAAAACAAAATTAGAAGAAAATGAGAACTATCCCATTGGAAAATGACTGACTTGGAAGATAGAACAAGGAGAGAAAATTTTAAAATTATTGGACTACTTGAAAACCATGATCAAAAAAAAAAAAGAACTTAGACATCATCTTTCAAGAAATTATCAAGGAAAACTGCCCTGATATTCTAGAACCAGAGGATAAAATACAAAATGAAATAATCCATCTATCACTTCCTGAAAGAGACCCTCAAAGAAATGCTCCCAGGAATATTGTATCCAAATCCCCAGAACCCCAGTTCAAGGAGAAGTATTGCAAGGAGTCATAAGTAAAACAATTCAAATACCATGGAGCTACAGTCAGGATAACACAAAATTTGCCACCTTCTACATTAAAACATCAAAGAGCTTGAAATATTATATTCTGGAAGGGAAAGGAGATAAGATTACAATCAAGAATCACCTATCTAACAAAACAGAGTATAATCAATCCTTCAGGGGAAAAGATGGATATTCAATGAAATAGAGGACTTTCAAGAATTCCAAATGAAAATATCAGAGCTGAATAGAAAATTTTACTTTCAAGTACAACGCTCAAGAGAAGCATAAAAAGTTAAACAGGAAAGAGAAATCATAAGGAATTCAATAAAGTTAAATTATTTATGTTCTTACATGGGAAAATGATACTTAAAACTCCTAAGAAATTTCTCATTAGGGCAGTTAGAAGGAATAATATATAGACAGTGAATACAGATATGAGTTGAATATGATGGAATATGTAAAAAAATGAATTAAGGGATTAGAAAGAGGGATACATTGGGAGAAGGGAGGAAAAAGAGGGAAAATGGGGTAAATTATTTCACATAAAAGAGTTTTTACATTGGAGGGGAAGGTGAGGTGGGAGGAGCAGTTGAACTTTCTTCTCATAAGAATTGACTCAAAGAGGGAGTAATAAACACTCCATTGGGTATAAAAATCTATATTACCCTACAGAAAAGTACCAGGGAAAAAGTATAAGAGAAGAAGGGAGCTGATAGGCGGGCAGATTTGGGAAGGCAGGAGTTAGAAGCAAAACACTTTTGAGAATGAACAGGATGAAAGGAGATTTGGATAAATGGGGGAGGGGGAGTAAATAGAATGGAGTGAAATACAGAGTTAGTAATCATAATTATAAGAACATTTTAAACCTAGTTTCTCTGATAAAGGACTAATTTCTCAAATATACAGAGAATTGAGTAGATGTATAACAATGAGCTATTCCCCAATTGATAAATGGACAAAGGATATGAACAGATTTCAGACAGAGTAATCGAAGCTATCTATAGTCACATGAAAAAATGTTCTAAATCAATAACAATTAGAGAAATGCAAACTAAAACAGTTCTGAGGTGCCACCCCATACCTACTAGATGGGCCAATATGACAGAAAAGGAAAATGACAAATGTTGGAAGGGATATGGGAAAGTTGAGACACTAATACATTGTTGGCAGAGTTGTGAACTGATTCAATCATTCTGGAAAATAATGTAGAACTTTGCCCAAAGAGCTATAAAACCATGCACACTTTTTGACTCAGCAATACCACTGCTAATTATGTATCCCAAAGAGATTTTAAAAAAAAGAAGAAAAGGACCTATAGTTCTTTTAGTGGTGGCAAAGATTTGGAAATTGAGGGGAGGTCCATCAATTGGGGAATGGCTGAATAAGTTATGAGATATGAGCACAATCAAACTTTATTGCACTATAAGAAA
Organism: Notamacropus eugenii; assembly: GCF_028372415.1. NCBI lineage: Eukaryota > Metazoa > Chordata > Mammalia > Diprotodontia > Macropodidae > Notamacropus > Notamacropus eugenii. Next base: position 147,447,465 of record NC_092878.1, read on the forward strand.
TGATGAGCAATATAATTTCAGAAAAACCTGTAAAAACTTATAGGAATTGATGTGAAGTAAAATGAGCAGAACCAGGAGAATGCTGTATACAATAATAACAATAATGTATGATGATCATCTGTGAGTAATTTGGCTATTCTCAGCAACACAATGATCCAAGACAATTCTGATGGACTTAATGAAAAATGCTATCCATCTCCAAACAAGAACTGATAGAATACAAATGCAGATTAAAGCATACTTATTTTTACCTTATTTTTGTTTTTTTGTCTGTTTTCTTTTACACACAACTAATATGGAAATATGTTTTGCATGATAACACATGTATAATCTATATGAAATTGCCTGCCTTCTTGATGTGGGGGGAGAAGAAGAAGGGAGGCAGAGAATCTAGAACTAAAATTTTAAAAATAAATGTTAAAAATTGTTTTTATATGTAATTAGGAGAAAATACAATATTAAATATATTTATAAAAAACCACCAGGTCCTAGATCCTAGATTTGAACCCATATTAACAAATTCTAAATATAGTACTGTTTTCAAAATAATTCTGACTAACGCAAAACGGTCCCTTTGAGCAAATGGTTGGAAAAGCTAGAAATTAGCTGAGTCAGCAAACACTTAATCTCTTGCCAAAGGGAAAGACATGGAAACAAGGATAACATTGAGAGAAAGAAAAAGTTCATCTGTGAATCATTATGAAGGAAGAAAATGGAAGACTCCCAGCATTATATCTTCACAAAAGAATGAGAAGTATTTGAGAGACCTGGTTTTTGATAGGGTAAACCAAAGCTTCTTGTGAAGGCTTTCATCAAAAAAGAAGTCTCCCACACATATATCAAAATTATACAAGGCAATAATTGATTGGACTAATGCATTCATTTTTTCAATAATCTACTAGATATCGCTTACCCGACACAAAGTGAAGAGACATCATATGTTCACCAGTGACATGAAGAATGTTTCTATGGAGTACAAGCAAAAGGATAATGCTTTATAAATCATATTTTTTCAATGAAATAAAAAACTTACAAATTTGGGGTTTTTTTAATTCTCTTTTTCTCATACAAAATATATAAGTTGGTGCCTCATGACCTGGAATATTACAAAACTTCCTCAGGGAAATCCACAGCAAAGCCAAACAAGGTTAAGAAGTTAATACTTTTTGTTGAGAGGATAATGCTAATCTACCCCAGTATCCAGCAACACATGAGATCACATGAAGGTTTGTAATATGACCAACCAAGTTTTTTGCATCTCAGTTTACCTTTATTTCTCCCAGAACATGACCAGGATGAGATCTCTGAGTTTTCTCAAACAAGATTAACTTTTACAGAGACCAAGCTTGAGATAACTAAAATGTTATCCAATACTATGGAACTTATTACAAGTATCTGTTCCTCTCAGTGTTCTAAGATTTAGATGCGTTTTCAAAGAAAGTAAGGCTGTAGTAACTGTAATGTTCTCAGAAAAAGCATCTTGTTTTCTGAGTGTTCTTGAGACTAGATGCATTTCCACAGAGAGCAAGGCTGTAGTACCTGGAATGTTCCCATAGAAACTGTCTCCTGATACAAATATCTTATCCTCTGAGTGTTTTTTGTTGTGCTCACTTTTTTTCCCTCCCCTCTTCTTGGAAGTGAAAGGTCCCCACGTGTTACATATTACGCACATTTTCTGAATGTATTGATCATTTGGGCTGACTTTTTTTTTCCTCCCTCATACATGTACACACAAGATCTTCAGAGATTGGTCAGTGGAGGGGAAGGGGATAGAAGAGGTGAGAAGTAAGGTGGGGGAGTGATAAAGGTGGGAAAGGATGGGGTGGGGGGGAGAAGGACCAGGAAGCCAAAGGAGGAGGTGTGAGGAGGGACAGGCAGACCTCAAGCTGCCCGGATCCACTTTCCTGACTCATAAACATATGAACAGGGAACTCACCTTTCCTTCTCCTCCACCTCCTTCAGAGGCAGTGAGGACTCAAGATACTTTAAAATTAAATTGCTAAAGTGATTTTGCACTGTTTTTCTTTTTTTCTTAAATCTTTAGCATCATCTGTAGTGTGCATTTCTTCCCATGGAAATGTGCAAGTATTTATTTCAAAATACCCATTTTAAATCAGAAGATTTCAGGTCTTTTCTTGCAGCTTTATCATTTCTAATGACATAATTTATACATCTCCAGGAGGCCAATTCTAGAGTGAGAAAGAGTGGTTAAGTAACTCTCCCAAGGTCACACAGCAAATCATCCTTCCTCTTCTACCCCAGTGCTTTTGCTCTTCCTGTTACAGTTTTTATAGATGAATGTCATTTCTTCTTTATTGAAATGACTAGAAAATCTAAAGAATCCCGAATAGGTGAACTAAAGGTAGTATAATAATCACAAGGTTTTAAAGTCCCAAGATGAAAGTTCATGAGGCTTTTTAAAAATGGATTGACCTCTAACGTCTTACGATTTCCTTTTCCTAAGAAGGATACCAGAAAGAGACTTTTTAGAAATACATTTTCAATAATTCCCTCTCACAGTCATATGATATCATGTTTGGAAGATTATTAATAGCATCCCAGGAATTCTGAGGCTTCTCAGTTATAGCAAGTTCATAAGACTGTCATATGAAAAAAAAAAAAACTTTCCAGTAAGCTTTCCTGGTGAAGTTAAACAAACTAACCCTATTTAATGGTCGGCCAGCAGACCAGGTTATCAGAGCTTTACATAATTAGTCACTTTTCCCAAGTACATTGGAAGGGATGCCAGTTTTATCTTGCCCATTTTGCAAATGAAAAATTTCAGCAGTTTCAGGACTTGCCCTTTTGGTATGTTGGGGGCAAAGCCAGGAAGATGTCATGTTAATGAGAGTTAAATATCTTCCTCACCCATTGATGGGCCTGTCCATTAAGGGAAGCTTGATTAGGGGAGGCCCAAACCTTTTGTTAATTTCTAATGAGGCACTGGTTCTCAAGGTTCACTCGGAGGTGAGGTTTTACTTTGAGGTTCACTCATTGGAAGTGTTTGTTTGGCCAGATGAGACTCTGGGCAACCACGAAGGAGCCCTCCAGCTTTGAAAACCCAGATGTTGGTGCTTCTCTCTCTAGTAACTCTGTATGGCATAGTGGTCAGACAGATGGATCTGTCTGCTGATCTTTATTTCTCTGTTCATATATTCTCTGAAGTTCAGGGTGCTGATTCTTTCCCCTGAACTATGTGAATGATTTATGTACTTGGTTAAAGTGATTGCTGACCCCTCAAAACTTCTTTCCTTTTAGAAAAGGAGATAAGAATCTGTACAGCAGACCCTCCTGTGTACATTGGGGTCCTTGCTGTTAACGAAAGAAAACAGACTTAGATTCTTTCTTGGTCCTGTACTCAGTCAATGGCAGCAACTGAGCTATAGAAACCATTCTAGCATACTAATATGCTGAAATCCTACAACTGCCGTTTCTTTTCCATGCTTTTTTTCTAACTGAGAAACCAATTAAATAGCTTCATATTTCAGGGACTAATGATCTCTGGAGAGGGAGATTGACAGGGTGGATAGAGTACTGGTATTGAAACTAAGAAGGCTCCAGGTTCACATCTGGCATCAAACACATTAGTTCTGTAACCTCTGCCTCAGTTTCCTCATCTGCAAAATGAAAATAATTGGATCTACCTCATTAATATGTGTAATAGCATTAAATAAATGTGAGCTACTATTTTTATTGTTATGTGAAATAGGTTCTGTGGTGTAATCTTGACCTCAAAAATACTTCTATCAGCATTTACCAAACATTTTTACTTTGAACCCACATTGATTTTCCATTATGATCATAAGATTAATAGGTTGCATTAATATAATCATAGTTTACACATATATAATGTTTTATAATTTGTAAAGTATTTCCTCACCAACCTAGGAGAGAGGTAGGATGAATATTATTCTTCTCAATTCACAGAAAAAATTGTGACTCCAAGAAATTCAGTAGATTGCCTGAGTTCTCTTACCTATGACTTACTTTTAAATGTATTATTTCTTTTTTACCCTTGTTTTTTACAATTGTGAGTTCTGATTTCTTTCCTCCTACCCTATCCATCATGAAGATGAGAAATGTATTATCAATTATATCTCTGAAATTTTGTCTATGACTTCTGAGGTTGGTCTTAGGGAATTTTCTGATCCTGGGGACATTAAGTGACTTGTCCAGGTCCTCAACAGCTTATATCACAAAACAAATTTGAACCCATGCCTTCCTAACACCAAGGCTAATACCATTAACTACTTCAAAGAGTAGCACCACTCTCAAAGTCACACAAAATACTAAATAGCTGAGTTAGGGCTGGGACACAGGGTTTCTGACTCCAAATTCATTACTTTTTTTCCACTGCATTGTGCTCTTTCTCTAAAACAAGGAGAGTAAGCACCTTTTCCTCATGGCTCATTTAAGGTAAATCACCTTTCCCAGGAAAGCAGACAATCTGCCTGGAAAAGACAGCATATTTCACAAGAGCATTTGGCTTTTGAGAATATACTTCTTGTGCTCCCCACTTGCAAGCTTGAAGTCTCATCTTTTGTTACCAAAAACATGAAGAAATCAAAGTCTTGGCTAAGGCAGAGCATAATTGGACTCAGTATAACTTGGTATAATTTAAGGAAGTCGTAATTTTTTTCATTTTGTTTTTCTCCATTAAGATTAGTGTGAGGTATTAGACTGGGAGTGGGGAACCTGTATTAGACTATATGTGTGTGTGTGTGTATCTATATATGTGTGTGTGTGTGTTTATGTATATGCATGTATGTGTATATAAGTATATGTGTGTGTGTATGTATGTGCATTTATTCACACATATATACACACATTATGTCTGCTGAAGGAACATCTGTATACAGAAATCTGATTAAAAACCAACTTTAACAGCTTCTTTGAAAAAAAAAATGTTGAGGGGAAACAGCCCATCCTATGGACCAGATAGAGAACTACCTCTTATATGAATATACAGAGAGGACCTGTTTGAAGACAGAGAAGTAATTGAGGTAAGGATGGCTACAGGGCATTGTGGTCCATCACCTCATTGACTTGTGGCTGTTTATAGGGTTTTTTCATTTTATTTTTAATTTATGGAATAAAGCAATCATTTTCATAACATATTACAATAAAACAAGATTGTACATGAAACTGCAAATCTACTACGCACAACTTGTTGTTCCTTTCAAATCTAGAACAAAATTTTCATGTAAGTTTCTTTTTTTCTTTTTCTTAAGGGTTTTGAAGATTATAACAGACATTGTAAACCTAATAATTATTTGAGGATGATGGGAAGTTCATACAAAGATTCTTGGGCTCACACTTGATGGAAAGGCAAATTTCCTGAGATTTACTTCTTGAGTAAAGACAAGTCACTGACCATGAGGAGCCTCTGGTGCAAGGGATAGGAAGCCAGAGAAAAGCAACTTTGAGAGGAGAAGAAGCAAGAGAGGAAGATGGGTATGTGTGGAGGACAGAAGACATAGAAGATGGAGAGAAGTAACTTCCAGCTGAGATAACTGATTATTGGCCTGTGTTTATTGGAAACCTGCCGATTGGGAGAAACATTGCTTATTTTGCTGATCAGCTACAGGAATATTGGATCAGTTGAGAGATCTCTTCAGCTTCTGGGATGACTGGGGAAATGTTCCCTGGTTTATTGCTCTCTAACACCATCTACATACCTTTCTGAGGTATGTGGTTGCATTTTGTGACTGTATTTTGAGAGGGAGGAAAAGAACAGATAAGACAGACTTTGCATGTTTTTTTGCTGAGAACTGTGCTTATTATAGAAGAAAATTTCCTTCACTAGAAGTTGATAGGAAACAAAATTTACTCTGTTGAGTAAAGAGTGCTTGGGTTATCCACACTGACCAGAGAGCCATTCTCAGGAACTTGGCATTTTTGTCCCTTGAAGAATGTGTTTGTTCAGAACAAATGCAATGTGGATTTTTTTTTTATTCTAACTATCTCAGTCCCCTGTTAAGGGAGGCTGTGAGCTAGATTCACTGTCCACTGCTCCATCCACCCAAGAAAATAAGAGAAATAGCTTTGCCCATCAGGAGTGCCTTGAGGACCAGAAGGGGAGCAGCTAACAGCAAAACAGCTTTGTGTGGTACAGATGTTCCTGAAGGCACCATGGATATTGAGATCTACACTCTAGAGCTGTGAGTTGCTGTAGATCAAGGGTGGGGAACCTGAGGTCTTGAGGTCACATGTGACCTTGTAGGTCCTCAAGGGCAGCCCTTTGACTGAAGTTTTGTTCTGTGAAGTTTGGATTCAGTCAAAGGGTTGAACTTGAGGATCTAGAGGGTCCTATATGGTCTTGAGGCTACAGGTTCCCCACCCCTGGTCCAGGCACATAGGTTTACCCAGACGTGCCTCCCTACTAGATTTCTACAAATGCATTCCTACTCCCCACCATGGATGCTGTGGAGGAGTTTGACCTAGGTTTATGGGGATACAGGGATTCTTTCATTCTTTTGTTTTCTATTTCAGAGCTGTAACGTTTGATCATTCCTACTTTTGCTTTCCAGGGATTAGAAGTTAAGATTTTTTTTTACTTTTTTCCTCATGTCAAATACATATTATGATGATTATTCCTTTTGCCTTATCATTTAGTAAATGCTTCTCATTAAAAGGCAGTGGTGTCACTGTGACTGATTTTGTACAAGTGAGAAACATACTGGTGGAGGCTTGGGAGCTCCAATGGGGAGTAGTGCAAGTGTACACACATATACACACATGCACATACAGAGGCATGCTTACATGCATGCACAAACACAGAAGCAAACACAGAAGCACACCAGAATCACTCCACCACCACCCCAGCACCTTGAGAGAGAGACAGCCTAAGTAACAGCCACATGGTAAAAGCTTTTGTAGGATTAACACTGAGGAGAAAAGTCAGACCTGCCTATGTGAGCACAGGTTGGACAAAAGGTGTGAGATAAGGAAGAGAAAGAAGGATGAAAAGAGAAGGAAGGAGGGAAAACAGAGGAAAGAGGGAAGGAAGGAGAGAAAAAGAGCACAGATACCATGTCAGACACTGAGACGCTGCTCCTATGGGTGAATCCATGGCTGTGATGCCTAAGCTAGCAAAGCACTTAGAAAGAGATGTGATAACCAGAACATAAGCACGCTAGAATCTCTTCTGCCTTTTTGAAATAGTTATTCTGTTGATACATGCATTTATCCTCCCCCCCCCCCTTTTGGCATTTAGTTTTTATTTCTCTCTGTGTCATTAATTTACTGAGGTAGCGGAGAAGAGGAGGAGCCATGTAAGTCAATGAAGAGGAAATGAAGATATGTAGATATAAAAGTGATGATTAAAACGGGAATTGGACTGGGAAAACTGAACTAGGCTGTAGCCGCAATACCACTGTTAATGTGCTGAGTGATTTGGGGCAAGTTTCTTCGCCTCTATGACACCCAAGCTTTTTTAACCTATAAACTGGGAGAATTATATTTGAATCACCTACCTCCTAGGGTTACTTTTTGAGTGTATGAGAATTCCATAAATCACTGAGGGTTAAAGGAATTCAATGAAATAATTTCCACCATCTGGGGCCATTCTCACAAATACAAAGTTTAAGAATCACAGTGGTCTTCTGGCTCGCTAAACAGAGAAATTAGAGAAGCCCAAATTCCCTGAGACACCTGGGCAGAAACTAAGGCTTGTCATAATAGTCTAAAGCCCTTTTCACACAGGAAGAGAATTTGAATAGCATCTAACCCTGTAATTTTCCAGGCTTACTCCCAGCATGAATCAATACTAGTCACTGAACCTTGACCCACACACCAAGATCAAGGTTCCCACTACTTCTCTCCCTTGTCTTAGCCTGCTTAACCCAGATAAGAATGCTGTATGGCCCCTGCAGTGGTCCTGATGCTACTGAGCTTTTTGCATCATCTCTGATTATCTCTCATAGTCTATTTCATATAGTATATTTCTCCTCAATAAAGCTTGCTTGTTTTACATGCTTTCTAAAACCTCCCCTCCCTCATGTTACCTTTCTTCTGGTACTCCTCCATTTTATAAATCACCCTGAGATCCAGAACTGCATTCAAATTTTGTGGGTTATGTCAGTCAAGTCCAACTCTTTGTGACTCCATCTTGGGGATTTCTTGGCAAAGATAATGAAGTGATTTGCTATTTCTTTCTCTAGCTTATTTTACAGATGAGGAAACGGAGCATACAGGAATGAGTGATGCTCAAAATCACAAGCTAGAGTCTGAGCCCCGATTTAAATTCATGAAAAAGAAGTCTTTTTGATTCCAAGCTCAATGCTCTGTGCATTGTGCCACCTAGATGCCCCTCACTCAAACTACCTTAAGGTAAAAAGTGAGTATTGTGATTCAGATGTTTTAAAGCAAACTATACAGGAAATCAAAAAGAAATATCCCTATAATATAAGGAAAGATAGGATTAAAGGAAGTCCCTACAAGAATATCCCCAAAGCCATTTACCATAAATTAGATTGTTGTCATTTGGCCAGGCCTTTGGATCAGTCACAGACACCTGCTCCAGTAAAGACCTCATTTCTTCAGTTTCAGTCAAGTCTTGCCCACAAGCTATTGAGGAAGTCTTCTTCAATAAATTCCACATCATTGGAAATGTCCACAGAGGGATAGCCACTGCGATGATTTGGTATGAATCATCTGTATGATTCTATGTTGTGCTACCTGGAGAAACAGAGAAAGGGTAAAGTCTTTGCTTTCACTCCCAAGCAGAATATTCTGTCCTTTAGAAGTTGCTTGTTTTTTTTTTAACGTCTGGTTCAATTTTTTATTTGTTTACCACTAATGTTAGCATTGATTCTGCATTTATAGACCAAGGTTATTCTATAGCTGTTGTCTTTTTGATGTGTTATGTAATATTAATGTTCTTAGTTCAGGATTTTGGTTTTTTGCTTTTATGAGCAAAGAAATTCTGCAATGAAAAGAATTATATTTGCTAGACACTAATCAAAGATTCTGATTGAGTGAACAAACAATGACTGAACAAGTTGTGGTGTATGATTGTGATGGAATACTACTGTGCTATAAGAAATGATGAGCTCAATAATTTTAGAAAGTCATGAAAAGATTTGCATGAAATAATGAAAACTGAAATTAGCAGATCCAAGAGAACATTGTACACAGTAATAGTAATATTTTTTTAGAATGACGTTGAGTGAATAAATTATTTTGACTATTATAAATACCTAAATTAACTATAAAAATATGAAGAAAGATGTTAACTGTATCCAAAAAAAGAACTGATAAATAGAAATATGTACAGAATAATTTTACATGTATAACTTACACATGTGTATATGTGATGTACATATGTGTATGTATGTATATGTGTTTGTGTGCATATATACACATAGACATGTAGACACACATTTATATCTAATGTGAGCCATCTTTAGGGCAGGGGGAGTGGGAAGAAAAAAAATGATACATGATAATTTTGTTGTATATTTGAAAGTGAGTTGTGCATAATAGATTTGCAGTTTCATGTGCAGTCATCTTTTTCATTGTACTGTATTATGGAAATGCTTGTTTTATTTCATAAAATAAAATAAAAAGATATTGTACTTAACAAAGGACCATGTAGATCTTTAAGTAAATAAAATATCATCTCAAATTTTGTCAGGATGCAACTTGTGAATTAGACTCTGAGATCTATCACCTCAAATTCAATCCCTGACATTGGCCATGTTTCTCCTTCATGAAGAGTGGGGAGGCAGTTCAATCTAGCTTAGATAAGAAATGGCCCATCAACAAAACAGCTCTAATTGAAATTAAATTTACTGTTGATATTTATCACTTTTTGAAGATTGGATTTGAATATATCTATATTAAATTAAAAACGTAGAGTTCAGAGACAGAATATTGGTTGCTCAACTTTTGATTGTGCACCTCTATAAATAAAAAAGATTTTGAACACCCCCCCAATATATGAATATTTAATTATTTATAGATTACATAAACTTACTATTGAACTCTAATAATTATGACCACTGTAAAATTTATAAAAAATTAGAAAATTTTACTATGAACTATGCCCTCTGGAACTCTTGTTCTTCAAGAAATAAACTTCTTTTCCCATCAGAACTTGTACTGTCTTACTTCTTCCATCTTCTTGCCCTCACTAAGGCCTGGCTACTCTCAGATAGCAACGCACCCTAAACCATCCTTTAATAAAAACTAACATTTATATGGTGCGTCAAGGTTGGCAAAGCGCTTTACAAATGTTATCTCATTTGATCATGAAAACCAGGGAAGGTGGATATTCTTATTATGCACATTTCATAGGTGAAGAAACTGAGGCAGACAGAGATTGAATGACTTGCTTAGTATCACAAGTAATTGTCTAAGGCTGCATTGAAACAACTCACTCTTAGGTATTCCAGTGGGTAGAGTACTGGCCTTGGAGTCTGAAAGATGAGATCAAACCCAGCTTCAGACATTTATTAGCTATGTGACCCTGCACTAATAATTTAAATTCTGCCTCAGTTTCCTCAAATGTAAAATAGGAATAATAACAGAACCTACTTTACAGAGTTGTTGGGAGGATTTAACGAGATAATTCCAAAGCCCTTAGCCCTGTGCTTAATAAATGCTTGTTACTTTCCTGACTCTATATCTGTACTCTATCCACTGTGTCACCTAACTGCCAGCTTCCTTTCTAGTACTGATTACACTTTCCCATCCCCCAGTGAATTGACAAATCTAATGATGTTTTCTCAATTCTTATCATTCTTGACCTCTCAGCCATGTTTAACTCTGTGTCTCCTCCTTGATCTCCTCTTTAGATTTTCATGACTGCATTCTCCTGGGTCTCTTCCTACTTATCTGACTGCTCCTGAAAAGGAGATTGAAAAGTTTGTTTTCACTGGATCTTCAGCTAGGTCAGACCTGCTCACCATTAGTGTCCTTCAAGGCTCTGTACCAGCCCCATTTGGTTATTTCTGGGGACCACTCATGGTGATTGCTTTGCTGAATACCCTCAATACTGTTACTGTTTTCCCTCTGCTAGTTTTGCTAATTGCCATCATCTTGCACCTGGACTATTGCAAAAGCTTTCTAAAGAATCTCCCTGCTTCAAGTCTCTTCCCACTCCAATGTATCCTCTATTTAGCTGCCAAAGTGATTTTCCTAAAATGCAGGTCTGATCATGCCATACTCAATGTAAACTCAATAAACTCCAATGGCTCCCAATGATTTCCAGGTTTAAATACAGAATCCTTTGTTTAGCATTCAAAGTCATTCACAACCTGGTCCATTCCTAGATTTCCAGGCTTCTATACTTTACTTCCCTCCATGTACTCTATGATTCAGCAACGTTGGTCATATGGCTGTTCCTCTTACAGAATGCTCTATTTCTGATCCTTTTCATTGACTATCCCCAATAATTAGAATGCTCTCTCCCTCCTCATTTCTGCTTTTAGATCCCCTGACTTCCTTCAAAATTCAGCTTACATCCCACCTTCTGCAGGAGGCTATTCCTGGTTCCCCTCAACTCACACTACTAGTACTTTCCCTCTGAGAATCCTTTCCATTTGCTCTCTCCTTATCTTGTATGTACATTTATTTGCATGTTGCCTCACACATTAAAATATAAATTCCTTAATGGCAGGGACTACATTTTTGTCTTTCTATGTATACCCAGAACTTAGCTAAGTACCTGGCATGCAGTAGGCAATTAATAAATGTCTATTGACTGACTGATTGACTTTCCTCCATTTCTACTTCCAAAGTCTCCCTCTACCATGGTAGTACCATGGTGCTTAATAGATACTCATTCCATCCTCTTGTAATTACATCTCTATGCCTCCCCTCTCCCAAACTTATTCTTTATCATCATCACCATGACTTTCAATGTCTGCACCCTTTTGTATTTTGCATACCATCACCCCTTGCCTCCTTCTCAGTCATGACCTTCTCAATCTTAGATATCTTCTTCATCCACCCATTCTTGAATCCTTTGCTCCTCTATCCTGTCAATGCTCATACCTCACTAAACCCCAAGTCTAGATTATCCTCACCTGATCCTACTCATATGTTTCTGAATAAAGCCAGTAGAAGTCTGCCCATGATAACGACTGTATCCCCTCCAAACTAATGCTACCTAATATTAACTAGGACCTCACTGTAGCAATTAGCATCCTTTTAGTCTTTGCTAATTGATTTTCCAGCCCATTCTTTGAGAGAGTTATTCCAAATCTTCTCTTTTCTCCTCAAATCTCAAACACCACCTCTTCCACACACTCTTATCTGATGTTCTTGTCTCATACTTCCCATACAAAAAAAGAAAAGAAAAAAATCAAAGAATGCCCTGAAGATGCCCTCCTTTCCTCACCTCATCTCTCCATGTGGCATTCCTGGCATCTCCTACTTTATTCTAGTCTTTGATGCGGAAGTGGCCCTTCCTACCTTGACCAACTAATCTACATGCAATATTTTTTAAAGTATGTATTTGTTAATAAGCTTTTCTATATCACAAATCTTCTCCAGTGGAAAAAATTCTTGTAACAAATATGTACAATCAAATAAAAACAAATTCTCACACTGACCATGTCCAAAAATGCATGCCTCATTCTGCCTTGTAAGTCCATCACTTCTCACACTGGGGGTGATCTACCTCAGTATGCTTAACTCAACCTCCTTCCACCTTATTCAGCATATTGTCCACACTATCATCCCCTCCCCACCCACTCCCTAATCTTAATCAAATCTATCTTCTGGTTGCTTTCATGCTGCCTAGAAATATGTCTATATTTCCCCCATCCTCAAAAAAAAACAAAAAACCACCTTCATCATGAAAAAAAAAAAACACCTTCATCATGGGGAAAAAAAAAAAAACCCTTCATCATAGGGGACAAAAAACCTTTACCATGGAAAAAAACACCTTCATCATATGGAAAAAAAATACCTCCATCATGGCCTACTCTCATTCCTATCATTTTATATCTCTTCTTTCTTTTTCAGCCAAACTCTTTGAAAATGATGTCTACATTGAGTGACTCAGCTTCTCTTCTTCTCTTCTTAATCCCCTGTAATCTGGCTATCATCCTCATAATTCATCTTAGATTGCTCTCCCCAAAGTTAACAATCCTCATTTAATCACAAAAAGTAATGACCTTTTCTCAGTCTGTATCCTTCTCAAAATCGCTGAAGCCTGTGACTGTGACTGTTGATCTCCTACTTGGTACTCCCTCTTCCCTAGGTTTTCATGGCACTGTTTTCCTCCCATGTGGCTAAGCACTCCTCTGTCTTGTAGATTCATCATCCATGGCATGGCCCCTAATTATGAGTATAACCCTCCATGGTTCAGTCCTGGCCCTTCTCTCTATTCTCTTCATTCTGTCTAGGTGACCTCCTCAGCTCTCATGGGTTCAACCATCTTCTCTATGCAGATAACTCCTATGTGACTTTCCGGTTCTAGTCCTGAGCTCCCGTCCCACAACCAAAAGGCAACTAGACAGTTTAGTGAATAAATGAATGAAAAAGCAATTATTAAAAACTTACTAAACACCAAATATCATGCTAAGCACTAGGTATACTTTTTTTGTAAATTCCCTAGCCTCAGGGAGCTTACATTTTAATTGAGAAGAATAATGCATACAGAGGAGGGACAAAGAGGGAAGAGAATTGTTCTGGGAGGTAGAAAGCTTGTGTATCTGACTTGGGGAGGAGGGGTGGAAGAGGGAGTGTGGGCATGGTAATGCACTAGAAGGATGTAAAACTTAAACATAGTCTGGTATCTAGGGGAAGCCAACAGACATAGTGTGCTAAGTGGGTTAATTTGCATACACTCACCAATTATCTGGATTGAGCCTTAGAGTAGGAGTTCCTCAGGAATTATGGGCTTGGATTCAGAAAGTGCTAGGTTTAGAAGTCCAGCTCTCAGGTCCAATGTGTAGGGTGCTGATTCAGTTGGGGAGGAGTAGGTCAGAGGCAAGAGATAAATATTGAGATGGCTTAGATGGGTAGCTGAACCAGATGCAAACCTGAAGCAACTGAATGTTGAAGTAAGCATCTCAAAGCCAAAACTTACTTACCCCACCCCCAAACCTTTCCCTCTTCCAATTTGCCCCAATTTTGAGAGAGGTACTACCATCCTCCTACTCACTCAAGTTTATCACTTCAGTGTCATGTTCAGTTCCTCACTCTCACTCACCCCACATTTCTAATCAATTGCCAACATTGTCTACTCACATACATCCTTTTTTCATCACTCTGGTTCAAGCCCTCATCATTTTGCCTAGACTACTACAACAATCTCATTTCTTCGCCCTGACTCATATCCCCCCCCTCTCCAATCCATCTTCCACATAGCTGCCAAAGTGATTTTTCTAAAGCAGAAGTCTGATCATATCACCCTTCCATTCATCAAACTCCAGAGCCTCCTTCTTGCCAAGAATCAAATATAAATTCTTCTTTTTGACTCTTAAAGCTCTCTACAACCCAAACCCTTCCTACCTTTCCAGTCTTCTTAAAGTTTACTTCCCTACTCACACTCTGTGGTTCAGCCATACTCTTGCAAATACCCCTCCATTCCATTCCTTGTCTTTATTTATTGCCCTTCCCCCATGTTTAGAATATACTCCCTCCTCACCTCCACCCTCTTAGAATTCCTGGTTTCCTTCAAAACTCAGCTCAAGGGCCCCTTTCTTCATCAAGCCTTTCTTGATCTCCCACACTGCTAGTGCACTGCCTCCCCAAACTACCTTAGATTCATTGATTTTGCATATATTCTGTATATTACTGGATATGCAAATGTTATCTCCCCCATTGGAATGTAAGCTCATTGAGGTCAGGGATTGTTTCCATATCGCCATTGCCTACTGCAGAGCCTAGCATATCACATGGTGAGAGCATAATATGTACTTGTTGATTGACTGATTAATTGAGGTCATTTTGAGCCATGTAACAAGCAGAAAAATAACTCATGAAGGTGACTAGGTGAGTGTGCTTCTTCTGGCGATTTGGTTAACAGCAATGACAGACAGAAGCATGTTATAAAAAAAAGACAACTCTGGCTGAAAGGATGTGAATGTACATTACATTATATGAATAAAAAGTAAGGAAAAAGAGAGACCGCATCATGGGGAGGCATGCCGATGCGGCAGTGCAGCTGATTTTTTACAGCGGTTACCTCTGAACAAGCTGTATGCACACTCTATTGAGCATTGTGGCCAGGGCTCCCAGCTTCAGGGTCTCTATGTCACAGATGGTTTATCAGGAGAAAAATGATAATGGCTGAAAACAGCATGAGTTTTTATTGTTAAAAAGAGCAAGGAAGGAGAGAGATGAATACACGGAGAATAATGAAAGTATCACTCCCATTGATACAAGGCAAATTCCAGATATGATCAACTGCCAATTTAAGACTGAAATTATTAGGCAAGAATTAATTATTGCAATTTTAAAGGCAAATGACAAAGTATTTGCAAAGCCTGAGCACATTTGCTTCATGTACATACTTGCAGATCTCAAATGCCCATTAGTTCTTCCCAGATGCCATTGTAGATACACCTGCTCTATGGAGGTGCCAGCACAAAAAAAAAAAAAAAAGAAGAAGAATTGTTTTGCAAGACTTTCAATAAACCAAGGACCAAAGCAAGGGCATGTACAGAGACAGAGACTGGCATTTTTCTTCAAAATAGAGTCATTTCACATTGCCCCAATCCAAGACTGTCTTGGAGAAGTCTTAGCCAGGAAACTCTGGAGGCAAAGCTAGTGGCCACAATAAGAAGCAAGCTGCTGTGAAACTCCCAGAGAGTATCATACATGCTGTTCCCCAAGGTGCCAACAAGTTGATTGGCCAAAGGCCATGTATGACAAGAGAAATTACTTCCTCTTCTTTGAACAGCAATCCTGATTAAGGAAGAGTGCACAGAAAGTTTGCCAAGAGTGGAGAGTTTTTCTCAGATTATTGCTAGTGCCTCTGTGAATGTAAAGAGGCAAATGAACCACATTATCTCAAACTTTCTAAGAGCTCTGAGAGCCACAGAGGGTGCTATGCTGACTTGTGAAATGGAATTACACTAAACAAATGTGAACTCTTTAAATGATTTCCTAGAACTGTGTGATAAAAGTTCAAACTTCCACAAGACTTTCATCATACTGTGGAAACTGGCAGTTGCTCCCAGTGCCCTCTTGAGAATTCCTTCACAACATCCTGGCTTTTTCATCATTACCTGAGAATCTAGTCTCCCTTCATTTCAAAGCAACAAAATTACCAAAGCTGAAATCTGCTGTCATTTTGTTATGAGGAAGAGATCCCTAAAGAAGGGTTTCTTTATAAGGAAAAACTTTGTATTGCTAGTAATATTTAAATATTATATATAATGTTATGTGCTAGGGTTCTGTATATGTATGTACTAAATATATACTATATCTCATATAATGAATATAATGTAATGTACATGTTGCATAAAGGGCAAATGTACATCACTAAAAAAGTCATTTAATACTGACATACATAAAAATTGGGTAAAGTCTAGGACTATGTATAGACATTATTTTAAAGATGATTGTATATTCTTTTCCTTTTTTGTTCTCTTACACTTTCCCACCCCATGTGCTGAATTGGGGCAATGTGGTATGATAAAGTTCTCATACTAATTCCATGCCACTTACTAGCTCTGTGACCTAAAATAAGTAATTGAGTCTCTCTTAGTTTCTTCACTTGCCCAAGGAGGAAGGTGGATTATATCATTTGTCATGTCCCCTCCAACTCTCATATTCCCAATTCTTATATAACAGTTGCCATATTTAGTTAACCATAGTCCGCAAAGACCAATATTCTGCTTCTGACCTGTCATCTTCAAATTATGTCAATTTCTTTTTTAAAAAGTGCTGCTATAAATAGTTTGGTGTATATAGGGATTTTCTTTTTGTCAAAGGTCTTCTTGGAAGTTAAAGGTTATAGACATCTAAGTTAAAGATTGTAAATGCTTTAGATACTTCCTTTGAATAATTCCTAATTGTCTTCCAAAAATGATTATACAAATGATAGTTCTGTCAACAATTCTTTAGTGTTCCTGTCATCCCACAATCCCTCCATCACTGACCATTACCATTTTTTGTCATTTTTGTCAATTCACAATATGTGAGGTAAAGCCTCAGGGTTGTCTTGATTTGCAGATCTCCTGTTATTAGTGATTGAAAGCATTCTTTCATACAATCATTAAGTTTGCAATTATTCTCTTAAGAACTGTTTGTTCATATCCTTTAACTACTTAACTAGGCTATGGGGGACATCAGCTTCTAAAATATTACATCATTCATGGCATTCTCCTACTCAAAGATGTCGATGGCTCACCTTCTTTAAGTCCTGCTCTTAGTTGGCAAAAAATCATCTTCACAAGTACAAGATACCCTCAGGTAGCAAAAGCCCTACGTTGACCATGCCATAACTTCTAAAGATAAGAGAGAAAGAAATATGGGATTCAATCAGCTAAAGGCATGGTTTGACAAGGGTTCCTATGAACATGCTGAGAGGTTGAGAAAGGAAGGTAAATGTTTTGCAGTTTCAATATGTGGCAACTTTATGCATGTCAGCCTAAAAGTTTATCAGATATTAGGCTGTAGAAAGAGAAGACTAACGTACAGAACAAACGAGGTGTACATTCCACTCAACTTAGTCAGTTGGTCAATAAACTAGACAAGTCCCATACGGAATATTAAGTTTGGAACAAGACAAAGACATTGACAAGCTAACTTGCATATCAGTTAATAAGGTTGTGTAAGAGTAATTACATTTCCCTCCATCCTATCCTGCCCTCCACTTATTCTATGCTCTCTTTTGACCTTATCCCTCCCCAAAAGTGTTTACTTCTAAATACTCCCTGGTTAGTGGCTCAATTAACCCAGGATCTTTAGGCAGAGGGTTCCAAAAACTGATGCTACCACTGCAGTGGCTGCTGCTGGCAGGGCCAGACCATGTTCCCTTCTCACCCAGGTAAAAGAGCTTTCTCACTGACCTTTGCAAATATCTTTGGCATTTCTGGGTTGAGCAATCTGAGAACAACTGGGGATTTTACCCCCTGAGACTTGCCCTGTTACTGTCCCTGCTGTGCCACATGCACAACCAAGGCTGGACTATGCTCTGCTCTGCACCCAGTGCCATAGACCTTCCCTGTTGGCCCTCCAGGCTGTCTTGGGCTGGAAATCTCTTTCACTATGTCATTTTGTGGCTTCTGCTGCTCTAGAATTTGTTTAGAGTCATTTTTTACAGGTATTTTATGGACTAGGGGGGAGAGCTTTCACAGTTCTGTCCTTCTATTCTGCCATCTTGGCTCTGTGCCCACCCTCCACCACCCACCCCCATCAGTGCTCCCTCTTAAAACATGTAAAGGCTAAATTAGGGAAAAGGGGAGTGGAGATGATTATGGAAACAACATCTCCTTTTCTCCTTTTCCCCTTTTAAGAACAGCCACCAGAAGGCACTGTGGGTATTAGTCAAGTTACCTGGTCCTCTCAGTCAGGACCTTTGGGATAGCAGATTATTACTCATCCCTATCAGGTATTTGTATTTGTCCAAACTGAATTCTGATGTAAGTATGAATCTGTGTGTGTATCCGAGTGCTCATACATGTGTACATGTATCCACTAATCCCATTAATCAACTCATGCCCCTAACCACTACCTTTCCCTTCAAGCTACCAAATCCTTTTCTTCTAGTATCATCTTCATAAGTAACTTACTTAGAATATGTAATAAATGTAAAAATATTACAAGCAAATTACATGGACTATACATTTTATCCACTCACATAATAAATGTTTATTGATTTTTAAGGAGGTTCAGGCAGTACATAATCCAGGGAATGTTGACAATTTGGTCTCTATTCCCTCTACCTCTTTGAAAACCAGCCTGCTCTTCTATTAATTCTTAGTTCACATATTGCTGAAGTCTAACTTCCAAAATCTTAAGCAAATCTTGTTGCCATGTGAAATAAGTGCAATTGTGTTCCGTAACTTGAACATTCCTTGGCATGGCTCTTCTTTAGGACTGGGATAAACTAACCTTTTCCAATCCAGTGGCCACTGTTTTGTTTTCCAAGTTGCCTAGCATATTGAATGTGGCACTTTAATGAGATTATCTTTTAGGGTTTTAAATTACTCGGCTGGACATCTGTCACCTCCTATCCACTTCTTACTAAGACCCACTTGACTTCATTCTCTAAGATGTCTGACTCTAGAGCAATAATCACACCATCTTGGTTATTAGTGATATTAACGTCTTTCTTCTAGAGTTCTTTTGCATATTCTTGTTTAATCTCTTCTGCTTCTGCTAAATCCCCATGGTTTTGGTTCTTTATCATGGCCATTTTTGCATGAGAATTTCCCTTGATAGCTCTAATTTTCTTGAACAGATCTCTTGTCCTTCCCATTTTATTGTTTTCTTCTATTTCTTTGCATTGCTCATTCAAGAAAACCTTCTTAACTCTGTTATTCCCTGGAATTCTGCATTCACTTGGGTATATCTTTGCTTTTCTCTTTTCCTTTTCACTTTCCTTCTTTCTTTAGCTATTTGTAAAGCTTCATCAGACAGCCATTTTGCTTTCTTGCTCTTCTTTTTCTTTGGAATGCTTTTTTGTCGCTGCCTCCTATACACTATTGCAAACCTCTGTGCATAATTCTTCAGGCACTCTACTTACCAGATCTAATCCTTTAAATATATTCATCATTTCCTCTTCATATTCATACAAAGTATTGTCACACCTATTAGACCTAATGGTTTTTCCTACTTTCTTCAATTTAAGTCTGAATTCTGCAATAGGAAGCTCATGATCTGAGACACAGTCTGCTCTAGGTCTTGTTTTAACTAACTGTATAGAGTTTCTCCATGTTTGGCATCAAAGTATGTAATGAATTTTATTTCTATATTGATTTGACAAGCTAGGCTTCAGCAATATATGAACCAAGAATTACCTGAAGAGCAGGCTGGTTTTTGAAGACAAACAAGAAACCAAATTGCCAACATTTACTAGATTGGGGAGAAAGCAAGAGAGCTCCAGAAAATCATTCACTTCTACTCCATTGATGACACTAAAGCTTTTGACAGTGTGGATCACAACAAAATGTGACAAATCCTCAAAGACATGAGAGTACCAGATCATCTTACTTGTCTCCCAAGGAACCTGTATGCTAGTCAAGAAGCAACAGGTAGAACCAAAACATGGAATAGTTGATTAGTTTAAGATTGGAAAATGAGTACAATTAAACTGTATATTGTTGCCATGTTTATTTAACTTCTATTCAAAGTATATAATGTGAAATGCCAGGCTGAATGAATCAAAAGGTAGAATTAAGGTTGAGAGGAGAAATATCAACAATCTCAGATACATAGTTAATACCACTCTGGTGGCAGAAAGTAAAGAGGAATTAAGAAGCCTCTTGATGAGGGTGAAAGAGGAGAAGCTAACTTGAAGTTTAATATAAAAAAAATAAGATCTTGGCAACTGGTCCCATTACTTCCTGGCAAACTGAGGGATACAAAATGTCAGGAAGCAATGTCGTATTTTCTATTTTTGACCTCAAAGATCACTGCAGATAGCAACTATAGCCACGAAACTAAAAGACATTTGCTCCTTGGAAGAAAATCTGGACTACATACTAAAAAGCAGAGACATCACCTTGCTGACAAAGGTTCATAGTAATTATGTATGGCTGTGAGAATTAGACTATAAAGAAAACTGAGCTCTGCAGAATCAATGCTTTCAAATTGTGGTGCTGGAGAAGACTTTTCAGAGTCAATTGGAGAAAAAGGAGATCAAATCAGTCAATAATTAAATTAATTAATTCAGACCATTCACTGGAAAATAAAATACTGAAATTGAACCTTCAATATTTGACCACATAATAATAAGACACATTTCATTAGAGAAGACCCTGTTGTTGGGGAAATATTGAAAGCAAAAGGAAAAGGGGACGGCAGAGGATGACATGGATAGATAGTGTCATGGAAAACAGTTAACATGAACTTGAACAGATTTTGAGAGGTAGTGGAGAATAGAAGAGCCTGGTATGCTCTGGTCCACAAAGTCATGAAGAGTTAAACATAATAAACAATTGAATAAAACAACAAACAGGCCAGCCATGTCTCCATTCCTCTCCAGGCTTCAGTGCTGACTCATTTCCATGGTATTTTACCATGTACATTTATCAAGTATATTCATCTTTTTCTCCCCACCCCCACTCCTCTTTTCAGCTCCCTTTTGTGTATTATCTTCCTTTATTATAATTAAGTTCCTTGAGGGCAGGAACTATCTTTCTGCTTATGGTTGTATTTCCAATGCTTAGCACAATATTTTGCATATAATAAGCACTTAATAAATGTTCAGTGTTGTTGTTATTGTTGATTGCCAGGCTCAACCCTTCTCTAAAAGCAAAAGAAAAAAAACCTCCTCCCTGTCTCCCAGTCTACATCTGTCTCTGTCTCTATTTATATACGAGTCTTTTGAAATGCCCATCTCATAGCTGACCAATCTGCTGGTCTTGTTTTCTTTTAATTAACAAAAGTCTATTTTCTCTCCCTCCTAAGAAGCCACCTCCATGCCCTCTCTAAGAAGAAAAGAAATAGAAAATTCATGTACAAATATGCACAGTCAACAAATTCCCTCATTGGTCTTGGCCAAAAAATATACCTCATTCTGCACCCTAAGTCTATCACTTCTCTGTCAGGAGGTGGGTCAGCATTCTGGTCTTCAAAAGAATATGACTTACTAGGATAAAGAACAGAGCTCATGGAAGCTACAGAATCATGCTAAGGTGCCTCCGTCTTTCACTCCTAGTTTTTTCTCTTTATTTACAACAATTAAATTAATCCTTTTCCAAAATAATCATGAAAATGACACAGATGCACTGAAGCCACCAATAGATGTTTCCCCTTGGTTCAAAACACTTTCATCGGGACAAAAGATAGCTCTTAGCTCTTTTGCTTTCTATTTAGCTCCTGCTTTTATAGAAATTGTATAATGAAGATTGCTTTACATTGTGACTTTTGCATTTTTTTCCTTTGGATTTTTAATATTAGATTCATCTTAAATTGCTTTATGTCATGCTTGAGGTATCATTGTTGAGAAGGGAACCACAAGTACAGCAATGCTTATGGGCTGAACCTTGGCCTTTGCTTCAAAAGAAATTAAGAAGCAAAAAATGTAAGTATTGCCATTCTAACTCATGGGCTCAGCACAGTAGTGCCCCATGACATGTGAGTGGGAAAGAATCAGGTAGCAAAAACACTCACTGAACCAGAGAATGCAAGAGAGAACACTTTACAATGGCTTTTAATCCATCTTCTGCCAAACATTCAGTTGCCCAAGGAGACTTCCAATTGAAATTTAAGTTATTCTCTGCCTCCTCTCACTTTCATTCCCTACATGTCAAAAGAGCACAACCAGCACCTGAGTGGTAGTGTGGCATAATGAAAAAGAGGTCTTGACTTAGAGTCAAGACTCTTGGATCCAAATCTCATCTTAAAAATATCTTGCTGTGTAACCACGGGGAAGTCATTTCAATTTTTCAGGCCTCAGTTCTTGCTGCCTTTAGAATGGGCATATGATAATTGCACTCCTCACATGGCTGCTATGAGGAAGCTTAATACATGGATTAATATATGAATGCTGAGAAGTAGCTTGAAGAGATATGCAGAGAGCTGATCTCAGAGGTAGGAAGAAAGCCTGGAGCACATCATTTAACATCAAAATGCTCCAGTCAAACCTGGAAGATAGTAAGTAGCAGAGAGAGGGCTAATACATGTTAGTATAAGAAATTCCAAAATGGCTCCTTAGAACACTCAAACCATATGCCTAGATTTTTCCAGAGTTACCACCTGACAAATCCAATGTCTTTTTCTCAATCCTTATCCTTCTTGCAGTAGTTCTTATATTTGACACTACTAATCAGGGACTGTTCTTAGTTTTCTATTTGCATCCCCAGCCTTTCCACTATGCATCATTATGACACACCTAGAATCAGGCTCCCCATTTCTTTCCTCAAGGCGAACTGCATCAACAAAGTTTGCTGATGTACTCTACAGACGTTTGTTACATATGTGAGATTCTTGAGGGCAGGAAACTTGTTTTTGTGCTGTTGATTTCCTTGTATCCACAGGACTGTGTACCTGGCACACAGTAATTTATGTGACATATATGTTCATATGTATGAAAATATCACTCATTAGTGTAATTAGAATATACAACCACTTGTTTATTCTGAAATTTTTTGTTTCAAAAAATTGCTTTCCATCTTAGAAATGGTTTTATGTAACTTTTCCTCAAAAGTTGACTTTTTCTACATTACATCTTTCCAACTGTATACTTCCTACAATGATTATTTTAGAGGTTTCCTTAATTTTTGAAGAATTTTTTTACTCTATTTCCTGACCACTTTTGTAGCTCAGTCAAGTTTAATTTCAGTACATTAGAAAGAAAAATATAAGACTCTTTCAACTTACCTCTTGACATAAATGAAAAGAGATTTTCTAGATCAGTTGGAAAGGCTGGTCATCTGAACTAATCTTGGGTAAATTATGACTATGTTTTGGTGAAGTTAGTTTTTATATGTACCAGCTAATGCTTACTAGAGGAGGAACAATGAGTAATTTCAACTAATTTTATTTTTATTTTCATTTCTACTATGTACTTACTCCTCTGGGTTGATACAGGGAACTGCTTTGTAAAAAATTGTTAAAATGTGAACTGTTAGTTGAAAGCTAACTATGTCTATAAAATTAGATACAGCTATAAAATCAGTGGCGATTATTAGTAAACAAATGTACTCATATTTCTATAAGCATGTTTGAACTTCATATCAAGGAGCCAGCTTGAAAAATTGCTTTCATGTGCCAGAATCTAGAATCAAATCAGGAAGTCTCAACAAAATACATGAGTTGAAAAAAGAAGCTTAAAAAAGCGTTTGTGACTTCTTGAAATACAGTATCCAGTCTTGTTTGATTTTTTTTAAATCATGGTTTTGGGTAAGGACAGTGATTCTTTTGTCCATTTAACCTGTTCTTTAGGTCAGTTTTTTTTACCAGATATCTTATATTTTCTTTTTGTACTTTTCAATTTTTTAAACTTTTTTTCTAATATTCTTCTGATGTTTTAGTTCTAGTTTTCAGGAAGTCCATTACTTGGGTAAAGTCCGCTACATTCTCTTCTAAGCAATTTATTCTCCTTCCAATTCTTTCCTTTAGAGCCTCTTTAATTTTGTTTTTATTTCTTGCTTCATTCCTTCTATGTATTCACATAATAGTTATGGAAAACCTATTACTTACCTTTTCTAGCATGGACTTTTGGACATTTCTGGATCTATGATATTTTTTTAAACTTCTTTTGTCTTTCTTACTTGTTTTGTCTTCTTTGGTTTATATCTTTATGCTTTTATTGGATAGGAGGTTTATGCCAGAGCCAGTCTTTACCCTCTCCTTGGCCTTGCCCTGGGTCACCTGGGTTCTTACTTTAACTTCAGCTTCTCTGGATTAGGGGACCCCTGCCTCAATCTTTGAGGTTCTATTGGGGGATGGGCCCTCTCTGGTATTTGAGGACATTGTACTAGAGCTATCAAAATTCTCTCTGGAACTTGTGGTGACCTAGTGTGAGTATTTCTATGCAACACTAGTCACTGCTACTCTTTGAGGCTTCCAACATATCCTCCCTCCCTCCCCCCTGCCCCTCCCACACACACACTCACAAGCTGGTTACTGCCAATTCTGTGCTTTTTTTTTTTTAATTCACACGGGCTTTTTAGGTGGAGACCTTTATTCTTACTTTCTTTACAAGCAGTCTTGCAGCATATATGTGACTGTATCTTCTCTCTTCACATGCTGGGAGGCTGCAGATTTTTCACCTGTTCTGGCAAATCCCTCTGACCACGGACTTGTGGCTAACTTTTCCTCCAATTTGTACAAAGTATTCACTTAGTTTCTCATTGGATTTTTAAAATCATCATTCATTTTGGTAAGAATTGCAGGTTTTGGCGGAGCCAAGATGGCAGAGTAGAAAGACGCGCATACGCTAGCTCTGAACCAACAGCCCATAAAATATCTATAAAAAAGATTCTGGAGCAACAAAATCTGGAGCAGCAGAAGCCACAAAACAATGAAGCGGATGAGATTTCTGTTCCAGAGAGACCTGACGTGAAAGGTCCATTGCACCCCAGACTGGGAGCAGAGCCCAGCTCTGCCGTGGCCGCGGCACCAAGAGGAGCGGATCCAAGCAGGCTTCAGGGACAGAATCTCCAGGGGCCGCGCTGGTCCCTCCACCCACAGGTGACAAGGATCGGTGAGAGAGTTTTTTTGGGTGGCTGACAGGGTGACTCGGGCCCGCTCAGGAGGCAGCAGCAGAGGTGGGAGCAGACCAGGGCTCCCCAATCAGGGAGGAGCCCAGATCCATTGTTGAAGGTCTCTGCATAAACCCCCTGAGGGAACGGTGCCCGTGAGGCGGCCCTGCCCACACCCGGGCAGCTGAACTTGATCTCACACTAAATAGCAGCCCTGCCCCAGCCCAAAGCCCTGAGGCTGGGAAGCAGCATTTGAATCTCAGACCCCAAGCACTGGCTGGGCAGATCTGGAGGCAAGGTGGGTGTGGAAAAAAAACTCAGAAGTCAAGTCACTGGCTGGGAAAATGACCAGAAAATGGGAAAAAATAAGACCATAGAAGGTTACTTTCTTGGTGAACAGGTATTTCCTCCCTTCCTTTCTGATGAGGAAGAACAATGCTTACCATCAGGAAAAGACACAGAAATCAAGGCTTCTGTATCCCAGCCCACTCAATGGGCTCAGGCCAGGGAAGAGCTCAAAAAGAATTTTGAAAATCAAGTTAGAGAGGTGGAGGAAAAACTGGGAAGAGAAATGAGAGACATGCAGGTAAAGCATGAACAGCAGGTCAGCACCCTGCTAAAAGAGACCCAAAAAATGCTGAAGAAAATAACACCTCGAAAAATAGGCTAACTCAATTGGCAAAAGAGGTTCAAAAAGCCAATGAGGAGAAGAATGCTTTCAAAAGCAGAATTAGCCAAATGGAAAAGGAGATTCAAAAGCTCACTGAAGAAAATAGTTCTTTCAAAATTAGAATGGAACAGATGGAGGCCAATGACTTTATGAAAACCAAGAAATCACAAAACAATACCAAAAGAATGAAAAAATGGAAGATAATGTGAAATATCTCATGGGAAAAACAACTGACCTGGAAAACAGATCCAGGAGAGACAATGTAAAAATTCTGGGACTACCTGAAAACCATGATCAAAAGAAGAGCCTAGATATCATCTTCCATGAAATTATCAAGGAAAACTGCCCTGAGATTCTAGAACCAGAGGGCAAAAGAAATATTCAAGGAATCCACAGATCACCACCTGAAAGAGATCCAAAAAGAGAAACTCCTAGGAACATTGTGGCCAAATTCCAGAGTTCCCAGGTCAAGGAGAAAATATTGCAAGCAGCTAGAAAGAAACAATTCAAGTATTGTGGAAATACAATCAGGTTAACACAAGATCTAGCAGCTTCTATATTAAGGGATCGAAGGGCATGGAATAGGATATTCCAGAAGTCAAAGGAACTAGGACTAAAACCAAGAATCACCTACCCAGCAAAACTGAGTATAATACTTCAGGGGAAAAATTGGTCTTTCAATGAAATAGAGGACTTTAAAGCATTCTTGATGAAAAGACCAGAGCTGAAAAGAAAATTTGACTTTCAAGCACAAGAATGAAGAGAAGCATGAAAAGGTAAACAGCAAAGAGAAGTCTTAAGGGACTTGCTGAAGTTGAACTGTTTACATTCCTACATGGAAAGACAATATTTGTAACTCTTGAAACTATTCAGTATCTGGGTACTGGGTGGGATTACACACACACACATGCACATGCACATGCACATACACATAGAGACAGAGTGCACAGAGTGAACTGAAGAGGATGGGATCATATCTTAAAAAAATGAAATCAAGCAGTGAGAGAGAAATATATTGGGAGGAGAAAGGGAGAAATGGAATGGGGCAAATTATCTCTCATAAAAGAGGCAAGCAAAAGACTTATTAGTGGAGGGAAAGAGGGGAGGTGAAAGAAAAACATGAAGTTTACTCTCATCACATTCCACTAAAGGAAGGAATAAAATGCACACTCATTTCGGTATGAAAACCTATCTTACAATACAGGAAAGTGGGGGATAAGGGGATAAGCAGGGTGGGGGAAGGATGGAAGGGAAGGCATGGGGAGGAGGGAGCAATTCGAGGACAACACTCATGGGGAGGGACAGGATCAAAAAGAGAGAATAGAAATAATGGGGGACAGGATAGGATGCAGGGAAATATAGTTAGTCTTATACAACACGATTATTATGGAAGTCATTTGCAAAACTACACAGATTTGGCCTATATTGAATTGCTTGCCTTCCAAAGGGAAGGGGTGGGGAGGGAGGGAGGAAGAGAAGATGGAACTCAAAGTTTTAGGAACAACTGTGGAGTACTGTTCTTGCCACTAGGAAATAAGAAATACAGGTAGAGGGGTATAGAAAGTTATTTGGCTTTATAGGACAAAAGAGAAGATGGAGACAAGGACAGAGAGGGATGATAGAAGAGAGAGCAGATTGGTGATAAGGGTAATTAGAATGCTCGGTGTTTTGGGGTGGGGGGAGGGGACAAAAGGGGAGAAAATTTGGAACCCAAAATTTTGTGAAAATGAATGTTAAAAGTTAAATAAATAAATTTTAAAAAAAAGGAATTGCAGGTTTTTATTGGAGTGGATATATGGGGGGTAAGCAGTCCATTTCTTTAGAAGTGACGATCTTGGCAGAAAGTCCTAAGCAGAGGTAAAATTCAATGACCTTACTAATTTTTATTTTTTGTTGTGAATATTGGATAAACAAACAAAGAAATCAGGGACAAAGCAAAAATATCCATTATGATCACTATTTAAAATAGTGCTAGAAACGGCAGCTATAACAATGGCATAAAAACGAAATTGAGAGAAGAAATTTAAGCAAAAAGAAAACAAAAATATTACTTTTACAGAAGATATGGTGACATACTTAGAAAACCCTAAAGAGCCAACTAAAATTAAGAGAAATAATTAGTAGTTTCACCAAAGCTTCAAGATATAAGATGAATACGCACAAATCATCAGCATTCTCATATATGGATACATATGTGTGTATAGAGAGAGAGACATACATATATACATATATATCCAATTAAATCTAGGAGGAAGAAAAATTAAATCCCATTCAAAATAGCTACAGAATTAATAAAACACTTCAAGCATATCTGCTAAGATTTACCAAGGAACTATATGAATTTAATTATAAAACATTCTTTCCAGAAATATGAACCTAAATAATTAGAGAAACATTAATTGCTTGTGGTGGGTAAAGCTGAATAATTAAAATGAAAATACAATCTAAATGAAATTTATTTATTCTGTGCTGTACCAATCAAATATTCAAAAGAATATTCTATGGAACTAGAAAAATAATAAAATTCACATGGAAGAACAGAAAGTGAAGAGTTACAAATAAGGCAAAATGTAGGAATGAAGGGTACCTATCAGAACAAGATCTTAAACTGCGCTATAAAGCAATTATCATCAAAATGATTTGCTATTTATGGGGGAGGAAGGGGTTCAACCAGCAAACTAGATTAGATGCATAACATATAGAATAAATATAATAGTCAAGAGTTTTATAAACTCATATACCCCAGTTACTGGGAGGAGAATTCAATATTTGACAAAAACTGCTGGAAAAACTAGACAGCAATCTGGCAGAAATTAGGTTTAGACTATCACCTCACACCATATATGAAGATAAGCTCCAAGTTAAAAAAGTCTATCAAGGAAGAAATTAATTTTTGGATTTATGACTTGAGGAAAGGCTCATGACTAAATAAGGAATATAAGGGACCACACAAAACAAAATGAACAATTTAATTATATTTATGTAAGTCTAATAAAAATTAGAAGAGGAACAGATCTTTGAAATAAATTTCTCTAACTCTCTTTTTCAAGATATATGAGGAACTGATTCAAATCTCTAAGGCTCAGCTATTCCCCACTACATAAATTTTCAAAGGATATGAATAATCAGATTTCAAAAGAAGAAAGGTAAGTTATCCATATGAATGGATCATATAGATAATATGATAATAATCATATGAAAAATGCTCAAAATTATTATTTTAGGGAATGAAAATCAAAACAGTTTTGACATTCTACCTTGCATCTGCCAGACTGGAAAAGATGGCAAAAGAGGAAAATGACAAATGTTGGAATAGCTATGAGGAAACAAATACATTAATGTACTGTTGATAGAGTTGTAAATTGTCTCTGCCATTCTGGAAAGCAATTTAGAACCACGCCCAGAATGTAACCAAACTGTGCATGTCTTCCAACAGTTCTATTCTACTACTAGATCTATGCCCCAAAGAAAGAAGAAAAGGATCTAAACATACAAAAATATTTGTAGCATGGTGACCAAAAATTGAAAACTAAGGGTGTGTCCTATTGGGGAAAAGCCAAACAAAATGTGATATATGAATGCAATTGGATAATACTGTGCCATCAAAAATGATGAAGTAGACAGTTTCAGAGGAAACTGGGAAGATATTTATGAAGTGATGCACTGAAATGAGCACAGTTAGAACCATTTATACAAAATAAAATAATAGAGAAAAACAACTTCAAAAGACTTTAGAACTTTAGTTCAAAAGAATGAAGATAAAACATGCCACTGTCCTCTTGATAAAGAGGTGATGATTTTAAAAGTCAGGAAGAGGAATGCTTTTTGGTTAATGTGGGAATTTGTTTTGCTGAATTATATAGAAATGTATTTGATATAGTTGTATTTTTCTCTTGTTTGTGATGTTTTTTAAGTTTGATCAATGTGTTGTGGGGTTGTAAGAGGCACAAATTAACTTCTTAAAAAACTTGTTACTTGAAAAAATTTAAAAGAAAAATATGAGTGATTTGGTCATGAGTCATATCATTGTTTTTAACTCAGCACATATTTAATAAATACATACTAAGTACATAGTATTGTCAGGCTCTGAAGATAAAAATAAACAATCACCAGAGGTTACTACATTGATGTATATTGAGTTTTTCTGCTGCATGTCCCACACACATCAAAGTTGGCAAGCTATTTAAAAACTAAAAACATTTCTATATTATTATCAATACTAGATTCCAAAATTTATCAAGAGAGGCCTTAGAGAACATATAAAAGAAAATGACTGCTTAATGAAAATCATCAAAGGAATTAAAGTCCCTGAAGAGTAAGGAATTGAGTTAAATTAGCTTTTATGGAAACAGGAGACTATTAGATTGTAACCTCCCTAAGAGCCAGAACTGTATCTTTTTTTTAATCTTTTATCTTCTAGTATCCAGCACAGACCTTAAATTTAATAGTTTTCACATGTTTGACATACTAAGAATAGTAAAAATTTCTTACTCAATAATAAATATATTTTTTCATCTCATGAAGAAAAAGAGTCATATAGAAACTATAATAGTCCATTACTTCCCACCATTTGGATACAAATTTTTCACTTCAGGGAAGATGCACACCAATTTTCCAAAGGAAGATAGTAAGCATAATTTTTTAAAGAATAAACTCGTATTCTTACGAAGTATTTTCAAAGGAATCTATAAAAGAAAGAGAATGATTTGTACAAAAGATCAGTATTGATGAGTCAAGAAGAGAGTTTTGGTTTCAAAATCAAAGAGTCATATGATTAGCAAAGTGAAAAAAGCAGGCATCCCTGCAGTCTATCAGCTCAAGAACACACATGCTTCCAGAAAATTCATCTCTAAGTCACATTCTCAAAAAGAACCTCTCAAAATACCTCTCCAGCTATGAGTTATCACGACTAACTGAAATCAGGATTACCTCATGGTCAGGACCAGGTGAGTCTAATCAGGGATATAGCCCAAGGAGTAGCAGAGCCATGGAAGGGAGGAGTGCAGCTTTAACACCTGAGGCTCCTTGCTCAGGATATGCATTCCCCAAAGCCATCACTTTGACTCCTCCCCAACCATGAGACTCTCAACTTCAGCTTTGTCCCTTCTCTAGACCAGTGTCCCAGGGAAGCTCCAGTCCACATGTATCTTCTTGGGTCTTGTAGGGGCCACAGGGGCCAGAGAACTATGCCACCCTGAGAAATATGCCTTCCTCCTGGGGACATCTGACTGCTGGGATACCAGATGTTATATCCAAACAGACCGGTGGCTGATTGTCAGTATTAAATGATGAATTCTTTAGTATTTTGAAGAATATGTACACCATGATGTGACCCAGCGCTATTATAGTGCCTGTCACTCTAATTATCATCCTGAAATGGATGTTTCCTGCTTTCAGGCTTGTAAACTCACTTATAAAATGGAAAAGAATATATTAGAAAATAAGAGAGAAACTATAATAAAGGGACATAAGTTACTGAACCTATATTCCTATGTTGCTTTTTATTTATTTTATTTTTAATTTACGAAATAAAACAAGCATTTTCATAACAGTACAAATGAAAATATGATTGCACATGAAGCTGTAAATCTACTATGCATACTCTTCCTTTTAAAAACACAACAAAATTATCATATCAATTTCTTTTTTCTCTCCTCCCACCCTCTATATTTATTTAATAATAAATACTAATTTTCTTCTCTCCATCATCTATGACCCTAAGTAAGAAACCACAAGTTTGCGTGACCTAAAAAATATATCAACAGAATTTTAAATAAAAGTTAAAAAAGCACACTATTAGTACTCCAGACACTGAGCAGGGCAGTGCGTAGTGGGATTACTATTTCCCTAGAAGACTGGGCCCTCTTCTTGAGGCCTCAGTATTGTAGCAAACAAACATGAGAAGGGTGATCTACTTAACAATTATTTTTCTCCTCTTCTCTTTTCCACTGAGGATGATCTTTGTCCTGGGAAGGATGGAACAAAAATCATTGACAATGAAGTGAACATAGACATAAGTAAGAAGATGGCAAGAGAGCTTTTCCACGGGCTTAAATTATCAAATCTAAATTAAATGCCTCCTGGGGGATCAAAAGAACCATCATTTGTGATTACTGAGTCACTGTTGCTGGAATGGTGAGGGATCATGAAGTCACAAGTGCTACGTTGAAACTGATCGTGAAACTGATCACAAGCTTAACATTGCATTGACATTCTTGGCTACCTCCTCACACTGCTGACCAATTTAGATCTTACAATCCATTAAGACTCTCAGATCTTTATCCAGTTACCTTGACATCTCACCTTGCCTTCCCATATTGTACTTGTGAAGTTGTTTTGTAACTCAGATCTAAGATTTTACATTTATTTATTTAATTCTATTTAATGACATCTTACTATATTTGGCCCAAAGTTCTAATCAATCAAAATCTTTTGAGTTTTCTACCCTCATTCAGGGTGTTAGCTATACCTCCAAGCTTGGTGCCATTTTTAGATTTGAAAAGTAGGTCATATGTGACTTTATCAAAATGTTAAGGATCAGGGTAGGCTTGGTCAATCAATCATTAACTGCAACCCACTTAAAGTGACTAACAGTACATTATCCCTGATACCTTTATCAAATGAGAACATCTCTAATGAATCAATCAATCACTCAAAAGTATTAAACTAATGTAAGTCCTGCCATGCCATATGGGTCTGCTACAAAACAGCAAGCCAATTTGGACCAACATTAGTTGAATGTCTGGTATTTTAGAGGAGCAAGCAGTTCCAACGACACTCCTGAGAAGGTATCACTTCACTGTTGGGGAAAGGGAGAGAGCAGAAGAGCCTTGCTTGTATTTATAATATTGTACTTTTATTAGCATATTTGTAGATTTTATCCTCATTATTAGATGGTAAATACTTTGGATACAAGTAGAAAATATTATTCATTTTTATATTCTCAGCACTTAACACAGTATTTTGTGCATAGTAAGTGAAAATTAAATGTTTGTTTAATTTAATTCTACTCATTATTCTGCTAAGAACTATGAGGTCAAGAATTCCCCTGGTCTACTTCATTCAATTTCAGTGGTGTAGCCTCTTTCTGGAACAATCAGAAACAATTCTCATATTCCTAAATCAAAATCTTGAATAGCTCTAACTGGAGGAGATCTCTGAGATCAATCTCCCATCTTTTACTGGGCTTATGAGCTGAATGAAAATTAGCACTTGTAGAAGGTGCCCTTTTTTGACAAAGGATTGTGATATGATCATCCGTCCTGTGGGTTTGGTTTAAATTCCACAAAACACAGTAGATATTTACTTAACAAATTGTTTTTTGTCCTTATCCTTACTGAGGATCACTACTCTACTTGTTCAGATGAACCCATTCCATCTTGTCTTCCCCAATACTTTGTCCTTCTGTCATCCCTACTCTTTTATTTTCAATCTGTCCCTGTTTACTGAATCACTCCCTACTGAATCACTGGTCACTGGATCCAGATGGCATAGGAGGGGAAAGTGAGGTTGGTGACCCTGCACAGCCCTCCCTCACTCAAAATAAAGTCAAGTGCAAGTCATGGCATCATTTCTCTTCTGTCGTGGTCCTCTTTGAAAATGAAGGATGAACACAAACCCTACTAACCTCAAGCATGTTCGTGTCTTCCTCATGCTGGAAAAAACTCTCACTGGATCCTTCCTCAGTAACTTATTCTAATATTTATTCTACCCTTTGTAGCTACAGCCCTCAAAAAGGTCATCTCCAATGAGTGCCTCCACTCTCTCTCCTCCTCTCTTCTTAACCCCTTATGATCTGGCTACTGAACTTAGCATTCCACTAAAAGTGCTCTCTCAAAATTCCAAACTTTAGTCTCAATCCTCATTGTCCATGACATCTTTGAAGCCTTTGAAACTATTGCTTATTCTCTCCTCCTTGCTATTCTATTCTCTAGGTTTTGGGAACACCACTCTCTCCTAGTTTCCTGGCTATCTGACCACTCTTTCTCTGCCCTTTTGCAGAATCCTCTTTCAGATCATACCATCAGTGCCCCTCAGAGTTCTCACATGGCTACTCTCCTTTACTCCCTCTATACCACATTTGCCTCCCATGGATTTAATTTCCATCTCTTTGCTGAAGATTTTCAAGTCTACCTTCCCCAAACTCTCTACTAATCATCAGTCTCCCATCTCTGATTGCCTTCCAGATTACAGTTAATATGTCCTATAGCTATATTAACTCAATATGTCCAAAACAGAATTCATTTTTTCCAGTAAGCCCTCTGTTCCACTTACCTTCCCTACTACTCTAGAGAGCAAGATTCCTCTCAATTCCTCAGGCTGGTAACTTAGAGTCACCCTGGACTCCTTACTATCTCTCACCCTGCCCTATATCCAATCCGGTGCCAAGGCCTGTCAATTTCAACTATCCACATCTCTAGAACATGCCCCTTTCTATCCTCTGATATTGACATCATTCTCCCTCATCACCTCATAGCTGGTAAATCAAGTTGCCCAAATTCTTTCCCTACTGCAATCCATCTGCCATACAACCATTAAGGTGATTTTCCTAAAGTGCAGATCCAATCATGTCTGCCTTTTACTAAATAAACTTCTATGGCTCCCTTTTGCCTCCAGGAGCAAATACAAAATCCTCTGTTTAGCATTCAAAGCCCTTTATAACCTAGCCCCCTCCTACCTTTCCAGTTTTCCTATACCTTACTCCCCAACATGCACTCTCTGCTCCAGTGACATTGGACTCCTGGCTATTCTAAGAATAAGATATTTCATCTTTTAGTTCCAGATATTTTATCAGGCTCTTCCTAGCTCTCCCTCCTCTGTCCTGCCTGCTTACCTCCCTGAATTCCTTTAAGTCTCGACTAAAATAACTTCTCTTACTGGAAATCTTCCCAAATCCCTCTTAATTCTAGTACCTTCCCTCTTGTTAATTATTTCCAATTTATACTATATTTAGCTGGCTTTGTATATTTTTGTTTGAATATTATCTCCATTAGCTTGTCTCTTGCCTCTTTTTGCATTCCCAGAAGGTAGCACAGTGCCTAGCACATAGTAGGCACTTAATAAATGTTTTTTGATTTATTGATTAAAAGACAGTTTGGATATGGAGCAACATTTTCTTCATAAAGATAATCCTTTGTCATGACAATAACGAGCCATTAAGGCATTTCATTGGCTAATGGACAACAGATTTATGGAGTTTTGTTTCTGAAAGATATACATAATAAAAGTAAGAACGGAAGCTAAGTAAGTATTGAGAAATGGATTTTTTCCTCCTTCCCTCAGCTTTTCTTCAGGCTCAAATTCATTTACCTACCAAACCAGAAAAAAAAAAAATGGGGCAACTTCTAACCAAACCTAAATCAGAGAATTGTCTAAAATAAAGAACAGTGATCTCAACCCCAAACATATATGTTAAGGAGGAAAGGGGCAATCTTTTCCCTGTGGGCACTCTACCTGAATTTTGTAGTTTAGTGTAAGATAAGACCTCCCTTATCAGAGAGAGGTTTTCTAGTCATGATGACCTAGCAGACTGAATCTACAATGACTAGTATGTGGGCTTGAAGAGATGAAACCCAGAAATTAGTAGCAGGAATCAATAAGAATACAATAAGATCAGTGAAGTGACACATCTTTTTAGGGAGCAGACAGTCCCGGGGATGGGGGCAAATAATAGGTGACAAGTAGCAGAAATGAAATATCCAGTGAGGGTAATATGATGAGAAATCCAAATGTGGACCCTGAAGAGAGTAGAGTCCAGAGGGGATCAGGTCCAGAGACAGCAGTATGATGACAATGCCAAAAGTCATTCATCAATGATTTTGGCCACATGTGCTCCCATGTGTGTGACTCAATCTTTGTGACTGACTATTTTTTTATATGTCTGCGAGAAAGTGTTGCCAAGATTGATGGAGGGATATTCTAGTACTACTTTTCTTACCATAATATTTCGCTGAATGTTCTCACTTTGAATGAATTGTGTCCTCAGTTGACTAGTAAAAGGAAACACATTGATGGGGGCACATGATCTCTGATTTTTGACCAGAAGAATAATTACAAGATACCTTGAACCTACCATAGCTTTTCTAGGGTGCTATACATAAAAGAAAAAGGTGGCCCATGTGCTGTTAAGGTAGTAGATTTCTTTAGATACATAATTATTCATTATTTGTAATTATTTTCATGACTCTCATTTTCTAAAATTGTCTTTGTTGACCATGAAATCTGATTTTTTTGTTCCACAAAAGTTTACTACATGAAACCTGGATTCAATCTGCTGAGTATCCCATTTTCCTAAAACATTTTGTAATTCAGTGAAATTTCCTGATAACTTCATTAGTTTCCATCTCCATAGATAACAAGATTCTTAGAATTCATATACTCCCATAGTTATATATGCATATAAATATATATACATGTATTTGTGTATGTATGTGTGTATGTGTATTTGTATATATGTAATGTATGTGCATGTATATGTGTACATAGGCACACATATATTCACATACATCTATATGTATGTGTATTTATATTTATGTGTGTATGTATACATCATGGTTCTTTCCTATTTGATCATTTCTTTACTGTCCTTTATTTTCTAGCATTAAGCTAACAGAAAATCATTTCTCTATTCTTAATCATCCATATTTTCTGCTTCTGCATACCTGCTTGGAAATAACCCCCTCAACCTCCTAAGTTTTCTCTCATTTCTCATATTTTTTTTAATTTTCCAGATAACAAATATCTTTTTTAAAAATAAATCTGTCCCAACTCCCATCAAGCAATTTTTAAAATGAACCCTAAAAGCAATTACTTCAATACATATCTATACAGTGCAGTAAAACACAACCTCACATGAATAATGTTTAAAAATATCTTAGCTTTTTTAGTTTGTCATGTCTTTATATGGAGATAAATACATGATCTTCATTCTTTTATGCTTTATCATTGCATTGGTCAGAGCTCTAAAATATTTCAAGTTTTTTCTCTGTTATGCAGGAATCTTTGTATATTTTTCCCAATTTTAAAATTATATATCATACTCTCCTGATTTTTAGTTTCTCTCCTTTCCTCAAATTTCAAAATAAACAATAACCCATATGCAGAACCCATTTATACCAGTTTCGTTCTAGGTTAAAAAAAAGAAATATTTTCAGCTTTACTTTAAAAAAAATTCCTTTCATATTTAGAGCAACAACAAAGTAAACCCAACCAAACAGACATGCAGGTTCTATTCTCAGCTCCCCATGGCACATGTTAAAGACGATACAAAATTATTCTCAATCCAGCAAATTCAAGGAGTAGCAAATGGGATTTCCAGGAAAAAATAACTTCCCAATCAAACTAGAATACTAAAAAGTGACTAATTCTTGGGATAGATATTCCTCCAATTCTTACTCAAAATGCCAGTTGTAAACCTTATTTTTCTCCCATTCATGACAATGCAACACTCAGTCATGGCACCTACTGGTAAATATTAAGGAAACCAGGAAAGCTGTGTAGATAACCTATTATATCTTCCTCCATGCAGGCTGTCAAATAAACTGTTTTCCCTTTCTGAAAGTGAGTCTAGTTTGTCCAGAGCTATCCACATGGATAAAGTGAAGACAAAATTAGATTATTAATTTACCAGAAAGGGCAAAGGCCACTACCATTTTTTTTTTTTGAGAAATAAGAACATTTGGCTGAATCTGCCTATCCTCCCTCAATCCACTCATTGCAATTACTGATTAATTATCCAGTTCTACATATATTTTATGGTAGCCTCAATACCATTGGGAGCAACATTTTACCATGTGTCAACAGTCTCCTTTCAGTTCAGAAAATGATCGTTTCTTCATATTAAAGAAATAAAAGAACTTGTGTTGGAAAAGCCTTCATCTCATCCAGCACCATCCAACCTGACCTTCCCTTATGGACTTGGGGGTTGGAGGGGATATTTCCCAAGCTGAAGTTTGGGATGGAGAGAAGGGGAGGAGGGGATGGTATCTGGTGAACAGCTGGGGCCTATCACTTCCCATCGCAGGTCTTGGAGAGATGTAGCTGACAGAGTGATGCACAGAGGCTGTCCCAGTTAATGACTTCACCATTCTCCATCATTATCCCCATCATTAGGAAATTAGGAGGACAGAAGGTATTTACTGTAAACCTGCCACCTCCCAAGGAGAGATAAATAGAAACTGATAAATGGGTTCTTCTGGTACTGTTCCTCTATTAACCTTCTGTTTCCCAGCTCAGGCATATGCGTACCATCCTGCCATTAATATCCAGTAATTGGCATGGCAGCAGGCAATGCAATCATACCTTTACTGTGTGAATTTCCTTCATGTTGTGGGCCTATGCAAGCACACAATTAGGTTTATAATGAAGCTTCACTAAACAGTCCAGTTGAAAGACATTAAGCAGTTGTTCACAAGCCATAACACAAGCCTCCCACAATCAGTCAGCTCTTAACTCTTCACTTCCCCGTATGCACCGCCTGTTAGTCCTAACCTTCCAGCTATTTCCACTTCCATTCAAATTGGTTTCCCTTAAAGGCACACTTACTCCTTTTCCAAGGAATACATCTAGTCAATTCTGTGACCATTGGCAACAAAGTCATGGCCAGGGTACAGCTGCTTGATTTTAATGACAGATGGATAGAGGGCAGAAGAAGGGTTGGAAAAGGTGAAATCCCTGTCTCCATAGCCACTAAAGTGTGTGTGCAATGTATAGGGGCGTGTGTGTGTGCGTGTGTGTGTGTCTGCGTATGTTGGAGGTTGAGGGGAAAGTTGTCATCAATTGCCAACAGGTGCCTGAGCAATTTGGCCATTCTACCCCTTGGTGCGGCTCTATCCTACTGACTACAGACAGTCTGTCTGGGCAGACCACACATCCTTCTAATGGGGTATTGAGCCCACGTGGAACTTTGAATGCAAAGCCCTGAGTGGATGGCATGAGGATTCTAATCATTATCTGCGCAAGAAAAGAGAATTTGGCAGTTTGTGTGCCACTAAGAATCTCCTACTGCCAATCCCTGAGTCCCATCTCCCTAATAGAAAATAGCCCTTTTGCTTGAGTTGAA
Organism: Notamacropus eugenii; assembly: GCF_028372415.1. Classification (NCBI taxonomy): domain Eukaryota; kingdom Metazoa; phylum Chordata; class Mammalia; order Diprotodontia; family Macropodidae; genus Notamacropus; species Notamacropus eugenii. The sequence goes on from NC_092878.1 coordinate 147,486,478, forward strand.
GGGAAAAGGTAGTGGGAATGGGGAGATTGACTTCATCTCAAGTACTCTGAGCTAATTGATGAGAGTAAAAAGGGGGATGCTTCCTAGCACTTGATCATCTGCGCTGCTCCTCTGTACAGTCTTAACATGGAGGATTCCCATGCAGGGACTTACCTCTAAAGACCCCAAAAGTAACAGACAAATAATCATGGAGAATTGGGATCCCAAGCAAGAACTATAATTTTCCCATTGCCCTGCTATCCCTGGGTCTAGTCTCTGAGTGAATCATTTGCCCTTTGCTTCCCTGAGTGGGCTCCCAAAGTTGACATTGAAGACTTTAAGATACTGCTGTTGTCATGGCAGAGTTTCTGTTCCAGGTCATGCAGAGTATGTATGAGTGACCGGGTAGTTTGGCCAGAGACATAAAAGATGCAAACAAAGGAAAGAGATGGCTCCTTGCATTACCCTAAGGGGAAAATTGAAAGACTAAAGAGAGGAGGAAAGGGGACAAGGTAATATCAGCTAAGACATAAAAAGCAATAAAGAGACCAATGAGAAGAAAATGACATGACAACCTTATTACTGGTGTTCAGGAACCATAGCCTCTCTGTCAGAAAAACACCAGATCATCCATTTGAGAACTTCATAAAACTAAATGATCAATAGATTATGGCTCTGGCCTGCCTTCCACACGGCATAAAACAAATAATAATATCTCTAATAAATATAACAAATAGGGCTATCTTCCCAATTTCTACAGCTCCCTGACAAAACAAGCTAGATTTTTTTTCTTTGCAAGAACTGGAGATGGCTTGTAATCAAGTACAAGCCCTTTCAACTGTCTTACAAATGATCAACTTTCAATATAGAATGTGGACAAGGCTACATTTGAAAGAAGACCATATTAGCCAGGAATATCAATAGGCAGATCCTATAGCAAGCCATGTTTGCCAGCACCTAGACTCCAGGACCCCCTATCAGACAACATTAGCATGCATCTGGAATTATCGTGATAACTTCAGCACATAAAGATGACCCTGAGTTACTGGGAAACCAAGGAGACTCTTTGGCACCTTACAAACCTTCCCAGTACCCACCACATGGGCTTGGGTAGCACATGACATTGCACAAAGCCCTTCCACATATATTTCTGCATTTCATTCTCACAGTGATCCTATGAGGTAGGATAGAAAGATTTCCCCATTTTATTGGTGAAAAAAGACAGGCTCAGAAAAGGAGAGTTATATCCTCAGTCTTATAACGAAGTAAATAATAGAACTTGAAACCAATCCTTCTGAATTTCAGTTCTGAGCCCTTTCCTCTTCACCTTGTTGGGTCACATGACTTGGAATGGCTCTGATTATTAGACTCCTTTATGTTTCGCAGAGTGGCCCAAGGTGCCATAGCTAGTGTATATCAGAAGCAGGGTCTTGAAGCCAGGCCATTCTGGCTTAGAAACAAATACTTTGTCTACTACATGATACAGCCAACTAAAGGAATCTTAGTCAACTGGTAGTCAGTAAAACTTCCAGGTACTTTTACCAAGCTGCTGTCTGGACAAGTCTTCCAGACTAGATTTACAAATATAAATACAAGTGGCATTTCCTTCCTTAGCTAGTATAGAACATAGTCACTTTTATAGCCCTAAATTGGGCTAGTCTAGTCGATTCGATGGACATCCGTGGAGCATAAAATACAACTGAAATCAACTTTACTAATTAAGTATTCAAACGAAGATACTTCAGAAGTTGAAAGGATATAAAATACAAATCTCTGTAATAACCAAGTCAGTTATATAGCAAGGTGAGCGGAAGGCACCTACCACCCAGAGTTATTGAGAGGATCAAAGGAGAAAATTGTAAAAAAACTGGCACGATATCTGGCACATACTAAGTACTCTATAAAAACTAAATAAATACCAACTAATATATATAAACTAACGTAAATCATTATTACTCTTTTACACCTTAAAGGGCCATTCAGCACAAATGGCAACTCTGTATATTAAAGAAACACAGACCACAGATCGCACCGGAACAAATCCCCTAGTATATCAAGCACTGCCTGGGACCATGAAGGAGAAAGAAGAAGGAGCTCCAGCCACACCTCTGCAGGAGCACCAACGCAGCACAGTCTTCAGCAATGCATAAGCGCAGCACCCAGGTCCTAAATCCCAACGGCAGCTCTCCAATGTGCCATTCGCTGTTCATATGATAGCAATACAAGCTACAGAAAGTCATTTTCTCCTAATATTTCACTCACTTTCGATTTCACCAAGTTCTTTTTAGTTAGAATTCAGTGGGTGCAGAGCAGTAAGAACCTTTGTTATTTTTCGTATATTCTGAGAGTGTCTATGGTCCAGAAGACAAGTCAAGAATATCGAATGCTTTGTCGGTGGCAAAATAAAACTTCTGATAGGTGCCCAGTTCGTCAAGGCCTTGCTGTTACTTTCTTCCCTCTGTGCCACCTGTAAAGCTGTATATACGAGCAACATCCATATTATCCATTTACCTGGGTAGTCTTTGTATGCCTACAATATCACTTCATTTTTTGATTATCACCTATTTGAGGCCAGGTGTGGTTCAGGCTCATCAGTTAGCTTGAAGATTGATATATTTACAGACCATCTAACATTTAACAACAAACAAATATTTTACTTGACAATTGCATAGAAAGGATACGCTCAGATTCTCTCAGGATCCCAAGGTAATCCTCTACCAACACCTTAATTCATGAACCCTCATTTACACAAATCAACCACTCATAACAATGATACTTTCAAATCTTAAAAATAATGATAATTTATTTTGAAATAAGGAAAAATAGATAATACTATCACAGGTACTCATATTAAATCTATTTTATGAAATAAATCACAATCCATACATAACCTAGGTCATACTTTCCCACTAATACTTGCACCATTATCTATGAAGGAGAAAAGACACATCTTTATAGGAATCCATTGTGCTTTAGGTAATGAACAACACCGGACTTTGGTCCGATTGATCCATTCAGGTACATCTGCAGCATACAAAATCCACTTTTTTGCTAACCAAGTGTCTATTATCATGCTCCAACTAAGTAAATCCTCTTTTCTTCTGTAGCCAAAGGTAACATTTGCAAGCTTTTTCAACTTACAAGGACCCTTAAAAAGACATTTAGAAAAGCCTTTATGCCAGAAAAGTAATGGATTCATCTAGGTAACTATCTCTGTTCTGTATAAACTAGCTCAGACTAACCAGGATGTTCTATGTAATCAGAACAGAGGACAAAACAAAGAGCTCTGGGCAACTCTCTGGGCAAGACAAACCAACCTACCCAGCACACCACATACAGCAATGCAGCTGTAGTAGCTGTCCTTCCTCTTCTTTTCCCTTTCAAAACAGAAAGAAAAGAGAGGTACAAAAGACACTTCTGAGAGGTACTCAATGGTTCTGAAGGGCAATCGTGGAATTATCATTTTTATTCAGCTCGTCAGAATCAAGCAGCAAAAACTTTCTTGTCAACTGACTGCCCCAGTCGCTGTTCTCTCCATCCTGCTCCAACAAGCAGCTTTTGAATTCTCATCGTTTCTTTAATCCTGTGTCAGATTCTTCAGTTTCTTCACCTTACCACATTTAGCTTCTATTTCCTTTACCTTTCAGTTACTGAAATCATAGTTCCCTGTTTTGTTTCTCACTTTTCATCTAAAAGCTAACATCTCACCAAATTTGGTCTCCACATATTTATATGATTCTTCCTTGTTATTTTCTTAATAAATAATAAAATAGTTATATGCAAATATGCTGAGGGACCATGATGCCCTATAGAGCTAAAGTTTGTAGCCACTCAGCATCATGTTTCATGTCTTTGAAATTGTTTTGTAATGCCAGTGAAAATCTTTCCAATATTTAATAGTTTGTTTTCTGAACCTTTTAACCATCAAACTCTTCGCAAATAGATGAAGTATCATCCATCTTTAACAAGTCAATTTAAGTGTTTATGTTTATGCCACAGTTCACTTTTTTTTCAAAACTGCTCAAATTCCATCAGAAAAGTCTGTTTCTTTGTGCACATATTTTAGCAGTTTTTATTAAATAAACTATTTTTCTAGTCCTTTCTGGCATCAAAATGTTCATCTCTAATTGTGACAGCACTTTATATCATCTAACAATTGATTTAAATTCTTTTTCTTTACACAAACTATCTTTTCTACCCTTCATAACACTATTCGATGTGAAAAAAAGGTCTTTAAAGGGGTATTAAGTACCTCATCTAAATGAAAAGCAATAAGATTTCACCCAAGAACAACTGTATACACAGGGAATATAAGCACCCTGCATTAGGAATATAAATGAAAATGTGATTATGACCTCTAACAATGGTAATTTAAGTATTAATTTCCATCCATCTCAGCAACTGGCAGCATCCATCCATTACAGCATTAGCTGCCTAGCAGTTGCAGCTGCAAAAAAGCAGAATTAGCATTTAAGCTACTGTCATTCACCTGAAATTTTGCAGTTCTAATTAGTAAGCTGGGAAGCTTGTCATAATCAAACACTGGATGACTGGACTGCTGAAAAGATGACATTTCTAGCCCTTCCCCCATCTCTGTCCTTAGCTTTCTTTTTTAAATTTTTACCCCTTCTTGGTTCAATGCATTCGTAAGCCTGTCCTCCCATAAGCCCTCCAAGAATTGCCATTTACCATTTTTGTCATTTTTGCCAATCTGATGGGTGTGAAGTAAAAATTTAGAGTTGTTTTAATTTGCTCTTCTATTATTAGTGATTTGGAGCACTTTGTCATATGGCTATTGATAACTCATCTTTTTTTTTGCAATAACTTCTTATTCATTTCCACTAACCATTTTTCTATTGAAAATAACTCTCATTCTCATATATTTGTACCAATTGCCTATACAGTATATATTAGACCTTAGGGAATTTTGGTGCAAAATTTTATTTTTTCCCAGTTAACTATTTTTCTTCTAATTCTACTTATACTGATTTTGTTTTTGCAATATCTTTTCAATGTTAGACAATCAAAATTGTTCATTTCAGTTGCGCTCTCTCTCTCTCTCCCTCCTTCCCTCCCCTCTGTGCAATCCTTTCTATTTCTAGTTTAATCCCAAAACTTACCCAATCTAGAGTTGTGAAAAGTATCCCTTCACCTTCTCTAAATTTTTTTATGCTATCAATCAATCAACAAGAATATAAGTACTGCTATGTGCTGTGTGCTCTAAGTACTGGGGGTACAAACACTATGAATGAAATTAATTCTATTTTCAAAGACCTTATATTCTAACAGAGGAGACAATAAATACTCTATATAGACAGTAAATAGTCTATACAAACATATAGGATAAAAACAAAAAGAATAAATACAAGATGGGAAGGGCACTGGTATTTGAGAAAACAAAGAATAATTCACAGAGAAGGTAGTGCTTGAAGGTAGAGAAGGATTTTCTTAGATATCTAAGAAAAAGAAAATGCATTTACAGGTATTAGATATGGCCAGAGCAAAGAACACAGACACAAGATGGAATAATACATATAAGGAACTCAACCACTTGTGGCTGGATCACTGAGCAGTCAATGGAGAGAAATGTACAATGAGGCTAACCAGATATCTTGGAACTACACCACTGAGGGCTTTTCTGCTCTAATTTTTAACCAGTTTTCACAATCTTTACATTTTAGCATAATTTGAGATCTCACACTGTTAAATTCCCTTCTTTCCTACATTTGTCATTATTTCCCTGGAAATTCTTGACCTTTAATTCATTCAGATGAATTTTGTCTTGTTCTATAAAGAAATACTTTAGTACTTTCATGGGCATGAAAACTGAATCTACAAATTAATTTAGATAGTGTTGTTTTTGCTGTATTGCTAATATTGACATGACGTAACCATAAGCAATAAATATCTCTCAAATTATTTGCTTTTATTTTTTTCTATTGCAAAGATTGTGTAATAATATAATTCCTATACATTACTTGTTAGATTCACTGAAATTTTATATATTCTACACTCAATTTAACAGAATATCTTTCTATGTCTTTCTGCTAGATTTTGTTGTCAATATATAGGTGAGTTTATTTTATGTCCTACTACTTTACAAAAATTGTCCCCATTTTAGTTGAATCTCTGTAGGTTTCTAAAAAAACTCACAGAGATTCAACTAAAATTGATACAACTTTTGATTCACAAAAAGTGACATATTTTTTCCTCTCCAGAGTGTATCAGGTGTTCAGGGAAGACTAGCACTACTAGAACTATCTAAAATAATTAGTAATGGTAATAAATACCTTTGCTTTAACTCTTGACCTTATTGGAAAGGCCCTAGAATTTCTTCATTATAGATAGTGTTAACCTTTAGTTAACCTTTATTTCTTTGTTCCATTCATTCATTCATTTGGTTGTTTATTTTTAAGGCTAAGTTTCCCTATCTCCCAGAGGCTGGAGGTGCATAGACTTCTCCCAGGCTGATACCACTACTGATTTGGCATAAGAGCTTTGAAATGAAGATTCTAATCAATAAAGTACATTGGATTACATTAAAGAATGTATTAAAAATAATCACAAAATTCATCTAGAGGAATAAAAGGTCAAAAATCTCATGAGGGATAATAAGGAAAAAATATAAAGGAAGCAGGGCTAGCATAGTAGGTACTTAATAAGCATTTGTTGACTGACTTGAATGTTGAGTCAATCCTTTCCTTGCTATGGCCAAATAATTCTCCTTTTCTTAACTGCTAAATGTTCTTTGAGTTCCTAGATGTTCTTCTAATCTAGAAACTAAACTATGTGGACCAGCCTGCACCAGGTCTAGCCTATGACACAAGCTAAGATTTTGCATGTGGGTATGTGATAGCAGCCCTGCTACCTGGACAATTTTCATAGGATTTTCCTGGAGAGACATAGTAGGTAAACCATTTCATTACATTCTTTCCATACAGCAGGGTTCTGAGAAGCTAGCGGCAGAGAAGTTCTTGAAAGACTGGGATCTCCTCATAGGGCAATATATCCTGACTCAGAAGGAAGAAGAACGTGGTTGCATTATAGAAATGTGGATAAGGGATTAATTTGGTTCCAGTTGTGGCTCTTACACTGGTATGACATCTTCATTGGCTTTTCTTCATACTTGTTCAGTTGTTTCAGTCATGTCGAACTCTCTGTGACCCCATTTGGGGTTTTCTTGACTGAGATGCTGGAGTGATTTGCCATTTCCTGCTCCAGTTCATTTTACAGATGAGGAAACCGAGGCAAATAGAGTTAGATGACTTGCCCAGGGTCACACAACTAGTAAGTATCTGAAGCTGGATTTGAATTAGAAAGATGAATCTTCCTGATTCCAAGCCCAGTGCTCTATCCACTGAACCATCATACTACTGTATTCCAAAATGCTCCAATGTTTCATTGCTCCCCTCAGAGTTATAGCCTTTGGATTATTATTTCCTATTTGCCAATTTCCCATTGACTACCAAAAGAAATCTTATACTCAAATAAGAAGCCTTTATTGACTACCAAAAGAAATCTTATACTCAAATAAGAAGCCTTTAGCAGCAAGGAGGAAAGAAAAAAAGCAGATTTTTGGATCTAAATAACAAGACTGGTTTATTATAATAATAAGTAAATTGTATATAGTACTAGAGAGTTCATTGTTAAGCCACACAGAAAGTGTAAGGTAAATTTGCACAGAGTTTTGGAAAAATCACTGGGCTTGTTACATTTGCTTCAGCCCTCTAAACTATCTCTGATCTCATTTACAATAATGATTGTCTCCTTCTACCAATCTCTAAGTCCCCAGGACACAATATACAAGAATCAGGCTCTGAGCTCTAGAAGGGACATCAGATATTATCATCTGTCCAATCCATCTATCTGAAATCTCTTCTCCCTCTGCATGTACACAACTTCCCAGCAGACACTACCTTCCATAACATTCAAGCAAAAAGGGACCAGAAAGGAGAGACAGAAGATGTTATTCTACTAGGAATACTGCCTTTTTTTTTCACTAGCCCTATGATAGGCTTCCTTTGAAATTCCTGGGCCCATGGACCACTGAGTCAAAATTTCACATACAGCATTTTTTATTCTATGCTTAAGAAAAGCACAGCAGTTATCATTATCCCTATTTTTACAGATTGGGAAATATAGTCCTATAGAAAACAATTGATTTGCCCATATTAACACATTAAGTTGGCAGAATGCTGGAACCATTTCCCAGTTTCCTGATACCTACTCAAAGGTTCTATCCACTACAGCAAATCGGATGCAAAGGAACATACTCAGGTTGATGGAGGCTGGAAAAAGCAGAGCTGCAGGTCATGTTGAAAAGCAGTAGTTGATGATTTCAAATGTTTCCCAGGTCCTTTGTTCAAACCAGGCTCATTCAAAACCATTTTTTTATATGATTGGGGTAGACAGATGGGCTCCAAAATGAATGCAATTATTCTCTGGCAGAAGAACTTGGTCAACATGGAATGATCAAGTGTCACTAATGAGTACAAGGTGTTTCTTTTTTTAAGTCTCCTTAAACAGTACTACTTTGCATCCAGTCCCTGGTGAATTCATATGCTCTTCTTTATTTGGAAATTCCAACCCTCCAAAAATTAATATACACTCAAGGTACAGTAAAGGCCATCTTAAAAATAAGATGCAGAGGAGCAAAGTTCAAACAAAATGAAACATAAAATCCCTAATACTTGTTTATTTTTTTAAATCATCCTCATAGCCATGTGCTCTCATCTGGGGATCTTCAACAGTTTTTTCAGGTGTACTTAAACCTAATCAAAATATTATATCAGTAAAATAAATATCATTACCTCCTTAGGTGAGGGCAGGCCACTTCATCACACTGAGAAAAGTGGTAAAAAGTGCAAAACTTGTGATTCCTTCATTGTCTTAGTGATTTACGAGCTTTCTGTGTCTTTAAGAAAAAGTATAGATGGATTTGGGAATATATGTGGGCTTTGTTCTTGACACACATGAAAAAAGTGGTAACCAAAAATTACTCCAAAAGTCAACAAATGAACTTTCTAAAGCTCATATATGGCCCTATCACTTCTCTTTTCAATATACCCCACTGGCTCCCTATTACCTCCAGGATCAAATATGAAATCCTCTGTTGCCTTTGAACTTCTTCATAGCCTGTCCTCTCCCCTCTCACATATCCATTCTTCTTATACCTTTTGCTTCCCCAAATACTCAGAGATCTATTGATAGCCTCTTTGCTCTTCCTTGCATAAGACACTCCATCTCACAACTTGAAGATCTTCACTGGCTGTCCCTCATGCCAGAAATGCTCTTCATTCTCATCTCTACCTCCTGGCTTCCATTGAGTCTTAGCCAAAGGTCCACCTTCTGCAGAAGTCTTTCCTAATCTTAATACCTTCCCTCCAAGACTACCCCCAGATATCTTGTATACATCTCATTCATAAATAATTGTTGGCAGGTTGTCTCCTCCACTAGACTATGAGCTACTGGAGAGAAAGGACTATTTTTTGCCTTTTTTGTATGCCCAGCTTTTAGCATAATGCCTGGAACATAGTCGGTGATTAATGGATGTTAGTTCACTGACTGAAATGCCACATACTACACCATCTCAAACAACATAAGGGACAGTCTCAGGAGAAGGTTAGAGGCTTGGATCAGTACTAGAGTCTAAAGTTCTCCTTAAGACACTTTGAGGCTTTTCAATAAAAACTAGAAGGCCAAAAAAAAAGGGGGGAAATTCAAAACCTTCACTTGATACTTCCAGCCCTGCTAACTGTCATCCTATTTCTCTTCTGCATTTTGTAGATAAACTCCTTGGAAAGGCCATCTACACAGCTCAAAGTGCCTCCATTTTCTCTCCTCTCCCTCTCTCCCTTAATCCTGTAAAAGCTGGCTTCTCACCTTATCATGCACCTCAGTCACTTCCTCTAAAGTTATTAAGGATCTCTTAGTGTCCAAATCCAATGGTCTTTTCTCAATCCTCATTCTCCTTGACCCCTCTGGAGTCTTTGACACTGTTGATCATTCTCTAGTCCTTGATATAGGCTTCTCTCTGTGTTTGGGTTACCACTCTTGGTTTTCTTCCTTAATCTGACTGTTCCTTCTCTGTCTCCTTTGCTGGATCCTCTTCCAGATCTCACCTTCTAAACGTTGCCTTTGAGACAACTCAAATCAGATTTCCAACAGATATTTTAAATTCAGTATGTCCAAAATAGAACTGATTACCTTTCCTCCTGGACTTCCCCTCCCCAGCCCTCCACACCTTCTTTCTTACTGTATAGGGCAACACCATCATCCTCCCATTTCCTTAGGTTCTCAACCTAGGAGTCATCCTGGATTCCTCACTAGCACATCCCTTCCCCATCCAATCTCTTGCCTATTGATTTTACCTTTGCAACACATCTTGAATACACCTCCTTCCTCTGATACTGATATCATTCTAGTGCAGGCCCTCATCACCTCACACCTTGATTAATGCAATAACTTGCTGCTGGGTCAGTCTGCCTAGTCTCATCCATTCCAATCCATTATCCATTCAGCTACTAAAGTAATTTTTCTAACTCCTAACTGGTCTAATCATGTCACTTCCTACTCAATAAACTCTAATGATTTCTTATTGCTTCCAAGCAAAACGTACACTTGCCAAAAAGATTATTTTATGAAGAACCCACATGGGGCAGGCAATCACATGGTGACCAGAAGAAGCAATACAAGGACACTCTCAAGGTCTCTCTCAAGAACTTTGGATCTGACTGTGTAACATGGGAGACAATGGCACAGGACCGCTCAGCATGGTGTGCCCACATCAGAAAGGATTCTGTACTCTTTGATCAAAGCAGAATTGAGACAACACAAAGTAAACACAGGATGCTCAAATTAGGGATATCCACCCCAAATATTCATACGGACTATCTGTGCCCAACTTGTGGTAGAGCAGAACATTATGAGCTCATATTGGTCTGATCAGCTGCCATCGAACACACTGAAAGTTCACTTTATCATGGTGATGTCATTTTGGTCCTCCTCAAAAACAAAGGACAACAACCAATCATTGCTTCCAAGAGCAAATATAAAATTCTCTGTTTGGCCTTCAAAGCCCCTCATAACCTAGCCCCCTCCTACCTTTCCAATCTTCTCACACCTTACTCACCAACACTTACTCTTGATCCAGTGACACTGGAAGAACAAGACACTCCATCTCTTGCTTCTAGGCATTCTCCCTGGCTGCCCTCCAAGCCTAGGATACTTTCCCTTCTCCATTCCCAGGATTTCTTTAAATCCCAACTAAAACTTTACTCTGACTTGAAGTCTTCCCTAATTCCTCTTTCTTTCATCAAAGATCCTTGACCACACTTGCCTCCTAACCTTTCTCTTCTTTCTGTCCCCTATTATTGTGCCAAAGAGTACTAGTGGCCTCTTATTATTCCTTCAGGGAATATATTTGCATTTTACCATTTGAGGGCACTGTCTCCCACAACAACTCACAGCTTCGGTGGGGAGAGTTGTTGTTATTTTGTTTGTCCTTCTTCTTGAAGAAGACCATGACATCAGGATGATGACATGACTTGCAGTTGACTTGGATGTGAGGGAGGGAAGGCTATGCAAGGTCACTAACCTCACTCTCTGTTCCTGAGCTATCTGGGTTCAGTGGCCTGATATTCGTCAAGACAACTGGAGAAGGCCCAGGATACAATATAGACCCTGGTCCTTTCAGGTTAAGGTCTTATTACCTTCTCACTTTGAGTGAGATACACCCATTCAATGAATAGGTTTCTTTAAGTAGTTGTTTAAGGGATGGCCCCTTTAATAACAAAAAATCAAACTGGGAGGAGAAGACCCTCAGGGTTCCTGGGTAAAAGAGAAACATTGTGTAAAGTATATTAGTTGATAGGAACACTTAGAGAACTCAAGGCCATCTTCAAAGCTTAAGGACCCTATTGATGGAGTCTTACTAGAGCTGCCCCCAATCCCAAAAGTCTAACTTTATTATAGGCCCACTGCATCTACCTAGCCCCCTCCCCTTCTTCCCTGCCTTGCCAATGTCCTGTCTTCTTTATATAAGCCTCACTGCTCACTAGAACAACAAGTGTGTCCCTGAAACTCAGTTCTCACAGAAACAGCAGGCGTAGGAAGCCAGTCACTGCCTCTACCCAACCATGACCCCCAGACCCATTCCCACAAAAACAGGTGTGTTCTTGTAGTCAATCACAATCACGTCATCCATCTAGCCCAAGACAGGATCATAATATCTAACTTTATATCTTGACCAGATAGGACCACAATAGCTAGCCAATTGGAAGGCAGCATGACCAGAATGTTTAACCACTGAGTCAGAGATAGAACCCCTCCTCCATTCCCTAATCCCTCAACAAACTCCTCCTGCCTTTTAATATTAATCATATTCTTATATTCTATGTAAATTTCTCTATGTAATTTTATCTTTACCCTATAAAACTCCTTATCATCTCTTAAAGAAGCAAATATGAATTAATAATTTTTTTACAATTCCTTAGCACTTCTTTCACACAGGGTTGTGAATACTGGACTGCTACAATCCCTGCCAGACTTTGAGAGACAGTGGAGGATAGGAGGGCCTGGCATGCTATGGTTCATGGTGTCATGAAGAGTTGGACATGGCTGAATGACGAAACAACAACACAATCTCTAAAGAGTCAAAGCTGTGGATGATCCAGAGCTGAATGGAGAAACATAAACTGGATGCACAAAGGTACATTTCTAATGATGAGAAAGAAATATCACTCAGGATATATATGACTGATAATAGAGATGGGATGATAATATAGTGAGAATGAAAAGTGGCCAATAGCTTAAGTACCTCACTGGTACCTATGAAAGGTAGAAAGACCCAGAATAAAGTCTCCAACACACCAGGTAGCTCCTTCATGGAAAACACGAGAAGAATCACAGAGGATAAGAAACCATGGATGAGTCACCATTCCACACAGATGGTGGGAAAACCCACATATGGAGATCATAGACCAATTGCAGTAATCAAATACACTGATTTTATGGAAATTTCAGTTTTCTACGGTGAAGGAGGCTGACTAGGAAATACGATCAGAATTCAAATTGGCCTGATGCCTAAGTTATGGCTGTGCAGGTCACCAGCCTCACTTCTTCTCCAGAGCCATCTGAATCCAGTGACCAGATATTCATCAGCATGACTGGAGATGGTCCAGGATGAGGCAATTGGGGTTAAGTGACTTGCCCAAGGTCACACAGTTAGTGAGTGTCAAGTGTCTGAGGTGAGATTTGAACTCAGGTCCTCCTGACTCCTGCCCTGGTGCTCTATCTACTACACCACCTAGCTGCTAAGTTATGGCAATATATGTTGGGGAAACCAGTATTGAAAGGAAAAAAGGATTCTCCAACTTCAGCATTTTCTATCTTAGAGATTCACTCTGGGTTAGCCTTCACTGACTGCTCTATCTTTGAAGGCTGCTCTTTTCCACTGTTCTTTCTGCTGCCCTCTTTTTGGCCACTCTCATCTGCTATCATGTCTTGAGGGTGAAGGTTCACTCCCAGGGGCACCATCATCTGAACTGGTGAGAGGGGAAGGACTTTTTTCCCCTGTTCTCTGTTTTATCCCAGCTCTGAGAAATGGGCCTGGGAGTGTTGGTTTCTGTTCTGTGTTGTTTGTCCTTCTCAGTTTCAGGTGCTGGAAGTGATTTCCCACAGGGGAGTTAGAACCATGATGACCTTGTAATCAGGATTGGAGGTGAGATGGTACAGCCAACCAGCCTTGTGTGGACGCCCTGAGAAGCCAGGTTGCCTGGGACTTGAGCCTCAGGGGGTTTTGGATTTGGAATTGGGACTATGTTTAATGGGACTTGAGCTAAACTATGAACCTAATCCCTTCTCCTTCCCCAAAGAGTGAGGTGGTACAAAGGATTATGCCTCCCATTTGTAGGGAGAGTAAGTTTATATATTGTAATTATGCCTTCTCAAGTCAATATTTCCATTTAAAGACTAATCTCAGTGGTTAAATGGAACTGTGGTGGAGAAGACCAGCCTGTACAATGGAACAACATTATTGGCAGGGACTTGGGTCATTTCCCAAGAGCCTAGACATCCTCCAGAGTGCAATAAGTTTAAGGGTTTTTTTTCTGAAACTGGGACTCCAATGGGCCCCTGCCTAAGGGCTCCTAGGTTTAGAGTGATTATCAATAGTAACTATTGCTGGTTCCCACCCAGTCGGACATCTTTCTTTTTCTTGACCTCATTAAAGGGGCCATGTCCTATCTACCTCTAGGCCAATTCAATGAATGGGCATTGCCTCACCCTAAGTGAGTATCTGCAAAGACCTTGGCCTAAAGGGCCCAAGGCCTCCCACTGCATCCTGGGTCATCTCCAGTCATCCTGAGGAATATCAGGTCACTGGATTCAGATGGTTCTGAAAGAGAAGTGAGATTGGTGACCTGCACAACCCTCCCTCACTCAAAACAAAGTCAAGTGCAAGTCATGTCATCATTTCTCTGATGGCAAGGAAGGACGAACACAGATCTTTGAAAGTTTTTCTGAGGTCATAAAAGATCTTATCTGAGGCAATGTGGTATAGTGCCTAAGAAATCAGAGGACTTAGTTTCCAGTCTCCAGAGTGAACTTGGGCAAATTACACAACCACCCTGAACCTCAGTAAAATGAGAAGAATGGATTTAATGGCTTCTAATTCACATCTAAAATCTACCTAATCCCATAAAATGGAAATGGACAGCAGAATGGATGAAAAAATCTGAATTCAATAACGTGGCTTTCAGGAAACACAATAAAAATGAGAGGTACACACAGAGGCAAAATGAAGGACTGGAGTAGAATTCGTTATGTTAAAAAAAAAGGCAGGGTTAGTGATCATGATCTTAGACAAAACTGAAGCTAAAATTGATTTAATTAAAAGAGAAAAATAGGGAAACTATATTATGTGATACCCATATTATTTGATATTGTGCTAGACCATTTAAAATAACTAGACAGTCTAAAATACCTGAGAGTATACTCACCAAAACAGATACAGGAACTACATGAACACAAACATAAAACACTTTTTATGCAAATAAAGTTAAATTTAAATAGAGTCATATTTATTGTTCATGGGTAGGTAAAGCCAAGTTATTTTTTTGGACAATTTTACCTGATCTATTTATTCAATGCCATCCCAATTAAATTACTAAAAGAAATTATTTTACTGAGCTTTAAAAATTATAACTAAGTTCATTTGGAAGAGCAAAAGGTCAAGAATTTCAAAGAAACTAAGAGGGAAAGATGTAAAGGAAAGAGATTCAGCAGTATCAGATCTTAACCTGTAAGACGAGAGAATTATTGAAGTATAAAATGGATAATTTTAATTATTTTAAATTAAAATTTTCTTGAATAAATAAAAACAACATAGCAAGAATAGAAGGAAAGCATAGATAATCCGTAGATAATCTCTCAGATAAGATGTGATTGTGTTAAAATATTGCAATGATTTAAGAAATGATGAGCTGATTGATTTAAAAACTTGAAAAATTGGACCTATGATGGAAGATGCTATGCACCTCTAGAAGAAGAAATGACAAATAGAAATATACATAGTATGATCTTACATATATGTGTATGTACAGAGATATGTGTGTGTATATTCATGTTTAATTCACTCGGGGGTGTAGGGAAGAGATGAGGGGGAAGGTGAAAAAATAAAGTAAAAAGTGCACTGCAGAGAACAAAGAAAACCTAGAAGGAAGCAAAGAAAAGTTGGATAGCTTTGAAAATAATGTATAGTATTGATTATGTAAGTTTTTTGGAAATTTATTGTTTTATACTTAATCCTCTCATGTTCTGTTGTGTACATGGAATTGTTTTGTTTTATCTTTTCTCATTTTATATTTAAGTTTAAAATGAATAAATAATTTAGACCAAAAAAATAGAAAAAATAAAACCCATCTAATGCATTGCAGAGCATTTGGGTGAAACTTTCAGTCACTGAAGTACAGAGAAAGAAAGAAAATGTTTTAGGACAAGTATTTCAATAAGAAGTAAAATATAACTCAGCTTTTAGATTAGTTCAGCATAAAAACCATGCAATAAATTCATGGGGTTTTTTTCAAGTAAAATTAATAATCCAGATTACTACTCATAAACAATAGAGAGGCATTTTTCCATTTATCTTCTTGGGATTAATTAAGTATTAAAGTAAACAAATTTTAAGTTTAGTTACTACCTTTTTTCATGTAGAGAAAAAAGTTATTTTCAGTGGCACACTGCCCTAAGAAAATTTACATTAACAGCTTGGGGATTACAGGGAACTAAGGCAGGGTTGCTTGTTTGCTTAGGGTTTTTTTGTTGGTGGTTTTTTTGCTGGGAGCAGAGAGTTTGACTCCTCAGTTCAGCTCCTGGAGATGCTTTGGTGCACAGCCTCCATCAGGAAAAGTTTGCATAGATACCAAAGTTTTGAGATTAGCAGAAGAAGGAGGTCAAAGTGTGACTCAGCTGTCCAGACTCTCTGGTGCAAAGTCAAGCTGTTTGCATGGCTCCAGGGCTGCCTGACCATCTTGCCTTTTTGGCAGACAGGACAGCGTTCCAATATTGAAGCAAAAACAGAGAGACATAAGTGGAGGAGGGACCAGGGCAGAAATGGCCTTGACACACAGGGAAAGGAACTGGGGAGAAAGATGACCAACCAAATGCTTTGTGTCAGGCAGAATGTTTCTTTTCAACAAGGACTTCTTAATACAGAGCTCCAGACTTTAATATATAAAAGCAAAAGGCACTGATTGAACCAGATGCTAGAAATACACTGGGGTTAAAAAATGAACCACAAAATCAATAGCATTTCTACCTAGAAATATCAAAATACAGGAGGGAATTAGAGAAAAGGAAGTCATATTCAAAATAACTACCAAAAAGAAACATGATATCTACCTAGAAGTCAATCTACCAAAGAAACCCTAATACTTATGTAGGTACAATTGCAAAAATGTTCATTTAAAGAACTTTTAACCCTGAACCAACACTTTGTCTACAATGCCACCTTGCTGCCTCACTTATGGTCTATATAAGCAGCCCTACATTCTCTCCCTAATCTCCAGTCTCACATTACCGGATTCCTCTTAGATATCTTGAACTGTATGTTCTAAAACTCAACCTGTCCAAAAAAGAGCTTATTATCTTTACCACAAAATTTTCCCCCTTCCAAACTTCCCTGTTTACTGTTAAGGGTATCGCCATCCTCCTACTCCCAAGCTCACAATCCGCATGTCATCCTTAATTCTTCACTTGCACCCACCTCACATCTATAATTTATACTGTATATAAACCCATCCCTCCACTCTCCACTGCCATCCTGGTGCTGGCTTGTATCACCTTGCACCTAGATTGTTGCAATAGTTGCCTTCTACAACTCCTGCAAATTCTCTGAAATTTTGCCAACCCCTCCAAGGAATTTTGTGATTGCTTCCTTCAATGGAACACCTATGGCTAGGCGTTTGCTCTTTGCCTTGACTGTATCCTATGGGGAAATTTGGCAAAATTTATATCTGTCTGGCCCCTGAAATATTGATAGCCTAGAAGGATGCTTTTGGAAGGATCCAAAACAAAAAGTGCTTCCCTGGTCAGTCCTAACATCTGCTTACACTGGCCAACTTAGCTCCTTCACACAGAATGCAAATTACCAAAAAACCATCACAAATAGTAGTGAAGGAACCCATTTATCCAAGCAAAAAAGCAAGTAAAAATCAGATCACCTTTGAAGAATAGTAAGAAAACTCATAAGAGTGAATGAACTCTTTAGCAGAAAGAAATATAGAATCTCTGTTAAACCAAGAGACAGGCTCCAATCTCATCCAAAGAGAAATTCTCCCTAGGAAGTCTCCAAAGAAACATGAAGGAGCTGGTTTCCCTTACATGCCTGCAGCTTCCCAAGTCTTTTTTCATGTATCTCCGTTTTTAGGAGAGAACCTAGAACCAAAAACCATCTTATGCTTATTCCTCCCCTCACAGTTCCATGGCACATTTTCTGCATCAGCTGAATCATGCTTCCTTCTACATACACAGCAGTACACAATTCCCCAAACTCAGTTGGAAACCTGATTATATCAATAAAGCTCTTTGAAAGCAGAAATTGTTTTTTGTGTGGTCTGGGGTTGGGTTATTTTTTTTTATTTTGTTTTTTTAATCTTCAGAACTTATCCCAATTTCTGGCACTCATTAAGTACATAATTAGATATAAACATGGAACTGAGCTGAACTGAATTAAGCTAAGTAAAGATAACATGTAACTTATCAAAAGTCTAATGCAATTTGTGATTTTGCATCATGCCAATGGCACATCTTATTTACCTTAATAAGAATCACAGAGAGAAACACTGGGAATATCCTGTGCTTCCCCTGTCCACTTCCCTCATGTTTTGTGTCTCTGACCACAAAAAAGTTTGGATCCTATAACTATATACACCAGGCACCTCAACATCCTTCCTCTGTCCCCCCAAATATTCAGTGAAAGATTCTTATTCCTTCCCCATTTCATGCTTCATATCCCCTTATGTCCTCACCTTTTGGTTAGCCAACTATGTCTTCCAGGATCTGAAGAATCCATGGTTTCTACAGACTGACTCTCCCCTCAATCATATTCCAAGTGTAAGGCATTCTATTAGGTGAAGATTTTGAACTTTTCTCATCTAAAGAAGCAAATATCCTGAACCTCATAAATATAGATAACAATCACAGAATTTCAGAGTCTGAAGAGTCCTCAGAGGGTCACTGATTCAAACTTCTACTGAACAGTTCTGTCCTCTAGAGCCAAACAAATCAAAGCTAATCTCTCTTCGACATCAAATCACTTCAAAAATTAGATGATTTCCATCATGGGCATTCTAAGACTTCTTTTCTCTTAGCTAAATATCCCCAGTTACTTCAATTGATCCTCTTTGGGGTCTCCAGTTCTGTCATCAGAATGGTCACCCTTCCTCTGGAAAGGTTTTAGTTTATTAATATCCCAGCCAATATATGGCATCCAGAACTGAATACAATATTCCAAATGTGGTCTAATGAGTGCAGAGTGCACTGGGATGTACTCAGAATATGGACATATTCTGGATGAATCCCAGAATAATGGACTTCCCTTATTCTTCAGGCTATGATTCTTTCAATGCAGCCTAAGATCAAATTAGATATTTGACAGGGGACTGCTAATTCACATCAACTCATACTAAGCTTGCAATCTAGTGAAATCTCCAGATCTTTTTCATATGAAGTACTGTCTAGTTATGCCTCCTAGATAAGCAATTTTTTTTTGTAATCAGGTGAACCATTTCACATGTATCTCTATTATTATTAAATTCTGTCCATCATTCAATTTTGTCTGAATTTTTTTTTGCATCATATAGATTATATATCCAGGAACATAATCAATGAATCCAAATGAAGCTGTGATCAGTTTCTGTGCTCTTTGGACAAGAACAACAGCCTCTGAGAATTTCCTTCCGTCCACCTTTGAAGACATGTCCACCAGCATAAAAATGAGGGAGCACAAGATTTGCCTCTCAGGTAATAAGACTGATTTTCATGAGTAGTTTTTGGAGTCAGTGTGATTGTTTTATCTTTACAGCATGTATGTGTGTGTTTATGTGTGTGTGTGTGTGTAAAAGTTTGTGTATGTTGCCTTTATAGGTTTTGTGTATGTCCACATGGGTTTGTCTAAAAGTGCCCCATGGGGAGGCTTTGGTTGATATTATGGGAATCTAGCCCACACATCTCCAAGTGAAGCTTTTGATTCCTGCTTGAAGAGGGAACAGGAAAAGGAGCAACCGGGGTAACTGTCAGAGAGATGATACCAGATTATAATTATATCTAACCCCCCCCAATAAAATACTGCCTGCCTCCATTATGGAGATTGGAGTATGCCCAATCACCTAACATGGAGGCATCTTACTTCCTGTGCTCTCTTACCATGTGAGTTGGGGTAGCCTCTCTCAATTGGCTACATAACTGGAACAGGCTACATATTTTAAAAACTGCCAGACAGGGACAGTCTCTCTCTTTCTGGTGAGTTCAGGGGATAAAGATTATAAATAGTTCAGTCAGAGTACAGGTACTGTGAATTGAACTGGGAAAGAGAGATACCTTCCCCTATCTTTCTCTTTTTACCCTTGATTGAGAAACTGGAAATGGGTGTTTGTTTCTGTTTTGTTTCATTTGTCCTTCTCAGTTTTGAGGCAGCAATCCCCACAAGATCTTTGAACTCAAAATTTGGAGCCAGAATCAGAGGCAGCATGTCGCAGGCTTCCAGCCAGGCAGACCAGCCAGAGAACCTAGGACTCAAGTTCAAGGTGGGGCTTTGCACTTGGAACTTGAGACTGCTGTTCTCTGGGAAATGATCTAGGAATTAAATCTGTAAACTATGAACTAATCTAGAAACACAATCCCTTTCTCCATCCCAGAAATCAAAATGAAACAGAGACAAGAATGAAAAGTAAGTTTGTATATTTGTGATTGTAACTTGGAAGGAAATATTCATTTGTAAAAGCTTATCTGACCGTTGAGTCAGATGACAAGGACGAAACATTCTATTGTCCTATAGTCTACTCACCAGCTCTGTAACTTCATGTTTCCCTATATAGACTGTCTCTCCCTATTAAAATATAAGCTCCTTGAGAGGGACCGTTTCCTCTTTTGTATTTTTATCCTTAGCATTTATCACAGTGTCTGGAACACAATGTGTGCTTACTAAATGCTTTTTAAAATCCATCAATACTGTCTCCCCAAGATAAATCTGCTTGTTTAATGAAGTGATTCCATATATTTATGTACGTACATAATAGATGCATATTGTATGCATGCACAATTATACATTATATGCATGTATAAATGTATATACACAGACACATATATTATAGACAGATAAATGGATGGATGGAGAGAGAGAGAGAGAGAGAGAGAGAGAGAGAGAGAGAGAGAGAGAGAGAGAGAGAGAGAGAGATTAAATGAAATTTGGGTGCAGGAAACCCTAGACTTGAGGAAGCACTATCAGGTTGAAGCCATTAATAGAAAGCCTAGATACCCTCGATACCTAAGGATATCAAAGACACCTCACAGGAGGAGTGAAATGTAACACAGGAAGAGTGAAATGTAACACACCTGGAGGTCAAGCATGGGGAAAGGGAGTCAGTGTTACTCTGGTCTAAGGGACCATTATTTTCTTTTTTAATCACTATCCTTGAAAGAGAAAGAAGCACCCCAAACTCTATCCTAGGGTTTGATTTCCTTCCCACCAAATGCTAATTATATAAGAAACCATCACAAATAATGAAGTGAGCAAACAGATTCATCCAAGCAGGTAGCAAACAGAAATCAGAGAATTTATGCAGATTAGAATGTACCAGACAACACAAAGAATGAGCAAATTTTCCCACTGAGAATGATATCTCAGCTCAACCCAAAGAGAAACCTCAACCTCTCCCAAGGGGAAATTCTCAGAAGTTTCTCAGGAGGCAAGCTGGAAATCAGGGACATGTTGAAAAACCAGCTGTCCTACACATCTGCCACTTCCCAAAATTTTTTTTTTCTCTCTGGAAATTTTCTCCCAAAGAGGATCTGAAACCAGGTATTTCCTCTCCCAAAGAAAGAAGGAAAAAGATGTCTCTCCTCTGTCAAGCTCTCAACTCAACTCTAAAACTTAGGCATATAGTGTCAAGCCATTATCTTCTCCAATAATATATACGTATACATGCATATATGTGTGTGCATATGTATATGTATGTATATTATTTATGCACATATGTGTATATATATTTGTGTGCAATAACTTCATAAATAAGCAGATTTCTCTGGGTGTAAATAGCAATAAGTGATTTTTTAGACCATTTATTAAGCACTTAGTATGATCCAGATATTTGTGATAAATGCTAGGGATAAACACACACACACACACACACAACAAGAACAACAATGTACTTGCGTTTGCCTAAGTTAGCCTGAAACTAGATGTCTAGTCCCTATCTAGCACTTCTGCTTTTTGGTTTGGTTTGGTTTGGTTTGGTTTTTTTGCCAAAGGATAGATAGATAGATAGATGGATGGATGGATGGATGAATGGATGGATGGATGGATGGATGGATGGATGGATGGATGGATGGATGGGTGGGTGGGTGGGTGGGTGGATGGATGGATGGATGGATGGATGGATGGATGGATGGATGGATAGATAGATAGATAGATAGATAGATAGATAGATAGATAGATAGATAGATAGACAGACAGACAAACCGACAGACAGACAGACAGATAGACAGATAGACAGACAGACAGAGACAGCCTTTGTTAAGTGTTGTTAAGTAAGTATATACTTACTAGTACTATACTTGATAAATGCTGGGTCTGGGAATGCATATCCAAAAAAAAACCAAGACAATTTCTACTCTCAAAGGTCTTACATTCTTACAGCAGGAGACAAAATACTAAAGGAAGCTGGAAAGTGGAGGTGATAGGAGGAAAATTACAAGGGCAAGACTGATGGGGTAAAGGGACCTGAGCCCCAAAAGATGAATACCATGTCTCTGGAAGCAATCCAGCCCTAATGTGAGAAAGCCTTTCCCTATTGCAGACATGCACACAAAGACCTGAACCTTGTAATTCTTTTGATATCAGTACAGATGCAGGGGCGAGGGTCCAAGGGTTGTCTCTGGTGCCTGCCCAAGGACCATATTTGGGCAACTTCTACCTTGTCTCTTTAACAAAGCTATCTCTGTTGATACCCTAAGTTTTCTCAATACATTCCAGCAGCCCAGTACCTGGACTACTTGCATATACTAACTACTCCTTAATCCTACTCTCCCACTTCACCTAATTAGTATACTTGGCATTCTTTTCACTATCCTTTTTCTATATAAACTTTAGCTTTACTCTAGGCAGATTACAAGCTCCCTAAGGAACTTAGTTTCTATCGGCATCATAATAAACTTTGCCACTTGATTGGAAGATGGTTTGAATGTGGGAATTCATTCCAAGCAACACCACTCTGTATGCTGACAATTTGGGGGTCCTAGCACACTTAAACCATGTCAGCACCGCATCATATGGGTGGCCTAATAGGGAACCTGCCTGACCCCTACAAATCTCATCAAGACTGCTGGGGAGGAAGTTGAGCAGTTCAGAGACTGAGCTGAACAGAGAATATAGTAACATGGGTGGGCCCTCAGAAAACGGTGAGCCTCAGCAAGCAAACACCAGGGAGCAGAGCAGCTCTGGGGAAACGAGAAGTGGATCAAGCAGACTTTTCCAGATCTGGCCTTCACCCTATGAGTTCATGAGGTCAGGAGTGCATGAGTAGCATTGGCAGAAGGTACTTTCTGCAACTAGACCCTCTTGAAGAAGATGTTAAGGGCCTGGGCAATGACCTTGCTCACTGGTCAAAAGAATTGAACCTTGAGTTGTTTCTGGACAAGACCAGAGGTGAATATGAAATACATATTCAACAACCCTGCAAGTCTCCTGGGAGTCGTTCCTACTTCCCAGAAGAGAAGATCACAGAAGTGATGGGTTCTAGTTTACGTTTTAAGGGTTTATCAGTGCATACTGGAACCTTTGATGGTTTAGCATATTTTTATGCTAAAGATTTTTTTTTTTTTTACATCTTGAAGAAATATATATAGTAGCTGTCAGACACATGATATCTGCCATGTTGTATATTAACTATTCTAGAGAGAGATTTACTAATCCCTTTAGGGAAGCCCCTAGTCATGCCTAAACTTTATGAGTTTTTCTCCAAACTGCTACTCTGGAGTGGTGTTGGAATAAATTAGAGAGTGGAAAAACTTCATCTCAATCTCTTTTGGTCAGAATGTGTTTGGCATCTCAGAGCTGAGAGCGTGGCTTTCTAGGAGGGACCATGGACAGCAGCCCTATAGCACTTTAAGAATTACTTTTAAAAAATAAAATAAAATTCCTACAAACATCTCTGCAGCATAAATAACCCCCCCCCGAAAAGTGTTATTATCTTGATGTACAAATAAGAGAACGAGTTCAGAGAAAAGAAACATGTATGGTCATGTGACTGACACTAAGACCCTTGTTTTGGGGGCAGCTCGGTGGTAGAGTAAATAGAGCATGAGGCTTAGAATCAGGAAGACTTACCTTCATGATCTCAAATCTAAACTCAGACACATACTAGCTGTGTGAGCCTGGTCAAGTCACTTAACCATGTTTGCCTCAGTTCCTCATCTGTAAAATAAACTGGAGAAGGAAATGACAAACCACTCCGGTATCTCTGCCAAGAAACCCCAAATGGGGTCATGAAGAGTTAGACTTGACTGAACAACAATGCTGCCATTAACTTGAGCCCCTGCTACACAAGCTCTAAGCAGAGGTTTGACTCTTTGAGTAGAGCAAAGGTCTCATTGGCCACTTTACAGATTTCCCCCCTCTGCAGTCTCTGCTTTCATCTCCAATAATACCTCAGCCTACTCCTTCCCTGGTACAATTTGTTGACTTTTGAGTACCTATGGCAGTCAAATGCTGAATCTCTTAAGAACTGTGTCCTCTTTTCCCAATCTTTCCTAATTCAATTTTTCTTACTCTAAAGTATGGAGACAGCTCAAAAGAGAAGACAATAAGCACACCTGAAGTGTAAACTTCATGTTGCCAGCTTCCACCTGGGCTTCTGCTGTGAGCCTCATTATGCAAATGACTCTTGGAAAATGGCTTTTAAAGTTCTACCAATTCAGAATACCTGAATTTTCCAATATGTACTCATATTCTTTCTCTCTCCAAAATGACAAAACATTAACATAGATCTGCAAGAATCTCCTTGTCAGAGCCCAAATGGTTTTGCATTTTTTAATGACATCAATGCAGAAATAAAATTCAAAATAGGACAAGTGATAAGAAGACAGACTCTAGGTTATAGGAACTGCTTAACACTCACAATTGGATTATTGGTTCAGTGGCATATTGAAGTCAGCACCTTCTACCCAGACTATATTTCAGGGGATCTCCAATCTCATCCATGCAGGTGTTCTTTTCAACAGTGCAGATCTTATCTCCCTGGGAGATTCTTATCCACATCCACTCACCTTGGCTAAATGAGAAATTTTAAAAATCAAGGGAAAACAATTCCAACCTTGGCTTTCCCAAATAGATGCCTGGCAGGAAACCTAGTTAAAGACATTTATCTGCATCTTCACCTAGGAAATGGGAAAATGAGAAACGTATAATTTCACCTATAATTTAAAAAAAAAAAACTTTTAAGATTTGTATTTAAATGTTTTATCTTATTTGCTGTAAGCTGGAATTTTAACAGAAAAGAGTTTGGGATATTTTTGTTATTAGAAGACTGAATTAGTCCATCAATTCCTCTTATTGGTTGCTTAGCAACCATTCAATGCAAATTAAACAGAGCCAATCAGCAGACCTGATGGGAGGGAGAGGTTGAGTGTCTTAGAAGCTAACTGCCAGAGAAATCACTGATTGGAAAAATACTCTCATGGGGATTTTAGGCAGTGACACATTCCTATAAGGTGATTTTCTTTTTCATGTTTTACTGTTAGTAAGAAATGAAACTTGGGCAGTGGAAAAGTAAACTGAATATTTCTTCAGAAGTTATTGGTAGGAAGCCAAATATCTATCTCAGGTAATGAAAAGATCGAAGGCTAAATAGAAGCTGCTTCCAAGGGCTTTTGACCTCTAAGCTACCATGAAACCTGGAAGATTTAGAATCTATTATATATGTATGTTCATGTGTGCATTCATGTGTATGTATATGTGTATTATAAGTATATAATACATATACAAACACTCATATATGCATATGTATATAGACAAGTACCCATACATATATATGCATAAATGTATCATGTAATACATACATGTGTGTACATATACATACGATATTGTATGTCCCCACAGGCACATAGATATAATGTTATATGTCCCTATAGGTACACATACATGCACACAGAGGCTACCTAGTCTAACACTCATTAATATTATTCAGCTTTTGCTTGAAGTCTCCTAGTGAAGGGCAATCCACTGACTCTTGAGGCAGCCCATTCACTATCTACTTTTTGGATAGCTCTAATCTTTAAAAAGTTTTTCCTTAAATCAAACCTAAACTTGGCCCCTTATAGCTTCCTACTTCTGCTGACTGGATACAAACAGGGCATCTATAATCATTCTTCCATAGGCAACCTGGGTGGAATACCACCCTTGGGCTGAACCATGCTACCTGTTGAGTATGAGTGAGTGGGTACAAACTCATTTAATCTACTATATCTCACTGCCTGAATCAAACTTTACATTGTATTTAGCTCAGAAACATTGCAAGCTGCCCTGATGTTACATTTAGTAGAGTTCCCCATGCCCATTTCCATCTTTTCCATAATAAGCCTAAGTAAGTAAGATCTTTCTTTGCAGCTTACATGATAATATCTGTTGCAGAGTATGGAAAAAGCAGAGAAATCTTATACAAAAATTACCAAGATCCTCCAAATCAAGTCAGCCTATGAAGGATGTATGAAGAAAGAAATATCTCTCCTCCACATACTCTGAGATCCACTGATCCTGGCCTCTTTGATGTTCCTCACAGAACACTCCATCTCAACTCCAGATCTTTTCACTGCTTCCCATTGTCCTCCCTTCTCATCTCTACATTCTGACTATACTGACTTCCTAAGTCTCCCCTTCTGCAAGAAACCTTTCCCAGTCCTCCTCAATCTTAGTACCTTCAATTTAAGGTGATCTCCAATATCTCTATCTATTGTTGTCTTTCATTTTTGAAAAGGGTCAGTGATATCTTGGGATGATGTCTTGACTTGTACATGAATTGTATTTGAGGGAGGCAGAGATGCACCCAAGTCAGCAGCCAGCCTCACTCTCTCTTCCACAGGCATTCCCCTGACTCACTGAAGGGTTGGAGGCTCTCAGTTTTAGCCTGTTTGCCAAGACATTTTGCCAGGGTGTGGTCACTCTGCCTGCTACAGGTGCCACAGGGGAGAGCTGGGTGACAGATGAACACCAAAAGTGGATGAGCAGTCCTGCCAGGGGCTCAGCAAGCCCTCACACCAGAGGCGCTAGTCCCTACATACATACAATACATACATATGTATACATATGTACATACTCACATATATATACATGTGTATGTATGCATACAAGTATGTGTGTGCATATATGGTTATTTGCATTAGACTATAAGGTCCTTGAGAAACAGAACTGTTTTTTTGTCTTTCTCTGTATCCTCGGTGCTTACCACAATACCTGATACATAGTAGGTGCTTAATAAATGTTTATTAAGTTGACATTTACTGTGTTGTCCATAGATTTTAAATCATTGTATCAAGTCAACAATTGTCTTAAAGGATCTTTAAATATTAATTTTTTTTCATTTTAACAAAACACTTCCAAGGAAGATGGAGATGATAATGATAATGATAATGAAATCACATATGGAAATTCCCTCTTAAAGAGGGTGAATTGGTTTGATGATTTTTTTTTCCCATCCTAAAACTTTATCATGACAGAGTAATGACCCAAATTCCTTATTGAGCCAAGATATGAGATTATGCAGAGATTATGGGAAACTATGGTTTTCCCTCTACCAAAAAAAAAAAAATCAACTCTTTTAGTTCTACTTTACTGGATTGCAAGTCAGTGGACCTGGATTCAAATCCTGATTCCACTACGTGGTACCAGTGTGACCTTGAGCAAGTCTCTGGGCCTCCTTTTGCTCATCTCTAAACTGAACATCTGCAGGGTAGGGGGAGGGGAGCAAGTCTCAACTAGATAATCTCTAAACTTCCTCTTTGCTATAAATTTCTGACTATAATCTCATGATTTTTGCTTTCACCGGGGCAGTGATTATTAACCTGGGGTTTGTGAAATTATGTTCTTTTTTAAATATGCTAATAACTGTCTTTCAACATAATTGATTTCTTTTATAAGGCTAGGTACTGACCAGGCATCGTGTAGTAGGTCTTTAACCCCTAAAGCAGGGGAGACTGAGGCTGGTAAATTGCTTCATCTTGGGATTTCTGAGCTGCTGACAATTAAGCCAGTTGGGTGTCCACACTATCTGGCATATGGTGAGCCCCTCCAGGGGAAAAGGGGTGAGATAAGGGAAAGGGAAGGTATTGGGTTGCCTTAGGAGACGTCAGAAACAAAGGACATCAACCTTTCCAATGCGCTCAGCAGTGAGACTAGGCTACAAGCGGTCAGCGTATTTCACTTGGGTGAGATAAGGGAGATTCAATGTGGGAAAAAAAGCATGCCATGTATTTATTTTATACACTTAGAAACATTATCATAAGATCTATCAGCATCACTAGACTACCAAACCGGTCAATGACACACAAAAGGTTAATTAAGAACTCCTGCTTTAGAAAATTGGGTGAATCAAAAGTGACCATAGCTGAGGATCTTATCAGGCTCAACTTGCCTTGGAAAAATCTTTCCATCTGCCAGCTCTCATGATTAATGGCAAATATTCCACAGGTCCTCTAGCCAACCAAATTTACATTCTTGAAGGTCTTGAGCTAGATCTCCCACATCATTTTCTATTTTGCATCTGGAATACTCTGAAAGCTTCTAAGGGGTTTACTCTGATTTCCAAAGAGTCAAGTTCAATTTTAGAACAGGTGTGTTACTGTCTGGCACACATCTTTTTGTGACTCATAAAATGTCTCCTGTGGCCCTGGCTGCTTGGAAAATGCCAGCGAGTTATCTCAGGTGTAACATTTAACTTCTTATGGCAAAGCTTTGGTTTGATGAGTCCACGCAGGAAACTAACTTTGGAATATTATTTCCTGTTTTTATGCTTGGAAATTCAGCCTGCAAGATGAATATATATAGACACATATGCATATGTATGTGCAAACACATTACACATATGAGTTGTGCATGTGTGTGCAAGAAAACATGTGTGTATGTATTAGGTGCCATTTTTTTCATATAGATGATTCTTGGAAAATGTCCATTTAAAGGCATAATAGTCCAGATTACTTGAATTTCTCAGTAGTTCCTCATCCTTTCTGTCTCCAAATTGACATATTGTTAGAATAGATTTGAGACCATATACAACAGATAGATAGACAGACAGACAGACAGAGACAGACAGACAGACAGACAGACAGACAGACAGACAGACAGACAGACAGACAGACAGATAGATAGATAGATAGATAGATAGATAGATAGATAGATAGATAGATAGATAGATAGATAGATAGATGGACGGATAGATAGAAGAGACAAGGGGGGGATGGATGGATGGATGGATAGATAGACAGACATGCATATACAGTATTTACTATACAATAAAATTCAATGGCTCCCTATTACCTCTATGATCCAGAAAGATTCCTCCATTTGGCATTTAGAACCCTTTCCAAACTGCCTCCAATCCTCCTTTCCAGCTTCGTTGTACATTACACCCATTTCTTCAGTCCAGCCACCTGGCCTGATTACCATTTCTCACAATAAGGGATCTAGTCAGGAATGTTCTTGGTGAGGGATTCTGGGCCAGTTTAACCATCCAGGAAGTGTTGTCCTTGATGGGATCTCTGACCCAGTCTCCACTCTTCCCTCTGGGGTAGCAGGTAGAAGTGGGAAATGTTCCTTTGATTCCCTATGGAACAGTGCTTACTCTGACCTCAAACCAACTGAACACCAAGTGATACCTGTCACCCTTCCCCTCAGCATTCTCATCATAATGAAATCTTCAAAAGAGAGAATCTATGATATGGTTCCCCAGATTATCTCTTTTGCAGATTTCATTATGATGATTACATCAATCCCCAGAATATAGCAGAATTCCTTAAGTTCTGTTCATCACGACTCATAAGAGTCTCACCTAACTAACCACACAAAAATACAAGTGAATGAAGGATACCTATGAAGAAACTCAAACTCTGGACTATGTATTATGCCCATCTCTACCTAATGCAAGATATCTTCAAGACTTTATGTCATCAGTATGTAAAATAGGATTTGTATGGTATTTGTGGTCATATATGTGTGTATCCACAGTTTAGTTGAACAAAAAATGTATTAAGGACTAGGAATATAAAAATAAAGGCAAGAGTGTCCTGACTCTCCCCAAGATTATATTCTATTGAGTTTATTATCTGATGGGTAAATACAAGATAATTTAAGGAGGAAGAGAACACTAACATCCTCTAGAGTTTGAGATCTGTACTGAACCTGACATTTTAAGAGTTAGCTATGAGGGCGGAGTGTATTCCAGGTTTAAGGCAGAAGATGGAACACTGAGCTTTGAGAACAGCACCAGGGTAACTTTACCTGGAATACAGAGGTCAAGAGGGGAAGGAACATGAAGCCTTTCTACAAAGGGCAGACAGCTCTATATTTTAAAAGTCTTTCAATGCCAAGTCAAGGAGTTTACATTTTAATCTAGAGACTATACTGGGTTATCCATGAAGCAAAAAAAAAATGAACTTGCAGATTAATCACTGGAGTCTTTCCAAGCAACTAAAACATAATGATATTGTTTCCAAGTTTGATGGAAAGAGAGAAAACTAGCAAGATGGGAAAGCCAAGGTTTAGACAGAATTTATAGTTTAAAATCATTATCTGTTTAAAATGCTACTCTTAGCATGTTAGAATATGAAAAAAATAGAATCCTTACAATGGAATGTGTTGTGGTTATTACATAACAACATAATATAAGACAATATAACAACATTTAAGATGACATTTAATATATAACAGAATATAATGATTTGAAGGATATGCTATAATGTGATGTGATTATATGATATATGACATAATATGATGTGAGATAAGGTAGTAGATAATACATTTTAAATATAAACCTTATAATATAAAATATGAAAATGGAAGAATGTTTTATAACATTCACGCATATGAAATAGAAGTATAAATGACCTAAGAAAATCTTCCTTAGGTGAGAGGACTCTACTGTATCCTCTGTTTCCCATGGTTAGTTGTGCTTGACCCTCTTCTAATGGATTTTGCATAACTCTCCCTTACCAACAATAGATGGAAAGAGTGACAAATCCCTATGAAAATGAAGACCTCGTTCTCTTTGAATATCACATTAACCCCCTAGCACTGCTTCTCCATTTGTCAGCTTTTCCTGAGCTCCCTGTCTCTCTCTAGCATCCCTGACCTGCTGGTCTGATTATGAATGATCAATATGCCCATTTACCAGAGAACTCTTTGCACATCTCTAGACCCTCAGCCTTTAGTCACTCATGCAGATAATAATGGCCGTTCAAGTCACTTGCCCATAACTCCAAGCTTCATTAAGCAAAGGAGATGTCACCAAAAGTCCCTTTCACTGTCTTTTGCTGTTGCACAAGGAAAAATTGGTGCTGTTATAGAACTAGGAAGTAAATAACATGACAACGTTTTATATATTTAGTGGCATTGTATTGCACATGAATTTCTTAAGCAGTAGGGCTAGAATCCATTGACTTTTCCAGGTTAAAAATAGTAGATGCTGTCTGAGCAGACATTTGGGACAAAAATCATAACATTCATGGTGCAGATTAAGCTTTGGGGACAATATTTCAATGAAATATATCAAGGCATTAGCTGAATATGGGATGTTGCCACTCCTCCTCATTCATTACAGACCAACAAAATCTAGTGTCAGACTGATCCCAGATCCTTGGGAGCTGGATCTGCCTCATCAGGAAATCTGCATAGACTCGCAAAGAAAACCTCATGTCAGTAGAGTCAGGCATGAAATTCACTTGCTAAACAGAACCTGAATGGGTGGGAAGGTTTGGTTACTCATTATCTTACTCAGAAGTTGGTTATAGGATTCTGATATATGGGTAGAATGGAGCTGTTTAAATTTTGCTAGGACATGGCCATCCAGGATGGAGATCCCCATTCATCATCCCCTTCTGCCTCACATGAAACTCCCACTTCATATATTTGGTCTCTCTCCATTCCATTTTTCTCTAGCTGATAAGAGCCCATCCCCACTCATACCTATCCTCACCTGGATAAATTCCCTGAAAAAGCTATCAGCAATCAGTGCCTTCATTTCTTCTCTCACTCTCTCCTTATCTCTGCAGTCTGGCTTCCAATCTCATTATGCAGCTGAAACTATCTCCAAATTTACCACAGATATTTTAATTGCCAAATGTAATATTTCTTGACCTTTCTGTAGTTTTTGACTCTGTTTATCACCTTCTTCTCCTTAATGATCTGTTCTAAATTTGAGGAACACAGTTCTCTCCTGCTTCTCCCACCTGTCCAACCACTCCCTGGTCTGTGTTATTGCATCTTCTTCCAGGTCATTCCCAGTAACTATGGACACCTTTCAAGGCTTTGGTCTGGGCCCTCATCTCTTCATTCTGTCTGCTGTTTCACTTGGGATCCTCATCAGCTCCACTGGATTGAATTATCATGTCTATAGAGATGATTCTCACATCTATTTATCTAGCCCTAATCTCTTTGCTCTCTCACATTTCCAAATGTCTAATGAACATGTCAAACTGGATGTCCCTTAGACATCTTAAATGCACACATCCAAAACTGAACTCATTTTCTTTCCCTAAAAATCCTCCACACTTCTGAAATTTCCTATTACTTGTGAGAATACTACCAACACTCCTAGTGATCAAGGCTCCCTTTGGTTTGTTTGTTTAGTCATTTTCAGTTGAGTCAGATTTTTCATGATCCCATTTGGGGTTTTCTTGGCCAAGTTATTGAAGTGGTTTGCCATTTCCTTCTCCAGCTCATTTTACAAATGAAGAAACTCAGGCAAACAGTGACTTGTCCAGGGTCACAAAGCTAGTAAGTGTTCAAGGCCAGATTTGAACTCAGGAAGAGGAATCTTCCTGATTCCAGATCCAGCACTCTTTCCCATGCATCACCTAGCTGCCCAAGTTCCCAGTCATTCTCAATTCCTCACACTCTCAACACACTCCCATATCTAATCTGTTGCCAAATCCTGTTGATTTTACCTTAGAACTATTTCTCATATAGGTTCCCTTTTCTTCTCCAACACTGCCATGATGCTGATGCAGCCCCACATCACCTTCATGCCTGGAATATTGAAATATCCTCCTAGTTGAACTCCTTTCCTCAAACATCTCTCTACTCCAATCAATCCACTACTCAAGTGTCAAATTGTGCCTGCTAGAGTACAGGCTTGACTACATTACTCCACTATTATATGATCTTCTATAGCTCCCCATTACCTCCAGCCATTTATAACTTATCTCCTCCTATGTTTCCACTCTTTCCACACCTGATTCTCCTCCATGTACTCTTCTAGGCTGTAATAATAGCCTCCCATGATATTCCTAGCACATCCCTGAATCTCCCAACTTTGAGAATTTTCAATGGCTATCCCTTAAAACTGAAATTTGTTCCTACCTCATCTTTACTTCCTGGCTCCTCTGGCTTCCTTCAAGTATCAGCAAAAGTTCCATCTTCTGCAACAAGCCTTTCCCAGTCCTGCTTCACCTTAGTGTCTTCCTTCTGAGATTATCTCCAATTTATCCTTTACATATTTCGTTTGTACAGTTGTTTGCAAGTCGTCTCCTCCTAGAAAACAGGGGTTGGGTTTGGGGAAGGGTGGGGAGTGTTGAGTGTTCAGCACACACTTAATCAATGTTTGTTGACTTGATTTTGGTCAGTTTCTTTGATCACTTCTCAATGGTCTTCTTAGTGCTGCATTTTTTCCTTATCAGTCTTACTAAATAAGGGTAGTGGGTACTTTTGGGGTGTTTAAGAAATTGAGAGGATGCCTATCAATTGGAAAATGGCTAAACACTCTGTGGTATATGAGTGCAATGGAATATTATCATGCCATAAGATATGATGAGCAGCTGTTTTCAGAAAACATGGAAAGATTTATGTGAACTGATGCGTAGTGAAGTGAACAGAACCAGAACATTGTGCACAGAGCAATATTGTTTGATGAAGAACTGTGAATGACTTAGCTCTTCTCAGCAATACAATGACCCAAGACAATCCCAAAAGACTAAGGATGAAACAGACTATCCACCCTCCCAGAGAAAACACTGATATTGTTTGAATACAGACTGAAGCATGTTATTTTCTACTTTCTTTCTATTTTTTTTCTTTTGAGTCTTCTTGTACAAAATGACTAATATGGAAATGCTTCACATGATTGCACATGTATAACCCCTGTCTGATTGCTTACCATCTCAGGGAGGAGGTAGAGAAGAGAGGGAAGGATAGAATTTGGAACTAAAAAAATAATTTTTAACATTTTCAAAAAAAGTTAAATTGAGGGTAAAATAAAATATATATTTAAAAAATAAGGGCAGCTAGGTGGCACAGTGGATAGAGCACTAGACTTGGAATCAGAAAGACTCATCTTCATGAGTTCAAATTTGACCTCAAACACTTACTAGCTATGTGACCCTGGGCAAGTCATTTTACCCTGTTTGCCTTAGTTCCTCAGCTGTAAAATGGTCTGGAGAAGCAAATGGCAAACTACTCCATATCCCATCCAAGAAAACTCTAAATGGAGTCACAAAGTGTTGGACATGACTGAAATAACTCAATAACAATAAACTTATTAAATAAAGGTCTTATTGCTATAATGAGCTAATAGGAAAATGGGAAAATAACATCTCAATGCACAGGATATTCCATTTAAGTAGATCAGAAAACCAACAGTTCTTAATATAGTGCCTCGCACATGTCATTTTATTTCTTACTCATCAATTTGGGTATTTTTTCAAATATTCACCAATTCCTTTGAAACTTTAACTTTCCTAGCATTTAACTGAATATAGTAGACTCTTGTAATTATTTTCTTTCTTTTATGTTTTTAATTAATTATGTTATTTTTTCATTTTGGTCATTTTATTTTACTCATCTTTTTCCTCTTTAGGTTAGCTAATAGTTTGTCAATTTTGCGCAGCATTTCTATAGTCTGTCTTTGTTTTCAAATTTCTTTATTTCTCCTCCAATTTTCAAGATTCCTTTATTTGTACTTGTTTTATGCTTGCTAACTTATTGTATTTCACATTATATGCTTAGTTAATTGATCCTCCCTTCTATTTGGTTAATATAAATTTTCATTAACATAAATTTTCTTCTGAAAACGACATTAACCATGTCCTATAAATTTCTCAATATTCTTTCATCATTGTCATTTTAATATCATTCCACTGTTCCCTTGAGCTGGCTATTGATACAACAGAGGCCTGAGCACTGCTTCTTTTATACCGGGATGAAGTTAAGCTGTCATGTCCCAAGCAGGGCCCTGGATCCCCACTGCACGCCTCTCCCCCCACCTCCCCTTAGGGCCGTTATCTGTTGCCACATCGATGAACGCAAGAATAGCCAAACAGGATAGCTCAGGCAACTCAAAAAAGTTCTGGATAGTCCCCACCAGAATCTGGGTTTCTATTCTTATAGGTGATCATCCTTTCAGATGTATTAAATTCTTCTTGCTACCATTCAGCCCCAACCAAAGGATCCAGGAGCTCCTGACATATTGAACTCAAAATAAAGCTAGAAATGTGGACATCAGGAGGGAAAAATTTTAAAGGTGGTCAGAGATCCTGTGGGCCAGTATACATGATCTATCAGCCATACACCCCTATGTAAGGTCTCCTCTCCCCACCCCATTCTATCTCCCTTTTATCCATTGTCTCCCCACGCTAAAATGTCAGTCCCTTGAGAGTAAAGCATTTTGGAGGTTGTTGGGATTTTTTGCTTGTATTTGTATGACCTGTGCTTAGCACAGTGCCTGGTATCCAGTAAATGCTTTGTTGTTGTTCTTTTATAGTCATAACCAACTCTCCATGACCCATTTGGGGTTTTCTTGGCAGAGATACTGGAATGATTTGCTAATTCCTTCTCCAACTCATTTTACAAATAAGGAACTTAGGCAAACAAGGTTAAATGACTTGCCCAGGGTCACAGTTAGTGTCAAGGCCAGACTTGAACTCAGGAAAGTGAATCTTCCTGACTTCATGTCCAGCACTCTATCCACTGCAGTGCCACCTAGCTGTCTTGTGAAGTAAATCCTTAACAAATGCTTTATGGATCTCTAACCATGAGCAAATAGTCACAAGCAGGTCAAGGTGGGAGATGACATTTGGTGCCTGGACTCCATAGGCACTTCTCCCACTCCTTACTGGAAGGCCCTGAGAGAGAAGACTAGGGTTATAGTTCAGAAATCCATGCAAGAGAAGAAAGTTTCTCTCTTAAACATTTTAAATGGGATCAACAGTTCACTTCCCCTTATGACAGAAGTGCTTTGGTGCACATCTCCAGTACCAGGAAAGGTCAGTGGCCTTCTGAGGAGGGTTTTGGGGAAGAATTCTCTGAAGCACTTCCCCTAATTTGTTTTGCTTGACTATGCAAAGGTTTTTGTTCCTTCTTTTCCTCCTCCTTCTTCTTCTCCTTCTTCTTCATCCTCTTCTTCTCCTCACCCTCCTCTTCATCCTCCTCCTCCCCTTCATCCTCCTCCTCCTCCTGTAATGTAGTGGGAAATAGAGGTGAGCTAGTTAAAAATGAAAAAGAGAAGAGCCCTGAAGTCTTTGTTTTTTTTTTCTTTCTGAATGCACAGAAGAGAACAGAAAGAATCAGATAAGTAGGGCTGTTTAGAGAGTAACCTGTTGAATATACTATATGTTTCAAAATAAAAGCAAGCAGTGCACAATAAAGATTTACAGTTCAGGTAGATAAGACATCAGGGGACACAAGATTAGACTTTGTCATATGTTGAGGCAGATTTCAATGCCCAGTCTCAGAGTAATTTTGCCCTCAGAAGTGTAGTTTTGAAACATGAATGTCTCCTAATTATCCTCCTAGTTAGAGAAGGAAATCTCCCAAAGTGTACTGATGAAAAGTTTAACAACTGGCTCTCTGCTAGGAGGACTTTACACACACACACACACACACACACACACACACACACACACCTATGTATGTGTGTGTGTATGTGTGTGTGTGTGTGTATATATATATATATATATATATATATATAAGACTTGTTTAACAAAGCAATAGAAGGGCCTGGCATGCTGTGGTCCATGGGGTTACAAAGAATAAGACATTACTGCACAACTAAACAACAACAATTATCTATCTACACACATGTGTATGTACCTGTGTTTGTGCATATTTGTGTGTATGTGTGTGTGTATACATAGACACACAGACATGCCACACACACCCCCCTCCTGCTCTCCATAGCTGGAGAAATTTTAGTCTCACTTTAGAGATGCAGAATGGGGTTTTCCAGATCCCAAGTCAGATATCTATCTAGTGACTAGATGGTTCATCCACATATTTATTATATGCATGGTGAGATAATATGTTGAGGAGCTGTCTAAATGACTTAAAAACATGTGTAAGCTCTAAAACACTACAGTATATCCATGTAGATAAGCCTATACAGCACTTTTCATTAAGATGAAAACACATGGTAGGTGGTTCAGTCAGCCCTGGAGTCAGGAAGACCTGAGTTCAAATCTAGCCTCAGACACTTGACACTGACTAGGTGTGACCCTGGGCAAGATATTTAACCCTGAATGCCTCATCAAAAGGAAAAAAAAACAAGATAGGTACACAGTAAACTTTGTTTTTTGAAGTTGAACATTTATTAAATAATCAATCTCAAACAACATTACTCTGCCCAACAAATTTAAGAAACTTAAACTTAATTTTTAAAATTAAAAACTCAGCTTTACCCTCCCACAATAAAAATGTAAACTTTCAAAATGAGGCACAAAATATTCAGATGTGCCTAGACCCACCTGATATTCCCTGTGTCAACGGGTGCCTATGGCAATGAGTTCCTATACTTCTGGCTCTTTCTTCACTTTTAATATGTAGTCTGTGCGGCAGTCCTGTGACAAGGTTAGTGTTTCCATTAGGGATTCAACTTCTCCTTTAAATAAAATGATGACAGTTGCAGGAAAATTAATTTAGTAAAAAGAAACTTGAAAGCAAAGAACAGCCAACTGATTGGATGTGTCATTCTGCTAGGGGATTTAATTCAAGAAGAATCCATGTGTCATTCTGAGTCCAGTGTAAAGTAATGGAGCTTGTCTATTTGAAATAAATGGTGGCCTCACTCCAGTTTGGATGAAAAACCAATTGTCCACATTATAGTTCCCAAAATTACAGGCCTTCAAAATCTGGTTTCCACCTTCCCATCAACTTTTTAATTTTTTTCTCTGAATTTAACAAATACCCCTAAAAGAACATCTCCAAATAGAGTAAAATAGAAAAAAAAAGAATCATATGTGAAACTATGAATTTTAGTATTTATAAATTGCTTTTCCAGGAAAGTATATAATAAGGTCAATATATTTTCAAAGCTATCCTATTTTTCTGTGTTTCCCTCTCAAGTTGTTTCCATTATCTTCTGTATATTTTTAAATGCTTCAATGACCTTGTTCTTTTCTCCTTTACTTTTGGCGGTACTGTTGTCTGTTCACCTCTTGCCCACAAATAGTCTCCCAAATCTAAACTGAAAGATCCAGTGTTTATAACAAAAGATAATAGTTAAACTAAACAAATCCATGTATTTTCCATGTCCAAAAATTTGTCATGTCCAAAAATGCAAAAATATTCCCTCATGCCTCTGTCAGGAGGTGGATAACATGCTTCCTCATCAGTCCTCTGGAGTCATAGGTTGTTAACTGTACTCAACAGAGTTCTAAAATTTTTCAAAGCTACTGTAAGGAAAAGTAATGAATGACGCTACTATCACTATCATTATATAAATTGCTATATAAGTTTTTCCCACTTCACCCTGTATCAATTCAATAAGTCTTCCAGGTTTCTCTAAAACCATCCCTTTCACTATTTCTTTTAGTACAATAATATCCCTTTACATTCAGGTACTATAATTTGTTCAACCATTTCCCAATCATTTCATTTCCAGCTCTTTGCCTACAATAAAAAAGAAATTTTAAAATGTTTTTAACATAACATTTTTTTCTTCTTTCTTTGTTATATTTGGGACATGAGACTGGTAGTGGTATCCCTAGGTCAAAGGGTATCCACATGTCAGGGTGCTTACTGATACATTATCATCTTAACCAATCTGAAAAGAATGAGGTGGAAACTCAAGAGCTATTTTAATTTGTATTTGGAATTTTTTTTAGTATAGCTAGGGATTGATTGGGTTTCTTCCTCTGAGAACTGTTTGTATATATCTTTTGGCCATTTATCTATTGGAAAATGGCCCCATGATCTTGTCACAGGGATGCTATATTTATTCCTCCTATTGTAGCCAAACATCTGGAAAAAGCCTTTATATTCTTTGCCTCCAATTTTTTCCTCCCACTCAGTTCTCAGCTCCTTGAAATCTCACTTCCAACATTATCATTCAACTGAAATTTCTCTCTCCAGGGTTACAAATGGAGTAATTTTATATCCAATGGTCTTTTCTAAATTCTCATCCATCTTGATTTCTTTCAGTCTCTTGACACTTTTGGCCACTGTCTCTTTCTGGATATTCTGGCCTTCCAAAATTTTTGCACCATTACTCTCCCTTGGTTGTTTTTATCTGATTAATATATACTCAGTATACTTTGAAGGTTCATCATTCATATCCCACCCCAAAGAACTGGTATATTCACAAGGCTTTGTCCTAAGTCTTTTGTCTCACTACACCCTCTATCTTAGAGATTTCATCAACTCATAAGGGTTTAGTTATCTTATCTTTGCAATAATTCTGAGATTTATTTGTCTTCTCCTGAACTCTAGACTTGTATCACCTATTGCCTCTTAAATATCTCAACATCTGCTTACCACAGACATTTCAAACTCAATATGTCCCAACCAGAACTTATTATCTAACTTCCTAAGCATGCCTCCCTTTTTTTCAAACTTCCCTGTTTCTTTTGAGGGGACTACCATTCTTGTAGTCAATTAGTTTTGCAGCCTCAGAATTAAGAGTCATTCCTAGCCTCTCTCTCTCTCTCTCTCTCTCTCTCTCTCTCTCTCTCTCTCTCTCTCTCTCTCACTCTCACTCTCTCTCTCTCTCTCTCTCTCACTCTCTCTCTCTCTCTCTCACTCTCCCCACCCAACTTATAGCCAGCAAGTTTCCAAGTCAATTCTACCTCTATGACATATTTTACATACCTCTTCCCTGTATTCACCCAGCAACAACCCTACTTCAGCTAACACCTTGGTCATCTTTTTGCTGGACTACTCCAATAGCTTCCTAATTGGATTGCTGGGTTTTAGTTTCTTTCCTCTGCAAAGCAATCTCCACAAATTTGCCAAAATAATCTTCCTAAAACATAAATCTGTCTGTCATTCCCTTAGTTAAGAACTTTCATAGCTCCCTATAGTTTTCAAGTTATTGGGGGGGGGGGGGAGAAGAAAGACTCCTTGCATTTATAGCCTTTACAATGTATCTCTAGCTTACTATCAAAGCTAATTTCGCATCAGTGTCCTTCAAGCACCCTTACATTCCAGCCAAGGTCTATATGAGGAATCCTGATGTCAGCATTTCATTTCTGCACAATGTACATTTGCACAAGTATCTGCCAAGGCTGGAATGCATATCCTCCTCTCTACCTCTTAGAATCCTTAGCTTCCTTCGAGACTTAGCTTCTGTAGACAACACCTACAGAAACTCTTCTTGTGTCTCTTATATGCTCCCCCATAAGTACATATGGATGTCAGGGGAAAGTGGATTTAATCTGAAAAAACTCATGTGACAAAGGGGTAACACAGCTCATGATTGTTGGAAGTCTTGTTCTCCCATTCATGGGATGCTCAATAACTTCCCTTTAAACGTTTTTTGTCTTAGGCTCCCAGTGGAAATACTGCCACCAATTATTTGGGAGATACCAAATCAGAGATCCTTCATTCAAGTGAGCCTCTGACTATCCCAGCAAAGAACTTCTCTTTTCACCAGTGAATTTTATGTTCATTTGACAGAAAATGGTGGTTTTGAGAGTAGCTCAGTCATTTTAGCTTATTTATTCATCATAGATAATTATCATTCTTTCTTTTATTAAATATGGCTTATTTCCAGATCCTTGCACATAGAAAATATGTAGACAACATAAACGATATACATCCATATAGTAAAGGATGCATGATCCTATCAATGAGAGTATGATTATTAACAGTCACATCAATGGTCTTTTCATCCTGTGTAATTCATGCACATGTCTTCTTACAAAGCCTGTATTGAGAATTTACCAGTGTCCTAGAGGTCCTGACAGTGTGGAGACAACTTCTAATGGTGCAGATTGACAACTTTTCTGAAACTTAAAATCTCAAGTTGCCTGGGGCACTAAGAGGTTAAATGACATCTACATGGTCACACAGTTAATAATTGTCAGAAGTAGACCTTTACCTTAGGGTAGCTAGATGGTGCAATGGATAGAGTATTGGGCCTGAAGTGAAGAATCTTGTCTTCCTGAGTTCAACTCTGGCCTCAGACACTTTTGAACTGTGTGACCCTGGACAAGTCTCTTAACCCTGTTTGCCTCAGTTCTTTGTCTATAAAATAGAAAGTGGAAAACCACTCCAGTGTCTTTGCCAAGAAAACCCCCAAATGGGGTCACAGAGAGTCAAGTATGACTGAACAACGACAAAAGACCTTTACCCAGGTCTATCTGACATCTTGCATGTTGAATTGAGATACGTGTGTATATGTGTATATGCATGTGTGTATATATACAGATATATGCATATATCTGTATATGATATACACATCTATTTCCAAGGATATATGCATACACACTAAATTAAATTAATTGTACATATTTAATTTATCTACAATATATAATAGTTCTTTAACAAGAATATTAACTGGCTGTTGCATAATTTTCAAATGACATGCATTATCTTATCATCACGGTCCATGAGCTGGTAGGATAGGTATTATTTCTCTTTTACAAATCAAAAACTGACCCCAAAGAGTTTTGTGACTTGCCCTGAAAGATAGTTGATAACAGCATGGAACCAGAACCCGATCTTGATTTCTCTTTTCACACTAGCTTCCATCCATTCACAGTTATGTGATCATCATTTTAGGGGAAAAAATACATGTCTTGAAAAAAGCATAATTAAAACTTTGCCCTGTTTAAAACTGGTTTCATTTTGCTCAAATGGTCCCACCTATGTAAGACTGCAACTATAAATGTGAAAAAGAACCCATCAGCTCTTTTTCACTCTGTGACAAAAGAAATAGGATGTGATGAAAGCATGAGGGTGTTGGCAGTGGAGAATTTTCTGAAAGAAAAACTCAAAATCCAAAACAAAGACATCAACGCAATGTACTGGCGAATCCCAGAAACTCAAGCCAAAAATAAAAAAAAAACCTATAGTCATGTTGCAGGGCTGAGGAGGACAGAAGCTTGTAAATTATGCTGTGTACGTATATATTTTGTGCCAAGATGTAGCACTGAAGTCAAGGAATCAAAGAGATGTATTGTAACCTTGATCCAAGTTTAGGCATGAAGCGACTCTTTTCA
This sequence comes from Notamacropus eugenii, assembly GCF_028372415.1. NCBI lineage: Eukaryota > Metazoa > Chordata > Mammalia > Diprotodontia > Macropodidae > Notamacropus > Notamacropus eugenii. The sequence goes on from NC_092878.1 coordinate 147,528,865, forward strand.
CCTCAGCAGCAGGAGTAGTCTAATTCTGGTCTGACTAGACAAAAGTATTAACAGCAGGGCACTGATGCTTAGCTCTGTCATGCAAATTCAGTCTTGAACAGGAGAAGACCCCATTGTCCAAGTCGTTTAATGGAACAGAAGGTCAGTGACTGAAACAAGAGCAGTTGAAGAATTACAGTGAAAGAAGGAGAAAAGGCTTTGGGGTGGAAGGAGGGGAATGCAGAAATGATTCCAGAAAAGGAGAAATGGTGAGGCCAACAACATCCTTTAACACTTTAAAAGAGTGTTTAGCTTAGGTCAGGAGCACCCCAGCACCTCCTGAACCTAATGGACTTGGAAATGTTGTTTCAGAATTAATCAAGTCATTTAAAATCATAGCTGTAGTTCCCATTCACTACTCGTGTGCATAAATGTGCTGATCCCGATACTAATCCATGTCGGGTGACTTGAGCAATATATCACCATAATTGCCATTTTAGGGCAGCAAATTGGAGCTAAAATAACCAGATGCAAAAGAGATGGTCGGATCATACTCACAAGATGGATCTCCAAAGTTCAAGGAGAGTTCAAGCATGGAAGAGGCAATAGAAAGGGGTCAAGTGTAAGGGGATTGTTCATGTTCAAGAGGAATTAACTTTACAAATATATTGTTTCTGAGGTGGTAATTGTCCCATCTCACAGCCATTCATACCTCATTTACTCATTGCCTTCTACTTAGCCATTTAATGAAATGAATTTTATTTTGACAAAATATTTCTTTTCAAAACTGCAGTTAATTTACAAAGATGTTTCTCTCTCCTTTAGATAATCCTTTTTAAAAGTAAAGAGACTGAATTTAAAAAATCGGGGGCCTCCTGCACATAAGTCATCGGGTTGTGTGCATCCACTAACTACAAAACATGTCAATTTCAGGGAAACATAATGATTTTTTCTAGATTGGTCTACTAGGTTATCAGGTTGATTGGTCAAACAGACTATGAAATGATAATCAATCATACAGAAAGTTTTCATGCTTCCCATGGGGGTTGAGTTAGAGGATAGCTGAAGTATTTCCAAGTCTGATACTCCATGATTCTTTCGGTCATTATACCAAGACCTCACTGTGGCACTGAGGTGATCATGAGTTCACAAAAGTTATACCATTCACACTGTCATCTTCTACCAAGTTGGAAAGGTTTCAAGCATGGGACAGCCAACAGATTCTGTTTGCTGCCCATGTATGTCTGTCCAGCATCAAATGTTGACCTAAATAAGCATTTTATTTTGGTTTTTTAACCCTAGAACCTGGGAAAGGATAGAAAAGAATTCTCAGTCCTGTGAGACAATCTTTTGCTTGCTTCAGTGAAGTTGGCAGGTTGGCAAAGGGACAGGGAGAGGGGACAGAAGTTGCTAAGATTCATACCATTGTTAGACTTCTTAGAAACATTAATTAAATTGTTGGTGTTTTAATGGGCAAATGGTTCAAGTACCAGGTTTCTCTACTAGGATAGCTGCCCACATCTATATTCATTTCCTTCTCTTTGACTACAATTCAGAAGACAGAAAGACTTCACAGCTAAATAGGATGGTTAGCAGTCTTCACAGAGGTGCAAATAAAGGCACTGAAGAACTTTGTTTTATCATAAGGCCAAAAGTAACAAGTTTTCATGAGTAATTTGGCTATTTTGTACTATATATCTCCTTATTTTGGGTCTGGACTTGTGATTTCTTCGATATGGAGAAATCTGGTATGGAAACTTCCTCATCAATGCAGATCAACAGTCTCCGGAAGTTGTCTGGGTCACTGAGAGGCTAAGTGATTTGCCCAAGGTCTCACAGTCAGAATATGTTAGAGACCAGCTTTGTACACTTTTCTTCTTGACTTGTAGGTCCATCCTCTGACCACTTTACCATGTAACTCTCTGTTTAATAATATGCAAAAGCAAACAAGCCACCATGAAAATATTTGCACCATATATGCTGCCGTCTATTGTGGAGGATGACATGGAGAAATTGTATGAAATCTTCCATTGTGATTCTAGATAGAGGTACAGACAGTGTCCCCACAGTCTTTAATAACTTAAATAGTTTAAACAGCTATTAATAGCTTAAATAATAACTTAAAAGCTTTAATAGCTTAAATCTACACCAAAACATTTGGGACATACTGAATCCTTATGTATGTGTGTAGAGACACAGAGATGACAGGTAAATCATTACAGAAAAAGATAAGAAAAGACAACGAGTAAGTCCTAACTAAAATCCCCCCTCCTACCGAAAGGCTTTCCTTTTATTTTGTTCAGTCATTTCAGTTGTGTCCGATTGTTGGGGACCCCATTGGAGGTTTTCTTGGCAAAGAAACCACTACAGTGCCTTGCCATTTCCTTCTCCAGCTCAATTTATAGATGAGGAAACTGAGGCAAACAGGGTTAAGTGATTTGCCCAGGATCACACAACTAGGAAGTGTCTGAGGTCAGATTTTTGAACTCAGGAAGATGAGTTTTCCCCACTCCAAGCACAGCACTCTACCTATTACACCACCTAGCTGCCTAATCCCTTTAGGCAGCTTTCCCTGATCCCTTTTAATTCCAATGCTTTCACTGCTTTAATTATTTCTTATTTTTCTTTATTATTCATTGTGTCCTTTGTTATATTGATATAGCTTGCTTTATATGTATTTGTTTGCATGCTATCTCCCCATTATATTGCAAGCTCCTTGAGGGCAGGGATTGTCTTTTGCCTCTTTTTGTATCTCCAGCATTTAGTACAGTGCCTGGCATATTTAAAGTGCTTAATAAATGTTTATTGAATGAATATTGAATGAATAAATGATGCATGAATAGCAGAATCAATAAAAAAAAAACAACACACACAAGTCCCTAATGTTGTGTATGGAAAGGACAATTTTTAAAAGAAAGTGAATACTGCATAATGATAATGATCAAGCTTTTCCACAAAGAAGAGAAAAATTTTACCTCCTTCCCTTCTTTGCAGAGATGAGGCACTATGGATGTGTAACATTGCTTGTTCTGTCAGATTCAATTGATGTGTTGGTCAGTTTTACGGAACTTTTTTTCCTTTATGTGTGTTATTTCATGTTACAAGGGATGAATCATTGATTAGGGAAGGGAAGAATTACACATGCAACTATAAGAGTGATACCAAAACAAATGAATTAAAATTAAAAATTAATAGAAAAAGAAAATGAGTCCACTGAGAGCTTAGTATAAGTCCCAGGATCAACTATATTAAACCAATAGCATTTGTAGATGAAACTGGAAATAAAACAAAACACTATAAAATATGAATTGTTGAGATAAATATTATCATCACTGTTATCTCATTCTTAACTTTTATTATGGTGTTCAGGTGTAAATAGTCCAAAGATACATCACGATTCTTTTATTGTTGTTCTATACTTAATATTCTGCTATTGAGCAGGTGAATAAAATGACTTCTTTTTGTAACTATAATGTAATTGAGATGTAAGCTAATTTGTAGTATCAATGAAATCACTTTCAGGACAAACCAGTAGGAGATAGGATTACAGGGATGATATGGACCTCATCTTGTTGCAACATTGTTTTTATGTCTTCCCTAGCTCTCTATATTTTTAAAGCTTTTCATTTCATGGGGTTTGGAGATTATGAGCTTTCAATATAGTGATACACTGAAAATGTAATCTTTAAATTTTTATACATAAATGATATGTCTAACGATGGAGTTTATTTCTTGAATTCTCATGGATATTTGGGGATTCCTATTTGTAGTACAAGAATTTGTCATGTGTTAGTTTTTAAAGTTTTTGGTGTAAAATTGTAACCATGTGATCATATCTTTCTAAGTATCTGGTAATTGCTAAATTTTGACAACCTGGAGTCATATGTAGCACAGTTTTCATTCTTCTTCATTGCATAATCTGAATCAGTCAATAAATCCTTTAAGCATAACCTTTATAATTTCTGATGGTAGTAACCTGAAACTGAATTGCCATCATAAAACCTGGCAGTGCTATAAACAAATATGCTTGATTCAGTCATTTGCTGAATACTTCTTTGTCAACATATCATTAGTTAAGAGAGCATGGATATTGCCCATGATTTTACTCTTCATTCCTAGAAATAAACCACTTTTGGTTACCTTTGAAGAGGACAATACCTTACACCTGTGGTCAACCTATTCTATTACTTAGGGGAGTGAGGGTTGTTTGTTGCATTAGTAAGTCTGCTACTTATTTGTCATTTGCTCCCAGAATACCTGTTGATGTTGTTTTTGTAGATTAAGTACTGGAGTGTGTGGAGTGTTCAGGAAGCACTAACATCTCTGGTCTGATAGTTTGTCAAACCCTTTTCAAGATTACTCATTCACTTTTGGTATCCACTTGATTTACCCAAACTTTTACCTGTGTCTCCTAGAAGCTGTAGCATGCACAGCTGCCCCACCCTAGTAAAACCTTCTTGGCAGATGAATTAAACCAGGTTGGGGGAAACTGACAAACCTCAAACCTGTCAGTGAGTTAGAGAGGGTGTCTGCCCCAAGTATGTGAAGACAGAATGGGTGAATGAGAACAATTTATTCCAACAGCTGTGAAAGTGGCAGGAACAGGCACTGTGCAGCACTTAGAGCTTGGTCAGACATTGAATATGCCAACGTCATCCACTGCATCCCAGACCATTGCCAGTTATCTTGACTTTTGTCTCGCTGCTGGACTTTGATGGTTCTTACAGAGAGAGTGAAATTGATGACTTTGTGCAATTCTGCTTCATTTCACACACAAGCTGAGACATCAACCTCTGATGCCATTGGTCCTCTTTAAAGATGAAGGATTAACAGGAGGAAGTAATAACCTTGTAATAGATTCCTTGAGTGGTGAACCCTGTTTTGTTATTGTAATGATTCTTCTGACAAGGCTTATACTGACTGCCTTATAGGATACCCTAAATTGCTAAAGACCCTGAGAGTTAAACTTCTTTTCATCTCAAGAAGAGCGAGCAATTGCTGTGTGTGTTCGTCCTTCATTGCCGAAGAAGACCATGCCATCAGAGAAATAATGACATGACTTGCACTTGACTTTGTTTTGAGTGAGGGAACAATTGCTAGTCAGAGACTGAAGGATAGAGTTTTCTACTAGAGTGGCTCCTGAGAGAGAAGAGAGGAAGAAGGAGGAGCAGATGCTTGTGACAGTAGTGGAAGCTAATCATAACAATGATAACTTGTATAATGATTTATATAGTGTTTTAAGGTTTGCAAAGTACTTTGCACATTTCTTATTTTATCTCCACAACTCTGAGAATTGGGTACTATTATTGTACCCATTTTACAGATAAAGAAATTGAGGCAGAGTTGAAGTGATTGACTTGTGGCAGGTCACTTAAGTGTCTAAGGTTGCATGTAAAGTCATTTCTTTCTGGTTCCAGGTCCAGCAATCTGTCCACTATGCTGTCTAGGCACTATTAGGTAGATACCAGAGGGCAGATTTTGGCAATTTTCTTCCCCAAAGCCATTTCTCTGGGAAGGCGAGAGAGGCAAAAATGCATGGTTAAGCAGCAAAGTATACCATTGGCTTGATTTGGTTCATTTTTTTAAATCACAATTGTTTCCTTGGGTGGCTGGAGTGCTAAGACAAAAAAGAAAAGATAGATGTTGTAGAACTGGAGGATCTGGCCATTCTTATCCTCTTCCCCTATCTTAATTCTTCTGGCTATGATTGGAACCCATTGTAAGTGTCTTTTATTCTGCTAAAGACTTCATCTAACTCATCTAGTCTTATTTCTCATAAACACCTGCGGCTGATGTTTTCCTTTGCATCACCTTCCATCCCTTTGACAGTGACAAGGCACTGGACATTGAGATTCAAGCCCTTGTTAAGAAAGGTTATTATCTCCTGTGACCTGTGGCTCCCAGATGCTTTATTTGAGCCACCAGACTTAGAGTGATCTATCACACCAGACTCAGAATCACAACTGGTACACATAGTGCAGTCCTCTAGATGAGTCTGTTTGTGGATAACATTGTGCTGCCTGAATCAAAGGATGCCTAGGAAGTCACAGATAATACTTAAGAGGCAGAATTTGAATTCAGTTTATTATTCAGCTACAGGGGAAACGAGCAGAGCTGACTTCTTATGACATACACCTTAGATGGCCACTCTGAGCAGACAATGGATTGAGTAGAGAAATGAACAGCAGGAGAGCAAACTGGGTTGCCTTTGGGAAACTGTGATTTTAATAGACACCCCCCCCCCCGAAGCTTCTCCATGAAACAAAGACTTATCTTTTTAACAACTATATTCTTCCAATGATGTTTGTGAGTGAGGTGATAGAATGGCCTTTCAATAATTAAAGATGTGTCATGCAAAGGGTGACACGAAGGGATATGTAGAAGATGTAAACAGGCAAAGTATTGTCCCAGAGATGTGTAACTGACTGGTGGAAGAAGGGGTACCTTTCAAATGTGAGCAATTTTGCTAATGGAACGGAACAGAAACACAACAATTGTGAGGGGGAGAAAAGGCACCAATTTAGAATTAAGATGACTGGCCAAAGTGCCCTGTTTCCCCAACATCTAATCTGCATATGAGTGGCATAAGAGGTTTGAAGCTGATAACTAGGAAATCCAGATCCCTATTCTCATTGGGTGACTACAGGGCAAATGTATATTGCTTAATTAGTTTGGAGGTAGAGAAAAATGAGGATTTTGGTATATCAACTTGAGTTAAAGGTGAATCATCTCTCTGAAAAGACTCTACTTTGAAGTAGTAAGATAGCTTAAGGTTCAGAGGGATCTCAAAACTCAGAACTCAGAACTCAGAAGAGCAGAGTTCAGGGAAGAACCAATCTCAGAAGTAACCCCCAGTGAGGTCTGAGAAGAGACTTCAGTTTATATACTGATGAAACAAAGAAACAGATACCTACTGCTAGAGGAAGAAGTGTTTTCCCTTCACTGTCACCCCATACCTGACCAACAGAAATCTATCAGAGTTCAGTAGATGGAATTGACTTGAAAAAGCTTTGCAGATCTCAGACTTACGGTTTCTGTTTTTGCTGAAGAGTGTAACACAACCTCAGAACCAAACCAAGGAAGAAATCCCAGAAAAGCCATATAAAGAACTAGGAGGGAGGAGGAGAAGAGAATGGGTGATCATCAATTGGAGAATCATCAAAAAAAACCATGGCATATGAATGGAATAGAACTGGAGATGGACTAGGACGTGATGTGAGACTCCGGTCCTTTTAGGCTAAGGTCTTATCACATTCTCACTTTGAGTGATATACACCCATTCAATGAATAGGCTTCTATAAGTAGTTACTCAAGGGATGGTCCCTTTAATCAAAAAAAAAAAAAAAAGTCAAAGTGAGAGGAGAAAACCCTCAGGGTTCCCGAGTAAAAGAGAAACAGTTAATATTTAGTATTTACAAATACTGTTAGTCCAGGGGATGTTGTTTTCAGATTCAATATAACTTTTGATTTGTTTCATTAACTGAGGAAAAGCAGGAACCCAAGCTTTATAGACAGGAATTGACTTCCTTCCCACCAAATACCAGTTCCACAATGAACATACATAGCAAATAAGAAAGAAGCCCATTAATCCTAATTGAACAGCAAAAAGGAAAAAAAACCCTCAAAGGAAGGGCACGTATAAGAATAGGTGCTACACAATAAAGAGTGAATGAGCTGTCCTGTTGGCAGTGAGGTAATTCAGCTGAAGCAAGAGTTCAAGATCTCAGCCAAGAGAAAATTCCCCAAGTCTCTAATGTAACAAGCTGGGGATATGGACAGGATAACCGTGGCAAAGGCACAGGGCATTGATCTTCATCACTAGGACAGATTCTCTTACCAATGGGTTTTGGTTACAGTTGCTGTCAAGAAAAGCAGCTTTGAAGAACTTAGGAAGTCTCCTCAGTGCAATCATCAGTCACAATTCAAGAGGGCTGATGAGAAAACATGCTGCTCATCTTCCGACAGAGGAGTAATGAACTCAAGGTAAAGAATGAGACATACATTTGGGGATTTGGTCATCATATTAATTTGTTTTTCTTGACCATGTTTATTTATTAATAAAGATTATGAGTATTTTTATTTTCTTTTTAATTGAGAGAAGACAAGAGAACATAGTAATTTTGTTTCCAAAAAAGTGAAAGAAAAGAGGGTTATTGAAGAACTTTTTAAATGCATAGAAGAGAATTGAAGAAAATTCAGGAAACACCAAGAAGCAGGATAAATTATAAATTTATAAAGTATATACAATATATATATATAACTATATACAAATAATATCATTATAAGTTTATAATTATAATTATAATACATATGTATATTTTCTTAAATAATATTTGCCAAATCTTTCTAATCCAAGAAATAATCTTATCTACCAGTGGGCTACAATCACTAGAATCTGCTAGTTTATGAAAGTCTGTTCAATTCAGGGATAAGCTAATGTAAAGGGGATATTTTCTAAAGAGAAATTTTAAAAAGTCACAATAAGTCTTACTGAGAAGCAGCATAATCTAGGATAGATCCCTGAGTTCAAGGTCAGGAAAGACTTGCATATAAGTCCTGCTTTGACACATACTGATGATGTAACACTGTAAGAATCACTCCTCACTGTTCTGTATAACTCTCTAACGTGTAAATTGCAGAGTACTCTTGAATCAGTGGAAGAAGTTTTATCATTGGGCATTCCCAATGAAATCAGTGTTCTGGATTTGCAAAAAAAAAAAAAAAAATCTGATTACTCTTCCCTAAACCGCATTTTTAGGTCGTTTTTAGGACTATCAACAAACGTGTGAAAATTTCAGAGGGACTTGGAATGTTTGCGAAGAACTTTGCCACAATTAGAATTAGCCAAATCTGTAATGAGCTGGAGGTCTTTAAGAGAGAATACTTGTTGGGTTAGAAGGGATTTGTGTACAGGTACTAGTTGGATAGAGTGTCTTCTAAGACTAAAATTTTGTAATCTCTAAAATAAATGATTGGTTATCCAAATGGATCAGACAGCAAGGTGGTACAGTAGATTGAGTGCCAAGTCTGGAGTCAGGAAGACTCATATTTCTGAGTTCAAATACACTCATTTAACTCTGTTTAACTCAGTTTCCTTATCTGTAAAATGGACTAGAGAAGGAAATGACAAACCACTCCAGCAACACCAAACGGGATCACAAAGAGTTGGACATGACTGAAAATGACTGACAACAATTCCAAATGGATCTTTTTGCTTAACTCTCCAAGAAAAGAATGGTAGCTAAAACAATGAGTGGAAAATTCAGAAAAGTTCACTTTTGGTCAAAGGATATTAATTTTAATTGATTAATTAAATTAAGATTAAAATATTAATATTATAACTGTCTCAAAAGGATGCCTGAGGAACAAGCAAGTTTTCATTAATTGTGTATGTTTGACTTGGTTGGTTGTTGTCCTTCATTCTTGAAGAGGACCAAAATGACATCACTATGTTAGAGTCAAGTTACAGCGTCTGACTGTGACTGATGGGACCAATACAAGCTTGGAATTCTCTACCACGGGTTGGGCACAAATAGTCCATGTGAACATTTGGTTGGATTGCCTAAATTTAGAAATTTAGGTTGGATTAAATGACCTCTGAGATCACTTCCAGCTCTGAGTTTCTGTAATTCTTTCAAATGCCTGGGTTAAGATGGGGGGGAGAGAGGTAGGAGGGTCATCAGCTTATCCCCTGGATAACAGTTTGATATTTATAAATGAGTCTTTTTATAGCTGTTTTAATTGCATCAGGATTTATTGGGGTGAAGGAGCGCCTGATCGAAGACATTGATATTGGTTTACGCAGTTCAAGTTTGTGGAGGGATTATTTCGAATGGAGGCAAAATTCGGCTTATGTACCAAAAGAGACATACCCCTCAGAGGACATCATGACATTATGATTGGGATTGAGGCACAAAATGACATGCTTTTGACAAGGCACAAACAGCTGTTTCACATCGTGTACAGAAGTTTTATTTGGCTGGCTTTGTCTCCTTCTTCCCTTTGGGGAAGATCACTTCACGTTCAATGCCAAAGCAAGCTCCCTCATGACATTCTGAAATACTTGTCCTACTTTAGCAGAAGCAGAGTCAGCAACTCATGGCCATATTCACTTCCTCTTTTCCATCCTTTTCCACAGAGTATCAAAAATGACTTCCAAGTTCAAAGAATCTTATTTGCAGGTCCTCTGCTTTGGGTTGGTGGAAGAAGATGTATTTGTTGAAAGGAAAGAAAAAACAAGTCTCAAAAAGGATAGAGGGATCAAAATAATTTGATTAAGCCAGAGACTAAAAAGTAAAGGAAGTTTGGAATTCTACTTCTACCACCAAATCAAAATTCAGTGTTTAAATGAGCCTCATTCCCTATAATTCCATCTGCCTCCCACCTCTGCACATTACACACATAATCAGGGCCATGCGTGCCCTATTAAATGCCTACCAGAGGGTGATTTAAGGCTGGTGTGAAATTAGTACCAAACATAAACATAACTCCAATCTGTAACATGCAACATCCCAGAGCCCAGGAGACTTTTGTTTTTAAGATGTTATTATTACACTCTCTGAATCCCCTAATTACCATTAAGGTGGTTCTATCGAGATTGTGTAATGTAGATGGATTAACTTTGTATATCTGTTCATTAAAATTGACTAAGCACCCACTAGATGAATGGTACTGCAATAGACAAGAGTATGCTAAAACTCTCCAGACTCATTTTGTCTCCAAAGGCAAAGCATACAGAAGATTTAGGCAGTTATTTAAATACTTAACACTATCTAAATATGAAAACTAGTGGGGAATAGTGGTTAAAGGGCTCGATTCGGAGTCAAGGAAATCTTCAAATATGACCTCTGGTCCTTACTTGCTGCATGATTGTGAACAGTTTAGCCTCTCTGAGACTCAGTTTTTTCTTTCACAAAATAATGTCTAACAGGGCTATTATGAGATCAAAAGTAGATAATCCCTATGAAGCAACCAGCAAGTAATCAATCATAAAGCATTTTTCATGTTTTTATGAACTGGAAAATCATCAACAAACATGAACACTTAGAGGCATGCTGCCTTTAAAGTGCACAGTCAAAGGGGTTAGTGACTTTCCTCACATAATTCCACATTTCAGAATGGCTAGACCAATTTATAGTTTCACTAGTAGCATATTAGCATGCCTGCCTGCAACAACCATATACAAAGGATGCCTGAAAAAAGAGGATTGCCCAGGAAACTGGGAATCTGTAACATAAAGCTCATTTTTTGAAAAAAAATTATAGTAAGTTTAATGTGGTAATATAAACCCAGCCCTGATTATCTGGGTTTCCATCTGAACTTGTTGCACTCTTCTGTACATATTTTTTAACATATTTCATTTACAATCTTTTTTTCCTGTTTTTGCTTCATTCTCCCTAATTCTCTTCCTCAACTCTCTAACCTTTCTAAAATTAATGCTTCCCTTGAAAATAAATACATATGTATAATCAAGTAAAATAAAATCATATCACATTGATTGTCCCAGAAAATATTTGTCGCATTTGCACCTGATGCTCTTTGCCTCTCCACCATGGAAAGCATGACTCATCTTCAGTTTTCTGGAGTTGTGATTGGTCATTACACTGATCAAAGTTTTTAAATTTTTCAAAGTGGCTTTCCTTTAGAATACCATAAGTCTATATTTTTTTTCTCCTGATTCTGTCTCCTTCCCAGGTTTGTCTGACTCCATCCTTCTTATCTTTTTAATGAATCAATAATATTCCATTATATTAATGTACTATAATTTTTTAGCTATTCTCTAATTTATAATTACCTCCCTTATTTCCAGTTCTTTGCTACACAAAAAGTGTGGCTCTAAGTACTTTTGTACATAGGAGTCTTTTTCTTCTGTCTTTACTCTCTATGGAACATATGTCCAGTAGTAATATTGCCGAGTCAAAGGATATGTACAGTTTAGTGACTTTTAGGGGATAGTTTCAATGGTTTTCTGTAATGTCTGGACCATTTGTAATGTGCCCATAGTGTACTATTAGTGTGTTTCTCCCTCTACCACCTAATATTTGTCCTTTTCTTTTTATTAGAAATCTGATAGGCATAGGACCTCTGAGCTTCTGCTCAGTTTTTAAATTTTATTCAGAACATATATGGCATAAAAAGAGCATTTTCATATACGCAGCAACACTTACAGGATTATCTATGAAACTGTAACTCTCCTCTCCATATCACTTGCTTTAAAAAGAAATAATATAATTTCACACACTGCTTTCAAAACTGTCTTGTATGTGGTCATTTCTCACTGAACTCCCTTGTTTTTCATTCTGTGCATTTGAAAATGTCTTAATTATCCCCTTTGAGGAGAACATCACCTAAAAACCCAAAGAAACTCTTTTGACAAATAAGCATAGCCAAGTGAAATGAAGCCACACAGTGACCATATCCCAAGAAGGCCCTGAGGTCATTATCTCTCTCGGTCAGGTGAGTAGCGTGCTTCATCATAGGTCCTCTGGAAGCACAGCTGGCCATTATATTGATCATAGCTCTTAAAGACTTCAAAGTTGTTTTTCTATACATTGTTGTCCTTTTGCAAGTTGCCTTCCTGATTCGGCTCATTTAAATATGAACCAACTCAGAATTCTCTGAACTAATCTATTCTGCCATTCTTACAAAATGATAAAATTCCATTCCATTCCAACAACAAAATTGTTCAGTTATTCCCCCATTGATAGGCATCCCTTTTGTATTCTTGGTCTTTCCTTTCATTATCTTCCTTTTCCTTTTACCTTTCTCTCTTCCTCCCAACCCTTTCAGGATCAGGAAATTTGTTTTTGTTTGTAGTTCCCTGGTATTATCTTCTCTCTTGACACCTTCCCCCCATCCTTACTTATTTCTCTGCTGAATTTGAGGTATTTCTACAACAAACTGTGCATGCCTATTCAAATCTCCTCTGTTTATTTCAGATAAGATTGAGGTTGACCTGAGACCTACTCCCCCACATCTTCCTTCACGTTCGTGTATTCGTTTCATGCACCACAATTATGAGAAATAGCAAGTTCTTCTCCCTTCTTCCTCTTTTCTATAAACTTTTCTAAAACCTTCAGAACACAAGTAATCCCCATTCCCCCCCACCCAGGTCTACTGTTTTCATGTTGAAGTACCTCAGTACCCTTTGAAGACATTAAGTTTCTGAAGGGACAATTGTTTCTCCTTCCTCCATCAGAATGTTATCTCTACATCATTTTACAGCTTCTTCCAAAGGATTCTAAACTTACCATTCTAGGTTTCTCTTGGCTCGTGTCTGTAACTCAAAGTTTTTGGTCATCTCTTGTCTTTTCATCAGAAATATTAGAAAGAAAGCTATTCCAATTAAAGGTCTACTCTTTCCTCTGTAGTTTTACATTCAGCTTTGTGGAACAAGTTATTGTTGACTGTAAGTATAGATCTTTGGTCTTTTGGAATATTACATTCCAATATCTCCTTCTATTTATAGTAGGAGCTGCCAGAGCTTGTGTTTTCAGCATTTCCTTGGTAATTCAGCTACCTCTTTCTGGATGCTTGCAATGTTTGTTTTTTTTTCCCTTTGAATCTGAGGTAAGTCATTCCTATGACTTTTCTTTTTGTGGTTTCTTGCAGGAGACTATCAGATTCTTGTTATTATTAATAATATTATTAATATTAATATTATTATATTATTATTATCTCATTATCTTCACTTTTCTATCTGGTTCCAATAAATATAGGCAATTTTCATTTATATTTCTTGAAATACAATGTTAAGGGTTTTTATCATAGTTTTCAAGGAATTCAATGATTCTTAAACAAGTTTTGAGATTTTTTTAATATTAAAATATAAAATATTAAAAAAATTTTAAAATACCAAATATCTTATATTTTTCTCTATTTTCCTTCTCTTATTATTTCATTCCAGTATTTCTTTCAATCCCGTGAAATCGTTGATTTCTGTTTGATTAATTCTAGTTTTTAGGGTATCCATTACTTGAATAAGACTTATTATTTTTCTTCAAAATTATCACCCTCCTTCCAATTCTGTCCCTCAGATTTTTGATTTCATTGTTAATTTCATTTTTTCAAGTTATTCCCGTAGGGAAGTCCATTGACTTGTCCAGCATCACACAGCTAGTAAACGTCTCTAAGTTTAGTACTCCATTCACAGCCATGCTGCCTCTAAAAAGTTAATACCAATACAAAATTTAAATATTAAGTCTAAAAATATTTTTAAAGTGTTTTTGTATTCTTGTAGAAAATCTATTTTTTTTCCTTTGAGTCTCTGCTTTTATTTGTTATGGAATTACTCCTTTCAAGGGTCTCTAGATCTACCAAATTTTTCATACTAACTGGGTCGTTTTTATTTTTTTTTTCTGACTGTATTGCCTGAATTGGACCATTCTCTACCTTCTTCTGCACTTTTGGGTGGTAGTGTAGGAGGAGGGGGGAATTGGCTGTTTCTTCTCATTTAGGGTCCTGTGGCCTCTGCTACCCAGAATCAGGCTCTTTTGATCTTTGAGGCTCAAAATACTGCATCTTCAAGGCCCTCTCCTGTCTCTGGAGGGAATGCCAGGGACCTCTGAACCCTTGGGTGTCTGGGTTATCCCAGTTCAAATACCACTTCACCACTCGGGCAGGGGGGGTGCTGCTGTTCCCTGGGGCTCCCAAGGTCCCCACTCAGTGGCTTTGTGCCTTCTTGGTGTCTTTCTCAGGAACCCTCTTCTCTTGTGACCTAGAGCCTTACATGTTGAACTATGGTGAAGTGGCTTGTTGTTGTTGATCAGGCTTGAAAGGCAAGCTTCTTCATCTTTTCTGTCCCTGGTTTTACTCAAGGTCCCCTTGAGTTATAGATTTGTTTGTGCAGTTCTGGGATGGGCTAAGTCACTGGAACTGCTCATTGTATTTCTTAATCAGCATTAGATCTGGTGTGAATGAGCGGGCTTTTGATTTGTTGTGTTTTTTGGTGCAGATGTGTGATAGGTGGCTCTCTGTTCAGACAGACATCTTCCTTAGAGTTTTTTTTAAATGATATTTCTCTTATTAGTAATTTAAAATATATGGTAATTAAAAGCTTGGACATTATTCCTTGAGAACTGACTGATGTGTTCCTTAACCACTTATCTATTGGAGAATAGCTGTTAGTCTTACATATTTGAATCAAATCTTTATATAACATGGATATCAAAACTGTATCAAAGAAATTTGTTTCAAAGATATTTTTCCAAGTTAATGGTTTTTGTTTGTGCAAAAAAAAAAAAACTTTTGAATTCTACTTAGTCAAAGTTGTTCATTATGTCTCTTGTGACCTTCTCTATCCCCTTGTTTGGTCAAGACTTCTTCCTTTATCAATAATTACAAAGGGTAATTCTGTCTCTTTCTTCTAATTTGTTTATGATATGACCTTTTATATCTAGGTCATAAATCTGCTTAGAGTTTATTATAGCAGATGGTGTGAGATGTTGATTTAAGCTTAATTTCTCCCAGATTGCTTTCTAACCTTCCAATAACTTTTGTTGAATGGTGAGTCCTTACTCTCATCATTATGGTCCCGAAGTTTGTTGAATACTATGCTGCTGGATTCAATGGCTTCTGAATCTCATATATTTAATTTGTTCCATAGATCTTTTCTATTTTTAAACAAGGACAGAATTATTTTTATGATTACTACTTAAAATAAAATTTGAAATTTATTACTACTAGACACCCTACCTTTCCATTTTGTTTCACTGTTTCTCTTGATAGTTTTTTATTTTTATTCTTTTGGATAAATTTTATTATAATTTTGTCTAGCTCTATAAAGTAAGCTCTCAGTTGTTTGATTGGTATGGCATTAAATCAAGTTAGGTAGTATTGTAATTTTTATTATTTTACCCTAAGCCAACAGTAAACAATAACTTCCTTTCCAATTATTTGTCTTCTTTTAATTAAGTAGTGGTTTGTAATTGCATTCATATAATTTGGTAAGTGGACTCCTAGATATTAAGTGCATACTGTAATAATTTTGAATGGAATTTCTTTTTCTATCTCTTTAAACTTGTAATATATAATCATCATGACTATTAAATTTAGTTGAATTTCTAAGTACACTTTTTATTTCACCTTCAAAAAATTATCATTTTGCTTCTTTGCTTTTGCCTATTCAATTCATTTTTATTAGCACATTTCTATAGAGAGTTTGCATGACATTATGTCAAATAATGGTAGTGATAGTCGACATGGTACTTTCCTCCTGATCTAACTGAAAAGGCATTTTCCACTAAAGATACTGGTAGCATTTGCTCTTAGAAGGATACCACTTGCCATATTAAGGAATTTGTTCCTGTGTTTTACTGGGTATTGGTTCACATTGCTTTCTCTTGCAGTATTTACTTAGAGAGATTGGTTGTCAGTCTTTTAGAAGTCTCTGTAGGCATCTTCCTTCAGATTTTAGTAACTTTCCTTTTGATTTATATGCTTGTGCTTTAAATCTTTAATTGAATTTTCCTCTTCTTAATATCTTTGGCGGTGGTGGTTTAGGTCTTTTTTTCATTACTTCCCTTATAGGTTACTTTCTGAATATACCCTTTATGATGGTAGGGTTAGCTTCCTAGGGACTGTGCCTCAACCCTAACTCAGCCTCTTCCCATGTTGAAGAATTCACCTCTAAACAGCATCAGTCCTAGGTCAAAATGACTTATAGAGGAGCAAAACTGGCTCTAGCTAGATTCCAGTTCTCTTTCCCTCAGGTCCAATGTAAATCTTCAAGCTGATTCCCTGTCCATGCTCCTCCATTCTTTAGCTCTCTGACTTAGTATGATGACCTTAAACAAAATGCAGCACCACCAGCACCCTATATCATATTCACAAGTTACTAGAAAGAGTTGAAGTCCACCGTTTCTTGCCACAGAATGATTGGGTAAGGACAGAGGCATGACCTGCTGGCAAAAACTGCCTCAGGACTGTGGAAATAGCTGAGTGGGTCCCAGAGCCTAATATAGTTGGTCAGGTTGTATGACATTCTAGCATTCTCCACTGTGAATTTGTAAGTCAGTTATAATGTTAATCTTTTTGGTTTCTTGTTCTGTGAAGAGTATTGGAATTCCTGAACCTCTGATATGTAATTCTTTTTTGAGAATTAATGGGGATTGAAGACAAAATGAAGGCACACTCAAGTCATTGAACAGTTAATTAAAGAGGGGACTGTATCCAAGAAGACTAAACATGAACCACATCTAAGTGAAACTTTTCCCTTCAAAAAAGTTATTCAACATACAAAGCAGTAAATATCACATGTAGACAGAATGACTATTTCCTCTACCACAAAAGAAATTCTTAAAAATACATCTCACACGTAAAGGTTCTGCAGCAACTCTCCCAATCCCAATTCACACTAGCAGGCCCAATTCCCAGAGTTCTGGTGGCTTCTTGTCCCTTGAAGAGTCTAAGAGTAGCCCAGAGCGTTGGGGGGTCGGGAGGGTGTCATTTTCTAATGCTATTGATTATAAATCCTAAGCACCTCCCAGCATAAAGCCTAGATATGGCTCATCTCCAGAGTCTCTCCAAAAGATTTTAAGAGAATCCCTTCAAGAAAAGTTAGGGCAGAGTGAGAAGAAGGGAGCGGAAAAAAGGAGGAAAAAAAGAAATTCACATGATAATTTTGTTGTATATTTGAAAGGAACAGCAAGTTCTACATAATAGATTTGTAGTTTCATGTACAATTATCTTTTTAACTATGAAAATGCTTATTTTATTCCATAAATATGTATTAATGTAACAAAAGAATAAATAAATAAAAGAAGATAAAAGAAAAATTGTCAAAAAAGAAAAGCTATTCAATTTACAAAGTAGAGATTTTTCTCTGGGATTCAAAAAGGGTGGGATCAGTGGATAAGAAAGTATAAGAAAGACAAAAAGTTTTAATCTCATCCTTTTTGGAGGCAAGCATCCCAAATTAGGCTATATTCTGACTCAAGAGCAAGTGTCCCTTTGTAGGCAAGGGATCCCTGGGGCCATAAGTAACATATAGGAATACTCATATTCATAGACACAAATATGCAAACATACGTAAATAAACATATATATGTGTGTATGTACAGACACACATAGACATACACACGGTGTCCCCAAAGTCTTAGTGCATGGTCTTAAACTCATAAAGTTTTTAAAGCTTATGCACTAACACTTTGGGGACACTGCAGTTTTGAATAATCATATTAATATATGGCATACTTAATAAACATGGAAATTTCTGTCTTCTGTAAACCTTATAGATTTATATAACAGTTTTCTCTCAGTGTCTTTTTCTCTCTGCCTCTCTCTTTATACATATATACATATATGTATGTATATACACACATATAATGCATATACATATACGTGCACACATATACAGATCAGTCTTTATTATAACCATAATCCAAGTCTTTTTTTTTAAAGAACACTGTATGACCAGGCAGGATTTTCCTGAGCTTGCCAAATATATAGGCACAAATTTAGAAGCAGGAGAAAAACCAACACAGCATGTTGTTGGACAGAAAGAGAAACATGCCCTAATTGTATTTACTTGCAAATGACAACGTTCTTCTTTCACAAATATCATCAAATATGATGTATTTCTCATTCTCTGACTGTGTCTCTCTAGCTCTCTCTCTGTCTCCCTCTTCTATCTCTCCATCTCTCCCCCCCTCTCCTCCTTTCCCTTTACCTCTCCCTCTCTCATCCAGGATATCAGGCAGATAAGTGTTATCAGTAAAGGTCATCCTCAATTTCTGTACAGAAATGATCTGTCTCCGGTATGTAATAAACATTTATCCATGCCTTTATTAGGTATATTGGATCTGACAGTTCTGTTAAACCATTTTCTTTCATTTTGCTAGGTCATGACGGTTAATGCTGCTAAAAAATCTCATCACCACTTCTGATCACTCTATTGTCTTCCCTGTATTATCAGGATTTTGTGAAGGTAAGCACTGGCTGGAATGACCTATTAAAGTTACAGCCCGTTGAGTCTCTGGGTTTTTTTTTTTCTTTGCCACAATAAAAAAGCAAAGAACTGCAAAGCATAAATTCTACTTTTGGAGTTATATTTAGTTGGGTACTTGACATGTACAGTCAACTCTCAATTATCCATAATAATGGAGATCACTGTGTAGATAAATGAAAACTACAGATTAACCAAAATCATCATTTTAGATTCAGTATTTCCCCCACTGATCTATTTCCTGGAGTGTTAATAAGAAGCCAAAATAGATCATTTTCATTTTATTTTCATTCTTCTCTGCAGCCTATCTCTATTAGCTAAGTAGTTAAAAATAGAAACAAAGAATTCATGGAGATTAAAAAATCATCTCCAAAAAGTTGAGAATTTGAGTAAAGAAGACCTTTTGGGTCCACTTTGGATAGGACTTTTCATTTTTTTTATTCAAATAAAATGGAAGTCACAATTTGGGAAATTCACAACTGAAAAGACATGCCACTTATATTCTAACTAAAGTGATCTCTGAGAAAAGCTGCAATTGTTTTTGGAACAAACCTATGATTTCACTAGTATAAGAAATCCCTATGAGGACTCTCTCTATAACAAATAAAAATCAACTCCCACTCTGCAATTGATAGAAAGAGTTGACTGGGAAGCGCTTAATTAAAGTAACTGACTCAAGGTCATATAGCCAGTATATGCCAAGGACATGACTTGAACCTCCATCTTTCCAGCGTTGAGCATGACTCTCTATCAAGGGTGTGCTGGAGCCAGCTCAAATCAGCTCTATGAAGCAGTAGTAAAATTTTCAATGTGAGTATTTATACCTCCAAAATTGGCAAAGACTACACATCAGAGCACGATTTATTGTTTTACCGATTGTATATATTTAAGAAAGTGTTGGAGAGGGGAGTGACATGGAGAAAATTTAAAACTCAAAAACTTGTGGGAGTGAATGTTGAAAACTAAAATTAAATAACTTAATTTAAAAACTGAAAAAAAGCATTAGAGAAAATGTTAATCATTCAGATTAAGCTTAAAAATCCTGTGTACATTTTTTCCGGAGAGTTAAACAGTTACCAGCACATCCTGCCCTCTATCCACCAAGTTACATTGCACCTCACTATTAAAAATAAAGACAAAACAATTTTTTTAAAGCCATGAGAATTGTGTCTCAGTTTGCTCATTGGAGGAATTATGAAACTTACCAAATGAAGGCCATGGATGACTTCTAGCAAGAGGCCTAGTTCACGTTCTCATTTCTTCCTAGATGGAATATCACAATAGCTTTTCTACACAGTCTCCTTGCCTCAAGTCTCTCCCCACTCTGATCTGTCCTCCCCTTAGCTACTATGGTAACTTCCCCAGAAACAAAATCTGTTAATGTCAACCCCCAACTCAATGAGCTCCACTGGATCCTTATCACCTCCCGGATCAATTACAAACTCCTCTGCTTGGAATGCAAAGTTCTTTGTGATCTGCCTGTTTCCTACTTTTCCAGCCTTTCTCCCCTCCACTCATTCTAGACTTCCTTGAACACATCCCTTCATCTCCTCTTTTTGTACCTTTGCTTTGGCTATCCATCATATGTAGAATGCTCTGACCTCAGTTACCCTGAGTTTTTTGAAGACCCAGCTCAAATGCCCCCTTTTGCAGGATGCCTTTCCCTATCCCACCCCCAGCTGCTAACAAGATCCCTTTTCAGATTATCCTCATTTACTTTCTTTTTATTTTACATGCATCTTATTGTTTACATGTCTCTCCCAATGGAATTTACGTTTTTTGAGGACAAGGATGTTTTCATTTTATTTCATTTCATTTCTTTCTTATTCCAGTGCCTAGAGTCTGGTAGGCACTTGTCAGCTGATTGACTGATTAAACAATATGAATAAGGAATTGACTGAGCAGCACTTCTCTGTCATTTCATGCGCATTTTTAAATACTATAAAATAAACTTATTAAGCTGCAGTTTCCTGGCATCATTTCTATTAAGTAAAGCTAATACCTGATTTAGGATGTGAACACCAAATTCTAGTAGAATCAATCAATCAGTTAGTATATATTAAGCCTCTACTGTGTGCCAGGCACTCTGGTAGGCATGCAAAGACAATGTAAGTGGCAAAGAGCTTTCATTCTATCAAAAGAGAAAATATCTATAAATATAAGCATGTGTGCATATATGTGTGTCTTCGTGTGAGTGTGTGTGTGTGTGTGTGTCTGTGTGTGTGTGTGAACAAAAACAGGACCAAGGGGGCTGGGGCATACTGAGGGATGTAGACTCTGGAGTCACAGTACCTGACTTCCATCCTCCAGAGGCCTGACCTTAAAAGAAAGGAATTAAGGCCTTTTTCTTGTATTTTCTGACCCTACCTTGAAGTCCTATGGAAAATAACTTAAAGGTCAGGCTTGGCTTATTCCCAGGCCTTTCCTAAAAGGTTCCATAGGATTTCTTCTACAAAGGTACTCAATGAACGTAATACTTCAGGTACAGAACAGCTATTTCTTTCCTTTACTGCAAATGCAAAGTTTAAAAAGAAAAGATCAATAACACATTTTCAAATAGTGAAAGCATGATACAGTGCATAAGCCATGAAGGGGCATTTCATTTTCATGTCAACTCTGTAGAGTGTAATCAGAAACAAAAGGTCCCTATCTCCTGACAAACTAGGGAACGACTTAGGCTAGTCCTTTTCTTGGTAATGATCTCTCCTGAAAAGCTCTGTATTAGCTGCAAGAGGTAACTCGTACAAAGACTGAGGGCCCTGGGAGTTCTAACCTTCCAAAAGCAAGAAGTTATCACCAAAGCTAGAAACTCCCACCTCAGGATTACTGTTCTGTCACTTATGTTCTGGGAAAGAAACACAGATCAAAAGATGCAGCCAGAACCTCATGATGAGGTCTCGTGCTCATCGAGATGAGCATCTGTCGTCTCTGTAAGTAGCCCCTCTCAGAGTCCCAGAAAGGGACAGCAAAGAGTTATATTATCAATAACTCTTCACTGTCTCTCAACTCATATCTAGTTATCAAATGAGTTTACAAATCTGGGAGACTGAAAGGATGCATGGAAGGACTGAAGTTTGGTTGGAAAAGATAATAAATTCTGTTTTGAACATGTTGACTTTCAGATACTTGTAAGACATGAAATTTCTAATTCACAGTTGATAATATGGAGCTAAAGAGAACCAATAGATGATAGATAGATAGATAGATAGATAGATAGATAGATAGATAGATAGATAGATAGACAGATAGACAGATGGATAGATGGATAGATGGATGGATGGATGGATGGATGGATGGATGGATGGATGGATGGATGGATGGATGGATGGATGGATGCATGCATGCATGCATGCATGGATGGATGGATGTTGCTCAGTCATGTCCAACTCATGGTGACCATATTTGGAGATTTCTTGGGAAAGGTACTGGAGTAGTTTGTCATTTCCTTCTCTTACTCATCTTGCAGATGAGGAAACTAAGACAAACAGGGTTAAATGACTTGTCCAGGGTCACATAGCTAGTAAGTATCTGAGGCTAGATTTGAACTCAGGTCTTTCTGGCTCCAGGTCCAGTGCCTGATTACCTCTATAGATAGTTCCATATGTGAACTTGTGAGTAATTTTCAAAGATATTAATTAAGTCCGTGGGAGGTGATATGATCACCAAAAGACAGAATGTAGTAGAAGAACAAAGCCAAGCACAGAGACTTGGGGTATACCCATTATTAGGGTATATATTAGAAAAGGAGCTTGAGACAGATCAGTTGGAGGTATTAGAAGACTCAAGTGTCATGAAAACCCAAAGAGAAAGTATACAAAGTAGTCCACAGTGTCAAATGCAGCAGATAGATCAAAAAAGGAAAAAAACTGAGGAAGAAAAGGTTATTGGGTTTAGAATTCATGAAATTGTTGGTAACTTTGGAGAAAGAAATTTCAGTTGAATAATGCTGTCCTGAGCCAGATCACAAAGAGCTGAGATGTGGGAGGAAAGGGAAGTAAGGGCAATTACTGTAGATAGCTTTTCTAAGAATTTGAGAAAAGAAGAAGAATACGGGGTGAAAGATTGAAGGGATAGTAGAATCTGGTGAAGATTTTTTAAAGTCAGAAAAGATTTGGGCATATTCGAAGGCATCAGGAAAGGAACCAGTAAATAGGCAGAGATTGAAGAGATAGGACAATTTAAGGAGTGATCTACTGGAGAAGGGAGAAAGGGATGATATCCAAGGCACAAGTAGAGGGGTCGGCCTTTTCTAGGAGAAGGTCACCTCATTATCAGAGACTATAGGAAAGGAGGAGAGAAAAGGAAATGATGTCAGGAGATTTTCATATAAAAAAGAAGGGGAGAAGAGGGAGGTGTAACTTAATGGTCTCAAACTGAGACCTTATCTCTATGAATGAGGATAATAACAGCACCCATCTTACAGGGGTACGAGATAGCATAAATGAAATACTTTGCAAAATATATATATATATGTGCATTTACATATATATGTATGTATGTGCACATACACACACACAAAATATATGTGTGCTTGTGTGTGGGTGTATACCCAATATATCTCAGAAAACCTGACTGTCTCTTACGGTTTGTCACTTTTTTTAATTGAAACAAATTCAACATCACTGTTTCAGTTTTCGTATCTGTAAAACAGGACTAATTTTTGCCAGTAGGACTTTAAGGATAATGTTGGTTCCTAGAGTAAACTAATGTATGTGGGTATATATGTATATATACATATATATATACATATATACATATTTATATATAAAACATATTTATATGTAACATGTGCATATTATTTTAATTCATCATAATTATTTTTGAATACATTACATGTAGATAACCAATCCCTTTCGTATGTGGTGCTCAAGTACACTTTGGCACTGGATGACAATTTTTTAGCAGTTTGGTATTTGCCAGTCTTGTTTATAAAATTATCAGTGCTAGATGACCTATCTTTTTAATCATTCTTGAGCCTGATGATATTCAGTCTTTGATGGCTTTCAGCATGAGTTTGAACTTATTTTACTTCACTCTTAATACATCCAGAAACCCAAGTTAGCAGCCTTAGGTCTTGAAAAATAATCATTTATGAGCACAACATGTGGAGCTCCGTGTGCCTACGTCACCATTTTTTTTTTTAAATGCTTTCCATACATCTGCTGCCGTGTGCTGGGAGACATAGATACTATACAAGGTTTTGCTTCAAGTTCTAAATTCCATCTCAGTTTAAAAAAATAAAAAGAGGACTTTTTATATTCTTTTTTAGATGTTGTCTGCCTTGTGCCTTAAGCACACAAACTCACTCACACACACCGCCCACGATTTTCAACAAAGGATATAAAAGAAGTTAGCCTTGATAGCTATCAATGTAACTCAAAGCCCATTCCCCCAATGAGAGTAGTAACCCACGCTTGGTGTCTTGACAAGGGTCTTGTGACTCTTTGTGCCTCCCCTACTCAGATTTAATATCCCAATCACAATAATTCATGTTCAGCCTCCAAACAGTTCAATGTGAAATGGAGGCTGAGCCACGCCTTAGCTCCTCCTTTCACTATCCTCCATACTGACTCAAACAATAGAGGTTGCACTCTGACCTTGGTGATTTAGACCACCAGGCTCCTAAACAAGGGCCAGGACCTCTGTGGTCATGGGAATATCTGACTCTTTTCAACTATAAAATGGGGTCCCTTAATAACCATCCCCTAACATTTTCTTACAGTCTAGTGAAGTTTCATGGCTTGAGAGCAGTAACATATGGGTTGACAGGTAAAACTTTCTCCTCAATCTCCATCATCACCCATAATCAACTCAGTGATGGAAAAACTCCAGTTGTTAAACTGTCCAGTCACCCTCTCAAATTACCAAAGGATATTTCAAGCCAGGTATATTCTGTGGGTTCTGCTCCGGGTTTTGGTCCCAGTGCCCTAATACCCCTCACTAAAATCTCTTCCTCAGTACGTTGTCATTAGATATATCCTTCATGATGAAGAACCTATGAGTTAATTAAAGAATATACCTTAAAGAAAAGATATGTAATGTAGAATATTGGAATAAGCCCTGGATTTGCAATGAGGAGACATACTCAAATTCTGATTCTTCCTCTTGGTAATTATGTGTGACTATGGGCATATCACAGTTTTTCTGAGACTGAATTTTCTCATCTTTAAAATGAAGATGCTAATACCTATAACACAGGTGTTTTTTTTTTAAGCAAGCTCTTTATAAACCTTAAAGTATTATGGAAAGAGGATTTATTATTGCTAAAATATGTAATCACTGTATTCAATGAATCTATAATTCAGTGCAAGGGTTTTTGTTTGTTGTTTTTTATTCCTAACTTAAGAAACAAGCATTTCTACAACACAGTAGAATAGAAAAACAAGACATGAAACTAGAAATCTATCCTATACAACTTGTTATTCCTTTTAAATATACATTAAAGTTATCATATTTGCCTAATTATATTCCAATAAATTTAATAATTTAAGTGAAATAGAAAAATAATTACAAAAATACAGACTACTCAGATGAACAGAAGAGGAAATATAGTACCTAAACAGACTATTTTGGAAAAAGAAATTGAACAAGCCATAAATGGGCTATCTAAGAAAAAAGCACCAAGGCTAGATAGATTTACAATTGAATTTTATCAAACATTTAAAGACCAACTAATTCCAATATTAAATCAATTATTTGGAACGTTAGCCTAGGGTTTTTGTTACTGTTAATTTTTTTTTAACAGAACTGTGACTCTTTCAAAAGAGAAAGTTCCCAGTGAGAGAATCCTTCAAACGAGGCACTACTTTTCGACTTGTTGGAGATCTGCCCTGAGCACCAAAAAGTTAAATTACTTGCCCAGGTTCAGACAGTCTGTATCAGACAAGGGATTTGAACTAAGGTCTTTGTGACTCCAAGACCTACTTTCTATTTCCTATTCTAGGCTTCCAAATATATCATTACCTTCCCCCCATAGACTATATAGTCAATAAAGGCAGAGACCAACTATGTCTTATCTCAAGTTCTATCTCCCTCAGCACCCATACATTGCTTTATACACAGGGAGCGTGTATTAAATATTTCTTGAATGAATGAAATAAATAAAGATGATCATTCTCCTCATGAGCTGACTTCCTGAACTTCAAAACTGATTCTCTTCCACTGGAACTGGACCCTGGAACAGTTGTCCGCTCCTGCAGCCTGCACACTCTGGAATATTCCTGCACAAGATTTGCTCCTCTCCTTCCATTGGCGAGATCCTCCTGGAGCCATTTTGTGGAAGGAACCAGGAGGCTTGCCTTTATTCTTCTAAGCAGTGACAGCAGTTAGGTGACATGATATATAGAGCTCAAGACCCAGACTCAGGAAGACCTGAATTCAAATCCGGTTTCAGACATTTGCTAGCTATGTGACCCTGGATAAGTCACTTAACCTCTCTCTGCCTCAGTTACCGCAACTATAAAATGGGAATAATATAACATCACTTATCTTGCAGGGTTGTTGCAAGGATCAGATGAGATAACATATAAAGTACTTAACAATATAGGCACGACATAAATGCTTATTTCCTTCACCCTCCCTTTTCCCCCCAAC
Source organism: Notamacropus eugenii (assembly GCF_028372415.1). Taxonomy (NCBI): domain Eukaryota; kingdom Metazoa; phylum Chordata; class Mammalia; order Diprotodontia; family Macropodidae; genus Notamacropus; species Notamacropus eugenii. The sequence goes on from NC_092878.1 coordinate 147,555,380, forward strand.
TTGCTGGACATCAGAAACACGTGTTGAATACACATAGAGGTAGGTTCCCTCCACCCCCACTTTTCAGCTCCTTTTTTGCATGTTTTGCCTTCCTCTATTTGAATGTAAAGCTCCTTGAGGACAGGGACTGTCTTGCTTTTTGCTTGTATTTGTACTCTGAGAGCACAGCACAGTGCCTGGCACACAGGGAACACTCAGTACTTTTTCCTTCCTTCTTCCTTCCCTCTCTCCCTTCCTGACTCCCTCCTGTCCTTTTCTTCGCCTTTCTTTCCTTCTTTCCTCCTCCTCTTCCACCCCCTCTCTCCCTTCCTCCTTTCCTTCCTTTATTCCTCCCTTCCTCCTTTCTTTCCTTCTTTTCTCCCTCCTATTCTTCTTTCCTCCCTCTATTCCTCCTCTCTTTCCTTCTTCCTCTCCTCTCTTCTTCCTTCTTTCTTTCCTCATAAAAAAGTGATCAGGTAGCAATCATGGTATAAAATGAAGGAAATTGTCCTTATAGCAAGAAGACCCAGATTGGAGCCTCAGCTCTTGCCTACTTGGTCAGATTACTAACCTCTCCATGTCATTTTCCTCATCTATAAAATGGAGCCAGCATTGGACTCCCAACCTAACAGAATTATTTCTAAAAAGTTACTTTGTAAGTTAGAAAACACGACATAAATAGACACTTTTCTAATCACTTAATTTAGCAATCTAATCTGTTACTTCTATTACTACAATCTTCAACCATTTTTCAAAGAAAACGAATCACTAATTACCAGGCTCCTTTGAGAAGCCTGAAATGTAGCCTCATTGTAACAACTGGGCTAGAGGTAGGAATGTTATGATAAAGAGGCTGCAGAGAGGGAAGTCTGTTGATTCTGGAATTAAAAGACTGAGGAGAATTCAAATCACAGTCCGGAATATGTAACTAACTTACTATTTGACCTCCCTCAAATCATTTAATCTTTAGGACCCTTAGTTACACAATCTGTAACAGAAAAAAGGATGGATGAGATGACCTTGAAGGTCCAGCCTTATTTTATGGCTCTAAGTTTTTTGATAGGCTTAAATTATTATTTTTTTAAAAAAAGGTAATAACGGCCTGCATTTCTACAGCACATCATTGTTTACAATTTGAACTGTGGTCCTCCTGACTCCAAGGCTGATGCTCTATCCACTCTACCACCTGTCTCAAAGCACATTCCATACAGAGTTGTCATCTTCTGTTTGTCCCCCTCTCCCTACCCCCATCTTCTCTCTCTCTCTCTCTCTCTCTCTCTCTCTCTCTCTCTCTCTCTCTCTCTCTCTCTCTCTCTCTCTCTCTCTCTCTCTCTCTCTCTCTCTCACACACACACACACACACACACACATACACACAAGTGAGTGATGCATTTGCTCAGAGAAGTGTGGTGATTCAATGTTAAAGGGAGCCAGCACAACACGATGGCCATACAGTTACTTGGTAGAGCTACCTAGGGAGTCCACTCACCCTGCTCCCAAGTAGGCTTAGCCAAGTCCAGAATCAGTTAGAAGCCCATGAGCAACAGGAGATTCAGAGCAGGAAAAGCACTGACTTTCATGGGTTCCAATTTCCACCAAATGTTCCTCGCCTGCTTAAAAGCATGCAGTAGTGCTGGACAAAATAAATTCCAACCGGGCATTTCCTAGAATTCCTGGGACTGAATTAACACTATATACTGTCTGTCGAGATTGTGGCTTCTAGGAGAGCTGCAACTGTGCAGGCAGGCAGCAACTCAGGAGATGTTTTCATTATGCATAGTTTTTTGTTACTATGCATAGCTCGTTGCTTTTACTGCTCCTAGGTTAAGGGTAAATGCTGCATACGGCATCTGAACATGTTTGCTTCTTTCTTTGGAAAGTCATTTGACCAAGGTCACTTCTGGTCTCAGTGAAATATATCCTGTTCCAAGAGGAGTTAAAGGGCTTCAGACATGATTTGTAGGTAAATCAACAAACCCAAATACGTTTTAATAACAGGATGAAACTGCCCTCAAAAGAGGAGGAAAGTTGGGTAATCAAAAGTTTCAGATTCCCAAGGAATCAAAGATACCTTGGGAATTCTTCAGCACTCTACCCAGCACGGGAATGCACAGGATGTAGGATTGCACAAGCAGGTCACAATACCGTCTCTGGTTAAGCATATGTAACCCTCTAGGGCAAACAGTAAAAGTGCTATTTTCAGCATTTTAGATATGAATTTATGCATTACATGTTATATATTACTATACGTTATATTATAACATATTCTATATTATTGTATGTTGTATGTTATATTATGTGCTATTTGTTGTGTATTGCTATGTTATAATGTTATAACATGTTACATGTTGTTTATTGTTATATATTATATATCTCAATAATATATAAGTATTATCATATATTACATATTAATATATTATTGTTATGTTATATATTTTTATATAATTATAATAATTATTTATAATACATCTTAAATATTCATATATTATATGAAATTATATATTTTATAACTTAATTTACTTTCCTAAGGTCTTCTACTTATTGTAGCAAAGTCAGAATATTAAATTCCACATGATAGATGATTGGTTGCTGTCCTCTGTTCTCTAAGAGGACCAAAATGACATCATTATGTTAAAGTCAAGTTACGGTGAGTCTAACTGATCAGACACATGCTCAACCACAGGTCCAACGTCTTTTGATTTGTCTATAAGTTGTATTTAAGTGAGGCAGAGTTGCACAGGGTTGTCACCCTCACTCTGTCTTCCAGAGTCATCTTAGTCTAGCAGCAGGACAGAGTCAAGATGACTGGTAATGGCTTGAGATGCAGTGTATGACTTTAGGGTCTTCGATATCTAACCAGACTCTAAGTACTCCACATGATAGTAGGTCTAGGCAGGGGTCTGGTAAAGCCTATGAACTCCTCATAATAATGTTTTTAATGTATTAAAAAAAATACATGGGGCTACAAGAGAAACCAGTTACATTGAAATCACTACTAGATTTATTTTTTTTCATTCATGGAGGCCAGTTTACAACCCCCCGCTGTAATGAGTATTTTTTAATGCATGTACCTTGGAAACACTCAGAAAGTTATTCTCTGTCCTTGGGCTTTTGTATTAGGGTACACAAAGAGAAAGAGTCTCAGCACAGAACTTAATATGTCCTTTTCTCAAGTGATGGCTTTAAACATAACCAAATACTGTACTAAATTTCACATCAAGAATTTCATAGCAAAAAGAAAACATACCTAGTTACAGAGCAAAAAGCTAGTGGGACTGGGGGGGGGGCCAAAGCATGGCATCTCAAATGTATTGAGGCTCTATTATTTAGTGGATATCCCTTACCTATTTTTGTTCAGGACATGTAGTTGATGAGAGGAAAAAAACTATTGATCTGCTAAAAAAACTTTAATGAAACCCTGAAATAAATTCTGTTCAAACCCTAGAAGGCTCACTCCATATAACAGCAAAATCACAGAGTCCTGGGCAAAACAAAACTCCTGCCCTGAGGCCATTGACAGCATGAGCCTTTATTTGAAGTCTTGTCGGCTGTTCCAGAGATGGCCCTGGTGGTTTGGCCAAAGAGAAACAATGCATCCAGTCGCTCTTTCTGGGCCAAGCAAAATGGAGTCTCCCAGTATGAAAATATTAAATTATCATGGTTTCCACAGGGGGCATGATTGTGAGTGGCCCCCTCCCACTTATGCCCTTGGTCTACTCTATCCCGCGGTGAACACTCACTGTCACACCTCATATCTGCCTGCTTTGATAATAATAAGATTGTCAAGATGATAGCAGGGAACTTTCAGGAAAAACTCAATTTTCAAAAGCCAGCTGTGCACTCCCTTGATTTGGCTTCCTAAAAAGATGCCTTCAAAAAGCGAAATTCCACTTAGCTCCCATTATATGGTAAACACATATGCACATTACCTAAGTTAACTTTGTTTCAGTACACTACAAAATTGAAGATAGCATTGTGGAACAAAGTGAAGAAAAGAAAATTCCAAGTGAGATGTCGGAGATAAGGAATAGAATCCTCTCCAACTTTCTATGTGTGTGTGTTCCGCGCCCCCCCCCCCCCCCCCCCTTGCCCCGGAAAAGAACTGGGAAGGTTATAAATCAGGGAATGATTACCCTTGTAAGTTTTATTGATGGCCCCAGTCTAGCAGGAACAATTTGAGTTACTTTCTTCTTTCCTTTGCGTGACATTCAATTCAATAGCTCCAATGAAGTGCAGGGTAATGAGATTTTTTAGAAAGAATCGTAGCATTGTTAGGTTTCAAAATCTGTATTTATTAGGGTCCAATTCGGGAAAACTTAGTCTTTTGTCCAAGTGAAATAATGATTTTTAGGGAAACTCGACTCATTTGCTTTCTTTTCCTCTCTAAATTTCTATGGGTCTCCAGCATTTCAGATGAAAAATACTAATGGAGTAGAGAAAGCAGCTGGAGACAAAGGCATGACAGGTGGCCAGGGCTAAATACAGTATTGTAACTAGCTGGAATGAGCCCTCTTGATGCTTTCTGAATGTGGGTCAGAAGATGTGACAAATTCACATGCAGTTTTAAAGTAATAACAGCCCTTAGTGATATAGGATTCGAAAGAAAACACATGGGTAAAATAATATGATATTTTCACTCATATCTAGATTGTGCCATAAAATTCTATCACCCTACAAGAATGAATGGTTGGCTCTTCAATCTCCTTGTGTTCATCTGGGTCCTGGATGCATAAGCAAGTTTGAAAAGCTAATAGGAAAGATTCTTGCTATTTCATAGTAATGCCACAAATATGAGTGCTCCAATGATTCTTTCTTAAAATGAAAGATATGTGAATAAAAGTGATATCTTGTATGTGGAATAACTCAGTCTTCTGCACAGGAAAGCTTCCTACAGATCTAAGATATATATCATGATGATTAAAGTGGATCCTTTAGGATCACAAACTGAAAGTTGGGCTGTATCATGATAATTAAAGTAGATCCTTTAGGATCACAGATTGAAAGCTAGATAGAGCTCCAAAGGCCACAGAGTCCAACACCCTTGATTTACAAATCAGGAAAATGAGTCCCAGATAGGTTGAGTGATATGTCTGAAATTATATGAGAATAAATGGCAGTCAGGATTCAAACTCAGTTACTATGATTCCAAGTTCAGGGCTACCATATTTATATGCCTTCATAGCATGTGTGTTATGAATTCTTACTCTCCACCACCTGATACCAGTCATCCCATTACTCTTCATACTCTAAGTACTTTTCTATATAGATTATGTTGTATTATATACTGCATTACATAGTTCTTCTACAAAATCATATCTTTTCCATATTTGTCTCAAATGCACAATTAGACTGTAAGCTTTTCAAAGTCAAGAACTAAGTACCTTCTAATTGCTTTGTAACTTCCCAAAGCAGTAAATGCAAAGTTCTGTACAGAGTGGATAGAGGTTCAATACATGAATTTAGAAAAGATGCTTGGCACAATGTAAAAAAAAAAAAAGGAATATAAGAGAAGCTCTCTGAAAAAGGATATCCCTTGCCTATTAAATATCAGCCCTAACCTTCAGTCCTTTGCCTCCAAAATAACATGGGCTTGGTTAGTTATTCAGTGGCTCAGCTAGGTGGAGCTGCAGTGGATATAGTGCCAGGCCTAGAGTCAGGAAGATTCATCTTCCTGAGTTCAAATCTGGCCTCAGACACTTACTAGCTGTGTGACCCTGGGCAAGTCACTTTTGCCTCAGTTTACTCATTTGTAAAATGAGCTGGAGAAGGAAATGGCAAACCACTGCATTATCTCTGCCAAGAAAATTACAAACAGGGTCATGAAGAGTTGAACTCGGCTGAAAAAAAATGACTAAGCAACAACAAAGTTATCCTGTGGTTTAAGTGAGAAGCAAAGGGGAGAAAAAGGAAGTTATACATACACATACACACACATATGTATGCGTGTCTGTGTATATATATACATATATATGTGTGTGTGTATGTATGTATGTATATAATGAGTAGGAAGGAGGTTACCTACCCACAGAGTTAACATGGAAAACTACAAAAAGACTGTGAGAAGTAGGACAGTATTACCAACAGATCTGTGAAACCCAGGTATTCTTTACACTTAAACCTTACTTTAGGGAAGCTATGTTAGCAGCAACTGAAACAGCAGGACAAAAGGGTAGAGAAAATTTCGATTTATGCAGGTAAGAAATATTCATTCATAGGACTGAATTACTCAGTCCTTCTTGACTGGACTTCAGCCTAGGTCAATTACAGGTATTTGCAATGTAATAAAAAACCATTAATTTATGTACTGTGCATGTTTGTTTGCATATAATAGAGACTGAGAATAATTACACCTATTGAAAGCATCTTCTTAGGAAGAGTAATGCCCAGGGGGCCCTCTTGTACCTTTTGCCCTAGGTCCAATGGCACATAAAGACCCTGTTGCCTAGATTAACAAATATGAGTTTAGATTTACATATCACTTTTTATTCCTGTGGAAGAATAGTGAATTTCTATTGGTTCCATTATTAAGGAGAAAATGATTCCCTCTGCAGAAGACCAAGTTATTCTACATACAAGATATCACTCATATTCACTTATCTTTCATTTCAAGAAAGAATCATTAGAGCACTCATATTTGTGGCATTACTCTGAAATAGCAGGAACCTTTCTTTTAGCTTTTCAAACTTGCTTGTGCATCCATTCTAGGGCACAGAAGGATGTAAGAAGATCAAAGAACCAAGTCCTAGGTGACTATCAGTTACCAGGGAAAAGCTAGAGAAGAAAAATTTTAAAAACGAGAGAAAAAAAATTAACAGGGCTAGAATCATGAAATAAGGGCTTGGTTGACTGAAAGGGGAATAATTTTAAATAGGCTTTGTTTTTCTGTCATATCCATTTGGGGTTTTCTTGGCAAAGATACTAGAGGGGCATTTCCTTTCCCAGCTCATTTTACAGGAAACTGAGGCAAGCAGGATTAAATGATTTGCCCAGGATCACATAGCTAGTAAATGTTTGAGGCCAGATGTGAACTTAGGGAGATAAGTCCTTCAGACTCCAGGTTTGGCACCATATCCACTGCAGCGCCACCTAGCTGCCCTAAGATAAGATTCATTCTGTCAAACATGGGCTTCCTAGTAGAACCTAGAGACACAAAGTCAAAAACAAAGACCCCAACTTAAGAAGTTTACGATCTATTACTTATGTGTTTGTTGTCATGGCTGTTGTTTGTCCTTCATTTCTGAAGAGGACAAATGACACCACAGCGTGATGTTTTGACTTGAGTATGAATTGGATTTGTCAGGCTGATGATTTTGTGCTACTCTGCCTCAGTTTCTTTCCTAGAGTCATCGAAGTCCAGTGATAAGACAAAAGCCAAGATAACTGGCGATGGCCCAGGATGCAGAGGATGATTTTGGTGTCTTCAAAGTCTGACCCAACTCTAAGCGATCACAGGGCCTGCTTCAACCACTTTCATGGTCATTGGAACAAACTGTTCTCATCTGCCCATTCTGCAGAAGGAAGTCTTGGGGTGGACAACTTCTAACTCACTGACAGATTTTTAGGTTTCACATTGGTCTGGAGGCTAGCGATGGGTCTGAGAACCAGCAAGGAAAGACCAACAGTTGTATGAGTCAACTGGTCAGCAATTGGAACCATGAACTCGTGAAAATATTTTGCAAATACAGGGTATGCCCTGAGCTTGACGTAGCAACAATCCTTTGCAGTCTGGATGATCTTACCCTCTGGCAAAACAATGAGAGGGGCCCTTCCTTGTATGGAAGTAATTTTCCTCACTCTAAAATAAATCATACCATCATTTTCTGTGCTGATACACCTGCTTCTCACCTGCTCTGTTCAGCTCTGGTCATCCCCAGGTTGGAGACCAGTCTAGTCTGGACTGCATTCAAAATTCTCTTGAGAAACCACAGCCTGCCAAGAGTATAGTTAATGTCTAATCTACAATTGTATGTAGTTTTTAATGAGATGTCTCCCCATTGTAGCAAAGTAGTTTGAGACTGGCTGACTGAGAATACTCTTTGTCAAAGAGATCCTGTGGAAGATGGCATATGGGCAAAGAAAGGCTAAGCATTGTGATTCTAGGGCACCATTTTGTAAGAATACCATCCTTTGTTCCTTGCTGTCCTGCCACCATCTCTTTAACTCTGGTCAGTGAAAGAAACAGAAAATCAGCTAGCATCGAAGTGGGATTTGCCTTGCATCATTTCTTTTACATCTCAATATCTAATTTGTTTTACCCTAAATAAAATATAAGGACTAGTTGAGTTTATACATCAGTGCTATGAGGGAAAGAACATGGAATATGCAGTGAGAAGACAGGAATCTGCCTGGAAAATTGAGTGCAGCTCAATGAACATCTCTTAAGCACCTACTATGTATAAGGCATTTAGTCAGGGTCCTGATGCAATAACCAAAAACCCCACTATTTTTGACCTCAAGGAGCTTACATCGTACTGAGCAAGCCTCGTATCTGTTGTTGGTTCTGTCTGGATTATTTCAGGTTTACTAATACATATGTCCTGTAGGTCATTTTCCTTGTTCTTGCTTCTCTAATCTTTTGGAGAGATCTTTTCATTTTTAGCATTATTTGCATCCATCATTTTTACTTTCTTCCAGCTCTTTTATTTGCTCTTTACTTTATCTTAGCAGTGTTCATTTTAGCATTCTTCCTTTAAATACACAATTTATCCATTTCAAAATGTCCCTTAGAATGCCTGTATTGCTTCTTATTCCAGTTGCCTTGCTTCCATTTCTGTTTCTGTGATTGTACAATATTTTTTAATGCTCTCAACCCTTCCTTTTTGCTGGTTTTCTGTTTTGAGCTAGTTTTTTCTTGTGGGATTTTTAAATTGTTTTTCTTCACTTTGGTATTTTGATGGGATCCCTATCCCTTCAACATAGGGCTGTTGAATGAAATGAGTGGATGAATGAATAAAAAAAACATTTAGGAATTATTTTCTATGTGCCAAGAGACTAGCTAAGCACTGAGGAGACAGATAAGCAGAGCTACTCCTTGCCCTCCTTACATTCTAATGGAGGGGAGGGTAGAAGAGACAATACACATAGGAAATTTCAACTACAAGTTTAAAAAAAAAAGGCCTGAGACTCCTTAGGGTGCAATAGCAAAGCAGATGGTAATGTATTTTTTTAAATGTCATTTCCATTAATAAAACTGCATCAGGTTTTTGTTTTTTTTGTTTTTTTATGTTGAACCATTGAACAGTGCCAAGGACTTAGGTAGCAATAATTCTTTTTTCTTTTCTGGGACTTAAATATCTATGGCTGATAAGGGCTGCTGCACCTGCAAAAGAAGTTGTCAAGTCTTATCTACACAAGGATTGTTTCCCTGGACTGCACTGGAGACCAGTGGTCTGAGTTGGTGAGAGGTGAGGTCTTTCTTAAGATTTTAGGCTTTTCCTGCTCATTAGTGGTAGTTAATGTGTGGGTGGTGCTGGTGCTGGTGATAATGCTGGCGGTGCTGGGGCTAGTGGTGGTGAAGGGGCCCTTTCTCCACAAGGGTTGTTCCCCTGGATGGCTACAAGGCCCAAACTGAAATCAGGACTAGTGGTCTGGGGAGCACTGCCATTTGCAGGGTTCTTGGCCACAGGGACCAGGGCCATCCTTACCAAAGTGTGAGGAAAGGTGGGAGCTAAGGTGCCATTGCCTGCGACATTCCATCCTGGATCTCTCCCTCAGAATGCCTTGCTGCTTCAGCTAAGCTAGCTCATCTCCCTGTAAATGGTAGCCAGCGGGTAGTTGGTGGGGATAGTGGGTCCCTTCTTTGCAAACATTCAACAAAAATGAGCTCTTCCAATTGCTTTTTTTTTTTCAGTAGGGGAAAGAAGGGAAGACTTCCTGGAGAAGGTAACATTAAAGCTGGTTAAGTAGAGAAGAAAGAATGGAGAGGAGAGAGCAACCACAGAGAGAAGAGAAAAAAGGTTTTTGTGTTTAGGAACTAGCAAGTAATCCAATCAGGTGCAAAAGAACAATAAGTAAGGTCAAATAGGTATATTGGACCCAGATTCTAGAAGGCACAAGTAGGAAGGAAGGAAGAAAAAAAAGCATATATTAATGATTAGAAGAAAAGCACCTATTAAGTGCCAGGTACTGTGTTGAATACTTTATAATTATCTCACTTGGTTCTCACAACAGCCCTGGGAGGTAGGTGTTATGATTCCCATTTTACAGTTGAGGAAATTAAGACAAAGAGAGAACACGTGACTTCCCAGGGTCTCATTGCTTATAAATGTCTGAGACTATAGGTCTTCCTGAGTCCAAGCCCAGGAGCTCTACTCACCATCCCACCTGGCCTGTATCATAGGATTCAGAGTTAGAAAAGACTTTGGGAATCGTCTGGTCTGACTTGTTAATTTTTCCAATGAAGAAAATGAGACTTGGATATATTATAACTTTCCGAAATCCACTCAGTAAGTGACAAAGATGTAGTTCAAACCCAGGTCTTCTGTCTCAAAGTCCTGTGCTCTTTCTACTAAAGCAATGCCCTGTCCAGGCATCCGGCTCTTTACTGGGCTGTCCATGGCCAACCCTGGAATGGGATTTTAAAAGAGAAAGTGATGGGATTGGAGCTGGGCATTAAGAAGATTCATCTTAATTGTGAGAGCTGAATCTGAGGAAGGACAGACTAGAGGTAGGGAGACCCAAAAGGAAGATTTCAAAATAATCCAAGCAAAAAAAAGTATTGATGACCAAAAAGGGCATAATGAGGGGAGAGAGAGAGAGAAAAGATTTTTTTAAGTGCAATTATATAAATTTTATGAACTCCTTTGTTGGAAAATCTGCCCTAGGAAAGGGCTTTTTAGCGCACCCAGTAGAATGACTTTAAGTGACAACTGGGTCACAAAATAAAGCTGACAAGAACAAGGCAATTACTCAACTGCATGTGAGAGTGAAAGTTTCTGAAGTCGCCTTGAGCTCACGGTCCTCAATAAAGGTGCGTCACTTTCATTTAGAGTCTTGAGCTCAGTCTAAGAAAGGTTTTAAAACAAAGTGTTAAGTACACACATTAGTAGCTTAAAAAAAAAAAAATCTGAGTCCCTATTTGGGTACCGACTCTTTGAATGTGGCTCTTCACCCCGTCTGACTTTGGATTTCAGGAGACAATAGCAAAGCAAAGCGAACACGTAAGAAAGACTCTCTATAGTATCTCAGTAAATGGATTCTTTAGGGATGGATACGCACAGGGGACTTTTCCAATCCCTCCTCCTTGACGGTCTGCTTAAAAATCACCATTTGAAGGCTCGCCTTTCGCAAAAAGCATTTCCTTTCCTCCTCTGAAGTTTATCCTTCAGAGAGTCGAGTTGCGACTCGGCGTGCTGGGTGCAGTGTGGGACAGAGAAAGGGAAGGAAAAAAATCCTTTTTCTTTACACTTGCGCTGCTCTGAATGTGGACCATCTGTGCCCCCAGCTGGAGCGCCGGCGATGGTCTGGCACTTGAACCACACCATATTTACAGATCTAAACACAAATGGCGAATGCCTGATTGTTTCATGATTCATTAGTCAGACAAGCTCTCCTCTCCCGCCAGCACAGCTGTTACTGAGTAAACCTTTGTCACTTAATAGGCCCGATTATTACTTTCCATCAAAGGTATTGATCTGTGTCACCTCTACTTAAGGTAACGGGAAAGGGAAAGGGGGGAATAAAATGGAACAGGAAAACACGAGCATGAAGAAGAAAGAAAAGGGACGTTAGGTAGAATGTGTGGTCTTGGCAAACCCTCCCAGCCTCTCCTACATTCCCTGTGTATCTGTATTCATGTCTTCATGCACTGCAGTGACCAACTTATTTGTGAAAGGAGAGGCGCCATCCCTCAGTCGCTGAGCTAGCCCTGGTGCTGGCCCAGGTTGGGGCAGTCACAGTACATGACCATGCGTGTAATCGGTCAGCCTCATGTACGGAAGGAATGAACCGGAGACGTGCCTAGCCGACATAAGGAGAAAGTACCAACTCTAGAGGGAATTGTTTTATTGTGACTTTCATTATCTCCTTTTGTCTAACAAATAAAGTAAGCCAGTAACCGTGGGCTGTTCTGGGGCTGGGTTCAGGCATTTACTCAGCTGGAGGGCTGCTCTTATAGCAGCCTGGAATGGGGCCAAGTGCAGAAGTGTTGGGGGTACGCACAGTACACGTTACCGCAGACGGCCTGATGCTTTTTCTAAACGCTTGTCTCTCCTTCCTTTCTCTCCTGCCCCCCCCCCCTCCCCCTACAGTGAGGAGCTGTTTTGCCTGGGAGGAGGCTAGGTAATGGTTAGAGAAAATTGGGTTTCCCAGTCAATTGTATCTAATGACATGACGACGAGTTAAGGGACCTTAAGGGTAACCTTTCCTCAGTCCTGGAAATGCCTAGCCCTACTCCTGAAGCCAGCCTTCCCTTGCTAACTTAGGGAACACCAATTCACAGCCCCCTTGTTTTACAGGTAAAATGGGGCAACTGAGACCCAGAGATGGGAAGTGATTTATCCAAGATCATACAACTAGTTAAGAAGAGCCCAGGTCTGGGAACCATCTCTTCTGCCTTCTAGTACAATAAGACTCTAAAATGAGATGCCTTCTAATTGGGGGTGGAGGTGGGGGGTGGGGAGACAAAGACAAAAAACCTAGGTTAGAGATGGAACAGCTATGGCACACACATATACACACATGCAGATACATACAGATGCATACACACATCAAAACCATAGATGATGCTGTAAACAGACCAGTATGTGACTTGTGATCTAAGTCATTTCTTTAAAGCCAAAACATTTGCACATGGCCACCTATATCATAAAATTTGGTATGGGTTAATGTAGAGGTGCCCAAGATGCAGTCACCAACATTTTATATTCCTTTGGAAAGTGTGACCTGAACCAGATGAAAATATAATGGGAAATATTTCAGAAAATAAATGATTCTACAACAGAACATAGATAATGTTAATACATGGTTTCCTAAATCAATATGCAGCCTGTAGGGATCCTTCCACAAAGGTTAGTACTCACTGGCTTGATGGACAGAGGGCTGCCTTAAGAATTAGGAAGTCATAACGCTAGTAACTATTAACTGTATGACCCTGGATACATCTCTGCAAATGTCAGAGCCCAAAAGCAGCTCTCTAAGAGGTCAGAGGCTACCTGGCATTGGTAGAAAGGGTTTCCATAAAGGCTGTTCCCTATGATAATATTACAAGTGTGAACCAAATGCATACAGTAGAAGGGGTTTCCATAAAGGCTATTCCCTATAATGATAATATCACAAGTGTAGACCAAATGCATATGTATGTTTGTATTTGCACATGTGTGTGTTAGCGCTATTTAACAGCAGAAACCAAGGGAATTCCAGTCCCAAAAAGAAATACTGTCCATTTATATATAATATATATGATACATATATACTTATACAGACCACACACAAGCAACTGACATTCAGCCAGTCAAAAGAGGTCTTGTCCTTCCAGTTTCTCCATGACACCATTCCCCAGAGAAGGAGGCAGCCCTTGTCTTCCCTCCTTTTGTCTCCACAACACTCATTGCAATCATTGTCTGATTCTAGTGTATCAATGAGACTTTTATTGTACTATTTTCCCCAGCTCCTTCCCTCTACTCTTTACTGCATTGTTGTTATAGTTCAGGAGGGGTCAACAGCCTTCACTAAGTATATTACTGCTTTTTTTATGGTGCTCCATATAAGAGGTAGATTGACAGCCTTAGACCCTGGGGTTTTCCATCTGTGCACAGACCGCTGTCCATAGAGACCAGTGGTACGCCCACCCTAATGACTTTAGCATTCCTGATTTGGAAGCTCCTTCTCCATCCCACCCTCTCCAGAATTAAAGGAAAAGTATGACTCCTGACTTATTTTCAGCTTTCTGATTCCAAAAGATTTCTAAGAAATGCCCCTCTAAAATACAGTAACACTATGAGAGGTAGCCTCAGAGGGACTGAACTCAATCATTTCATACTGATTTTATCACCAATTGGCCACAGGCAGGGGTTGGATGCTAATGACTGGAGATCACTCCTGACTTGGACCAGATTTTAATAACCATTGAACCCCACTGTCCTATTTCCATGACTATAGTGTTCCTGGTGGTTTCATTGTCTCTCCCAGATACTCATGTCAAGTATCATGCAGTCTGTCTCCTTCACTTCCCCTCTTCTTCCCTCACTCTGTGATACTCCACCCCTAAATGTCATTGGAAATGTTATCTTTTGTAGAGAAATGCTAATGAGGCATCCAATGTGTTTTTCACATCACTGGAGAGTATACATTCCTGGGTTGTTTAACCCAAAGCAGAATGCATATCTGGAAGCAAAGGAAATTCTACCAACGTGGAATTAAAGGTCCACATGGTTTGGTTTAGTTTTATTTTTTTTCATGGTTGGCCTCTAAATTGAGAAAAACCAATATAAATATAGCAAGGGACAATTAGCAAAAAAGATCCCTAAATAATAGTATATTGCATATCAATTCTACATAAAAAGAAAATTGTTGGTAGCGATTATTTATGGAAATTTTTTTTAAATTGTTCTTAGCCAGAATAAAAAGCAACTTATAACCATTTAAAATCTAACAAAAATAAAGAGGATTTGGAGAACTCCCATAGAAGAAAGGAACTTTGATTTGTACTGTTTCTATCATATAGCTTGGTTTAAAAAAAAACTGCTTCTTCTTAACTCCCCGTAAAATTCAGGCATTTCCTAAACATCCCAGGGATCTAATGGCAAATCTCATTAGGAAAGATTCTGAACTATCTTCCTGTTAAAAAAAAAAAAAAGTAAAAGATACTTAAAAGACAGGTTTTTAAGCCTTATAAAATTCTTCAAAGACTGGCAGGAGGGAGGTATACTGACAGCATTTTTATTTTAAAAAACCACTCCAGGAGAAGGACTAGTGGTGACAACCAGTGTTTATGGAATACCCATAGCTTTGGGAACTCCATCTGGAAGGCACTGTTATCTCCTGGCTATGCCCCAAGGAAAACCTATCAAACACCACGAACAAAAAGGAAAACAGAAGCAAAATCATTCCATTAGGAAAATTTGGCCCATAATGGACCAGGCACATCTTTGGGGTCAGTCAGACAAAACCCACTTGCTGCCATCCAGTGGTGCTCATAAGATCCCATGTTAATCATGTAAATGGACCACAAAGGACTGTCCCCTTACACTGGATGTTAAAATAATGCAAACTGCTTTATTTTTAACTGTATTGGTCAACAAAACATGCATCGAAAGAAATTCCTATCTTGCAGCAGGGTAGAACACAGACTGAAAAACTATCATTTCATGGAGGTAACCATATGTTTTAACATACATTTAATAAATATTCACTGAATAAATTAAGAATGGTATTCACTTTTGAAGCTATCCCCTCCAGAATCTATTCCTAGGGTGGGAACCTGCGGTCTCGAGGCCACATGTGGCTAAGTCCTCAAGTGTGGCCCTTGAGGACCTAGAGGACCACATGTAGTTTCAAAGCTGAAGGTTCCCCAACCCTAGTCTATTGCAAACAAGTGTTTTACTTTAAACAATGAACCTTTGTGTCCTGGAGTCAAAGTCGTAATCTAAATAAAGAAGTATTTTGTCCAATGTACTTTATTTTACCAATCTAATTATGTAAAGAGGGGAAAACATACTTCCAGCCCATAATCTATTATCCTGTGAAGAAAAATAAAAGATAATAGAGATGTAGAGAAATGAAGGTGCTGAATCTGACCCCTCCTCCCAAAGAGAATTGAGGAAATATGAAAAATGATGAGAATATGAACAAGGGGAGTTGCTTTTTGTTTCAGGGGGTTGTTGAATATTGGGTTGTTTTAGGTTTTTTTAGATAAAAGCATTCCAGAGTTTTTTAATAGAAGCCGAGGAATACAAAGGGAGAAATGACTAGACTCAGATTATGCCAACTTTCAGGATGTATGCTATCCCTTTCCCTCAAAATCACAAACATTTCTAACACTACTCCACAAGAGTAAGAGAGGAAAAAAAATGCTTTATTTTTGATATCAAGGGTTGAGGACCCCTGGAAGGCAGGCATGATACTCAACAATGCCACATGGATTCAGTTTCATGCCAAGGGATAGAGTTTGCCCACTGCCAGAGAATCAGATATTCAACCAGCAGATAAAACAGCAGAAACAGCAAGCAGTGAAACAAAATGGGTCTGAGCTACCCAGAAAGTCACTAACAGAACCAGAAAAAGAATATGCAAATCTTCCCTGAGTTGGCCAGGTCACGGTTGTGTATGGTAACAGGGCAGGGTGGGGCAAGCAGAGTTTTGATGTTTCAAAAGAGTAACTGGGACTTTTCACCAGCCAATCAACACACAGACATCATCCCCAAACCCTTAAGGAAAATGGTTCAAACGATCTCAAGCCTAAGATGCTCCAAAGGAGAAAGCTATGGGCAACACAACTCTAGGAGTGATCAGGGACTCCAAGTCATGGGATGCAGGATTTCAGCAGTTATAGTATATATCTACGTCCATATGTATATGTGGGCCGATGTGGGTGCATCCATATAATTTGGACTTCACATGTGATTTCATTAGTATAAACACCTCTCAGAAAGGAAACTCCTTCTAAAAATGGAGATGACACATTTTCTGCTTCTTATTACCTCTAGGATCAAACATAAAATTCCATGTGTGACAGTGAAAGTCCTTCCTAACTCGGTCCCTTCCTACTTACCCCTTACCTCTTACCCCACTCGCTCTCCAACATACTCTTCAATTCAGTTACACTGACCTTGCTGTTCCTTGAACCCAACACTGCATCTCCCAGTCCCAGCATTTTCACCACCTATCCACCCCGTGCAATGCTCTCAGCCCTTATCTCTGCCTCCTGGCTTCCCTGGCATCCTTCACGCTAGAAACCTTCTTTCTCCAAGATCTGCTTAATCCTAGTGTCTTCCCTCTGATGCTAAATCCAACTTATCCTATATATTGTATAAACCTTGTTTGTACATATTGTGTTGTCTCCTCCACCATATACACTGTGAGCCCGTTGAGAGCAGTACTCTTTCTTACCTTTCTCTGTATCCCCAGGACTTGGCACAGAGCCTGGCACCTGATGGGCACTTAATGAAAGCCCATTGACTTGACCTAAAGAGTCATCTGAGGCACTGAGAAATTAAGTGACTTGTGTAGGATCACACAGTTCAGATGGATAGATAGAGATTATAAAGAGAGAAATCTACAAATCTCTCTCTATACATACAGGTAGATATGTATATAATTATAGAGATATATATGTGTGCATATATATGTATATGTATATATGTGTGTGCTAATATGTATACATGTGTATGTGTGTATATGTGTGCTTATATGTATGTATGTGTGTATGTGTTTACATGTGTGGGTGTGTATATGTATATGTACATGTATATGTATAAAATCGGGGACTTGAACCCAAGTCTTTCTGACCCTGAGGCCAGTTCTCTAGCTATGACTAGGTGATTGCCTCAAGACCTGGAACAAGTCCTGAATTCAGATCTGACCTCAGACACTTACACCAGCTATGTGACCCTGGGTAAGTTACTTAACCTTTGTTTGCCTCAGTTTCCCCAATTGTAAAATGGGGATAATAATATCACCTTCCTCCCCGGGGTTGTCATGAGGATAAAATGAGATAATATTTGTAAAGTATTTTGCAAACTTTTAAATATTATATACGTGTGTTTTATAAACACATATGGACACACACACGTATATATACATATGCATTATGTACAGACAGATAGATATACATACACACTAAAATTTGGGATGAAAAACTAAAGTGATGGGTAGGTATTTTGCAGTGAGTTTCTTCCTCAAAATCATCTCTTGAGACACCAAAGGGAAAAACAGAAACAGTCCTGGCCACAGTAGCTATAAATCTGCTGCCATCCAATGTCAGGTCCCTTCTGTGGACTCCATGAAGAACTGCTCTTTACATCTGAACTGTGTCCTTAGCAAGGCTATTTTTTCATCAAGAAAAAAGGGACCTCTCAGGTCAAACAATTGATTATGGTTTTGAACTACAGGGGGCTATTGATTTTTCATTGAGCCTCATGTGCTGCTCAGAAAGAGCAGGCTGGCGCAAGGAAGGTAATTCACTGATCAGAGCCGAGGGCCGTGTTCATTTATTGGCTTCCTGCCACAACCCATTAGTCCCCGTTCTAAATGTATATTGAAGTCAGTTTATTTTCATCATTGCCTCCTGTCACCAGAAATGTCTCCCAGTAACTATTAGTTTAATCATCCCTTTCTCATGATGGTAATGAGGGATAATCTTCAACATTAGGGTGGATTCATGAATAGTCTCCATGGCCTTCCAGTGGGGTATGTCATCATGCTCCAGTTAAGGTTCTGACAGCACTTTCGTTACAAACCTTGGATTTCTGAAGAGTCTTAATTGGGGGAAAATATTTAAATGGAGATTGAGCATAATATGGAGGGGATGTTCTCCT
This sequence comes from Notamacropus eugenii, assembly GCF_028372415.1. Lineage (NCBI taxonomy): Eukaryota > Metazoa > Chordata > Mammalia > Diprotodontia > Macropodidae > Notamacropus > Notamacropus eugenii. The sequence continues at coordinate 147,573,832 of NC_092878.1, forward strand.
ATATAGTTTCTTTTTCCCAACATGTTTAGACTGGTGATCAGTTGTACTATCTCCCCTTATCCTTCATATAAACAGCCAATATCAGAGGTAACTGACAAAATAGTTTTCTTTTTCTAGAATCCTCATTATATTAGGATAACAATGGAGACACTTTGGATCAGGAGTCATTTTGAACCAGGTGTTACCTCTAAGAATACACAGAATGGCCAAAGGAGGAATTGGTGGCACAAAACAGGAATGAGATTGAACAATATTCAATCTGTTCATCAAACTCCGCCCTGTTTTTCTCAAGGAAAATACATTTCACTTATCTCATAACTGCTTACCACTTCACCTCTCCCACATATGTAAATAACTTCATAAATGCATTTATGTCTTATTTTTCACACACAGCCAAAGACAGCCCCTGTTCTCATCTTAAGCCCTGGTACTGTAATTGTATAGGCAACATGATATGCTGGGTAGAAGATTGAACTCAGGCTAGGGGGATGTTGGTAAATATTTAACAACCAGCTCTTCTGGAGTGGAAAATATACCCAGGACCCACTTATAAGTTTAAACTGGATTGCTGACATTTCCTCTACCATTTTGTAAAGTATAGATAATTAACAAAACAAGTCAAGTCCTGATTTTTAGCAGTTGCTGACTTCATACTGGAAGTTTAACCATCAGTTCTTGCCAGTAATTAGGAGCTAGTTCCAGGTCAGCCCAGCCTCACAATGGTGTGTGATTTTTGATATATCACGAAACTTCTCATTGCTCCGGGAAACTATTGATGACTATACATTTCAGCATAGTTGACCAATACCAATGCCCATACCAAAGAAATCATAGATGTAATCTTTAAAAATAAAAATATTTAGTTCCTCTTCTTCTTCAGTTACAAATAAGGGTCTATTTCCCAACAGACCCAGTCCCACACATAGGTAAAGTGGATAGTTGCCTAATAGCATCATTTCAGGACACCGAAATACACAGTTGTCCATGCAAAGCACATTAGCTCATCACAGTGCCTCAAAATTTATTCCTGAGGCCTAATAGGTACAATTGAGAAGTCTTGTGACTGGTGGAATCCTTGGTGGATAATCCTTCCCTCCAGGGACTAAAGTAATCCATATCCACAAAGTCCTGTGTGAAGAGAAACCCTAAGGAGAAGGAGGAGAATGGTAAATATCAGGGAAAGGGAGAAAACTGTATGTGACTATGGGACAGGGGTCAGAAAAATTGATGAGGGAGCTATGTTAGGATTTCTCTTTATGGAGTGGGGAGGAGGGGGATAAAATAGGGTGAAGACTTTAGTGGTCATGGGTTTGGCAAAAGAGACAGGAGGTCAAGATCATGTTCTCTGATATTAATTTTTATTAAAGGATAATACAAACAAGAAGTTTTTGCACAGATTGGAAAGCCCATATAGCTGTAAGTGAATTTCTTTGCTATACTACTTGGAAGAAAAGATTCATAATCTTTGTTGGAAAGTAAAAGCCCATGAGAGGTGGGAGTCCATGAAATGGAGGGGGTCTAAATACATAAAACTCTGAAAAATTCATCGAGTCCCTAAGTTGAAATGAATAAAAGATTAAAAAAGACAAAGTTATTGAGTCTTGAAGTTAAAATTTCCAGGAAATATGAGGTGTCACTCATTAGGGTTCACAAATTTTCTAGACAAACTACCATGAAAACAAAGTTTTCTCACCTATAAGGGAGTAGCAAATAAAACCATTTCCATATTAGCATTACTTCTTCCTCAATTCCTAAACAAAACCCTGAAACAAACAGATCTGGAAGAGGTACCTTTTTACAGAGTGCTACTCAGCTTGGGTCATGTGGCCTGAATGGCCTTTGAACTTTGGGAAAAATCATAGCCATTCAGGAGTCATGATAGCATTGAAAATCCCACACAGAGAGGGAAGAAACAATTGCCAAAAGTTTCTATATTTTTTTCATGTTTTTATTTATATATCTGGATCTAGGTATTCAATATATACCTCTCTGGTATATAGACCATATAGACCATATAGACCATAGACCATATACAGATATGTAGCAGGGAACAGTCCCCTCTGGGACCTTGCCCAAGTCACACCCACAGTTTGAGGTTCCCAGAGGGTTGCAGACCACTCCTTCTTGAAGATTCTAAAAATAGATAACTCTGAGAGGTAGGGTTTTCCTTTACTGTCATTCACAAGCCCTGACTAGTACACTCCCAACTAACGACCCATCAGCCAAACTCCACTAGCTTTTAGAAAAGGGATACATCCAATGAGCCACCATTATAAAACATCCCCACCAAGCTTGGAGCAAACACTCCCTTTACAAAAACAAGGTCCATGGGCAGACTCAGCTCACATGTAAAGTACAAAGATAGTGACACATGTTTTGGGCAAAGAAATACTTCACAATTCCCAGGGAGGGAGTCCTTTTCTTCTTCACTGGAATTCTCACAAAGTTTCCTCGGACAGACAGCTCAACTTGGCTATGATAGAACCAGGGTGTTCCCCCCCGCTTCTCTGCAGCAGGAATTAGTTTTCTTTAAAAGGCCATAAAATTGTGCAGAAACCTGATATTCCTTGATGTGGTCTTCTGGTCACCTAAGGCCATCCAATTTGGTAGATTCTGAAAACCACAAGATACCTGAAGTCCTGATGAGGATAGTTTCCATTTGGAGATGAGAGGGATCGCATCTATAGAAGCTAAGGATCACTATATCCTTGTTACTTATCCTTGCTATGTTAAGACAAAGTAACCCTTCTTTTTATTAAACTGAAAATGATGTACAAGTGCCTCATTTCATCTAAAATCTGACTCATTTTGTCAAAATCAAATCAACTGGGAAATGGATGAAAAAAATTAAATCAAACCTTCAAAATGAAAACTTTGTTGAGTCCATAAGCAGTATTTCCCAGGGGATCATGAGAAGGTGTGCCTTCTAAAGCAACTACTACTCCTTGTCCCTCTTTCTCAGTGTGTTTCTCCATTCCCAAGGCAGTCCTTCCTTCTCCTGCTGGAAGCCATGGCCATACCAGCAAATGTCTCAGAAGTTGCCTCATAGTACTATCAGAATATTGAACCTTTCAAATATCATAAAATTGCCATCTGGACAACTGTATCTCAGGATCCTTGTTTAAGAGTCTAAGGTAGCAAAGAACTATAAAAATGTGTACACCCTTTGACCCAGCAATACCACTTCTAGGACTGGATCCCAAAGACATCATACAAATGGCAAAAGGACCCACATGTACAAAAATATTTATCATAATATTATTTATTTTGTGGTGGCCAAGAACTGGAAATTGAGGAGATGCCCATCAACTGGGGAACGACTGAAAAAGTTGGGGTATATGAATGTAATGGAAAACTATTGTGCCATAAGAATGATGAACAGGAGGACTTCAGAAAAACCTGGAAAGATTTATATGAACTGATACTGAGTGAAATGAGCAGAACCAGGAGAACATTACACATAGCAGGAGCCACAATGTGGGATGACTGGCTTTGATAGACTTAGCCCTTCTCAGAAATGCAAGGACCTAAAACAGTTCTAAAGGACTCATGATGGAAAATGCCATCCATATTCAGAGAAAGAACTATGGAGTCTGAATGCAGAGTGAAGCAGATTATTTTCTTTTTTTGTTTCTTAGAATCCATATCAGATTGCCTGCCATCTTGGGGAAGAGGAAGGGCGGGGGGGGGGAAGAAAATTTAAAACTTATGGAAGTAAATGTTGAAAACTAAAAATAAATAAATTAACTCAATAAAAAGAGTTTGAGGCAGGATTCAAACTCAGGTCTTCCAGGGTCTAAGTTCGCTCCTCTGTGCCACCCAGTGTAAATCAATCTATTGTCTCATAGAGAATAATAAATAGGAGAAACTCCAAGAAACTAGAAAAGGCTTATGGAAAATCACCTAAAGCAAAAAGCAAAGCAAAGATAATAATGATCGAAATAGAATGAATGAAAATAAACCCAAAAATATCAGAATTCAGATTCCTGTGATTCCAGAGAAGAGGTGATTAAACAATAATCTTTTCCTTTTCCTGGCAGAGAATGGTGAATTGTGGGTGCAGAGAACTGTAGATGCTGCTAGACGTGGGTTGTGTGTTGACTTTTTTTTTTTGCTTAACTGCTCCTCTTCATTACAAGAAAGAATTTATTCTCTCAGGAACAGAAGCTATGAAGAAATGATAGTGATGTTAAAAAGCATCATTAAAAAAAAGGATTGACTTTGAATGAGAGAGGATATGCTATCCATAATTCTAGGAATCTTTTATTCCAAATTATCATCAATTTTCAGATCTGATCTATGTCCAAATTTCACACTGCTGTCTTGGGAATCTGCTAAGTTCAACAAATAAAACAGCCATTTGTGAGTCGAAATTTAAAACATTTATGCATAAAATAAGGGCTTCTTTCTATCATCTGTATTTTACATGGTTTCACAAGGAGGAAAAGAATATACAGTGAGCATGAGTAAATCAAATAAACAAAAGAAAACAATTCTTAGGTACACCTACACGATGTTCCTTTTTTACTGAAAAAGATTTCTTCCCAACATGCTGGGAAGGTATCATAACACCTTTGATCAGAAGCACTTCTATTCATAAGGCAAATTTCCCAGTTCACCTTACAAGCAACGGGTTTTCTTTATTTCAACTCTAGTAAAACCACAGAGCTACAAATATATGTGTATTCGTGATAACCCTCAAAATAGTTAAAAGTCTCACAAATCTAAATCCAAGGACAGTTGTGCCTTAGAGTTCAAGGTAAGCAAGAATGGTTGATGTAACTCATGTCCCTGAGGGTACTGCCAACATAAACCACCAGGCTGCCACATGTCACAACCTTAACATTTCATAGACACCTTGATATGAAAAATACTTTCGACACCAATCACTTTAGGAGATAAAATGCAGTTTGTAAGGAAATCATTTCAATACCCCCACAAAAAAAAACCCAAAAATTTTCTTACTCTCTCCCTGCCCCACATATGCTCTTAATGGTCTAACAAAATGTGAAATACACTATACTTCAAGAAAATAATAATTTCTATACTTAGCCTTAGATATTAGTACCATCCCTTCCCCTATTATAGACAACATTAGTAACTAGTCAGGCAACTTAAAAGCTTTGCATAACCACATATTTCCTCCAAGTTGTCATTTCTTTTCAATCCAATTCTTTTCAATTCAATTCAATTTCAAACCCTTAGTGAGACTTTCTTGTTTAAAGTAAAACAGGAGAGAATTCAGGAACCATCTCGTATCTGAATTTTATCTTTCCCCAGCAGCCTTGCATGAAGTAGATGCTTAATAAATTCAATTTCATTCCCCTCAACAAGCATGTGTTAAATATCTCTATGCACAATGCATTGTGCTAAGTAGAACAGTTACAAAGACAAAAAAAACAAAACTCCACAGTTCTACCCCAAAGAGGTTTATTATCTAATAAATGGTTGTTGATTTCCATTTGAACCAAAAATGACTCCAAAAATTACTGCAACCTTGCTTTTCTTCTTCTGGTGCCAAGTTATGGCATGGCTGTGATTTGAGTTTACCAAAGCCTGTAACAATGAAGAACAAACCTTGGTGCTATTAAGCCACACCCAGCAACGAACATCTAGAAGACCAGTTGAGTCAAGTGTTATATCTCCAATGGCTTGTCCAATGGGTGATAAATTTTATAGTACCAATTCATGGAGACCATCAATTAAGATGTGGAATGCTTGAATCTATGAGGACCCAAGACCATAAAATTATGAATCCTTAAAGCTCTGAAGAAAAATAATAATACCTAAAATGTGTGTAGCACTTTACTTTTACATCTCTTACCTTATTTGTACTTTTTATTTGTACTCTATATTTGTACTCTTAGCTTATTTGTAATTACTTTTACATCTCTTATCTTATTTGATCCTCATAACACTCCATTAGATTGGTGCTATTATTTTTCCCATTTCACAGATGAGTAAACTGGGACTGAGAAACATTAAGTGACTTGCCCAGGACCATAGAACTTATATAGTGTCTGAAGCAAGATTAGAGCTCATACCATCATAAATCTAGGTCTAGGATTTGTCCCTAATGCCAACCCTTCTTTTCTCCAACTAAGTGGACTTCTCATTTCTAGAATCATGAAAACATTCCATATCCCGCAATGAATTGCAAGGCTAAAATTTTTTTCCTTGTTTAACTTGTGTGAGAGAAAGTGTATGTTTCACAAACTATCTTACATAATTCAAAATTGAAATGCTTCCAAAAGTGAAATACCAACTGTATAGATAAGTTTGATGGCCATTCAGTCACTATGATTAAGAATCACATTCATGAATTGATCCAACCCTTCTGGAGAGCAATTTAGAACTATGCACAAAGGGCTATAAAATCGTGCACACCCCTTAACTAACTTAGCAATATCACTACTAGGTCTACATTCCAAAGAGATCAAAAAAAGGGAAAAGGACCCACATGTACAAAAATATTTATAGCAGCTTTTTTTGTGGTGGCAAAGAATTGGTAATTGAGGGGATATCCATCAATTGGGGAATGGCTGAACAAGCTGTGGTACATGAATGGAATGGAATGCTATTGTGTTATAAGAAATGAGATGCAGGTGGACTTCAGAAAAATCTGGAAAGACCTTCATGAACTGATGTTGAATGAAATGAACAAAACCAACAGAACATTACACTCAATAACAGCAACACTATGTGATGACCAGTTTTGAAAGATTTAGCTCTTCTCAGTAGTGCAAGGATCTGCGTGTGTTCGTCCTTCATTGCTGAAGAAGACCATGCCATCAGAGAAATGATGACATGACTTTCACTTGACTTTGATTTAAGTGAGAGAGGGGTGTGCAGGTCACCAGCCTCACTTCTTCTGCACAGCCAACTGAATCCAGTGACCAGATATTCATCAGGATGACTGGACATGACCCAGGATGAGGCAACTGGGGTTAAGTGACTTGCCCAGGGTCACACAGCTAGTGAGTGTCAAAGCATCTGAGATGACATTTGAACTCAGATCCTCCTGATTCCTGAACTGGTGCTCTATCCACTGCAAGAACCTAAGACAATTTCAAAAGACTTATGCTAGTCACATCAAGAAAAAGAATTATGGAGTCTGAATTCAAGTTGAAGTATACTATTCTCTTCCTTTTTAAAATTTCTTCTTTCTTGTAGTTTTTCTCTTTGATTCTAATTCTTCTTTACAATATAACTAATGTGGAAATATATTTAATATGAATGTTATGTATAGTCTATACCAGATTGAATGCTGTCTTAGGGGAGCACAAGGGGAAGAAAATTTATAACTCAAAATCTTATGGAAGTGAATGTTGACAACTAAAAGTAACTAAATTAAAAATCAAAAATCAAATAAAAAAATAAAAGGAGAAAGAAATAGAATCACCCTCAATTACAAGGAAGCACAGCTAGTGTTGGAAGGTCAGAAATTTTCCCCAATACTGAGATAATATACTTGAAAAATATATTTTTCACCAGTTAGAAAAATTCTGACCTTCTTTTCTAATATTACCCAAAATCTCATAATTCATGACCACATCGAGAAAAATTGGAAACGACTGAAATTTAACTCAACTTAATAAACACTTATTAAGCACTTGTTACATACAAATTGCTATTCTACAGACTAAGGATGCAAAAGCAATTTTGTAAAAATATCTACTGTAAGGAGCTTATATCATACTTTGAGGATATGCAAATTGATAAGTAAATACAAAATTATCTAAGAAGGTAGAGAGTAATAACTGAGGGGAGAAGGGTATGTCCACATGTGTACAATAACGTCTTCCCACATGAAAAACAAGCAATCAATTTGCAAAAGTGCTCTTTCTCATTTGGTTGAAGGCATTTAGGTGGCACAGTAGACAGAGCACTGGGCCTAGAGTGAGGAAGACCTGGGTTCAAATCTGGCCTCAAATACTTACCAGCTGTGTTACTCTGGGCAAGTCACTTAACCATGTTTGTTTCAGTTTCCTCATCTGTCAAATGAGCTGAAGAAGGAAATGGCAAATTACTTCAGTATCTTTGCCAAGAAAACCCCAATTGGGGTCATGGAGAGTTGGACACAACTGAAAAAAATGACCAAACATCTCATTTAGTCCTCACAACAATAACCATAGGAGGTAGGTTCTTATCATGCCCATTTTACAGATGAGGAAGCTGAGATTTAGAGGACAAGCTTAACTTCTCCAGGTTCACACAGGTACTAACTGTCTGAGGCATGTTTCAAATCCAGGCCTTTTGCATTAAAACAAGTTCTCTTTTCACAATTCAGTGGTCAGAAAGGATTCATTTAGGAGGCACTACCTTGACTGAGCTTTGAAGGAAATTAATGTTTCTCAGAGACAGAGATGAGCAGCAAGTGCATGAGAGGAGAGAAGACAGCTGGAGCAAAATGAGAGGGGAGGAGGAAAATGGAAAGAAGTTCAGGAAAAGATTAGTCCAGGGGTGGGGAATCTGCAGCCTCGAGGTCACATATGACTCTCTAGGTCCTCAAGTGCAGTCCTTTGACTGAATCCAAACTTCACAGAACAAACCCCCTCCATAAAAGGATTTGTTCTGTAAAAGTTGGACTCAGTCAAAAGGCCACACCCAAAGACCTACAAGGCCACTTTTGGCCACGAGGTTGCAGGTTCCCCACCCCTGCCCTAAAGATTCCTCTTTTTGTCTACTTAAATCCCTTAGGTTGAAAAATCATGGACTCATAGCTCAGGAATGGAACAGAACTTCAAAGGCCATATAAACCAAAGAACCAACTCATGACAGTTGGTTTTAAAATTTTCAGTGTGATCACTGATACCTCAGAAATTATCAAATGTGACAAATCAGGGTTTAATGTCTTATTTTATTGATTACTAGGCTTTAAAAATTGATGAAGAAAATGTTAATAGCACAGATTAAACTTAAAAGTATGTACTATAAACATTTTTTTCTCAAGATACAGTTGTTAAATATTTACCAGCACACCACTTATCTAAATCATCTCCTTCATTTTACAGGAGAGGAAACTAGGCCTCAGCAGATTAAATTACTTGCCCAAGGTCACACAGTTATTTAAAGGAATGAGCTATTATCATTTCGAAGACAGTATTTTGGACCATTCCACTGATTCGGGGAATGAATGCCTCTCAACAGATGTCTAGATATATGAGCCAGGTTCCTTCCCTGTGCTAACTAAACCAAGGATTTCTAAGCAGAGCAAGGGCAAACGCGTGACTTGCTTATAGTCACCCAACCAATCACTGTCACCAATGGGAACTCTCCATGGGATTTTTAATGCCACCATATATGACCATACCCAATTTTAATGTACCAACCAATACAATAAATTCCTCTCCTATAATCCTCCAAGTCATGAAATTTGTCATTCATCTCCAGAAAAAGCTGTTACACTATCTGTAAAGAAATCCCAGAATAAATATTACAGCGTCCATCTTCACATTTCATAAAATGGGGATGGGGATGTCTGTTTACTAGATAAAAAATATCTGTCTTTTTCATCACCTACAATTCTTTGGGAAGAAATATCCATCAAACTGTGCTTTTCAGACGTTTTTCTGTCTCTTGCTTTCAGTTCCTAGCTCCAGTAATAGAATTTAGACACATATTTTTAGTGTGTATCTTAATTAAATTCCAAATATAAGTCTAGACCATAAAAACATGGAATGTATTATTAAAAATAATTTATATTGGGTAACTATATCTCTTGGAAGAGCTTTGCAAGTTCAAGATAAAGATTTTTTTAAAAAAGAACTCTATCCCAGAAGTGAAGCAAAATAAAACGTATAGTAAGTCAAATCTTCTTTCATTACTTTTAAGTTCCTTCCCTTCCATTTTTGCCTTTATTTTTACTTTTAATCCTAGGTTTTTTAAGAGTTATGACTGTGATGTGTTATTAAGTGTCAACTATTACTATGAATGTGTAAAAATTTTTAAAAACTAAAATGAATCATCATTAAAAGTCACTCAAATTTCTTTTATGTTGATGTGACAACTTGAGGTAAAAATAATTTTAAATATGCATGTGCTAAGTTGAATTGCAAAATACGTATACCATTATTTGTAAATTGTATTATGATACTTATGGATGAAAAAATGGAAAAGGAGTCTGCTTGATGGATGATGAATTCCATTCGGAGTGCATTTGCATTTTATAAAGGGTGAGCCCCTTCAGCTTTGAGTGATTCATTGTGCACATAATTTTTTTGGCTAGAAAGAGCTTTAGAAATTATTTTACACACAATGGAACTGAGGCACAGGTGAGCTAAGTGGCTTGCCCAAAGTCACACAGTCATCCACCTCTGGATGGAAAGCGTATGGTCCCAGAGCTGACACAGGCAAGAGGCAGTGGTAGAACAACAGGAATTCCAATGGGAATTCTAATAGGAACCAAACTGGGCACCATAGGAGATGTGGCAGCAGTAGAATGGCAAGGGTTTTCAGGACATGTAGAGGAATCCCAGGACCAAACCTCCTAGAAACAAAAGAGCAATTCCTTGACAAAACCAAGCAGGTTCCTGAACCAAGTTTCCTAAAGCAGAGGAGCAACACTGCAAAACTAAAATATGGAAGAACAGACCCAGACTTTGCCTCTATTACTACTGTAAGTTACGTGGACTGTGTACATGTCCAGAAGAAAGGAGCTTACTCTAGCTAAACTGGGAGGAGCAGTTCTATAAGTCTAGGGGACCTTATAGGTTCCTGAGTAGAGTAAAGCTCACCAATGAAAAGGGTTAGGCTAATCATAGTAGGCAATGACTAACATTTTTATAGTGCCTATTACATGTGAGGTATTGTGCTAAGCACTTTACAAATTATTATCTCATTTAATCCTCATCACAGTCATGCAAGGCAGGGGCCATTCCCTTTATTCCCATATTAGAGATGAGGAACTTGAAGCTAACTGAGGTTGTGACTTGCTTGGGATTGCATAGCTAGTAAGGTCTGAGACTGGATTTGAATTCAGGTCTTCCTGACTCCAAGCCTGGAGATCTATCCACTGCACTACCTAGCTGCCCTTGAGTTACCATACAGAGATGTGTTTGAGGCAACTCTAACCTTTTTGTTAAAATTTCAGCGTGAGCCTTCAGTGTGATCAGAAATCAATGATAACTACACATCAGGGATTGATTAATTATTTTGTTGATTATCTAGACTTAACAAAACGTTAATAATGCAGAATAAGTTTAAAAGTGTGTGCGTGTGTGTGTGTGTATATATACACACACATACAGACACTCCTTCCTTGCTTCTCCAACCAGGTTGTTAAACCTTTGCCAGTATACCTCTGTGTTGCTCTCTAAACACTGCTTGATCTCAATAGCAGTGCAGTAGAAGACTAAAGGAGAGGAGGAGGATGAGGAGGAGGAGCAGAAGGAGAAGAAGAAAAAGAAGACAAAAAGGATGAAAGACAAAAAAAGAAAGAGGAGGAGAAGGAAGAAAAGGAGGAGGAGGAGGAGGAAGAGAAGCATTTATATAAGGCTTTGATGTTGCCAAGTACTTTATACCCATTATCTCATTTGGGAAAAAGAGTTGCCTTGATTAAGTATGGCAAAGATGAAGAAGAAGGCTGAACAAAATTGAAACATGATTGGGAAATATTTAATAAAATAAAAATATAATAAATTATAGATAATGTTACATTTTAAAACTAAATCACTATAAGAGCCACAAGTGGATCTCTATGTATCAATTAGTGGATCCATTTCTATTTGAGTTTTACACCAATGTGTATGAAATTAGTCAGGAATCTTTGTCAGTGTGTTTTTCACTCATAAGGGTAGAGGTCTATGGAGGAAATCAATCAAATTATCCCCATCCCATCTAAAATAAATTGTTCTGCTTTGGTGCCCTAACTTGGTGGGGATGCATTTCAATCAATCAATCAAACGCAAATCAATCAAAGGCATTACAACTAAGTACAAAAAAGCCTTGATCAATTTAGAGATTTCCAATGATCCAGTAGATGAACTGGAGTGATATTGCATAGAAGTAGTGTTCAGACTGGCTATAGAAACTTGGCAATGTCCTACATTTGTGGGTCAGTCATATACATAAGGGTCATGTCCTATGTTATACTTTTGTAAATACCAGATAAGTCCAAAACTGAGAGATAAAGAGTGGTCAATTAGGAGAAAGTATTTCTGGTCAACTTCATGAGACAGTCACTTGGAGGTAGGGAAAAGCATGAGAGATAGTAGTTTAGCCTTGGTTTTGGTCTCCTCCCTATCACCATTAACCAGAGGAAGCTTCATGAACTTGAGAGGTTCAGAGGCCTTCTAATATTCCCATCAGTAGCCTAGCCTCATCTCCTGCATCTACAGATAATGAAAGTGCCTTTATCTGAAGACAAGAACAGACTGGATGAGATGTGGATAAAAACCCAATAGACTGCATGCTGTCATGTCCTCTGTCTGGTGAAAGGTCAATTACATCACCTTTTGCACTTTTAGATGCAAATCAATTTTCATTTCTGTAATAAAAAGATTTATGGACACATATTTTTACATCGCTTGTCTTTTCCCAATCAGTATTTAAAACCAAAGGATACTCCAAGTGATGACCAATGGTTTCTTTCTTTAGAAACACTTTCCCAAGCAGTGCGTCTAAACACATCATATACAGAATTTTTTAAAAATCAAATGTAAAAAAAGGAAAATGAAGTCCTGACCCAACAAGGAGCCCATTAGGTAGACTATTCCATGCCTAAAAGTACCCTGTAAATGAGAGAAAAGATGGCAGCAACTGGGAGTTTGAGCCCACTTTCCCTTGGACTCTATATTCTTCTGTAAGAGTGTATCAGTGACTTTTTAGAGGTTATTTTATCCCAGCTTCTTACTGTACAATATAATATATAAGCCTTTCTAAAAACGAAGCAAGTCAAGCTGAAAAAATAATATCAACTGATAATCCTAAGCAGAAGGGAACCGTTGGAGTTTGTGAACAATAATCATAAGTATGCTGGTTAAACATTATACAATCAGCTCTCTAAAGAGAGGGGGGAAAAAGGAGGACTGAACAAACAAAAAAATCCTATCTCTGTACTTGGAGGCCATCACTTTTTTGTCTTCAAAGGTCTTTTGGAAACAGTCAAAGGATTTGAACAAGCAGATTTCCATTGAAGAAATAAAAAAAATTATACATATAAACACACACATACACATATTATATACATGAAATGTTCTAAATCACTACGGATTAGAGAAATGCAGATTAAAATAACCTTGAGATATCATTTTACACCTACCAGACAGGCTAAAATGATCGAAGGGAAAGTCACAAATGTTGGAGAGGTTGTGAAAAAATTAGGACACTAATTCACTGTGGGTGGAATTGTGAACTGGTTCAACTATTTTGGAGAGCAATCTGGAATTACGTCCAAAGAATTATTAAACAACCTATACCCTTCGACCTAGCAATAATGCTACTTGGTCTATTTCCAAAGATGATTGTGGAAAAAGAAAAAGAACCTTTATGTTCTAAAATGTTTATGGCAGTTCTCTTTGTGGGGGCAAAGAACTGGAAATTTCAAGGATGCCCATCAATTGGGGAATGGCTAAACAAGTTGTGTTATGTGATTGTGGTTGAATATTACTGTACTATAAGAAATTATGAGCTCAACGATTTTAGAAAAGCATCAGAAGAGTTGCTGCATGAAATAATGAAGAGTGAAATAAGCAGAACCAAGAGAATACTGGATACAGTAACACCAATATTGTTTTAAGAACGACTCTGGGTAAATAAGCTATTTTATTATAAATACCCAAGTTAACTATAAAAAATATGAAGAAAGACACTATCTGCATCCAGAGAAATAAATAGATATACAGAATAATTTTTACATATGCATGTACCTATTTGTGTCTAATAGTAGCCATCTCTAGGGCCAGGGGCAGGGCAGAAGGGTAAGGGGGGAAAAAAGAAGTTTAGGTGATAATTTTGTATATTTGAAAGAAATGGCAAGTTGTGCACAGTAGATTTGCAGTTTCATGTACAATCATCTTTTTTATTGCACTATGTTATGGAAATGCTTGTTTCATTCCATAAATTAAAATTTTTAAAAATGTACCTGACTGTTGACTTGAGTGATCTTTCAGTGTAGCTTTTCTTCATCCTGTTGCTATTCAAAATGTTCGCTTAATAATAATCACTTTGATACATCAGCTGCTGCTTCCCATGATTCTCTGAAATGATCTCTTTCGTTTCTTGTAATGAAATGATATTCCACTACACCACAACTTTTTCAGCCATTCCCCAATTGATGGACAACCCTGAGAGAAGTAAAGAATTTAGGAAACCATGGTAACTCAAGTACTTCACAAACCATCATGTCAAAAAGGAATTAAATGTATTTTGCTTGTCCCCACAGTACAGAACCAGAGGATGCAAGAAGGTTAAGTGAGGGTGGATATCAGGAAAAGCCTCCTCACAATGAGAAAGATGCCACAGTGGAAAGGGCTCCCTCAGGAGACAGTGAGTTCTCTATCGCTGGAAATGTTTGAGTACAAGCTGGCTGTTCCATATGAGACTTTGAGGAGGTACAGGGTTGAATTAAGAAGGGTCCCTAAAGTCCCTTCCATGCCAAGATTTTGTGATTTGGGGGAGCTGGGTAATTTCCAAGTCACCCATACTATGGATATTGCCTTGGGCAGGAACCAATGTTTTGGGTTCTGATTCTCCTTAGGACTGGGTCAGTTCACTCTTCATCATTTCCTCCTGGGACTTTCTCCTTGAACAGAAACAACAGCTGTTATTTCACTGAACTTCTAATTCTAGGCCATTTCAACATTGTTGATGTGGACCACTGAAGTACTGTTGCGTGCTCACTGTAAGTACTGACGTTCATTGCTTTGTTTTGTACATTGGGAGTCATAATCTCACATCCCTATCCAGTCCCTGGAACACAGGGAAAGGTATAGATTGATCTTCACAGATGTTTGTTTTGTTTTTTTTAACTGTAGGAATATAGTTACTATATACTATAGGAATATTTTTGCTACATCCTATGGGAATGTGTTTACTATATACTACAGGAATATATTTACTATATACTATAGGAATATGTTTACTATAGGAAAAAGAAATCTCTTGAAAGTACCTCGTACAATCAGAATCAAATAATTCAAGAGTTGGAAGGAACCTTTGTGATCATCTAGTCCAACCCAACATACCCATCAAGAGGTCTCTGTTAGAACACCACCTAGGAAGGGGGAAGATGCCACCTTGAAACAACTCGTTCCACTTTTGGATAGCTCCAGTTGGTGAGAGGCTTGTCCTGACATCAGTCTTGAACTGGCTCCTCAGCAAGCCATTGTTGCTGGTTCTGCCAAACTGCACAAATCTGATCTCTCACACACATATTCAAAGATAACTGTCATGGCCCACCTCAATCTTCTGTTCTTCGGGGTAGACATGTCCACTTCTTTCAACCAATACAACTTATTAATGTTTTCCTTAAACCATGGGACCCAGAATTGAACATAATATTCTGGATGAGGCTCATAAGGTATTTTGGACATCTTTGGGACTATCATCACCCCATTCCTGAAATATATGCCTTCTTGTTGCCATTATTGTTGTCAGCCATTCAGTCATGTCTTAATCTTCATCACTCTGTGGACCACTGTCAGTGGAGTTTTCTCGGCAAATTTGCCATTTTATTAATGCAGCCTAAGTCTACACAGGCTTTTGTGGCTGCCATATTATACATGCAGTTCACTAATACTCCAAGCTATTTCTGAGAATAATCGTTATCTTCACAGTTATCCCTATTGAATCTCATATTATTAGATTCAGTCAAGTGCTCCAGCCTGTCAAAATCTTTCAGATCCTGACTGTGATCCACTTGGTTAGTTATCCCTCCCTTTGCATCGTCTGAAAATTCAAGGAGGTTAGCATGTATGCCTTTATCCAATAACTAATAAAAGTTCTAGATGGCATAGCCCATTAACATTGGACCATTAACAAATACTCTTCTAGCCTGGCTAGAGCTAGTTCTGACCAGTTCTGAATCCAATTGACTGTATTATTCTTGGTAATATCTGTCTTCTCCATAAGAATAATATAATATATTTTGCTCTTATCTACTAGTTCAGTAATTCAGTCAAAGAAGGAAATAAAGTTAGCCTGGCATGGTCTGTTCTTAAAGGAGGAAGTAGTATCTGACTGGGCCTCCCATCTTCAGTGGTCCTATGGCAATGGAAGATAATGTCAGTTCATTCTCCATCAATAACTTCAGACATATGAGTCTGTAAATACCTGACTGACAATCTGGTCCCCAAGGGCCTAACCTCCACTGAGAGCACATACTTCATTCCCAGTCTCTGGGACCTGAGACTCCAAGCTGTCACTTGCATCTAATTCCCAGAAGTTCAATCAAATACTAAGCATTTCTTAAGCACCTCTATGTGCCAGATGCTGTGTGGGATTCTGGAGATATAAAGACAAAAACCAGACAATCCCTGACCTCAGGGAAACCTACATCCTATCAAAAGAAGATAATATGTGCACATATAAATTTAAAGCTAGGTGTTGCTACATTAGGCTTACCATTCAATGAGGAAGTTTAAATGGCCCACATTCCTCACAATTCTGCCCTTAGAAATTCTCTTAACAATGGGCCAGGGGATTGGGATCACAGCCCTGCTCAAGGAAAGATCACTCTCTCCTTTGTACTGTCAGAACTGCCCCACTCCCTCATGCCACAAACAAACATACATATGAAAATTCCAGGGACAAAATCAACAAGTCTTTATGAGAAATAAGGTTAAATCAGTCTCAGGCAATCTGTGATAGGACCAGAGGTTTCCTGACTCAGTTACTGGAACTTCCTTGACTCAGTTTCCTCCCTGCCTGATGCAACTTGACTGACCCCAGCTTCCATGATGCGGCTTCCTGGCCTGGGGGCATAAAAGGTCGAAGCCCCCTGTAACTGGTGCCTCTCAGACTCTCAGCCATGATGGTTACTTGAGTCACCATACCCTGATAACTTACTGACCAACCTCAGTTTCTAGATGGCCACAAGGGGACGCTGCAGAAGAGTGTTTGGGCAAAGGAAACCTTGTCCTTTGTTAAACGTTGAGTGACTTTCAAATGCCTCATTTCATCCCAACATTGAACTTGAACTAAAAGATTATTGGCTTTAAAGTTATTTCCACAACACAGTCCTTAACAGACAAAAGAACATGCTTAGAAATGGGTTTGAATTGTCCACAAGTCTTACCAGAAAAAGTACCCCATAAGTACATAAAAACATACAGGAAGGACAATTTGAGTAAGAAGATATTGTAGCTGGGGAGATATTGAAAGACTTATGTGGAAGGTGGCACTGGGACTGAGCTTTTAAGGTCACCAAGGTACAAAAAAAGTGGAGGAAGGAAGGAGAGACATGGCTGTCCATCTCAGGTATGGTGGAAAGAGTTTGCAAAGGTAACAAGCCAGGAGAACAGAATGTCAAATGTGAAGAACAGCCGAGTCAGTTTGACTAGACCATAGAGAACATGAAGGCAAATAATCCTAAATTTGAGTAGATTGAAGCCAGCTGGTTGTGAAGTACTTAAAATGCCAGAGAAGTTTGGATTTGATCCTACAGGTAGTAGGGTGCCATCTGGACCTCCTGTGTAAGGGAGTGTCCTGGTCAGAGCTCTGGTGGCTCTGAGTAATTCATAGTGCCTTGTGTCTAATGCTTCTGTTTCCTGGAGGCTTGGGATCTTTAGTAGCACAGGACTGTTGCTAGAGAGGGTTTTGCAACATTAAAATGCTAAATAAATGTGAAATATTATTGCATCTCTTGGACCATGTGACTACCTAATAATAGTTAAATATATAAATAAATAAGTGAAGAGGAGTTATTGCTGAAAATTGCACGACATTGATTGTGGCCATGCTATACCAAATGGTATAGGCTTAACAATTTTGTGCTAGCTCAGCTGTTGCCATAATAAAAACCCAGCAGCTGAGGGAAGAATCTTAAAAACATAATCAAAATTTCACACTTCCTTCCACTGTGTGTAGACTTGGCTAATGGTGAAGTGCATGCAGCCTTCTCTGATTATATATTCTGTTTGGAATTGGTGTGGGTCTTGTTTATGTTACCAACCTCTTCCCACCAAAGCTTCCTCTCCACGCCAACTTGAGCTCTCTCCCACAAGATTCTGTGCAGAATCCATTCAGGAGCCCTCGGATTGATGGCAACCATCAGTTTGTTTATTTCCTTCTTATCACTTTTAATTCCTAGCCTGTGATAGAGCTGCCAAAAACCACAACACTCTCCAAAAAGAGGAGTAGATGACACAAAGATATACTATCAACAATTCAGCACCCAAATCAGCAGACTGTACCTTCTTTCAGCAGGAATCCCCCTCTTTCCCAGTTGAGTTTATTGTGCTTAGACACAAAGAGCTGCTTCCTAAAGAATGTGTCTATTACATTTAGACACGATAAGTTAGCCTGTAATTAGGAAGTGTATGACATCATCAGATTTAATTGGGGATACCTTCCTATGAAGTGTTTCCCAGGTGACAGAAGACAACCTGCATTAACGAAGAACTTCTAAATGTCGCCTGGGAGAATGTGAATAATACTTGCATCGTGGCAACCCATCTATCATCAGCTCTTTCTTCTGGATGACTTTGTCAACTAGTTATTTGAGGTAGTACCTTATATACAAACACAGAAGACAGATGTCAAAACAGAAAAAAGGCATTTGTGGCAGGGTGGGAGAAACAAGCAAATGTCACTTCTAACCTAAATACCAAAAAGCTTATCCCCCACAATATTTCTCTATCCAGAAAACCGTATTCCTAAAGCTCTTACAAGAGGGAAATAAAATATTTTGTGATGCTGCAATGGTTCCTATCATTTTGATGGTTTATTGTAAATTTTGCATTGGCTGGCATATTATATGTGTGTGTGTGTGCGTGTGTATATATATGTGTGTATGTGTAATGCACACATATATACACACATATGTATGTGTATATGTATTTATCTCTGTGAAAGAAAACTCAGTGTATGAACATCGTACTTACGAAGCAGATAAAGTTAGTATCTTTATCCTCATCATTTGTCCCTTAAAAGTGGAGTCAAGTCAGGATCCAATGCTCTCTGTAATAGATTTCGAGCTTAGGAGGGGTGGTAAATTGGTCCCAGGCAATCGAAAGAGCTGAATCTAGGGCCCTTACGTCCCAAACCTCGCACATTCAACTGTGAGTCAATTTTAAACCCACCATGCAGCCTCCAGCACTGCCTTTCCATGTTTTAGCCACTCAAGACATTCTATAGGCAAGAAAACCAAGAGAAAACAATTCCTTTTTCGCGACTGAGTACGTTTAAATCAAGTTCTGATTGCACCAAATGTTAAATGCCAAAGATAAACATTCAGAGAATTAAAGCTCTAGACCTGTATGGATTTTATATCACAGCATGACAAATGGCAAAGAGATGGAGTATTGACCGCAATTTCCTAAAGCAAGAGAAGGCTGTGAGGGAAATTCTGCAGTATTCCTTTTGGCTACCGATCCTTCTGTAAATTATCCTCCATTTTTCTCTCTTTTTACTTTAATTTTTTTTATTATACATTTTTATACCAGGTCTTTAAAGCATTTGAGTTCCATCCCACAACATTTTGTGCAGAATCCATTGTTTAAAATTCATCTTTGTCTTTTGGGGGCGGGGGAAAGAGCACATAACTGAACCTGACCTGCCATAGAATGTTCATTCAGTCTAGAAACTGAAAGAGTAAACAACTGATCATACCTTCTTGATAACAGGAAATATATGTAATGGGGTATAATAAAATATGTAACAAAATAGAATTAAAACTAAATCAATTCAGTAAACTTCATTTTCATCAACAAACAAACATATTTTAAAATTTTCACATACTTTGTCTTTTAGTTTTTAATCACTTCAGGTAACTGCCTGCTATGATCCACTCTCTTGCCAAAAATGAAATAGAAAAATTAAAGAAGACTTTATATTTAACTACTTGAACTTTTGACAGTGACTGATAAGAATTCATAGTTTAAAAGCCGGGGAAAATGAGGCTTAGAGAGTCTCTATGACTTGCTCAGGGACACAGAACTAGTAAGTATCTAAAGCAGGATTTTAACCCATGTCTTCCTGATTTTCAGTCTAGCTATGTATCTAAATAGAAACCTGCCTTTCTGCTTGCTGGTCTCTATAGCAAGGAAAGAAGGGATACATTCTCAATAGCCTTATCAGAAACCATCATTTGTTATTACATTTTATCTTAATTCTGTCACTCTCTGTGTTGTCTTCATTTACATTACGTCAGTCAATCAATGAACATTTATTAAGCACCTATTATGTTCCAGACACACTGTGCTAAGCATTAAGGATGCAAGGAAAGCTTAGAAGGCAGTTCCTGCTGTCAAGGAGCTCACAGAATAACAGGGGAGACAACGTGCAGATAACCATGTATGAACAAGACACATAAGATAAACAAGGTAAATTGAAAATTGTCAACAAAGGAAAAACACTAGAATTAAAGGAGGTTGGGAGAGGCTTCCTGTAGAAAATAGATTTTATCTGGCACTTACAAGAAACCAGGGAAGGCATCAGGCAGAGACATAGAGGCAGAGCATTGCAGGCATGGTGACAGGCAGAGATAATGCATGAGGCTGGAAGATGGAGTGTCTCGTTTGAGTCTTTCCTTAAAGGAGGCCAGTGTTACTTGGATTGAAGAGTATGAGGAAAAGGTATAAGAAGACTAGAAGGGGAGGGAGCCTAAGTTATAAAGGGCATTGAAAGCCAAAAGATTTTCTGATTATATATGATGATTATATCTGACATAAGACTTAATGGAAGTGATAGGGACCCATTAAAGTTTATTGATCTGGTAATAGACATGGTTAAATCTGTGCTTTGTGAATATCACTTTGACAGCTGGGTGGAGGATGGACAGGAGTCAGGTGAGATTCATGGCCAAGAGCTATTGGCTATTATGATAATCCTCAGTAGTCTTCAGGTCTACACCAGGGTAATGACTGGGTCAGAAGTGAGAAGGAGGCATGTGGGAGAGATGTCATTGTGGCAAAATCAATAGACTTTGCCCACAAATTGGATATTGGGGGTGAGAAAGAGTAAGGAGTCAAGGATGACACCTAAGTTGTGAATCTGATTGACTGGGGGAAGGGGGTGCCCTTGACAGTAATAAGGAAGTTAGGAAGAAGTGAGGTTGGGGGGAGAAACATGAGTTCAACTTTAGACAGATTGAGTTTAAGATATCTACAAGACATACATTTCAAGATAATCAGTGGCCAGTTGGTTATATGAAACTGGAGGTTAACCAAGAGCCTAGGGCTGGGTAAAAAGATTTGAGAATCAACTGAATACAACCGAATCCATGGAAGTTGGTGAGATCACCAAATAAAACAGTATAGAGGGGAAAGAGAAGACCCAGGAAAGAGCCCTGTAGACATCCAGAGTTAACAGGCATGAGCTGGAAGATTCAGCATAGGAGACATGAAAATCTAGAGCAACTGAGAATCAAGGAGAAACAGGGAATTCACAGTGCCCAGGGGTATCGAAACTCCTGACTACATGGCTTCCTTGGTCACCCTTTCCAGTTCTGGCTGCACACCCCCCTCATTCCACTTGGTTCACTGGTTGAGGTGGGGGATCAGAACAACCTTTTCTCCCCATTCCCACTTCTAGGTTTTCCCCCATCTCTTCCATTGAGGTTCATGCTGTTCATATCTACCACCTAATCAAAAGCCTTGTAGTTGTTATCTACAGACTTCCAGATCACTCCTCTAATTTCCTGGATAAATGTGATACTTAGCTCACAATTTTTTTCTCTCTTCCCCAACTTCTTCCCTCATTCTAGGGGCCTTCAATATACAGACTGACTTTCCCTCAAACACCATAATCGCTCAGTTCAACCTACTCATTTCCTATGACCCGCTCCTCTACCCCATCTCAGTCATGAAAATATGGCCTTCCCATCACCAACAAATGTACTGCTTCTATGTTCAAAAATTCTGAACTTTCCCTATCTGACCATCATCTATTGCCTTTTCATGTCTTCCCCTGCCTTTTCTTACAAAACTCTGCTTTTTGTCCATACCATGACCTCCAAAACCATGACACCTCAATTTTCTTTCAGGCCATTTCCCTTGCACTAACCATTCTCCTCTTTCCCCTATCTTGACCTCTTGGTGAATCGATGTAACTCCACACTGTTCTCTTTTGAGTTTCTATCTCCCCTTTCATACCACTAATAATGCCCAGCCAAGCCTCAGCCTTGGATAACTCCCACCATTCACCACCTTCTTTCCTATTCACTTGCTGCTGAAAAAAGATGGAGAAGATCATGCGACCATTCTGACTGGGTGCACTACAAATCTATTTTTTGTTGTCCAGTCTCTTAGTCTTGTCCAACTCTTCATGACCCTATTTGGGGCTTTCCTGGCAAAGATATTGGAGTGGTTTGCCATTTCCTTCTGTAGCTCATTTTACAGATGAGAAAACTGAGTCAAACAGGGTTAGGTGATTTGCCCAGGGCCACACAGCTAGTAAGTATCTGAAGTCAGTTTTGAACTCAGGTCTTCCTGTCTCCAAGCCTGCTGTTCTATCCACTGTGCCACCTACCTTCCTCTGCCCAAATTTATGTTCCACAATTTCAACAAATCCCTCACTGTTGTTAGGCTGTCCTATTATATCCCTTCTTATTATTTCACTTTCTACAGTGGTTCTTCCAAACCTTTTTATTTCTTCTCAAACCTTCCATGGCTTCCCCTCCCCTCACTGTTTCAGCTGAGAACTTTGCCTCATAGTCTATAGAACATATTGAAATCATTCATTGTGAATTCCCTCTTCTCTTCCTCGTCTCCCATCATTCAGGTGCCTTCTGCCACTCTTTCTCTTCCTTCATTTCTGTCTCTCATGATGAAGTGCCCTTACTCCCTACCAAGGCTAACTAACCCCTCTACTTGCATGATCCTGTTCCATCCCGCCTCTCCCAACAGCCTACCCCCTCTGTAATCCCCTCTTGTTTTTCACTTATTATCAATCTCTCTCTGTCTACTGGCTCATTTCCTCCTACTTACACATATGCCCACATCTTCCCTATCTTAACAAAGCCCTCATGTAATTCTTCAATCCTCACTAACTATCACACTATATCTCTTCTGCTCTTTACAGTGAAATTTCTTCCAAAGGTCTTCTACAATAGATGCTTACACTTTCTCCCTTCTCATTCTCTTCCTAACCCCTTAAACCAGCTTCTGACCTTATCATTGCGCTGAAATTGTTCCTTCAAAGTTATTAATGATTTCTTAGTTGTCAAATCCAACGACTTTTTCCAATCTTCATTCCCCTTGACTTCTCTGTCACCTTTGACATTACTGATCACTCTCTCCTCCTTGCTACTATCTTCTCATTAGGTTTTCCAGATACCACTCCCTGCTGGTCCTCCTCCTACCTATATTACCATTCCTCCTTTTTCTCCTTTGCTGAATCCTCTTCCAGATCATGCCCTCTAATCATAGTTGTCCTCACAGTTCTGTTCTACACCTTCTTTTCTTTTTCCTCTATATACTATTTACTTGGTAATCTCATTAGTTCCCATGGATTTAATTACCACCAGCATGGTGATGACACTCAAATCTATCCATCCTGCCCCCAAATCCTTACTGATCTCCAAAGCTTACATCTCCAACTGCCTTTCAGATGTCTCAAATTGAATGTCCAGCACACACCTTAAAATCAATATGCCCAAAGTGGAATTCTATCTTTCTCTCTAAACTCTCCCCTACTCCTACTTTCTTTATTTCTGTAGAGGGCAATACCATCCTCCCAGTCCCTCAGTTTCACAATCTAGGTGTCATCCTGGATTCTTCACTATCTCTCCATCCCTCCCTCCAATATTCAATCTGTTGACAAAACCTGTTCATTTTACCTTTGCAACATTTGTAAAATATACGTCCATCTCTTCTCAGATACTGGCATTACTCTGGTACAGGGCTTCATCACTTTGCATTGGGACTACTATAGTATCCTGATGATGGGTATGCATGACTCAGGTCTCTCCCCATTGTGATCTGTCTTCAATTTGACATGAAAGTGATTTTCCTGAAGCACAGGTCTGACCATCACCCTCCCCCTCCCCCCATTCAATAATTTCCCTATTGCCTCCAGGAGCAAATACAAAATGCTCTCTTTGGCATTCAAATCCTTTTAAAACCTAGCCCTCTCTTGCCTTTCCAACATTCTTACACCTTACTCTTGACATGTACGTACTCTTCATTGCAGTAACACTGGCCTCCTGACTTCCACCAACCACACGCTCCATTTCTTGGCTTCAGACATTTTCTCCAGCTGTTTCCCATACGTGTAATGCTCTCCCTTTCTGCTCTGACTACTGACCTCCCTAGCTTCTTTTAAATCCCACTCTCTCTTAAGACCAAGATGGTACAATGAGTATATTCCCAGGTGTTATAGGTGTGGGGAGGAGAGGAATATCAGTAATTTGTGTTCTACTATATTGGATTGTAGTAAATATCCCTTTGTCAAGGCTAATTGATGTTAATTGTTAGTCAGTCAATAAGCTTTTCTTAAGAGCCTACTTACTTATATTGTTAAATGGACCTGGTGGCTAATGATGGGAGAAGCCCCCTGAAATTGGTACTTGAGCTGATAGAGAGAGAAATCACCCTTACCTCTCAAGGGTCCTCCTAAGACTCTAAAGGAGAGATGTAACTAGCTTCATTCTGGAAGAACAAGTCCATAGTCTCACTACATGTGTGTGTACATAGATATAGAGATATATATATGTGCATGCATGTACATAGATATATGTGTATATATGTGTGCGTTTATGTATGCATGTATGTTGTGTGTCTTGTCTTTCTAGTATTGACCTCCTTGGATGACATATTGAGTAGTGGGATCTCCTGACCAGATAGTATGAACAGCTGAGTAATTTTGCTTACAAAATGACAGCTTTCCAGAACAGTTGAACCAGTTTACAACCTTATCAAAAGTACATTATCATACCTGTCTTCTCATAGCTCTTCTACATGTTCATCTTCATCACAACCAACAAACTGACAGGTTAAAAGTGAAACTTCAGATTCATTTGAATTTATAATAAAAAAAATTAAAAGCCTCTTATTAATGATTTGTACCATTTTTTCATGTTGTTGATCATCTGGATTTCTTCTTTTGTAAACTTCTCTGTTCATGTATTTGAATAGTATATGTTTGTATCAAATCCCCATGTATTGTAGATGCCAGACTTTTATCAGAGATGTCTGCTGAAATTTTCCCCAGTTAGCAGTCTCTCCTCTTATTTTAGCTTTGTAGAGTTAATTTGTGTTTAAGCCTTTAATTTGAGTTGAGTTTTCAATCTTGCTATCTGAGTGAAGACCCCATTTATTCTTGTGTATTCTATCATCCCTCCCAACCTATGTAAGTCCCTGGATTTCTGCCTTAACGGCTTGTTCATACAAACCCTTATTGTCTTTTGATCTGGAATCAATGTAATAAATTCAATGAGAGCTGCTCAGGGAACAGACCCCAGAAGGAAAGTAATTGAGAGGACAACGATGCTGTACAAGGGTGACTACAAAGTTTTAAGCCAGCGAAGACAATAAATGGGAGAGGTAAATAAAGGATATGAAAGAGAAAGAGACAGAGATATGGAGAGAAAGACAGACAAAGAAAGACAGAGACAGACAGAAAGATAGTAATGTTTAAAGCTATACTCACTCCTAGATCACTTGAGCCCACAACCTTATAAACCCAGTGGCAGGAACAAATGAGAGGAAGCTGGGAAAGGAATTATGGGTACTGAT
Source organism: Notamacropus eugenii (assembly GCF_028372415.1). Taxonomy (NCBI): domain Eukaryota; kingdom Metazoa; phylum Chordata; class Mammalia; order Diprotodontia; family Macropodidae; genus Notamacropus; species Notamacropus eugenii. The sequence continues at coordinate 147,599,667 of NC_092878.1, forward strand.
CTTCCTCCTGGCATTTGACCCCTGTCTAGTCCAAGAAAGTCACTTACACCTTCAGTCATGTGGAGAACCCCCAGCTTCATTGTATATGTTTTCAAAGATATAAATTTGCACTGAAAGAAAAATAAAGTCACAATTATCATAGTACTATCAATGTCTCTTTTAACTTTCATTTAAGGTAGCTATCCCTTTAACAATTTAGATCCTATGCTATATATGCATATGTACATTTAATAGTACTATTGTGCCACTGTATGTGTTCTTGAATATAATGTAGTTTCCTGTTTATCTCTACTGGCAGATCAATAGTTGCTGTCATCCTATCTGAAAGTATGCTTGTAATTACTTTTTTTTTAATTGTCTGAAGCATAATAAATTGTCTTCCATTCCTTCAGGGTTTTTTCTAATTGTTCATTTTATTTATACCTTTTTTTTTAATTTCACATTTATTTGTGAACATATCCCTCATGTTCCCAGGGAAACTTCTCTTATAACAAAAATTTTAGGAGACATAGAAACAACTGGTACTTTAGCCATGCCTGCTGGCATAGGACACTACTTCCCACAAACCCCCATGAAAGGGGGAAGGTGCATTTGCTCAATGCTACTCTAGTCACTACACCTCCACAGCACTCAGTTTCATCTTACTGTTCTTTCCATTTTCCTTTCATACTTATTATTTATGTGCAGAATACAGGCACATATCCTCTGCCTTCTTCCATTTGTCCACATGGGAGCTTTGTGGCTGCTTCCAGCCATGTGGTAACCACTGCTGAAAGAACTGGCATTTTAGTATTATGTGGACGGGACAGAGAGAGAATGATAGATGGATGCAATCATACACATAGACAAAAATCACAAACATAGATTAGATAGAATCACTCATAGATGATAGACAGAATCACAACACATCTATAGAATTATATAGATAGAATCACACAGACAGGTAGAGAAAGAATCACACTGACAGATGTAATCATACAGATGGATAGATAGACGGACGGACGGACGCATAGGCGGATAGACAGATAGACAGATGGACGGATGGACAGATGGATAGGTTGATCGATCAACAGACAGATATGGAGGGAAGGAGGTAGAGGATGAATTAAATGCTGACTATGTGCCAGGCATTATGTAAAACACTGGGGATATATATACAAGCAAACAAGAAAATCCTTACCCTCAAGAAGCCTACTTTGAAGCTTAGACTCTTGGGTGCAGCTCTCCAGGTGACAAAATATAGCTCTGATAAGCATGAGAAGACAAGGTCCTTCTCTACCTTGCATCATGATGATCCCTCCCATGTGGCACGTAGGGCTAGGGGCCACAACTACCTGAGGTTGCTTCTGGGTCCCTGAAAGTTCCCTACTCTTTTATGTTTTCTTCCCTGCCTAATTGGTTTTATAAGTTCAGAAGGCCCTGAGATCTGCAAGTGAGTCAGCAGTGTCCACTGGAGTGAAGATTAGCTATGATTGTAGCGACAGAGACCAAAGAATCTCAGGTCACAGGAAGCTGCGGCTTCTTTTAATTGATATAGCATCCTGCCCCCTCCTTACCACTCTCACAAGGGGAGGCCGAGAACCAATGGACTGCTCAAGGTTTTCCACGTCATCCTGAAATGCCAAGTCATTTCAACAGTGGGTCACCACAAGGCCAGAATCATCCCCAAAGCTCCTCCATGTTTGACTGGAAGTAAGCAGAAATTCAGGATGCTGCTTTAGATACACAGCTGGATTGGAAGTCAGGAAGTCATGGGTTCAAATCCTGATTCAGGTACTTACTAGATCTGTGCCCCTGAACCTCATCTTCCCTGACTTTAAACTTAAGAGGTTCAACTCAAATTGTTCAAAGACCTTTCAGGAATTCCCAAAAACTTAGGTGATATAAAAACCATAAAACCAGTTTTTTTTCCTGTATAAGTACTATAAATCAAACAGAGGAGCATCCTATGAGCAAAGACCAAAACCAAGATACTTCTATGAGAAAAGTCTTTCCGATCGGAATTCCTTAATGATTTGAGTCTGTATTAATCTCTCCCCTTGATTCCTTTGGACCTTACTGTCTGACCTGCACACCGAGCCCTTTTTCATCGACTGTCCTGTTTGATGGCTGCCTGTACTACATAATTTAGCATTCTATCATAAGCATACAGCATTCCACAACATTTATTAAGCACCAATTATATGTAAGGCATTGAGCAATTTATCAAACTGTTTTTTGTTACCAAACCATTTCCCTTGACATTAAAACACAGCTTTTAAAATGCTACAGAATTGCATTCTGATGATCAGATATGAACAAATTTCAGCATTCCCCTCTGAATGTCCTCCCAGTGGTAGTGATAATGACGATCCAAATAATAATAATATTTATACAGTTCTTTAAGCACCTTGCATATATCATCCCACTTGATCCTCACAATGGTCACGGGAGGTGGGTGCTATTTTTGTCCCCATTTTACAGGTGAGGAGACTGAGACACTCACAGGCTAAATGACTTCCCCAGAGTCACACACCTAGTTGGGATCTGAGGCAAGATTTGAAATGGGGTCTTCCTGACTCCTGACTCTCTCCACTGCCCTACCTAACTCATGACACCTTGAAACAGTTCTTGATCAAAGGGGTGAACAAAAGAGCCAAGATGTCTACAGTCTGTTCATCTTCTTTTAATAATGAATATGTGTAAAACATCTCCTCCAGCTTTAGAGATATGTCGAGTTCAATGAGAGAGAGGGTGGGCCAAGGGCAGCTCCCCATAGATATAAAATATGATTCTAAAGTGAGCTAAACTGCTTCTAATAAAGACCAACTATTAATATCCACTCAGCTTTTGATGGATCACATAAGTGGGACAAATAAAAAGATGTATGACTGTGAACAGGATAGTTTCTCTCAGTTCCTCACCATCAAAAAGGAGGTACAGCCCTCCCCACTCCCACCCTCCCTTCTTGTCCCTGCCCCTTTTCAACTGCTTAAGGGCCTTCGGGGTCTCCAAAATAATTAAATCTTAGTCTGCTCTCACAGGAGGGGAGACTTGGCTTCCTTGTATCCTGGGAAAGCCTGTAGGCATGGCAAGCTTAGTCCTACATGCAGAGTGCTGGCACAACCCACTATTCCATGACATTGCAGGGTAAAGGACAAAGAGAAGCACAAAGCCTTATTCAGGCCCAGCCTTCCTTCTTTCCCATCTCTCTCCGAAGCCCCTTCCCCCTCCCACTTTCACTTTAAAAAGAAGGAAGGGACAGGGGATGAAGATAAGACCAGCACCGAGCCGGCATATATGACTGTGGCCGAAAAGAGTCCATCACTTCTTTAAGCTCATCTCACATTCAGCCAGCTGCATATAAATTTCCCTCTATCTCATCAAGCTCTCACTGTTTGGCCTCCTCTGACTGATATTGGCTCATCATACTTAATCTAGGGTGAAATTTCCTCGTCTGAGCTAAATTACTCGCAGCCATCAAGGGAAGCGATATTTATTTTTCGTGGGGCTAATGACCTGTCCCCCGGACCCACCCACTGATGGTTATTTACTAGGGCCCAGATGCTTGAGCTCAAGATGACTGGTAATGTCAGCAGGTGCCATCTCTCATTCAACTCCCTGATTGAATTGGAGCTATCCCATTGACATTGACTCGGTGACTTTTAAGGCCATTACCCTCAGCCAGAGATGAACCAACCTCTCATCATCGTCATGACACTGACAGCTGATTTGCAACAAATTACAAGCCAGAAGATGTGGAGACTCCATTGGGCATGGGCAGAAGGAAGAGGTAAGGGGGAAAGCATGGGAAGAAAGATCAGGACAAAGTAGAAGGAGAAGAAAGAATATGAAGTCCGCAGAAAGGATGTCAGAGAGAGACAGTCTACGTTTCCTTAATTTGTGTTTTGTTCATCATATAGATAGATAGATAAACATATACATGCATGTGTATGTATGTATATGTATATATGCACATATATATAATATATACACATATATTGTATATGGGGTAGTTATATATATATGTATACATATATACCTATATGTAGTTATATATAAATGTTTTGAATCAATGCTCAAATATACAGACTATTTTTTCAAATATCTATGTATGCACATGCTTAACATAAATATTAATCCTTGCAAAAATCAACTTCCACTCAGGTACTGGGAATTTTGTCTACAGAAAAGAAACAGAAATAGTCAGTAGGCCATTGCAGCCCCACACCAATAACTGTTTATTTTGATACTTTATTGATAGGTGTTTGTGACGGATTCTGTTTTTCTTGCTTTCTCAGTGGGGGAAAGAGAAATGAGGGGGAGACAGACTTCAGAACTGAAAAAAATCAAATTGGAGTTAATAAATTTTAAGGAAAAGCAAAATTAATGAATTAATGAATTTCTTCAACAGAGCAGACACTTCCCAACTACAGATATCCAAACTCTTTATAAAGTATGTTTCCTAAAAAATGGTTAAGCAAAATTATCTAAGAGATCATAACTGATATTACATGGCAATTTCCACTTTCATAAGTCACTTACTATGAAAAGAAAGGAAAGATGTGGGCTTTAACTTTAATAATGTGTTGCCAATACTGTATATGACTTATGACCTATGTCTTATTGTCTCTGAGTACCGTTTTTATTTGTACTGTTGGAGTCATCAGATGGCACTTTTAATTTAGTTAAATAAGGACTTTGTTTCTCAAAATAACTTTTCCTTTTTAAAAAAATTTTATCTTAAATCTGCTCCACCCTCTAGGCAGCTTATTGAGCAAGATACAAAATGGCAGCTAGAAGAATTTGACCCCATCTTATGCAACATACAATTGTGATGCTCTCGCACCTGGTCTGCACTGCCTGAAGTCCAGGTAGCTTCTATTTCATTGCTTCCCCAGGGTTCTCCTGTACCGTTATGGGCATTTGGGATGACTAGGCTCTCTGCAAATGTCTTCAACCCCACTCATGGCGTTCCTCCAAGCAGAGGAGTGGGGTCCCTCTCACAGCAGTACCACTTAGCCACTAACAGTCAGATTAGATTTTACAATGAAACATCTACTTCAAAAGTATAATCACAATTATCCAAACTTTCTCTCCAATATGTGAGGTTTAATCCTCTTTTTCTCCTCACACCACCTCAGTTTCTGGGAAGTGGAAGGGCTTGACTCAGTTCTTACAGAGTACACAATCCCAAATCCAAGTCCAAAGTCTCCCTTAGACTGAAATACAAGAAACTCTGCACTTCTCAGGGCTTCCCTTCCTGGTTAGGTAGCTGCACCATTTCCCCTGGGATCCTGGCCTCCAAAGTGGCCATGATTCAATTTCCTAGTTTGATGGGGATCCCTATCTGCACCTAGAAACTGAGAAAAACAAAGAGAACAGAACAGAACATAGAAAATAAAACAACAGAAACAAATACCCCCAGGCCCATTTCTCAGAGATGTGATAAAAGAGGCATGAATAGGAAGGTAAGGTATCGCCCCAATTTATGGTGCCCATGGTGTAGATGAACTATGAGTGATCTTCACCCATCTGGGTGCATTAAGAAACAAGAATAGGATGAGACTGTACCCATCTTCCAGATTTAAAGATGCAGTCTCTTCTGGCTATGCAGTCAATCAAAGGAGATTATATCCACCCACAACGTAGGAAAACACAGGATGAAGGGACTTCCATGTTAGTTAGGTGATCTGGGCATGCTCAGGTGATACCTTTTACACAATCAAATATGGACAGATGCCATGGGAAAATATTAGCTTTTCCATCACTCCTTTTTTATGGAGTACCTTCTATGTAGCATTGTGCTAGACATTGGGTGGAAGGAGATATATAAGAGGTTTCTTTGATCTCTCCTTGACTTCCCAAATCTCCTCAAAACCCTCACATGATACCTCCTAGACACACACTCAAATCCACTCTCAAGATATCTGGAGGATGCCAAGCTTTGTTTATTTTTAAATTAGTTTTGCTTTTAAATATTTAATGAATTACTTTCCTTATATTTCTAGGTAGTTGGGTGGTACAGTAGGTCCTGAACTTGGAGACAGGAAGACCTCAGTTCAAATCCAGCCTCAGACACTTACCAGCTAGGGGACCATGGGCAAGTCATATAACCTCTGTCTGCCACAATTTCTTCATCTGTGAAATGGGGATAATAATACCATTTATCTCATAGGGTTGTTTTGAGGATCAAATGAAAAAGTACTTATGAAGTGCTTCGCAAACTTTAAAGTGCTATATATGCTAGCTAGCAGTATAGTACTTGTAATACTGGTGGTGGTGGTGGTGGTGGTGGTGGTGGTGGTGGTGGTGGTGGTGGTGGTGGTAGTGGTGGTAGCAGTAGTAGTATAACTTTCATCCTTGTACATCTAGATCTTGCCATAAACAAGTGAGGATATGAAACAAGATTTGTGATTAATGTCTGTTGTGTACCCAAGGGACAATCCATACATGTTTGAAAATGATGAAGGAGCTAACCTGCTTTTCCTCCCATGGCAGGTTAAACAATTCTCTTCCTTTGTTTCTTTTCCACTTGGAGAGTGAGTGGGCCATCATCTAAACAAAAATTGCTTCTTTCTCTGCTTTCTGGTATGGGATATAGCCATGGACCCCAAATAAAATGCCATAATCAGCAAAAATGATTTTTCCATATGCTGACCTATTATAAATTGTATGGAACAATGATTAACCTGGAAAACTTTTATTAAAAACAGAAAATCATAAAGTTTTAGTGAAATGATGAGTGCAGCTCAACTCCAGAGCAGAGTTTCAAAATGTAATAGATTAAATGAAAGAAGGGAGGATAGGGTTTCAAGAGGTCTGATTTAGATGGTGCTATTCAAAATTGAAAGAAAGGGGTCACTGGTAGTGAAGATGGGGAGATATTCAGGGTAGATAACTGGATGGGATCAATACTTTCTTCTGTCTTGCTCAGAAAACTGGTGGTTCCCTATTACCTCTAGATAAAAATATAGGATCCCTTGTTTGGCATTTGTAAAAGATGCTGGGGAAGCAGAATCAACAAATCCTAGTAACTAACTGGATATGGGGGGGGGGAGGTGAAGAAAAGGAAAGAGTTGGAGGTGACCTCAAGGTTTCAAATTTGAGTAATTAGAAGAGTAATAGAATAACATTAACAAATTATGGTTCATCAATATAATAGAAGTCAAAGTGCAATAAGAAGTGATGACTACAGAGAAGCATGGAAAGACTTAAATGAACTGATAAAGACCGAAGGAAACAATGCATGCAGTGACAAAACAAAGTAAATGAAGAGAACAACCACCACAAAAGACCTGGAAGAAGATATTGCAAAATTACAAAGAACTAAGCATGGCTCCAAAGAAAAGATAGAAGACACTTCCCTATGGCTTTTCTTTACAGAGGTAAGAGGTTGATGTGGAATATTTCATACACTTTCAAAAGCTTTTGATGTAATATGGATTTACAGATTATTTTTCTTTTTCTCTTTTTTTCTTTTACAATTTGTATTTACTATGCAGGATGACTATCTGAGATGAAAGAAGAAGAGGAAGACTGGGAGAAATTTTGATGATTTAATAAAATTTAATATCAACACCTTGCTATTTTTATATCAATAAAATGTTATTTTAAAAAAAGTCAGAGGATTTATAAGTTAGAGGTCTAAAGGGGCTAAAAGGCAGAGACATTGACAAGTAAAGAGGAAGTCTTTGCATGCAAAAATAGACATTCTCTGCCCTAGAAAGTGGCTGAGGCTTAAATAGTCCAAATGCATATGAAGAAACTGCATTCATACCACTTTCCCTAGGCACTCATCTTCATGGTATGAGAACTGCGTTAATTGGACAGATCATCCAAACTCAAGGTGGGTTGTCTTACTAAGGGAAAGAGCTTCTGAGCAAGGAAAATTTATTTCAACAGAGAGCTTCCAGGTATCTTAAGAGTCCCTGTCCTAGCTGAAAGAGCATGATACTACTCCAACTGAAAACAGAACTTTTAACAATCCAGTTGAAGCAAGCACAGCACCATCCAACCAAGCCAATGGATAAAAGTGAGAAAAGACCATAGCTTTGAAGAGACTGAAAAGAGAAACTAGGGAATGAAGTGAATTGACCCACACAACAGTGACACCACCCCTTGTTAAGAGTCAAACATCTGAGAAACCTATCCAGGATCACTGAGCAAGCAGCTTCTGTCCAGTGACAGTGTGGCTGCCCCAGCATTGTCCTATGGCAGCTGTCCATCAGTAGAGTAGCCTGTCCAGTCCAGTCCAATAGCAGCTGAGCCTCATAAGGAACCAGAACAACAGCAAAGCTCAGCTTGCCCCATAACAGATTGACCCAGGACAGATTGACCCACACAGTTGAGATGTTGTGCCCTAGGAATAGTTCATGCCCTGAAAGGAGACAGTCTCTTCTTGGCACAAAAGTCCCATCCACAATATGTCTAGGAACATGAATTCATTCTGTGTCCTTGAGGTTAGTTCATTTTTTTCACTGACCTCTTCATATGAAACTGAACTATTAAATGTTCAGATTCTTCTAGAGTGGGGAATGTCTACTTATGATCTGAAGGGCACTCTCTTTACATTATAACATCAAGGGGCTTTTGTTCCCTTCATACTTACAATAGGTGCCATGAAAACTCAGAGAAGAAAGAGTATCCAAGAGGAGAAAGTGGTCAACAGTGTCAAATGCAGCAGCTAATAAAAGAAGACTGAAATCATAGTGCTCTATGTAATACAAATGGCAGATATTTGATGTTTTTCAAAAATAAATATTAAAACATAAATTTTATGGAGAGAAAAAACAAATGGAACCAAATAATCATACCCATGAAAGCTAATGGGATGAATTTACCCATAAAAGGCAAGACAATTTTGAAATGTATAACAACTAAAATTTATACACTTATTTAACGTTTGCAAGGGTTTTTTTACATCCTTTATCTCATTGAATTGTCACAGTAACACTATCTCATATTGCAAATGGAAACTTAGGCTCAGAAAGCTTAAATGATTTATCTATGATCACATAGTAAAGATCAGAGGCAGACGCTGAATCCAGTTCTTCCTTACTCCAGATCCATTTGTCCACTCACTACAACAGCAAAACCCAACAATTCTCTATATACATGAGACACTTTTAAAATAAACTTCATGCAGAGTTGAAATGCAAAGGTTAGTTAGAATTTATTATATTTCAGTTGATCCTGAAAAGCAAGAGTAACATAATCAAGAATCTCAGGAAAGGTAACATTAAAAATAGAAAATTAAGTCAAACAACACATCTTACAATCATTAAATAATTACATTAAACAAAATAGCAATGAGATAATATTCCAAAATGAAAGCAATTTATTATTTTAAAACTTTTCCTTAAAATATTTAAAGTATCTATCTAAAACTTGGTTAAGATTTTTTGTAACAGAAAAATGCATAAAACATTTCCAGTAAAATTAGAGGGAAATATAAACAGTAGCAATAAGAAAGAAAAATTGTAAGAAAAGATAAAAAGGAAGTCAAATAATCTCTATTTGCACATGATCCAATAGTGTTCTTAAAGAACCTTAGAGAGTCATCAAAAAGAATTGTTGAGACAATTCATAACTTCAGCAAAGTAGTAGAATACAAAATAAATCCACAACAATCATCAGCTTTTCAATGGAGAAAAGTAGAAAACTGAGGAGGAAAATATAGAAAAATAGATGCCATTTAACATAAAACAAAATTCATGAAAGATGTGACCAATAATCTACCAACACACAAACAGGATTTTAAAACTATAAAAAAAAGTTTTATAATAATGAAAGCTTACTTAAGTAATTCGAAAGATAGTCAATGTTCATCGCTTAGTCATGCCAACTTAATAAAAATGATGGTAGCACATAAATTAATTTACAGATTTAGCATTATATCAAATAAACTACCAATAAGCTATGACATTGAATTATATGAAAATAACAAAATATCAAACAAAAAGTCAAAAATTCCATGGAAATAATGAAAAAAGGAATTTTGAATTTCAAATTATGTTATAAAGCATTAATTATGAGTGCTTTTTGATATTCATCATGGAAACAAGCTAGAAAAACAAGAAAAAGAAACCAAAGAATGAAGTAGCCCAGTGTTCAATAAACATAAAAATATGAGCATGGGGTAGAGACATTTTATTCAACAGGAACTAGTAGAAAAACTAGGATACATCAAGACAAAAAACATAGGTTTAAGATTACCATCTTGTGCTATATGTTATAGTAAATTAGAAATGGATAAATAATGTATATAATAAAATTGAGAATAGAAATTTTCATTTTCACGATTGTGAGAGGAGAGGCATTCATAACTAGACATAGGATAGAAGAATTCATGAAGGACAAAATTGACCATTATAACTGTATCAGTTTACTAGATTTAGTACAAATAAAATCGATGCAGCTATAATCACAAGAAAAGCTACAGACTGGAAAAAGATGTAGTAAAAACCTCCAATCAAAGTTCGAAATCTATAGAAAATTTGCACAAATAAGTAAAATTAAGAGCCATTCCCCAACAGACAAATGAAAAGATGTGAATAGTTTTCCAAAGAAGAAATGCAAGCTACCAATAATTACCTGGAAAGTATTCAAAATCACTAATAATCAAAGAAATGGAAATTAAAACATTTCACAGGTTAACAACTGTATTAAACTAGGAAAACTACCAAAAAAAACTCATGGCTGCAAAAGAACTTTGGGAAAACTGATATGTCCTTGCTACCATGGAATTGTGAACTATCTCAACTATTTTAGAAAACAATTTAGAATTAGACAAGAAAATTTACTAAATTTTCCATACCCTTTGACTCAGAGATTACATTACTAATGCTACACACAAGGTTGCTATAGTAAGAAAAGACCTACATGTAAAAAATGTTCATTGAAACATTATTTTGATAACAAAGGACTGAAAATAGTAATTGGGAGATGAGAGTACATTATGGTACATGTAGATAACTGAAAATTACTGTGCTATATGGAATGATGAATATGAAATCAGAGAAACACAGGAAGAGTTTTATGAAGTGATGCCAAGTGAAGAAAATAATGCCAAAAAGGCATCAAATACAATGATTACAGCAACATTATTTAATGGAGAAGCAGTAGCAACAACAGAAGGTCAATAATATTATTATACTTTCAAAGCTAAAGGGCATATCCAAGTTCCCTATTAATAATTGACACTATATAACACTTTGCTACAGTAATTAGCTTATTGTAAGCCTAAGGATGATACAATGCTCTTAGAGCTCCCTACTCTAATGCTTTGAGGAGCTTATTTTAGGTTTTAAAATTATGAATTCAATCACAATCACTCTGAGCTTTGATTAGTTATAGTTAGGTAGGGGTTTGGCTTTCTGCCTTGCTTAATATTTATATAACTCCTTCCTCTTTGTGGTTAAGGCAAGACTCAGATTTTTGGAATCATTTGGGTAAGAAAGCATCAAATTATATTATAGTCTTGATTAACTCTGTAAATAAACTTGGAAAACAAGGTGGAAGAAAAGTACACCTTTTGCTTTTGGTATATTTCTCCATCTTTAAATGACTGAATGCAGCTAGTGGCCTCAGCCCCAACCTTCTGCTCCAAGATGCCCATAGAGTCAATGACCCTCTTCCATATTTCCCTTCTCTACCTCATCTGGGTCCTACCTTCTCTTTCTTCTTCCACTGGTTGATCCTGGGCTGTTGGTCCTTTTCTTTTTCAAATCTACATAATTCCACTTTTTCCTTTCCACTTCTAGATCATATGAATCTATCTTAAGTTAATTTTTTGCCAGGATTACTAAATAGATCAGGAAAATGCTACAAACATAATTTGATTTGATTTTTATTAAGTATATGGAAAAATATTTTATGCTATTCTTGTGAGGAAAATAATATATTTAGGCAGAGGTGAAAATATTCAAAAGGCTAGTACCAAAGAAGCATTTATTATTTATTCAACATCAAGTTAGAAAGATACCTCCAATCAAGTATCTCAGAGGTCTGTGTTTTGTCTCTTATTGATTAACATTTTTATTAATTACTTGAATATATATATGGAAATGGTATATTTAATGCAGATAACACAAACCTGAGGTGGGGTACCTATCTGCATGACAAAGAGGATTCAAAAAAAAATCTTGACAGACCAGAAAATGGGGCTGAATCACACAAGGTTAAATGTAATAAGGATAAATGTAAAGTTTTACACCTGAGTTCAAAAAATCAATTTCACAAACTATAAGATTTGGAAAAGTGACTAGATAGTAGTGTGTCTGAAAAGGACTTTGATGGACTACAAGCTCAGTGTTAGTTAATGGCAATTCAATCTAAGACTACATTGAGATATACATAATTCTCAGGATTAGGGTAATTATATTTCCACTATATTCAGCTCTGATCAGACTATTTCTAGAATACTAAATTTGTTCCAGGGGAACCATATTCTGGAAATGCTCTTGATAAACTAGTAAGTATCCAAAGAAGAACATCTAGCTTTGTAAAGGGCTTTGAGATCACTTCACATGGAGATTAGTTGAAGGAATTGGAGATGTTTATACTGGAGTAAATATGATGTGCAGGCTTACTAACAGTCTTCAAGTATTTGAAGAGTTGTTTGATGGAAGAAAGATTACTCTCATTCTTCTTAATCTATAGGAATATGGCCAGAGCAATATCCTGATTCTTTCTCCCATTTAAGTTAGGCTAACTTTTCCCTGAGAAGTAATAAAACTGTCCCTGGGACTTGGCTGGCCCAAGGATGTAAGGCTTGAGCTGTGTCTCCCTTAACACAGCATCTTGGTAAACTCTGGTCATATTAATATAAACTCATGGTTATCTACAGGCATTAAAAGGCCCACCCATGAGGAACTGGGACTCTTAAGAATTGGTAGAAATCCCAAGGCCTTACTAATGAGCAGAGAGGTTTCCATATGAAAAACAGAGGGTCATGTCTATCCAAGTTAGGTATCCTCATTGAATATCCTTTCTGTGTAATGGCAAATTAAACCTTTGTTAACTTAGAATGATCTATGAGTGCCTTGTTGCATTCCAATGTCAAACTTAAACTAACAAGGTAGAAGTTGAAGTCAAGAAAAACATTTTATTCATTAGAGCTATCCTAAAGTCAAATGGATTGAATCAGAGGAAGTGGGTTCCCCTCTAGAGGTCTTCAAGGACAGCTTGGATATCCACTTGGTCATTATGTCAAGGAAATTCTTATTCAGATGTAAATTGTATTAGAAGTGCCTTCCAGTGTTGTGATTCTGTGAATATTTCTACCAGATAAACGCAATCAAACATTGTATATGCAAGATGGTGATTCTGCAATGACTCCTTCAGTAATATCAGCTGGGAGAAATATCCACAGGGAGAAGTTCAATAGCAGAAAAACTAGCCAGAGTAATCCTGTCTATCCAAGGTGCTGAAAATGTTCCTCTGAAGCCTTTCCTGATTCCTACTTGTGTGTGCTCTTTGACTCCTCAGATTATTAGGTATATACTTAGTTGTTTCTTCATTTTATCTTTCAAGTAGAAGTGTAATTCTATAAGAAAGGGTTGGTTTTCATCTTTATCTTTGTGTGTCCAGTGCCAACCACAATGTCTGGCACATAGCAGGCTTTTAATAAATGCTTACTAAATTGAATGAAGTCATGTGCCATGGCTGAGCATTTTTGAAATAATAGTATAAACATAGCAGAGGCAGAGGAAAAGTGACTTTCCTGTGCTCTGTCAATTTAGGCTTCCTTAATGAATATGACTATAGCACATTCAAATTGCTATTTCTTCAGTTTGATTATTGCAGAGGTCTGGTATTAAGCCTAGAAAAACACACTATGTTCTATTCTAGAGAATGTGCTAGGAAAAGCACAGAATGTTTAAACTGGAAAGATGTTCCAGAGATGATCAGGTCTAGTATTCTCATTTTACCAGTGAGGAAGATAGGGGTCAGACAGGTGGTGTGCCTTGCCCAAAGTCAAAGCAATAACAACTGGCAGCATCAAGATATGTATAGTACTGGGCCCTTTTCACTTACTACCACACCACACTATCTCCAAGTGCCATAACAAAAACTGACTTCATGAGGCCAGTCTTGATCCATTTAGCACAACAGTGTGTTATTTGTTTGGGTTTTTTTTTTCTTTTTTTTAACAGTCTGTTGTTTGGAAAGGATTTAACCCTATCCCATTAAACTAAACAAATAAACCATAAAAGCAATGCTTGTAGTCTTCCTGGTACTTTGAATGTCTTGACAATTCAGTTAAACTGCCTGAGTTCAGGCAGCAGCAGGGAAGAAGACGTGAGTGATGGAGTGTGCCGGTACAGCCATGAGGTGCACAGTTGCTGGGGTGGGTTTGTAAGACTGAGCATCCAAATAAGCTAATGTCCTCCCCATTGCCCTGATTGGTCCATTTGGATGACATATCTTGGGCATCTACACTCAACTTTGTGACTATAAGTTGTACACCATCCACAAATCTCCATCTGCAACTGCAGATGGTCCACATTTTTTTTCATTGTATATGTAACAGCTCTTTGGGGTGGGGGTGAGGGAAACCAAGGCTTCACATCCAAGCTGTCCCAGTCAGGTAAGTATCTAATCCTAGTGAACAGGGTGCATACAAATACTGAATTTGTAATATTACGCTTATTCAATGTTGGCAAGCCACATTCCTGGAATTAAGCTTCATGCATATACAGAAATTGACTAGCAGAAAATTATCTCTGTTATGTCACATATACTAGATTTATTAAAGGAAAGTGTTCAGAATAATTCTATATATACTGTATATACTCTACAGCTATTGAGTATTCTTTTGAGTGAAATGACCATCACATTATCAGGACTATTATTAGCTTTTACCACATATTTGGGATTCACTTCTGCACCCAGTCAAATGTTTGCATTGTTCTGTGACCCATGGATACTGCAAACTATTTGAACAATAGTACAGGTATCGTCCTTTTGGAAGACACTGTAGCTGGTCTACTATTCAAATGTATTTTAAGGGCACAGAATATTTGTCTAAAACCTAACAGTTTCATGGTGCATTTCTTTTTCAATGTTGATTATTCATTCATAATCAAAATCCTACATGAAGCCAAATAATTTTTTTGACCAACAAGTAGAAATAATAACACACACACACGCTCGCACACACACACACACACACACACACACACACACACACACACACACACACCCCCCGAGAAGAAATTATCTAGTATCGCCACAATTCAACAGGCAAGAATAATCAAAGTTCCTATCATTGCCATTAGGAAGCAGCTAGTAGTGAAATGGATAGAGTCTGGGGAGTTACTTAACCTCTGTTTGCCTCAGTTTCTTCAATTCTAAAATGGGGATAATAGTAACACCTACTTCACAGAGTTGTAATATTTGTAAAAACCACTTAGCACAGTGCCTGGTACATAGTAGCTACTATATAAATGTTTATTTCCATGCTTTCCTTTATTACGGTTTAATATTTACTATATTTCAGCCAATCTTTTAATTTTTATATGAAATAAATTATATAAATTGTTTTAAAATATATAATAAATAATAATGCATATGTGTATAATATGTATGTGATATATATGTGTATATAATAATATGTAAATAATAAATGAATAAGATAATACATTTATATAAAAATAATATGTAATAACAAAATATTAAAATGTTATAAAAATATATTGTATAAACAAAGTATAAGAGTGAGGTTAAAAACACCCCATTTTCATTCTTTGTATATTCATTTGTTTTGTCTTAGCATCATCCATATGCTGCAAAATTTGTTAACTATGCAAAATTTGCTATTAGCATAATCCCAGGTTCAAGGAGGTCTAAACTAACCTACCTCTTGAACTTGGGAGTTCTGAGCTACAGTGAAATAGTCCCATCTGGTGTCCACACTGTTTAGAAAAAATATGGTGAGCCTCCAGGAATGGGGAGCCCACTAGGTTGACTAAGAAGGGAATGGATTGGCTCAGTTCAGAAACAGCAAAGGTTGAAGCTCTCATGACAGAGTGTGATCAGGCTGATCCTGATACTTCCAGCCTGAATGAGATAGGAAGACCCAGTTTTAAAATAGACACATGAGAGAAAGAGAGGGGGGGGGGAATAAACAGAGAAGAGATACAGAGATAGATCTCCAATTTTTAATTGTTCTTAGAAAATTAATTTGGCTGTTTTGCATAGTCAATCAACACTATTATCAAGTGAATGTAGTGGTCACGCCAGCAAGACATCGATTGGCTTATCTTGAGGTCTAGATCACTGAAAATCTTTGGGTGTTGCATTTGTTCTCAGCTTGGGAAGAAAAAAGTTCTCTTAGAATCACATGAGAACTGTAGGGTAGACTTTGTTGTATTTGTTTTCCCAATACAAAGGCAGTCAAAATCTTTTGGATTAAAAAGAATGTAATTACTAGATTTTATTATTAACTTTGCCATGTAGACTTTTTGAATTACAGATCTCAGAACCTCCTAAAGTCACTAAAGAACCATTCAGGATTTCACCTTTGCCAACAAACTCCACTAGATTTGCTGAGGACAAGTGGCTGTAGTTCGTTGATTTAAATTAAAAATATTTGGTTCAACCTAGCATTTTCATCATGAATAAGTATTTTTGAAAAAGCAATCCACCCTGGAACTGTTAGGTTTTTGATACAGTGTCTTCCACAAGAGAGGTGGTAGTACTGGTGTTGAAGGAGGTGGCAGCATCCATGGATCAAAAAATAAAACAAACATTTGACTGAGCACAGTAGTGAAACCCAGCTATGGGGCAAAAGCTAACAAGACTCACAATAGCATGATAATAATTCCAATCAGAATTATTAAGGTACTCAAGGGAATTATTCTGAGCACCTTTTTCCTTTAAAAAAGAAACATGTATTTATACACATATATGTGCATGTATATATAAAATATTACGTATATGAGTGCAAGTATATATTTGAAAATTAAACTTTTTCTCTCTGATTGTAGTATGGACAGTGAATTTTAAAATGGGACAGAAGTGCTACCTAGCTATTTTTTCCCTATGTTCACTTTTCATTTTACATATTTGCAAAGCTACAAGAATTCCTAGTCTAGCTCTCCTGACCTCATCTAAATTAGGACAGTAATCATTGGACTTATACAATAATTCTTAGTACCTTTCTATCTGTTTACCAAGAATGTTAAATCCATAAAGCTATGTTAAACTTATGCTCAAAAAAACTGTTGTTAAACTACTGGAGAGAATGTGGAAAAATAAATAGACAGAGGCATTATCAGTGGACTTGTGAACTGGTCTAATCATTCTGGAGAATAATTTGGATCTATGCACAAAGGGCTATACAACTGTGCATGCCCTTTGACCAAGCAATACCACTACTTGGTCTATATCCCAAAAAGATCATAAAAATGGGAAAAGGACCCACATCTACAAAATATATTACTAGCATATCTTTTTGTGGTGGCAAAGAACTGGAAAATGAGGGGATACCCATCAATTGGTTAATGACTCCACAAGTTGTTGTAGATCATTGTGACAGAATACTAGCATGCTATAAGAAAAGACAAGGGGGCAGCATCAGAAAACCCTGAGACGATTTATATGAACTAATGAAAAGCAAATTGAGCAGAACCAGGAGAATACTATACACAGTAATGACAATACTATAGCAATGATCAACTGTTAAAGACTTAGCTACTCTCATTGCTATAATGATCCACAACAAGTCCAAAGGACTCATGATAAAAAATGCTACCCCCTTCCAGAGAGGACTGATGAACTCTTAGTCTGAAATGTAGCATAATTTTATCACTTTATTTATTTTTCTTGCTTTTTTTTGTTTTGCAATAGGTATAATATGAAAATGTTTTGTATGAATTTACATGTATAATTGACATATTACTTACCTTCTCAGTGGGTGGGGGAAGGACTGAAAAGAGGGGGAGAACTGGGGACTTAAAATTTTTTTAAACGGATGTTAAAAATAAAAAGAAAACTCCCCCAAAAATTCTTGTTTAAAATGTACTTAAATAATTCTGTGCTAAAAGATAAAAGCTATTTCAAAAAATAGTTCTGAGGGTTTTCTCAGTCTTTTGAGAACAGTTTGTTTCATTATTTGTATGCCCCAAGACCCAAGCTCTAGTACATAGCAGGAACTTCATAAATGCTTGTTAGATTGATTGATAAGTGATCAAAAGATATGAATGGTTTTTAAAAGATAAAATATAAATCTTGTCAACCTTGTGAAAAATGGCTCCAAATCACTGATCAGAGCACATTAGAAAGCACTAAGCTATCACCTCATTTCCCAGCAAAATGCCAAAGATGATAAAAGATGATGTAACCAGAGCATCCCATACACAGATATGCTCAGACTTGCCCTCACTATTTCCACTTGACCATATATAAGGAGCTCGTAGTGAGATGAGGAAGAATGCTTTGGTTGGCTATTGAGCCAAAAGAGTTGATAACTTAGTGGATGCACAAAAGAGGTGGAAAGATGAAAGAAGGTGCCCTTCTTCCACCTGGTCTCCACCCAGCTTTCTCTTGTCTGGGGAAGGATAGGCTTGGGCCCCTGATGAACTTCTCTCTTTTGTGTTTTTTTTCTTTTGGGATCTTAAGCAGATGAGTAGCCTGAGATGTACACAGCAAGGATTGGAAGTGACCTAGTGAGTTCAAGAGACCCAAAGGTCTTGGATCCCACTGAGTTGAAGCTGATGAGTGACAGGGAAGCTTTTGCATCAGAAAGGCCAAATGTTGACAAGAAGACTAGATCAAGCTATTCATTTTACCAGAAAAGTTATAAGGACGGTGTTGAAATGAGATGAAATATAAAAATGCCAGATTAGCAATACTAAAAACTGCTTTATTTTCTGACAGAAAACATTCATTCTGATGGGCCCGCCATATCTATCAGCAACTTGTCCAGTGATAGTGTGTTCCAGAGTCTAAATCTTGATCATCAGCCCTAGCCATAGAGTTGGCCTCAATAGAGGCAGGGAGGGTGAGGAAAGGAAAGATCCTAGGATCACAGATTTGGAGCTAGAAAGAAACCTCAGAGAACACAGACTCCTATCTCCTCTTTTTACAATCAAAGAACCTGCAGACCAGGGAGTTTGTGATTTACTCAAGATCATATGCTCATTGTGAGCATCCAAACTGGGTTTTGAACCAAGAACCCCTGAATCCAGAGTTATGCCATGCTATTCCATATTGTTCTGAGCCATTTTTTTCTTTTTTGTTTTCCTTCCCCTGAGCCATAAGCTGAATATTTGAGCTTTTCTTCTGAGTGTTTGAGTCAGTTTTGCTGGACAACATGAGTGAGAGATAGGTTTCCTCATCTGGCTGGGGGGGGGGGTCTCACTTTCCCCTGTCAAACACCCTGTCTCCTCATCAAGGAGTACATTTGCTGACATATGGGTATTTTGTTTAAATAGTTATACTTAGCTAGTAGCTACAGTTACAAGGGGGCAAAATAGCAAAAGAAAAAGGAAATTCTAGTCTTCTTCAATTTTACAAAAGAAATGAGTAGGTCAAGAGAGAGTTCATTAAGAAGGGTGAAGTCAATTCCTTAAAACTAGGGGGGAAAACATCATAGAAAATACTCTCATATCTTCAGTTTAGGGTCATCCAGCAAACCTTAACTGCCCTTGCCAAAGGGACAGTCAGGAACAAGAAACCAAGGAACAGATGCCGAATCTCTATTTCCTCCTGAAAGTCCTTCCATAGGCAAGAGTGTGAAAGAATAAAAGGAGGCCAGGTCTTAAGGCATGGAGGGTACAAAGGCTAATAATTCTAAATGAAGCCTTCAGGGATGCTGAATAAGACCATGGGGATTCAGCAATGTAGCAAGCAAGGAAGAGAAAGGAGCTAAGTGTTTGGAACTATGAAAAGGATGGAGAGATTGTGACTTACCCAGGATCCCAAAAGCAGTATGTATCACAGTAAGGCTGGATATCTATCAGCTAGGCCACACCTCCCCTATATTTTATTAAATTTCATCTTGAGATCCGTAAAGTGCTATATAAACCTAATTATTTAATGTTTTAACCCTCTAGAAAGTCTGTGTAGAGAAAATATTAGTTGAGAAGAATTTCTATGACCCAATTTTTTTTAAATTATGAGTATTGATTTATTAAAATACCAGAGGCAGCTAAGTGGCAATGGATAAAGCGTTGGGTCTGGAATCAGGAAGGCCTGAGTTCAAACTGAGCCTCAGCAAGTTAAAAGTTATGTGATACTCAAGACATTTACCTAAGTAAACTGCTTAAACTGCTTCAGTTTCCTCAACTGTAAAATCTAACAAATAGCTCCTCCAGGACATGTAAATTAATTTACAACATTAGGTTTATATCAGAATTCAATATAATATCAATGTGTTATATTACATATAGTATAGTACATCAGGGTTAATTATTTGGAGGGAGGGAGAACTGATTTGTTTTTTTTTTTTTATCTAGTTCACATTTAGATTTTTAAAAAATGTTTCACATGAAAATGCTTGGCAACAACTGAAAAATTCATTATTTACTGGAATTTCAAAATAGCAACTATATACTTGGATAATAATAGCACATATCTCCCAGGGTTGTTGTGAGGATAAAATGAGATCATAGTTATAAAGCTCTTATCATGAGGCCTGGAGCATAGTAGGGGCTTTATAAATGTGTTTCCTTCCTTCCTCCAATCTCATCATCGATGATAAGAACAGCAATGTTTTATATTGCTAATGTGTAGTCCTGAAAAATACAGCATAAAGTAAGATATGGAAATGGAGTCTTAATATACATCCAGAAACTGTAGAATCATAGTATGGTGCTGGAAGGGATATGAGACATCATACACTGTCTAATCTCTCCATTTCATAGATATGGACAATCTGATCTCTAACAATCTTTAGGTCAGATCAAAGCACATCTATATGATTAAGTATTTTCAGTATAGCTGAATCTCAATTCAATGAAATTCTCATGCATGTGGGTGTATATGGGTATAGGTGTGTATACATACATAAACACATACACATATACATATTAAAGGGTGATTATTTTGCTACTAAAGGAGTTTTCACTTTGCCAAAAATTCACTGCAAATTTTCTTGTAGCAAATAACTCTTCTAGGGGATATAAAATATAATTTAATTTACAAATATTAGGTTTATACACCAGAATTCAATATAACATCAACTGTGTTATATTACACATGGTACAGCACATTAGAGTGAAATACTTGGAAGAAGAAAGAACTGCTTTTAGTAAAGGCCATCTAGTCCCCATTTAGACCAAAAAAATTTTACATGAAAATGCTTGCCAATAACTGAAAATTTCACTATTTCACTGGAACCTCAAAATAGGACCAATATGCTTGGGACTGAGAATCCTAAATTTTGTGAAAATTAGTCAATAAATGCTCCTACTTACTAGTCCATATACTCATTCCAAACAGATGTATTTGGAGTTTGCATTTAAATATACATTAACTTATGAAGGGTGTGCGTGTGTGTGTGTGTGTGTGTGTGTGTGTGTGTCTGCAGCAAATACCCTAGCTGTGGCTGATGTTGAGGTTAGCTAGCCAATCAGCACTAGCCAGAGTTGTATCCTCCACTTCAACTGCAAATAACTGCTTCTTTGATGAAGCTAATTTAATGAAAATAATATTATAAATTTCTATTTGTTGCTTCTGATTAGCCAAAGAATATATTTAATTTTGAAATGGTATTATGGCATTCATAGGACTATAGGATTCATAGGACCATTGAGTTCAAAGTAATCTATCCTACTATATCTAGCCAACGGCAGACCATGCTTGAGATCTCTGATGACAATAGTATCTTCACTACCACTACCACCCTGCCTTGCAAATTAGGCTTTTTTTTTCCTCTTAAAAAATATTAAAACTATCCTTGAGACTTAACTGGCTTAAAAGATCCAGGCTGCTGATATCATTTCCTGGGTGTCTGCAACAAAGCAGTCATGACACCTTCCAGGTGCTCTCAGATATTTCAGCCAGCTGACCACCATGTCAGAAGCAGGCTGGCTTTATTTACTCGGGTGAATAATTTGGTGGAGACCAGGATGCACAGTCTTGTCAGATAGCCTTCTCCTGCCATGACTAAACAAATATTGTTTTGATAACTTTTGAACAACCTAGAAATGTCTCATTTTGTTCCAATATAGAACTACCAGGGAACTGTCCTGAGTCAGAACCAGCCCAGAAAAAGACGTTATCCAGTTGACCTTGGCTGCCACTCTCCCTACCTTGAACAGCACATTCTGAACAAGACCAGGAGAGACAATGCCCTCCTTTCCTGTATGAATAATCAACTCAGTTTTGGAAATCCACCTGAGGCAGGATTATTGATGAGTGAGCAAGTGCACACCCACCTATCCCACTATCCTCAGCCAGTCCCAGATCCTTCTTTGTCTCTCACCCATTCATCCATCATGGGACCCTTTGTCATATTCCCTGATGCCACAAGAGGGGAAGGAATATGCCTTTATTAAGAACCAACTATGTGCCAGCCATTTTGCTAAGTGCTTTAGAAATATTATCTCATTTGGTCATTTTATCCTCACAACAGCTCTAGGAGGAAAGTCCTCTCCCCCTATTATCCCCTATTTTACAGCTGAGGAATCTGAGACTAAAAGGTTAAGTGGCTTACCCAGAGCTAGTAATATAGTAGGAAAGCCAAAATTTGAACTCAGCTCTGCCTTCCACCACCTAGCTGTCTCATACATATCCCTGACTTCCCAATTCTTGCTCCGGGAAAAGTCATCAAATCAATTTGATTGCTTCTAGAAAAGGGCTGACAAGCAACAACCCCATGGGTCTACTTAAAATTCCCATCATTTTCCAAAGCAAAGTTCCCTGTTGCTACCACCACCCTACATATGTTACAGTCTCCGGTTAAATGAAAGCTCTAGCTATCTTCCCCCACTCCTTTGCAGGGGCAGGGTTGGGGTTTGCCACACATGTGAACTACTGCATATAATGCCAGATGTTTTTCATGTATTGATCAAATTTGCTGATTTTTTCTTCCTCTTTTTTGCTCTTTTTAATAATGCTTTATTATAAATGGAATGATACATTAAAAGGCGAAAAATAAGTTATTAAAAAACTAAAATATATCTGTAAGAACCTATTTTTAAAAAGGTATGTAAGTTCCTTGAGAGGAGCAACCTCATTTTTCTGTTTGTGTATATAGCATACAGCACAGTATTTGGCACATAGTAGGGTAATTTTTTTATTCATTCCTTATAGATTGATAGCTAGAAGAAATTTTTGAAAACATCTTACTCAACCTCCTCATTTTGCAGAAGAGAAAATCAAGGCCCAGAGAGGGTAAATTCCATGTCCAAGATCACACAGGCAGAAGTGGTACAGTCAGAGTCTGAGCTACAGTCTGATGATTCCAAATCCATTGATCTTATTACCATACGATGCTTTTTGAGAATAAATATAGGTCATGTTACTTTTAAAAATAATATAATGTCAATTGTTGATACAATAGCCACTAAATAGAAAAATGATTCCACTTCTTATATGTGGAATACTTTTTTTGGAGGTAATTGGGTTTTAGTTACTTGCCCAGGGTCACATAGCTATTAAGTATTTGAAGCTGGATTTGAACTCAGGTCCCTCTAACTCCAGGGTCAGTGTTCTAGCCACTGCACCATCTACCTACCCCCATATGTACTCTTACATATGCAGATTTATTATCTTCTTTCAAAGCTAAAAGAACACGTTGATTTGAAATTCTCATTATATTTAACACTGGTTAAGTATTGTTGATGAGAAGACCAGTGATGTTTTACTTTGGTAAGCAGTAATTAAAATTGTCGAGAACCTTCTTTCATTGATTACGCCACCATTGACCCTTTTGCCCAAAATTAAAGAAAAAAAATTGCTCAATAGATGTAGTCAAAGACAAGTTAAATTAGATTATGCCAGGATTTTATTATTTAAAAAAATAGATAGCAAACTTCCTCCTTCCCATGATACCCGGTATTCAATTTCAATAGGCTTTTTCAGAGTCAACAGAGTTTGTTTTTATGATACTGAAGGAAACCACAGACATATTTACTCCTATCATGCCTAAACACAGAAAGAGAAGTATAGATAATTACCCCAATTATGAAATATTCTGAATGCTAGAGGCTATTTGTAGTGGGAGAGACATGCTCTGCATGAACTCTTCATTTAAGTCAGCCGTGCTGAGAACAGAAGTCATTGCCAACTGGTGGAAGCTGAAACAAATAAATATAAAGCCTTTGGCAGAGGGGAGAAGTCATGTATATCAATGCAATGTACTTGTCATCTAAAACAAAAAAGCCACAGTTTAAAATCTGGGATTTGCTAGGTTGGAGTGAACAGAGCAGCCTGAGATGTGAGAGCATTGTAGTAAGGAGCTTAACTAAGTGAGGTGACACAGGGAACCCATCTAACCTTTCCCTAAGCCAGTATTCCTAAAACCATACTCACAATTATAATGGAGGCAGCAGATACAAAGAAAACCATTTTTAAAGCTTTCTGGAAGATATATTTCTGACATATTTGTGTTGAATCCCACCTTCCGATTCATTCCCATCTTTGTTGTTCAGTGATTTTTTATCTTGTCTGACTCTATTTATTTTGGAGGTTTTCTTGATACTCAAGTGGTTTACCATTTCTTTCTCCAGCCCATTTTACAAATGAAGAAACTGAGGCAAACAGGATGACATGACGTGCTGAGGGTCACACAACTAATAAGTGTCTGAGACCAGACTTGAACTCAGGAAGATGATTCTTCCCGACTCCATCCACTGCACCATCTAGCTGCATCATTCCCATTACTCATTATGTGATGCCTAAATTACACTAAAATTCTTCTGGCTGGTCTTTCTGCCTCCAGTCTCTCTACCTATTGCCACCAGATTAATCGTCCTCAAATATTATTTTTATTATTTTTCTCAAGTCATCCTCCCGCTAAAGTGTCTACAACAAATCTGAAAAGCATCTGTCTGCAAATCTAAACTAGAAGCTTTCAAGAACTTTGTAATCTGCTCCCATCCCTTCTATCCAAAATGTTCTCAAAAAATCCTCCTAGCTATCAGTCTGTAAAGAGTGAATAAAAAAATTACCCTACTATGTGCCAAATACTGTGCTGTATGCTATACACACAAAGAGAAAAATGAGATTGCTCCTCTCAAGGAACTTACATACCTTTTTTAAACTATCCACATTTCTTCCTGTTGTTTCAAAATAAGCACACTTCATTTTCGTCAGAACTTAGCCATTTTCCACACATGGCCATTCATTCCTGCCTTTGCATATCCTTCTATATTTCCCTGCTTCCAATGTTCATAATAGATAGAGTGGTGAATGTGGAATCCTATTTGCCTAAGTTTCTGCATCTGTAAAATGAGCTGGAGAAGGAAATGGAAACCCACTATCGTATTTTTGCCAAGAAAACCCAAATGGGGTAGAGCTGGACATGATTGAAAAAAATGACTAAACAATAACAAATGGTTTTAATTAGTTTTAAATTCATTATCAAAAATAATAATAAAAATAAATTCATTATCACATCTCCTAAGCCATCTATGATTTCCAAATTAAAAAAAATTGAAGCAAAATGTATTTAAAATTCTATTTCTTGTTTTATTAATTTGAGTAGTTTATATTGTAGGACCAGTGTCATTTGGTTTTCTCACAGACAGGTGATGTTACTGTATCTTTAAGAGTCAAATGGAATACTATGGGAAAGACAGTTGGAACTGGCAGGTGTAAAGTTACATTTGAAAAATCTCTTGCTATAAAGTGGTTCTCCTTGTAGAGTTAGGGAGAGCGTACATGCCTTTTACTTTTTTTCAATGAAAAGCGGGTCTGGCAAAAGGATTGGTTTTCTTATTGTTGACGGAGACAAGTTGGAAAAGACTAAGGAAAAACTCTAAACAAATCTTTTCTGATAAAGTTGTTTTCATCTTTATCTTGCAAAAAAAGATTTTGAGTAAAAAAAATTACTTTTTATCTTGAGAGAAATTAAATTATGTGAAACTGTGTTTTCATAAGGGAAAAAAATTAACTGCCATTATGTTGATTGTTAGAGGTGATTATGACTATGGTCTTCCTCCTAGCCAAAATATTACAAATAATTTTCTCTAATTATTGCTGATTTTACTTGTTAATATTTTGTATATGAGAGACTGCTAATGGACAAGGAGGTTTTCCTAGTTTATTAAATAAACAATATTTCATGAAGTAGGATGAAAGCTCAATTAATTGATGAGAAAGAGGTTGCCAAAGTCTTTCATGCTTTTCCTTGTGGACATTACGTAGTAATATGGGTTGGATAATGGTACAAGTAGGTGGTTTTATAGCAGTTTTATGTAACAGTATGTAATGAGTAACTTGTAAACTTTGTTATATGTCTGTGAGTCAAGAATGTTACAGACTCTAAAGAACTGGAATTGAGGCTTACCCAAAGGA
Organism: Notamacropus eugenii; assembly: GCF_028372415.1. Taxonomy (NCBI): domain Eukaryota; kingdom Metazoa; phylum Chordata; class Mammalia; order Diprotodontia; family Macropodidae; genus Notamacropus; species Notamacropus eugenii. The sequence goes on from NC_092878.1 coordinate 147,626,118, forward strand.
CAACAAAGAGATGTATGCTGGGTATGAACAGGTTGGAATATATTATAAACAAGGAATTGGGAAGGAAGAATGATGCAAAAGACTGTCACAAAGCAATAAATAACTGAAAAAGAAGATAAGCTATTCATGTAGCAAGAGAAAAAGGAGTGCCCATATGTTCTACTCATACCCCTGTAATGTAAAAAAGAAAGTTAGGAACGCCTCCAACACCTTTGATGGATTTCCTGAGGTGAAGTTAAGAAAGGACAAGGATAAGAGTTTCATAAGATGAGGAAGTTAGAACGCATTATTCTATTCAGAATTCTTTTTATCAATGACTTAAATGAAGATTTAGATTGATGATCAAACTTGTAATTTACACAAATATGGGAAAGTTAACAACTAGGATGACAGGATTAGGATCCCCTCAGATTTTGACAAGCTCGAACAATGAAACTGAATCTAACAAGATTTATACAATAAATTCCTGAAATTAACTTAATCATCTTCAAAAAGGTAGGATGAGGGTATATGGCTAGACACCAGTTCACATAAAATCCTTAGGGATTGTTTGATATGAACCTGCAGATTGGCTATCAAATAAACTAATGCAATCTCAAGTTTGTGCTAATTGAAATCAAGTTTTACAAAGGAAGGCAAACTGTCTTCTGTGCTGGTCAATATGTAGCTGGAGTGCTATATTTAGTTCTAAGCACCACATTTTAAGAAGGACGGTCACCTTGTAGTGTGTCCAAGGGAGAGTGATAAGGATGACAAGGGGACTTAAAACCATGGTAAATGAGCAGTGGTTGAAGGAACTGCACATAATTAATCTAGAGATGAATTGAGAGTTTTGAAAAGTCTCCCATATTTAAAGATTTTGTTTGTTTGGGAGAGGAATCAGGCATTTTGTGTAGGTCCAAAGGGTAGAATTAGAAACAATATCTAGAACTTATGAAGAGATAAAGTTGGACTCAATAGATAGTTATGGAAAAACTTTATAACAATTAGAATTGTCCTCAGACATGATGAGGGAATTTGTTAAATAGTGCTCCTAGTCATTGGAGATAATTAAAAAGAAGTAAAGGACCGTTTCTCCAAAAAAAGCATGTAAAGATCAATCCCTTCATGGGTTAACCAGTTGGAACCATAAAACCTCCAACTCTAAGATACTATGATTCTTTTTGCAAGGCACTAAAGTTATTCTTCTAATTATTTACAAAAGTTAATATAATTTGCAATAAGACTTAAAATTATAGTCATCTTCATTTTTGTTCTGGATATTTATTTCTTTTCGTGCATATCTATTTGCACCTTTTATCATCACTTCATAATTTTAAATTTCCAAGAACACTGGTCAAAAGCTTATTCTCTACCTCCCTTTCTTAGGTTTTTTTCCCCGCCTTCACTCACTACCAGTGAATGGTTGAGATCTCTCATTCTTATCATTCAAACTGGATGGCAAATTCCTTAACCGAGATCAAGATTATAACTACAAAAGCTAAACATCCACAGTATTATCGTATATTACTAAAATTTGTACTTAGATATCATGCTTTTATTGAAAGGAAGACCCAGGAACAATTTGGTCTTTTCATAGTCTTAGTGTCATTTGGTCTAAGGGATCTCCTACATTGCATAGCCTCAATCTCGATGAACTTCTTTCCCAGGCTTCAATATGGCACATAGACTCAATTTTTAGACAGGGATTTCTAATGCTGTTCCTCAGCTCCATCATCGGGGCTCATCAAACCTTCAAACCACTGCCTAAGGCTAGTGCTGGCTTATCCTTCCTTACCTCCCTCACTCAAATTTCAGTGTGCTATGTCTCTTTCCAGTCTGAATATCTTGGACTCCAGACCCTTGTCAGAGATACTTGATCCAAAGAGGATTTTCCCCCATTCTCTGAACCTACAAAAAGAATGCTTTAAATATTCTCTTTTATATAAGCTCTTTCTTTTAGTCATTGACATCCTTGATGTGTGTGTGCCTAATAGTGCAATCTAGAACAAAGAATATGAACATTTCCTAATTTTAATAGCATTTTCCTACAAAAGTAATTTATACAATCAGGGAGCATCTCTGCCATATAGTATCTTTACTTTTTTGTGATGAGGAAACCCCTATTGTGGTGTGTTGCCTTTTTCTTCTTCCCTTCTTTCAACTTAACACATTGTCAATCAATAACATGTATTAAGCACCAATATGCTTAAGCCACATGTAGGCACTGTGCTAAGCACCATGTTTGTATTGTTTATACTTTCTCCTTATTCTGGTAAGGCTCCAAAATGCTGTTGGAAGGGTTAAAGTGGTAGAAATTTTAAATGGGAAACACCAACAATTTTCAGATTGACAACCAAAAGAGTAATTTAAAATACAACCTAAACCTGGACTCAGATGGACAAATAAACATGACAAAAGATCTATGAATTCTTCTGAGAAGGCTCATTTGCTCTTAAATTTTCTCAAAAGAAATTTTAGGTCATTTAAAAAACTCAACAAGAAGTTATGAAAACTGGAGTATTTGCCATAACACTACTAAATTTTGAAATCTATTCCTTTATAGTTTCCAAACATTCAATTAAACTTGCTCATAGAAATTATTCTGAAAAGCTAAAGTTTTTTAAAAACCCTACTTACTTGAATTTATTTCAATAAATTTTAATTCAATTGTTATAATCAGAGGTTTAATCAACTCAGCAAGCTGTTATTAAGTGTCTACTGTATAGCTAGCACCGTCCTAAGTACTGGGGATATAAAGAAAGGCAAAATATAATTCCTGCTCTCAAGGAGCTCACAGCCTAATGATTGGGGCAGTGGGAAGAGGAAGACAGAATTAACATGGAAACAACTATATATAAACATTACGAGTGGGTGGGAGGGGGTCAGTAAATGTATCTTACAAAAGATGAGATTTTAGCTAAAATTTAAAGGAAGCAAGGGAATCCAGACAGCTGAAAGAAGGAAGGAGAGAATTCTAGGCATGGAAGGCAGTCAGTGAAAATTCAGAGTTGGGAAATGGAGTGTCTCATACAAAAAAAAAAAAAAAAAAGAAGTCCATTGTCACTGAGTCATTGAGTTCATGCAAGGGAATAAAGTACAAGAAAACTGGATCAAGGAACAAGAATTCAGATATAGCCACCATGCTTTTTAAAGCAAAGGAAATGGTGGCTATGTTCAGAAGTATGCTGGAGTCAGGAACCAAATCCTGAGACCGATTTCAGTATGAACATTTTCATTTCAAAATTGTCAAACATTACAAATCAAGGCTTTATTATTTTGTTGATTGGCTAGACTTAAGAAAGTAAGAGAGAAAATTATAATCATGCAGATTACACTTAATAGGGTGCTCATGTGTTTACGTATATATGTGTGTATATGTATGTATATGCAAGTTGTTAAACATTTACCACCACACCAACACACCCCAGAGAACTCCAGATAATGAGCCTATGATGACTGACAATGATGTAGATCTTACTGGAAAAATCCTACCTTCCCCACAGAGCACAGAAGCAGAAGTCTTTACTAGCTCTTTAATGACAGCAATGGAAAGCAGCTCAAAAATTTTAAAAAAAAGTAAAAAACAACTTCTAAATGAGCTAGTACCAAAAGACTCTTCACATCATAAGCATTGCATTATTCAAACATGTAATGAAATTCCAGGAAACATCAGATGCTGCAGGTACATGAAGATAATTTTGTTTTTATAACCAATTTCAGGCAGATAAATACTAGAATCCTTTCCAATTTCTCCCCCATGAAACTGAAGTGTCACCAAGATTTACAGCCCCCTCAAGTTCTCTTTTCAGAGGAACATTCATTTACATAAACAGATAATTCCAGATAAAAATTTCCATTAGACAAAGGTGAAATGGATCAATTTTCTCTGCCAAGACAAATCTTAAATCTTGAACAGATAGGGTCATTATCACACCAGGCCCATTTCAGAAATAATGTATTTTTTAAAAATCAGCCGATAGCAGTCATTTCCAGCTTTCCAATTATCTTTAAGAAAAGCTTATTCTGTGGACAATAAAGCACATTACTGCACAATATGATACAGTCCATAAAGATCACAATGTTTTATGAAAGGTTAAAGAAAGCTCAGCATATTTAGGGAAATGTCATAACCCACAAAGTCTTTCAAGACTTAGATGAAACCACACAGAGGCTCTGCAAATATTCCGTTAGAGGATACCATGGGCTCCTTTTTGGGGAGCAAAATAGGACATTGACAAGCATGTGATATGGAAATGATTCTTTGAGAACACTGAGGCTTAGGCAAAAGAAGGGAGAAAATGGAACCTAACCATCAGATCACAATACTAACAGCAGCTAGTATTTAGTATTAGCATTTAGCTTTAAAGGTTTGCAAAGCACTTTATTTTGTTTGAACCTCACTTGCAACCCTGATTATTATCATTGCTATTAGATGAGAAGGCTCAGGCTAAGTAGATTAAGTGACTTGCCCATGGTCATATACCTAGGAGGTGTCAGGGGCAAGGTTTGAACTCAAGTCTCTCTGATTCCAATTCTCTTACCCTGTCCATTGAAACACCTAGCTGCCAAGCATAAGATGCCATTTTTTCAGTTTTGAAAAAGACAGGGCCACCTTTGCACTGGTTTTTTCTACTAGAAATTCTCTTTTTCTCAGTCAATTGGTATATCTATTTCCTCCTCTTTGGAGGTGATTCTTTATGTAGCAATTATCTCCCCACTTTTCTTTTTGTACAGCAAGAGCAATGAGAGATACATTTTCCCCAATTATATCTTATCTATATGCCAAATAATTCATTCAGTTAGAGGGATAATCGAGTTTGTGTGTTTGGGAAGGGCCAGGGGGTGTAATGATAATTTAATGGGAAGATCTTTCCCATTTATTAATAGGCCCATATGACCTGCCCAGGTCATATGGAAGCCTAAGTCACATGAGTCTAAGTCACATGGAACCAGAGGGCGTGACGCAAGAGGAGTGGAATAGGAAGAGGTGGAGCTAGAGCAGAGCTGAGGAAAAAATTGATCAGAGATTAATCAGAGCTAGGAAGGATGCAGGCAGGTGGCTAGTGTGAGTGAGAGAACTTGTTTGTGATTTTGTTTAAGGGAGCCTGCAAGTCATTTCTTTAGGGGAACAGATTTGCGGGAAGCTTAGCAGGGAGAAGGCTCAAGGCTGCTGTTGTCCTCTGCATTGTTATTATGTATAAATTTTTGTTACTATGATGGATTTGCCTTTCTGGTGTCTGAACAAATGTTTTGGTTCTGTCTTCCATGTAAAGAGACTGTTGTATTTCACAACCCAGAACTGTGCCAGTATATTCATAGCTGCCATAAGCACTGTGAATATTGCGTTGGTGCTACATGAGGCCAGGTTGGTAGGTCAGGTTTTCAGTAGGACTTGACCACAAGCTGGATAAGGACCTGGTTAGGCAGAGATCACAGTTCCCAGCAGAGATTCAACAGTAGACATAGTCAAAAAAAAAAAAAGCTGGGATAGTTGACAGCTCAGTAGATAAAAGGCTGAGTGGGTCCTGAGTTGTAAGATGGTGATAATCAGGAAGCAGGGAAGGCTAGCATGCAAAGCCCCATGTGAAGTGAGCAGGAAGGGGCAGATAGGTGGTGCAGTGAATAGAGCACCAGCTCTGGAGTCAGCAAATCTGGACTTAAGACACTTGATACTTACTAGCTGTGTGACCTTGAGCAAGTCACTTAACCTCAATTGCCTCCCCCATCAGAAAAAAAAAGAAGTGAGCAGGAACAAAGGAATCTTGACACTGATCTGAATAAAATTAATGCCGTTCAACTGGAGAGAGCCAGCTAGAGTCTATGACTCAGGGACTCTGTCCTCCTTAGGTCAGGATCCCTCATTGTCAAAGTCTATGAGGGATACAGTACCATTTGGGCCTCTTTGGGGATTTCAGGTTCACTTAAGAGTGGCATGGGTTCTCTTTTTGACCTCTGGAGTTCTGTATTTTATGACTGTGAGACTAAGATTCTATATGAGCTCTAGGTTTCACACCCACTACACCCATAGTTCCCCTCTTCTCTCCCCAAAAGATGACTGGGATATTTTCCCCTTTCTTCTCTGGGGTCAGGACTGTTCATTACAATTGGGATGTAGGTGAAAAATATGGGATTGTTTACATTATTGTAGTATGTCTATTTCTTTTTCTGGTCCTTCCTTCATTTTGTATCAATTCAGATAAACCTTCCTCTTTTTCTCAGGTTTCCTCATATTCATTGTTTTTTATGGCCCAATCATATCCCATCATATTCATATACTATAATTTGATCAGCCACTCCTTAATCAATGGGATCCACTTTGCTACCAATTTTTTGAGCAGCATTTTGTCTTTAAAATAAATGTTCATGAGAGAAAAGCCAGGAACCAGGGTGGGAAAACAATCGGATAAAGATCAATGGATGCAGAAATCACAGTTATAGGCCACATTGACAGAAAAAGGAAATAAAGGCAGAGTTCAGGAAAGAAGTCAAAAGCCTGAGGCATGCCATAAGTCACTTCAATTAACTTCTCAAATGCTGAAGCTCTTTCTCTCTGCCAATACTGAGGAGCCAATCATTTCTTGGCTTGCCTTAATGATAATCTCATATTTTATAGTACAAAAGCCAACCAGGTGAATTTTTTAATAGTAGACCTTATTATTATCAACAAACAGAAACTTGTTGCTGAAGTAGAAATGATGGGAAGTTTGGAGTGCCTCTCCAAGTGTGTGACAAAGGAGGAAAATCCAGCTATAATCTGACAAACACCCTTGGTTTGGGTAAAGCAAATTCCAAATGGTCCAAAGGGTTCTTATCTATTGGTAGGAACCAATGTATGAAATTTCTACAGGGAAAATCATCTCAAGAGTTATGGTAAGTTTTCAAGAATGAAATTGTAAAGACACAAAGAAAAAAATCCAGTGAAGAGAAAAATGGAGAAAGCAATGTTTGAAGAGACTAATTTGAAAGTACATAGAAATTGTTGACCAATTTAAATGGAAAAGTCATGCATAGAAAATGAAAGCAAGTTAAAACAATGGAGGATAAATATAAAAGCATAATATGGTTCCATAAAAACAGTATCAGGAGTGCTAAAGCTTAGAATGAAGGGAGGGTGGTGAGAAACACCAGCCACAAAAAGATGACATTTTGAGCTATATTGGGTGGGAGGAGTCAAAGAAAGAATAGGTCTTCCACTTGAATATAGGGGATGGTGATAATACACAATGGGGAGAAGAAGGAATTGCTTATCTTTGATTTCTCTTGTTTTCAACACCAACAAGATTGATCTTTGGACTAAAATAGACAGAAAAATAATTGTCATTTATTAAGCACCTGTTAAATGACAGGAACTGTGCCAGATTCTGGAGATACAAACATAATCAATGGAATAATCCATATTTGAAAAGAAGTTACAAATTCTAACAGGGGAGACAGTATAAATACATATACATATATGTATATACACACATATATGATGTGTGTATAATTTTAAAAATTACATATTTATATATTATAGTATTATACACATATACATATATATAATAAATAGAAAAATAATTATTTTATATAATTATATTATATTTGCACAATAAATATACATATATAAAATATATTCATATATATTTTATATAAATACAACTACAAGGTAATTAGAGGAAGGACATTTGCAACTGTGGGAAATGAGGAAATTTTTGGAGTAGCGTTGTGTCTTAAAAATAAAGGTCCACAAGAGAAAAACCAGGAACTTTATAAAGAAGGTGGTACACAAGCTCTGCACTGAAGGAAGAGAAGCATACCATGAGGCAAAGGAGTAAGGAAGGAGGCACGGGGCACATAGTAGGTGCTTTAAAAGGTTTGTTGATTGAGAGATGAAGTGAATGCAATTATGTAGACCACACACCACAAAGTCAATACAACATGATAAATAGTAGGTTCTCTTCCATATGAATGTGTTAGTCCAGCAAGCAGAACCATCAGTTCTTTCCACATACTGGGAGATTGTAATAATAGGAGGCAGAAAGCATTCAAATACAAAGTTAAGATCACACAAGATGACCATGTAAAGGGTGGGGGGTGGAAATGAACTCTAGAGAATTCTTAAGCACTCCTGATGAAAAGATCAGAACTGGGTAGAATCATTGACATGAAAACACAAGATGCAGAGAAATCTCAAAAGGTAATGTATCTAAACAACTGGGAAAGCTAAATGATGAAGTAGATACATTTTAATAGGGGAGAAAAACAAGGATTACTTGAGAATCCTCCTGTATTCAAGCATCATGGATAGAATAAAGAAAGACAGGTTTTTGTTCTATTTTGTTGATCTTAAGAGAAGAAAGAAAAAGGAAAAGAAAAAGGGGGGAAATGAAGAAATACAAGGAAGAATTTACCATTTCTTATAACTGGGTCCTCGAGAAGATTATACAAACATGGAAGAGTGGATTTAAGTCATCTCAAGAACCTCACTCTTATTTGAACTGGACAGAAGAGAATAAAGGACACACAAAAGATTTCATGTAAAATGCATTAAATTCAACAGGGAAATATGTAAGAAAAAAGGTTTCAGAGGAGGAGAGAATTGGGGAAGAAGCAGCCACAAGAAAAACAAGTTTCAACATCATAAAAGGGGAATTAAATGGAAAGAGAAAAATATAAAAACCAGAGAGATTGGTGTCAAGGATAAGTAGCGGAAAGAGAGGAAGAGGAGAGGGATCAGAACACTAATTAGAGATTACTATTATAGATCCATTCCTTTTCTTTCCCCCACTTTTTTCCTCTTTGTAAAGGGGTAAAGAGAGGAAGAATTACAAAAGGATATGCTGAAGGGAAAATACAATTAATATTCATAACCATGAATGTGAATAGGATGAACTCACCCATAAAAATGCAAATGTATTAGAAAGCAGGATCCCATAATGTGTGGTATACAAGAAACATATTTGAAGCCAAAAGAGTCACATTGAGTTAAATTGAGGGGTTAGAGAAGAATTTATCATGCTTCAGACATTTTTTTTAAAAAACAGAGTTGACAATAATGATCTCAGACAAGACAATAGGAAAACTCATCATGGTTAAAAGAGAATGGTATATAAACTACATTATGTTTGAAGGTACAATAGATAAAGAAATAATATATATATTTCATATATATATGTATATGCACTGGATGGCATAGAACCTAAGTACTTAAAAGAAGAGCTAATCAAATTAGAGGGAGAAATTGATCTAATTGAATTGTGAGTTTCTCGAGGGCATTCCTACCTTTCTTTGTAGTTACAGTCCCTGGCACATACCAAGCACTTAGTAAGATAGACTGAACTGAAAATAGAAATAGTTGAGAATTTCAATGTACCCCCTTTCTGACCTCGACAAATCTGATAAAAAACAAATGAACAAGAAAGAAGTTAAGGTCCTGGAAAGACTTTTAGAAAAATGAGCTAAGACAGATCTCTGATGAATACAGAACAGAAATAAAAGAATATACACATTCTTCCAGTTTATCATAGCAAATATAAGAAACAGTCCTGTACAGATCACAATGTAATAAAGTTAAAAATTGTAAAGAACATTTGAAGAAAGCATTCAACCCTAAATGAAGAGCAAGAATATAATCCTTCAGAATGTGTCAGAATAAATCATGAGAAAAATTATAATTTCATCAAAAAACATTTTATAACATACCAAAAATTTGGAAATGTAGCCAAAACATTTCTAAAGGACAATTTATATCTCTATAGACAGCAAACGAAAATGAATTGAGATGTTTATTAGAAAAACAGCAAATACAAAATTCAAATGGAACAGAAAAACTAAAATTTTGAAAATAAGAAACAACAATAACAGCACTTATATTTACGTAATATTTTAAAGTTTACAAAGAACTTCACAAGCATTATTTCCTTTGATCCTCACAACAACTCTGAGAAGCACATGCTATTATTTTCCTCATTTTACAGATGAGGAAAGTGAGGTACATTGAGACTAAATGGCTTGTAAAGGGTCATATACCTAGTTTGAGGCTAGATCTTTCAGGTCTAGTATTTTATCCATTGCATCGTGTTATAAAATGGATTTATAAATACAATTAGGAGCTGGTTTTATATAAATGGTCTCTTTGATGCGGTGCTTAGGTACCTGTGCTTGGACCCCAATTCTAAAATCACATTTCTGTCTAAAAATCACATTCTTCAAAACACTGCCTCAGGCAGTTTCTCCCCAGCTTGAGGACAGCCTACCCCAGAAAACTTGCATCTCTCCTCTTCATACAGTAGCCAGCTGAGCTTATAGAATTTATTAACTTGAACCAGCTGGGAACTGGCTGAACTGGCTACGTACTGGGTCCTAAAGATACTTATTGTTCACTGACCTATCACATGTATTCTAGACTTAGATATATATATATATATATATATATATATATATATATATATGTATATATACACACACACACACACACACACACACACACACATATATATATATTCCCCTCCTTTATCTTGTCTAACAAGACATTGATGGGGGTAGCCTGGGCATTTCTCAGTCATCCCCGAACGTGACTTGACTTAGTCACATTTCAGGCCTAAAACCACACCTTCCTGTAGCACACCCCCCACCACCACCACCACCCCCTGCCAGCTTAGGCTATTTCCCTATGAACTCTGAGTAAAACTGATACTAATACATATATAGATACTATAGATAAAAATAGATATAGATAAAATAGATACTTATACATAATAATAGATACACAGTAGATACTAAAAGTATATGTTACATTAAGAATTAACCACTCCCAAATCCCACCCTAAATCACCTCATTAGCATAATTGGCACATTATACTATAGAATATTCTATATAAACTTTACCTGTACCCTTTTCAAATCACAGGTTCCCTAAGAACTCTTACCCGTTGAAAAGTATAACAATAAATCTTTACCACCTTGACTTCAAGAATGCTTGAGTCTGAGAATTCATTCTAGACAACCTTCCTCTGTACTGTGGTGTTTGGAGGGTCTCAGAATCCATCCCCCCCCCCCCAACCCTCCTCATCTTCAATTCGGCATCACTTCTACCACAATAGCCTGAGGAAACTGCAGTAGCAGGCTTATTCACTTCATATCTGGCTCAGCCTATGAACCCCCCATACTCCACTGCTCTGTTGTCACCCAGTTTTCAGTCCCTTTTTATATATTGTCTTTCCACCTATGAGAATGTAAGTTTCTTGAAGGCTGGAATTTCCTTTCTTTAAGCTCGTATTTATATTTGCAACATTTGGCACAGTTGCCTGGCATATAGTAAGTGCCTAATAAATGTTTATCTATCTATCATTCAATTCTATAAATGTAGATTGAATAAGTCATAAACTTCCAAGACAAAACTCTCAGTTCCATATGCATTTACAGGAGAATTTTATCAATTATTAAATAAACAGTTAATTCAGATATTCAAAAAATTATTTGCAAAAACAGCAAAAGAAGGCATTGTACCAAACTCATTTTGTAGGACAAATGTAGCCCTGACACCTAAACCAGGGAGAGATAAAGCAGAGCATGAAAGCTGTACACCAATATCTCTATAAGAGATTGATGTATTGATGCATCATACATGATATTGACACAAACAGATTGAATTAAATATTAGCAAAGAGGCTTCAACAGCATATTTAAAAGATATTATGCTTTGACAAGATTAGATATAAATCAACACTGAAATATTGGGTTGGTATTAGGAAAATTTATAAGCATAATTCACTATACCACATAAAAATCATGAGATTAAAACTTAGGTGATAATATTAGTAGATGCAAAAAACTTTTGACAAAATTTATGCTTTTTTATTTTAAAATATAGATCTAAATGGACTGCTCCTTAACATGATAAGCAATATCTACCAAAAATTATAAATTGGCACAACCTTTAATAATGCATTTTCATTATGATCAGGAGTGAAGTAAACTATCTGTTGTGATCTCTATTACTTAATATATTCATAGTGTCTAACATTTTCTACATCAAATCCTTCTTTATTTCCCTAACTACACATGCCCTTCCTCCCCAACTACCTTGATGTCTTTCTATTTATCATGTACATACTTACTTGTGTACTTATTGTCTTCTCTCTTACAATATAAACTGCTTGTGAGTGAAGACTATTCCATTCATTATGTTTATATTACCATATTCTAGAACACCATCTGTGAAACGTTTTTTGTTGTTCAGTTATTTCAGTCGTATCTGACTATTCATAGGATTTTCTTGGCAAAGATACTGGAGTGGTTTGTCATTTCCTTCTCCAACTCATTTTACAGATGAGGAAACTGAGGCAAACAAAATTAAGTGACTTGACAAAGGGTCACACAGCTATTAGTATCTAAGGCTAGATTTAAACACTCAAAGATAAATCTTCTTGATTCCACGCCTAGTGCTTTATCCATTGTGCCACCTAGTAGATGAATAACATGTGATTGTTGACTGTCCTTTTTAGCCCCCAAAACAGTTTCCTTGGGGTTGAAAATGATGCCAAATAAAAGCTGAGCAACTCTTCTTTCTCTCACTTACTCAAACAATAAACAAAATTACTCTTAAATTTTAGTATTATGACCTTGACAAAGTCTCCAACTATGAATCCTTTTGCACAGATCTAATGTTAACAACTGCTTCTCTACCAAGGTTCTAGGTCACTACTATCTCTAACTCTCCCTAAGAGATTGCTCTCAATTCTGTACTTTTACATGAGATCAGAACAGAATTAGTCCTGGGGGAATCTGGCCACCTAAAATAAGGGTAGGACTCCTTTTAGGTCTTTTTGGCTTCAAATTTCTGAAAACAGCACTTTTCGTTTTTCTACCTTGGTAATTGACTTTTATGGGGCATGAGTACTAAGAGAAATTGTTGCTCAGACTTGAAATTCTGTGACAGATGTTACTCATTCTCAACGATATGTTGTAGTATGCTTTAGTAACATGGATATTAGAAATATTCCATGATTAGGTAACAAATACAACTGTGGACAGAAGATGAGAACTTGGTTCCTAACTATAGGTGAAGGTAGAGTTCACCAAAAGGATCTAGTCTGAACTCAAAAAGAAAAGAGAGGAGGGAGAAGTAAAAGCACCAATTTCAGAACAGCTTCAGTGAAGTTTAAAGCTAGAAGTGATAGATACAATGGCTGCTGTTAAAAACTAAGTCCAGATGAGCAGAGGAATAGAGCAGAAGACTCCAGAATTCAGCCAGCAGATCAATTTGGCTGACTGAGATAACATGTTCAGTGAGATGCTAGTGAGACACAGTGTGGACCATCATAGTTTAGTAGTGGAAGCACCTCTTCACCACAGAAGCTACATTCATCTAAGAATTGCCATGGATAGTTCCACAGACAGAAAGAGGACACTGAAGCTTACAGTTCTGGAACTGAGTTACCTTGAGTACAAGGGTTTTCCTTCCTCATGTGCCTCCTTGGCAGGTTTCTGTGTGTACTCACTCTTCCTCACATATGCTCAGTGCTTTGATCAAAAGGGTGACCCAAGTTTTAGTGTAGTTTTTGATGAAATTATTTTTCCTACATCTGCTTCAGCATATGAATACCTCAAAAGTTATTATTTCTTTTGCTTTGTTGTTAAATAAACAATTATATTTAAGAGATAAAACATGTCATCCTTGAGTGGCTAGTGTTGTGTAAATGGACCAATTAGGATTAAGAGTTAAAATAAAGAGAAAGTATAAACCCCCACAAGAGGCTTATCCCTAGGATCCTTAGAGAAGCTGTGTGTAACTATGTGGTGGTGTTCCTTCCCTGGGAACCTAGACTTTACAACGTGAGAGAAAGTTGCAGGGAGCAAGCCACCCCAGGGAACATCCACAGAATCTGTGGAAGACAAGGGAGGTTTTAGAATGTGGGTGGCCTCCCCACATTTGCATTAATATTGGGATTCATTATTCTATAAATGATTAATATAATTTATTTTTAAATTCATTTGGTTTGGGATCATCTTCTCCTTTAAAAGCTCCTTGATGGTTTGCGCAATTTGGTTTTCTTAGGGTGATTACTTAAACTCTCTATTCCTTTTTCTGCTAATATCATATATACATATATATGTATAATTTATATGTTTTTAAACATTTATCCGTTTCACTTACGTCATCAGTTTGGGGCATGTAACTGTACAAAATAGTATCTAATAGTTTTCTTTATGTCTTCTTCATTTACAATTTTTTTTTTCTTTTTAATATTGACACTTTGGTTTTCCTCTCTTTTTATCAGATTAGCTCTTGGTTTGTCTATTTCATTAGGTCTTATTTTTTCCAAACAAAACATCTCCTACTTTTATTTATCAATTCAGTTGTAGTTGAAGTTTTTTTCCTTCTTTTAATTTTATTTACCTCTTACTTGGCTTTCAGAAATATATATATATATATGCATCCATCTATGCATAATATTTGTTTATTTTTAGGGTTGTTGTTTCATTGCCTTTTTAGTTTTTTTAGTTGCATTTCAAATTCATTGACTCGTTCTCCTTTGATGACGAAAGTGTTAGGGGATATAAAAGTTCCCCTAAGGACTGCTTTGGTTGCATCCCAAATGTCATCTCATTTTTATCATTTTCTTTGACAAAATCATCTATTGTTTTTAATATTTGTCCTTTGACCCACCAGGTCTTCAGGAGTTATTTATTTAGTCTCCATTAAGTGAAATCCTTTCTTCAAATTATCTTTATTGATCATAGTTTTTATTGCACAGTCAATTTTTTATATCCCTTTTAAATTTTCAATTGCTAATCACCAGAAATATATTATATTCGACTTTAGTAAAATTCTACCCAGGTACTTAATTTCTTTCTTGTTTATTATTTTGTTAGAGTTGTCTAGGTCTGAAAGGCGGCACAGTGAGGAGCCCAGCTATTCTATTTTTGCTCTCTTTTCTCTCTGTAATTCAATCAGCTTTCCTTTAAGTATTTAAAGGCTATGCTGTTTAGTAAAAATACATTAAATATGGATATTATCCCATTATTGATGGTACTTTTAAATATAATGGAGTTTCCCTGGCCTTATCTTTTAGATAGGATCATCTTTTTCTGTTATTTTGTCTGAGATCACAACTGTCATGCCTGCAGTTTTTGAATTAGCCTGAGACATAATAAACTTTGGTCTAAACACATTTTAATTGTGTGAATCTTTTATGTTTCAAATATGTTTCTTTCAATTAACACATTTTTTGGATTCTGCTTTTTAATTCATTTTTCTACCCTCCAGTTTTGTGAGTCAGTTCATCCCTACTTGAAGCCATTCTGATCCACCCTTGCATTTAGTTGCTCTCACTTTCCTTCATGTGAGCCAGAGATTCCACTGATAGGCAAGGAGGTCAAAGGCAAAAAGAAAAACCCCATATTTGTCAAAAAAAATTATAGCAGCAATCTTGTGGTAATAAAAAAAGAAAACAGAGTGGATTCCCATTGATTGGGGAATTTTAGAATCAGCGTCTACCACCTCCTGTAAAGTTGAGGGACAGGGGTAGGAGCAGGCAAGGGACTTCCATATCCAGACTGTAAATCACAAGAATAAGAGGTTGATTGTACCCAGTGTAACTATAGTGTGGGTTGGGATTGGAAATGTTAACTGGGAGCTCCAGTATTATAGCATTCGAATGGTGTCTTACAGTGTCTGTATCTTGTCTTGTATCTGTCCTCTGATTTTGTGGAATTAGCTTCATTTCTCAGTGTCCACAATATAATTGTCTTTTCTGATAGAATATTGCATGTCATTTAGACTTCAACAAAGTTGTAGGTAGTAAGAAGTGAAGAAATTTAAATATTATTTTCCTTCTCCCCCACCGCCACCATGGACTCTGTGTGTATATTTGTGGGAGAGAATGTCTCAGATATGGGTGCTTAAAACTTTCTAAGTTATGTTCTGCTTGTAAATATCTTTCCTAAAATTCAGTCTACTGGATAATTTTTAAGGGAAAACACACCAGTAAGGGGCTCATGCACTACATTGTTAGGGGGATGGTCACAAACAGAGCTGGTAGTAGTTGCAGTTTCCCATCCAGAGATCCCAACTGCCAATGCCAATGCAGGTTGGGAAACTGTGTCTAGATGGGATGCTACACTGATATTTTTAGGCTATAGAGATTTAAGGAAGTAACTATATGTCATACCAATCACATGATACTTTGTGCTTGAAGGCACCATAAATAATGTATTGATATCAATAATTAAACATACCTATGAATGTTATAGAATGTAAGTGCTTAAAGGAAAAGCTAACTGAATCACAGGAAGGCATACGCTAAAAATGAAACTTGGAGACAATTACATATTCATCTTTCAGACTTAGAAAAATCATTTAAAGAGAAAACAAATATAAAAACTGACATCAAGCAGAGATTCCAATTGTAATTCCAGGAAATATGAATCACAGTCTTTTGCACTTCAGACACATTATGAGTTAGAAGAAAGCCATTTTGTCATTCTGTACCTTGGTTAGTGCATAGTACAGGAATAGTTCAGGGAATTGGAGAATCTCAAAGATAGAAGGGACCTTAAAAGTGCATCTTTCAGACATAGACAAATCATTTAAAGGGTGAGGAGAAAGGGAAGATAGATATGAAAGCTTAGTGTTAAACAAAGATTTCAGAACTGGAAAGGACCTCAAAGTTCATCTAATTCAACCTAACAATGTCTTCTACAACATCCCTGACAAGTAGACAACAAACCTCCTCTTGAGGATGTACAGTGATGGGAACTCCACTACCTCCCAAGATAGGTCTCAATTCAGATTTTGATAGTTCAGATTATTAGGAATTGTTTCCTTATATTGAGCTAAAGTATGCTTTTCTGCACCTTTCATTCATTTTTCTTAGTTTCTTCACTTGAAACTAAACAGCATAAGTCAGATTTCTTTCACCCACATGATAAACATTTAAATACATAATCACCATGCCCCTTCCCAGTCTTCCCTACTCTAAAGTAAACATTCCCTGTTCCTTCAATTTATACTAGTGTTCCCATTTTAAGTCACAGCATTGCTCATCCACTAAGTAGCTAACATATTCCTCAACAGAAGAGTTAACTATTGTCCCCTAAACAAGGTAAGAAGAATACTTTAGAAGTTCTATGTTTTTATCAAGATATTATTATTTATAACATCTAGGCTGCAGTCAAATATCTGCCTTTCTGACTTTTCAGTTTAAATAGTTTATAAGTTTTTATTATTAAACATGATTTAGTACCCCTTTTTCAAAAGCCAAATTAAGTTAGTAAAGATATATTTCTGTCTAATTAGATTTTTTTAAAAATACTGGTACATATTGTTTTGCTTGTTTATTAACCACCTCTCACACTCCTTTGTTGGTTCTTCCCTTTCTCCCTCATTGCATTTTACAAAATAAACCTATCCCACAGCATCCTTATTATTAATTCATTTAACTTCTGCTACAAGGAGATCAATCTATTAGTCCCCTTTTTGAATGTTCACCTCCCTGCAAGCTCAGAATCATTTGAGTGACAGTCCTAGCTAACCCCACTGTGTCTGTGTAAACAGGAGTTTATGGGCTGCTATGTAGGCAGCCTTTGTGATTTACTTTCTGGTTGTTGGGATTTATTTATTTTTTGATGGACTGGTAAATTATGAGGCTGTAGACCTTGCCAAGTTTTCAGGTATCAATGCAAAAGAGTCCCTGGAAAAATGGTAGTTGGCACTGTAACACAGAGAATGACCAATGATGCATCATATATTTTTAATAGATATAATGTTTTAATAAACATTCTCATCCTAAAGCAATGGGTTTTAAAATAGGCTTTTGCCTTGAGCCATGTAACTACCCAGCTGTGAGTTTTATAAGGCAACAATCTCCACATCGTTAGATGTTATGACTAATATTCTACCAACTAGAAATACATGTACAAGTTACATGTGTAAAAAAAAAGTTTAAATTACATTTAGGATTCTCTTGAACTTTGAAAAGTGAACTTATGAAAACTTTGCAATTTCATCTCTCATTTTCTTTATCTTGCATCTATTTAATTATGCAAAAAAAACTTAAGGAAAACTTTCTATTGGATTTGAGCCCATTCTCCCCCTCTGTGCACACAAGGTTACCAGTTGTATGTTCTGCCATATTGGAGAGGGGAGATTTATTCTTAATTTATCAAGCCATTCTTCTCTAACAGTAAGACAAAGGCTTGGCTAGTGAATACAATATGTATAGTCCAAGAAACTAACTTGAATTGCTGAGAGAAAAAGAAAAATCCTTTAAATTTAAGCTTTTCAGTTTCTCCTCTGAGTGGCTGCAAAAAAAGAAAAGAAAAAAAATTGATTTCAGATTCAAAAATCCTTCATAACATACCCTCAGTTTTGGCAGGCCTTACTCACCCAGAGTGTGAAGCCCTATTCTGATAATAAAGGTTGCTTTAATATTAGGCAAGATTATATAATTCATATAGAATCATAGGTATCAAAAAATCTCCAAAGACTCTCATTTTATAGAAGAGGAAACTCAGTCCCAGAGAAGCAAAGTGACTTGCTCAAAGTCACAGATTACAAAGATCAAAGGTGAAATTTTAATCCAGTTCCTCTAACTCTAGAGTTAACATTCTTTCTATTATATCATGAATCCATTTAGACATAGCTCACATCATTGCAAGAGGAGTAAAAACATTATATGTGACTTTGTCTCCATTACCTAGTACAACATCTGAAATATAATAAATGTTTCCTAAATGTTTGTTAATTGCTTAGCTTTGTGTTTTAAATTTTATTTTGTAATAGTTTCATCAAAATCCTACAAAACAAGGATAAACTTGTTCATTCCTATTTTCAGAGAAGGAAATAGACTAAAAGAGGAGTGTGACTTAGTCCACAAGTGAGTCGATATTAAAATCCAAAACTGTTAATTTGTTCTCAGGCATATTGTGATAATCTTGAGTCGTTCTTCTGTTCTTCTGATTGGTACAGAATTCTTTCAAAAGGATGTCAGAGGTGTACCTTACCATTTCTTCCAAGCTTAATGAATTAGATCTCATTAATATGGACTTATTCTCTCATAATGTTCAATAACACAAATTCTAAACCCATAAGGAAAGGAAAAAAAGTTCTCTACTAGTCATTTTGTAGAAAGAAGGGAAGGTGGAAATATACATATACCGAGGTCTTCTTTTCAAAGATCTACTAACTCTGTTACCTCTCTGTACCTGAGAATTAACAGCATAGTTCTGTCATACTCCCAGATGGCAGCACAGAATAGGAAGAAAAAAATCACAACAGTGAAGATGGTATAAAATTTGTTAAAATATGGATTTATCAGTTTTCAAGTACATCCTAAGTTCCTAATTATCAATAATTCCATGATAAATTCATATTTCTTGCCTCTGCTAACTGTAGCTTCAATATCTTTCTTAGGGGTTAAATTCCATAATTTCAAAAAGAGATAATAAACTTTACATATATCCAGGAAAATGGTCTTTAAATAAAAAGAAACAGTAATTTAAATAACCCAGAATTACTTCCAAGCAGTAAAACATCAGAGGAAGGAATGTGATACGATATTCCAAAAAGCAAAAGAGCTCAAGCAACAAAGTGAACTAGCATTGGCAAGGCCAAATTTAACTGCAACTAAAATAAAAGGTATGGCTCTGCAATAAAAAGGGGCACTGGCAAAAAAAAAAATTATAAAAGAAGGAAGAAAGAAAGGGGGAGAAGGGAAAGTGATCATGATAAGGGGAGGGTGAGAGGAAGAAAGAGGTCAAAAGTAAAAAAAAAATTATAGGGGAGGGGGAAAGGGAAGGCAAAGGCAGGGTGAAAGGAAAGAGGGAGAGAGGAAGGGAAGAGAAAGGAAGAGCTAACTGGAAAAAAGTGAGGCTAGAGAAGAACTTTAGGTAAATTCACTTGTCATTCTGTACTTTGGTTAGTGCATAGCACAGGAATAGTTCAGAGAATTTGAGGATCTCAGAGATAGAAGGGACCTTAAATATGCAAACCATATATAGTAACTGAACATAAATGGGATGGAGAGATGTAGCCTATGGATATATGACAGGAAAGTAATGTAAACAAAATTAATAAAAGGTGCAATATACTGATTTAAAAGAAGAGGATAATGAATAAGAAAATAAGACTCATTTGATATATACATGGTTCTACTGTTCACCAAGTGATTCAAAAAAAATGCAGGAATTACTATAAACCTATCAATAAATGCAAAAAAAAAAAAACTCCACAAACTTTAATTTGCCCATTTCAGATAGGAGTCAAGTTCATGTCATCTCCATGTTTCCTAATTCCGATTTGCCCCTCTATATTTGAACAAATGTTACCTATATCGTTCCAATTAAAAGAAATATTAAAGTCTTCCTTCTAACCCTCCCTTTCCTTGGGTTATTTTTGAATACTCAAATACAGAAGCAATCTCTTTGTGCCCAAAATAATCTCTACACTGGGTCAGAGCCAGCATGTTCTTTTTCCCCTCTTTCAGGATATAAGCCCTGGATCATCACTGTCCCTTTATAACTGTCTACATGTTACATTTCTTAATTTTACCACTCCATTTTAGTTTAATGACCCTATCCATCTCTAGGTTTCTCAATATTAATGCTGGAAAGACATTCATTCTGTTAAAAATTCATTAACCTCTGTAGCATTATACTTAGTTTTGCAAAATAAAGTATTCTTGAGTAAAGCCATTTTCATTTGCTTTTTGTTATAATATATTTTAATCTTTCCTTTTATAATGTTGATGAATATTCTTGAATTATTCAGGCTAGAATTCTTTGGAACATTATATGTCTCTTCCTGATCACTTGCAAAATTTTCTCTTTGGTTTACAGATCTGGGAGCTTGACAATAACATTCCAATTAAGTTAAACCTGGGATCCTCTCTCATAGTCATCTATGGATACAATTTAACTCTACTTTCCTATCTGATTCTAAAACTTCTGAGTGATTTTCTTTTATGATTTCCTTGAGGGTAGAGCCAAGATGGCAGAGTAGAAGGACAGACTTGTAAAAGCTCTCTCCCCATAGCCCATAAAATACCTGTAAAAAATGACTCTAAACGAATTCTAGAGCAGCAGAAGTCAGAAAACAAGAGTGAAAGAGATTTACAGCCCAAGACAGCCTGGAAAGCTGACAGGAAAGGTCTATCGCACTGGGCTCAGAGAGGGGTGCAGTCCAGCCTTGGCCATGCAGCACCAGCAGGGACAGGACTGGAGCAGGCCTCAGGGAGAGGAATCCCCAGCAGCAGCTGTGGTTCTCAGATTGCTCAACCGTCAAATGACAAAGACAGCTTCAAAGGTCAGTGAGACAGCTCTTTCACCTGGGTGAGAAGGAAATTCAGTCTGGCCCTGCTGGCAGCAGCCACTGCAGTAGTAGTGTCCATTTTTGGAGCCCTTGGCCTAAAAACCCTGGGGGAATTGAGCAGCTGATCTGATTCTCAGCCATGAGTGGTGGCCCTGGGGTGAGGAGGAGTGCTGGCATGGTGGAGCTGGAAATGATTGTGGAGAGGGCATTCTACTTGCAGATCCTGGGCAGAAAAGTTTTTGGTTGCTTCCAGACCAGTGTGCAGTCCAGGAGAGGAGTAAACTCTTCTCCCTTGATTGTGCCACCTTGGAGGAACTGAGAACTTACAAGTTCCTAGAGTATACCCTCCTCTTGACAGTGGACTCAAAAGTCAAGTAAATGTCTGGGAAAATGCTCCAAAAAGGGGAAAAAATAAGACTATAGAAGGTTCCTTTCTTGGTGAACAGATATTTTCTTCCATGTTTGGATGAGGAAGAACAATGTATACCATCAGGGGAAGACATAAAAGTCAAAGTTTCTGCATCCAAAACCTCCAAAATAAATATGCAGTGGTCTCAGGCCATGGAAGAGCTTAAAAAGGATTTTGAAAATCAAGTAAGAGAGGTGGAGAAAAAATTGGGAAGAGAAATGAGAGTGATGCAAGAAATCATGAAAAGTAAGTCAACAGCTTGCTAAAGGAGATCCAAAAAGTGCTGATTAAAAATAACACCCTTAAAAATAGACTAACTCAAATGGCAAAAGAGGTCCAAAAAGCCAGTGAGGAGAAGAAGACTATAAAAGGCAGAATTAGCTAAATGGAAAAGGAGGTTCAAAAATTCACTGAAGAAAATAGTTCTTTAAAAATTAGAATGGAGCAGATGGAAGCTAATGACTTTATGAAAAAGCAAGAAATTACAAAAAAAAAAACCAAAAAAATGAAAAACTAGAAGACAATGTGAAATATCTCATTGGAAAAACAACTGATTTGGAAAATAGATCCTGGAGAGACAATTTAAAAATTATGGGACTACCTGAAAGTCATGATCAAATAAAAGAGCCTAGACTTCATCTTTCATGAAATTATTGTGGAAAAGTGCCTTGATGTTCTAGAACCAGAGATAAAATAAATATTGAAAGAATGATTTCCTGAAATATCACATTCATATTTTTTATCTTACAAGTTATCTTGGGAGGTCAGTGATTCTTAGATTCACAATCTGATCCCTATTGTCCAAGTCACTTGTTTTTAATAGTAGATATCTCATATGATTTAAATTTCCATTTTTTTTTTACTCTGTGTCAATACTTTTTATTGCATCATACTTTTTAAATTCTATTTCCTCCATTATCTTTTCAGGTTATTCACTGATTTGCTAAGGTTTTCTAGATTCATTTTGAATATGCCAATTCTCCTTTTCAGTTTTTCATTAAGAATACTAATGTTATGTCTTATTTTTAATACATTGGCTTGTAAAATTTTGATTGTTTTAGTAAATATTCCAAGCACTCTCAGTAATTGTATTAATTCCACTCATTTTATACAGCTCTAATTTAAGTTGCTATGGGGTTATTCTCATCTGAACTTTTCTCTAGAATTCTTTTACTCAATAGTATTTCTTCATTGCATAAGAATTTCTTCTTTGCTTGCTCATTTTCTCAGTGCTTTTTTTACTAATCAGGACTTCTTTGTGTGAACTTTATTTCTTTCCCTCTTTTGCTTATTTTCTCCCCTTTAGTGTATTTTAAAGCTTTCAAGTCATTTTGATGCACTGAGTGGGATGATATATCCTACATTGTCCTTGTTACTAAATTTTCCTTTCCCTCTATTATAGATAGTATTAGAGCAGGCTTAACAGTACAAAATTTTTTGCCCATCCCTTGCAGAAAGCAACAAAACATCATGAGGGAGAAATAAGAAACAGCAACTTCCAAGTGAGTCAAACTTGCTACTACATGGACCACCACCTTCTCTCAAAACTCAATGGAGACTAGACAGAACACTGTCCCCAAATGCAATAACATCATGCCCACACACCCAGATAGCCCACTGACCATGTTTCCTGCCTACTCAACTTCCTTTGGGAACTGATGGAAATAGTCCAAAACTGTGAACCCAAGAGCTTTGGGAATAGCAGTGCCCCCAGGCTATTAGTTCCATTTCCAGTTCAGCTCTTGAAACCATCATCCTGGCAAATGCCTGTGGAGATGCAACCTGACAACTGTTTCTGCCAGTGCTACAGCCTCAGCTTCCTCCAAAGCCACAACTGAAGATTCAGAAAAGTAGGTTCTTGGCATCAAAATTCCTTGGCACTATCCAGTAATTCAGAATCAGAAATAAATGGTTTTATCAGTCGAAATGACATTAAATGCAATACATTACCATCTGCTTTGTTGCTGTATCTTAAGGAACATTGGATCTTTCCATCTGACATGGTAGAAACTTAATATATGTGCTGTCTTCCCCATTAGAATATGTGTTCCTTGGGAGCAATAACTCCCAAATATAATTTGTATTTGTATCCCCATTGCTTAGCATAGGGTTTTGCTTATACTGAGTGCTTAATAAATGCTTTTTCATTCAATGACCTAAGATCACCTACCCTCTGCCATTTAGAATGCCAAAGTTCAGCAAACGCACAAACATGTACCTGCTGAATCAACACCAACGGGCAAACACAAAAGTTACCAAAGGTACATAGAGGCCACGCACAGGATTGGACCTCAAGTAGGAAAAGTAAGCAAAGGAAAGTTAGTTGCAGATAGGAATAGTGAATCATTAACATGGCTTTGTGTTAGGATTTTATCCTGTAGATTCCTTTGTGAAGAATTGTTTCTTTTCACTTCATTGTTGTTTGTATCCTTTTCTTTACCACACTTGCTATTTTGAGATGGTTCTATCTCCTGGAATGCCCCACTCCTTTACTGAGACTGAAATATGGAGGATACTCGGAGTTGTAATAGATGGAGCACTGGGTCTAGAGTCAGGAAGCCATTAGTTCATATCTGGTCTCAGATACTTACTACCTGTGTGTTCCTGGGCAACTCGTTAATCCCTGTCTTCCTCAGTTTCAACGACAAAATGGGAATCATAACAGCACCTACCTCCAGGGTTGTTATGAGGATCAGATGGGATACTTGTGATGTGCTCAGTACACTTCAGGGTACATAGTAAGAGCTAATAAATGCTTATTCCCTTCCTACCCGCCTCAGTCCCTTACCAGACAAAATACACTGGGCTATAAGACCACAGAGGAAACATTCTTCAGAGTCTTTGAAAATTTTCAAATTGATAAAGGAATCCACATGCCAAATCCAAGAGACAAAAAAGTATTACCATTCTTTTGTCTTGCTCCCACTTATATGGATACAGTCTGGACTTGTGATTCCAAAGTTATAGGGAACTTCCAGATGAGGAAAGTGCCTCTGCCAATGCAGTTTGGCACTTTCTCAGCAACTTGGAGCTTTGAGGAGTTCCCTAGGGCAATGCGATGTTAGATGGCTTGCTCAGAATCACAAAGACAATAGGTATTAGAGATAGGACTTGAACTCGGGTCTTTCTGATTCCCAGGCTGATTCTCTATTCACTTCACCACACTGCTTCTTTTCCTACAAGTAGGTCTCCTTATTACTACACCTAAGTTACTTGCAACATTCCTAGTTTAAGAAAAAGCACACAGAGGTGTCTGAATAACAAACATATTAGAGCTGCAGAACTCCATCAAAGTTTGTTCCCTCAGACAACCATTCCTAAGGCAACAAAAAGTTGAATGTGTTTATAGGGATAAGCAACAGGAAAGATATGGGCCAACTATACTCAGTTAACTTGGAAGCAAATCTAGAGCTCAGTAAAAAAAAAAAAAGGCTTTCTGTGGGAGAAAGGGAGGGAAGGAGGAAGAAAGGGACAGAGAGAGGGAGGAAGGGAGAGGGTGGGAGGGAGAAGGAGGAAGGGAAAGGGAGGAAGGGAGGAAGGAAGAAAGGAAGTGAGCGAGGGAGGGAAGGAGGGAGGAAGGAAGGAAAGAAGGAAGGAAGGAAGGAAGGAAGGAAGGAAGGAAGGAAGGAAGGAAGGAAGGAAGGAAGGAAGGAAGGAAAGAATATTCATGGAGCATTTTCCATGTACCAGGCATTGTGCTAAGTGCTTTACAAATATCCCATTTTATCCTCACAACAACCCTGAGAGATGGGTACTATTATTATCCTTAATGGAATAGCAATGAGACCTGTAGGTCTAGAAGTGTCAGAAAGAGAATTCAATTTTCATTTTGAAAATTTCACCTTTGAGTGCCCTTACCTACAAATTGTGGGGAGGTTCTGGACCTTTTAGCATAAAAAACCTTTTATTTATAAAATTACCTAGTTGGTAATTATAAAAGGACATAGGGAGAAAGCTATCCAACCAGCCCTAGAAATAGTCTTTTCAGAATGAAATTGAGATAGAAAAAACGGTTCCAAAGAGGAAGGTTTTAATGTAAGTATGACTTCTTTGCATTAAAAAAAGGCTTCAGAATCCAGCATTAAGCTCCATCTCTAGAACTCCAAGGTCCCTTTAAAGTGAAAGGAACAAGAATCATCTAAATCAATCATCCCCAGCACCCAGTGCTAAAGTTCAGGTCACAGCTCCAGCCCATAAATACTGCTTCGAGGTGTTCTCCCAAGTGCTGCAAGTGCAGAATGAAAGCTCACTGTGCTAATAAAAGCTCATACGTTCAGTGGTCTGAATTCTGCTAACTCAGCCAAGAGACTCCACATGGAGAGGAGCCAGACTGGCAGGAATCTTTTGTCAAGTCTGGGCAGGAATAACCTTCTCCTAGAACAAGCAAAAAAAAAAGTGAGACAACATTACATTCAAAAGTACATGGTGGTGAAAATTGAAGTAAGCAGAAGCAGGAAAATAATGTACACAATGGCTACAATTTAAATTGTAAGAAAAACACTTTCCCTTCCCCCTACTTCTTAAAAAATATTTTTAACTAAAACTAAATACTGTGGAAATTATAGTGACCAAGCATGGCCCCAAAGAAAAGATGCAAGAAGGCACTTCTATCCCTTTTTTGACAGAAATCGATTATGGATGTTGGAGTGGCACATAATGTCAAACTTGCTTAATGTCTTAAGAGATGTTGAGAAAGGAATGAGAGAATCAGTGGGCTAAAGGTAGAAGGAACAAAAGATAGAATAGAAAAGTCAGAAGGGTAGGAAAAAGAAGTGAAATAATATTGGGTGGAAATCTGAGGTCCTCATTAGCACATTAATATTAAAGTGGTGAGATAACATAGTACAAGGGTCCTTGGTATTCATGGATCCTTAAAAAAGATTTGTGGATTTATCTCAGAGATTTTGTGATTTTTTTTATCTTGATGACTGCATTTTGGTGTAACTGTTTTCCTTTGTAACACTAGATATTTTATTCTACGCTTTTCAAAACACTGTTTGTAGCTAATAAGAGCTAATATTCATATAGCACTTTAAATATCTGCCAAGCATTCTACATATGTTATCTCATTGGATCCACATAACAATCCTAGGAAGTAGGTACTATCATTATTCCCATTTTAGAAATGAGGAAACAGAGGCGTAGAGTGGTTATGTTATTTGCCCAGGGTCCCACAGCTAAAATGTCTGAGGTAGGATTAGAACTCAGGTCATCATGACTCCAAGTTGAGTTTCATCAAAGTGTTAAAGGGTCCATGACACAAAAAGGATATAAAGGAACTGTCTTTTTCTAGGAGAGATTGTTGATCCTTCATTGTCCAAGAGGACCAATGACATCAAGAAGGTGAAGTCTTGACTTGCAAGTGAATTGGACTTAAGTGAGACCGAGCTGTGCAAAGCCTCACTCTCTTCTCCAAAGCCTTTAGAGTCTAGTGGCAAAACATAGATCAGGACGACTGGCAGAGGCCCCAGATGCAGATGAGAGTGGAATGGAGAGGGGACAGAAAAGGTCATGGATCAACAGGGCTTTGAATTCCTTCTTCTGACTTTGAGATACTGGAAAATTAAGTACAGAAGTACTTAAAATTAAGTACAGAAGTAAGTACAGGAGAAGTTTCAAAGAGAGAATTCTGAATTAGGTCCCATGAGGAGAGAAAGGACACTATGGAAGGACTCAAAACAGTCCCACAAGAGAGAACTGAGTACACAGTTCAAAAGACTAGAAAGTAAGCAAATGAGTAGACCTAAAGCAAAGACAGGGGGAGTTTTGAAAAACAGATGAAGAAATATAGATTATCTAACTAATAATAGAACTAAGAGCTTTTTGTGAAACTAGTAAAAACTATCAAACCTCAAGTGAACCTGATCAAGAAAGAGAATAAAATCTAGGTGCCAAAATTAAAGAAAAAAAAATGCCAAGGTGAATTCACAAGAAGGAGGAAATACAAAGTATCCTCAGAAATGACTACACAATTATATCCATTAAACCTAAGAATTTAGAGGAAGTGAATGAGTATGTATAAAAATGGAAAATACTCCAAACATTAAAATGATCAGCACAAGAACTAAAGATCATAAACAATTCTACTTCAAGGGGGAAAATCGAGCAAGTTATGAAAAGAAAAAAAAATTCTAGGCTAAATGGATTTAAAAGTGACTTTTATCAAACATTTGAAGAGTATTGCTGCCTTGTTACAAAAATGATTTGCCCTCTTCTCCTCAGTTAGATAAATGTTGTTTAAGGGAAGACTGGTAATAAGCAGGTGATCTCCACTAGGATAAGGGTGGGGAACTCAAGAAGATCTCTGATCTTGTGCTAGTGGGTCATGTGGAAGAGAGATGTCCAATAGCCTCTGACTAGCTCTGCCTGATGGTCAGTGGAGTCCTATAAGATCCACACCAAGGATGACTCCAATTTTGGAATACTGTTCCTTCCCATCTTCATCAATTGCTGTATAGCCCAACTCAAATGCCACTGCCTACAAAAAGTCTTGGTCATTCCTGTTGTCAATAAACCCCTCTCTAGGATCTTACTTAGCACTTTCTTTTGTATCTCAATAATGAAGGCAGTTTACATCATAAAGAATGAATAAAAATGCATTTGATTAAGCACTTATTTTGTGACAAGTACCATGCTGTGGTTCGGATATGAATAGAAGAAAGCCCCTGCTCAAAGGGATAGCCCACCCACTATTGCAGAAAAACAACACATAAAAGTAAGGGTGGATGGAAAGGCCCAGAAGACCATAGTGTTCAGTTTCTGGGTGGATGACAAGGTTCGTTGATCCTTAGGTTGCCTCAGTAGGTCAAATGACTGTACTAGGGTTCTAAAGGGTATCAAAGCATCGTAGGTAATAAGGCCTAGAGGACCGTAAGAAGCAATGGCAGGGCAGAAGATAGGGCCCGCTTGTTCTCCAACTCCTTGAAAGGGATAGAGATCATGATTCCCACCCTTAATAAGCATTGTGAGCAAACAGCCCAGATGGGTTCTAGGGTCCTGGATAAGCGTATGAAAGGTAAGGTAAAGGAGGGAAGGGTGGCTCCAGTGGCTTATTATATTTTTCAGTGTATGTGTCTTATCCACTTACGAGATTATAAGCACCAGTAAATAAGCAAATATTTTTTAAAACAATGCAGTGCACCAGGTGGGGTGGCTGGTTGTTGTCTTTTGTCTTCAAAAATAAATAAGATGAAATCACCATTGTAAAGTGAAATTTCAGTGTGTCTGACTGTGGCTGATCAGACCAATACAAGCTCAGAATGCTCTACCACAGGTTGGGCACAGAAAGTCCGTGTGAATATTTGGGGTGAATATTTCAAATTTGCATATTCTGCGTTAATTTTGTGCTGTCTCAATTCTGCTTTGCTCAAAGAGCACAGCACCTTTTCTTATGTGGGCACGCCATGCTGAGCAGTCCTGTGCCAGTGTCTCCCATGTTGCAGTCAAATCCAAAGTTCCTGGGAGAGACATTAAGAATGTCTTTGTATTGTTTCTTCTGACCACAATGTGATCACATGCCCCATGCAAGTTCTCCATAAAATAGTCTTTTTGGCAACCATACATTTGGCATTCGAATAACATGGCCAGCCCATCGGAGTTGCACTCTCTGAAGCATAATCTGAATACTTGACAATTCAGCTTGAGCAAGGACTTCAGTATCTGGTACCTTATCCTGCCAGGTGATCCTCAGAATCTTCCTAAGACAGTTCAAATGGAAGCGATTCAGTTTCCTGGCATTGCGCTGGTAGACTGTCCATGTTTCACAGGCATACAACAATGAGGTCAGCACAACGGCTCTGTAGACCTTCAATTTGGTAGTCAGTCTAATACCTCTTCTCTCCCAAACTTTTCTTTGGAGACTCTCAAACACTGAGCTAGCTCTGGCAACGTGGGCATCAACCTCATTGTCAATGTGTACATCCCTGGAAAGTACACTACCAACGTAAGTGAACTTATCCACAGCATTCAAGACTTCTCTATGTGTTGTAACCAATAGTTCCATGTATGGATGGTGTGGTGGTGACTGATGGAGCACTTGTGGTTTTTTTTGGTGTTAATTATTGGGCCAAAATTAGCACAGGCAGCAGAGAATTGATCCATACTTCACTGTGTCTCAGCTTCAGAGGCTGCATTGAGTGCACAATCATCTGCAAACAGAAAATCATGCACCAACACTCCCTCCACTTCCATCTTGGCTTGTAGCCTTTTCAAATTGAAGAACTTACCATCAGTACAGTAGTTGACCTTGATGCTGTGTTCATCCTCATTGAAAGCATTTATCAACATGGCAGAAAACATCATGCTAAAACAGCATGCTAAAAAGCAAGGACACAGCCCTGTTTCACTCCACTGGTGACTGGGAAGGAATGAGAGCTTTGTCCATTATCCAGAATCCGGGTAAATATGCCATCATGAAACTGACGTACAACATTAATGAACTTCTCTGGGCAACCAGATTTTTGACATAATTTTCCATAAGTCCTCATGACTAACAGTGTCAAAGGCCTTGGTCAGATCTACAAACATTGTGTACAGACCTCTGTTCTGCTCCTGGTATTTCTCCTGGAGTTATCAGGCAGCAAACACCATATCAACTGTTCCTTGGCCCTTTCTGAAGCCACACTGGCTCTTAGGTATATGACCATTTTCCAGGTGAAGGATCAGCCTATTAAGAAGAACTCTAGCAAAAATTTTGCCAGCAATGACTAAGAGAAAGATCCCCCTGCGATTGTCGCAGGACAATCTATTCCCTTTACCCTTATAGAGATAGACAATGTAGGCATCCTTGAACTCCTGGGGGATAACCTCCTCTTGCCATATAACCTGGAAAATTTCAGTCAACTTTTGTATGAGCAATGGTCCCCCTACCTTGCAAATCTCACCTGGAATAGAATCAGCACCAGGTGCTTTGCCATATGAAAGGAACCTAATGGCCCTCCAAACCTCTTCTTCAGTTGGAAGTTCAGCTAAGGAGGGACTGACTTCAGCCTGCGGTATATGGTCAATGGCCTCAGCATTGATTGATGATGGTCTGTTGAGAACACCATGGAAGTGTTCAGTCCATCTCTCTAGGATCATGTCCTTATCACTAATCAATATGACTCCATCAGCACTGAGTAGTTGTGATGCACCATAGGTTTTTGGTCCATAAATAACTTTCATGGAATCGTAAAAGCACTTTGGATTGTTACTATCAGCATAAAATTGAATTTCATCTGCCTTCTTACTGAGCCAGGAATCTTGCATCTCTCTAAGCTTTGCTTGTACTTTGCTTTTGATGGAATTAAATGCTGCCTTCTTAGAGGTGGATGAACTATCCTGCTGGCAAATCCTGTGGAGTTCTCGTTTTTCATTTAGCAGCTTCTGAATTTCCCCATCATTTTCATCAAACCAGTCTTGGTGTTTGGGAGTGTTCTGACTCAAACAAGTAAATGCAGTGCTATACACCAAATCTCTGAATGCTGCCCACACATTTTCTGCTCCACTGTTGCAAATTGTGTGTTGGTTCAACTTTCCCTCCAAGTCAGCAGCAAACTGTGCACCAGGTATTGTGTTAAGCAATGAGGGTACAAGGAACACCACAGTCTCTCCTGTCAAGGAGTACACACTCAAATTAGGAAAACAACATGAAAATAATTAGGTTAACACAAGATGATATATGTAGAGTAGAAGAAAGTAATTAAATGGAAAAGACATTAGCAACTGAGGTAAAGGCCTCCTGAAAAAGGCAGGCTTTGAGATGGTTTTTGAAGGAAGCCAGGGAAGCTAAGAAATGGTGGTAAAGGGGCAGAGCATTCCATACTTGGGGAACAGCAAGGGTAAAGGAACAGATATATGGTATGGTGAGTAATGTCTTACTTATAAGTACTTCATGTCCAGAGAATTAAAAATGAGTATCTGACAGAGGGTAATGGAAAAGGCACAATGCTGGGTGTGTGCAGGGTACAACATATAACCAACAAAAAACTTCAAAGAAAAGGAGGAAAGGAAGTCACCAAAGAATTGTAATGCAGAAAGAGAAGCTGTATTGGTCCTGTAGTGAAACTGAGGAGAGACAGGTGGACAAACAGAATGATTCATTGATAACCTTATGATATTTAGGTGCAACTAAGGAAATCATTCAGATATTTGGGTAGATCTTCTGTAATGAACCTGGGGGGATGGGGGGAAACATAGATATGGTTCCCACAGGATAGGTAGGCATGGATGGGTCACAAACTGAACCACTAGAGGGACCTCTTGAATCAATGAGACCATAGATCCATTTGTATATATGAGTATTATTGACCAAAATTCAATTAAAATTGTCATTCATGAGGAGCATTTGGGAAAGGATTCAAGTCTAGATGGAGGGTATATAATGTAATCCTAAAGTATGTATGGGTCAAAGAATAAATTGTGGAAACAATAAATAATTTTATAAGAGAAAATGATAGCAATATAACAACACACCAAAACTCTAAACATTTCATCAACAACAACAAAAAAAAAAGGAAAGTTTGGGTCAATGTAACTAAAACATGCTACTAAAAAAAAACTAGAAAGGTAGCAAATCAAAAAGTCCCAATAAAAACAAAAAATAGGAATTCTGAAAGTCAAAGAAGAAATAAATAAGATTGAAAACAAAAGAAAATGAATCAATAAAACTGATACTTTTTTGTGAATTCTTTTTTCAAATTCACAAAGGATACAGGCTATTAGCTCATTTGATTTTTTAAATGAGAACTAAAAAACAAAGTGCCAAAATAAAAAATTGAAAAAGGAATAATTCACAAGAAATGAAAAGAAAAGAAAGAAATGATTAGAAACTATTTTGATTACATGCCAAAATGAAGTTAAAATATTCAAATTGGTGGATAAAAAATAGAAAGTTTAAGTAACCCGTTTTTATAAAAAGAAAAACTGAACAGGAAAAAATAACTCTTGTCCTTGTTTGGTTATAAGCTTGTCCTACAGTTATTGATGCAAAGAAGAGTGGAAGGTCTCTATTGCATAAGACAGTTTTTACTTAAAATCTTAGCAAGACAGTTCTCAAGAAATTCTTTAGCCAACACACCTTTCTGACTAGGCACATCATTCTGGAAGATTTGGAGGTAAGGGGAAAAGCATCCAACTGAACCAATGTTGTATTTTGCTGAACATACTTTCTATATTTGAGAAATTTCCATTTGTTAAGTTATGTGATCTACAAATATCTCATTTTGGCTTCGATCCTAAGCATGAACCAGATTGGCTTGAAACAGTCCTTGCCCAGAACATTTTGTGTAGTCAACAAGCTTAGTTTGAGATTATCTCATGGTTGACCTAGTGATTGAAGTGGAGAAAGTGGATTCAAAGAGAGGGGAGACTGAACAGATTAGATAACCTGATAGAAGACCCTGAAACGAAGTAACCACTGAGCTTCTGGCTGCATACAAGGAATTTTCTTAATGGTACTAAACTGAAAGGACTAGTCAAGTCAATGTTTAAGGAGGTTGACAGGGAAAATAAAGATACCACCAAGGTTAGCATTTCCTAGCTGTGTTGATAGGTCCTCTCCTCATCCCCTTCCCCCAAAAAAGTAGCTCACCAGCATAAACAAAATGAATGCAAGCAGTCTACACGCATTTAATAACTAAAAGTGGATGTGAATATGCGTTTTTCTCTAAGGAGTATGCCATGAAGGCAAAGGACAAATCAGAGACTTAGAAACTACACAAGTAAAAGGAACTATATTGATAGGAGTGTGGACTGATCAGTTATGGTCTGCAAGGAAGGTCTATAACCCAGAGGTCTCTATGGAAAATGTGTTGAACCCCTTTGAGAATGATATCAGAGCTGTAAGGATAAAGGGGATATGAACTACCTAGTGGTAAGAGAGCCTTTACTTTATCCTCTTCTCATTCACTAGGGGGTGACTTTCTCTACAAGGGGGTTCAAGGTGGGATAATTTTCACGACAAAGGAATTTGAAAGGCTGTAGGACAAGTTTAAACAGCAATATGATGATATACTAGAACAATTGCTGGCAAAGAGGTGGTCCAATAAGGCCAATGAGGACCTTGAGACTTGGCAATCTTGAAAGTTTATGTAGTGGGTTGACTCAATGCAACCCTCCCTATTGCACCACCACGACAATCAGCATCCAGAGTAATAAGCTTCTACCTTCTGGATGGAGTCTCATTTAAGTGATAATAGACTTTGGCTTGACCAAACAGGTATGAGCAGATCAACTGCTCAATAGTGCCCAATAGTAGACTACCACTTTATAAACAAGCATTGCAAAAGAGGGAGAAAAATGTAGCTAGATTCTATGTTCACATTTCTTAAAGTTAAAGGAGATGATTAAAAAAACCTATATCCTTGCCTTAGGTGGATTACTACAAGGTGCCATATTTGGGATGAGAGGTATATAACTACAAATGAGGTAGGTTATGAGTAGAGATGGTTATTAGATGAAACTAGACAAGTTTTTTAATTGTCCCCACTTCTCTCTGCACTCAACCACTAAATCTTCATATTTTGGGACTTGGATTGGGGTACACCTACTTGTAGACTCATCCTGGTCACCACTAAATGGTTGTTGTCACTCTGAATTCAAGATTTAGCAGCATGGTCTTCTCAGTTTGAGGAATTTTCTACCATAGATATCCTATGAAAGTGGATGGAGAGGGGAAGGATATGAGATAGAGAAGGGGAAGGGTGAAAAATAAAAGGTTCTAGCTGATTGTGCAACTTCAGGAGAACCTAGAACAAAACTTGATAGATCTGTTCTCATATGTCAACTTCTGCAAGGTTGAAACTGAGTCCAATGTAAAGAGTACTGGATGTGGTAACAGAGGGCCAGGGGTTAAATTCTAGTTCTGCCACTTAATATCTTGCTTCACAAATAACACACAGGAGGCACTGGAGTTTTGGACTCAAGCCTCTAACATATTCATTCTTGATCTGGGCAGACAGAAAAGACAGGAAGACAGCTTCAGAGGGGTTAATAATCTTAACTTTATTCTATTCTAGTCTTCTCAAGAGGGTTGCTGATATCAGAAGAATGAACTCCTACAGTTTCCCTAATCACTCTTCTTGCAGAGGCCAGCAAGAAAGGCGGTGGGGGTAACTACCCCTATATCTCAATGGGGTCAATCTAGACAAGCACAGCATTCCAACTCGTATACTTCCCTAAATCCCTTCAAGTCTCAATGGGGGCCTGTCAAGGCAGGTACATGTATTTCTCTTTGCTTTACTCAAATCCCAAATGGGTTCCCCCTAAACCTTGATGGGGTCTAATAAAGACACACACAGCATTATACCGTCATATTTCCCTAAGATTCAATGGGGACCAGTTAAGGCAAACACAGATTCCCCACTTACTGACCAGTGTCCACTTGCTTTATAGAGCAACATACAAAGGAGACATATTGCCAGCAATAGCCTCACAAGTTTACATTATCTCCCCATTATATCTAACTGCACAATTGCAATGGATATTTACAATTTTAAGCACAAATGTTTATATTATTTATCACTATATAATGTTGTGCAAGCATGGTAGAGATGTTTACAAGTCATGAGTCTAGGAAATAGAGATTGTTATGACCATGGATCCTGGGGAACTAAACTCTAAGAAGAAATAACAAAAATCCACCTTACACATACAAAAATCCACCTTACATATATATCTGTTTAGTATTGGTCAAGTCAAGTGGTCATTCTGGACTTCAGTCTCCTCAACTGTAAAACTTGGGAGTTGAACCAGATAACTTCTAAGGCTTCTTGCAACTCCAAATCTATGATCCCATTAGACTAAAAACTGCTGAAATTTGAGTGGAAGTTGGGACTTCCATAATAGTCGTCCAAACAAATGACCCACCCACCCAACTAGATCAGTGAGCAGAGAGTTATGACAATTTTCTATAGGGAATTTGTAATATGGCTCCTGGAACTAATAACTAGTCTATGGGAGGTGCTACTGAAACTCTACTACATCTACAATTGGGGCAATAAAGACACTTCCCCAGACAAGCTTTAGGCATCACCAAAATCTCTATCCCACTTGGTTATCCAAAGCCTTCTGAGTCCCTTTACGTAGAATCATCATAGGATCATAGATTTAGAACTGAAAGGGACCCAAGAGGTCAAGCCCACCTCTTCACTTTAAGGATGAGAAATTCAATGAAATCCTGACCAGGTGAAGTGATTTGCCCAGGGTCACACAGTCTGAGGTAGAATTATACCCTGGTCTTCCTGTCTCCAACCCAATGCCAGAATTTCATCCCCTAACAAAGGCTGAAGTTCCCCCCAAGACTCAGGCCATTCTAATTACGGAACAGAGGAAAGATGAGAGGCCAAATACCTTAATTAGGATAGCATGAAAGGAGGAGTCAGCAAATCAAGAAGGGGCTGCTGGACACCAGCAATCAAGTTACAGTCATACCAGGGGACTCCCAATAAGTCCATCAGGACTCCTCTATTTCCATAAGTGTGAGAGAAATGATTATTTTCCTCTTATATTAATTGGTTAATAACAAATTATAGGTTATTAACGAATTATTGACTATTAACCAATAATTGGTTATTAACCAATTATAACCAATTATTAAATTTGCATTGAGGTTTTTCCTTTCTACTTCATTCAGGGACCAGTCCCTATAGGTTATTTACCCACCTGTGAAGGACATTGCTGATAGATGAGACTGCCCAAATCTTCTGGGTCTCTCTGTCTTGCACAGGACCTCACCCAACTAGAGGACCTTACAAACAGAATCCAGTCTAAGCAAGTTCTTGCCCTTAGGAAATAAGCCCCTGTCCTTGGAATTCTCCATTAGATGTTAGAATGACCCAGTTCACAAAGGAGAAAACCAACCAGAGTGGTCTGGGTAAAGATGGATTCCTTTGTCCAAAATGCTGCAGGCAGCTAAGTCTCATGATGAAATCATACTCTCAGCAGAAAAATCTAAAGACTTTTAGTCCACCTCCTCACTAATATGTCCACTCCTGCATTAACTGTTTACCAATCAGGGTTGATTTTCGCCTGTCAGAGGTACCTCCTTTTCCAAAAATATTTAAGTATTCAGGGATCTCCATGGTTTTGTCTTTGACGTCAGGAGAGATGAACGGTTACCAATTTATTGATTATTAGCTAGTCTAACTAATAAATTGATTATTAATAACTCAGAAAATCTGTCTTGGGATTTTCATTCATCACAAGTGATTTGAGTGGGCAGACCATGAGGGAAAGGTAGAGGTGGTTAGAGGACAATCCCCCATTCAGGGTCACAACTGTACTGGTCAATTATATGGAATATATAGTGGAAATGGACATTTTAATCTCTTGAAAGTCCATAGTTTTGGTATGAGTGTTTTCATCATTTTCTATGTTTGTTATTGTGAAGATGAATAGTAACCTCTATGGGGTGCTGAGTCATCTATGCTGTCCAATCCAAATAATACTAGAGCTTAGGTAAGGTGAAAGCTATTTCCTTTCTGCGATGGACTTTAAGGAAACCAGAATACTTCACTACATGAATTTCCCTTAAAACAACTCTATTCAGCCTGTAAGGAAGGAAGATAGCAGCTGGAAACTTCTAGCAGACCACAGGGAGTCAAACACTGTCATCATGCCTATGACTGCAGCTATTACTGACCTCATCAATGTGACTGACCAGCAAGCCCAAGTCTAGTGGTATGGGGCTATTAATCTTGTGTATGCCTTTTTTTTTCTATTTCTATAGCTAAAGTTAGTTTGGAATAGTTTAACTTCACTTGGGAGGGAGTCTAGTATTCCTTCACTAGCTACCTAAATTCAACCTCATACTGCCAATCTGGTCAGCAGAGACATAAAGAAGGCCCCACTTTCTGAGGGCATTTATGTTCAAGTACATTAATGACAGAATATTGGACGAGCCAAACGAGGCCCAGAATAGAAAAATATCCAATCTTATGTAACTCTCAATCTGTTTCAAACCGGCAAATTGAATACATTGGTCCTTTTCCCCCATCTCAAGGCAAAAAGTTTTGTTCTTTTAAATGGAAAGCATCAGCTCTCCACCCCACCCCCAGTTAGATTGTCCTGGTTTTTGACAGAATACAGAAATGAAATGTTCATCAAGCCCACCCCTGCAGCAGCCACCATCAAAACTCACAAACCGGGAGTAGAAAGACGCACATACACATAGCTCTGAACCCACAACCCATAGAATGGCTACAGGGAAGTAACTCACGGCGAATTCCGCACCCAGAGGCCACGGAACATTGGAGCGAGGGAGATTTCTGTTCCAGAGAGACCTGCAAACCTCTCGCGGGGGGTCCTTCGCGCTGCGGACTGGGCGCCGGGACTGGGAGCTGAGTGCAGCCCTGCCGCGGCCGCGGCACCGAGAGGAAAAGATCCGAGCGGGCTTCACAGACAGGATCTCCAGCGGCCACGCGGGTCCCTCCACCCACAGAGGGATCTGCAAACCTCTCGCAAAAGGTCCGTCGCGCTGCAGACACAAAGCCCAGCCCAGACCTGCTGCGGCCACAGCTGCGGCACCGAGAGAAACAGATCCAAGCAGGCTTCAGGGACTGGATCTCCAGCGGCCGCACAAGTCCCTCCACCCACAGGTGACAAGGGTGGGTGAGAGAGTCTCTTTGGCGGGTCGAGAGGGGAGTGGGGTGCCCCCATAATTCAGGCCCCCCCCCCCCGGGAGGTAGAAGCTGAGAGGCGGCTGCAGACAGGGGCTCCCCAAGCGGGCGGGAGCTTGAATCCATTGCGGAAGGTCTGCGCATAAACCCCCTGAGGGAACTGAGCCTGAGAGGTGGCCCTGCCCGGATCTCAGCACCAGATCATAATCTCATACTGAATAGCAGCCCTGCCCCCGCCAAAAGCCCTGAGGCTGGAAGCAGCATTTGAATCTCAGACCACAAACACGGGCTGGGAGGATCAGGAGGTGAGGTGGGTGTGAGGAAAATATTCAGAGGTCAAGTCACTGGCTGGGAAAATGCCCAGAAAAGGGAAAAGAAATAAGACTATAGAAGGTTACTTTCTTGGCGAACAGGCATTTCCTCCCTTCCTTTCTGATGAGGAAGAACAATGCTTACCATCAGGCAAAGACACAGAAATCAAGGCTTCTGTGTCCCAGCCCACCCAATGGGCTCAGGCCATGGAAGAGCTCAAAAAGAATTTTGAAAATCAAGTTAGAGAGGTGGAGGAAAAGCTGGGAAGAGAAATGAGAGACATGCAGGTAAAGCATGAACAGCAGATCAGCTCCCTGCTAAGGGAGACCCAAAAAAATGTTGAAGAAATTAACACCTTAAAAACTAGCCTAACTCAATTGGCAAAAGAGGTTCAAAAAGCCAATGAGGAGAAGAATGCTTTCAAAAGCAGAATTAGCCAAATGGAAAAGGAGATTCAAAAGCTCACTGAAGAAAATAGTTCTTTCAAAATTAGAATGGCGCAGATGGAGGCTAATGACTTTATGCAAAACCAAGAAATCACAGAACAAAGAGAGAAGAATGGAAAAATGGAAGATAATGTGAAATATCTCATTGGAAAAACAACAGACCTGGAAAATAGATCCAGGAGAGACAATTTAAAAATTATGGGACTACCTGAAAGCCATGATCAAAAGAAGAGCCTAGACATCATCCTTCATGAAATTATCAAGGAAAACTGCCCTGAGATTCTAGAACCAGAGGGCAAAATAAATATTCAAGGAATCCACAGAACACCGCCTGAAAGAGATCCAAAAAGAGAAACTCCTAGGAACATTGTGGCCAAATTTCAGAGTTCCCAGGTCAAGGAGAAAATACTGCAGGCAGCTAGAAAGAAACAATTCAAGTATTGTGGAAATACAATCAGGATAACACAAGATCTAGCAGCCTCTACATTAAGGGATCGAAGGGCATGGAACAGTATATTCCAGAAGTCAAAGGAACTAGGACTAAAACCAAGAATCACCTACCCAGCAAAACTGACTATAATACTTCAGGGGAAAAAATGGTCTTTCAATGAAATAGAGGATTTTCAAGTATTCTTGATGAAAAGACCAGAGCTGAAAAGAAAATTTGACTTTCAAACACAAGAATGAAGAGAACCATGAAAAGGTGAACAGCAAAGTGAAGTCATAAGGGACTTACTAAAGCTGAACTGTTTACATTCCTACATGGAAAGACAATATTTGTAACTCTTGAAACATTTCAGTATCTGGGTACTGGGTGGGATTACACATGCACACACGCTCACATACATAGAGACAGAGTGCACAGAGTGAATTGAATAGGTTGGGATCATATCTTTAAAACAAAATGAAATCAAGCAGTGAGAGAGAAATATATTGGGAAGAGAAAGGGAGAAATTGAATGGGGCAAATTATCTCTCATAAAAGAGGCAATCAAAAGACTCATTAGTGGAGGGATAAAGAGGGGAGGTGAGAGAAAAACATGAAGTCTACTCTCATCACATTCCACTAAAGAAAAGAATAAAGTGCACACTCATTTTGGTAGGAAAACCTATCTCACAATACAGGAAAGTGGGGGATAAGGGGACAAGCAGGGTGGGGGGGATGATAGAAGGCAGGGCATGAGGAGGAGAGTGCAATTCGAGGTCGACACTCATGGGGAGGGATAGGATCAAAAGAGAATAGAAGTAATGGGGGACAGGATAGGATGGAGGGAAATATAGTTAGTCCTATACAACACAACTATTATGGAAGTCATTTGCAAAACTATACAGATATGGCCTATATTGAATTGCTTGCCTTCCAAAGGGAAGGGGTGGGGAGGGAGGGAGGAAGAGAAGTTGGAACTCAAAGTGTTAGGATCAACTGTCGAGTAATGTTCTTGCCACTAGGAAATAAGAAAAACAGGTAAAGGGGTATAGAAAGCTATCTGCCCCTACAGGACAAAAGAGAAGATGGAGACAAGGGCAGAGAGGGATGATAGAAAAGAGAGCAGATTGGTCATAGGGGCAATTAGAATGCTTGGTGTTTGGGGGGGGAGGGGATAAAAGGGGAGAAAATTTGTAACCCAAAATTTTGTGAAAATGAATGTTAAAAGTTAAATAAATAAATTTAATAATAAAAAAAAAAATAAAAAAATAAAAAAAAAAAAAACTCACAAACCATATCTTTCCTCATAGGCTCCCTTGAACCTGCCTCTGAGCAGGGAACCCACCTCAAGAAAGACATCCAACACTGGATCTGCTACCATCACATATACCAATTCTCCCACTTCCCATACTATCCTCAACTTGCATTGTTAAATACCAGAATGGAGTTTTAAACAAGACCTTTGTCACCATGCACCTGTGCTCGTGTTGGGCATCTCACCTTATAGAAGTCACATCTAACAAACACCATGCTAGGAAGGAGATACTTTCTAGTGCAGTGGTTTCTTGGAATCAGACTCCAGGAAGACTTAACCAATGAGGGAAAACTGTTCTTAGGTATAGTTCCAGGTGGTGCTCATCTGTTCTTCCTAATTATACCACCTGTGTTGAGCTACCTAGATCTCAGGGCTCCTCCCCCCTCTAAGGAGTAGCTAAGTAGTATAGTAGATAGAACACTGGGCCTGGAGTCAGAAAAATCTGAATTCAAATCAGACTTCAGATACTTACTAGCTATGTGGCCCTTAATGCATTACTTACTGCTATCTGCCTCCATTTTCTCAACTGTAAAATAGGGATAAAAACAGCACCTACCTCCCAGGGTTGTTTTGAGGATCAAGTGAAATATATTTGCAAAACAGCACAATGGTTGGACCCTTTTAGGTGCTTAATAAATGCTTGTTTCCTCCTCTTTCATAGGCTTCATAAAGCCCAGTGAGATCTCTTAGGTCTCCCTCAATTTTCATCTCAAAATAAATAAAAAAAACTTTTCCAAGGAGGGCTTGGGATAGGGACTTCAGTGAGTGTTGATCCTATAGCAATAGGTATGTACAAAACAGATAAAGCAAATAAAAGATAACCTTGGAGTAGAAGACACTTGTCAGTGAACTTAAATTGATGAGAATGGGTGAATTTAATTCAGGTGATTCCTACATATACTAGTGTGGGCAATAGGGGAGCCACAGAACAGACATTTTGAAATGGTGCAGGAGAAGACTTTTGAGCATCCCTGGGGCAAATCAGTCAATACTTAAAGAAATTAATTCAGACTATTCATTGAAAGGTCAAATATTGAATTGGAAACTTAAATACTTTGGTCATATAATGAGAAGACAGTACACATTGAAAAAGACCCTGATGTTGGGAAAGTATGAAGACCAAAGGAAAATGGGATGGCAGACGATGAGATGGATAGATGGTGCCATAGAAACAAAGAACCTGAGCTTGGACAGAGTTTGGGAGATAGTAGAGGAGAGAAGGGCCTGGTATGCAATGGTCTGTGGGGTCACAAAGAATCAAATATGACAGAACAACTGAATAACAAGAAGAGGAAGAAGGCACTAGCAACTAGGTAAACCAGGAAAGGCCTCCTGAGAAATATGGCAGTTGAGCTAAGTCTTAAAGGAAACCAGGGCTTCTCAGAGATAGTCAGACAGAATATTAGCCATAGAAGATAGCCAGTAAAAAGGCGTGAAAACACAAGGTGGAGTATCATGTATAAGTAATAGCAAACAGACAAATATAACTGGGCTAGAGAGTGTGGGGATAAGAATAATGCATAAGAAGGTAAAAAGGTGGAATAGTACCAGGTTAGAAAGAGCTTTAAATGCCAATGTTATGAATTTATATTTGGTCCTAGAGGCAAAGGAAGCTATTAGAATTTACTGAACAGATGAGTGACACAGTCAGACGTGCTTTAAGAAAAATCCATTTGGAGGGTGTCAGGATGAGTCAATTTCTATAGTTCAGGGGAGAGGTGAAAAAGGATTTAATTAGGTTGGTAAGTGTAGGTAAAGAGAAGATATATAGGAAAGATGTGGAGATAGAAACAGCAAGATTTGGCACCTACTTGGAAATCCTAGATGAGTAAGAGTGAGGAGCAGAAGATTCTGACATTGCAAACCTGACTGACAGATCATTTTTAAAAATCCCTCAAGAAGAAGCGCAAGTAATATTTACCAGATTTTATTATAATCTTCAATCTCTTTAAAGACCACTCAGCTAGGTTTTAAATCTTATATTCAGTCTATTAATCATCTGCTTGATTTATTTCTGAGCTACTACTCCTAGCATTCAATAAGGAACTGCTGATTTTCATTCAAAACAGTTTTGTGGACTGCTGATTTTTACTCTATGATACAAAACACTTTTGTAATGTCCCAAAGCAGGACTACTATTCCTTGTTCTCATAACCATAACAACTAGAAGAATCCCACCCCGGACATTTGGAGGCATGCTAGGTTTTAGGATTGTATCCTTAAACAGAATAGACAAGAATGAATTCAAACATTCTGCTTGCACATGAAACATGAGTCTTTTGTTCCCATGTGAAAAAAATTCCAGAAAATTTGGGAACTTTAAGTATTGTACACTTGTAAACCAAAAAAAAAAAAAATACCCAAAGCATAAGAGTTCTCGGTACTGAGAATAGCCTAGCTGTTCCCAACCCATATTCCAAGCACCATGTGTTTGCTTGGTTAGCATAGCAAACTTCTTTTTTTTTTTTTTTTTTTACCACTGCCAGAATCGCGAAGTCAAA
This sequence comes from Notamacropus eugenii, assembly GCF_028372415.1. NCBI lineage: Eukaryota > Metazoa > Chordata > Mammalia > Diprotodontia > Macropodidae > Notamacropus > Notamacropus eugenii. Next base: position 147,669,396 of record NC_092878.1, read on the forward strand.
ATAGCTGGGGAAGAACAAGCTGTTCCGCCTCATGTCTCATCAACATTTCTTGCTCTGTGTATCAAAACACAGAGAACATGAGCAAATGCAAAAACCTTTCACAAGTGCATCATTGAGTTTCTGGTTCTGAGAAATCATCTCCAGCTCTTTGCTCAGTACATGGCAGCATCCAACATAACAGGCAGGTGAGCCTCCCAATCCAAATCTCTGAATAAATAAAATCCAAAAGGGAATAGTTTTAAATTTTCATTCTGTCTGGATTTTTCTTCAAAACTATATACCATATGGACCTCTGAGATCTAATAAAAATTAAAATATTCAAGCAATTCATCCAATTGACCAATTTATAATTAATGTTGCTCTTGGTTAATCAAATATACCCTTAATGAAATGTAATGGAGAACTGATTAGTACACATCTGATTAATTGATTTCCCCAGGTACAGATGATAAAATCACACCAAATAAGGGGCAGGGAATGGAGACAAGGGGGTATTAAAGAACTGTAAAGAATGGTTTCCACTGTGTTACCCCTTTATAAAAAGTGAAGTTTTCCATGATAGAATGAGTGAAAAGCTAGCTATTAGCTGACCAAAAACTGGCCATGCCAGTTTGAACTGGTGACCCAGTTCAAAATAAGTCACACTCTCTAAGTACTGAGTCAAGGGAGTGTGACCTCTGGCAGCAGAGAAGAGAGTCTACCCTAGATACAGAAAGATGCAAGGCCAGGGAGCCCAACTGAGAAACCTGCCTGGCAAAGATGCTGTAACAAAAGAAACAACCTAAATACATCATAAGATGAAGGACATCAAAACCCTATAGCCTTAAAGGTGTGACGCACTTTAACCACATGTTAGAGTAGCTCTAAGCACATACCCACTCTTCCCATTAATGCTGTGTTTAGTTAAAGTAGAAGAAACCCCAGATTTATGGGGGAACATTTTGTTCCTATTACTCTTACTATCTCTATTACTACTAATAATAATTACTATTTTGTTTGAGCTAATTATATCTACTAGGTGACTCTTATTCTGTTTTGAATTTAAACATCAAAAAAGAGCATTTCCATATATATAGCAGAACATAAAATAACTGTCTATAAGACCATGACTCTCCATTTCATACTGCTCATTCTAAAATATATATATATATATATATATACATATATATATATGCAGTCAATACTCACATTTGTGTGTTTAACTTTCAAGACTACAAGCATTTGCATGATTTATTAGTTATTATCATTTTCACTGTTGCACTAGAAACCCCAGACATTCTTGGCTATGTGAAACAGAAAAAAATGAAAGGCAAAATGCCCACCAGTTTGGGGAGTGGCTGATATATTACCAGGTTTTTTTTTCAGTCTACCATTATAAAGAGTTCCCCATGTATGCATTTCACATTTTCATTTAAACGAAACTCAAGCTTTCTGTTGCAATAATGCCCCCCAAATGGAGTGCCAGTCCTTTGGGCTCTAAGATGATGTTGAGACCTTTCCATTCTCAGCATATGCCTGACCTATGTCTTGCCACTGGACCCAGATGACTGTGGAGGAGAGAGTGCAGCTGGTGACTTTGCACAGCCCTACCTCACTTAAATCCCAACTCACCTTCCTGATGCCACTGATCTTCTTTGAGAATGAAGGGCAAACAACACCACCAAACAAATAACAACAACATCTTCTAATAGCAGTGACTAAAGTCCTAGCAACCTCTCCCATAGCAGTATAGTATTCAGTACAGTGCTCTCATACCAACATCTGACACTGTGGAAAGTAAGATTCAGGTTTTAAAAATGTTTAGTTTTAAGAAGTTTATGCACAATACAGCACTTATGGTATTATAGATTTCATGTGTTGTGAAGTAAATATTATCTAAAATCAATTTTTTATATTGAGATGTTAGCACAAAAAGTCACAGAAGTATAGGGAATTACATGTGAGCAAAATGTTTTGCATGTTACCAATTTTATTTTGGTTACTTCATTTTAAGGGTTACTGTGTTACAGAAAGTGCGTATTACCAGAATTAATATTTTGTTATCAAGAATTGCATGCAGAAAAGTGTATTTTCAGCGATCTCTAGTGGAAGATTACAGTTTTGGTTAGTTGCAGGAACTTAATCCCCTATTTCAGATAGGTTCAATGTATCAACACTCATTTTTTTTTTTACTTTTGCACCATTTTCTAGGAATATTACCCCCATGAAAGTTGAAGATTAACTGTATAATGAATGTTAAAGATTTTTCAAACTGTGCTTTTTGTCTATGCTTCTTTTTGAACATCCTTTTGTTCTCTTCTGTGCATTTTTAAAAATATCTCACTTTTTACATTAATATTGCTAAGTTCCCCATGCTTCCAATCACCTCCTTCCCAATTAAAAAAACAAGAGAAAGAAAAAGTCCTTGTGATAAAAAATCATAATCAAACACAATGAATCCACACAATGACGATGTCAGAAAATTTATAAAGATGCAAGGTGGTGTCTCAGAGTTGTTTTAATTTACATTTATCTAATCAGTAGTAATTTAGATCCTTTTTTCTTCTTCTGAAAACTGACTGCTCCTGTCCTTTAACCATTTATTGGCTGGGGAATGGCTCTTATTTTTGTACAATTTGGCTCAGTTTCCTATATATTTGAGAAATGGAGTCTTTATCAGAGAAAGCTGTTGCATAATTTTTCCTATTTTCCTTATTTTAGCTACATTAGTTTTATTTTGTGTGAAAGCTTTTTAATTTCATATAACTAAAATTATTTTACTTCCCATAATCTTCTCTATCTCTTATTTTGTCATAGATCTAACATGGGCATTTTTCCATGCTCCCTTACTTTAATTTTATCACCCCTTATGTCTAAATCATATACACATTTTGAGCCTGTCTTGGTGTATGGTGTGACATGCTGATCTATGCCCAGTTTCTATCAAACTGCTTTCAAGTTTTCCCATCAATTTTTGTTAAATGGCAAGTTCTAACCCCAAAATCTTGGCTCTTTGGGTTTATCAAACACTAGATTACTATGGTCATTTACTACTGTGTTGTGTACTTTACACATTCCACTGATCCACTACAATATTTCTTAGCCTGAAACAGATTATTTTGATGATTAAGGCTTAATTATACAGTTTGAAATCTGGAACCTCTAGACCACCTGCCTTAACATTTTTTTCATTGATTTCCTTGCTATTCTTGACCTTTTATTCTACCAGATGAATTATGCTACTACTGTTTTCTAGCTATCTAGCAAAATAATTCTTTGGTAGTTTAGGTGGTATGGCGCTAAATAAGTAAATTAGCTTGGGTAAAATTGTCATTTTTATTATATTGGTTTAGCCTATCTATGAGCAATTTATATTTCTCCAGTTGTTTAGATCTGTCTTTATTTTTTATTTCTGGAAAAGTGTTTTGTAATTATGTTCATACAGTTCCTGGGCTTGTCTTGGCAGGTAGATTCCCAAGTATTTTATATTGCTCACAGCTATTTTAAATGGAATTTCTCTTTCTGTCTCTTCCTGCTTGGTGTTGATAGTATATAGAAATGCTGATGATTTATGTAGGCTTATTTTATATCCTGCAATGTTGATGAAAATGTTAATTGTTTCAGCTAGTTCTTTTTAGTTGGTTCTCTAGGTCTCAAAGTATACCATCATATCATAAGCAAAAAGAGAAAGTTTTGTTTCTTCATTGCCTGTTTTCATTCCTTCAATTTCTTTTTCTTGTCTTATTGCTATATCTGGCATTTCTAGTACAATATTGAATAATGGTGATAATGAACAGTCTTACTTCACTCCTGATTTTACTGGGAAGACTTCAAGTTTATCTTCATACAGATAATGCTTGCCCTTGGTTTTAGATAGATTCTACTTATCATTTTAAGAAAAGCTGCATTGATTCCCATATTTCTAGTGTTTTTAGTTGGAATGAATGTTGTATTTTGTCAAATGTTTTTTTCTGTATCTATTGAGATAATCATATGATTTTGTTGTTATTGTTATCAATATGGTAGATTATGCTGATAGCTTTTCTAGTATTTAATCAGCTCTGCATACCTAGTATAAATCTAACTTGGTATGACGTATGGTATATTGTGTATGGTGTATGATCTTTGTGGTATATTATTGGAATCTCCTTGCTACTGTTTTATTTAAAACCTTTGCGTGAACGCCATTAGGAAAACTGGCCTATAGTTTCTTTGTTTTTGCTCTCCCCATTTTAGGTCACAAAACCACATATGTTTTATAATTACTTTAATTTCATCTTCATTGTTCGTGCACTCATCCTTTTTATTTTGAATACTGGTAATTTGGTTTTCTTTTTTTAACTCAAACTAATGGTTTATCTATTTTATTGGTCTTATAAAACCATCGTCTAGTTTTATTTATTAATTCAATTTTTTGTTACTTTCAATTTTATTAATCTCTCCCTTGATTTTCAGGATTTTGATTTTGGTGTTTAATTGGGTATTTTTAATTTGTTCTCTTACTAGTTTTTTTGTTTTTTGTTGTTGTTGTTGTTGTTGTTGCATGCCCAACCCACTGATCTGCTCCTTCTCTATTTTATAACTCTACACTTTTAGAGATACAAATTTTCTCCTTAGTGCTACATTCAATGAATTTTCAAATGTTGTCTCATTGTTGTCATTTTCTTTAGTGAAATTATTTATTGTTTCTATAATTTGTTCTTTGGCCACCTTATTCTTTAGAATTAGATTATTTAGTTTCTAATTAGCTTTTAAGCCATGCCTCCATGGCTCTTTATTAAACATAATTTTATTGTATTATGATCTGAAAAGAGTACATTTAATAGTTCTGCTTTTCTGCATTTGTTTGTGAGGTTTTTATGTTCTAATAATGTTAAGTTTTTGTAAGGTGCCATGAACAGCTGAGAACAAAGGTATACTCCTTTCTATTCCTATTCAGTTTTCTCCAAAGTTCTAGCATTTCTAGCTTTTCTAAGATTCTATTCATCTCCTTGACTTCTTATTTGTTCTATGATTAAACTTATCTAACTCTGAGAGGGGAAAATTGAGGTCCATAACTAATATAGTTTTACTGTCTGTTTCTTCCGGTGATACATTTAAATTTTCCTTCAGTGATTTGGATGCTATGTCATATATTTAGGATTAATATTACTGCATTGTCTATGGTTCCTTTTAGCAAGATGTAGTTTCCCTGCTTATGCCCTTTAGTTGGATCTATTTTTGTTTTTGCTTTGTCTGAGATCATGATTTCTGCCCTTGCCTTTTTTACTTCAGCTGAAGCATACTAGTTCTGCTCCAGGCCATTACTTTAATTCTTTGTATGTCTCTCTGTTTCAACTGTTCAAAAACTTCTGTTTTATGGGTGAATCCATCCCATTCATTTTCACAGTTACGATTATTAATGGTATATTTCCTTCCATCTTATTTATTCTTTTTATCCTTCTCTCCTTTTATGTTGTCCTACCTCTAAATTCTGCTTTTCTTCTGACCACTGACATCTTTTATATGTCCTTCCTTTAATCTCCTATCTTTTCTCTTACCCTCCTCCCCCTCCTACTTCCCTGTTGGATAAATCTATTTCTATTTTCAATTGAATGTGTAGTTACATACCCTTGGAACTAATTTAAATGTACATTGCCTGTCCCACCCCCACTTTCTCATCCACTGTAAATGCTCCCCATTTTTCCCTTCTCCTTTTTTCATCTATTCTTTTTTTTACATTATCCCAACATAATATACCCACTTTTCCACCCTCTTTCTATATAAAATCCTTCTAATTGCCTTAATAATGACAAAGTACTTAGAAGATATATCACTTCCCATATAGAAAGCTAAATAGTTTAAACTTACTGAGTTTCTTATGATTTCTTTTTCATGCTCCCCCTTTTTAAGTTTCTCTTGATTCTTGCATTTGAAAGTCATTTTTTTCTATTCAGCTATTTTTTAAAATTTGGAATGCTTGGAAGTTCTCTGTTTTGTTAAATAGTCATTTTTTACTTTAAAGGATTACCCTTAGTTTTGTTGTGTAGGTTATTCTTGACTGTAATTCCAGCTCCTTTGCCTTCTGGAATATCAGACTCCAAGCCCTCCACTCCTTTAATATGGTAGCTGCTGAATCTTGTGTGATCCTGATTGTGGCTCTATGGTATTTGAATGGTTTCCTTATTACTGCTTGAAGTCTTTTCTTTTTGACCTGAGAGCTCTGGAATTTTGTTATAGTATTCCTGGGAGGTTTTGTTTTGGGATTTCTTTCTTGAGGTGGCCAGTGGATTCTCTCAATTTCCTTTTTTATCCTCTGGTTCTAAGATATTAGGGCAGTTTACCTGGATAATTTCTTGAATAAGCTTTTTAATCATGGCCTCCTGTTAATGTAATAATGCTTAAATTATCTCTCCGGGGTCTATTTCCCAGGTCAGTTTTTTTTTTCCAATGAGATATTTCACATTTACTTCCTTTTTTATTCTTTTGACTTTCTTTAATTTTTTCTTGCTGTCTTAGGGGGTCATTAGCTTCCAACTTCCCAATTCTAATTTTTAAGGAATTATTTTCTTCAGTGAGTTTTTGTACCTCTTTTTCTATTTGGTTAATTCTGTTTTTTAAGGTGCTACTTTCTTCGTATTTTTTGTGCCTCTTTTACCAAGTTATTGTCTTTTTTTATAATTTTCCCCCTTTACTTTAATTTCTTTACCTTTTTCCTCTGTCTCTCTGATTTGGAATGTCATTTTTTGTTCTTCCAGGAATTCTTATTGGGCCTATGCTTAATTCTTTGAGGATTTGCCTGTAGTTCTTTTCACTTCATTGTCTTCTCTCAAGTTTGTATTTTGATCTTCACTGTCATCACAATAGTTTTTTATGGCCAGATTCTTTTTTAGTTGTTTGCTCACTTTTCCACCCTATTTCTTGATTTGTAATATTATGTTAATGTGGACTCTGTTCCCAAAGTTTGTGGAGGAGGACAGGCTCTGTCTCAAGCTTCAGGCTTTTTTGCATTGATGTTTTCAGAGCTAATTCTGGAGCTATTTGGTACTTCCAAGGTGATGTGATCCAGGGAGATGTGTGATCACTGCTCTCTTGGTCTGAATTCTTGTACTTACCAAGGATGGGCACCTGTTACCTTGGAATTGAAACTAATCATGGTCCTCAGATCCCCTCCTCCATGGGGACCAGAAATGATACTGTTTCTCAGGGTCTCTGCTCCCTTGGGTCCAGGAGTACTATTGCTCCTCACAGTTTCCATTCCTTCTTGAATGAAAGTGCCCCTCTCTATCATTGAACTATGACCAAGAAGTGCGTATAGGCAATGGAGCTAGTCCTGTGTCCACTGCTAGCACAGGGGTACCCTGTAATTTTTCTGACTGGTTGCCAGTCCCCTTACTGTCTCTGGCTGATGCTTCTGTCTCCACCACCTAGTTCCACCACTGGCATTTCATCCATGTGGACACTGGGCCAGTCACCTCATCTGTGTCACAGATCTCTCTTTCCAATCTCCTGTGCTCTCTTGGGCTGGAATAATGCCTCACTCTTGACCTTTTATTAGCTTTGCCAGTTCAGAATTTTATTTGAGGTGTTAATTAAAAGACATTGGAGAGGAATGTTGGAAGAGCTCAACTGAGTTCTTTCTCTACCGCACTACCTTGATTCTGCCACTAGAAGGGGATCTCTAGATTTCCAATTAATTTTGATACCATTTAGTATCTTCTTTGGTTAACCCATCTCTGCAGATTTAGTTCCTGAACTGGGGCTTTGTGGTAGAGTCAGCCCTGGTTGGTCTTGCCCTGGATTCGTTTTCTGACCTCCCCATATGGGGTTAGCTTCCTCACCACCCTGGATATTTGAGTTCCAGAGTATTAGATATCCGGGATTTCTATAGCACCTCAGGATAATTTTCTAGGAGGAACTTTGGAGTCCTGTGGTATCCAATTTGACCTTATCTCTGTGGTTACTGCCAATCCTCCACTGGTTGCTGCTACTTTCCTAGGCTTCCAAGGGACATGATGTGGTCTTACAACCTCCCTGGAGATTTCTCAAGGGGGTCATCCTGTCTTGCTGCCTCGACACAGCTGTGAAGGATTCATGTTTTTCTTACCTTTCTCTCATTATCTTGGAAAGCTAAAGGCTTATTGGCCAGCAATGCTTCTGCCTTTGCCAGTGATTGCCTTTTCTATTGCTACTGGGTGACCTTCTATGCATTTATGGGTTGGAAGAAATTACTGTCATTATTTGGTCTTGTACAAATTTCAGGGTTTTGCTAGAGTAGATGTGAGTGAACTGGATAGCTTGCCTCCATTCAGGCAGCACTCTTGTCTAGAAGTTATTGGCTATTGAAAGATAAGTATATGAGTCATAGTTTGTGAACTATAATTTTAGAAATCGGAACCCAAAGAATACCTTGAAACTGCGGCAATCATCTCCTGGGGGAGGGGGGGGGTAACTACAGGAGTAAAAATGTAACTCCAGTACACCAATCACTACGAGGAGACTTTGACTTGTAATATGTCTATAATACCTGCCAAGAGATTCAAGCTACATTTACCTGACAAAAACTACCAGGAATAATTGTAATAGTACTTTGAGTTGTGCCCATTTAGTATATAATCAAACTCAATAATTTAGTCTATCATTTATTAGACCCAAAGAAAATAAAGCCATTTCAAAATAGTGGTTACAGTTGAGAAAACTGAATAGGCAATGTTCTCTCTTTGTCTTAACCATGACCTTCTAATTAAAACAAATTGTTGAAACGATAAGACAGCTTTTGTTCAGACAGTGAAAAGCAAGGAATTTTGTGTCTGATACAAAAACAATACAAAATTGTTTAAAATCCAAAAATAACTTAGCCTAATATCTTGATGGTGTGATATAGAGGTGATTTTTCATTATTGCTAAGAATCAGAATATTTTAGCCTGAAAATAGAACTCAGAGGACCAGCATTAGACTCTGAGCTCTGTTACATGATTGCCACATGACCTTAAGTGAGGACTTTAATCTCTCAGTTCCCTTGGTTATCTCATCTGTAACATTAAGAGGCTTATTATCAAGTGTATATCCTAAAGAAATCAAAGACAGAAAGGCCCCTTATATTGAAAAATAATTACAGCAACTTTTTGTTGTAGTAAAAAACTGGAAACAAAGTGGCTGTACAACAATTAACATATAGCTAGACAAAATATGACATGTGAATGCAATGGAATATCATCATGCCAGTAGAAATGATGAAAGAGGGCAATTTAGAGAAACATGGAAAGACTCATGAACTGATGAGCAAGGAAGTGAGAAGAGACAGAACTATTAACACAACATTATATAGGAAAATAGCTGTTACGGACTTAAAAACAATGATGATCTATCAAACTCCAAAAGACTGGTTTCTTCTCTCTTGGCAGAGAGGTGATGGACTAGAAGTGAAAACTGAGACACACGTTTTCAGACATGGCCAATGTGTAGATCTGTTTTGTGTGATTATACTTATTTGCATAATCCAAGTTCCCAACTAAAACTGGGACATTTTCTATACTGCTGATTAGGCATGTAGAAAGAATGCTGATGTAAGGCTGAACGTCTGTGTGAGGATGATTTGAGAGCTTTAGAAAGGGGAGACATTCTGTCTTTGCAAGGAAAAATCTGGGTTAGATTCATTATAAAGGAGAGTTTTAAAAAAATAAAATCTTCCTTATTAAAGAGTCTAATTGAAGTCATATAAGCCACCTCCCTTACCTAAAAATGAGTCAATAGTCTACATTTAAATGACTGAATCTCTCACAAAGAAAAAAAGAAATTAAACTAATACTATATTACCTTCTACAGAGGCCATTTTACAGAAGAGTATTTCTAGGGATAAAATAGGCTGGACAATGAAAGGAATGGATTTAGAGAAATCTGGAAGGATTTCTCATATGACCTGATGCAGAGTCAAGTGGGTAGTACAAGAAGAAAACCTTGTCTTATATTTCATTGATAAAATTTAGATCATTTGCCAAGAGCTCCCTCTTCTCTACTTCTTATCTCACATTACACACTTCTTCTACCTCTATCTCCTCCTTCACTCTTTTCTCACATGAAAACATGAAACTTCTCCTTGCCAAGAAAAACTCACGGGTGCTTCTATGATCCATTCCATCCCATCTTCTCTAACAGATTTCTCCCACTCTAATCTTCATCTCCCTTCTCTCTCTGATCTTCAGTCCCTTCCTGTCTACTGGTTCCTTTCCTGCTGTCTACAAGCAAGTCTAAATCTCCCCCATTCCTTAAAAATCCTCATTAGATTCTACCTTGTGCTTCAACACTAGTCTTAGATCTCTCCATCCCTTCTATATATACTTGGTACCTCCATTTCCTTTCCTCTCACTCTCTTCTTAACCTTTTGGAACCTTGTCTGCAGCTTCATCATTCAAGTGAAACTTCTTTCTCCGAAGTTATCAATGATCTCTTAATTATCAAATCAAATAGCATCTTCTCAGTCCTCATCCTTTTCACTTCTCTAAAGTCTTTGCTTCTGTTATTCTCTTCTTCCTGACACTCTCTTCTCTATAGGTTTTCGCTTCCTTTACCCTGTTTCTCTTCCTATCTGACCAATCCCCATCTTCATCTAGATTGTTTCCACTAACCTATAAAGCCACCTCGAAGCTCTGGGTCTTCTCGTCTTTTCCCTCTATACTATTCCATGTGGCAATCTCATCAGCTTCCATAGACTCAACTGCCATGTCTACATAGTTTTCAGATGTTTTCATCCAGACTTAACCTCTCTTTTGACCTTCAGTCTCACATCTCCAACTGCCTACTGGACAACTCAAATTGGATATGCCACAGATATCTTAAATTCAAAATATTCAACACTGAACTCATTATCTTTCTCCCACACCCTCCTCCTTTCCTAGCTTCCCTATCACTGCTGAGGGCCCCTAAAACCAGACATCATCTCCTACCATTCATGTGCACTCACCCAACATATCCATTCTGTTGCTAAGGTCTACAATTCTATCTTCAAGCTATCTTTCAAATATACCTCCTCTCCTCTGACACTGATATCACCTCACATCTGATCTATTGAAATAGACTTCTGGTTGGTTACTTGTCCACTCCAACTCATCCTCCACTCAGCTATCAAAATGATCTTCCTAAAGCACAGGTCTAACCATGTCTATAAGCTCCAGTGGTTTCCTATTATTTCCAGGATCAAATCGAAAATTCTGTTTGGTATTTAAAGTCCTTAATAACCTGGTCCCTTCCTACCTCTTCAGTCTTCTTATAATTTTACTGCTATACACATAGTCTACAATCCAGTGACATCAGCCTCCTTATGGTCTTTGCACAAGACTGAATTTCACTGGCTGTTATCCATACCTAGAGTTCTCTTCCTTCCTTCTAGTCTTAGCTAAAATGCTTCCTTCTACAAGAAGCCTTCCTTGGCCCCACTTGATTCTTGGCCTTAGCCTTCTATTTTATGTTACCTCTAAGTTATTAGATATAGATAGATATACACATATATATTACACATACATACACATGTCTACAGATATAATTTATTTGTATGAAGTTGTTTTCATGCTTTCTTCTCTAACAGATTGTGAGCAACTACTCTTAGCCTTTTTTTTGTATCCCTAACACTCAGCACAGTGTCTAGCACATAGTAAGTACTTAATAAATTCTTGTTTACTTGAATAATGTCAGCTTGAATGATGGGAAAATCCTAGACCAAATTATCCCCTACTAAGTTTTGATTTTACTCTACATTAGGGAGGCCAGGCATTATACTGGATGGAAAAGGAGGAGCTCAGCTAGATTGAATAGACGCAGGAGTTTGAGGAACCTAATCTAAAAAGGTTCTCTTACAAAGGTTTATATCTTGCATACAAACTCGAATCTGCAGTTATTCTCAGAATCTGGTCCACACTAGGATGCTCTAACCTAGTAGGACCAGTCCAGAAGAAGTTAGGAAGGGAATTAAACTCTTAATGCAGTCTCAATAAAGAACTGAAGCTCTCTTTTACAATTCACCAGTTCTCCCAAGATAAATAGCAGAGGAAGCCTTTGCATTCCTAAAGTCTGGTTTTCATCTATTATTCAAGGAACATGATTAGTCTTGTCAAAATAGGCTGTAGACAATGTAAAGCAAGAGAGAACCATATTAAATTAGTAAGTTTTATATAAAATTGAAGAAGTGTATGTAAAAAAATATTTTAACAGTTTACAGCATAGCATTTCATGGTTGGAAGAAATGTTATAGATTATCTAGCCCAAGCCTGCCATTTTATAAAAGAAAAAATATTGAGACCTAGAGAAGCTAAATAACTTACCTAAGGTCACGTAGTTAGCAACTGTAATAGGCCAGGATTTTTGCCTGTACCTTTCCCCTTGTTGTGTAGGATAGGTTAATTCTGAAGTCTTCCTGACTCCAGGTCTAGTGCTCTATGCAGTATGGCACCACCTAGCTGCCCCAAACCTCATACAGCATCAATGTAATACAACTGCAATATAGCCTTTGATCCATCCTCCTTGCCCTGGTACACAGCTCTAGTGCACACTAGAAATTCAAATAAACCCAATAAACATTCATTAAGCATCGACTATATGCACTTAAACTCTACTGCAGAGAGTGCAGCTCCTATGGACTGGCCATCTTGTTTGAATGTCAGACACATGCTTGCCAAAAAGACTATTTTATGGAGAACTCACACAAGGTAAATGTTCACATGTTGGTTAGAATAAGCAATACAAGGTCTCTCTTAAGAACTTTGGAATTGATTGCGTGACATGGGAGACACTGGCACAGAACCGTTCAGCATGGCATGCCCTCATCAGAGAATGTGCTGTGCTGCATGAGCAAAGCAGAAATGAAATAGCACAAAAAAAACATGAGATACACAAATTTAGAGAATCCACCCCAGCTGATGACATGGACTATTTGTGCTCGACCTGTACTAGAGCATTATGGGCTCATATTGGTCTAATCAGCCACAGTCAGATACATTGAAACTTGACTCTAGCATAGTGATGTCATTTTGGTCCTCTTGGGGAATGAAGGACAACAGCCAACTATATGCCAGGTACTGCACTAAATGCCAGACTTCCCTGTGATCCTTCCTGGCTGGACACCCTTCCAAATGCCTCCAAGGCTCTGGCACAGGCTAACTTGGGCTAGAAAAAAGCAACCACTACAACTTCTCCCTGACTTTGCCTATCTTCACTCAGTCTGGTGTTGTTCCTTGTCACATTTGCAGGTGTAGTTGTATAGGAGATCTAGGCAAGACTGCTTCCTCTCTTTCAACCATCCATTGCTAGCCACACAATGTTAAGGTATCTAGAGGAATGTTCCTAGCACTTTAAGTACACTCCATGTGGAGGATTTATGGGACAATATAAACAGGAATTATTCATGAAATGAGGGTATGGTTGGGTTACAATCTGAACTACTGGAAGAATTATCCACACTGATGCAATATGTCAAAGTATCAGTGACTTGGACGATAGCAATTTTCACTAAAGTCTTCTTTCTTTCCTTCCCTAGTGTGGTGAACCCAAGTTCTTAAGGGCCCTGTTAACAGAGTGCAATCTCTGGCAGGTCCTAATAAACTGGGAAGGCTTTTAGTTTAGCCCAGTAGCATCTGCTGTCTCAAGACCAAACTATTTAACAGAGAAAAAAAATCAGCAAATTGGTTGCAAGGAGATGATTTGTCTCTAGTAACCCTCAAAGCCCCTCAGCTAAGTTACAGAGGGATTGTAATCATTATCAATGAAGGGTATAACCACAGCAGTAAAACTATAGATGCTTAAGAATAGTTAACACACACACACACACACACACACACACTTATGCTTGAAGATGTTTGCATAAAAGTCCCCTTTTTATTTTTAAAAATTTTAAGAAATTGGATGAAACTAGCAAAAATCATAATTAAAAGAGACAATATGCTTTTGAAATCTTGTTTGTGAAATGCTGTTTTATTCATCGTGAATAATACAACAGGGGGAAGCTTAATTTAATCCTGCTCTCATAATTGACAGCTGCCCTTATACCATCAAGAGATAAACTTACAACTGATGAGAACAGAGATTCGCCATGAGCTAAAAGCTAGCATTTTTTTCCTTTTAATAAGAACTTGTCAACAAATGCAAATATTTGTATTTACAAAGAGCAAAAAAAAAAAAAAAGGGTGCTGGATGAAATAGCTAATTGCTATCAAGTTGTGACCTTTGCTAACACTTGCCTGATGTGACTCACACATCATCGTCATGAGCATAGTACACAGCCTTGAAACTTTCCATGTGGAGGGATGGGATGTCTTCATTGTCCCCTGTAGCAAGATAGATGGTGTCTCTGTATGACGATAAAAGGTCTGTCGATGTGGATTAAAATAGGATTTTGATGTTATTATATTGAGATTACTATTTGCAGAGAAAATCTGTGGATAAGGATCATGCCCAGATGAAGAAAAGTCTTTGTAAATACTTCCTGAAAGAAAGATTCCTCAGAATCCCTCATGGTTTGGTCAAGTCCCTTGCTTTCCTTTGAGTTCATATGCATAAACTGTATACCAGCAATGCCCCCTGCAGGTTGTATATGGTACAGCCACATGTTCATAAGTGCATTTCAAGATTGTGTTCTAAAGAACACACACAAAAAAATAACAAAATATGCCCTATTTTCTAGAAGGATATTAGTAACCTTCTTCTTATGTATGCAGAAAGACTATCCTACATGCTCCTACCCAGTATTCTCCCCTGTAAACAACATGTAGATGGAGAGAGAAAAGCTTCCAATGACCAACAGAAATAGGGAGCAGGTCAGAGAATCCCATTCATGTCGCTTCTGGCTCCATCCTTGGAATCTTACCCCACAATCCTTGCTCTTTTATTTTTCCAGGAGAGGAATTCATAGAGTGATACATCTCTCTCTGTCTTCCTCTCTCCATTTCTTTGTTTCTCTGTCTCTTCCTCTGTCTCTCTGTCTTTTTCTCTCCCTTCCCTACTCTCTCTCTCTCTCACACACACACACACACACACACACACACACACACCAAAAATCCCCGGGAATTTGTTGCTCCTAAATGTTGATCAGGACAGAATTGAGAAGTGCTCATTTTGTACCCTAGGAGTAGGCTTCCTATGTTTGATTATAAAATAGGACTGAAAAGACAATAAAATAAAGACAAACACAAAGTAATTCCTCCTCTAGTGTTACCTTTTACCTCTTAGATCTCCAGGAGTTAGGGAGGAAGGATCAATGTACTCTATGGGTCCATAGTCCTAAAACTGTACCTCATAAGTCTCCACTACTGTGCCAGACAGGACATAATCAGCTCACAATAAAGGCATTTACTGGAATGGTACAGTATGAACACAAATTCAACATCTCTCTCTTAAATGTGGGACTCACTGTCTGCAAAATAAACAGTGTCAATAGGAGAAACAGATACACCTAGCATCCACATTCTAGTGTGCACTAAGACAAATGGCCAAGGAAATTTATTACTACAAGACCCTCGATGTTTTTTCTCTTCTTGTGGTGACCTCACACTGCTCTCACCAAACATGCTATCTCTACTAAGCAAGATTCCCAGCTAGAACCCATGGGCCTGGTGCTCTCCTTGTTCAGCTCAGCTCAACTCTACAGCTGGATTCTCTAGGTCTCTCCGTTAAGTGAAATGTCACCTGCTAAGCAAGTTGCCCCACTGAAAGATTTGACTATGGAGGGGGGTGATGAAAAAGATATCTCTATCTCCCACCTCTCTACCATTAGACCCTGAAACAAGACTCAATGAGAAAAGCGAAGAATTCTCTCTCAAAAGGTGGGTTCTTCCACAATTGGCTGTCTTCTCAACTACCAAGGATGACTCTCTCTTGTCAGAACTCCTGTTTTGACTGATTACAGATTTAGTTGACTCACTTTTTAAAGGCCACCCAAAGGCATGACAGATCATTCAAAATTCAGTCAAGCTCAAGTGAGGAACTCCTTCACCCCTTCTAAAGAAGCAACTAGGATAAATACTTCCTTATATTTGCTTTACAAGCTGTGAATGGTTATACTGCAATTCATATTAATGTATAAATGAATTGTAACTTCCAGGGGTATTCACATTTTAGTAGAGACCTAGAACTTTAATCTAATGGGATAAAACTCGACAGAAATTTTGGCAATCAGTCAGCATGTGGTAGAAGATAAGATGATGTGATAAAAAGAAAATGGAATTATGGGGTCAGTAGATTTAAATTCTTATCTTAGCTCTGTCACTGCTAGCTGGGCAGATAACTTAATCCCTGTGGGTCTCAATTTCTTAATCTGTCAAATGAAGGAATAGAAATAAAATATTTTCAACTTTCCTTCTAACTCTAAAATTCAATGATTCCAGTTTACACTTGCCTGAAATCTCTCAGCACAGGTTCAACACTGCATTAGGAATCAGAGATCAGCCACTTGAAAGAATGCATACAGATCTTAGAAAGTCAAAATTTTGGAGAAAAAAAGCTATAATAGATAAACACTGTTTATCCATTGTTGTAGTGGGGATTAATCAAGAGACTTCAATCTCTAGCTAGTGCTCATAGCTAGCTATCATGGGAGCAAAATTGTGAAGATATCAACCAGTTTAGGCTTTTTTCTCCTTAAAACATATTTAAGCTTTTCTTGAGATTAAGTGGTTCATAGGATTAAGGTGTGGGCTTATACATACAGCTTCGTGGTGACCTAAATAGAAAAACAGCCAAAATGTAAGGAGCTGGAACCTCTTCCCTAGGTTTCAGACCAGCAGTAGCATGACCAACATTAGTACAGGAAAGCTATGCTTAACTGAACCAACCAGAGCCTCAATTAATATTCTTTCCCTTCTCTCAATGTCCTTCCATTGCTAGGTCTAAGTAAACTTCCTTTTCTAGATGAACTGATATTGCCTTTCATTCTAATCTTGGATTTGTTACAATGATATCCTGGTTGTCTCTGATTTATTGCAACACTATATTGGAACATTCGTGAAGCTGGAACAATCTCCTCTGGCCACTTGCGGGGACACATCTGACTCAACATGAAAGGACTTTCACTTTGAGATGATGAAGTAATAATCCCTCCATTGGATCCTGAAAAGGAAGAACTGACCACTCCTAAACTCTCAAGGCAGAAAACAACCTTTGTTCCTGCTTTCTTCCATCCTTCTTCTAAGGCATGGAACTCTCCCCTGAATTCTTCACTGCTAGGATGGTTGCTCACACAACACATAATGCTACATTCCTCCTTGGAGACAAAAACAACTTACAGTCTCCTGCAAAAATCAACAAGGTTACAGTTTACTTGAAGTCTTCAATTAAATAACACAGACATTAAAAGAAATATCAATACTTCAAACAACAAGGATGATTATTTCAGTGTCTTAGATAATCATTTTATACCAATTTCAGTCATGGGTCTGACTGAACGGTCTGGGGCCTGAGAGAACAGGACTGGGCACTCAAAGGCACTCCCCTTTGGGTTCACGACCAATGGAAAAACTTTGCCAGTGCTTTCCACCATATATGGCTGTTAGTGTAGTATGCGAGGGTCATCATCATATACAGTCAATCCTCAATATCCCAGCATTTAAGTTTCGAGACTTTAATCATTCTTGTGATACCTCATTTTCACTTTCATACTGGCAACCATGCACATTCACAGGTATGCGTGGTAGAGGAGAAAATGAGAGGCATGATGAATGCAAGTTTGTAGAGTAGCTGTTAGCCTACAAGGTGCTTGGATCTCATTCACCCTATCTTTGTAAAGAGCTCCCCTGTGTTCATTACATATTTTCATTGTTTGCCTTTAAAATTCAAGCTTTATGTTGCAATTATGTCTCCAGAGTGTAGTGAAAGTTTACAGGTCCTCTGAAAAAGAACATTATATAAGTATATATCGTTATCACAAAGAGAACCTCTATAAAAACAATAGATTAGGACAGAGAAGTATTATAAATGCTTTTAAAAGGCAGAAATTCTAAACACAATCTTTACACATCATATTGCAATAAAACTGCAATCAATAGATTCTATAAGCATAGGTTCCCAAAATGGACAATACTGCCCCCTGGGGGAAGGCACTGGAATGATGGGGGCAGGGGGTAATAGCCTCAGGTGCAATTGAGAAACATAGAATAAAAATAAGGGGGCAATTGAAAGCATAAGAAAAGAAGAACATTTTGAAAAACTGATGTAACGTGTTTCATCTGTTGTATAAGAGTTAAAGTCATAGTGATTATATTATTTTCCAAATAAACATACAAAATGCAAGTTATCACTGGTCAAGTCTGCTGACAGGTTTTAACAAGCTAGTGTTGGGAGGCAAGGGTGTTGCATGTTGTCAGGAAATCCAGCATGCATCGGCAGGAATATGTGAGTGTAATGATTTCTTTACAATACGATACTATAAAGGTATGTGACACAATGCTGCATCATCAAAATTTCAATGCAGGAAAAAACCCATAAATTTACAATAAATCATTAAATTGAAAATGTCTTTTTTTAAAAAAATTATACATTTTTTGAAATGATGCAAATTTCAAAAAAACTGTTAAAGAGTTAAAAAAAAATAGTTGATTTCCAGGAGGGCAGTGAGTAATTTTTTTTTTTTTTTGAAAAGGGGACAGTAGGCCAAATAAGTTTGGAAACTTCTGTTCTACAGCTTAGAAAAGAGGTTTCTTAAGTTACTTAGTATCTGCCAGCCACAGTGTTAAGTGCTGAGAACAGAAATATGAGCAAAAGGAAAGGTAGTCACCGCATTCAAGGAACTTAAATTCTAATGAGAAAAAATAATATAGAAAAGAGATCTGGAAAAGGGTGAGGGGAAAGGTATCTTCCTGGGGTACATCGCAGAAAATTAGTCTAGAGAGTAGGGGGCCAGCGTAGATTAGAATGGGCATTTTCAGCAATCTCTAGGAAAAGATTACAGATTTTGGTGGTTGTGAGAACCTAACCAAGCTATTTCCCATATGTTCAATGTATCAACATTTGCATTTTTTATTTTACCTCATTTTCTAGTAATGTTACCTTTGCAAAAGTTGAAGACTGACTGCTAAGCTAAATAACCAGGTTAATGCCATTATAAGAATGATAAGAGATTGGGGAGCAAGTTGAATGTAAATCTTTGTATGGAGGTGTAATGACCTACTATACTGGAACAGGATAATTATGATTCACTTAACTAAGGATGAAGCAACTCCTTTTGACCAATAGGACTCATTTTGTCAGTCAGAGTACCTCCCACATATTCCATATGGTTCTTAGCCTGCTCCCAACTGGCAAAAAGAACCTTTTTTTCTCCTCTCAGAGCAAGAGATTTAGGGTTCTGTTACCTTCTTTCTAAGCTGAGAGATCTACTGATGTGTATTTGCATCATCTCCATCATTTAGAACTCCAAGGCAGAAGTCAATAGATATTACCCCAAAATAAATATGTAAGGCATAAAGCATGATTCCCAATGGAGTAGTACGAGAAATGGTACATGACTCCACTGAGATTTTTATTCTGGTCTCTGATCTGTTCCAGTCATACCTTATCAACATGAGATTGAAGAAAGGGGAGAAAGGGGGGGAAAATGAGCATTTCTATAGTTCCTACTATGTGCCAGGCATCGTTGAGCATTTTCTAAAATGTTATCTCATTAGATCCTTCCAAGAACTTAAATGCATGCCTCCAGTTGTTATCCTCATTTTACAATGAGGAAACTGAGGCAAACTGTAGTTAAGTGATTTGCTCAGGTCACACAGCTAGTTAGTATCAAACACTGAACTTAGGTCTTCTTCACTACAGGCAGGCACTACACTCAATCTACTGTATCATCAGTTTAAATATTCAAGTTTAGGGTCTCCCCAAAAAGGACGAGAAAAGTTCTCAATGTAAAGTGTAGAATAAGTATAGGAGAACTAGTAACTTCTTCCAAATGAAACAGATGCTTAAAAAACAAATGACTCAGTGTACATTGACAAATAAGTTACAGTAACCTTTAACTCTTAATACAGGAATTTGATAGTTAAAATGATTCAAACATAGAATCTTTGGTAGGACCACTGAACAGGCATTTTACACTCACCTTAGCAATGCATTTTCCACACAATTCCTCAGGGGTCCAGCTTTTGGCACATCTTTTCCACTTAGAAGTGATATGGTAACTGTAGGGAACACCTCCCACAGTGCAACCATTACTGCCAGACCCAGGAATTTCTGACTTCTTACACTCAACAGGCTGCCTCCAAAGCTGGAAAAGTCTTTCTCAGAATCACTGTTTGGTCAACCAGGCTGAGGGAAAGAAACACAAAGCAGAAGGGACTTGAAATCTAGAACATACGTGTGCGCTGCCAGATGCGAATAATTGTCATAGCTACAGTGAAGTAGAGAGGCAATATCTCTCTCTTTACGGGAAGACACAGAGAGAGCTTGAAACAATACATTCTGGAGAGAGAAGGGAGAGCTGGAGAGTAAAAGTTGTCTCTCCCTTTAAAGCCTACTGAGCAGGAGGCTCAACTTTCAGTAGGCCAGAGGAAGATTGCTTCATTACCTCAAAATGCAAATTCATCAGAGCTGGGTCACACATCCCCAGAAGCAGTGAGGGGAACCCAATTCCAACTTAGCTGTAATACATGCAATGAGTTACGCACTAACTAGAAAATTTTGGCAGGAATGAAGGATAGGTGAGAAGTGCTTTGCTTACTTCTATTACATATAAATGAGAAACTAAGTCAGCAAGTTGTAGCTAGTTTTGTCCAATGTCATGTAACATGTAAGAAAAGCAGTACTCTAAAGTCAAGACAGCTAACTCTCTAAAATACATGCTTTATTTCACTTTCCTCTGGAAAAAAAATAAAACTACAAATTAAAGCTTTTTAAACTAAAATAAAAGTGAAACTGTGAAGCAATTTTAAAATCTCATTTAGTCAGTGAAAACAAAAAAATCTCCCCTCTCCTTTATTTTCAGAAGCTAGCTACGTTTATTTAGAAATAGTAATTCAAGTGTATTATTGAATTCATTGCAGAATTCAATGCAGAAACAGTTTCCTGGCTATTACTGCACGTTAGACCCACTCTAAAATGTGTTCCTTTTCTCCAGCAATCAAGTATTCTACAGGAGTAGACTGACATCTACAGGAATAATTGATATTTACACAGGGAATCTGGCATTTAAAAAAAAAAAACCAAATTCTTAAAAATTTATTGTCCATCTACATTTTCACAGAAAAGTTGTTTTGGAAATGGATTTAAACCACAAAAATGTGGAGAATTAGGTTAGAAGGTTATCTAGTCCACCCCGATTATTTTAATAAAAAAATAAGCTATAAGAACCTTCCTTTGTTTTTGAAGATCTTTGAGAAGGAAATTACAGTTTCCCACATGCCTTAAAAGGTTTCTTGAATTGAAATGAATTCCTAGTGGATCCTGGCCAAGATGGCTGCCCAGTCAGAAGCAAAGTACTTAGCTCCCAGACACACCTATTGCAGCAAAAACCTGAAATTCACACTAAACTAAATAATAATCAAGAAATCCAATAAGTAAAGATAGCAAGTAGCTCATTCCTCCATAGTACTGCACAAAAAGTATGCCAGAAGCCTACTACTGTGGATAGGAAAAGGGCCTACCCAGAAAGGCAATACAAGTCAGTCAATCAATAAGCATTTATTAAGTGTTTACTACGTGACAGGCACTGTGCTAAGTGCTTGGGATACAAAAAGAGGCAAAAAAACAATAACCTTGTCCCTGCCCTCAAGGGGCTCACAATCTAATACCAATCTAGGCAAACAAGCCAGTAGCCTCCCAGAAGGACCAAAAAGGTGAGAAGGCTGTAATTTCCAAGACTCTGTGGCTGGAAGCAGCAGATGGAAGTCTCCCTCAAGAAAGCCTCAGGGGTATTGAAAATCGACCTTCCAAACTCCAGGGAGTGGCCATAGCTACAGCCCCAAGACAGAGCTCCAACCTGTTCAGTTCAGGCCCAAACGCTCAGAGGTCCCTAACACCCTGTCCTGAGATGCCATGACAGGGCCTGAAACGCTCTTAACCTCAAAGACCCAGAGAGGTCTAACTCCGGCAGACGGAAGCCTAGGGACCTCAGACAAGGCAGAACAGGGCCAACTACCTACCCCCAAAGACTTCTCTGGTACAAAGTCTCAATTCAGAAATTGAGGAACTGAGGAGACGAGTAAACCCGAGAAAGCAAAGACAAATACATAAATATATACTTCAAATCCACTGATCCCCCAAAAGGAGAAAGTGAAAAAGTGTGAACTGAATGAAATTGGTCTTTGAGTGCCCTGTGCCCATCTTCAAGGGTTCCCCTTTATCCTACAACCTGCAGGCCTCTAGTGTTTCTCAGCCAGGGCTTACCTATGTTTATGCTCTCCTGGGAGCACCTCATGCTTGGAACTTTTCCTGACCTCTCTCCCAAAAAGACAAGGCAAGAATACTTGTCCTGCTCTAGGTAATAGTCAGCTAATCTAACGGTAGTGGTTGATAAAATGGTAACATATTTCATCTTCTAAAGACACATTGCATGCTAACAAGGGCTTTTCTTAGTGTTAACGTTTTAACCTAAAGAAATTACCCAAATGGTGAGAATTTCTGGCTGGGTACTAGGCTAGCCAACATTCTGCCTTGCTTGAAATCACTCCATACAATATCTATTCCACCTAAGGATACAATTGGGCTTAGGCTGAGATTTAGATTTCCTTCCTGTCTAATAAATAAAATAATCCTTTAAATACCTTATAAACAAAATCAAGGCTTTTCTCAAAGTTCTGATTCTCTCCAAAAAGATTTTATCCGCATGAAAATCAAACTAATCAAATGAAAAATGAGCAAGTCAGTCAACCAGTTTGCTATTTTTTCTATTCTGGGTATAAATCAAAAAGTAGTATAAAAAGTTATCAAGTTGTCAAGAGAGACTAAGGACCCCAGAATTAAATGGAAAAATAAGTACGCAAGTAGGTGGAAGGAAAGAAAGGAAGAAGGAAGGAAGGAAGATAAAACAACTGATTTAAGTAAGCAGCTAGGTAAATAAGTAAATAGAGGACTGAACTCTAGAATCAGGAAGATGTGAATTCAAAGCCAGCTATAGCTGTGTGATCCCGGGCAAATCACTCAAAGTCTGCCTCAGTTTCTTCATCTGTAAAATGGAAAGAGTAGTGGCACCTACCTCCCAGGATTGTTGTAAGGATAAAATGAGATTATTATCTCATTACTAAAGTTTAAAATTGCACTAAGACTTTTGGGACAACTTGTATTTGTAAAGTGTTATACAAATCCTAGCTATTATAAGTTTAACAAAATGAAACAAATATCCAAGTTACACAGATAAGTTATTCTCTCTACAAGTCTTCCCAGGGCTTATTAAACTACAATTCCTACTCCTACCAAAGAGTACCTTCTCCAGGTAGACCTTAGCTGAAGGCTGCTCTTTTCCTGAAGGTTGGTAGTGTTTGTTCAGGATTCAGTCATGTGCATGATGAATCAGTTTTTATTTTAAGTAGCATTATGCTTCAGAACTGTTCAAAGATACATTGATGTGAACATATACACCCAAAACTGAAAGTGTTCCTCTTTTTAAAAAAAAGATGAAAACAATGAAACCTTCAAATACACTAACTGAAATGTAAATCCTGTGTACTATGTGAGGAAAAAAAGATGACACATAATAAAGTTGAGAAAAGTGTCTGAACCAGATCAAATAAATACAGAAGAAATGAATGTGGGAAGCAATAGGATTTTAAAAGCGCTCAAGGGACTCAAAGGTGTTCCAAAGGGGGAAAGATTACAAAGTAACAAAAGAGATGATAAATTGTTACACTAAGAAGGTGATTAAGAAGGTAGCATTATCCATGGCCTACTTTATTATCTTTGCAATCTTTCCAAGAATGACCTGCCTCTACATGCTTCAATGACAACCACAGTGAAAGTATGAGAAAGGGAACATCAGGCTTTTACAAAAAGAGTAGATGTGTTCAGAGTCACACAATCTGCTAAGAGAAGTGGAGAACATAAGATCCCACTCTGCTGGGTGATGGCTACGTATCTACCTCAAACAGGAAAATAGATGGTCACTCAAGGTGTTCACCAGTATCATGGGGAACATCACAGAAAAACTCAAAGAGAAAATAGATGTCTGCCAATGATGTTGTCTTTTCTTTTCAAATTGCAGAACAGCAAGCAAAATGAAGCTATATCAGTATATAAAATCCACTATTATGCAGAAGAAATTGGCCCATTCATCCAAGCTAATATGTGTAAGTGCACTTGGAACATCCTGCAAAGATTCCTAGACTTTTTAAAAATGTATATTGCTTAAGTGAACATGTAGCTGATCAGATAGCCCAGTCCCTCTGCCTCTCTGCTGCCCTGTCTCTCTCCTTTCTTTGTCTCTGTCTGCCCCTCCCCCTACATATATACATAAATATACATGTATATATGTACATATATATACACATGTATACATACACATATATACATTATAGTGTATATAAATTGGTTGGTTGTTGTCCTTCATCTTTCAAGAGGACCACAATGACATCACCATGATAGAGTGAAATTTCAGTGTGTCCAACTATGGCTGATCAGACCAACATGAGCTCGGAATGGTCGACCATAGGTTGGGCACAGATAGTTCACGTGGATATTGGGGGTTGATATCCCAAATATGCACATCCTGCGTTTACTTTGTGTTGTCTCAATTCTGCTTTGCTCAAAGATCACAGCACCCTTTCTGATGTGGGCATGCCATGCTGAGCAGTCCTGTGCTAGTGTTTCCCATGTTACACAGTCAAATCCAAAGTTCTTAAGAGAGACCTTGAAAGCGTCCTTGTATCATTTCTTCTGGCCATCATGCAAATCACCTGCCCCATGGAAGTTCTCCATAAAACAGTCTTTTTTGGCAAGCATACATTTAGAATTTGAACAATGTGGTCAGCCCATCAGAGTTGTGATCTCTGAAGCATGGTCTGAATACTTGGCAGTTCAGCTCGAGCAAGGACTTCAGCGTCTGGTACCTTTATCCTGCCAGGTGATCCTCAGAATCTTTCTAAGACAGTTCAAATGGAAGCAATTCAGTTTTCTGGCATGGCGCTGGTAGACTGTCCATGTTTCACAAGCAATGTCAGCATAT
The DNA here is from genome assembly GCF_028372415.1 of Notamacropus eugenii. Lineage (NCBI taxonomy): Eukaryota > Metazoa > Chordata > Mammalia > Diprotodontia > Macropodidae > Notamacropus > Notamacropus eugenii. The sequence continues at coordinate 147,694,472 of NC_092878.1, forward strand.
ATACATATATACTATAACATCTTTTGAAAAAGGAAAGCTTTGTTTAACTATTACTGCCCATTGAAGTCTTATAGTTTTAAAGTATGGATTGTTTATGGTTCCCTAAAAAGTGTTTTGTTTTATTGATGTATTATGCTTTTACATTAGAAGCATTTACAGATTGCTTCCACTCCTGAGAGTGTACTTTTAGTAAAAGTAAAAAAAGCAAAACTCATAACGCAGTGACCTTTTCTGAGAGTGCATGAAACATTCCACAGCTAAAGAACTTCTACCTCTTAATGTTTCGTTTTGTTTTTTTAATAAGCAGGAAATCTATTTTCTCTTCTGAAGGAAATCTATTTTCTCTCCTGAAGGCAGCTTGGTAGTACCATGGATAGTGTTGGCCCTAAAGTCAGAAGACTCAAGTTCAAAACTAACCTCAGGCCCTTACTAGGTCTGTAGCCCTGTATCAGTAAGCACCCCAACATACACAGGGGAGCCTGCTATCACAGGTTCTTAGATCTGCATTCATAAAAGGAAAGCAACTTTCAAGGGGTTAACAATCACTCTAATCAAGCACATGTATCATTCCTTTAACAAAGTACATATATCATTCAGTTAGTTCAGGGGAGTCAGCACCCTGAATTTCAAAGAAAATAGAGAGAAATCAAAAGATCAACAGACGTGGTTTCCTCTGCCTAACAGGTAAAACTGTCTGACCATTGTTACCACAGAGGGAAGCACGACATCTGGGTCTTCAAAGCTGGGGATTCCTTAGTGGCTTCCCAGAACTCTTCTGGAACTCAAACCTTCTTACCGAAAACTAAGCCCCAAAGTAAAACCTCAACTAAATTCCTTTTTTAGAGCCAGAGGGTATCGCAACACTTTGACCCAGTGCCTCAACAGAAAAAACAAAAGGTACTTGGGACCCTCCTACAAAACAACTCCCCTAATCAAGCTTCCCACAATGGGCAGGCCGATCAATGGGTAGGGAAGATCTTCTTTAATCACACAATTCAATCAGAGGCACTTTTACTAAAACACAAACAGCAAAAGATCCTAATTTGATTGCCATCACAGACCCTGGGCAAGTCACTTAACCCTGTTTGCCTCAGTTCCTCATCCATAAAATGAGGAAGAGAACGAAATGGCAAACCACTGTGATATCTTTGCCAAGAAAACCCCCAAAGTCATGAAAAGTCAAACATGATTGAACAACAAGAGAAATTCTCTTGCTCCCATACCCATGGGGAGAGGGGAGAGAGAAGGGAAGAGAGAAGGAGAGGGAGAAAGAGGGAAAGAGAGGGAGGGAGAGGGAGAAAAAGAGAGAACACAAATTCCTTGTAAAAAACACAGTGAAGCAAAACCATTTACCTCATTGGTTATATACAAATACACCACACACAAAGGAGTAACTACAACCTTTCAGGTTATGGGGTAATACTTTAGGTGTTTATAGTTCTAAAGCTGTAGTACCTGTGCCCCCACCAGTGTGATTCCCATTAACAATCAGTAAATAGACTAAAATAAGAACAGATGATACAAAAATGTTCCTTTTTTTCCCCCCTGTAATGGCAAGTAAAATAGGATCTTTTGCTGCTTTTGTTTTAGTATAATCAAGAAGTATAATGCTTCTGTTTGAATGTGATTAAGGAGGATCTTTCCCATCCATTGTGGGTCCAAGGAAGATTTGTAGGATGCTCCAGGCCTTTTGTTAATGAGGCACTGGTTCTCAAGGGATGCGATGCCCTCTGGCTCTAAAAAGTGTATAAAGACTCTGAGGTGCAGGTTTTATTTTGGGGCTTACTGACTGGAAGTGTTTGTTTGGTCAAATGATGACTCTAGGAAGCTGAGCCTCCCCCTCCCTGCTTTGAGGACCCAGATGTCCGTGCTTCTCTCTCTGGTAACTATGGTCAGACAGTTGGACTTACTGTTGAATTATGGTCAAACAGAGGAAACCATGTCTGTTGATCTTTAATTTCTCTGTATTCTCTTTGAAGTTCAGGGTGCTGATACTGCTGAAATAGGTGAATGATATATGTGCTTGGCCAAAGGAATGATACACATGCTTGATTCAAGTGATTGTTAACCCCTCCAGAGTTGCCTTTCCTTTTACGATACACCCCCTCCCAGATCTCCCCCAGCAAACACACACCAAAACCTGGGGTACATCATTGCACAAAATACCCAGCATCCTTAGGGAGAAGTGGACTCATACATGGAGTACAACTGTAGTAAAGTGCAAACGTAGGTAATATTCACAATTCCTGGTACTTGAAGTCCTAGAAATCTTTTCTCCCTCCATAAAGTCCTTGAATAGCTCCCTTTGGACGTAGTGTCTTCACCCTTCTTTTCCATCCTGGGGGTTCATGCTCCCAAGCGTTTCTTGGTATCAATCAATCCTTTCCTCTGTCATCAGCCATGGTTGTTCTGGTGGATGCTGGTGGTAGCTTCCCAGGACATTTGGATTTTTAGGAATTTCTGAGATGACCCTTCAACCCTTGGCATGTTCACTGCAGGACACTAGTTTGCCTAAGACCAAGAAAGAGCAAATACAAAAGAAATAAAAGCTTGCTGAAAGCCACATGAGATTGGATGGGAGACAGCAGCTCTTAAGAAATAGTGTGGTATGGAGGAAAAAGCCCTGAACCTGAGTTCAAGCCCAGGAACATGCTGTTACCACTAGCCAGTCCCTTAACCCCTCTAAGCTTCATTTTCTTCCTCTGCAAAATGGGGTGACATTTGCATTATCTTTTTCACAGGATTATTGTGAACAAAGTACTCTGTAAACTTCAAAGCACTGAACGAATATTATTATTTTTGCTATTGTTATGGTGAACATAATTTGTAGAGTACCTGACAAGATGGCATAATGTAAAGAACATTTATTTAGAATCAAAAGACCTAGGTCAAGTCCTGATTCCACCATTTACTGGCTATATGGTCTTGGACAAGTCACCAAACTGTACCTCAGGTAACACCTAAATGACCACAGGATCATTATCAGAACTAGCTGAAATAATGTGTAAAGTACTTTATAAATATTAAACCACTCTATGAGTATAAACTCTATTAACTGTTTCACCTGCTTTGTCTCCCTCTGGGACCCATGCCAACCCAAAGTCACAATAGTAAGGTTTAAGGTTCCAGGGAAGAGAAATTTTTTAAAAGATAGAAGATCCAAAAAAGTCGAAAATAATTCATTCAACTCAATTCAATCTAGGCTGCTGGCAACCCCAAATCTTTCATCTTCCCAGACTCCCTACAGTCAACATAAATCTATAAAACAGGTCACTTCAGACTAATTTCTTCCAGGAAAAATAAAAGATATTTCTCAAAGTCTGATTCAATTTTTTAGGCTCTAACAGGAGCTGAAATTTATTTTTCTTGTTTATACAGCACTTTTGCACCAATTAAAACAGTTTTGGAACAGATTCTGTTGGGAGCATAATAGTTGATCAGGAAGAGCAAAGGTGTTGACAAGGTTTACAGGGTGATGGGGGACCCCACAATACCGACAGCCTGGGTCATGCTTGAATGAATTCGACTCAAGCCTTCTTAAAGCCAAAGAAAACAAAGTTTATTAAAGATTTGCCAAATTGGGTTGCCTCTTAAGAAGCCTAAGCATTGGTGACGCTTGTATTCACAAGCAGGCAAGATAGAATCTCAGCTAGACAGAGTCTGAGCTGGATTGCATCTGAGCGCCTTCATGGAGGCAAGATGGAACTTAAATACAGAAAAGAGTATAGGAGGGATCTGGGGGGTGGTCTGGTAGTCCAGGGTGATGCGAGGAGTGATTTAGGAAAGGTCTTGAGGAAAAGTCCAAAGAGGGAATCCAAGGAGGGTCAAAGGCTGGAAACAGCTGGAGGCTATCACGAGACAAACTAGGGGATGCCTAGGTGGGAAGCAGGTGGGGCAATCCAGAGATCTTGATAGGGGCAGTGTGTGGATGGATACAGATCTTGATGGGAGTGGTCATCAGTCTGGGGAATGGGGTTTTGATGGGATCAGGGGTAGGGGGTGCAACAGAGTCCTGAGTAGAATGATAATGAAAAGAACCTGGGTTTCGTGAGACTGTCGGAACAAATGGGAAGATTAGATTTGAGTAAGAAAGGCCAGATTAAGTGGGAAGATTCAAGGGGAGCTCAAGGAGGCTCCCACAGTCTGAACCCCATCAGTATCACATGGCAACAGGGAAAAACAGTTGAAATTAGATAACATGTAGCCAAAAGACTTTAGGCTTAAACAAACCTGAATGCAATCCTGGGCAGGGAGCCCAGAAGAGGGTCATTATCTTTCTTTGGCTCATTGCCTAGACCCTGGATTAAAAATTTGAGGAAATCTGAATAAAGCTCTTGGGAAATTGGAACAAAGTTTAGTTATATAGGTGGTGTCTTGTTATTTCATTTCAGGTATATCTGACTCTTCATGACTCTATTTAGGGTTTTCTTGGCAAAGATATTGGTGTCTATGTTTTCCTGAATGTAGGTAATAGGGCTCCCAACTCCTACATAGCCATTCATTGTACAATAGGGATAAAGTCCTTTTAGGGTTGCTAAACCAGCATTCCCCATTCACCTTGATCCTGTACCACGTGAAATATTCATTGTAATTATAATTGATAGCTGGCAAAGTCCAGATCTCTTGGCCTTTCACAGCATAACTTTTCTTTCTCTTCCCTTAGAAGTGCAGTTAGGTATAACACACGCTCTCAACTCATTCTGTACTAGTAGGTCAGTTCCCCAAAAGGAAAACTACTATTGACTCGTTTTCCCACTTGCCACTACCACTGTTCTAATGATAAACATGAGTAGTTGTGTTCTTTTTTTTTTAGGCAAATGGATTAAGTGACTTGCCCAGGGTCGCACAGCCAGTGAAGTGTCTGAGGTTGAATTTGAACTTAGGTCCTCCTGATTCCAGGATGCATACTGTATCCACTTCTCCACTTTACTATCTCAGTTGTGGCTTTTAATACTATTGCTTGTGAGCCCTCATCCAGCTTGTTTCAGCTCCCCCATGTCAACCAACCAGCTGATATGAATTAGCTTTTACAAAGGAATTTACTGAGAAGGTAGAGTAATAGAAATGAATTTCTCCCAATCCAGGATTACACTGCCTTCTGCCTCCACAGTCTCCACCACACAGAGTCCATGGAAGGGACAAGTGGGTACAAACTACAAGTACTATGGCAGTGGGATTGGATCCATAGGGAGCACAGGGTACCTTGTAACTTCTGACCCTGGAAGTCCAATTATTTCAAGAAAATGTTCCTATAATGGATTAGTCATGCCCTTACACAGATGGGTTTCATCTTTCAGAATAGGACATCAAAGCTGACTGGTCAATCTAAAGCCAAGGTACATCAAACTGCTCATCTACTATACTGGCCTTTGACTGTCACAGCTACCAGCTCCAGGGGTCTCTGCCACCAACTCTGGCTGCTGAAGAGATTTCTAATTCATTTTCGGACCTTTCAAGGCTCACAAGATTTTAACCTGATCACTTATGGCTACGGTCAAAAAAGAATATAGATATATAGATATACATATACATATTATGTATATATATATATATAAAATTGATAAAAATAAACAGAAATATTCACAGACAAATGTCAGACATTGAAGAGATAAGGCATCTGTTACTCTTCTCTCCACCCAGTGGGACCAAGCAATCCTCCACACAAAAGCCACTGGGTGAGAGCCTTTACTACTGGAACCTTTGATGTGCACATTCAGATCTGACTCCTCAAGATGGGTCCTTCCCACTACTCAGCCAACCAAAACTCTGTCTGTCATTCTACAGTACTAAAACCTGTCACAGAGGACATTTCTCCTTCTCCTTCCCCTCACCCCTCTGAAATATTTTCTGTCCTCAGCAAATCCCTGGGATACTTTTTGAACTCACTATGCATATCCTCAATACAGAAGAGCTCTCTGGAGTCCTGGGGAGGCTTAAGTATTGTTCCTTCCCCACTGATATACGTGAAAAGTTTTGAGCCTCAGTCAACATGGCACAGCTCTTAGACTACCTCACACGCAGAGGCAGATATCACAACTGCCCCTGATAGAGTTCTACAAATTCAGCCAACTTTATCAGAGGTTACAGTTTGCTTAGCACTTCAGTGTCTATCAGAGGACACGACTCGCTTTGCCCTTGCTGCATGGAGGTCTGGAAGTTCAAAGAGAAGGCATGAGAAGAGGGCTGAGCTACTTCGCAGCTCACAAGAATCCATCCACTTGGAGCCTCAAGTCCACCAGTCCCGAAGTTCAACCCTGTAAGGTGCCAGGGTGCCAATCCGGGCGGTGCCCTTCGAACGCCTGCAGCGAAACCCACACCCTGCAATCAGAGCTAATAAGGACTCCCCATGAGTCCCCGTGACAGGACGGTTACCTGCCTTCCTCTAGCTCCCCTAAGCAGAAGGGTAGAAAGCGAATGACGGGTTTGGAAAGGCCACCAGTGGAGTCTGCAGAGATGAGTGGGGATAGGACCGTTTAAGGGTCCAAGGCGGTACAAGGTTTAACTACAGGATCCAGAGTAACAAGAAGGGGTAGTGTAGGTGCGTGGCCAAGGCTGCTATCGACACTGGGGAGAAGCCTGGCGTGCGGGCCAGTCCTCCCTGCCCCAGCTGAGGCGGCTGATTGAGCGGACAGCAGTAAGTAAGCGGACGGAAGGGGGATCGATCCCCGCACCGGCCCTCGCAGCCGGCCAGGGTGACGGCCCCAGCGGCTGGAGACGGCGGAGGGAGCGGAGGGGGGCAGGGCAGGGGTGCGGCCGGGGATCCCCAGCTCGGCTCCTGCTCGCCTCCACTTTACGCAGGAAGCCCCCCGAGGGCAGGCACTAGCTTTCGCCTCTTATTGCTCCCCCGGATCGTCAGAGGGGCCTAATAAATGGTAACTGCCTGAGTTACTGATCGCCAGACACGCAAGCTCGCTCGGGCGCTCCCCGCGGGACCCCTCCATCCTTCCGGACCTCTCCGGACGAGCCGCTCCCAGAGCCCCGGGCGCTCGAGCCTGCGCGAAGGACGAGACGCAAGCGTGCGCCAAGCCCCGCCCCCCCAGCGCGCCCCCGCGTGCCGTGCGCGCGCACCGCCTCCGCTCCGACCCTCAGCCAGGTGGGCGGCGAAGGCGAAGGCGATGGCGACGGGCGGGCATCCGAGCCGGCGTGCTGACGTCAGCGCCGCCGCGGCTGCGCAGACGAGGCGTCGGCGGCCGCGCCCAGGAGCGGGGAGGGTCCCGGGCCGCCGCGTCGCCGCCCCCGCTGCCTCGGGCCGCCGCTCGCTGGGAGCCGGCGCCGGGCCCGTCCGTCCCCCGGCCGAGGGAGGGGCGGCGCAGGCGGCGGCCGCGATGCACCCGAAGCTGCTGAAGAACGCTCACTACATCGAGCTGGGCAGCTACCAGTACTGGCCCGTGCTGGTGCCGCGCGGCATCCGCCTCTACACCTACGAGCAGATCCCCGTGTCCCTCAAGGACAACCCCTACATCACGGACGGCTACCGGGCCTACCTGCCCTCGCGCCTCTGCCTCAAGAGGTGAGCACCCCGCCCCCTCCCCTCTGCGGGCCCTTCTGGGTCGCGCGGGGCGCCCCGCGGCGCCTCCTCGGGGGGCGGGAGTGGGAGGGGCCGAGTCTGGCCACGCCCCCGAGCATGGGGAAGACGTGGGCGGGGGGACCGAGCTCCTCCTCCTGGAGGCGGCCCTCTGCGCCCCGCCCCCTGATCCTGGGAAGGCCAGGAGCGAGCTCCTCCTCCCGGGGGCGGGGTCCGACATGGCCACGCCCCCGAGCATGGGAAGGCGGGGGGCCGAACTCCTCCTCGGGAAGCGGAGGGGAGCGGGCTGACCCGATCCGGCTCCTTGAACGGAGAGAAGACCCTGGGCCAGGGGTGGAGCTCTAACTCCTGGGGGTAAGGAGGGACTGATCCGTTCCCGTCCTGCTTCACCAGGGACTAGGGGCCGACCAGGCCCTCTCCTAGCACCCAGGAAGGGGGTCGTGACTTGAGCCCTGTTCTCAGGCTCTTTCAGGAAGGGCCCCATGGGCCAGGCAGGGAAGAGAATCCCAGTACCCGGGACCAGCCTTTACTGAGCGCTCGCTGTGGTGCTGGAAAGGCAAGTACAGCCCCTGCCCGGGGTATAAACCTAGCCGTGCCCCTGGCAGTTGGTTGTGGTCCTTCGTCTTCCAAGAGGACAGAAATGAGGTCACCGTTGTAAAGTGAAATTTCAGTGTGTCTGACTGGCTGATCAGACCCATCCGAGCACAGGTAGACACAGAAAGTCCCTGTGAATATTTGGGGCGGATACTCCAAATGTGCGCATCCTGCCTTTACTTTGTGCTGTCTCAATTCTGCCTTGCTCAAAGAGCCCAGCACCCTTTCGGATGTGGGCACGCCATGCTGTGCCAGTGTCTCCCATGTGCACAGACAGATCCTGGCAGTACTCCCCCCTTCCTAAGACTGTAGAGGAGTAAAAAAATCAGAGCATTTACATAACGCTGTGAGGTTTGCAAAGCCCCTTCTGCATATGATCTGATTGGAGCCCCTCTCTGACCCTAGATGGAAGGTGCAGCTCTCATTACCATTTTACAGAGGAGGAAGCCCTGGTAGGTGAGTTAGGTAGAACACCCAGGGGCCCACAGCTGATGTCAGCACCCTCTTGGCTCCTTTTATTCGTTTCTCAGTCAGGATTTCGAAGATAGTGGGATCTAATTTCTGGAAACATGGTCCTAAGTTAGTAATGTTCTTCTAGCTTTATTTCCCCTTGTTTGCCCTCTCTGATACTTTTCCGATTCAGTTTCTCTCCAGATCTAGTAGTGTCCCTCTTAAAACAGCCTTTGAGTGAGTGGGGAACTCATCTCCTCCTTTCTTGCAAATGAGAAGTGTTCACCTAACTGTGTGGTTAATACATTCTCTTCCAATGGTTGGGCAAAACATTGGTTTTTTGAGAGTTGGAAGAAATCTTACTAGTCAAATCCCTTTATTTTTACAGACTAGGAAACTGTAACCCCTAGAGACTGAGAGAAGTTGCCAACAGCACAGCTTGTCAGGCTGCACTCTATTCAAGCACAGCCTTGCCAGACTGTAACAACTTGTAACAAGACTTAGACTACTTGAAAGTCTGTCTTTAGCCTAAAAAGCTGAAATTTGTGGCCAACAAGCAGATGGTCCCTGCCCCATTTCATAGAATCATAGTCATCAACCTTGATGAAATCTTAAAGAAAGTTCCTTCAGATGAAACCAAAGAAACAGCTTGTCCAAGGTCTCTTGGGTTTGCTCCTAGAAGGATCAGCGTGGCGGGCTCGACCCCAGATTGCCTGATTTCCAGTCAGGCACACTCTCCATTGTACTATGTTGCATTGGCCATTTACATTTAACCCAATGTCTGAACACCTTTAGAATATTAGAGAGAGGTTACGTAACACTATTGACCACCTCTTTCACTCATTTTTCTTCCTAGGTTTTCTTGGCACTACTTCTTGTCAGACTGAGTGTTCTCAGAGTCCCATACTTGTTCCTGCCTCTCACTGTGGGTTTCGTTTGTAATCCTATACGTTTTAAAACATTCTGAGAAGGGGTCTGTAGCTTTTATCAGGTTGACTAACAAGTCCATGACAGAAAAATGGTGAAGAACTCCCTGATCTAGATGCTCTTCTCCCTACCTTCCTTCCCTCCCCATCTCTCTGTTTCTCCCTCTCTCTTTCCCTTTTTCTGTTCCTCTCTCCCCCTTGCTCTTATTCCATCCTATGTCTTGTATCTCTTCCCTTCCCAACACTCTTAACTTCCACAGCCTTAATCCAGCTCATCATTACCTCCAGTCAGGACTATTCCCGTAACCTCTAAACTATGCCTCCCCTTGGTCTCTCCCCTACTCCATCCTTTACATTGCCAGATTGCTGTTCCTGAAGGACAGGTCTGATCATGTCAGAGTCTGCTCAAGAGAGCTTCCCTCTTGTCTCTAAGATAAGATGCAGACTCTAGTTGACATTTGTCTTTCATAATCTGGCTCCAGTCTATCTTTCTGGACTGTCTGCATAAATAATTCCTTTAATAAAGACATAACCCCTCAGTAAAAAGTGATCCACCAGGCAGTAAGAACAGTCCACAACCCAAGGCAACGAGAGTAAAAGCTGCTAGTGAGGGAGTTACTGGGGGTCTCACAGTTTTCAGTTGCTCTGTTCTGTCCCCTTTCTGCAAAGGGCCCACAGTTGAGTCCGGACCATCCACCTGGGAGCAAAATGAATTCAGACAGCCCACGTCTGTTCCAGAGCTTCTTGACTTAGCACCAGAGGTTGGTGATGTGGAAGTGAGGTAGTAACTAAAGCTTCCCTAGTTCTGCTAGCATCCTGGCCCGCACCACCCATCCCTGTCAGTCTGTCTGTCTGTCAATCTCTCTGTCTCCCCCCTCCTTCTGTCCCTCCATCTTTCTCACCCTTCTCCCCTCCTTTCTTTTCTCCCTTTCTTCTCTCTACCCCTTTCCAGTTCATCTCTTTGACTTTGCACATCTGATGCTTAAAGTGTATTTGCTCCTCACTTGCCCCTTTTGGAAAATCTAGTTCCCTTCAAAGCCCATTGTCACACATGCCCCTGGTCATTTACCATCTCCTGTCCCACCTCCACATCTCTTGATGCCTCTCATTCACTCTGCAAACCTAGATCAAGTTCTTATCACCCCCGATCGACCCCTAACTAGTCTCCTACCATCCTCATTCCATTCAGTTATCTATACAGCTGCCAAATTGGTATTCCTACAGCACAGTGTTTGATCATATCACCCCCTTCTTTCCTTAGGGTGTTAAATATACAATCTGTCTCCAGCTTCTCTTTGCCAGCTAATTATACCTCACACTGTGACCTAACCAAATGGACTGTTACTCTTCCCTGTCTGAGACATCTCATCCATCCCCTTGGCCTCTGCAGAGCTTGTTTCTCCCCCAGACTTGGAATGTTCTCTCCCTCTGCCTCTTGAAATCCGCAGCTTCCCACAAAGCGCCATTTTCTTCAGGCAGTTAGTCTGGATTCTCCCAGGTGTCAGTACGCTACCTGGTAGTGCCCTTAGGATCTTACTTTGTGTTGTATCTCCCCAGTGGAAGGCAGGAACTTGCTCACTTTTGTGCTTGTATCCTCACGCTTTGTCACATAGTGGCTGCTCAGAAGTGCCTGGGGATTTAGTAGTTAATAGGTTGTAGAGGTAGAAGGGACCCAGAAATACTTGCTCCAAGTCACATAAGGAGCATGTTCTGTAGCCTCGATCAGAAGCCAGTTGTCCTGACTCTAATACTCCTGTTCTTAGACTAGGCTGAATTAGAAGACACGGGTTTTAGCCCCAATTCTGCCACTAACTGTAACTCAGGTTAAGTCATTAAACATTTCTAGGATTTCTTTTCTTCATGTGTAAAATAAGTGGTGGGAAGGGGATATGGATCCTTCCAGCTCTGCATTTCTGTGGTTCTGTGTCTTACCCGACCTAAGTTCAGTAAAACTTCTCTGGACAAATGTGGACTAATTTTCTCTAATTTGCAAAGATTTAAGTTAGCAGGCTGGACAGATCTCTCAAATACTTTCCAATTCGTTGATTACTTTTCTCAAGTCAAATGTAATATCTGCATTTGAACATCCTAAACTACTACTTTGTAATTGGGCAGAGTCAATCTAAAAATCAACAGGTTTTAGAGTCAGGTTTAATGGAACCATGGACAGGACCTTGGAGATTGTCTTTGGACTCATTCATTTACAGATGAAGAAACTCAGGTCCCAAAAAGCTAAGACATTTGCCAAAAGTCACACCTAGAGTAAATCAGAGAACTGGCATCTGAACCTGGGTCTTGACTAAATCCAGCATCCTTTCTACTGTGCCGTACTGCTTCTCACCTGGGTGGCTTCATATGCAAGTGGCCCTCACCCTGCAAACATCTTAAGGGTAGATGGTAAATAACCAAAACCTTCCCCATAACATTTGAATGCTAGTAGAGTGCCAGACACTTGGGATCTGAAGTGACTGTCTGTGTGCTTGTTTTGCAGCTTGTTTATCTTATCCAATGAGACGGTGAACATCTGGAGTCATTTGCTGGGCTTCTTCCTCTTCTTCACACTGGGTATATATGACATGACTTCTGTATTACCTTCGGCAAGAGCTTCTAGAGAAGACTTTGTCATTTGTTCCATTTGTCTTTTCTGCTTTCAGGTAAGTAATTTTCTAAGCAGTAGTGAAGGAATTTTGGACAGGCCTGCTTGGTCAGGTGACATTGCATTGCTTTAGCCATTCTGTTTGCTTAAAACAACACAGAAGTAAACAAGTCAAGTTAAATAATTCATGTTTTACTCATTATTAATCTTAGCATCAAAAACTTATTATTTTCTTTTGGACATTTGAGATCCAGGTTGTTTCCAGGATTGAGAAATGGCAGTTGCACAGGCAAAAATTTCCTTCCCCACTTTAAAAAAATGAATCCTCAGAGATTCCTTCACTTAATATCATTGTAAGTATTTAAATGAGGCAAGGACCATTTTTGCTTTTTCTTTGTAACCCCAGAATTTAGTGCAGTGCGTCATATGTAGTCAGCATTTAATTAAAGTTTATCAGTGCTTTATGACTGTAATCAATTTTATCAGGTGGTGGTAAAATGTCTAACAATTAGTATAAACTTGTTTTCCCTCTCATTGCCTTGTGTTAGTTGCTTGTACTATTTCTATTTTTCCTACTTTTCAACATTACATTGTGCTTATCTGACTTCTCCACCTTTGTAATGTTTATTTCTGACTACTGATTAAATTCTGATCTGATTTCAGGTGGTTAATATTTGCTTTAGCTTTCTCTCAATCTATTCCATTTATATGTTCATGCATTTTAAATTTGTTTTGTTTAGTATTTCTATGAATGACCTTCTGTCTAGCTTCATTATTCATTTTTTTATCTTAAAGGATTTTCAGGAAATATTGATGTTTCTAAATTTTAATAATTTGTTGAGGGTATGATAAAAATTATTATAAAAGCAAACAGCATTTGAAACCTAATTTTAAACACAATGTTTTACAAAGAGATAGGACCACCAAGTAATAAGACTGATTTTCACTTGTGATTTATGAAAGCAGCTTTATTACTTATATAGTTATATTTCCAATTCTACAACAGTGAAAAATGACTGTTATATTTGAGAAGGTTAAACTGTATTCTTTGGCTGAAATACAAATAAACATTTGTTTATCTCTAAATGTCATTTGTAGGTTTCCTATCATACCTAAAGTGTTGTCATTCAGTCATTTCAGTCATGTCCAATTCCTTATGACCATATTTATGGTTTTCTTGGCAAAGATACTGGAATGGTTTGCCATTTCCTTCTTCATGTCATTTTACAGATGAGGGAAGTGAAGCAAACAGAGTCAAGTGATTTGCCCAGAGTCACATCGCTAGTTAAGTGTCTGAGGCCAGACTTGAACTCGGGAAGATGAGTCTTCCTGACTCCAGACCTGGTACTACCTCACACCTAAAATATAAATTATATTTATAAAAACTATAGGGCTTCTGTGAAACTCCTACAAGAAGAAAGAAACATACGAATACTCTATTTCCTATGCTAATGACCAACGGCATTAGCTTCGGTAATTTACAATTTTTGTTTTGTTTTTCCCTTTAAGCCAGGTTCATTTTCCTAGTTATGTTTACTTAGTGTCATATCAAAATCAGTATGTAGTCCTTGAATTCTTCCTTAGAGAAGAATTACTAAACTTTGGCTAGACAATAAAAGAAAAAGAAAGAAAAATCAAATGCCTGTTAAGTATGCTAGGTGGTACAATGGATAGAGTGCTGGGCTGGGAATCAGGAAAACTTGAGTTCAGATCAGGCTTCAGATATTTCCTAGCTGTGTAACCCTGGGCAAATATCTTAAGCTCGGTTTGCCCCAGTTTCCTCAACAGTATAGTAGGGTTAATAACAAAACACGCGTATCACAGGGTTGTTGTGAGACTCAAATGAGATATTTGTAAAGTGCTTAGCACAGTGCCTGGCACACAGTAAACACTGTTGTGGTTTAGTCCTATCTGACTCTCTGTGACCCCGTTTGGGGTTTTCTTGGCAAAGATACGGGTGTGGTTTACCATTTCCTTCTCCAGTTCATTTTACAGATGAGGAAACTGAGGCAAACAGGGTGAAGTGACTTCCTCAGGGTCACCCAGCTAGTAAGTGTCAGAGGCTGGATTTGAACTTAGTTATTCCTGGCCCAGTACTCTATTTACTGTATCACCTCACTGCCCCTTATAGTAAACAATATATAAATGTTAATCATCATCATCTTAGGTAGTAAATCTTAGGTTTAAAAAATTGCTGTAATCACTAATAATCTTCATATGGTGAGTTTGCAATCTCAAAAATTTTTTTCTCTTCATCTCACTCAGTTGAATGGATATATTCATTAGAAGTTGTAGTTAACAAAATTTTAAACTGATCCCCCATCCCCATTTTTTTCATTATAAAATTGGCATTTTTTCTAAAAGAAGAAACAGTTTAACCCTAAGGATAATTAAAACAGTGCAAAAATGCAGTAAATGTACTCTGATGCTCCATCTAAAGGAAAAAAAAGGAAATCATTTTTTCATTTCTGATTTAAGTGTGTCATATATATATTCTTTCCCCACCTTCCCTCTTAAAATTGAAAATGAAAGTCCACAGACTTTGTAAACCATATTAGCTCCCCTTGTAGCTGATGGTAGTTGTGTGGAAAGTCAGCGTTTAATGCTGGTCTAAATGGGCCATTACTTCCTCTCAAATCCAGACTGCCACTGATTTCCCCATAGCCTTTCATATTTCTCTATACATTGTGTATCTTGAAAGAAAATAGGAAGCTGATCAAGTAGAAGCCTCAGTGATCATATCATTTGCTTTACTATATTGCTAAGCATGTTCTGGTTGGGGAGAAAGCACTTGAGGATGTGAAATGGCCAGAATGGGAAGGCAGAATCTATCCTTCCCTCTTTGACCACAACATACATTTTTTGAGACCTGCAAAACCAAGAAACACACAAAACATACCTACCTTTCCTGGGCATCAATCTCAAGGAAAAAATAGTTTCTGAATATTTACAGTTTCTTCAGAATACATATTATTTCCTTTAGATTTATCAGGAAGTTATTCTTCCTGGAAGTTGAATCTCTAGATATTTAGTATTGTTTTTATCATGCTTAATGCCAAATTTTTCTCCTCCTTTTACAGTCTAAGTCCAATTTTATGATCAGAATCAATGAGGAAGCAGATGTTTCCATCTGTCCTACAGAACGAGATATAATAATCCTTATTATGTCAAGATATAATATCAAATATTGATATTATTGGAAAATTAAATAATATATATTTTACATGTATTAATTTTGATATTCTCTGTGTGAAGAAGTCAGACGGCATAACAACCATCGTATGATTTAATGGATGCCATAGAATCATGGATTTGGACGGGATGAGATCAACTCAGAAACTCAACCCTACTTAGATAAACTCGCACACCTAGACAGCAGCAAAGCTGGCACTAGAACTCAGGTGTCTTCATACCCAGAGTTCAGCTCTTCCTACTGCTCTTTCCCCATTGTGTCGATTGTTGAGCCTACTAACCTGATCGGACACATTGTTTTGTCAGTTGGAGGTCATGAACCAACATAGCTTAAATCATGCTGGTTTATCCCGGAAGCAAAAAAAGCCATTTAGCATGTGATTTTATAATTAAACTCTTGGTTAATTGATAAAAGGTGTGAGAGTTTGATATTCATTTTTAGATAATACAGGATGTTACTTAATGGCATTTTTAGATTGATAAATTTTGTTAATTTCAGGAATTGGATTCAGTATTCATTGCCTTGTTTTTGGTTTTAAATTTGTCTTTTGGGGGTAAGGTGGTGATAGAAGGGAAGGCAGATTGGAGGAAAGGGTAATCAGAATGCACACTGTTTTGGGGTGAGGGAAGGGGGAAGATGGGCAGAAATTTGAAAATCAAAATTTTGCGGGAGGGAATACTGAAGACTGAAAATGAATAAATTAAAAAAATTTGTCTTTCAGATATTACTTAAGCTTTGTCTTATTTGTGCTTTTTGTAGGTCTGTATGCTTTGTTCTGTAGGCTATCATCTTTTCTCTTGTCATCGTTCAGAAAAAACCTGTCGACGATGGATGGCATTAGATTATGCAGGAATCTCTGTTGGCATCCTGGGTTGTTATGTGTCAGGAGTATTTTATGCATTTTATTGTAATAATGTAAGTAACTGAAACATATTTCTTATTGGCCTTTCAATCTTTCATATTGGTGTTTTAGTTCCCAGGACTAAAGCTTGTGTTATTTATGAGTAGTGCATAATTCACTGGTGGGGAATATAGAATGTTTTATGGGGAAGTAGAATGTTTATTTATAAAAGTGATTTTTGAGGTGGGAATTGAGTTCTAGAATCTTAGTCATCTTTTTACCAATTTTACTATTCTTTCAGTAAGGAAAAATTGTGTGCCATAACATGCAGACATTGAGTTACTGTGGAGTAATCAGTGATCTGTCTGTGCTGTTGGGCAATGTATCTTCAGTACTTTCACCCCCATTTTTGAAGATCCTGCCATGTGCCAGGTACTGGTGATGGTACAGAGACAAAAGTGGAAAATCCCTACTCTTGAGTTCTGTTGGGGGAAAATAGCAGGTACCTAGCAAATGAAATACAACAGATATATGAAACATACCAAGTAGGCTTTGCTGTTAATGAGTGCTTAATCTTCACGTGAGTGTTGTCACATTATTTAGTTATTCCATATGCATGCAGACAGCTCTGAAAACTTCATCCTTAAGTCAAAAGGTTCCTCTTCTCTCCAGTCCCCTATCATTGCCTCAGACAGCTCTTCTCTGAAATCTTGCCACTACACAAAATGAGGCTCATTGTCTTCTGTTTTTCACTCCTTTGGGGACCACAGCATTACTCTCAATTGCATAACTACAACTGAAAGCAAAAGGGGCCAGGCCTCAGCACATTTGAAGGAAGATTGGACTTGTCTTCAATGATCTGGCTTCCTCTTTCTTCACACTTTTTTTTTTTCTACTTTTTGGTTCATCTTCAAATCTGCATCTACAAAGATTTTTTTTTAATCCCTTCTGTTATCTATCTTATTAGCTACCCCTCCTTCAAAAAGTAAAGTAAACCTGTATAGGTCAGTAAGACAAGAAGAAGACAAATTTAGTCTTTGGCATAAGGTTCATGATACCAGAGTATTGGTGAAAAAGAAGAAAACTCTAGAGCATTATTATGGGCTTAGAAAGCAAGGAATCTCATTGTCCTGGAAACACACAAACATGCTCATAAAAAGAGCCAGAAATAAAGATTTTTCTTTCCTTGAGTCTATTTCATGTGTTCCTTTAGAGAATGGGATAATTTTTGTGTGTGTACATAGAGATTGATTTTACTGAAACTGATATTAAACCATGCCTGAACTTGCTGTATCATTGATTTGTTTCTAACTTAATTCTAGAACTTTACATTTATCATATTTATCTGAGAGGCATTCCAGTGCCTATGGGAATCTTTTTGAATCTCTGTTCTCTTATCTAATTCCTTTTAGCTGAATATTATCCACAGATTTAATAAACATGCCTTTTGCATCTTTATCCAGATCATTGATAAAAGTGGTGAATAAGACAGTCATGACTTAGCCAGGTTGCGCAAGACTTCAATACATTTTCTTTGTTGTGTTCTTCTAAAGAGATGAATTATTTCTTGCCTACCTACGGACAACAGATCTTTTTTCCTTAATAAAACTTCCAAGCTCTTGTGATAATTGTCATTTTAGACTAGATCTTGAGCTGGGGATAAGGCACTGCCAAGGAGGCCTCCTCTCACACACTTATAGGATACTGTTAGTCTCTTTGCTCTTTGTGGTCTAGGTAGTTTTCTCTGTTTTCCCTGCCTCATCCTCTTCCCCCTCCTGTGGTTACCAAGAATAAACCTGCATCTGAAAACACAGCATCCTGTGAATTTCCAGAGAGCATGGAATTAGAGCAGGATGTTCCAGAGTGGCTGAATAGAGAAATCAGAAGTTTGAGAGGAGAATTTAACAAAAACAGATGACCTGCACAACAAAGGGAATTGGCAGAATAGAAAACTCTTAATAGCACGACTCACCAAAGACATGAACGAGAGCAGCAGACTAGAAACACCACTTTTCCAGAGAAGCTAAAAACCAAACTATTAAAAGAACCCATCATCTCTGTATCAGCAAAACATATCGATATGAGGGTAAGAAGCAGTGAGAAAAACTAAAAACTACAGGCTTCCCAGAAGAACATGACAGATCAAAAAATTCTGCACACCGTAATACAAGGAAACTACCCAGGACTTCCAAACACAGAAAACAAAGCAGCAATGGAAAGAATCCACAGATTGCTACCAGGGAAGTAATTGTGTACTTCACTCTCTTAAGATACAGTGGTTAAATTTTATAGTTCCATTGAAAAACATTAAATTCTGCAAGAAACTAGGAGAAACACTCAAATATTAAGGAAGATAAAGTAACACAAGACTATTTTGTACCTACCAGAAATGAGAGAAAGGAATGGAATAAATAACATATTCCAAAAATCAAAGCTACTTAAGATGGTCAAAATGATACAGTCCACAAACCTGAGCCTAATCATCAGTGGGAGAAGGTGAATGTTCTCTAAAAGAGGATCCATCATTTGAAGCATCCTTGCAAAGAAAATGAAGGAAGAATGGTTAGACCTGACCACATATGTGCAGAAGAAATCTGTATCAAACAGTCTTGAGTGCAGTTCAAACCAGATTAAAATGTAATTTTAAAATAAATAAATAATTTTTAAAAAATTATTTTAAAAAAATAAATAAAAGTACAATAAAACACAATGTTAATTTGTAGTTTTCTAAGTCATTATGTGGCCCACAAGGCTCCCTATTTAGGATTTAGTGACCCCTATTTCTATTTGAGTTTAACATCACTTTAGGTAAGAAAGACATGATGTCTCAAAGAAAGGAAATGTACCCAACAATGAAAAAGATCTCATAGTAGTAACAAAGAAAAAGGGTAATTGAAAAATATCCATAGTAACCTACATACTTGATTTTCATCTCTAATATGGTTTGTTATGTGCATATATAAGAAATGTATGACTTTGGCATACCTTTCTAAGAATTAAAAGCTAATGAGGAACAGCTTTTAATATGAAAAAAAGGGAACTGAATAAATAACTTGGATTTATAATTCAGAAGCTCCAATTTCCTTGTGATTAACGAAAATGCATTTATTTTTCCTTCCTCTTGTAGTACTGGCGTCAGGTCTATCTAATTATGGTGCTTGCTATGATCCTCACCGTCTTCTTTGCTCAGATTCATCCCAGTTACCTCACTCAACAGTGGCACAGGCTTCGCTCCATTATCTTTTGTTCAGTGTCTGGGTATGGAGTGATACCTACTATTCACTGGGTCTGGCTCAATGGAGGTGTTGGTGCGCCTATTGTACAGGTATGTTTCTTGTGGTCAAAGCATTTTTCATTCTGTTCTCCTGCTGTCATCTGTTTGGGCAGGTATTTCATCTAGTAATAGAAAACCAGGAAGGATCCTGTCATCATCTTACTGTGCATTTACAAGTGCTGATCAGCACTGTCACTTTGTGAATTTCATTGGTTGGGATGAGGACTGACTGTAATTATGAATAAGAGATGATCATTTGGGGAGCAGGAGAAAGGAAAGCCAAATGGAAACAGCCATTTTTGTTATTTATTATAAGCTCTTTTTCTGTATTTTGGGAAGGCAGGATAACAAAGTTAAACTTACTGGCTGATAGATTTTTGAGAGAGAGAGCAGGATGTGGACAAGAGGCACGTAGGACGGGCTGTGATTTGCATGGTTGAGAGTTTCCTGATCGACGTCACGAATCCATTTGGTTGTTAGGCTTCTTTTTATCCTGAAAACCATCTTCCATAAAAATGGTTACTGAGGATTCTGACAAAAGGCCTTTTTATTTCCCATCATTTTTTGTCACATTTTGCTAATCCTACAGAAAGAGGATGAGAATATACACAACTATAAATCAGCTTCTTAATATTCTTACTTTGGGTCTATACAAATTTAACTTCAGAAATAGTTAAACTGAATTGCAGTGTCTAGCAATGACACTAAACATCTGTTAGAATCATTTAGCAAGCGTGGGGGCAAATCTCAGCAAGCATGCATTGAGCATTTGCTGTGTGCCTGACATTAGGCTAGAGGGGCTGGGACAGACAAAAACAAAAATTCCTGCTCACAAGGTGCTTCCATACTGTTGGAGATCTGAACATTCCATTCACTTTTCCACCCAGAACTGCAGAGAGAACTGTCAAGCTCATCCCCACTTAAACTTTGAAAGGGAGACAAGACCACCAAAGCAGTATTCCCGAGACTGATAAAGTTAGGACAGAGATAATTACAACTAACAAGTAGTTTTACTGTGGACTTCAGAATGGAGAAAAATTATTCTGTATGCTACACTAATGCCACAAAGTATATTCAGTAGTACAGGACTTCAGTTTTTTTATCATGGCTAAATGTATATTTGATTACAATATAAAATATAATGTGTCATTAGACTGTAACTGCAATAAATGAATCTCCAAATGAAATAGAAGGTACTAGTTTAGAACACACATTCTTTATAACAACCCTGAAAAGTAGACAATACAGATATTTTTATCCTTTCTTTACAGATATAGACTGTGTGTGTGTGTGTGTGTGTGTGTGTGTGTGTGTGTGTATGACCCTTGAGAGATTGAGAGAGTAGTAATCAAAATTAGTCCAGTGTGGTTATTACATAAAACAGTGTGAGAAAGAAACTGTAATTGCTGTTGTACAACAGGTATAAGGTAGGAAAATCTATGCCCGACAGAAAACTAAGGAGATAGAAGTTTTATGGAAGCAGAGAAAAAAATGCGCAGTAAAAATTGTGAAACCAGATGACAGGGAAGATAACAGGTGTGACAGAAGGCATTCCCATGGTAGATAGGAGAAAACGGAATAGACTCAAGTACAGTATCCATTTGGATGTCAAGTAGACTTTGCTTCTCCCAATCAGTAACTTATGGAATGGGAAACAACTGTAATACATAAGAAGGGATGAACTTAGTGCTTGGGATCCTAGAGTGAGAGCTGTGGGGACCTCAGAGACCACTGTGCCCAACCCCTTCTCTTTACAGGTGAGGCAACTTCAGGACTGTAACTTGCCCAATACCATGTAGGTAGTGACCAGGAGAGGCGAGATTTAAACCAGGGCCTCTTAACTCCAGAGCCAGAACTCTCTCTGTTACCAATCACATTGCCTCAACTCCAAGCAGATGAAAAAGGATTATCATCTGTCAAGAAAGAACCAGATGAACAAAGAAGCAGTTGTTAAGCATGTAACTTGTGCCATATATGTTCTGTTAAGGGGATACAAATACAGACACACTGTCTTCAAGAAGCTTAAATTCTGATGTGAGAGACTTGTGGTGTGGTAGCCAGAGAATATTTTGGTTTAGAAAGTTACAGGAATGGTGAAGAGATTGATGTCCCCTTTCCAGTGACAGTGGCGTCATTGATTCGATTGTGGTGCCGCAAGGGTGGGAAGGGGACAAGCACATTGGCAAGGGGATGAGGTGATGCGTTACTGGCATCGCTAGCCTGATGTAGTGAGCTATGTTTGAAGCTCAGGGGTGGCAGGGCAGTGCAAGTTGTAGAGCTGAAACATTAAGCCCTCCAGGAATTATGATTGATCATTGTGTTATAGTTCTAAAGTCTTTCACAGTTGTCCTTTAGTGTTAGAATTGCAGCTTGTTCTCCTGTTTCTGCTCACTTTATTTTGCATCACTTCATACAAATCTCCCCAATTTTCTCAGAATCATTTCTTATCATTCCTTATCACTTTCTATAGTGCTGTAATATATTCATATATGATAATTTATTCAACTATTTTCTATTATTGGTTACACACCTTGTTTTTAGTTCTTTGCTATGAATATTCTTCCAAACCAGCGCCTTCCACTTCTGAATCTCTCATTTGGAATTTTTTCATTATCTCAAGTCAAAATCTGCCCCTCTAACATTTTCTACCCACAATTTCTAATCTGGAGCCAAGCAGAATAAATTGTATCTCTCTGCCCTGTGATAACTCCAAATTCCTAAACCCAGGTTAAGCACCCCCTCCGTGTCCCTTCAGCTGAATCAACAGCATATGATTTTGAGGCCCTCCGCTGTCCTGTCCGTGTTTTTTTCATATACTTTCCAGCTTATTGATATCCTTTTATAAAAGGTTACCAGAACATTCTGCTGTTTGTTCTGTGCATATTCGCCTTTTTCTCACAAATGACAACTTTATGCCACTCTTTATGACAAAGAGTGTTAATCAAGTTATATCCTTTTTTATCTTGTATCCTGACCATGGCAGGGTACTGTGGGCCTGTCCCCTCCCCAGTTAGTCTTGGACACTGTTTACAATTTGCTTATGGTTCTGCCCAGGATGGGGTTTTTAGCTGCCAGCCCACCAAAATGACTCGTATTAGCTTGTATTCTGCTTAAACACATTTTTGAGATGAAATGTGATATACAAATGATATAGAAAAGAAGGTACCACATGAGTAACTGGTTCTAAACTAATAAGATGAAATATAACTGCAATAAACAAATGTAAAAGTTGGTATATACTTAATGTTGGGGGGGGGTGGAAATAATCAAATACCCTTGTTCTGCTGTAAATTGGACTTGATTTAGAAATTGATATAAAAAAGATGCAAATCTTTTTCACTTGACCATTAACTTAATCAGTAGTGTGGTACAGTTGCCCCAAAATAATTAAAAACCCATACACCCTCTCCCTAAATGAATATATCCTTAAGCTACGTTAACAGACCATTAATCAAGGGAGTTCTGTGTTGAATTCTGATTTAGACTGTACTGGAGTATTGTATGGGCACTAGAGATTTAGAAGGACTTTGAGATATTAGAGCAAATGTGGAGCATGACTGGGATGAGGGGAGCTGTTTAGGGGAGCTGGTCTCCAGGAGGGTCATTAGAGGTCAGATGATGGAATAGGCCTCAGAAGTGATCAACTTCCCATCTTTCATGGATATTGTAGCAGTTGCTCCATTTGGCTCAGCCCTTCTAATTTGGGATTCTAGATCCAAGCCCTAAGTCATTTGGTACTTTCTTTCCCTTCCTGGTATGGAAATTGAGTTCACTCTTGGCATCCTTTTTCTTGGAGCTGAGCTGGTCCCAGGATTGACATCCTGCCTCTTAGGGCACAGTCTGTTTCCCCCCATGTGGAGCATTGCAGTGCTTCATGCTTCAGAGGAGAATCACTGCCCTAATGGAAGCCTGAATTTGGTTACCATGGCTTATGTGCTTTCATTTGCAGGAGTTTGCACCCCGTGTGATTGTGATGTATATGATTGCTCTTGTGGCTTTCCTCTTCTACATTTCCAAAGTTCCAGAAAGATACTTTCCAGGTATGTAGCTGTGTGAGAGTATGGTTAACTGCCTCATTTGAAAAACCTATTTAAGAATTATCTGTTTATCAGAGCATGAGAACAAATTCTCCCTGTACTCAAAAGAGATCACTTTCGTTGCATATTGAACGCCTTACCTTTTATAGGGTCAAACAAGAAGCCAGGACTAAAAACTTTTCCTTTCTCAAATTTGCCACATTATCTCCCTTCCAGAACTCTTGAGACTTAGGAGGTAGGTTTGTTAAAGTGGTTGAGACTGGTGGTCTGTCCTTGCAAAGCCAGAGGTAAAATGTAATGTCCATACCAGCACCTTGGATTTGTAATTATATTTTCTCTCCTGTTTCTCCTCCTAGGACAGCTAAACTACCTCGGGTCCAGCCACCAAATATGGCACATTCTTGCAGTGGTCATGTTGTATTGGTGGCATCAGTCAACAGTGACTGTCATGCAGTACAGACACAGCAAGCCTTGTCCTGACTATATTCCACATTTGTGAATGCAGGTATGGCAACCTGGTATAGTCAAATGTCAAGCAATATCAGATGGTGGAAACTGTATATTCTTTACTTCTAATGTTCTGTTTTTCTTTTGTTATCTTAAGATGTGTATCATGATTAATAATTTATGAAAGTTTTAAAAAAATACTCAGGGGGATTTATAGTTGTCCAATAACTCATTTGTTGGGCTTCACAACTTGTTTAATTGTGCTGTATGTATTCATCTTCTCACGTATGCCAACTTAGCACAGAGTGTTAAACCAATCTATATACTGTTGAAAATAAGGTTATTTTATTTACCAGCTGTATTTCTCCAGGAAGCATTCAACATTACTGGAGGATGGCATCTGTGATAACAGAATTATTCTTGCAGTCACCCCATTGTTTATAAATGAAGATAAAAAATCAAGTTTAAGTGCCTGATCAAGGCAAGAATAGCCTGAGTTTAACAAGTTAAGTAGTGGACTTGAATAATCATTTTAATTTGACTTAGGTTTGCAACAAGGTCCTTTTATTTTTTTAACTTTGAAAATACTGATTATCAAATGGTGTGTTGTATAGGTTTTCAGAAGAACACCAACCCTTTAAGATTTTAGGGTTTGTCAAAATAACCTTTTTTGTTACCTCCTATGAATTTTAGCCCCTAAAACTTGATTTTAGACAAGGTTGGAATATATATATATATATATGGACATTGATTAACTATGTGGTCATTCTCATTGGAAATTGACATGATTTAGCAATGAGACTGTGTTCTTATTATCAGATCAGCCACAATAGCTAATTTCATCTGTCTGTACAAATCTTGAACATTAATGCAAAGAAAGGGCTCCACAATTCCCCAGAGATGGAGTGATAGTAAGCATTCACACGTGTAACCCTTTCCCAGAAATTGAGGATCTAAATTCTTGAGGAAAGATCCCAGCTTCATAGGAGTATTGCCAAGGCTTCATTTCATCCATTAGCTTTGGAGGAAAAGCAGTGATTCTCAACTTTCTTGGTCTCAGGACCCCAAAGAGTCTTTGTAGGTTATATCTATGGATACTTATATTAAAAATTCAAACTTCTTAGTATTATTATAAAAATAGTTTTGATCTCTTGAATCCCCTAAAAGGGTTTCCAGGAACTCCAACCACACTTTGAGAACCACTGAAGTACAGTAATGCAATTACCCAGTTTGATTGGTTATGGTTCTTCATATTCGAATCCCTTCATGTTAGCATTGTGATTATACTAGTACTGTCATAGAAATAGCCAATATTTGGAGTCTTGGAATTCAAAACTGGAAATATTTCCATTTATGTATGTACTTAGACACGCAATCTTAGTGTTCTGTCAAGCAACGAAAATCTTTGGATTCTCTTGTTGTAACATGTGAGACTTAAGAATAAGAGGGCTATGGTGTTTAAACAGTATGCTTCAAAAGATAAATAAAAATGTGTTATTCGAAGTTGAACAAACTTTTAAAAAGTAAACTATAGTTTATGAATTAATAGAATATTTGAAGAAAATTAGAATTGCTCAGCTTTCCTAAGGAATGCTGAATAACACATTCAGATTATACATCTGGTATGACCTTTTGAATGCTAATTTTGCCTTCATTTATCCATCTAGAAAATGGAAATGTTAACTTTTCCCCCCACCTTTTGAGATAACCAAGTGCAATATTTAGGTAAAGTTTCCTTTTTTTTTTTTTAAAGGAACAGTACTTCACATTTTCTGGTGGCACTCCCACTTTGAAAATAGCTAGACAGTAGTTATAATCCCATGCCTTTAGAAGTCTCCTCAAAATACTGGCCGTGTCTTCTCTCAAGCATCTTTTATGGGCTTACCGTAACATTTCTGACTTCAAACAATCGGAGATTTTGCCTTCTTGGGCAAAGAAAAGAACATCTGTGCTATGCCACGGTAGTTACAGGTATCTTTAGAGTTCATGTGGGTCTGTAACCTAATTACTGTCTTGTCTTCTCAGTGTAGACAGGTTAAGTTCTTTGCAACATTATTTGGCTTGATACTTATACGATGCCATGAGTAAGATTTTATAAAATGGACTATACTAGTCTCGGAGAGAATTATGTAAGAAACATCTCAACCCTTAAAGCCTTTATTCTTGTAAATTTTGTACTCCTTGTAAATCTTAATGTGGTATATTTATCTGTTGAGTTATTAACGAATGTAGGTTGCAAACAACTCTAAACACTTCAGTTTGTCAATACTGATTGACCACTACGTGTGTGAACTCCACACTGGTATTTTTGGAAGTCTTATTAGTTAACATTAAAAATGACTACTTACAACTTGCTTCCCAGTTTTGAGCCTGTTAAAATGCACATCTGTCCATTTTATTTTACAAACTTGTCAGTAAAGCAAGTTTAAAAGCGCATTAATATTCCAGTTACTAATAAAACGAGTTCCGCCAGGATCAGAAGCTGCTTTAAAACTGTAGGCTAAAAGCAATTTTTTTTTAAGTTTGGAGCCATTTTGAATACTGTATAGTAATTTATGGGTTCATTGTCAACTAGCTTTAGTAACACAAGTATCTCTATAAAGTCAAGCCATTAGCAACAAGTAGCAAAGATATCATCGTCACTGTGTTTATACTGAGTGCAAACGTACAGTGGGCTGCATGGAAAAATACGTATTTTGTAAATAAACTGGATTTATTAAAACATATTTATAAGTGTCTTTGTTAAAATTGTGTTTAAATGTAAATTTTTAAAATTTGAGTCATTAGGAGCCATAGTTTAATTCCCACACTCAAAGCATGAGCCCATTCTACACATCTTTAGTAAGTCATGTAATACAGCTACACTGGCACTCAATACATCCAAGGAGGAGGAAACACCTTTCCTACTGAGGTTTGGCCTCAGCTGTCACTGAGAAGAAATCTCCCTCAGATGTTAAACTAAAACCTGGCTTCCTGTCAGTCTTTCCGCCCTGTACCGATTGGTTCTGTCCTGCCTCACCACTGTGACCTCCCTCTTTAGAATGGGCTCTGACCACGGCATTGCAGCTGCCTTCCTTTCCCTCCATTTCTGTGGCCCCACAGACCACAGCTTTTCACCTGCCACATAACACCGCGGCATCATCACTGGATCTATGGGCCACCAGAACTTCTCATTTCTTCATTGTCCTTAACTTTTGTAGTTTGTTTTTTAACTCCAATATGGGACTTACTACTTATTCCTATTAAATTTCATCTTATTAGCCTAGGAGTCAGTGTGATATTGTAAGAGAGAACTGGTCCTGCAGCCAGATAAATGTGGGGGTCAAGTCTGGCCTCTGACCAGCTGTGAAAGCAGGGCAAGGCTCTTAAGATTTTAAGTTGTACAAGGACTTTCCTTATCTGTGTTGCCTATACCAGCTTAATCACAGGTACAGTCCCCATCTTAGTAAATTTTATCATGCTAGCCTGTCAGGCTTTTTAAAAAGTAAGATTCTCTCATTTAAGATATTCCATCCCTGTAACTTTGTATCATCCCCAATTCTAACAGACCTTCTGAGTCAGTGCACTGTTCTCAAACTTTTGGTCTCAGGCACCCCTTTCATTCTCTTAAAAACTGAGGCCCTCAAAATTTGAGCTTTTGTTTATGTGGGCTGTACTGACTGATATTTACCATGTTAGAAATCACAACATCTTAGTTTCATTCTGAAAATAATTTTGACCTCACAGATCCCTTAAAAGAATCTCAGAGACCCCCAAGGGTCCTGGACCATACTATGAGAGTCGCTGTGCTAAGTCACTGACAAAAAATGTCCAAAAGAAATAGGCTAATAACAAAACCGTCATATCCCCTAATCAGTCTATTAACCAGGTATGAACCTACCTTACTATACTATTATCCAGTCTATAAGGAGGCCAGAAGAAATTTTATCTGTCTTGCTAAAATTCAATGCCCACAGCACTCCTCTTACCCACCAACCTGGTCAGTAACCTTGCCTAAACTTTACTATTTATTACTTGAGTAACATGGAGGTCTAATTAAATCTAAGATCTATTACAAGAAAAAATAATTGCTTCTACCCCAAGACCCTCATTCTGAACAAATATGCCCTTTGTGATTAACCAATATGAAAATCACCTGTTTTGAATATAAAATTTCAAGATTTAACACACAACCAGCACACCAAACTAGCTGATACCTTACCTTTTACATAAATAAAATTCTGGCACGGTCAACAGGTCTTGGTTAAATTCTGGTCAATTGTTCTATGACATGGTTTACCAGTTTTCAGGGAAAGTGAAAACAGCATGAAAAGCTAAAAATATACAGAATATTGTTTAAATGTTCATTCAGAAGTCACTTCAAGAACCTATGCTTCATCACCTTTATGAACGTTCATTATAACAATACTAGCAAAGCACAGAAGAATGTCCTGGAACTGTCAGAAAATCCAACTTTGTCATTTTAATTCCTCAAATTTTACATTTACAGTAAAACACTAGTCATTGGCTGTTTGTATAGAATACAGAATCCAACTGAAATTTATTGCATTAAAAGGAAATAGAATATTAGTCAACAAGTATGATAAATACAATTAAAAATAAATTTTTAAAATTCCAAATAAAATGAAAGACATGTTGGCAAGCAATTAAGACAGTATGTAGTAAATTTTTTTGTTCTATTTAGTGCTTAGAGAAAACTAACTGATCATGAGGCTTTAGTTATTTCCCTGTTGTATCTGATAACTGAAGCCACTTTGGAATGTGTATTTTGTAATGATCACAGTAGTGTAAAGACAGAAATACCGTAAAGATGGTGGACTGTCGAGCCTTACTGTCTGCCCTGTGATTGCTCCTGAACTGCACCTGCCTCTAGGCCCCCTGTACCCATGGACCACTGGGCCTTTCTGCCTTGCAGCTAAAACCTCCTGAATGTGCTGCATCTTGTCTAATTAAAACATGAGCTCCTGAGAGCATGGATCAGCTTGCTTTCCTAGTGCTTAGTATAGCGTATCAATTTTGTGTAGAAGTCAAAATTGTTTAGTGGTACACAAAAAAATCAGGAATTTCAAGTTTAACAATGAAAAAGGACATGAAATCAAAAAAAGTGCACTTCAAGCAGTTGGCCAGCAATTTTAAAATAGCTTTTAAACAGTTTACTATTTGATTTCAATCACAGAAACAACTTAGTAACATAAACACATTTATTTTTTTCTTCCATAGTAGCACTATTTAAAACAAAACCAAAAAAATACCTAACGTTACCCTTTGCATTTTGCATCCTGCTTTTTAATTTCGTGGCTTTTGTTCACTCACTAGGAACTGATTCTCTCCTAGTCATGAAAATGATTGTTGTTGCAATGACATTTTTTTAAAAATTCACATTAACTCTACAGTAGTAAAATGTGATAGGTGCATGCATGTGTGTATATATTTATAAATAAAACAAGTATAAAAAATTTCAGATAAACAATATCAGTTATGCTGTTCTCACAGTAAACGTCATCTCATTCTCGCAGTAGATGTGTCATCTCACTATCTGGATCCAATGAAGAGTGAAAAAAGTATTTCCAATAAGGGTAGTTACACACAGACACACACACACAGACACAGACATAGACACAGACACTCACACACACACACACACACACACACACACACACACACACACACACAAGCTGAGGAGATGGGGGAAGGAGGAGGAGAGGAGGAAAGCTGCAATATTTCTGTACTGATGTCGTTTTTCCCTAATGAACAATAATGCTACTCAATAAAATTTTTGATCATTCCCAACATCTACCTTCTTTTCCTTACCTGAATGCACAACCAACAACTGAGCAAATACAATCTCTTTCACCATATCGAGTTACTTCAATAAAACAATTTTAGCATGAAAGTAGTTTTGGGAGCACGGTCAAGATCTGTTAGGAGACCTCTCATTGAGGAAACTCCTAGCAATGCAGGTCATCCACTGTTCTGCAAGATACACTCTTATCTTGCCTGAAGGCACTGCCAAGTTCAGGTCCTTGTCTATACACTGCCATAAGCCAATGTGACAGGCAGAACCTGAATCCAGTTCTTCACTCCAAGACAGGCTTTCTATCCACTATGCTGGGCTGCTTTTATGATGAATGTGACAGAAACATTAAAACAGTCAACTAGGTAAATGGATCAGCTTTTTTAAAATAACAATTAACAAGCAACTTATATTAAAGCTATTAACTTTGACCAGTGAATTGTCAGTTTCATTTTGTATCCCTCAATATTGCTAAAATGCACTCGAATTTGGAGTTGACTATTTTCTTAATCATTAAAGGACAAAGAAGAGAAAGACTAAGAAAAAATAAATTTTCTCAAGTTTCTTGCTATAACCAAGATTGGACTAACTCAAGAACCTGTGATTTCATCAGTGTGGGAACTTCCTCCTTGAATTGATAGGGAATTGCCAACTACCTTCTACGTTACTGGTGGAGTTGTGCATACTGGGATAATCTGCCCTTAGGCCCTTTTCTGAGGGACATATAACAAGAATATGAAGAGACAAAACAGTGATCCATCTGTCCTTGGAAAATGGTGAATGGCTCAACCTCCAGTGACTCCTTCAAAAGGAGAAAGCCCTTGCTTGGGTCACTCTACATTGAATAAGTAAAAAGCTGAACAGTGCTGTCTACAAGACCTTTCAATGTAGTTATCACTTATCTCACATGGCAAGCCTCCATGACAGTGTTTCCATAGTGAAAGGCAAGTAAACGGGGCCTAAAAATTCAAGATGATTACAGGATGTCTTCTCTCTATGTAATCCACTTAGAATTACTAAGGACACATACACCACTGCCCTCCATTTCAAAAGTTAATAACTTAAATGAATTCTGGCATAGACCCAGGAGCCAAAAACCTAAAGCTATCCTGGAAGATAGATGGTGCACACAATGACCAAGGTGCGGGTATACATGCGAAGCTTTCTATACATATGTATTTGGCCTGACATTTTCTGTTCGTCTATTATAACTCATGAATTTATTCTTGCACCTTTCTCACCCAGTCTCATATCTCAATTATTAGGGTACATCTTTTCTCCCATTTGACTGTAAGCCCCTTGCAAATTGGGTCCCAGCTTTATCCCAGTGCCTAGCATAATGCCTTAGATACAGTGGGTGTTTTAATATTTGTTAAATCCAATTCTTTTCACTTTAAAGGCATTTCAGTGTATTTTCTTTTAACTGACATCCACTTGAAGTTGAGTTAATTATTTTAATCAACCTGAGAATTTAAAAAAACAAAAACAGGTGCAAACGTATTTGCCTTTGGCACAAAGAAGAAACAAATGCTAAAGTCTAACAGAACAACCAGGTTCAGTTCCAAGTCAAAGTAGTACATGAATGCTAGCCTGCTGCCACCCTATAAAGAACTCTGCATATTGACCTTAGCACAGCTTTTAATATAATTCGGCATTTTCTAGAAAACAGAAAAAACAGGAATAAAGAGACAGATACGTAATTAAATTATATGTACATTTGGCTTCTTTCCAAAGTTAATTGACTTCTTTTGATGAAAACTAGCAAATAGGACATCCCAGTGGGGTACTATTTACTGCCAAAAAGGCTAACTCAATTACTAATAGAAGTGCATCAAGAGGGTTCCAAAAGAGTTGAATTTAAAATAAAAACAAAACAATCAAGAATTCAAACTGATTTTGTTTTTCTTCCCCCTTTGGGGGATATCTTGAAATTTTCTACAGATTTCTAATTGTTGCTATGTCAATCCAATGCTAAATTCAGGAAAGAGCCATTTAAAGAGTCTTAAATTGTTTTCATCCATTTTGACAATGAGGGGAGGATGAGTAGTGAGAATATCGGAGATACATATATACGCTTTCACACAGATGTTCAGTCACTCACATTTGTAATTTCTACCTTACAGACATGATGAAAATTTCTGTGAACATTTCAAGTTTCCAAGCAGGATTTATGGTACTGAGAAAAATAATTTGGTAACTAAGATCTTTTCTTTAAAAATGGGTTGACACAAATTAACCTCTCAGTGCCTAATGCTTTTGCATTCCTTTTTTAGTAGAACTGTGTGCATCTTTTGGAAAAGAGGTACTTCAATGATGTGGAGGTACTTGTTGCAGGTATGGGGTCCTGCCTGTAAGGCTTTGTGGTATGCTGTGAAGTTGCCCAATTGAACAGGACCAGACTTTTGATAACTACCTGTAGTTTGCTACTCTGTTACACCTGTCTTAACTGGTGTCACATGTACTTCGCCTCAGCGCATTTGGCAAATACTACTTTACCCTCCAAAAATAAAATAATTTTCACATGAGCAACATATGATAGTAAACAAAATATTAAATGCAACATGATTTATGTATAAAATATCTGCAAAAAAATCAATCACTCATGAAATTATTTTAGCTACATTCCCTAATTTCTCATAGAATAAAATGTCTGCATAATTCTCATTTATCCTCACTCAATGTTTTGCTCTATTTTGGGGGCATTACTGAAGCAACTGGATAAATCAGCCCTTCATGATTAATGTATACATTTTCAAAAGTGCTGATTATGCTGGCGGTTTCCCTGCTACTAAGTTTTCCTACATTCATGCTTTTTTTTTTCTTCAAAACAAAGAATTCTTCTTATCTTTAGTTTCCATTTTAGGCATTTGTGTAGTTTTTAAATATATTAATGGCACTTACTGTAAAGAATAAAAGATGTCAGGCACAAGTCAGTCACCTCTGGCTCTGCATGTACGAGATCTGAAGCCAATGAGTTCTGTGTGAAGACCTACAGCTTTCTCATCATTTAGGGATTTAACTTACTTTGACTCAGCAAGTCAAAATACATATGATTCCTAACACTAGATTCTAACCGGGCCAGAGCTGTGCATCCAAGAAGCATCACCTTGTTATACATAGAAAATGTTAGACCTTTATTTTCCATCCTCCTTTATTGGCCCAGGAGTGGAAAGGCAGCACAAAGTGCAGAAGTTAATATCTCCAAAGGCTCTATCACTGTTTGAGTGAAATAACCTTCATTTCTGTGCCAGAAAGTTAGCAGCTAAAATGATTGTTAGGGCTCATACCTGCTACCCTTTCTCCTCTTCAGAAAAAGCCCCCACATTCAGAGGGCCCCAAGTTACTACCCTGTTGAAATACTTCCTCTTCCATTTGGTGTATAAGAAATCAAATAACTTTAAATCTATTCTAATTGACCTGCAGTAATGAGTGGTACAAAGAGCCATACAAATTATCTTCTTGAAAATTCATAAAACAAACTTCACTTTTTAAAAACTGGAGTCAATGAAAAAAGTGTTAGAAGCATCTACTGCTTAGAAGGAAATGGAGCAGCACCAAATGGATCAAATTCTCCCTGCTGGGCCTGCGGGGACTGCTGTGGCGTGGCGCTTTGTATCACAAGTTCTGTGAAGGGCACAGCCCCAAAGTCGTCCATTTTCAATCCCTCTACACTATGAAAGGACCCGTGTAACGAGCTCTGCCTCGGTCTCCCTGGCAATGCTGTGCCGTGGTCCCCACGGTTATCACTCAGGCCTTGGTGGGAGGGGTGCCGTATCAGGTCTGAAGGATGGAAGGGTTTGGCACCAAAAGGATCCAGTAGATTCTCTTCTGATTGCAAGGCACTCCCTCTGTCTTTGCTGTCGGTCAGTGCCACACTGATGTTTTCCTTGGAGTCTGATATAGTTAAAAATTCATTGCTACTCTGGGAATCACGCCGACCTACTTTCTTGTGCCTGCGGGCCCTCTCCGGTGTCCGGTAGGTGGGTTTGGAAGTCTTCTTGGTGCTAGTGGGGGTACCGTGATGTCGTTTCCCGTTACTTTTCGACACCTCCTGCTTTATTCTCCTTTGGCGGGAGGAGAGTTTCTGCAGGCTTCGCTGTTTCACTTTTTGCTGCTGCTGCTGACACCCAGCTATCTCCTCGAAAGGCACAAGCCCAAAAAGGTCCTCTTTGCTTTCCCTTTCCCGTGTGGATGTGGGCAAGGGCTGAAAGGGAGTGCAGCCAAATATATCTAGGCTTCTGGGGCACGTGGGACGAGTCTGTGCCTCTGACTTTGCCCCGGGGCAGTCCTGCACAGTCACCTTCTTGCTGAAGGGTGCCTTTGTGAAGACATCAAAGTCATCCTGCTCTGCAGCCACACTGGGATAAACAGTCTGTGTAGATAAGTTTTTTTCATTTGTTTCTTTGTGCTGTAGCTGCTGAGCATGAAGCCCAAAGAAAGGGACTGAGCCAAATACATCAAATTCCTGCCTGGGGGAGCCTCCTCCTCCTCCAGCAGAGGGGAGCAGTGCCGCAGGAGCTCTGGCTCGGTAGCTCCTGACAGGGCTCCCAGCAGCACACTTTGCTTTGGTGTGGTCACAATCGGAATCAGAGCTGTGTTTTTCTTCTTCCTCATCATCTTCGGAATCCATGAGAAGAGGCCGATGACCCAAATTCTCTGGCTCCGTGTCATCATCATTGAAATCCCCTGGTTCTCCTTGAAGAACGTCTTCCTCTTCATGTTCTTCATCTTCACTGCTCTTGGGAGATGGAGGGTCTGATTCAAAATCGCTGTCAGATTCATCACCCCTCTTCAGCACATGCCCCCTTGCTGAAGGGGCATCTTCAATGTTTCTTCCATTCTGGTCGCCTTTTGGTACCTGGGTTGTTTTTAGATCTTTGATGGAGTGCCCTATGCTATTTTCTTGACTGCTAGATGAATGTTCAACCTTCTTGTCAGGAGAACCTGCAGGTCCAAAGAAAAATCAATAAAGCATTTCAAATGCATAAAATATGTTCACATTAAGCACCAAGAGTATAAAATTCGATAGGAACAGTTTTATACCAGTCACTTTTAGGGGACAGGAAGAGATTCCTTACTTATTGTGTTTTTGTTGTTAGACTTCTATTGATTCTACAGCATTTAAGTGATGGGATTATTAACATATAATTATGTCCAACGTCTACTAAATATGTACCAACACTTTTATAGGGTCATTGGTATTTTTAGTATTCTACAACAATTTATTAAATACTGACAACGTGCACAGGAGGGTGCACACGTATAAACATGTATATCAATGTGTTGTCCCTTGTGCACAAAAAAGGTACAATTAACTGATCCATATGGATAAAACCGTTTTCTTCCTTCTACTGGGGGATAGGCACCATAAAACTAATTGTTTTAAGCAAAAGCAAATGTTTCTAGACAATTAACTGGCTATGACTGAGGGTGTCAAAAAATCCAGCAAACCTCACCTTGGCCTCATTAGTAGAGTGCTCATGAACACACACATACATTCTCTCTACATATATGTATACGTACATTCAAACACAAAGATGTAAAAGGGCTCTTAGATACAAACCATATTAAGGGCTTAAATTTGAAAAAAAAGCACATATGCTTCAGCTGGGCATTTATTAAATACAACAAATGCTCAGTTCTCTGCCTAACTATATTATCACTTTTCTTGTTAAACTTATTAAATTATTTAAAGTCCTTCTAAGTCCCTTGAAAATAACCTAAAAGTAATGTGCTACATCTGTGTTAGGCCATCAGTAGCTACAATTTAAATCCTGATGCAGTGACAGAAAATACAAACACTTGTTCTTAAATTACTGGTCATCAGCAATTCACGTTGGAAATAAAATGGCATTACTTTGCACCAGCACCACTGCCGTTACTACGAGTACTAACGAGCTTACATTTCCAGCTATAATACACTGTGCTAAGTGTTTTACAATTATTATTTTATTTAATCTTCACAATTACACAGGGAGGCAAGGTGCTGTTATTATCCTCATTTTACAGATGAGAAAACTGAGGCAAACAGGAATTAAGTGACTTGCCCATGGTCACGCAGTGAAGAGGCGTATGAGGTCATATTTCAACTGCCTCCAGGCCCATGCTCTAACTACTGGGCCAATCAGCTATCCCTATATTGCTGATTTTTATTAGTAGATAATCAAGTGACTACAATGATTTTTGGTCTGGAGTGTCCTAGTTAATTATCAAACAAATATATCATGCAGGAATTAAAAGGATGAAATAAATATCTGTCTTTATTAAATCACAAATTTTCCAAGTCTATAAGCACTGTGCATGTACAAAATCACCCATGGGTATAATAATTTATAGCAAGTATCAAATCATCACTTTAAAGTTATTTACACTGACACTATTTCCTTTTTAGAATGTCACACACACACACACACACACAAACCCCCCCTCCCCCCCACAGCCAATGCTACCTTGGCTCCTCTCCTTATCAAACGCTGCTCTACTTTCCAAGCCAACTTTCAGACACCTCTCACTGCTAACGCTACAGTGCTGTCTTTGCAACATGCACAAAGGCTCACTGGTCCTGTCTCTATGGCCGGTGAGAACAATTCGAATTTCTCTTTCATGCGACAGCTCTTCAAAAACTTGAACACAGTTACCATGTCTTCCCTGGGCCTTCTCGTCTCTAAGCTACATACCTCTACTTTCTTCAACCTGTCTTCACAACACCATTTCAAGGCCCTTCCCTACCCAGCTGGACACTCAACAGGATTGTCTCTGTCATTCCTCAAATATGGCACCCCAACCGTAATGGTCTTCTAGATGTGGTCCAATTAGGGCACAAGCACAGTGGGCCTGGTACCTGCTCTGGCCCCAGCTAAGATTTCTCTCTCAATGTAACTTAAAATAGTATGAGCTTCTTCTGGTGATTTCACACTCTTGATTCATGTTGATCTGATTGTCCAAAAAAAAAACCTTGAAACTTTTTTCCAACAAGCTTCTGTCTAGACCTACCTTCCCTTTCTTTTCCTTGTTGAGCAGATTTTCTGAACCAAAGTCTAAGACATTACATTCTTCCAATAGTTAATCTTATGAGATTCAGCCTAATGTTCCTGGAACCTGCCTTACAATTTCACATGTTAGCTACCCCTTTTCCACTCTGCGCCATCTATGCCCTTCTCTGAATCATTAATAGGATCCGTCCTAGACCTGCTAATTCACTAAGTTAGGCCCAGTTTCTAACTTTTTGATCACATCTTTGTGCATTACTATGATAGCATATTGCCCCACTTAAGAGGGAAGAGGTAAGCCCCCATGTTCACAAAGCTGGTCCTTCAGAGATCAAGAGCAGAACCCAGAGTTTTCTGACTCCAAGCCTAGTCTTTCTGCTCTACTATGCTGCAAGCAAGTCAATATCCCCTGCCTGAAGGCAGGAACTCCTTTCAGACCTTTTAAGCTAGGTATTGACAGCCTCCAGAAATATGGAGAGATTTTAGATGAATGTTGACAGGAAAAAGCACATTAAAATAAAAGTGGCTCCATTTGTAATCCTAGGTTTTTGGGACTTTGTTAATGCATTTAAAATACACTTTTAGCTGACAAAGGTGGCCAACCTTGTCTGAGGACCACGCATTTCAAGCGAGATGAAACCTCAGAGGGTTTTTTGCAGGTGAGGAAACTGAGCCCCAAAGCGTGATGTCCCCAGCACTGTGCAGGTCACATCTGAGGTCAGTCAGTAAGGCCTACTAAGTGCCAGGCACTGTGCTAATTAGAACTCAGGTTCTGAGGGATCCAAAGCCACTGATCTTTCCACTCCTCCACACTATTCAAAATACTCACAGCTGTATTTTTTTTATGAAAACAGGAAAATGGAAACAGCAAGCCCATCAACTAGAGGAAAGCTGAGAACTGGGTAAATGACCATGATGGAATGTCTCAAAAGCAGCAGCAAAGATGAAAAACACATCAAAAGCCTTAGACAAACTGATGCAGACTGAAGAAAGGAGAACCTGCAAAGTAGGGATCACATAGGAAAGCTACGTATCGCTAAAACTGGTGAACTGCAAAGGGCAATACTGGTCCCAGAGAACAGGATGAGAGCCACTCTTCCC
This sequence comes from Notamacropus eugenii, assembly GCF_028372415.1. NCBI lineage: Eukaryota > Metazoa > Chordata > Mammalia > Diprotodontia > Macropodidae > Notamacropus > Notamacropus eugenii. The sequence continues at coordinate 147,732,239 of NC_092878.1, forward strand.
TGGCTGAAGAGCTCCCAAGTACATAATGGGGCAGATGCTGCCAGATGTTACTGCTTCGTCAAATACCTTCTGCTGAGCTTTTTTCTTTGCAATGAAAAAGGATTCAACAAAGGTCGAGGAGATACTTGGAAAATTATCATGGTGTTAAAAAAAACAAAAGGCAAAAATAAAGTTTTAAATTTATAAGATACACATAATCAGCCTAAAAGCATTCATTAAGAGCTTACTATGTACTACATATTCTGCTAAATACTGAAGATTAAAAAAAGGCAAAAATATGGTTTCTACCATATGGTTCAATTAACTGACAGGCAGATGGGGTAAACTATGTAAACAGCTGTGTATATGTATATGTATAAAACATGCATATGATAAACAGGAGATAATGGGGAGGGAAAGGGGAAGACTGGGAAAGGCCTCTAGAAGAAGTAGAAATTTGAGCTCAGTCTTCAAGGGAGCCAGGGAAGACAGGAGGTAGAAATGAGGAGGGAAAGCATTCCTCCAGGTATGGAGTGTGAGAAGCAGCAAGATGGTCAAGGTTGTATAGTGCACGTAAGGGGAAAGGAAAGTGGAAGGAAACTGGAAAGGCAGGTGAAGGTAAAGAGCTTTATCAAAGTCAGAGGATTTACCATTTGATCTTGGAGGTAAGAGGGAACCACTAGAGTTTACCAAGGAAGGGGAAAATATGTTCAGACTACTCTAAGAAGATTGCTTTGGCAACTGAATGGAGGATGGACATAAGGAGAAATTAAGGGAGAAAGGGAAGGGAATAAGCATTTTTTAAGTGCCTATGATGTAGCAGGTACTGTGCTAAGAACTTTACAAATACCTCATTTAATCTTTCCAGGCAAACAAACCGAGGTTTTTTGTGTCCTGCCCAAACCTAGAAAATGTCAGACGCTGAATTTGAACTCAGGTCTTCCTGACTGGAGGCCCAGTGTTCTCCATTTACTGCTCCACCTAACTGCCTCAGAGAAAAGTCTTCAATTAGCAAGCATGAAATGCTGAAGGCCTATGCCAGGATGATGGCTATATAAGTGGAGAAAAGGGGATATATACATATATAGACACATGTAGACATATATATATCTATACAGAGAGGTATACAGACAGGTATATATAGATATATATACCTATATCTATAGATAGATATAGATATAGATGTATACGATGTTGTGAAGGTAGATATGACAAGACTTGGCAAAAGACTGGATGAATAAAAGTGAGGAGGCAAGGATGACAGTGAGAGTTGAGGTGTAGGTGACTGGGGGAATGGGAATGCCCCTGGTACTAACAAAGAAACTCATAAAAGATTTGGGGAGGAGGCAATAAATTCTGTTTTGGACTCAACAGAGTTTGAGGTGTCCAATGGGCAGTTGTAATACAAAACTAGATAAACAGATGAGGATCACCTATGTGAACGTGAAAACTGAATCTATGAGAACTGATATCACAAAGTCTAAAACCTGCTGTGGCTGGCACTCCCTCTCCTAACTTTCAGCTAGGAATCTTGCCTTGTACTCCACCAAAAAAATTGAAGACATTCAATAAAAGGTCCCATTTTTCCCATCCCCCTCATCTCACTGTGATGTCTTCCCCCACTATCTCCTCCATTACCCAATGTCACACAAAAATGTGACTCCCTTGCCAAGCCTCCAAAACTGGCTGTTTGGGATGCTTGCAGATTTACGGAGGCTGGAGCAGCTCATATAAAGCACAGGGGAAAAAAGGCTGAGCGCTCCTTCTGCCATTCAGAGTACCCAGCATTTCAGGCTGCATAGTTAAGATCTTGGAAGCTTGTAACTACTATTTTGAATTAAAAATAAAAAGCTCTCTCACCCATTTTGTGCCCCCCAGAACAATGGTGTTCATGAAGATGTAAGTTAATATCTTGACTTCAATCTTCTCATCAATACAAAAAGCTGACTTTGAGGAAAGGGAAAGAGCAATGCTTCCAGGAATTCCCCAAAAAGGACAAATATTGGGGCGACAGCAGTATTTTCTATGACAAGATGGTCCCAAGGACACCGAGCTATGAAAATAACACTTCTCACCCTCCCCAACTACACACATGACACATGTGAATAAGAGCCTGTCTCACAGTCAGGAAACCTGTGTTCAAGCCCTGACACCGATGTCCTGGCAAATCACAACCTCCAAGTGCTCAAGGAAATTCAGAGAAGGGGCTGCCTTGCACTGCTAAGGGTTTTTTCTCACCTAGGAGTTCCCAATAAGCACTGGAACACAAAGTCCAGCCCCCATTCCTTTAAGGAACCCAAGGTAATGAAAAAATTGGAATATGCTCATTGGTATATATGATGCAAAAACATAACCATCTTTTATAGCACTGTTTCTTGCAATCAGAGGATTTTCCTTAACTTGTTTAAATTTTTACCTTATTAAAAATATTAAGAAACAATTTACTGTAATCAGAGGATGAGATTCTATCATCTACTCACAAAATTGTTTATTGGGATAATTTGTTAATTCAACAAATATTTAGATGACATCTTTTATGTCTGTGAAAGTGAGAAGAAGTTAAGATTTTTGGAATGGACTCACATGTCAGAAAAAGCACTGCACTACCAAACTGGAAATTGCAAATGACATTTAACATACAAGAGGGAGACTTCGAAAAAGAAGTGCAAGCAAACACACACACAAACAAAAAGTAAAAGAAGAGTGAAAACTGACTGCTTCTGTAACTTGACAGAAGAAAAAGACCACCAGAAAGGAGCAAGGGTTGGCTTCTCTTATGTCCAACCCACGAAATGAACCTCAGGATGGTAATACAAGGAGAAGTATGTGGGATTCCTTCTGGCTCATTTGACATAGATCTAAAAATGAAAAGAGGGCTTTTTCAGATATTTACTTCCCATTTTCAGCACAATTCCATAATAAAGATGAATGAAAGAGTACAGGTCCTGTTAAAGTACATTAGCATTTCACATCCTGGTCAAAGCACAACTGAACATGTTAGTACCTCCGTGATACTCTATGCCATGTTAAAATGAAGAGGATGGAAATGTCAAGCTGAGAAATATCTTCTAATCTACTGTCAGTAACTACACATTTGATTCGATTTGAAACTGCTTTAGTTAAATAAATGGTAGTGATGTGGTTACAACTGTGACTTGCCTGGGTGAGAAATGAAAGGTACAGAACCAAAAGGATCTTCTGCGGGGTGGTTCTGTGAAGCAGAAAGTGGGTCTACATTCTGGTCTGAGGATGCTCTCTCCTCGAACCTGTCTGTAAAAATAAAATGAAACAGAATAAAAAATAAAATAAAATAAAAACAAAAATGGTGGTCCTTTTCTCAATAAGTGTTAAGTACATACAATCAATCAGCAAGTATTTATTAAGTGCTCCCAACATGCCAGGTGCTAGGAATAAAGACACAAAAACTTGTCAGTCCTGTCCCTCAGAGGGCTTACATCCTACAGGATACTTTCTTCAAACTCAGAACAAAGGACAAATCCATAGTTAGATGTTCGGGGGACCATCCTCAGTCAATTTATTTTACTGTATACTAAATGTATTTAATAAACAACTTCTTGTCTCAGAAGAAGTCTGTTTCGTGCCCTTACAGTGGATCCCTTTATAACAGTTCATTGTTACACAAATTTGAAAATAAAATGTGAAATTAAAATTTCCTCTCAGAATCAGAGAAGTAAAAAACACATGCTCTAAGAGTCTTTGAAGCAGGCAGGCCCTGTCTTGTCAGTCAAACATATCAATGGCTTCCAAGTTAAATTAGGTGCCTTGTGACTGGATGTTGTTCGTTCCCTAGTGTAGGTTCTGTTGCCCCCAATCACACTCCCGCTTCTTTCAGGGCTAGCAGTGTGTGCCCTAAGGCGTTCATCAGTCTCCTTCTTATTTGTGCCCCTAGTGAAGCAATCTGCACCCAGAGGGCGCTCAGCAATGCTGGTCAGACTATTGCTGCCTTGCCATTTTGGAATGGTTGGTTGCTCATCCTTCTCTCTTCCTGAATATTTGGAAAAGGACAGAGATCCTTGGGCACCACCGCCTCTGTTCACATCCATGTTACCGGTTCTACTTCAAGACTTCACATATCCCACAGAAACGCAGTTAGGAGCTTATAGCAGGCTAAACTACTCTAGATCCAGAGAGATGTGGATTCACCGACTAACAAACTTACCAGTGAAGGTCAAGGTTTTAAGTAGGAAGTTAAAGAGATAAGAAATATTTCCTTGGCATCCTGCAAAATCCTGAAAGCATTTCAATGTTCCTGTGAAATCTTACTAATAATACTAATAAAAACCTGTTAAAAGTGAGCATTTTAAACCTAGGGCTAAATTTGCACTATCCATTTCTGGGTTGCACAAATTATTTGGGTTAATCTATTTTCTAAATTTGTTCCCTGAGAATTACTGTCGAGGTACACTCAGTAGGTTAATGCAGTGTGGTTCTCAAATCCGTGGGGGTTCCCCAAATTGCTTGCAGAGGCATTGTGAGTTCAAAACTATTTTCATAATAATACGAAGACATTATTTGCTTATTGAAATATTTCTCATTTTTCCAACTACAGGTCTGTGTGAGGCTAGATTTTCTTTCTATAATTCAATCAAAACAGCTTTTAAAATTCAATGAATGCAGATGCAGGCATGAGAATCAAGCTGCATTTCTATTAAACTAGATATTAAGAAAGTTTGGGGGGAAAAAGTAAAATAATACCATTTTTCTAACTATGTTTTGGAAAATGCTTATTTTTCATTAAAAATCATTTAGGTTAACATGTAATGGGATTATTATTTTAATGAATTTAAAAAATTTTAATTTATCAGTTTTTATTTACAATAAATATTAGACAATATTGATAAAAAAAATGACATAAATAAGAGCTCTTTTTGGGGTCCTCAATCATTTTTAATAGTGTAAAGGGGTCCTGGGACCAAAAAAATAACTCGAAGACTGAGGTTCTTGGCCGTTTTGTTTGTATCACGAAACTCCTTTGGCAGCTGTCTGGTGAAGAAAGTCTAAGGACCCCTTCTCAGAATAATGATTTTTAATGCATAAAATACATAAGATTACAAGGGAAGTCATTTGTTGAAATTATCATCAAAAGAGATTAAAAAAATAAAGTTAATGGACTACAGGTTAAGCAACTCAGATTATACAAAAGAAGAAGAGAGAAATCGCTCGAGCACACAAATTAAGGCCTGGCTCCAAAACAGTAACGATGAACAAATAATGAAATAAATAAAAATAATCAAATTAATTTTCTATCTTCTCATCTTCTGTTATCTCTATTCCGAAGCAGCTAAGTGAAACAATGAATAAAGCTCTGATTGGAATCAAGAAGACCAGTGCTTGAATCCTGCCCTGGACACTTCAAGTCCAGGTGACCCTGGCCTAGTCACTTAATCTTTCTCAACTGCAGTTTCCTCATCTGTAAAATGAGGATAACAGCAGCACCTATTTTACCAGGATTCTGTGAGGACTGAATGAGAAATAACTGTAAAGTCTTCCACAAACCTTAAACCGCTGGCAATTATTGTTAGAAGAAAACTACCGCCTGCACTTTTGGTGCTCAAGCTCTCAATTTTGTCTGAAGTCTCAGGAGTTGGGGGAAGGCTGTCATCAGACATAGACCTAGTGGGAATATGTGAGTCAAGGGTATGTCAAAGGAATGACTGGCACAAAATGAGACCATGGCTGCCCAGGCAAGGTTACCAACTCTCCACTCATTAAAGCCTCATAAAAAGCCTTTTCAGACTTATAAACACATTACTTCAAATGATTTTCACAACTCTTTGAAATAGGTAATATTGTACTCATTTCACAGAAAAGGAAACAGGCTCAGGTTAACTGACTTGCCCAAGGTAACTGCTAAGGGGTGATAGGATTTAATCCCAGGCCTTCTGAGTCTAAGTTCACTGGTTTTTCCATTACATCAAGCTGCCTATCAGGCCTTGAATTCCTGAAAGGGAAAATTTCATTTTGCACCTAATTTTATAAGAGATCATGATAGCACAATCTAACACATAAGTCCAACAGTTGCTGCAAATATTTCTTAATCTGAAAACCCTCTTCCATTACGCTATCCTCAGCTGGTTTCAGGACTAAGGTCCAGGAGCCTCAGAGGACACTGAGAGGCTCCTGCTCTACTTCCTCCATCCAGAGCCTAAGCCAGTCACAGTCAGCTCCATCAACACTGGAGCAGGGAGCACGGCTTTTAAAATCTGGCCTACGATTTTATGGTTAGGATTCGGGACAGTTCTCTTGCTGGGATGTATTTTCAGGACTAAAGACTATGGCTACTTTGGAAGAAACAAGTTCATTTTAAATAGTTTTTTTCTCTAGTTGCATGAAACAGTAATGGCAGTATCGCAAAATGATATTTCACAATACAACAAATGGCTTATCAGCTATATATATAAACTATGCAATCTAAAACAAAAAACAATGAACATTTCCTAAGTCAAACAAATGTTAAATTTTTGTAAATTAAATTAGTCTTAGTAATATAATTCCTGAGACGCTTTAGTTTCATGTTTTGCTGATGTAAGCTCCTAATGATTTAACTATTTTGCCCCCCCCCATTACAAGCCCCTCTCTTCATCTCTCTAATTAATGTTCTAAAAACAAACTCAAAAGCACTAGAAAAGTGCTTCAATTAAAATTAAAAATTAAGGTAACTTACTTGTATTACAAAATGCCAACTTGAATCTCCCTATCCATTTATCTGTTTTCATAGTTCCAGTTTCACATGTTAATTTCTCTGATACTAGGGAATATCTCTCATTTTTAAAACAGCAGAAATCAGACATCTTATTCCTCTCCTCAGCCAAAGAAATCATTTACTTAAGAGCTTGTGCTGGGGAACAAAACAACTTCTTTTCAAGATTTTTAATTTATGTAACAGACTACATAAAAATACAAATATAACTTTACAAATATTAAGATAAACATGTTCCATAATGCCTGCCTAGATAACAAAATATTATTAAAAAGCCAAGTTCAATAGTTTATGTGACCTAAACATGAAAATTAGAGTGTAACTAAGAGGTGTAGTTATAAGAATCATCTGTCATTTCTCAGCCCTTTTAAATCTTTGCTTTCAATTTAAAACATTTTTTAAAATTAAAGAACAAGTTTAAATCCTGGAAGGATAAAAAGTTTTAGTTAATAATGGACATTTAAAACTTTGAACACAGGTCTATTCTACTGTACATCAGAAATGGAAGCCAGTCATACATGAAGCTTTCACAACAGAAAGTCTTTTCAAAAATAGCCAATTACAGGGAAGCACTGGAGATATTCCATCCACTATTTTTACAGAAAATCCAATTATGTAACTGTTTATTTTGTAAATGTCATGTACATGCACTTTCAATTAACCAAATTTACTATTTACACAGTGTTTGATTACATATGATTTAAATATCAAAACCCAAATTTTCTACAAACAAGTGAAAAGACACTACTGTTTTCTAGCAATATTTGCAGCTGCTCAAATAAGTTTTCAGTTCAAAAAAGACTGTTCTCAAAGCATCTATCTAGCTTCTATGAGAGACAATGCATTTGTTATTTATCTTTGGGTTTCTATAAATTAACTTAATCTAAGTCCTTGAATAAAAAGCATTGAAATACACAGACTCTAATTTAAAAAAAAAAAATTATACTGAGGAGATAAATTCAATTATTTTGAACTCAAGTAGGCGTAAATCAAATAGTACATACCCTATAATGAGATAAATTTAAATTAAGCTAGAAACAAAAAGCAATGAAAAATCTAATTTAGTATAAGAATGTTCACCCACACATAATCAAGCATTATCTTGATGCATCAGTAAGATTAGCTGTATTGGCGCTTAAGTATATGTTACAATTCTGATATGTTCAATCACCATTGTAAATTCAGAAAATTTTTCCACACTTTGGAAACAAAACAGATATACTATTTTTTTCCACATAATGTCGTATTTGTAAGGTATAAAGATTATATGGCAGTTAAAATTTACATATAAGATAAGAACCTAGTAATTAAGTGATTCCTACATTTTTAAACATCTAGAATCCCTCAAAGGAAAATTATGCACAGAATAGCTAGGTTCTATGATTATTATCTCATTTAAAAAAAACTTTTTCAGTTAATAGCAACCATTTAAAATTGAAATATAAAATTTTAATGCATTAGCTACATTTCTTCTTTAGCAGGCTAACCAAATATAAACTTTTCTCTATGATTCAGTCATCATTAGGTAGACTACTACCTCACTGCAAGTGTCTAAGATCGTTAATCTGTAATCCGGGGCTTGTCAGAACTATTCATTAATAAACCAATTTCAAATGTTTTACTTCACTCACCGGCATGTGACAGGTTCTGAATTCTTTTCTGTTTACATTCTCATTCAGGTATATGTTCTGAGTGTAACTGAGAATAACAGAAATTTGACCTACAGATACTTTTATTTGGAACTTTGTTACCTTTCTTAGTGAATGAAACTAAAAATGAAACATGAATTATCTAGTCCCGACAATAACAATTCAATATACGGTTGAGTCCTGACTCTTGGGTAAACACTTTAGTTGAGTTTCACACTACAAATATCATTTCATAGACACAAATGCCATGCTGTTGTTGAGTCATTTCAGTCATGTCCTTTTGTGACCCCGTTTGGGGATTTCTTGGCAGATACTGGAGTTTGCTATTTCCTCTTCCAGTTCATCTTACAGATGCAGAAATGGAGGCAGAGTTAAGTGATTTATCCAGGGTCTCACAACTATTAAGCTTCTAAGGCTACATCTGAACTCAGGTCTTCCTGACTCCAGGCCTGACACCTAATTGACCCATAAATGCCATATTTGTTCATAACTAGTGAAAAGAGCAACTGAGTGCACAAAATTTCCCAGCAGTCTAGAAGAAGCAAAGTCGTTTGGTGGTGACACAGCCTAGGTACAGACATGCCAATGTGTACTGTCAACAGAGAAGTTCAAAAGCATACTGACTGCTAAACTGCAAAATACTTTTGAAAAAACAACAAAATCCAGCCTTATAATGTTTAAAACTATTATCAGACTACCAGAAATAAGAATTCTAATTTGGTCTGTTTTTTTCTTTTAAGACAATCCTGGATTTCACTATAATGATTTAAATATTCCTGCACAAGGAGGATTTCCTTTAAAACAGGTGTTGGCAAACTATGGGTGGCACTGTTTTTGTAAAGCCAGACAGCTAAGAAGGGTTTTTACATATCTGAGAAAAAGTTTTACTTGTTTTAAAAAGTAAACCTCATTCTTAGTACAAAGGCTCGAAAGCTGTAGTTAGCCAGCCCTGCTTTAAAGAATCCCCACTTGGTGTGGGGCTCCATACATTGTAAAGTGCTTAATGTGCCAGTTTTTACATAAGAATTCAAAATGTTGCATGATGCTGGTTTTTACCTTAGTATCTTGAAACTTTTGTTTTGCTAAATAGAACCCATTTTCTCAATTGTATTTTGCAGTCAATTTCACTGTTTTTAACCAAGTAACCAGAAGCTGATCCAACAAAAATTTTCATCCCAAATTGCTCATTTTAAGATGATCATTTGGTCTCAAGGGGTGGGGGTCCTTTGGCCTCAAGGCCACATGTGGGCCTCTAGGTCCTTAAGTGTAGCCCTTTGACTGAATCCAAAATTCACAGAACAAATCCTCTTATTAAGAAGGCCTTGGGGCCACAGGTTCCCTACCCTTGGTAGCCATTTTTGGTGCACTTTTCTAATGTAGCATAGTAAAGAGCTTAACTTGGAATGATGTTGTGAAACAAATGGCCAAAGAGGAATAACTTAAAAACTAGGGCTGTAATCTCATTCTTTTTGGTAGGAAGATGTCCGTCTTCAGGATGTCTCATTTACCATCTATTCAGACTCAGTTTTTTAAAAAGGAATCAAATATTCTCCTTCTACCCACGTACAAGAAAACTCTGCCTATAAGATTATGTGTATACATATGTAATGTAAAAAGGCACTTATATATAGTAAAGCCTAAAGTAATGCATGAGGATTTAGAAATACGGAAATAATTAGAAGTAAAACCATTGAGATATCTGACTTGAAGAAGAAAGGAGTTTATTTAGCTATTGCCATGTCAGAACAATAAAGCAGCCCTTACAGTTAGCCACTCATCAGAAGGACGTTACAGAACATTAACATAATGTAGTAGACCATATTTCTTTTAGGCATCTTCAAAGGGCACTTCAGAACCCCCCCTCCTGCTCCCCCACAGAGCCCCCTGTTCAGATGTACAATACAGGAGAGCTGTAAATGACTAATAAAGCAAGCGCCTAACTTGTGTCGCGTTAGTTACGTTTCAACATTGTGTCCATACTGAGTCTCATTTTAACAAGTGACGTGGAGTATTTTGGAGTTAAGAGAGCAAGGCAATTTTCTGCTATCTGAGACTGATACCAAATGGTTGGTTTGGGGACACAACACACTTGGATGATGGACATGAAGGAGAGAAGTTGGACCCTAAGACTGCCCTCCAACGCTCCAAAAGAACTTCCCACACACACGCCCAGACCAGGGGCCCAACCAGAGGCTTCTTTACTGGGAAGCCAGATAAGCCTTCAAGCATCCCTTACTTGATCTCAGAAGGTCAAACTCTCTGTCCAAGAGCTCCTCCTCTGTTAGCTTAGAGAAATTGTCCTCTCCAAAGGGATTCCAGCCGGACATGTCAGGGGGGTTATTGAGGTTTTGATTTGGGAAAGTAGCAGCTGCCTCTGCATCAGGAACTGACCTACGGAGTCAATTAGGCAAGAAGAGTGGAAATTAAAAGTTGGAATATGCATCCTCCTATCACTTACATTTTAAAGTTTAAAACAGTCTTCACCCTCAATTGGCAGCACATAGTGAAAACCAGGGTGACACAGGACTGCTGTGGCTTTGCCCCAGGACAAAGTCATAAGGACTGCTAACAATATTACTCTCTACCAGGTCTTCAACATGTCTGTGCAGGCAAAACTATTTTCATACTGCTATTAGTACAATATATATTTACAGATATAACTCATATAAACAAAAGCACTTTGTGCTCTTTAATAATAATTATGTCAGGTAAGTGGTATGGTGGATAGAACACTGGATCTGGAGTCAAAAAGACCCAAATTCAAATCCTACTGTACTGTAGACACTTAACAGCTGTGGGACCCTGAGCAAGTCACTCAAGCTCTATTTGGTTTAGTTTGCTCATCAAATGAGGATAATAACAGTACCTACCTCCCAGGGCTATACAGATATAAGGATAAAATGAGATGACATTTGTTAAAAAAAAAAACTTCTATACCAAGCTCTTTATGAGAGAAGGGGGAAGACAAAGGGAGGAAGCCTAGGGACAGGGGAAGAGAGGGAGATGGAGGGAGCACTTCTCCTGCCGGGGCTTAGCTAGAACTCTCCCATCACAAAGCTCTGGGCTGGATTCAGTTGTACATCAAGGTCCGGAGAGGTAGCTGATTATTTCAGGCAATGACAAGAAGTTTCTGTGCAGCACCACCTGTCTACATCCCCTCAAACTGATCCGAGGGCCAGTTTACACTTCTGATTGATTTGATGGGTTAAGCAGGGCTGACCGATTGGCCATGGCCACAAGCACCATGCCCCAGTTAGTAAACATGATGGGTGGTATTCAGAGCCTGATTTCCTGGGCCTCAGTGAGCCAGGGGCCCCTTCTTATTCCATCTTTCTATAGTTTACCTCTCCCACAGAGTGGGAACTCCTTGAGGGCAAGGGTAAGAGCAGCTTTGTCCCTGTCACTGCATCCCCATTATCTCCATGGGACAAAAGGGACGGCTTTGGGCACAAGAAGCATGTACTAAGTGGCTGCTAACCTGATTGACAGCAATGCACTACAGCAACCTTTTTGTCGAGGTACTATCAACAACGGTATGGATTTTTTTCAACAGTAGAAATTATGTATAAATATATACCCGTGTGTGAATGGTGGGTGGAGACAGAAACTTTTGAGAAAATTTTAAAAGCGAAGAGTTGGATGACAGCAAGAAAAATTTATGACTAAGAGAAGAATTCAAAATAAAATGGATGACCTACATTTAGGATGGAAAAACAAGCATGCTTTTAACTAGTGGGAGTTTTGATGCTTTGGTTTTTTTCTTTTAAGGTGGAGTTTTTGCTTGTGTTCCATTTCCTTTTTCGAATTCTGTAGTCTTCATCGTACATGAGTGACTTATATGGCAAAGCGGTAGTAGGGACAGTTAAGCCTTGTTTACAAGTACCTCTTGTAAACAGACTTAGGAAAAAAGAAGGATTAAAAAAGAGAGAAAGGGAAAGGGATATGTTCCATGAGATAAGCACACTCTAGAAACTTCCTTGTATCCCTCAGTAGGAGTACTATTTTAAGGTTACCTCCACATAAACCTTCTATTAGGAAAATACTTGCCTACTGGCACTGTAAGAAGAGTCTATTATGGCTCCAAATTGGGAAGGGAGAGAGGAAGGGCAGGAAGCTAAGGCTGGTGAGAACTCTGGAGGGGAGGTGAGATACTCGGGGGAACGCTGCTGCTGTGGCTGCTGCTGCCGCTGCTGCACAACCATCTGCTGCTGGAAGAAAGCTTGCTGATACTGCTGCATCTGAAAGAAGGAGATTCCATCACAAGAAGGCTCAGATCCTGAAAAGCCTTAACTAAGGTTCCACAACTTGTCACATCGTTATGTTCTTTTGGTGAAGGCTTATTCCTGAGGGGCTTCAGGGACGAACGTCAGTCCTAAGTGCTGCCAACAGAAAGCCTGGGCCCACTCAACACAACTGAGCCAAACGTAACAAAAGGGAATAGCCATCTTACGTTGAAGGCGAAACATATCAAATTATTCTCTGAAATAAAGACACTTTCCTTTATGTTTGTACCAAAGGATTTCTGGAGTTCATCAAAACAGCATGCAAATATCAAAGAACCTGTAAGTGTGGTCCTTTGCCATATTGCAACTGTACACGGCCTACTGGTTACCTAATGTACAAATTCATGTGTCAAATTCAGATAATTAAATCAAATTTAAGGAAATATCTTTTTTTTAATTGTTGTTGTTTTGGGAAAAGCATCCTTGCCAAATAACTATCCTGAATGTGTTATAAAAAACTATGGTGAACATTAAGAGAAAGAACTATGGAGTCTGACTGCAGATTGAAACATACTATTTTCACTTTTTTGCTTGTTTCTTTTTTTATGACTTTTCTATTTTGTTCTGATTCTTCTTTCACAGTGTGACTAATGTGGAAATATGTTTAACATGACTGTATATGTATAACCCATATCAAATCACTTGCTTGATTGAGGGAGAAAAATCTGGAGCTCAAAATTTTATAGAAATAAATGTTGAAAACTACCTTTACATGTAATCGGAAAAATACTATTAAGGAAAAAAAATACTTGGAAGATATTAAAAAAATTATGGTGAATTGTAACATCACGATTTTACACCTTTCAAAATGTATATACGATTACAATCTATTAGATTTAAAAAGAATATTACAGAAACTACACAACTCTTACCATTGCAGGGTACTGGGATGCAGAAGATTGCTGCTGATACATTGAATGCATTAAAAACTGCTGCTGGACTATCTGCTGCTGCTGCATTGCCTGCTGATACCAGAGGGAAAACACAAACAAAAACAGGCAACTAATCAATACTGACAAATCAATCCATCAACAAACATTTATTACGCATTTCACCAGGCACAGTACTAGCAAGTGAGAATACAAAAACAAAACAGTCATCACCAGCATTTACCGAGAGCTTTAAGAATCCCTCATGATCTCAGCTGGGCTTCACCAGCCCTGCTATGTAGCAGCTACTGATGTTCCCTTTGCAGATGAGGAAACTGAGGCAGACAGGTAAAGTGACTTGCTCAGCATCACAGTGCTAATGTCTGAAACAGAATTTGAACTGAAATATTCCTGACCACAAGTTCAACACTGTCTGTAGTACTCCATCAGGAGAAACATGTATGTACACACTGATAGGAAAGTGGACAGGTATCAGACCTGTGATTTAGGGAACCATCACTGAAGAGATCACTCGACTAACACAAGTAACCATGTTCTCTGCAAGGTGACAGGCAGCACAGGTCACAGGCTGAACACTGCCCTGCTGCTGACCTCCACAGAGTACAGCTGGGAGTAACAGGCAGCAGAGAGCGAGAATTGGTAAGAAAACCTACCTCTGCCACTTACTGTGGACAAGTCTCTATACCTCTTGGGGCCTAAATTTCCTCATCCACAAAACAAGGAGGCTATTTTACACCTACATAAAGGGACTTCTTAAGTCCCAAGTCTAATGGTAGGCTTCTATGAGGGAACTCTCACACTACAAAATTACAGATCTTAAAATACACAAATATTGAAGTAATGCCAGTTAAATCCGAATCATGAGTATATATACAAATATTCAAGATTTTAAGAGTACATTTAACATCAAAATATTAACATTAAGAACACGGTGAAGTTTTCTGTGGAGGTTTGCTTACACACACAGAGACATACACATCTAAGACACAAGCAGTCTCCTTCTGTTAAATCCAGACCTTTGACAAAAGCAGCATCTCCTAAGGTCCCTGCAACGTACGCTAGATTTTCCTAATAATTTAACTGTGTATGATAATTAAATAGTTAATTCATTGCCTCAGCTTCATGGTCACCCAGTGTAGAAACAGTGAGGCATTCCTCAAATCTGCTATGCCAATGTCTACCATGGCAAACGCAGAGGAAGGGAATCTGGACCCAACTGAATCAGTGCTGTATCCTGGCTGAAAATTCTTTCCATGCTACTGCTAAGTGAACTTTTTGTTAGCTGTTAGCTGTTAGCTGGTGTGGTGAGAGGAAGGAAAGCCCAGGGAGATGAGAGGCACTGACACAGAACCCTTGCACTCTCCAGCAAGATGCCTCTTACCATCAATCACAAGTCTTCTCAATGGGACAGAGAGCATGAGGCTACTGAACTAGTAAGATTAGGAAGTACACTGATCACAGGCATACAGCAAGAGACAAATGGACTTTGGGAATCTAAGAACTATGCCAGGAAGATGATAAAAATTCTAAAAGGCTTTTGTTACATTTGCTTAACTTTCTATTTGGGGGTGACTATGACCTCAAGATGCACCAGCTATGGCAGCCTCGGGCCTCCCTGAAGCCTGTCATTTGAGGATTGTCCAAAAAATGTGCTACATGGACTATCTGAGACTACATTTGGCATTTAAAACTCTACCGAGTGGCCTTACAATTAGAAGTACACATTTGACTGAATGGCTAGAAACAAAGAGTATATGTAAATGGCTAAAAGTCAACATGGAAAGTGGTCTCCAGTGGAGGAACCCAAGGATCGATATTGGGTCCTCCCCTGCTGAGCACTTTTAGCAATGACTTGGAGAGAGAAGTAGATGCTATCAATTACGTAGATGAGACAAAGCTGTGAATGGCAGTTAACAGGCAAATTTAGGCTGGAGACCCAAAAACCTTCCCCACAGTTAGAGCTACCCAAGACAGAATAGGTTGTCTCGAGAGGTGGTGTGCTTCCACCTTAGAGGATGTTAAGTGGCACCTGGACAACTGCCTTGTGCGCTGGCTGGACCAGACAGAGAAGTCTTCCCACTTCCAGACCCAGGGCCTTTGTTGAGACTCCAAGTGCAAAGCATCAGCAGCATCTGACCTCCCCCAGCAACTCAGGGAAGTTCCCAAATTAAAGACATGGATAGACGCTGGTCTGCTGAGGAGGGTGAGCAGTGAAAGAAAGACAAGTGACCCCTCGCTTCCCTGCAATGTGCAGGACTCTGGGTCCAGGTGTGGTTCAGGGCTAAAGCACTTAGGATGGAGAGTCTGTATCAGCCAAAAATCACGCACCTACCACATGCTAAATGTCAAGGAGACAAAGAATTGGCAAAAAACAAATAGCCCCTGCTCTCAAGGAGCTCATAGCCTAATGCGGGGAGGCAGCTTTCAAACAACTATGCATAAACAAGATACATAAAGGATATACTGAGGGTATTCTTACAGGGAATACAGAAATTATGCACCAAAGATAAAACAACTTCAAGGGTTCTATGGTCTAGGATACCAGAATCTAAAAGAAGGTTAAAAAAGAAAAAAGATAAAGTTCTAGAAACCTTCCTTATTCTATCTTCTACAAAGAGTTGCCTGGGCATCCAGGTCCTGATACACCCATGAGGAACAGTGCAAGTCTTCCTGAACAGGAGGGTTTCCCCTTGGATTCTTCTTCCTGGCATATATGAGTGTGTGAGTGTGGGAGAAACACACCTTGCTTTCTAAAGAGACATGGAAAGGGAAACTATCTCTAGCACTATGAGAAATATTTTATCTTGTAGGAAGGGAATTCCTTAACATACTTGAAAAAAATCCTAAGTCTCTGAATAAAGGTGAGGGAGAATCTTTACCCAGCCCCCACAGAAGAGTTCCCCTAATACAAGCTTCGAGAATGGAAAAGATCTAGTATCTCTACCAACACTACAACTAACCTAGAAGGGTCAGAAGAGAGGGAAATTCTGGCTGCTGGGCCAAGGAATACTGAGTGGGGAGTGGATGATGAGGAGAGCCTTGGTATCAACTCAAGCCCCAAAAGGGGAAGCATAACTACATTATGATCTTGGACCATGATAAAGATTGGGGCTGTGCTGGAAATGTCATCATCTGTGCCACGGTCCTTTTGTGGGGCTGTTCCCGATCATCATCACTGCTTTCACTGTTAACTGCCACCCAGCTCCTTCTTCTCAATCCTCATCTCCCACATGGACCAGATCATTAAGAGCTGAGTTCAGCCATTCTGAAGAGAAGGGCCTGGGATTTTTTGTCCCTGTTCTCCTCCACATTCAGATATCCCTTCAGGAGAATACTACATCACACGATGTCTTTTCTGGCTTTGTTTCTGCATTAGCCTTGCTATTCTAATGCTGCCTATGACAGGTTTCTCTTATCTCTTAGGTCAGAGTTGCCCTCTGTCAGCCCTAGAGTGGTGAAAGGCACTAAAGACTTTGCCACCAAGCAACGTCTGGTCATGTCCCTTTCGTACAGGTTAGACTAGTTTTTCCCTGCAACACAAGGAAACCATCCTAGAAACCTAAAGAGTTTAGGGAATAATGCTCAAATCACTGACTTATTGGAATATTTTCCATGCCATTAAATAAACTGCCTTTAAAAAAAAATTAGCTGGTTAACAAGTGTCTCATTTCATTCCAGTGTGGAACCACCAAACCTACCTGAGTTGGTTTATTAAAAGCACCTCCTTCCTTCTGTCCCCACACAACTGAAAAGCAAACTCACCAGAGAAAAGTTATGAGCTGCCTACCACTATCCCATTTCCTTCTGCACCCCCAACACCATGTTCTGCCTGTTCCTTGGGCCATTTGTTATTTTGTCTGCTTCCAGGTCAAAGGACACAAGTCAGAGACTTTTTCTTTTTCTTCTGCAGGGTGGGGAAGTCTGAAAAAGAATTACTAACACATATGGTTTCCCAGATGAAATCAGCTCTCAATGCTCTGGACGGTAACTATTACAACCCACCAAAATAGTGTATTATTTCACTAGTAATCTGAGGGTTCTGCTAAGTTAGGTAAAGCAGAGGGTAGGAAGGTGCTTCTATGGATATACCCATGTTAATTTTCTCTCCAAAGGAATTTTGCTGTTTGCTAAGATATATTTCTACTATCAAGATGAAGCAGGGTTTTTTATAAAGACCAGAGGGCTTATGAGTATAAGAAATGCTTATTAGGTCTCTCACTCCAGAAAGATAGGTTCTAATATCACTATTCTGATATAGCAAGAGTTTTAAAAAATAAATACAAAGAAATACAAACCAAATGCAGACCACATTTCAAAACCACTCCCCTGAGATATGACACATACAAAATACTGGCCAACAACTAGACAGGCACCTACTGTTTGGAACACAATAAACCAACTTCACAATACAAGTGAAACTTCTAAAACAGTAAGTCTGTTACCTGCTGAACATATGCATCCTGGAATAGCTGGGGCTGCTGGGAGTGGTAAGGGGGATGTGCGTGATGGAGCTGCTGCAGTCTCCAGTCTCCCTGCTGCAGCTGCTGCAGCACTCTATGCTGCTGTGGAAGTGGCTGACCCTGAGGCAACACCATCTCTTGACTGTTTCCAAGTTTCAACGTTCCTAAAAGATATTTGTGAAGGCTTTTGTTAACTTGTTTCAAAAGTGTAGCCCCCACTCCTCGTTCAGTCCTCCTTCAGTGCAATTCTTGCCCTTATCTACTTTCTCCAAAGTAGGACTGACAACCAGTGGAGATACACTACTTGGGTCTGCTAAGCCTTCAAATTCACTGTTTTCTTAAGTATTAAAAACAATTGTCATACCTGCACACTGGCAACCTACATACCCGGTCAGGCCCTGCTGGTGGCTGGAGGTAAATAAGTGTCAAAATCTTGGATCAGAAAAATGGCTTTTGAGGATTTTCCCAAATACTAGCAACAAACTGTGAACTACACACACACACGCAGACACACACACACAGACACAGACACACACACACAGACGCAGACACACACACACACACACACACGGAAAAGAGGGGAGGAAGAGAAGGGGAAGGGAAAGGAAAAGAAATATTCCATAGGCTGGCAACCCTGGTCCTGGCTTCTTCTGAGATGTGCACAACAGAAGCTTCTGCCACTGACAGAGCCAAGAATGTCTCCAGCCTTCCTGACCCAATCTCACAATCCTATTACAGCCTTTTCTTATGGTTCAGAGACAAGGGCCAAGACTAATAATCCAAACCCCAACTCATCATTTCTAAAATATAAAGTTAAAAATTTTTTAAATGCAAAGATTCTACAATATATATACATTCTAAAGTCCTTTTCAAAAATAAGTTGGAGGGAACATTTTCTTAGACAAGAAGAATAATAAAGAAAATTCAACTCTAAAAGTATTTTTTAAAAGACTTGTTCTGAAATTCATTACATAGCTTTGGTAACAGAATAAAAATCAGATTAAGGAACAGGAATTTCTGTTTACTTGAAAAAAGAATACTGGGGGCGGAGCCAAGATGGCGGAGTAGAAAGACACACATATACTAGCTCCAAACCCACAGCCCATAAAATATCTGTAAAAAAAGAACTCCCAACAAATTCTGGAGCAGCAGAAGCCACAGAACAACAGAGCAGATAAGATTTCTGTTCCAGAGAGCCCTGAAAACCTCTCGCAAAAGGTCCATCACACCCTGGACCCGGAGCCGAGCCCAGCCTGCCTTGGCCGCACAGCACCAAGAGGAGCAGATCTGAGCAGGCTTCAGGGACAGAATCTCCAGTGGCCACGCGGGTCCCTCCACCCACGGGCCCCAAAGGTTGGTGAGAGGGTCTTCTCAGCTTGCCAAGAGGGGAGTGGGGCGCCCCCATAACTCAGGCCCCCTCGGGAGGCAGCAGCGGAGGCAGGAGCAGACCCAGGCTCCCCAAGCACGGAGGAGAGGAGCCCTGATCCATTGCTGAAGGTCTCTGCATAAACCCCCTGAGGGAACTGAGCCCTTGAGGCTGCCCTGCCCCCACCTGAGCACCTGAACTTAATCTCACACTGAATAGCAGCCACGCCCCCCACCCAAAGCCCTGAGGCTGGGAAGCAGCATTTGAATCTCAGACCCCAAGCACTGGCTGGGAGGATCCTGAGGCAAAGTGGGTGTGAAGAGAATATTCAGAAGTTAAGTCACTGGCTGGGAAAATGCCCAGAAAAAGGAAAAGAAATAAGACTATAGAAGGTTACTTTCTTGGTGAACAGGCATTTCCTCCCTTCCTTTCTGATGAGGAAGAACAATGCTTACCATCAGGGAAAGACACAGAAGTCAAGGCTTCTGTATCCCAGCCCACTCAATGGGCTCAGGCCATGGAAGAGCTCAAAAAGGATTTTGAAAATCAAGTCAGAGAGGTGGAGTAAAAGCTGGGAAGAGAAATGAGAGAGATGCAGGCAAAGCATGAACAGCAGGTCAGCATCATGCTAAAGGAGATCCAAAAAAATGCTAAAGAAAATAACACCTTGAAAAACAGGCTAACTCAATTTGCAAAAGAGGTTCAAAAAGCCAATGAGGAGAAGAATGCTTTCAAAAGCAGAATTAGCCAAATGGAAAAGGAGGTTCAAAAGCTCACTGAAGAAAATAGATCTTTCAAAATTAGAATGGAACAGATGGAGGCTAAGGACTTTATGAGAAAGCAAGGAATCACAAAACAAAACCAAAAGAATGAAAAAATGGAAAACAATGTGAAATATCTCATTGGAAAAACAAATGACCTGGAAAATAGATCCAGGAGAGACAATTTAAAAATTATGGGACTATCTGAAAGCCATGATCAATAAAAGAGCCTAGACATCATCTTTCATGAAATTATCAAGGAAAACTGCCCTGAGATTCTAGAACCAGAGGGCAAAATAAGTATTCAAGGAATCCACAGATCACCGCCTGAAAGAGATCCAAAAAGAGAAACTCCTAGGAACATTGTGGCCAAATTCCAGAGTTCCCAGGTCAAGGAGAAAATATTGCAAGCAGTTAGAAAGAAACAATTCAAGTATTGTGGAAATACAATCAGGATAACACAAGATCTAGCAGCTTCTATATTAAGGGATCGAAGGGCATGGAATAGGATATTCCAGAAGTCAAAGGAACTAGGACTATAACCAAGAATCACCTACACAGCAAAACTGACTATAATACTTAAGGGGAAAAATGGTCTTTCAACAAAATAGAGGACTTTCAAGCATTCTTGATGAAAAGACCAGAGCTGAAAAAAAAATTTGACTTTCAAACACAAGAATGAAGAGAAGAATGAAAAGGTAAACAGCAAAGAGAAGTCATAAGGGACTTACTAAAGTTGAACTGTTTACATTCCTACATGGAAAGACAATATTTGTAACTCTTGAAACTTTTCAGTATCTGGGTAGTTAGTGGGATTACACACGCACACGCACACGCACATGCACATGCACACACACATAGAGACAGAGTGCACAGAGTGAATTGAAGAGGATGGGATCATATCTTAAAACAATGAAATCAAGCAGTGAGAGAGATATATTGGGAGGAGAAAGGGAGAAATGGAATGGGGCAAATTATCTCTCATAAAAGAGGCAAGCAAAAGACTTTTTAGTGAAGGGAAAAAGAGGGGAGGTGAGAGAAAAACATGAAGTTTACTCTCATCACATTCCACTAAAGGAAGGAATAAAATGCACACTCATTTTGGTATGAAAACCTATCTTACAATACAGAAAAGTGGGGGAGAAGGGGATAAGCAGGGTGGGGGGGATGATGGAAGGGAGGACATGGGGAAGAGGGAGCAATTTGAGGTCAACACTCATGGGGAGGGATAGGATCAAAAGAGAGAATAGAAGTAATGGGGGACAGGATAGGATGGAGGGAAATATAGTTAGTCTTATACAACACGACTATTACGGAAGTCATTTGCAAAACTACACAGATATGGCCTACATTGAATTGCTTGCCTTCTAAAGGGAAGAGGTGGGGAGGGAGGGAGGAAGAGAAACTGGAACTCAAAGTTTTAGGAACAACTGTCGAGTACTGTTCTTGCTACTAGGAAACAAGAAATACAGGTAAAGGGGTATAGAAAGTTATTTGGCCCTACAGGACAAAAGAAAAGATGGAGACAAGGGCAGAGAGGGATGATAGAAGAGAAGGCAGATTGGTGATAGGGGCAATTAGAATGCTCGGTGTTTTGGGGTGAGGGGAGGGGAGAAAAGGGGAGAAAATTTGGAACCCAAAATTTTGTGAAAATGAATGTTAAAAGTTAAATAAAAAATAAATAAAATTTAAAAAAAAGAAAAAAGAATACTATACTAAAAAATATAATTCATACTCTAGAATTAATTTTCTTTAATTAATCTCAACAGGAACTCAAGTATAGTTTCAAACAAATAAAAAGCCAGCTGATAATGCTCTTGTAATGCCTGCCTCACAGTTACCCTCTTTGGAAGACAGGCTTTGAAATTCACAAATATAAAGCTACTGAAACATGTCAAACTGACTCCCAAGGGACCTCATATTTTAAAATTTCCTTTTATTAGGTGCAGAATAATCGTATTGCCTTCCTTTATCTACTTCCTTCAAATAAAAGAAAAATATCAATGTTCATATAACTATAACTTAACAGTTTTAATGGGAACAAATAACTGCATAAGAAATAGTTTTTGAAAAGGCAATCAGTTATTTCAGTTCCGAAATGCAAGTAAATGCTTAGTAAAGTAGCTGTGGCTACTTTATAATATTCACAGCTGTATCATCTTTTTCATACCTTTCCCACTTTCCTCAATCAGTTACAGGAAGCACTGGGAAGGAAGGAAGGGATGGTGACAGAGTAACAACACAGCTAAGGGAAAGATGAAACATGCCAATGCTTGTATGGTGCCATTTATACTAAATGAGGAGAATGACAGTTTAGTGCCAGCCTAACTTTCAGGTCACTCTGCAGCACAACATCCAAGATCCTAAATTAATGAGGTCAAAAATAAGTTACCTTGTGCATATCTGACTATAAAACAACATTCACTACCTACAGATTATGAACAATTGTGGTAAGTTTTAAAAAGGAATAATTTAGTATTGCCAACACTTAGAAAATCAGTATAATTCCTGTGGCACTAGGTAATCTCTAGACTAAGCCAAATTTCTGGGAACAAGGCAGAAAAGAGAAAGAGGCCAGTCCACTGGCCAGGGAGCTCCATTCCAGACCCTATCACTACCCTAATATCAGTTAATGAGTCTGAAGACCACATTGGTTACATTCAGATGGACACGCTTTGGTTTGATGGTCTGGTTTACCACTCCTTCACATCTGGCTTAAAATATGAACTCCAACAAGCCATATAGGTCTAACTAAAGTAGGTAGAAAGTGAATTATTCAATCCCATAGGGAAAAGCCACATACCTTTTAGCCGATGGTTACCAATTTCACCAGGAACAGGTACTTTCACAGGTGTGGCCGAGTTCTGAATCCCGAGCACACTAGGAACGGCAGTGCTTGAATTAGCCTTTGGTCTCTGTCTTGGTGCAATTGAGGTTTCTGTTGGTCCAATGGTATCTGTTATTCTAAAAGAGAATAAACTGCATTCAGATATTACGTGTCTGAAGATTACTGAAATGATTACTTATTTACATAGTACTCCACTAATGACACTCAGGACAATCCCAAAGGTCACCTAACTGGAGGGTCACTTGTCTCAGGGTTTCAACTGGTAGGAATATAAAATTAAGAAAAGGAAACTAAAGTTATCTGCATCCTTTAGACCAACTGTCAGGACCATGGGCAAAAGAGGAAGCCAAAGGGTTATTTCCTTCTAACCTATCCTCCACAACCCATGAGGGACTGATGAGTGGCAAGAAGACCCCACCACCACTGCACTATCAGAAACTTCTTCCTCTCTTGTATTCTTCTTTTATCCCTTCTCCCCTAGTCAGGGAGCCCCAAACCTATCAACATCTTAGAGAGAAGGGAATCACCAGCTCTATTTCTTCTGGTGAGATGGCAGAGCACCAGACTAGGCATTACTATCTGCCCTCATCTACCCCCTACAGATCCCTGGCACTGCTGCCTAACTTTACTGATGAAACATAATAAATTATCCTGGGACTTGCCTTCTGCCCAGCCATTTGATTTTGGGGTGTGTTTATCCACCCTACACTTCAATTTTGCTGTTTCTTGGAATTAGAGTGAGTTCCTTGAGGGCAGGGATAGTCCAGCTTTTTCTGTTTGTATCTCCAGCACTAGATACAGCACTTGGTGAATAGCGCAGGTATTTAAAAACTGGTTTTATCATTTGTGCATTCATTTACTCTACTTCAATCTGGTACTAGGGATAGCAATGAAAAGTGTTCACATCAATCAGCTTCACTGAAGCAACAAAATACCTTCTCAATAAATTATTTCAAGAGACACACATCTCAGAGACCTACCCAGTGCTAATTTTTCTCCTGAACTCCAGGCTTGTACCACCAACTGCCTGCTGGCCACCTCTACCATGATATGCCATCAGCTCAAATTTGGTAAATCCAATAAAAAGATCATCTTCCTCTCTAAACCTTATGCTCCATACTGTCCTTTTTCTGCTGAGTGTGCAAATATTATCTTTTACAAAAGAGAAACATGGAGCCCAAAGAACAGCTATTCATCCAGGGTCATAAAGCTGGTGAGTAGCAGAACTGATGCTTCAACTAGTTTCCTGATTCCCAGTTCAATGACAAACAACTGTACATGTACAGCTTCAGGGGAAAAATTAGCTAAGCTTAGATTAAGAAAACAAGAAACCATTCCCTAAAGATTTGAATGTGTAGGAAGATCCACATGTATTTTACTATGCTTGTTGAAATGGACAGTAGAGTTCTGAAAATTCCCAACAGATATTTTTGAATAAACATTTCAGCAGCTAGTCAGAATGATCTAATAAATATCTTTGTTCAACAGTAATTTTTTGTGGAATTCTTAGCTCATCAGAACATTTCTGGAGAAAAGTGGAGGCAACAAGTAGAGTTCAAATCACTCAAAGTTGCAGAATGAAAAAGTCAGCCACTCCCTGGGAGACAGTACAGTTCAGTAGGAAAGCTAAATGTGGAAAAAATCAGATGTGCATTCAAATTTCAGTTCTGGGATTCTCTCCCTGCATGACTTTAGGCAAGGAAACAACAGGGTGGGAATAAATGACCACTCATTTGAATCTGGAGATCTGGGATCTTATATATGCATATATGCACACACACATATATATACACACATATATACATACGCACATAAATATACTTACACATACAATCATACATACGTATATTATTCCCTTCAACTCTCCTAACACTGAAAAAGGTCTCATGGGTTACAAATACCATCTCTTTCCAGATGAGAAAGTTTATAGAAACTACTGATGCTACTTCTGATGACTACCTTAGTGATATCCTTCATTCTCTGCTATTTTTAGGCTTCTGAAGTAGGTAGCAAAGAGGCTGGAATAATATGTGGTGAAATACATAGCATAAAATAGGACAGAACCTTCTGAATGTAAAGATTTATTTTTCATTTTAATAATTCCCTGTTTTTAAAAAAAATCAAAGCTATATACAGCATGTATACTTGGCTTCAAACAAACCTTGATTTACAGAAAACACAAATTAAAGCATGATTATACTCATTTTTACAAAGGATTTAACCAAACCTTTAAGAACTCAGCTGCATTTAAAACATCTGATTTCCTAAAATCAAATTGTAGACACAGCTATTACATAGAACTTAAAGCAAAATATCTGATAATCTCAGTGCTTCCTTAACATCTGCACGCACCACAAGAGGGAGCTCTATTACAATGTTCTCTTGGATACAAAAAAAGACAAAGAGAATCACAGAATCTGATTTTTTTTTACACACAAAACAAATCCATTTATAAATTTAGCTTTATGATTTATTTTCAAAATTACTGAAACCCAATCTTTTCACATAAAAAAGCTTATGCATATTACAACTTAATTGCGTTGAAGCATTACGCACACGGTACTGCAGTACCATGCTAGGTGCCCTGGGTATAAGGCACAAGCAATCCTGATGCTTCATGAGTTTACAAACTCAGCAGGTTTGTAAGGACATACAACATAGGCACATGCCATGATAAATTACAAAACAACACAAGAAACAGGTAGCAAAAAAGATAGGCAGACAGTGTATGCTAGAAAGCTAAGGTAAGGATGGAAATCGTTCTTCACCTGGCTTACTTAGAAGATCCTTCATGGAGGAGGTGGTCTGAGCTGAGCCTCAGAAGACTGGTATAAATGTGACAGAAAGAGAACAGAAGAATCCTAACAGGTGAAGGAATGAAGCGGAAGAGGCAAAACATCAAACACGGACAGTAAGCTATCAGTTAGGCTAGAGGAGAGGCTTCATGTAGAAATTGAAAGGCAATAACAATAACTGATATCTGAATATTTAAATTAAGGAATTTACATTATTTTAAATTCTCGAGAGCTTTCAAAGCAGTTTCTTCATGTTTTACTTTAAGAGCTTCTCAGAAGAGCCCTGAGGGAGGAAAGGCGTTATCATCCTAAACTGACAGAAAAGGCAAAGGAAGGCCAAAGAAGCGAAGGGGATCATGCCCACAGCCCCTGGCTGGTCGGTGAAGGGGCTGGAAAAGAGCTTAAGGAGTTAGAGTTGTGCCCTGTATCCTGCTGGCCCGTAATGTTATTATGAGGTTAATGGTAAGGCCATTAATAGGGCACTGGGTCATGAGGGGTCTTGCCCCCTGGCTCTGAAAAGAGTTTATATACTCTGAGGTGAGGTTTTGCTTTGGGTTTTTTTTTGTGGTTTTTTTTTTTTTTTAGAAGGTTCTTGTGCCAGGTGAGATCCTGGGTAGGCACTAAGCAGCCCCCCCAGCTTTGAGAACCCAGAAGCTGGTGCTTCCCTCTCTGGTCAGACACAGCTGGAAGCCCTGTCTGTTGATCTTTGGTAATTTGTTTGTATTTTCTCTGAAGTTCAAGGTGCTGACTTTTCCCCCCTGATTCAAGTGAAGGATATCTGTGTTT
The DNA here is from genome assembly GCF_028372415.1 of Notamacropus eugenii. Taxonomy (NCBI): domain Eukaryota; kingdom Metazoa; phylum Chordata; class Mammalia; order Diprotodontia; family Macropodidae; genus Notamacropus; species Notamacropus eugenii. The sequence continues at coordinate 147,758,777 of NC_092878.1, forward strand.
GATTAAAGTAGATTACTGACACCTCCAAAGTTGCTTTCCTTTCAGAAAAGCAGATGTAAGAATCTGTACAGCAGGCCCTCCTGTGTATGCTGGGGTTCCTGCTGTTACATGGCCACTAGAAGTTTTAGAACAGTCATACAACATGATGAAAGCAATTTTAAGCAAGATTCACCCAAATGGAGAGGGAGAAACCAGAATGAAGGAAACTAGACAGTTCACATTAAAATTAGAAGAGCAATACAAAGGAGCTAACGCAACATGTGGAAGCATTAGTGGACAGAACCTAGAGACCGTCAAAGAAACACTAGGGAAAGGAAGGCCCCCATCTCTACAGTTTCTGTCCTGTTCCTCCTTCAACTTTTCTTTGTATGGCCAGAGCTTAGCCCAAGTCACTGGGCAAGTCACTTCACCCTTCACAGCCTCTCATTCCCCATCTATTGTAGATGGAAAAAACAGCACTTATTTCACAGGGATAATAGGGGAATCTAATGAGATGGCATATATAAAGCACTATGCTAAACTTAAAATTCTACAAAAATGTGAGTTATTACTATCATAATCTTTTGAGGCAGTATTTTCCAAATGAGTTTATTATATTTAAAAATCAATGTTGCCCTTGGCTGCCGTATTTCTCTTAGTGATAAGGATATCAAGGGTGAGTTGAACCCATTCCAGTCCACTCCTGGCAACTGGTTCTATTTGCTAAAGGCAAATTAACAAACAGCAACCTTTGTGTCAGTGTTTGTCTTTTTATTCATTTTCCCCATTACCTCCACATTGAACAGAGAAAGACGATGTGACTAAACTTGGGTAAACTGTCAATGGTCCAACTGCCAGTAAGTGTTAGGGGTGAGTTTCCAACTCACACATTCCCAAATTCAAGCACAACACTCAATCTACTATGTCACCCTGCCTCTAGTAGTGTGTCCACTCAATGATTTTTTGATAAGGGATTCTTCACCTTGAATTCATCAACTTGCTTTTTTAGTTTGGATTTTTTAAAATAAATTTTTGATAACTATTTCAATGCTTTGGAATTCTATGCAGTTTATATTATATATTTTAAAACCTTATCTTGAGAAGACATTCATAGGCTTCATCAGACTAAAAGACTCTGTGACGCAAAGAAGGTCAAGAACCCCTCCTGGCCCCCCACATGAACAGCTTCATGTCCCTTTTCCACCATTTCAGAATTGAAAGGCGACACAGGACTGAAAAGCATTTTGCATTTTTCTTAATCAAAGAGCTGCCACGGCAAAAGAATTTGTTACCAAAAGTAGACGACTGGCAGTGCAGTTTTCTCACCGTGGCTGGGCTGTTTCTCAGAAAGCACACATACAAACATCTCTCAAGACTATTCTCAAAGCTTTTCCAGCATGGCAGGGCCGGCCAAAGCTCTTGCTCACCTGGTCGAGACTTCAGGAACTCAGTGTCATCTCCATACACTATGACAAGTTAATGAAATGGGGCTTCTTGTCTACACAGAGTGGGAACTCAAAGACATGGTCAACATGACTGAAGAGACTTCGGGCAAATGACTTTCACCTTATGGGTCAGTTTCTTCTGAGGGGGCTGAACTAAACGAAAGATTGTCCAGCTCTGGATCTACTATTATAAACTGAAAAATGCTTTTTTGGGAAGAAAGACATATTTGTACAATTATTTACATCACCTCTCTTTTACAGCAAATAACTAGAAACAAACTGTAGGATGACTCAAAAATTACAGCATATAAATCTAATGCTGTAAGTCAACAAGTCAATTAACATTGATTAAGTGCTTATAGGTGTTAAGCACTGGGGATACAAAAGAAAAGCACAGCCAGCCTTGGACCCCAAGGACCTCACATTTTAATGAGGCAGAGTGTATGCAATCAACTGTCTACTTACAGGATAAATAAGGCCACAGTACAGGCAATTTCAGAGGAAAAGGACTAGCGTGGAAGGGAGATCTGAGTTGGGTCTTGAAGCCAGACAAGCTAGGAGCAAAAGCATTCCAAGCATGGGGGACAACTAGTGAAAATGCAGTGAGTTAGAGGACAAAGCCACCTGTGCTGGAACAGCAAAAAAAGTTGGCATAACTGGACTGTAGAGTACGTGAAGGTAAGTACAATGTAAGAAGAAAGGCAAGGGCTTTTTAAAGTCCAAAGGTAAAGAAAGGGGCTTTAAAGGCTAAGTAGAGAACTTTTCTATTTGATCCTAAACGTAACAGGGAGCCACTGTAGTTTACTGAATAGGAGAGCAGTAAGGTCAGCCCTGTGCTTTAGGAAAAACACTGACACCTGAGTGGAGTCAGAGAGACCAAGCAGAGAGAGAAGGTAACTGGAATAGTCCAGTGTGAGGAGGCGATCAAGGCCTGTACTAGGGGCAGCTGTGCCAGAGGAGAGAAGGGACCAAGACAAGAGATGTTGGAAAGGAGCAACAATACTTGGCCGCAGACTGGATGTATGGAGTATCTGAGAATGACACCACGGTAGACAGCCCAGGTGATCAGGAGCATAATGGGTGCTCTAAATAATAAGAGGGAAGTGTGGAACTGGGGAGGGTGTGAGAAAAAAATCAGTTCAGTTTTGGGTAAGATGTCTATGGAACATCCACTAACCAATAGGCAACTAGAGATGCAAGACTGGAGGTCAGGAGAGTGATGAGGGCTGCTAAATAATCAAGGGAAGGGAAGAGTGAGAGAAGAGGAGACAAAAGAAAATCACTGAAGCATTTTTAAGTGTCCAAAAGAAAAGAGAGGAAGTTATGTGCAACAGAGATTCAGGGTTTCCCAAACAATCCTCTTTTTCTGTTGTTGAGCTGTTTCAGTCTTTTCCAACTCTCTATGACCCCATTTGGGGGGTTCCTGCCAAAGATATTTGAGAGGTTTGCCCATTTCCTTCTCTAGCTCACTTTACAGATGAGGAAACTGAGGTAAACTAGGGTTAAGTGACTTGTCCAGCATCACACAGCTAGACGTATCTGAGGCTGGATTTAGACTCAGGAAAATGAGTCTTCCTGACTCCAGGCCCAGTACTCTCTCTACTGCACCACCCAGTTACTTTTTTTTTTCTGCTCTAGTTTATATATGGCTATGTATTCAATAGCAATTCATATTTGAAAAAAAAAAAAAGAAAGAAAGAAAATTTCTTTTTTCAGAGCCATTCTGGACCACTGAGTTGTGGATTTCTCCAAATGCATTTTCTTTGTATTCTCTTCCTTAGTGATGTCATCCAAGCCAATGCTTTTAATTATCATCTTGTTTTACTAAATTACGTAAGCAATTCCCTAATGGCCTTTTATCCCCATCCCACTATAACGTCTCCCCTGAATTACAACTCCCAATTTCTAAATGCCTATTAAACACTTCCTCTCTTGCCTTCTCCCAAAGTTCAATGGAATTCATCTTATTGCCCAACCCGCTACACTTCATTTTCTCTTAAGGGCACCACCCTCTTCCAGTCACACTCTAGCTTGAACTTCAGTTTCTCCCATCTGTAAAAACAAGGATGCTACCTATCATTTATACCACCCAAACCTCAGAGCTGTTATGTTCTCAAGTGCTTTGTGAACCTTAAAGAACACAAATGTGACCTATTATTAATCGTAATGATCACTTTCCTTTGCTCAAAGTTCAGGGGCTCTTCACTGCCCCTCTTCATCCTATCAATCAGACCCTGCATGTTTGGCTCCAATCTCCATACTCTTCCCTCTGCCTTCCAACCAAACTGCCCCATCTCATCATGCTTTCCACCATCCACACATTCCCACAGGCTGTTACTTGCATCTGGAAGAGACTCCATCTATCTCCCTACCTAGTTTAACAACCCCCTCAAGTGCTACCTCCTTCAAAATGTTTTCCCTGATTCTTCTCTCTAGAAATGCTCTTTCCTCCTTGATCTATCAAGGCTCTGGGTTAGACTTTCTTATCACACTCATTACACTCTAACACATTACATCTGCTTGAGCACATCTTATCCCCTTAATGGACACTCCTTGCCCTTCAAAAGCTTTTAATGACATTTTCCATCTTTCATAGCACCTAACACATCTTACAAATGCCATTAAAATAAACTGAAAATAGATGCGAAAAAATATCATATCAATACAAATCCTGTGCCAAAAAGTATAATTTCAATTTTGTTTAATATTCTACAAAGATAACTTTCCCTCAAAATCCACATGGATATTTTACATCTGTCCAGGCTATCTAAAGGATGAATATTATTAACCTCCTAAGGCCAAGCAAGACAAAGGGAAAAAGACTGTCATCAACAGATACATGTCCTTAGCTATACAACATCCTTGAAGTGAAAATAATTATGAAAAAATAAGGTCAAGATATTACTTTATATCTTTGTCCTGTTTTATTTAAAGGATAACTATTTTAATGGTTTTGTACAGTTTTATTAGTTATGTACAAGATTGTTGCCCTTTAAAAATTTCTCATAAGTACTTCCTTCCCTTAAAGGAAAAAAAGCCCTAACTTAAGATTTGTTTACCAGTTCTGTACTTTAAAAAAGTGACAAAGAAACAATCTGAATCCCAGGCTGGTTCTCCCCATGTGATTAAAGTATCAGGAGCCCTTTTAAAGGGCTCATTGTAAAACTACTAATAACAAACAAGGACTTCTTTATTCCAGAGATTGATCATTTCAAAAGGGATTGATGTCAAACACTTAATTGGACATCCAAGTTTATTTGTGCCTGCTGACTAAAGTGACTACCCCCGTCTCTAAAGAACAAAGTATTTTAAGAGAAATGACTCTTGAATACAAGAGTATTGGAGTCATTACGATGACTATCAGGAGCACCAAAAACCAAGAGCTTTGCTTACCTGGCTTTTATTTGGTTTTTCCGAGCAGCTGCTTCACTAGCAGTCAGGGGTTCAGGAAGGGATGAAGCAAGAGAAGAATTCTTGAAGGAAAGAAAAGCAGAATTTTATTTTCATCTTCACTTTAATTACATAAAAGTTATCTATTTTTAAATCATCCAAGAATATTTTAATTTTTTAAAGTCTACGTCCATCACTTTGGACACCTGAACGTTACAGGGACATGAGTCCAGCCACGCCGGCAGCCTGCCCTCCCAGCACACACAAATTCTTAGCTTCACGAAGAGCACTCTCCAAAACCTGGGAGAGGACGACGACAACATTATGTCCACGTCAACATAAAGACAGAAAAAAGATAATGAACAGCTATATAAAGGTCTGAAAAGGAAATGCCTAATCTACATATTCCCTAATTTGGTGACTTTCTATCGGTGAAATTCTATTTCACAGAAGAATCATTTATTTTCCTACTTGTAGAATTAGGGGGGAAAAACAGACAGAACCATTTCCATCTATTTTTCCATGGTCAAATGTAAGTGAATAAAAGTTGTCCCTGACGGTCAGCAAGTAAAGCAGGAACAACAAGACACACAAGTGAGGCATAGAGGAGAAGGCCAAGTTCTCTCTTCCATGCTCTGGTGTGGATTCTGTGGAAAGCGCATCAATAAAATATCACCTTATCTGATCCTCAGAATACCCCTGGGAGGCAGGTACTATTGTCATACCCATTTTATAGCTGAGGAAAAAGGCTGACAGAGGCACAGCTGGGAAGTGCCGCACCACTAGCCAAGAACCTAGGTTTAAATTCCTGATCTACCATTTTCTTGGGTACTGCTGGGCACAGTCATACATTCTCAGCATCAGAATCCTTTTCTATAAGAGAACTGTGGGGAAAAGGGGGCTGCAGTGCCTCTAAAGCTGCTTCTAGTTATGAATCTATGATCCTAGAATTTAGGTCGAACATAGAATCTGAGGAAACAAGTCACTCCAAATAAGGGCACAGGCTCATTTTGAATAAAGGTTCTGCGTGGTCTTGGAAGCAAAAAAAAACTTTTTTTCAAAGAATATAATCATAGGAGACATCTACCAGGTAAGGAAAAAAAAAATCACACGCATAAAAGACCATCAAAAGCATTACACATATGAAGTACAACAAAGAACATCAAAAAGACAGTCCGCAGAGTATTCAAAAGATACCTTACAATAAAGTTTGTTTATTTTCATCAAATTATAATGAAGTGTTTTCATACAGAACACAAGATGCCTGAAACCAAATTCTACCACAAGGAAAATGATGAACAGAGTTAAAGCCAGTTGAGGAAAGAGTGAGCATAAAACTTCTCTCTAAAAAACCTCTAAAAAGATATCTATTTAAACTCCTGAGAGGGTAATGGCACAAATTCTTTTAACATTCATTCAAAAGAATAAACATTAGGCAGAGAAAAAATAAAGATCTACTACTTTTAATCTGCATGATCCTCTGCACACATGGCCTCTCGGGTTCTCAGTTTCTTCCCAGGTAAAATGAGAGTTCTGGACAGAATTATTTCTAGAAGTCCTCTTCCAACTCTAACATTTCTTGATACTATTAGACTCTAAAGGCAGTCATCTATCTGAGCCACAAGGTAGAAGTCTTCAAACAGGTACATCGTGATCCACCCCTCTCACTACTCAACAGCCAATTCTAATGGCCCCCATTACCACAAGGATCAAAGACGTTAGCATCTCACATTGATAATTATCCATGCCCTTTCCATTCTTCTGACACATACTCCCCTCAATGCACCTTTACTGGTTCTGCTTGCTTCTCCTGGAACACAGCACTCCTTCACCAGCTTCCAGGCCTCTGCACTGACTACGCCCTACATGCCCAGAGGGTTTTCCTTCTGCAGCTTCCTTCAAGAATCACCTCCCACTTCTACAAGCCATCTTCCTCAGGCCCCCGGCTGCGGGTGCTTTTTCCTCTGACATTATCTTTCATCTGCTGTCCGTGTTCTATGTGCTTAGTCATTATTTACATGTTATCTCCCCATTAGACTGTGAGGTCCTTGAAGACAAGGCGTGTTGGTGCTTTTTCTATGATCTCCCAGCACTTAACACTGTTGGCACACAGCAAGTACGTAAGCATTTACTCCTAGAGACTGGAATAAGAACAGTCACACCTTCACAACATTTAATAAGTAAGTACTCTGAAAAAAAATTACTATAGGATAAGATAAGCTTTTAAAAACTACTTACATTGATGTTAGAAACTGGACAATCCTTTTTGGCAAATTTAAAAGCAAAATAGGACACTTGGAAAATATCAGGCCTACGGTCTTGATCTGGTTCAAGCATATACCCTGTAAAAGTCAACCAAAGAATGTTATGCTGGGAACAGAAGAGATCAATGACTCTTCACAGAAAAAAATGTAAACCTCTTTCCTTTTTATTAAATAAAAACATGTAATTAGTTTAAGTACACAAGGGAAAAAAGAACTTGATGTTGATATCTAGTCTTTTTTTTAAAAGTTAGAAATATACTTTTAATTATACACATGAACATCATTAATGGTTTCATTTGTCCCCAAAAGGAGATGTTTACTTTTACACTCACATCCAAGAACGAATCAATGGAGCAATATCCATGAAAGTTTAACCAATCACTCAGTTACCCAGTCTTGTATAACTGTGCAAAGAATAGGGTCAAATCCAAGATGGAGAAGGAAAGCATGAAAGAAAGCCGCTCTGTAGACTCACAGCTAAGATCCCCAGAACCGTAAGAGTTCGTAAGACTGGCTGGGAAAGTTCATAAAAGGTCAAGCCAAAAGCTCAGTGTAAGCAACGTAGACGTGAGGAATAAAACAAGGGAAGACAATGAAACTGCAAAGATACAGAGGGCTATCAGAAGCAGATTCAATTATCAAAGAATGCCAACAGCAGAGGTAGCATTCAAGTCTTGCTGGAACAATGTCGCAGGGGCTCCTGCTCAGGTTACAGAACCCATTACCTCCTGGAGCCTATTTTACCTTTGGACACTGTGAGGAAGGTGGCTTTCTGCAACATTCACCCAATAGATCTGCCTAACCCTCTGGGTTCCATTTTTCCCTTATCCCCTACACCTCCACCGGACCCATGACCCAGGTCATTCAGTCTCTCCTTCAAAACAACTTTTACTTCAAAATCATCTAAGAAACATCTAAGTTTTAATCAAATTAATTTTCTTTTGTTTTTGTATCCATAGAAGCTGTATCTTCCACAGATCAGGCACTAATTAAAATTCATTGAATTTAAAGTACTAAAACCTCTAAACCTCCTGCCCTCCAAATCCTTATAGTGTTCACAGATACAGAGCAGGAGGGTCCTTAAGGCTAGCTAGCAGGCTTCCTATATTCCTATAATCCCCCTTTTAGCTGATCTTTGTACAACATGGTTTCAGTTCCCCTCACTATCCTAGGTACCCTTACCTAGATGCACTCCAGCATGTCAATGTCCTTCCTAAAATGCTGTGCCAAAAACTGAACGGTCAGACCAGAGCAGAGGACAGTGGGAACCCAAGCCTCCAGAGATCTGGATAACTTGTTTTCATTAATGCAGCCCTAAGATGCACTAAGTCTTTCTGACAGCTACGCCTCCCCTCCTGATTCATAGAGAACTTTTCGACCACTGAGTCTTAGGTCTTTTCCTCATTTACTGCTGCCTAGCCACACCTTTCTTCTTCCCTTTTTATACACATCTGGGTTTAGTGAACCCAGCTGTAGCTTTCTGCATTAATCCCTACTAAAGGCCATCTCATTATATTTGACCATTGTTCAAATCTTTTAAGAACCTGATTCTGTCAACCAATGTGACCACTGTACTTCCTAGCTTCAAGTCATCTGTGAATCTGATTGGCATTGCCTTTATAAAAGTTACTGATAAAAATGTTGAGTTATGGGACATTGCACTAAAGCCCTGCCCTCCAGGGTGACATGGATACATGCAGCATCACTTTTAGAGAGATCATTCATCAAGTTACAAATTTACCTATCTTCGAACCCACATCTATCTTGTTCATAAGGATATCACACAGGACATTGTTAAATGCTTTCCTAAAATTCAGTTATACTTTCTTTATGGTATTTCCTAATCTACCAGTTAAATAACCTTTTACTCAATATAAATATAGAATGGCAAAGAAAAATTTCTCTATTCACCTTAGTTATTGGATTTTTAAAAGAACTATCTGAAGCAAAATAAAGCCTCAGCACTGAGGGAACTATTTTTTTCTTTAACTCTCCATACTGTTGCCAAGTAATATATCAGAGAAATTGCCTGTAAAGCAAACTTGTCCCGGACAGCTTGTTCAAGTTCACCCTAATTTTAACAGCAGAGTGTTGTCAGCCTAAATACACACATAACAGATTTGGAACAAAAGATGTAAATGAGATTCACTATCTCTTGGGAGGGAGATTTACCAAATATTTTCAAGGTAAGTCTTACCACAGTTTTTCTGAAATTTTCACTTTTCATACATCATTCAGATACTTACTTATTAAGCAGTGCATGTTATGAGAATAGCGAGAACTGTCAGGGATAGTAAAACTGCCGTCACAGATAGCAACCTGACTCTCCCCAAAGGGAACGGTGAAGAAGCAAAGTTTGTACAGCAAGCATCCCAATGCCTGGAAACAACAACAACAGACGTAAGCTTCATCACTCAGAAAGGTTTCTTCTCTCCTAAATTAGCCAGCATCACTCAGAAACCCATCTATTGCTCAAATTTGGTTGTGTTCACCTCCGTTAACGGCTACTTTTTAAAATCAGACTAACTCAGCGACACAATGCCCTTGGTACTCATTGAAGAAAGAAAAACCTATCAATTTTTACATAATGTATAAATCATTCTTTTTACAAACTCTTTAGTTATATTCCTTAACACATAAAGTACCTGGCCAGCTATTTCACATCTATATTCACATACTTTACCTATATAAACTGTTATAGTTTGACTTTCAGAATTCTAATGAAAAACACCTTCCCTGCATTTTTAGACATTAAAACTGCCAGCAGATTCTGGGGTGCCAAGTGCTGGCAATAAAGGAAGCTATATATTATTAAAGAACCTTACACAAAGAATATGGTGAGAAATCATCACTATTTTGGTTCCTCTTGGGTCATGTAGAAAGTTTATTTCTGTAGTCAATCAGAAACCAGCCTAACAATCCACCAAAAAAAACAAACAAAAAAAAAAAACCAGTAGAAAAGAATTGCAGATATAGTACACAGATAGACTGACAGCCAAATATTGGCCCCCCTCCCCCCAACAGAGGAGAGGCAGAGGGAGAAGAAAGACATAATTAGAGCTTGACAAAGAAAAATGTATTTAACAGGCACTACAGAAGGGTCGCAGCCTGGATACAGAATTAAAAGGAGCTCACAGAGTTGGGGAGGATAAAGCACTTATGGGTGTGAGACAACAGATCTAGTCTAGGAGGATCATTAACTAACAAAGTAATAACTCGCTATGGTAAACTTTCCAACAGAAATTAATGAATGCTGTTTGGTAAACTTCAATGTAACATTAAATGACTTTGATGCTTCGAGAAGAAATCCATTCTCATGGCCACAGCGGAGCTTCTCCTTCCGCTGACACAGATCATCCACACTTCCTGCCCTCTGTAGGTTACTCTAGGACTTGCTGTGGCCACTACAAACTACTATTGTGATAAGTCTATTCAAACAGTAGCTCCTGGCCAAGAAACACAGATGTCAGGTTCTGTTCGTTCTGAAATCCTTTCCAAATATTTGGTGGGGTCAGACACTAGAGCTTCACTGAAGCACTTTAAGAACCAAAGCTCACCTTTATACCATGTTAAGGTACTAGAAAGACATGTGTGTTTCTGTTATGTTCTTACTGTATATTTTTCCTTCTCTTACTGGTTAGGGATATATTCCATGAGGTGTGGACCTAGGTGTCTATCACACATTACATGAAGTGCTGAGTGCATGAGATCACAGTAAAGCCTGTGGAGTTTTGAGCCACAAAAAACATTAAGTGAGGCTTCATTTGCTGATTTCACGAGAGATCTTCCTAGTCCAAAGGTACAATAACTCCTCAGGCATCCAATTGAGGTTTATCATTTGTACCATCCATTTGTATCATTACTCAGCACAGAGTGAAATTTTTTGGGGGGGAAGGAGAATTTGTGGAAACATAGAAAGTTAGCTTACTGATGGATCTTACTTTAAGCTCAAGTGAAAGTTGGAAGTCTCAACAATTTCAAATTCTTCAGATTTTTTAGGCCTTCTCTGGTTACTTCAGAATAGATTTTTAAACATAAGTATGCTTAAAGTACTAGGCAAAAAAAATGTTTTTGATGTTATTGAAAAAAAAACTGCATTGCTTTAAGTTTTTAGATTCTGTTGGTCTGTGTCCTGCACCATTTCCACATACACAGCATGAAATAAAGGCAGGTTCTTTAGAAAGTAGTTTTCGATAGGGATTAAATCATGTCTTCTCCATACATATACCTACTTGTCTTAACAACGTTTCATTATGTTCACATACACTTGGTATACTGTGATTTGACAAGCTATTTAAATAAAATATTTGCTTATACTTAAAAAAACTGAACAGACTAAGGCATCAAAATAAATTTACTCAAAACAGTTTAAGAAATGGGAATTAAAAACCCAAAGATCTGAAGATACACTTTATACCTGAAACCAAATTATAGAACATTTTCTAATTCACAGTACACAACTATACTAACATACTGTCCTAACATTATTTTATAAATGGCAAGTCAGGTTTACTTTTCAACTTTTCTTAAAAGCTAAAGTATTAAATGCAGCCAATTATTAGATAACAGACAGGTGCACGGCATATTTCTAAGAGACATGCAAAGGAAAAACTGTCATCCCCTTGGCTGTTTCTGTACAAAAAAAACAAATGGACACTAACAAGATAAACATTAGCTTGCAACAGTGGATCCTTGCATTACTAATGATAAAATACTTGATCAAGAAATTACAATTTCTATAAATTACAATTCATCATTTCATATTTGATACAAATTTCCAGTGATAGTAAGTTAAATTGCAAGATACAGTTAATTTAGGAGAGAAGAAACCAAGTCCTTAACTTCAAGAAGTAATTCCATCTTAAAAGGAACTTGAGACCATCATTTCTTCCTTAAGAAAGAAATTTTCAGGAAAAAAAATAGCAAATTGAACATAAGCTTCACCCTAAGAGCAATGATCAATGCAGAAAAATTTACGTATGTATGATGCCCAAATCTTTTTCTTTAAGTATCAGTTGTGTTAAGAAAATCAGATAAGTATCAAGTGCCAAGGTCACAGAAAAGTTGACATGCAGCCTAAATGCAGCCTAAGTCTACAGTGTAAATTTCCAACCAAAACAATTCAAAATTCTAACCAAATATTATAAACCTATTATTGCTACACAATCATGGAGTGCTGCCACCACTTGTCCAGAACACAAAATTTGATTTTGCCTGATCTGTTAATGACTTGGTAATTCTGTCTGAGCCTGAATTCACTGATAAAAATCTAAATCTCTTCTTACCGTCTCTCACATCAGATAATGAAGGCCAGTCTCAAGAATGATATTCTTAAAAGCTTTTCCATGGCTTCTCAAGCTTTCTATTGCTTTGGTTTGTATTGTACAAACCAATGAGTGTTAGAGCTGGAAGGAACCTCAGATCATTCAGCTGAATTCCATTACCTGACAGGTACGGTGACATTGCCCCTGGCTGACACACACAAGGCTCTGCAGCAAGTGAAGGATCACAACTAAGACTAGACCCTGGTTCACCCGAGTCATCAGATCACTGTCAGATGTTGTTTCCACTCCACTATGTGAACTCTGGCTGAAGTCACAATAGTGACGAGACGGTTACAGTCCGAGTTAGGTAGCAGACATGGGTTCCAATTTCATCTCTGATACATATTAGTTATATGACAACAAGACTTAATTTCCTCATATGTAAGATGGCAACAATTATAATAATACCTGTAATTTTTTTCTCTCAAAGTTACTGTGAGGCACAACATAATGAACTTAAAGCACTCTACCAGTGCTGTATAAATAAATGACAGTTATTTGTATATTGTTGTACAAATCCCTTTAAAAATGTAAATAAAAAAAGAGCTTTTACAATTCTTGGAACAGTTAATTTTTAAACTCAATTCTCTAAAGATAGATGAATTTATAATTTAGATAATCTAGTTAGATAATCTCAGTTCCATTCCCCTTTTCTATTTCTTGCTCTTGTGAATACTTTATATAATAACCTATGGTGAAAGCAAACAAACAAACAAAAAAGCCATGGAGAATAGTTTAATGCAATTTACCTTTTACTTAATCTTTACTTAAATATCGAAACAAAATCTAAAATAAAGTATATGAGCTCAAACACTATATAAAAGATTCATCTTCACACAATGACCTAACAATGTTAAAATTTCTAAACTTGAAAATATCAGAGCATCCTATAACCATCTTAGCATATGTTTGAATCATGAGTTTAATATACTCTTTCTGGTTTAAAAATAATCAGTTACAGTGTCTCTTACAATTTTCCCTGCCACCAATATTGGCATGATATTCAAGTGGTATAGAACTCAGCCACAGTAACAGAATTTTAAGAGTTCAGTGACACTTTAGAAGATTCAGCATAATAACAAGAACGCAATTAGCATTTATCTAACATTTTAAGGCTCGAAAAGCGCTTCACAAATATTACTTCATTGAACCTTCACAACAATCCTGGGAGAGAGATGCTATGGCTGTTATCATTATCTCATCTATGCCAATCCATCCTCCATTGAGTCAGTAAAGCACATGTCTGTCCATGCCACCCCACTACTCAATAGACTCCAGGGGTTCCCCGTTGGCTCCAGGAGCAAAGACATAACAAGGTTCAGTCTGGCACTGAAAGCCCTCTGCTCATCTGCAGTCTTCTTCCACCTCATTCCCTGGCATGGTCCTCTTCGATCCAGTGCCACTGAACCAGACGCTTCATCCCTCAGCTCTCGGTATGCTCTCTCTGATTGCCCCCCTGCCTGCAATGCTCCCCCTCCTCATCTCTGCTTTGTGGATTCCTTGGCTTCTTTCAAGACCCACCTTCCATGAGAAGTGTCTTCCTCAAACAAGCTGACTTGTTTCCTCTTTCTCCCCAATGTAGCATGGTTGTACAGAGCTGTTTGCTTGTTGTCTCACTCATCAGACTGTAAGCTCCTTAAAGGCTCTTTGGTCTCTCTCTATCCCCAGGGCTTAGAAGGGCATCTGGTACACAGTAGGCACTTAGTGTTTACTGACTGACTGATTTTACGGGTGAGGAAACTGAAGCAAACAGAGGTTCACTGACTTGCTAGTCACACAGTCACACAGCTAGTAAGTAGCCAAGGTCAAATCTGAACTCATGTCCTCCAAGACTTCAGGTCCAAAGCTCCATCTCCTGTGTCACCAAACTCATTTAAAAACATTAAGAAGCTGAGGGGCAGAGAGCTCAGGTACCCTGCGTCAAGTCACACAAACATCTGCCAGAAGTCGTCTCTCCTGTTCCTCAGTTGGAGGCTCTTTACTACTTTACGTTGCTCAAGTCTACCTGGGATGAAAAATGTGTTCTAAGGTGAGGTCCAATGGAAAGAGCCCAGACCTGGCTGACAGATACCACCTGGGAGACCCTCGGTCAATCACAAAACCTCAGTTTCCTCATCAGTATAATAAGGCAATACTGAGAAGGGGGGGAGAGAGGGTCAAGCTCAAACAGAAACAGTGGCCACCCATACATACATCAGCAGCCTTGCAGGCCATATAGTGACTTTCTTTTAAAATGTATTTTTATTTTGTGAAATATTTGTCAATTACATTTTAATCTGGTTTGGGACGCACTCAGGAATGTTACAGGACAAATGTGTGATGCCTCTGACTGAGAGTCAGATTAAGTCACCGAGTTAGGCATACAAAAATATTCTTTAAACTTTTAGCTACTACACAAATGTGAACAATAAATTATCATTTAAATTACAGACTGGTTGTCTAGGGATAATACTAAATTCACTAAACAACATACATTACTACTTTGGTTTGACTAGATTCCTTTTAACAATTTTAAAGCTAGCTAGAACACAGAAAATTCAAATATTTGAAAGTTAATGAATAAAAAAAATTGGAAACAACTGGACCTTTGAAAAGTTTATCAGAATGTTTTTTTCTTCCCTTATTATTAAACTTTTTGCTCATCTGAGTCTTAAATAAGTCCTCTATAAAGGACCAAAGGGAAAATAGAAGCAAGAACAGACAGGGTAAGAAGGCCTAGAGGACTCACCATCTGTGCTGGTAGAGAGGATACACAAAAAAATAAAACCATGAGTCTAACAGACTATCCAAGTCTGGCTTTTCTGGTAAATTATGAAAAGGAAGAATGGATACAAAAGATGCAAAACTTCTACCCAATGAAAATTCCTTATGTTCAGGGACAATTCACGTGCAAACTCCAACATAAAACAAGCAGGGAAGAAAGGCACAGGAAGGCTCTATATACCAGTGAACAAGGACAGGAGTAAGACCACTTATTCCATGAATAACATTAAATATAAACTGAGTCTACACTTCTTTTTAAAGAGGAAAAATACTGAAATCAGCTACTAAACATACTAGGCTAGAAGGGATCAAAATAATACTCATTTAGAATATGGCAACTTAATAAAAAATCAAATAGCTTCATATAACATAATCCTCACCTGTAAAATGAAGAGCAAACTAGAAGCCCTTAAAGATTCCTTGCAACTAATATCTCATGATTCTATTTCTAAATTCTATTTCTAAAAACTAAACCATGTTGACAAACCTTAATACACAGAAGCTGATCTATGATATGTCTCTCAATTTTAAAAATATCTGCATACATATAGAGAGATAACACAGATAACATTCTGTTGGTTTCTATTAACTGACTTCAAAAGTACTCCCTAAAGTATCACATATTTTTAATTAATCATACCCAACTTTTCCAAACCATGAATCAGACTAAATGCCAACAGGCCTGCTAAATACAATGCATTTGAAACATTTTATCATCAAGTCAAAACATTGTTTAGAAGTAATTTATCTATTTTGAGAAAATCATTACAAACAAAAAATCCTCCATTTTAAATTTGAGATTAAGAACATTTTTCCTAATCCTTTTAATTTCCATGAATATAAATCACATTGCCTTCTTTTTCCTACTCACTACAAAGTCAGTGCTTTTTTACTTTACACTGATCTGGACTCTTTCATCATTTCTTATTTGACTTGTCTGAAATAAATTGTGCCCTTCCCTTTTCCTTACCCAGATATCAGCCTTGGTGGTAATAGGTTTCCCTCCATAAAGGTTGATCATTTCAGGAGCTCTGTATGACAGCGTCGTATACCTGGCAGTAAATAAGTGAATTGGAATGGACATGTCAACAAAATAAAGATACTACATTGGTTCCCCCCAAAAATAAAATTGAATAACTACATGCCACAAGTTATTACAAATAAAGCTCCTACGTGCAATAAAGTCTTGTGTTTTAGGATTAAGAAAATCATCCGTAGCGTCCCAAGCATTAAGCAACGGAAAACTTTACTTCCTTTATTCAGGAGAACTTTAAACAATGGCAGTAGATTGTTTCCTTAAAGGTCTTATTTAAAATTAAATAAAAAATTTTAATTTCCTTTATGAAAACATTCTTAGATTCTCTCAATTTTAAATATAAATTTACATTTGATGCTGTTTTCAGTGACTATTTCTCCATATAGTTACATAAATAAAGTACCTTTGACACAGGAGGGAATTCTCCTTTGTACTACCTGTACATGTCTATATGTGAATACACAGATATTTATACACACAGGTTAAGATAACTTAGCTCAGTTCTACCTTCCTTCTACATGTATAATCCTTTGCTCTACATCTACATGGATGAAATCCATATTCAATTGAAGCTATTTGGAAGGAAATGTGAGGCCCAACAGAAAAGGAGAAAAATGCTTGAAACAAAGTCTACTATGACGTAACACTAAAATTTTAACAAAATTTCTTTATGTGAAGGAAATTCTTCTAAAGAGAGATTTACTTTTCTCATGGTATCAAAAGTAATTATGAAGTAAATACATGTTTTGCCTATGCTTTACTATTAGTGTCTCACAGCTAAATAAAATGACACTCTTAAACACCTTCTCAGGCCATCCTGTAAAGCAGGCACACTCCAAACAAGGGCAGCCATATCAGAGAGGTGAGAGTTGGGGCACATATTATGTAACTCTATTCATACTGTAATATTTAAGTATATTTTGTTGAAGGCAATAAAGTATAAGGAAACAGCTGAATTTTCTAAAGGATGAAGGAAATAATGTAAGAAGGAAAAAAGGCTATTGATAGAGTCAAGATTTTTCAAATTATGTTAAATACATGATACACAAGATTAAGAAGTTGTTTCTTATTTTTAACCAAGGTCCTGAAAAATCCAAAGATATATAAAATTATAGTAGCATTCCATTTTAAAAGCCCAATATTCATGATTTTCCTCAAAGAACTGCCTTCAAGGTATGTAATTACCCTTAATATTAAATTATAAGGAAAAGATTGTATATTTTGAAATTATTAGGACAAAGAATAATCTGCATGCACAAGGTAAGCATCAATGAAAACAGGTTACTAACTATATTTTCTGTCCTCTTAAAAATATCTGCAAGGATGCCATTCTTACTGAATCATACTTAGTAAATTTGCTTATAACTATCAGATATTAAATAAAAGCAAAATTCAAAATAGTATTAAAGGTACCAGATATTTCCTATTGCACTACATCCAGATGTAAATGAGCAACTCAAGTGCTGAAACTTAATTCCAACAGGCTTGTTTTATTTATTGGATTAGAAACAAATCAAAATTTATTTATAACCACATAAAATAAAATAAGACCCCCTCAGACTTACTTTTTAATTTCTTCTTCCACTACATTTACCCCATCTTTCTGAGGATTAAGGAATTTATTAGTTGCACTGCCAAAATCACAAAGGACATAGTTTCCACCATCATTCAACAAAATATTTTCTACCTTAAGGGAAAAAAAACTGAATTATTACATGTGTTTTCATATTTAGCTCTTCTTCCTCAGTTTTACCTTACACTTTTCCATGTACATTTTATACTTATGCAAATATACACAAAGGTCAGCACATAAGTTTCTTGAGGGCAGGGACCCAGAAATAGGTCTTTAATGAATGCACAATAATACGAGTTGAGAGTGACTTGTACAACTAAAGAGCAAAATCTGACTTCGCCAAAATAAAGATTAAATGGTCCTTATAGTAGTCATGGTATCATAATTCCAGACAGCTTTTAGGGAGAGCATTTCCAGATCAGAGCCAAGCAGAAGAAGTAAGCCAGATGACATTTCCTGTGTTCTCCTGCTTTGCCTACGATGAAGTTTCTGTTCTCCTGTCTTACTTTACATAACCCTAACAGCAACATTTCTACAGCACGAAACGGAGATAACAAAGGCACTGTGGATTAAGGAAGGGCAGCAGCAGTTCTATTCATCAATATCCAACCATTTCCCTTTACTGAGGACTAAGACCACAGGGACAACAGGACATTTGTAGAGAGGTCTCAAATGAAAGCCCTCTACATCCACCCACCTCAGTAACTTATCTACCCCAGTTAACTTGAGGTATTTCTCAAAGGACTATGCAGTAATCTGATGATTCAGGAGAAACTGCTCCTGATAAAGCAGTTCTGGAGTGGCAGCTGATAACCTATACACTCAAAGCACCACCTGAAATCCTTTGTATGTTATATCAGTTAAGACTTCTATGTTCTCCAGGCTTCCAGGAGAACATAATCAAAGAGCATCAGGTTGTTCAAAAATCACTTAACAACCAATTAAAATCATTATTGGCTAGCTTGATGTTGAATAATAGCTTATGTGTAAAGCAGACTTAGAGATCTCCTTTCCCTTGCTCCATAGCTTCTAAAGCCCTAAGAACAAAATTTCTACCTACAATACTTCTCAGAATTCACTTAACCACGCGCGAGTTTAAATGTATAGTATTCAATATCCATCAGTGTATATAGTGTTAGGATTCTTCCACAATTAAAAAAAAATTTTGAAAACCATTAAAAGAAACTTGTCTAACTACTCACTCAAACGTAAGCCAACCATGACGTGTCAATAAATATGAAATATATTTTATATGTTATTTAATTTATATGACAGTCTTCTCTCTTCTCTACCAAAACACTGCAGTTTTAATTTCCCTGGATGATTCTTTCAGTTCCCAAGTTAAATTATTACTTTAAAACTAATGTTTTCCTTTTATAATTTTGTACCACCCATCATCAAGTTTTTGCGTACCATAGGAAAACAAAATTTACCAACCATAAATAAGTGGACAATAGTTACCTTTAAAAAAATTATAAATAGCACAAGATTATACATGGAATTATAGAGTTCCATGGAATTATAAACATTAGGCTTTCAAAGGATAGCCTACAAAGAAATAATGTTTTCCTCAGGATTTTTAGTCATGAATTCTCATTTAAAATTTCTTAAAAATTTCATCTTTCATAGAAAAATCTGCCACATTTACATGGCACATAAATGTTATCTCAAATTTGTCCAACTGAAAATAATCAAAGAACATAAAGAAAGAAACTCCTTCCTCATAAAAAATATACTTAATAAAAATAAAAGAATTGGCATCAATTTACACCAAAGGTTGTTGCTCCTACACTCATTCTCAGGGTCAAAAATCCCAGAAGGATTGCTCAGCTTTACAAAATGGCAAGCACCGTCTTACCTTGAGGTCCCGGTGCACAATTGGAGTCTTACACTGATGCAGCCTAGCCACAGCCTCGCAGGTATCGCAGAAGATCTGCAGCACCTCGGACTCTGTGAACCCCGTCTGAAGGCGCTTATTCATTTGATTCACCACCTGTCCAGCTGCCAGAAGAGGAGAAAAGGCTGAAAGCTTTGTCCTTAGAAGAGGAAGACTGGCCTAAGCAAAAAGGTTTCAGACTGGTTGGAGTAAGGGCAGTAGTACCAGAGTCAAAGATTGGCAGCAAAAAGGACAACGTCACTCACTATCTGCCCGTTACTTCGCTACATCCTATAATACTGGGCAAAATTACATCCCCTGAATCTTAATTTCCCTCTCTACGCAAATGATCTCAATGGTTCTCACAGCTACAAAACACTACACTCTTACGTATTCCTTCATGACTTTAAAAAGATAAAGTCCTCTATCCAGCAACCAAATTTCAAAGTCAATAAACACCATATCATAAAAGTCACTGACATTCATTTTACTTCTTTTACTGATAAGTCTTACATCTTTGTGAGAAACAGACAAGCAATGTTTTAATAAATAATTTTAATAAAATAATATTTTAATTAAAAGGTGTTACAGTAGTACCTTCACTTCTCTAGAAGTTAGATTTCTGGCTAATTTAGCCAACACATACACAAAAAAATTGCTTCTTCACTGCAAGGGCAATAGTTGTTACTAAGCCCATGCACCTTTAGAAAAGGTACCTAGAGACACATCACTCATTTGATTTTGTGTAGAATAAGGCAGCAGATGAGCCCACAGGGGGTGTATGTGTGTGTGTCCTTCGTTTTTGAAGAGGACCGTGACATTAAGGAAATGATGACATGACTTGCGGTTGACTTTTGATTTGAGTGAGGGAGGGCTGTGCAAAGTCACCAGCCTCACTTTCTCCTCCAGAGCCATCTGGGTCCAGAGGCCTGATAATGATCAGGACCACTGGAGATGGCCCAGGATGCAATGGGACACCCTGGCCCTTTGTGGGCCAAGGCCTTTTCAGGTTCTCACTTTGAGTGAGGTAAGGCCCATTCAGTGAATAGGCCTCTTTCAGAAGTGAGGCAAGGGATGGCCTCTTTAATTTAAAAAAATCAAACTGGGAGGAGAAGACCTTCAAGGCTGCTTATCAAAAGAGAAACAGTTACTACTGATGGTCACTGAGACTGGAGAGCCCAAATTACTTCTTTCTTTTTCTTTCTTCTCTTTTCTCAAAGACCAGCCTTTAAACCCACTTCACTCTGAAGCTCACAGATTGGACCACAATAGGTCCCTGCCCAGGCACCACTTAAAGGGATAGAAAATATATGCATATTTAATGCATGTTATTAATTTTTACTGACACTATCAATAAAATACATTCTTATATATACACAGTATACTTTAACAAGGAGTAGAATTCAGTAAGTATAAGATATATGAAATATATGCACAATATATTAATTGTTACTATTGATAATGACATTAATTACATATATACACAGTATACCCTAACAGGAAATGGAGCCTGCAAATATAGCATATACAAAATATATACACATTAATAATTATGTTAATACTTAGTATCGAGAATAAAATTTAATACACCATAAACCCTAACAAGGAATTGGAGTCAGTAAGCATAAGCTATGGAAAATATATGCTTACTATAGTCAAGACTATGCCAATAATTATTAATACTTATAACAAATATCTTAATTATATACACAGTCTATTCCAATGCAGGAAATGGAGTCAGTGTATCTGTATGAATGTGTGTCTACACAGGCACACATGCACACGCACACATGTGCAATCCGGCAGTATGTGAGGGTCCCATAACATCCACCTGTAGGCCCCCAGAAGGCTCTGGCTGTCCTGTGGTGCCCACGGTCACCATCTGTGGGCCTGGCTGCCATGATGGCGCCGAGCCTCAGGACCCATGCCGCTCACTCCCCACGGGCTTCACTTCACAGCCCACAGTACACAGGGGTAAGGAACCTGTACCCTCCAGCCCACATGTGGCTTTCTAGATTCTTGGGTGAGACCATTTGATTTGGATCCAAGTTTTACAGAACAAATCCTTCTATTAAGAGGATTTTCTCTGTGAACTTTGGATTCAAAGTGCTGCACTTGAGGACCTACAGAGCCGCATATGGCCTCAAGGCCACAGGTTCCACACCCCTTAAAAGTAGAGAAAATGAAAAAACATAGAAATTCAGAGTTATTAGTGTAGAAGCTAAACTTCCCTGGCTCCTCTATTGATCTTTACTTTAGTAATCAAGAAAAAGTCTAATTATATTATGCATATTTTAAATGAAAATGCAAAGATATAGGTAATAAATTTCAAGCTAATATAAATTTTAAAGTTGTGGTTCTTTAGACACGGTACAATTCCCTTGCCTTTTTCTACTAAATGAAAGTGGTGATGTGGTGGGTGGTTGCGTGGGTGGGTGTCTCAAGAAGTCTCAGCCTCCAGTTCATTCATTTCAAGTGTATGTACACACAGTCCTCCCACATCTCATTTAGTCACAGATATCAAAATATTTCTATTACTCTCTGAAGAAGACTGTTTCTGAACCATGAAATACATGGCAACACTAAAACCATTTCATCAGGATCAGTCACAACCTGGCAATATGAATTCAGAGGGCAAACAGCATAATGACAATGGGCAAACCAATGGTGGCTTACATTAGAGCCAACAAGAAGGAGATGAGGCCAGACCCAGATTCAAGGGCATTTCTACAGCTCAGTTTGTTGGGGAAATAAAATTACTCAGATGTTAATTACTCTACTCCCCAATCACATAGGAAATACAGTTGTCAAATTCTGGTCTGTTCAAGTGAAAGATCAACAATTATAATGCTACAAAAATTCAGAAACCTGGGAAAATGAAAGCACCTGTTAAAAGACAATAACATACATATATAAAATGGTAAAAATATGTAAAAATACTAGAAAACCACGCTGAATTCAAATATCTGAAGGATTTTTACACGGCCTAAAAATCAAATCTTTACAATTATGTTAACACCAAAAATTCTGTATTCTTTATTTTTTAGCCTTTAATATAGAGAGGAAAATAATATAATAGTTGGGCTTATCCCCAAAAGTCATGCTATTAGACACAGTTTTTAAAACATTGTGATAGCTACTAACAAAAAGAAAATTGTCCCTCAGTAGGAACCCATTAGTGCTTCTTAGGTATGCTAAGCAGGCACGAACACTTTCAAAAAGATGATATGGTTAGTCTGGCAGGATTTAGAAGCTGACATAACTGATCCACATACCTACTGTACGACAGGAAAAACATTAGCTAAAAAAAGTTAAGAAATTATTCAGTAAATACGGTCCTTGCAAAATGAATTATCATATAATTAGGTTAAAGTACAATTTAATTTATGTATCCTCTAAAACTTAAGAAAACTGCACATCACTAATTAGAGGCCTTGAATAGACCCTGGGTCAAATCTTGTCCCCTTGGCCAGCTAAATTTAGTAGAATTCCAACATCATTCATGCTGTATAACAGGTTACTCCTGCCAAATGAACTTCACGTTATCTTTTGTTATACTGTAATCAGAATTACAGACCCCACGGAAAGAGAATGCTTCCTGCTGCAACAAATATTTTCTGTATCTACTTAGACTTCCTCCATATTTTTAATTACCCATTTAAAACAGTGTATTGATGGTGTATCATCTCTGTAGTGACTATGACTAAGACTTAAATAACTATAATAATCTTCCTTAATTAGCCTGAGACTGAGAACTAAACTGAAATAATAAGTACCTGGTATCACAGAGACAGTTGTACTAAGAGAAACAAAGATAACTAGTCATCTACTTTAAAAGACTTTCCTTTTTGTTATTTTGTAAGATAAAAATGGAATGTTTAGTGGTCTACTTACCTCGACAGTATTCCATTAAGATGAGTACTTCCCACACATTATCACTAACTGAATTAATAGCACAGTCCAAGTAGCCCACAATGTTCTTATGTCCAGATAGCTCTTTCTGTAAGAGATTAACAGAACTAATAATTATAGACTTGAAAACCACATTTCAAAAACTTTATCTTCTGTAACAACTACAAATTAACCCATATTTAGGGAATAAAAACAGAAAATACGAATATGATGCGTTTTAACTAAATTAAAAGATTTTTAATATAAAATGCCATTCCATGGTTTTATTTGGAAATATCTAGTATATTTAGTTTATTTTCTAGGAGTCAATGATCACAGAAGTACTTGAAAAACATACTATTTTTTAGAAGTTAAACAAAATATGAAGGGTTCATTGAAATTTATAAAAGCAACTTCAATACAGTATGTGATTAGAACAGTATGCTACTGTTTTTAGTGACCATTTCAGAAGGCTTTCCATTTCTTAAAACTGTACTAAGGAAGTGCTACATACACTGCTTACTTGAAGGAGGCAATAAGGAACAACAGTCAAATTCTACGTAGTATTCGCCCCTTGGTTACCAAAATGAGTCTGGTCATGTCACCCTACCCCCCATTCAATAAACATCAATGTTTGGATTTTGAAGTCATTCATAACCTTTATAATTCAGTTCTTTCCTTTGTTTCCAGTCTTACTTCCTCATTTGTTTTACAACCTAATTTCCAGCCACTATCCTCTAGAATTCAGAGACACTAAGTCTCTGCTGCTCCTCAAACAAGACACTCCATTTCCCCACTGTGTGCCTTTTCAATGGCCCTCCCTTGTACCTACAAAGTTCTCCCTCATCACCTCTGGCTTCTTTCAAGTGTCAACTAAAATCCCATCTTCTCTATGAATCCCTTCCCAGTCACCCCTAATGCTCCAGTCTTCCCTTTGAGAGTAGGGCCAATTTATCCTCTTTATGTACATCACTCTTCCCCATTGTCTCCCTTACTAGAATTATAAGGGCAGGTGCTGTTGTTGTTTTTTGTTGTTGTTGGGTTTTTTTTTTTTTCCTTTCTTTTTATTCTCAATACTTACACAGTGCCTGGCAGACAATAAGCACTTCATTAGTGTTTGCTGACTAACCAAATCCTTTCATTTCTCTGAACACCACTCTCCTTATTTATCAAATAGAGACAGAATCACTTTCATTACCTGTGTTTCAGGAGGTTGTTCTAAGATCAGAAGAAATCGTAGCTGTCTATATGACTGAAAACTCTAAAACATGATCTAAGGGAAAGGTATTCTGTTAAAGGAAAACTCTTTTTCTTCCTCCCCACCATGTTTTCATCCTTATTAACATATTAGAGAGGAATATGAATATGCTCAGATTATCTCCCTACTCGTTGATTTTGCCAGCACCTAAATGACAAACAAAACCTCCACTAATATGAGATCATGACTCCTCTACAACTTGGCCAAGTGCCTTGAGAACTGGTACAGTTTCAACAAACAACTCATCACTCTGAAAACAACCAACTCTCCACACTTAGCTATGCTGGTCTTCAGACAACAAAAGTTCCTAGGAATGTGCCCCAAGATGGAAAGGCTTTGACAGGTTTTTTACTCTAGACATAGAGCCCAGATGAACCCATGGGTCACCTCCATTTATCAGCCCAATAGTAAGAATATCATGTTTAAACACAAAACAATTAAAAAGGAACTAATAACTTCCTTCCACTTTAGAAATATACCATTTTTTTTAACTTTTGACATCCACCACTCCCATCACCTGCATTTCCAAATATACCCATTCCCACACAGAAGGCCAAACCCTGCAATATACTAACACTACACATGAGCCCAGCAGTCCTGGATTTGCGGGCCATTCTACACCCCAAGCCAATGTCGGAGGAAGGCTCCTTCCTAGCCTTATCATCCAGTCACCACAACTGCACAGCCTGCATACCCTTTGTTCCCCATGTACACTAATCACCTCAAGTCCTCTCCTCACTCTCCAAATTCTAATACATTCAGAAATGGCCCAGCCTTTCTCTCAACCGAAGGATAACCAGCCCTTAGTTCCGAACACAACACAAGAAAAAAAATGTTGAGGGGGCTAAGTAATGATGGCAGATTAGAGGCAGCAACCCAGCTGAACTCTCTCAACATCCCCCTCCAAAAATCTTTAAAAAACACCTATTAAGGCAGCAGAACCCACAAAAGTCAAGGTGAGACATTTTTTCAGACCTAAGAAAAACTTAGGAGGTCCAGACGGTGCCAGCATCAGCAGCTTCGGGAACTCTCAACCAAGAGATAAGGGGCTCAGATACCTGAACAGAAAGAAATTCCAGAAGACCCCTTTGCTAGCACTGGGTACACCTGGTGCTCACTGACAACTCTACTGCCTATGGGCAGTTTAGGGTTGCATTTCCAGGGCCGAGAAGAGTCCTGGGGGTTGATCACAAGGGAGTGGGAGCCCTGCTCTCAATTCCAAGGGAAAGAGGAGCACTAGTGCTAGAAGCTAGAGGAACTGGGGACCAGGGCACAAATCCAGGGCCAAGAAGAACACTGGTGGCTGCACTGCAGGAAGCAGCAGCCATTCCTGCCTGGGTAAAGACCAGAGAGCAATAACGACATCTATATCCGGATCACATCACCTTGAAAGCACCACAAACTTGCAGACTCTCAGTACTGAGTGGGATAGACTTAGTGAAGACTCCTCAGATTGTAATTCTTCTCCCAGGGGTGAGGTAAGGCCTAAAGGCTCAAGGTTACAATATTTTTAGAATAGAATAGTTCCATATAAGGATATAAAACTGTGTAGTGTATTAGGGTCTCAATGACTGGACAAAACTTACATAATTCCTCGATGTCTTCATTTCAAAAGGGATTGGTTAGATTTCGTGTCTAGAATGTAAGACCATATTCTCAGCTAATGAGGATAATGGTCAGTGGGGGGAGGAGGGACTTGCGTTAGGGTCTATATAAATCACTGTCCTGTTCTTTGTCTTCGGCTTTCCTACTCCTACAGGTAAGCCCCGCTTCTCGAGAATCGAATAAATCACTTTTCTGTCATCACTTTGAGAGGCCTCTGAGTAACTGATTTATGTAGGGACCTGAGCCATCCCACACAGTACTAAGCTCTGTAAACAGCAGCACAAAGAAGCCTTTAGCTTGGAACAATGCTTCTCCACCCCAAGGTGACAAGAGCCCAATTTTAACACAAACTGCAAAGTCAAGAAATATGCTGACAAAATGAGCCAACTACAACATGACCATAAAAAGCTTGTAAGGTGGCAGGGAAGACCAATACATAAACTCAGAAGAAGACAACAATGTGAAAATAGCTACAAAGCTTCAAAGAATTCCTGGAAGAATTACAGAAAGAGATAACAGTGGAGAAAAAATTGGGAAAAGTGTATGATTCAAGGAAATTATGAAAATAATTAACATCTTGGTAACAGAGGCACAAAAATGTATACCAAAGAAAGTAACACGTTAAAAAGCAGAATACGTCAAATGGAAAAGAACATACAAAATCTCAATGAAAAAAATAACTCCTTAAAAATTAGAATTGGGGAAGTGGAAGCTAATGCCTCCATGACACATCAATAAACAATAAAGTCAAAAGAATTAAAAAATAGAAGAAAATATGAAATAACTCCAAGGAAAAATAACTGACCTAGAAAACAGATGAAGGAGAGATAACTTAAGAATTACTGGACTACCTGAAAGCCATGATTGAAGAACCTGGACATCCTCTTTCAAGAAATTATCAAGAAAACTAGTCCCAATATCTTAGATCCAGAGGTTAAAACAGAAATTGAAAGAATCCACCAATCACCTCCTAAAAAGAGATCCCAAAGTGAAAACTCTAAGGAATGTCATAGCCAAATCCCAGAGCTCTCCGGTCAGAGACAATACTTCAAGCAATCAGAAAGAAACAATCCAAAAACTGAAGCCACAGTCAGGGTCACACAAGATTTAGCAGCTTCCATATTAAAGGAACAGAAGGCTTGGAAAATGGTATTCTGGAAGGCAAAGAAGCTAGGATTACAACCAACAATCACCTACCCAGAAAAAACTGAGTGTAATTCTTCAGGGGGAAAAAAAAGATTTAATGAAATAGAGAACTTTCAAGCAATCCTGATGAAAAGATCAGAGCTGAATAGAAAATCTGACATTCAAACACAAGACTCAAGAGAAGCATAAAAAGGTAAACATGAAAGAATAATCATAAGGGACTCAATAAAGGTAAACTCTGAACATCCCTATATGGGAAGACACATGTAACTCACAAGAACTTTATCATTATTAGGGCAGTTAAAAAGCATTTACACAGACAGAGGGCATAGGTATGAGTCAATTATATAGTAATGATGTAATGATCTCCCCCAAAAATGAAGAGGTGAGAAAGAGGTATGTACTGGAAGGAGAGGGAAAGGAAGAGGTAGAATAGAGAAATTTTTTCTCATAAAAGAGGTACCCAAGAAAGAGCTTTTACAGTGTAGGGGAAAAGTGGAGGTGGCAGGCAATGCTTGAACCTCATTCTCACTGGAGGTTGGGTTCAAAAAGGAAGAATTAAGTAGACTCAGCTGTGGAACTCACCCAATAGAGAAATAGCAAGGGAAAGAAATAAGGGTGAGGGGAGTAGGATAAAAGGGAGGATAGATTAAGGGAGGCAGTGTAGACTTTTGAGGAGGGATAGGATAAAGAGACAGAGAGGGAAGAAACAGAAGAAAATTGGAGGGAAGGAAATAACACAGTGATCATAACTGTGAATGTGAAGGGAATAAGATTACCCATAAAACAGAAGCAGATAGCAAAATGGATTAGATATCACAATCCAACAATATGCTGTATAAGAAGACACACTTGAAGAAAAAACAAACAGAATTAAAATATAGGACTGGAGGGGAATCTAATGTGTTTCAGCTAAACTTGAAAAAAAAGGCAGGGGTAACAATCTTGAACTCAGCTAAAGCAAAAGCAAAAACAGACCAAATTAAAAGGGATAATCAGGGAAACTACATTTTGCTCAGAAGGTACCACAATGACAATGCAGTAATATCAAAAATTTTCGGAGCAAGTTTCTCTAACAAAGGCCTCATATCTCAAATAAATATTGGATATAGAACTAACTCAACTGTATAAAAATAAGAGCCATTCCCCAACTGATAAATGGCCAAAGGATATAAATAGGCAGTTTTCATCAGAAGAAACCAAAATTATATATAATCATAGTTTTAAAATGCTCTAAATCACTGGATAAAAAAATGCAAGTTAAAAAAACTCTGAGGTACCAACTCACACCTATTGAAAATGACATGCTAGAAAAGATGAGGGAAAAAAAATTTGGACATTACTGAACTGCTGGTGGAACAGGGAACTGTCCAACCATTATAAAGAACAACTTGGAATTAGGCCGAAAGAACTATAAAACTGTGCATAACCCTTTGACCCAGCAATGCAACTTGTCTGTATTCCAAAGAGATCAAAGGAAAAGGAAAAGGACCTATGTGCACAAAAATATTTATAGCAGCTCGTTCTGTGGTAGCAAGAACTGAAAATTGAGGGGACACCCACCAATAGGGGAATGGCTAAATAAGTGGTGGCATATGATTGTAATGAAGTACTATTATGCTACAAGAAATGACTGGACTGGGGAGGTGGGGAGTGGAGAGGTCCTAGAAAAAAATATGGCAAGACCTACATGAACTGACACCAAGTGAAGTGAGAAAAAACCGGATCATTATGTTGTAATGTTGTAACAATGATCAACTGTCAGATTTTGCCACTCTGATATGTTCAATGATCCAAGACAATTCCAAAGGACTCCAGGTGAAAAATGCTACCGACCTCCAAAGAGGGAGCTGATGAACTCCGACTGCCAAGTGAAGTATCTTCTCTTTGCTTTTCTTTTTTCTTTAAATGTGGCTAATATGGAAGTGTTTTGCATGATTTCACATGTATAACTGATATCATACTGCTTGCCTTCTCAGTGGGTGGGGCAGGATGGGAGAGAATTTATTATTCAGAATTTAAAAAAGAATGCTAAAA
Organism: Notamacropus eugenii; assembly: GCF_028372415.1. NCBI lineage: Eukaryota > Metazoa > Chordata > Mammalia > Diprotodontia > Macropodidae > Notamacropus > Notamacropus eugenii. The sequence continues at coordinate 147,788,364 of NC_092878.1, forward strand.
ATAAATAATGAAATTAAAGTAGGATGAACAAATAAACAATGGCAGAACTGTCAAAAAAAAAAAATCTAAAAGAATATACTGGTGCACATAGGCCACTTCACCCTGATCCTTGATCGTTTTGCAGTACATACCCAACACTGAGATCTGTGGACCACAAGGTATGAGCACATCATTCTCTTTCCAATACAATTCCAAATGCCCAGGATGGTCGAATCAATCCATAGCCTCACCAACAATACACGTGTCTAATTTCCACAGCCCCACTAACACCAACACATTCACTCATTCTTGCCAATTTATTACAGGATAAGCAATTTCAGAGTTGCTTTGGTTTGCATTACTACCACCATCAGTGATTTGGAACAACCCTTCATATGATTATACTAAAGTCAGAGAGAGGAACTGCAATTTCATGGCTTTGAGACCACCACCACCACCACCACTACCCAAGGAAAATCCCTCTGGGATGGAATGGGTAGGCATCTTCTCTGAGGCTTATATAATCTAATAACTGCCTAGAGTGGTAAAAAGTTAAAAGCCACCTTCAGCTCAATCTTCCTGGTTTCAAGACCAGTTCCTGCCTACTGAAACAACACTATCTTTCATTTGTTAATACTTGAGCACAGTTCAATGCTTAAAATGTTTTACAGAAACCAGTAAGAGAAGACTTTAAATCTGAGTTCACTTTTTACTCCAGAAAACAAATTTTTATTTATGTAAGACTAAGTTTTCTATAAGGTCTTGCCCATTACAAATGCAAAATGTAAAAAAGAATGTGTACAACTCTTAAAATTGTTCAATATAATGGTTTCTTTAAAGCTTCCGCTAATGTAAAAAATGGTACATTCAGGGATACTAAATCGCTTATCTTAAAATACAGATAATATCACATTTTATATCACTAAAATCATAAGGCAGTATAGATTCTATCTGTAATGGGCTATTAACATCTAAAACTATTTCCTAAAACCTAAACACAGAATACACATAAAAGTACAATTAAAAGAAAAATAAGGTTGTTATAAGTCCTGAAAATTAGAACCAACTGATAAACTATCTAAGGATGGGAACAAGCCATTCTCAAAGGAAGAAAACCTAGCTATCTGAAGCTAGCTGGTGAAGTGGCTAACGTGCTTGGTCTCAGACACTAACTGTGTAACCCTGGGCGAGTCATTTAACATTTGTTTGCCTCAGTTTCCTCAAGTGTAAAATGAGGATTATAACAGCACCTAGCTAGAAGGATTGCTGTAAGGATGATATGAGGTAATATTTGTAAACCGTTAATGCCAGACATAATCCTTCTTCCACTTCCCCAAATGAAAAAAATGCTCCATAATTACAGAGACATGCAAATTAAAGAAATTCTTAAGTTCTATTTTGTACCTATCATAATAGCAAGGACAAAAATGGAAAATGACAAATGTTGGAGGGGCTGTGGTAAAACAGGCACATTGAATGTTGGTGAAGCTGTGAACGGAAGCAACCATTCTGGAAGTCAATCTGGAATTTATACAAAAAGTTACTAAAAAATGTGCACCCTTTAACCTTGCTGGTCTACACCAGAAAAAAGATAAAAGAAGAAGACCCTCTGAGTACAAAAATGTATCAGCTCTTTGCTGACACACTGAAAAAAACTAAAAACTAAGGGAATGTCCATCAACTAGGGAAGGTCTAAGACAGTGGCATATGAATTAACAGAATGCTGTTGTGCTGATAAAAAGAGAGGAGAAAGATGAGCTTTAAAAGAAGCATGTTAAAATTTATACCAAGTGATGCAGCAGGGTGAAATGAACAGAAGCAAAGGCAGAATTTACCAAAACGATGTAATAAAATAATTGGCCATTCCTGGACACTTGTGTAAACTGATGATGAAGGAAAGGAGCAGAAAAATGATGATCGCTGAAGTGACCAAGCCGGTCCAACAGATGCTGCCCACTTCCTGGCTGGCAGATGACAGACTCGGGGTGAAGAGTGAGACGGGCATTTTTCAGACAAGGCCAATGAGAGAATTTGTTTTGCTTGAATCTGTTCTCCTCCCATGGGGTGAGGGAGAGAGTAAGAGATGACCACTGTTTTAATTTTCAAAAATAAAATTATAAATGGCTTTATATTTTAATGTACCATTGGGAGCTCTTTAAAATAAATCTAAGTTAAAATTTTTAAAAATCCACATCGGAAGTGTTATTCTTCTGTGAAGCTTCAATTTACTATCTGCTTTCAAACCAAAGTGGCCAAAATTTTTACTACTTAAATATGTTTCTATATAAAATGTAAGTATTAACTCTCAAGTTTTTGCTGTTAAGTCATTTCACTTGTGTACAACTCTTTGTGACCCCATTGGGGGTTTCCTTGGCACAGATACTAAAGTGGTCTGCCACATCCTTCTCCAGCTCATTTTAGATGAACTGAGGCAAACAAGGTAAAGTGACTTGCAGAAGGTCATACAGCTACTAAGTGTCTCAGGATGAATTTGAATTCAGGTCTTCCTGACTCCAGGCCTGGTCCTCTATCCATTGGACCATCTAGTTGTCCCTATTTTCCAAGTTTACCATTAAATAAATCATGAAACACTAAATTTTATCTTATAATGAGCACATCATGCACACACACACACACACACACACACACACAATTCTGACCATCTAAATATTTTGTAACACTGAATCAATACTCTAAATGGAAAAAAATCCATATCAGCTTTCAAAAACAAATAGAAACCCATTTTAAATGATTAATTTCTGGTTCTATGTAATTGGCCCAGTGTACACTGATTTAGCAGGAACATGAATTTACAGGACCAACTCTCCAGAACTTCACCAGTGACACACACACACACGCACGCACACACATGCACACATGCACACACGCACACACACAAAGCAAGAATCTAATGAAACTGCTAGCACAGTTTGACACATTAAATTATTAAGAAATACATAAATACAGCATCAAATAACAGCCACCTCAGGCTGCTACTTGGACTGAGCCTGGGTTCATGTGTGGGGAACCTGCGGCCCCCAAGCCACCTATGGCCCTTTAGGTCCTCAAGTGTGGCCGTTTGATCGAATGTGATCAGACCACAGATGGTCTCAGGGTTGCAGGTTCCCCATCCCTGCTTAGGGATCAAGACCAGCAGGTTGGAACTCCAGGCCTCAGGCATGAGGGGTAGGGGCGGTGAGGACCAGCCCTCCTCCCCTCTTCACAGCTTAGCTGAAAGTGCCCTTTGGAATTGGGCATTGGAGTGTTACAGCTTTTGTGGTATTGTGAAGCAGTGCAGTTTTCAGAACTGACTGGGCTTAATCCGATGTGGTAGTCCTTGCTGCTGCTGCTACCTTTGTCCAGGGGGAAAGATAAGACCATGACTGCATCAGTGGCAGTTCCTCCCTGCCTTAAAGAACTTAGACAGCCTGTCTATCCCTGGGCACACAAGTCAGAAGCAAGGTGTGCACTCATTTTCCTCCAGCTCCTGTCTACATCCATCACCAGCCTCTGGCACTGATGAGTGTCAGTCACTAATAAATCCTTCTATAATGACTCTTGGAGCAATCTTTTCCCATCAGAATCCAACCTAATCACTTCTGTGTGTAAAGACCAAGCCTAGACCACCAATATCTCCCCTTAGCTCCCAAGTTACTGACCAGAGTGGGACCAGGACTCTGTACCACTCCACAGGCAGGATGAGAGAGCAAGGGCTGGGACTTTCACCCCCAAGAACCAGAGAAAGGGAACTCTTCCCTTGGGTCCCTAAGTCACTGACCAGGCCAGACCTAGGACTTTCAATAGCTGCACCTTCATAAACAGGTCTTCCTGAAAATAAGAGCTGAGGGCCTGAACTCAGTGACTCAGGCACAAGGAATTCCTCTCTCACTGTATCCCTTAGACCCATGAGCCCCTGACCAGTGCTTGGAGTGGACTCCAAGGCCTGTGCTACCCCTCTGGAAAGGAGTTCTTCCTCTATCATCACGGTGAATCTTATACCTTTACCAAAAACATGTCTTGTATAAATCTAATTATAAGCATAAGGTCCACTCCATTAGAAAGTAAGTGCTCTGAGAGCAGCAGTTGTTCTTGCTAGCATACGGTGTTTAATCAATGTCTGTTCATTGTTTGCATTATTTAAACAGTAATAAGAAGGTAAGGCTTAATATGTAAAAAATTTTAAGAGCTTTAATGAAAGTCATTTGATGCTCCTTAAGTACACAACAAATATTTTGAAGGTTAATCATTCTCTTACTCACCATAATGGTTATTTCTCTTTTACAGATGTTCAGATCAGGCATGTTATTAACATACATTCGCTTTAATGCACATCGTATTCCACCATGTGTCCGTACCAAAAACACAGTGGAGAATCCACCTAAGGGAATGAGGGGGGAAAGTTAATTCAAAAAAAAAAAAAAGAAGTAGACATAATCTAAAGATTACTTTTGAAAATCATATGTGTTTTAAAAAATAATTACTATGGGCAAGGGGGAGGAGAACATTTGTTCTTTATTTATAATCAAGAAATTCAAATTTTTATCTAGAAACATTAAATGCCAGTTCACCTACATTTATAAAGCAGTTTATTTAATTAAAATTATGATTCTCTCTGAAGCTGCATAAAATGCTGACTTCCTGTTTAAGTACTATCAGTTTTAAAACAACAAACTTCACAGCAATACGAAAAGCGTAAGGATAAATAACAGCTGTTCACCTTTACATTGCACCTTAGAGTTAATAGCTTTCCCTGCAGAAACCCTTCTAAGTACTGCTCAGCATTACTATCCAAATTTTATAGATAAGAATACCCAGAGAAGGTACATGACGTGACCAAGTCACATATGTGACAACCCAGAGCACCAGATGGTAGGAGGGAAGAGACTAACAGACAAGCATGTACAAGATACACACAAAAGATATATACAGTGATGAGAGGGGAAACAGTGATTGGAGGAATCAGACCAGGACCCCTGGAGGAGAGTACCTGAGCCCCTTCAAGGCAGTCATGGGTTTCTGAAAGGAGAGGTACAAAGGGAGATCATGGAGGACGACATAAAGTGGAGGAAGAGGGAAAAGCAGGAAGAGGAGAAGTAGTTCTTATATGTCTGCAAAACTACTGATAAGGTAGGCACTCTTATTATCCCTATTTTTGACAGGAGGAAACTAAGGGTAGACACGTCATGTGATTTGCCCAGATTTGAACTCAGCTGTTCAAGTCTACCACCTTATTCCAAGAGACCACCCAGCTATTCCAAAGTATGGTTCAGGGAGGGAGGAAGTCTGGATTGTCCCATGGATTATATTAGGAAGCACTTTAAATGCCAAATAAAGGAGTGTTTTACTCTAAAGCCTACAGTTGGCCATTAAAATTTCTTTAATATGAAATGGTAAGAAGAGATCTATGTTTTCAGATTAATCCATCTGGCAGGTATGTGGAAGAAGGTTAGATGTAGAGAAACTGGAAGACAACTGTAAAGTCAGAACTGAAGGACGAGCAGAGAAAAGGGGCTGCAGTCGGTCGGGTGGTGCAGCAGGAGCGCTGGACTTGCAGTCAGAAGACCTGAGTTCAATTTTAGCCTGAAACATTTTCTAGCCTTATGACTCTGGGCAAATTGTCGTGACCTCTGTCTCAGTTTCTGCACCTGTAAAATAAGGATAATAATAGCCCCTACCTCCTAAAGTTCTGGCAGCATCATATGAGATAGCTTAATTCAGGCCCTGGCACTAGATACTTGCTTCCTTCCTAGGAAGGGTAATCAATAAGACTTGGCAACTGACCAAATACAGAGGATGAGGGAGAGTGAAGAACGATAATCAATCAATAAACACTCATTAAGAGCCAACTATGTGCCAGACACTGTGCTAAAAGCTGGGAATACAAAAAGAGCTGCAAAAAAGCCCCTGTCTTCAAGGAGTTAATGATCTACTGGGAGAGAGAACATGCAACAAATCTATCCAAAGCAAGCTATATACAAGATAAAGAAGAAATGATCAAAGGAGGGAAAGCATTTGTGAAGGGTTAGGGAAGGTTTCTGTAGAAGGTGGGCTTTTAGTTGGGCCTTAAAGGAAGTCAGGGAAGTCTGCAGTCAGAGAAGTCTCAAGAGGGAGAATGGTCCAGGCAAAGAAAGTCAGACAAAATGCCCAGAGGCAGGAGAGGAATGTCTGGTTTGTGGAACTGCCAGGAGGCCAAGGTCACTGGATCAGAGAATGTCTGCACTGGGGAATAAGGTGTAAGAAGGTTACAAAGGGCTCTGAATGCCAAAGAGCATATCTTGTATTTTCTCCTGGAGTTAAGATGGAGACAGCAGAGCTTGCTGAGTAGGGGGTGTGACATGATCAGACCTTTGCTTTAGGAAAATCACTTTAGCAATGGAATGGAAAACAGATTGGAATGAGGAGAAATTTGAGCCAGGTAGATCCAAGAGTAGTGGCCATGGCAGAGAAGAAAAATGGCATATTTGAGAGATGTTGCAAAGGTAAAAATTGACAAGCCTTGGCAACAGCTTGAATGTGAGGGATAAGATAGTGAGGAACCCAAAATAGTCCCTAGGTTGCCAGCCTGAGAGACTGGGAAGGTGGTATCGCCTTGATTTTACAGTAACAGGGAAAGAGGGAGGTGAAGATTTAACAGGAAAAGATGATGAGTTCTGTTTTGAACATACTGAGTTTAAGGTATCTATTGAACATCTAGTTCAAGATGTTGATAGGCTACAGAAGTAGGTGAGAGACTGGAGGTCAGCAAAAAGAGTGGGGCAGGAAAGGTAGATCTAAAGATCATCAGAGTAGAGATGGTAATTAAATTCATGGGAGTTGATAAGATCACCAAGTGAATTAGTACAGAGGAAGAAAAGGGCCCAGGACAGAACCCTGGGGGACAGAAGTGGAGGGCATGCTCTGAAAGGGGATCCAGCAAAGGAGACAGAAACAACGTAATTCGATGGCTAAGAGACATACCAAGGAGTAGAAAGTAGTCCACAATGTCAATGAGAAGGACAGTTAAGGAAAGATCACTGGGTTTGGCAACTAAGAGAGCATTGGCAAGTTTGGAGTGATCCATTCAGTGGAGTCAGAAGCCAGACTGTAAGAGGTTAAGACAGCAGAAGTCCTTTAGGAGGAATTCAGCTCCAAGGGGATTTCAAATCTGAGTGACTAGAAGAATAGTACTGACCTTCAACACAAACAGGGAAGTTAAGAGGGGCCCTCAGTTTACAGGGGATGTATTAAGTTTGAGATGACTATGGGATATCCATCACTGCCTCCTGGCTTCCATAAGTTCCAACTAAAATCCCACCTTCTACAGTAAACCTTTTCCAACCTCCTTGGAGATAACAAGGGAAAGCATTTCAGGAACACAGACAACCAGAAAGAATGACCCAAAGCAAGAACTATAGTATTGAGGGGGGAGGGGGGGGCATGTGGGTGTGTTCATCCTTCACTGCCAAAGAAGACCATACCATCAGAGAAATAATGACACAACTTGCACCTGACTTTGAGTGAGGGAGGGCTGTACAGGTCACCAGCCTCACTTCTCCTCCAGAGCCATCTGAATCCACTGACCAGTGCCACAGCAAGGAGGTCAATGTCACCAGACCAAAGAGTACAAGGTGGGGAGTAAAGCGTAAAAATACTCGAAAGTTAGAAGGGGGCTAAGTTACAAAGGGTTTTGAATGCCAAACTGAGCATTTTGTATTTGTTTCTGGAGGTGATAAGGAGCCACTTGAATTTATTGAGAAGGGGATAAGATAGTCAAACCCAAGCTTTAGGAAAATCACTTTGGTGACTGAAAACGGAGGATGGAGTGGGTAGAGACTTGAGGCAGGCAAAGTCACTAGCAGAGTATTGTAACGGCCCAAGTGTGAGGTGATGCAGAACTACATTAAAATGGTGGCAATGTCAGAGGAGAGAATGGAATGTATTCAAGAGATGGTGAAAAGGTGAATTGGATAGGCCTTGGCAACAGCTTAGATGTGGGACGTGACAGACAGTAAGAAATCCAGGATGACTCCTACATTGTAAGCCTAAGGGAATGGGAGGATGGTGTTGCCCTACAGAGTGATAGAGAAGGGGGAAGGTAGAGAAGGATTTATTAGGAAAGACAGTAAGTTAGGCTTTGGAAAAGGTGAGTTTAAGATGTCTCCTGGACATCCAGTTTAAGATGTCTGAAAGGCGGTTCAAGACAAGAGACTGGAGGTCATCAGAGAGATTTGAAATATTTTTATAAATGATGTTAGTGTACCAAATCAGCTCACAAAAGGTTATTAATGATATAATGAATGTATTGTATATTTTAGAAAACAACAGCAAGAAAATTGTAGTTTTGATTCTAGTCATTAAAACAAGAACAAAACTGAATTAAAATTTAAAGATTTTTTTTTTCCCCTCTTGAATGTTGACACATGAGTGAAAGCACATTTATTATGAGAAGATAAGTTTGTGGACCTTCTAAACAGTATTTCTGACCACTTTCAAGGGCTTTGGAAATTTATGGCAATTTTTAAAAATATAACTTAGAAACTTGTAGCTTTCCTCTTGCCTGATGAAGTATGTAATCACACCACCCTTATATTACGTGGCCCTGCTCTGAGGTCATGTTTGGGCTCTCAAAGGAGATGAAGAGGAGCAATGAGAAAAACGACTTTCATGCGGTAACAACAGTCAGAAGATAAAGAGGAAAGCTGCAGAAAAACAGAAGTGAGTTATGGAGCTCGACACGCACACGCTCTCCATGGAGATGGTAGGAAAAACAAGGCATCAGACAAGGCCCTCACAAGTCCTTGAGGTGGCTCTGTCCCCTCAGGTCACCACTGTCACTGTCCCAAGCAGCCTCATGGAAAGGAAAACAAGAGGCAGAGAGTATCAAAACCTTCAGGCATTCTTAAATCAGGTATTTTTTGAAACTCAACAAGTACAGTTATATTAATATCTTTAGCAAGGCAAAAAGAGCTTCATTAAATACTATGACTTTTCCATAAATAGTGTAAAAAAGGATGGCTTTTCCAACAAAATTGGCTGTATTCACACGAATGATGAGTCAGATGAGGCCTGGTAATACCTAGCTAGTTTCAGTAGATAAACCTGTCATAGAGAAACTTTATTATACGATAAAACTTTATTGTATACAATGGTTTTCATTAAAACTGAATTCTACCTGTAGAATCTAAAAAGTACTAAAAGTTCTAGTTACTCTTTAAGATACAAAACTGAAATACTTTAAAATATATAAGAAAGGGAAAACAAGGACAACTCCTCAAACACATTCCTGGGGTCATTCTGTTCACAGCAGGACATGAAAAGGGGCAGCTATATACCACTAAGAGATCTAATTTTTGTCCTAAGATCTATAAAAGGCACAGGTCTCCCCCCAGCCTTTTCACCTTCTTTTTGTGTGCTATCTTCCTGCATCAGATTCTAAGTTTCTTGAGAGCCAGGCCTGTCTTTTTCTTATTTGTGTCCCCAGTGGGATATAGTAGGTACTGACCAGAAAGCAGAAGGACCTAAATTAATCCAGTCCTCCCTAGGGATTATGTGGCCTTGAGCACAGTTTGACCCCTCTGACCCTTGAGTAGTTATTTTCTAATTTATATAGGCAGATCTGAGGGATTCCACCCTGACCTTCTGAGAGATCTAGAGCTAGAAGGAACCTTAGAGGTCATTAGCCTCTTCATTTTACAAATGAGGAAACCGAGGCCTAGATACACTGATACGTTCATACAGGAAGCAGTTTAGTGGAGTCGGAATCTGAATTCCTATCGTGTGACTCCAAGTTCAGCACGCTTTCTACTGTATCACACTGCTGCAACAAGAAGTTACCAAAGTATTCACATTTTTAAACTATTTTAATACTTACACTGCCACCAAAATTAATGTAATAAGAATAATGAGCAAAATTTATACAAGTACTTTGATAACTGAAATTCCACATTTGTTCAAAATAAGAATTATAATAGCTGTTTTCTCTTAAGACAATAAAACCTACCATGGCAGTAATGCTGGAGACCAGTACCTTTTTACTTGATACTGTTATTTTTCCCTTCAAACCCTTCTTCCTAACTCCTCTATTTTACCTAGGACTACCCTCAATTCCTCACTCTCACTCCCCAAATCCTGAGCACCTCTGTCACCTCGCTCCTAATGGGGCCCCTTCCCTTCCCTGAAGCAGACCCAAGTCTCTCACATTCTCCACTTCATCTTCCATCCAGCTCGCACTGACATTCACCAATCAGACCACATCAGTTCCTAATCAAAAATTTTCAATCATTCCTTCTTGACTCTACAAGAGAAATTTCTCAGCCTATCATTTAAAGCCTTCCACAATCTAGTTCCCAGATGTCTTTCCAGTATGCTTTTACATTATTCTTCTCCATTTCGCTCCAACTAGCCCACCATCAATTTCCATTCCAACACCATGCATCTCCTACTTCCATGCCTATAATGCTCACCCGCCTTCTCCCCAGCCCCTCATCCACCCTAGCTTTGCCATTATCTCTACCAAACAAACAAAACACTGTTATGGAAAGTCCTTCTTCAACCTAGCTCCAATCTCACTTTCAGGCCTTGCTTCTCTCCAACTGCCATACCTTTGCACTACTTTATTCTCACCAAAGTCTCTAAAAATTACTCATTTTCTTCAAAGCTTAGTTTTTACCTAAAGCCTTTCCTAATCCCCATCCCCAGTTACTAATGCCCTTTATTTGGTTTATACTGTATGTGTGTGTGTATGTGTGTATGTATGTGTGTGTGTGTATATACATACACACACACACATACACACACACATACATATATGCACTATTCAAATTAATGTCCTTGAAGACAGAGACTAATTCATTTAGAGGTCTGTATATCCAGCACCTCACAGGGCCTGACAAATGGTGGCTTCTTAATCAATGCTCTTTAATTCTTTCAAAACACAACACAGGTACTGCCTCGTCTGCCCACAATGAGCCCTTCACCCAGCTGACAAGGCACTCTTCTTCTTGAAATTGCTTTTAATACTTTGTGTGACCACTTTCTGTGACCCCTTCCCTAAAGGTGCTTCCCGGAGAGCATTTTTCTATCTGAACCCCCACAGCCTTCTTCCAAGTAGGTACATACTAAATGTCTGTTCAGATGAAATGAAATGCAAAGACCAAGAATACAAACATATTTATAATTTGACTCTGATGGTCACTAGCAACATTTCCATATTAAAAGCAAAAAAAGCACATATGATCTACCCCAAAACCATACTGCTGTTGTGTTTCTAACGCTTTCAAAAGTACATCTGAAGATGCTATCCATACACACTTGAGCACAGATGCAAACTGGGGTTTGAGGTTTGGGGGGTTTCAGTGTGCAAAACTGGTCTCTGCCCTTCATAAAGCAAATATGTTCCTCCCCACAATATTTAACGAACTTCAATCACTTAACGTGCCAAACTGGACTTACTCTTCCAAATCAACACTTCTGTCCCCAAAGTCCATAGTCAGTGTCATCGTTAACCTTGTATAAGTCTCACAAGTTCATAACCTACATTTCTTCACTACAGCTTTGGTTCCATGGGCAGAATTTTTCAGAGCATTCTAGGTTTAGCCACCAACAAAATGATAATCTTCATAACTTTATATCAGTCTGGAAAGGAGGAATAAAATAAGAGGGAAGGGAGTTTCTGCCAGAACATTTCAGTGAATAAGGTAAATATGTAAGTCCCTCACTATCTGTAGGAGTTTGCTTTTGACCCCTGCAATATGAAAAGATGAGCACACTCCTGGAGGTACAAGATAGACAGGCACAAGTATTTCTGGAAACTGCCTACAGAGCAACAGGTCCCTTGGTTTAAGTATTCAAATACTTAAAACGGAATCACCAAATCCTAAAACCAGGAAGTTTTATATGCGATTGCCCAAATGATCACTGAAAGTGTCCCAAGAAACAATAACAACTGTAAAATAAAATGTCTATGACTTTCAAATCATCATTAACTACTGGGATAGAAAAAATAGTTTGTCAAAATTCAAAGCAAATGTTTACATGAGTTATAGCAAAAGAAAAGACAATCACTCACTGATGAAATCTAAGGCTTTTCTGCAGAATATACAGCTCCTTATATAAACTAAAAGCCTCTTTAAAACTGCTTAATTGGGGGGAGGGGGCCCCGAGGGGGCAGTGCCAATACACCATGACATAATGGAAAAAACACTAGAAGAAACAGTAAGACAAACTGGCCTCTAGTCCTTGCTTTGAGACCCTGGAACTTAAATTTCCTGCTCTGCAAAACCAGAATTATCAAGTATCCCTGGACGTATAAAAAACAAAACTCCACCCCACCAAGATCCTCTTCTGAGTTATCCTGTGACTGCCGAGGGCACTAGCATCACCCCATCCCCCACAGGACCCCCCTCATCTCCCAGGTGGTCAATTCCGATGTCATTGCTGAGACCTCCAGGAATCCAATCCACTAACCCTTATCTCTACTCACAAAGCCACCACCTGGTTCCTCGTAAACTCTTAACTGCACTATTCCTACTGTAACTGCTGCCTTCTAATTAAGGACCCCGCCTCAATCTTCTCCCCACTCTGGTCCATATTCTACAAAGCTTAGAAGATCTTTACTCTGTCATTTAAATCTCCTCACAATCCAGTTACTCCTCCTTCTCCACATTCTACAATCCCAAAGCCATTCCCCAATAAATAAGTAGTCAAATGATATGAACAAACAGTTCTCTAAAGATGTGCAAATAGCAGCATGTCCAAGAAAGCTCCAAATCACCAGAGAGAGAAGTATAAATCCAAACAACACTGAGGTTTCTGCTTTATACCCACAAAACAGGCAAAGACGACAAAAAACGTGAATAGTCAATTTGGGGAGGGAGAAGATAGGTACCCTCTTGTTGCAGTTGTGAATCGCTACAACCATTTTGGAAAATAAATTTGAAACTATGCAAATAAAGTGACCAAAATGTTTTTTTGCCTTTTAACCAAGATCCCAAAATGTTTTTTTGCCTTTTAACCCAGATCCCACTATTAGGTTTATATCCCAAAGATACAAAGAAAGTCCAAAATTAAACCAAATTATTTATAGTCACACTTTTTTTGGTAGCAAAAAAACTGGCAACTAAGTAGATGCCCAAGGACTAGAAATGGCTGAACCAAACGTGATACATGAATGTAATCAAATATTGCTCACCTTGGGAGGGGGCAGAATGAATGAACAAAAACAGATAAATGAATAAAAAAAAATTTATTCAATGCTTCCTAGAAGTAAAGCACTGACTAAACACTGAGCATACAGACAGAAAGTCGGCCATCTCTGCTCCCGAGGAGCTCCCGTTCTAATGAGGTTTCAGGTCCAAGTCAAATGGAAAAGTCCCAGGTTTCTTGAAGATGGTCATGGCTCTTCTTTCATGACATTTCCACTCATCAAATACTAGCAGTTCCTGGTGCTGAACAATTTGAGAGTACCAAGGACCATGGTGGCAAGAATTGTGTTTTCTAGATCTTCAGGAGCTGGGATCAGGCTGCATTCCCACAGGAGTGCTTCCTGGCATGATGGCTAAGGGCACCGGGCTGGATGCATGGCTATTCCTAAAGCTCTTGGGTATAGGGTCCTGGTCTGACTCCACCAGGGTCTGAGCTGACAGGGTGGTCAAAGTGGTGGTGATTTGACTTGCCTGGTACATGCTGCCTTCCATCTCTCCCCTAGGGGGTCTTGCTGCTTCAGCTAGACTGGAGTGCCAGCCTTAGGAGCTGTAGTTGGTTGGCATTTGGTGGGGGTCTGTCCCCTTCTCCAAAGGAGTTGTTGTGGGGGCTGGGCTGGAAGCGGAATCTGGAGTCTGGGGGATGCTGCTTCAAAGAAAGAAAACCAAACTATCATCAGCAATTTTTTTTAAATGCTGCAAATCACTAATAAAGAAGTGCAAATTACAGCCAACTGCGGACCCACCTCACATCCATCAAATTGGCAAAGATGTCAGAATTGGAAAATAGGCACAGTAATGCATGGCTGGACTATCGTGGACCAGCAGCATTTAGCAGCTTCAGTGACCATGACCCAAGTCACTAAACTGTGAGTGGCTCCTGACCCTCACTGGGAGGCCTTCAAGCAGAACCAAGGACAGCAGATGACTTGTCGGGGATATCTCAGGGTGGATTCTTTGACTTACGGGTTGAAATAAATGGTGGCTGACAATGATTATCATCTTCATTACTGTTATTCTCTTCCAGCTCTAAAATTCTGTGATTCCAAGTACATGATGATTAACATTGCTTCCAGCTCTAAATTCCTCTGAGTCATAAGATGCTTTGACAAATTATTTTGCCTTAAAATATTTCAGGCTAGGGAAGAAGACACTAGAAATGTAAATTATAATTGAAATTTATTAGCAAGAGCTCTTCAAAGTATTATTTTAATTTAATAAAATTCCGAAACCATTTTTACAGAATGAACTTCACCATTCATTAAATCATATAATTCCTACAACTCAAGTTAAATGTAGCTGTCTCAATCAAGGTCTCAAAATATTAGCAACAAATGAAAGTATGTTACGAAATAAATATTTCTCTTTTCAGCATTCGAAATTAGGCTAAGGTAGCACCAAGAAATTCTCAAATACATGTCCACATATATACAATTTAATAGTTTTTTACTGAACACATACAACTGAAGGGGTGTTTGTGTGTATGTGTGTGTATGTGTATGCATGTGTGTGTGCATCTGTGCATGTGTGTGTGTGTGTGTGTGTGTACTGAAGGTAAACAAGGACAAGACTAAGTATCAAGACTACGACTCAGTATCCAATGCTATGCAACATTCTCACTAGGACGTGTATGTGTGGAACACATACAACTGAAGGGGTGTGTGTGTGTGTGCGTGTGTGTGTGTGTGTGTGTGTGTGTATGTGTGTGTGTACTGAAGGTAAACAAGGACAAGACTACGTAGCAATGCTTCAGTATCCAATGCTATGCAACATTCTCACTAGGACATTTATAAGTCACCTATTTTACACCAGGTAGTATAGCAGGTACTAGAAAAACCAAGATCACACATCATAGCTTGTGCCCTCAAAGACCTTACATCCTATCAGGAGCAGGAGAGGAAAACTATACAGAAGAGTCTAATGCAAGTTGTGATGGAGGCAAAGGTAGGATCCAGATAAAATACAAGATGAGGAGAGAGGGCAAGGAAAACAGATCCCAAAAGAGCCTAAAAAAAAGAGTATGTTCCAGAGATGGAGGCTGCCCTGCAGCACAAGAAGGATCACAGAGGTTGGGAAGCATCGGTAATATAGTTTGGATAATGACGACCGAGACATGTTCACAGGCAAATAGAGACAAGAAGATAAGAATCAGCTAGAAGGTGCAGTGGATAGACCTGAGTTCAAATTCAACCTCAAACATTTTCTAGCTGTGTGACCTCAGGCAAGTCAGTTAACCTGTTTTGCCTCAGTTTCCTCAACTGTAAAGCGAGGACAATAATAGCCCCTACCTGTCAGCAGTTCCTACTTGCAAAGTGCTCAGCACACCCTCTGTGCTCTCTCCATCTCTTCAATTTGGCTTTTCCCCACGTGCCTCAGCAGCAGCCAGATCCTTTGACCTCCACAGCTGATCTGGCATCCGTTCCCTTCTCTCTACTGAGGAAGATACTGACCCTACATCAAGGCCTTCACAGCTTCTTCCTGGATAACTGCAATAACCAGTTAATCGTTCTGCTGCCTCAAACCTCTCAATTCTCCGACTTACTACTCCCTCACTCCCACCCCACCCCCAGTACTTTTTCTTAAAAGAATAATTCTCCTAAAAAGTAGGTATAGCCATGTCATTCCTTTACTCAACTCCACTGGCTCCCTAATGACTATAATATTAAATATTATTTCATATTAGCTTATCCTTGTTTAATTTTTTTGTGTAAGCTTCATAACATACAAAATATTAACACTAGAACACATAATTCATGAACAAGTAAATATACATATATTGGGGGTGCATGCTCAAAACTTTTTACTAGTAAGGGTGTACAATGAAAAATAAATGTCAAGAGTACTGAGTCAGAATCAAAGGGGGAAAAGGGGGAGTCTTGTGAACCTGCTGGGAGCCTGAGCAAAGAGAAGACAGAAAATAGCTACAGACAATAAAAGGCGAATAAAAGAACTACAGCGTACTACTGAGGGTCTGGTCGAGGTTAGGTAAGAATTTATATCGGACCTGATCAGCACAATGTCAGTGTAACTTCCTCTAGCTCCCTCCAGCAGCTTTCAGAAGCTGTGGAATAGGAACTGAGCAGACAGGCAGGGGCTGTTAAGGTTAGGAATCAGTCAGACATGAAGAACCGATGGACAAGGAGGCCAAAAGATTAAGAGAGGAGGCAGTGCCTTGTTAACATGGTTATATATAGGATCCTGAATCTCAAGGGTCAAAAGAGAGGCCAGAAAAGGGTTGAAAGACCAAGAAGGCAGGAAGCAATTAAAGGGAACAAGGCATCCTAGTGAGGATAAAAGGCAGATTTAGGAGAGGTGAAAGGACAAGGGATTGTGATTCAGAGTTCAGTCTCAGGCAGAATAAAAGTAAAACATAAAGTTAAAGTAAAAACTGAGAGAAGATACTGACAATTCCATTCTGGGTAATTACAACAGCTCTTCTAGGCACCAGCTTTGACATAATTAGAGGACCATCCAACACAACAAACTACAGTGTGACACACACTAATGTTGCACAAACAAAAAACCCGATCAGAAAAGTAGCAACAGAAAGTCAGTCTATTACTTCAAGGTCTGCTGCAAAAACCTTGGCTGAAAAGAAAGATACACACTTGGATACTCAGTGCAATCATAACGGAAAAAGACATTTTGCAGGGTTCCAAAGGTGTTTATCTTGATATTATGGGCACAAAAAAAGAACAAACTTCTAAATAAAAAGGCTAATAACTTCAAGTTACTTTTTCCACAACGATTGACAGAATAATTCATAGCTTTTTGCAAAATTCACCCAACAACCTCTGGAGTCTCATTATAATTTATTGTCTCAGGGTTAAGATCTAGAAAATGCACCAGACCCACTCTTGATGGGCAAATCCAATACTGAAAACAGTGGGTCATACTTCCCAGCCCAAGTGAGCGAAGGGAGACAGAGATGTTTGTGAACCCTGGGGACCTGGCAGGGGCATACAGGAATGAAACATTCTAGGGTTTCAGTTCACAGCAACTGCAAGACAAGGGATCCCGAGCTGGTGGAGGCTACAGGGACAGAGACCAACTGACAGAACTGTGGTTCACCACCCAGTTGTTCTGGGTCATAGATCCAGGGCAGGCTGAGAAGGCGTTCAGAGACGAAGGGTGACTGCAGGCATTAGACTGCCTAACCCACAAGGAGCAAATTCAGAGACACCAACACCTAAGCATCTTAAACCGCAGAGAGGGGCAGGGCCTCAGTTCCAGCCTCCAGCACATTCTAATAACTTAGGTAGAAAACCAGGGCAGCCTGAAGTTTGAACCTGAAGAGTTTTGTAGCTGGCTAATAGTGCCCAACTCCAGTGGGAGTCTACTGGAACATCCACAGTTTACAGGGTGTTCAGGGAGGACTAGTACCTCTGGTGTGAGGGACTGCAGAGTCCTTTTCTGAGCTGTTTATCTACCTTTAATATCCACCTGTCAACTCTCACCTGTGGCTCCAAAAAGCTGCAGCATGTACAGTGGCTACACCTATCTCAGAAGAGAAGCTAAATAAGTTTGAGGGTAACCACTAGGCCTCAAACCTGCTAGTGAGTTAGGGGGATGTCTACCCCAAGCATGTGAAGACTTCCCCGAGCTGAATGGCAGATGAGAACGATTTATTCCAATGGCCACAAAGGTTGGTGAAGCAGGCCCTGAGAAGCACTTAAAGCTTGATCAGACATCAAAGATGCCACGGTAATCCGCAGTATCCTGGGTCATCACCAGTCATCCTCACTTTTGTACTACCACTGGACTCAGATGAATCTGGACGAGAGTGGGGCTGACCATTTTGTGTGACTCCCCCTCACTTAAATCCAATTCACACACAAGTCAAGACATGGCCCCATGATGTCACTGGTCCTCTTCCAAAACAAAGGACAAACAACTGAAAGTTCCATCAAAGGTACAGTTCACAGGAGTGTTAAGTAGATCCAACACCCAGGTCAGGAACAAGCAGAGAGAGTTCAGACCAGGAGGGAAGAAATCAGAGTTTGCTCAGATCGACCACTGAAAATTTGCAAGTTCCCAATCTGAACTGGAATAACTTAGTGCTCAGTCCCCCAAGAAGGCCAGAGGAGGACCAAAGGAGACAAACATTCAGCCCCGAAGGGCAAAGCCTGATTTTTGACATGAAGTGTCAAGTCAGAAACAGGCCTGTGAATAGCTGTCATACTTGTAGCCAGGGTAACATGGGACGACCTAGTCTCAAAACAAAGTATAGAAGCAAGGAAGAAATTAACCTTTTCCATTTTTAGATATGGGAAGAGTTCATGACAAAAACAGGTAGAGGGCATCACAGCAGATAAAATGGGTAATTTTGATTATAAAAAATTTTAAAGATTTTTGCACAAACAAAACTTATGGAGTTAAAATTGGAAAGGAAACAACCCTTTGCCAAAAGTTTCTCTGATAAGGTCTCATATCTAAGATACATAAAGAACTGATTCCAATTTATATGAACAAGAGCTATTCCTCAATTGACATGTGGACAGAGGTCAGGAACCAGAGGTTTTCAAAATTAGAAATAAAAGCTATCAACCATTAAAAAAAAAGATTCAATTAAATAATTAAAGCTATACAAATTAAACCAACTCATACCCATTAGAGTAGCAAAGTAGGAAAATGAATGGTTGGAAGGGCTACAGCACCTCAATGCATCATTGGTGGAGCTCTGAACTAGTAACAGCAATTCTTAAAAACAACTTGCAACTATGCTCCAAGTCACTAAACAGTTTTGACACAGTGACACTTCTTCTACCATGCCTACATAATTCTCAGAGAGACAAAAAAGAGGGAAAAAGGACCTAAATATAGAAAAATATTTCCAGCAGCTATTTTTGTAGGAGCAAAGAACTAGAAACTTAGGGAGTGAGTGTTCATCCATTGGAGAAATAAATGATGGAATGGATGGTTTCAGAGAAACCTAGAAAGACTTGAACTGAGGCAGAATGAAATGATCAAAACTAACAGAACAATATATACAATAAGAGCAGCATTATTCTTAAAAAGCAACTTTGAAAAACCTGAGAATTGTGATCAATTCAAAGAAAACTACAATATGAAGAATGATGATGAAACTCAAGACGCAAAATGAAACAACATTCTCAGACACAGTCAATTTAGGGATTTGCTTTACTTAATTATGCACATTTGATTCAAGGGATCGGTTATCTTCTCTTTCCCCCTTCCCCAACAACCATCTGGTGAAAAACATAAAGAAAAGGAGAAAGGAAAGAAAACAAGGGTGATTGAGGCATCTTTTTTTTTTTTTAAATGCAGAAGAGAAGGCCACAAGGAAGCACAGAAGCATGGCAACTATAAAAGCTACCAATTGAAATTATTATACTAAAAAAGAAAAGCAAACTATATGTAAGAGATCTACGTTTTCATATATACTTTTTCTGTCTGTGTGCAAAAATATCCATTTCACTTGAGATTTTTAAAATTCAGAGTAATTTTTAAAGGAATAAATGGAATTTCCCTTAACATGGTAAAAAGTTATCTGAAACCAAGAGCTAGCATTATCTGTTGCAGAGAAATCCTATAAGCTTTTCTAATAAGTTCAAGGTAACCTCTATTATTTGATATAGTTCCAGCAATATGACAAGAATAAGAAATTAAGGAAATAAACACGGCCAAAAAACAAAATAATACTGTCATTTTTGCAGATACATTGTTTTACTTAGAAAACATGAAATAATCAACAAAAAATTAATTGTGACCATATCTTCATTAAAGTAGTATAGAAAATAAACCCTCTGAAATTAACATCACTTCTGTATAACCAAGAAATTTACCAATTACCATATTACCAAGAGATAAAATTCCACCCCAACTACAGAATGTGTAAAATAGCTGAAGGTTCAGCTGCTAAAGCATGCAGGAATTGTAAGTACAAAACTCTTATAGAGATGTAAAGTTTAACCTTTTTTAAATGGAGATATTAATTATTCATGGTTGGTATAGGACAATATAAAAAATATGATGATGCTAACTAAATTAATCTACAGTTTCACTACCATGACAAACTACTAAAGAGTTACTTTATGGAGCCAGACAACATGATAATAACCAAATTCATGCAGAGAAACAGGTGGTCAGAAATTTTAAGGGAAATAATGAGAAAAAAGTAGGAAAGAATGGGAGTGATACCAGATATCTCACACTATACTACAAATCAGTAATTATCAAAGCAATTTGGTACCAATTTTTAAAAACCCAAAGAATCAATGTTAAGAGAATACAAAGCACCCAAGATCTAGAAACACAGTACCTAACTGCATAGTGTTCAATAAACTCAAAGAAACCAACTACCAAGTTAAACACTCACTATTTCTACAAAAACTTGTAGGTAAGTTGGAAAGCAGTCTGGCAGAAACTAGGTTTCAAGCAACCTCTTACCATTATCCACTATAAGCTCCAAACGGAGACATGGCCGAGGTCAGAGGGGTGGGGAACCTGCAGCCTGAAGGCCATGTGTGGCCCTCTCAGTCCTCAAGTACAGGCCTTTGAACCCAAACTTCACAGAACAAATCCCCTTAATAAAAGGATTTCTTCTGTGAAGTATGAATTCAGTCAAAGGGCTATACTTAAAGACCTACTAGATATAAAAAGTTATACAATTAACAAATTAAAGGATCTTTTTACAACTATAGATATGGGAAGGATAGAGAGATACACAGGAGATAAAATTTTGATGGAAAAAAACTGAAGAAGTTTATACAAACAAAACCAATGTGATTAGAATTAAAAAGTATATAGCTGACTGGAGGGAAAAGTCTTCACAGCAAATTTCCACAACGTCATATCTAATCCATCCTGTTTCAAATACACAAGAACATTCCTCAAAAGTAGTCAACGTATATGAACTCGAATTTCCTAAGGGAAGAAAGGCAAGCTATCAACAACCCTATTTTTAAAATGTTCCAAGTCACTAACAAAAAGAGAAATGCAAAATAAAAGTTTCCATGTCACACTAATGAGATTGGCAAAGATGAAAAAAGGGAAAAGAAAGTACTGCTGTATCATGCAAGAAGAGGCACATGCAGACGCACTCCTAGTGGAGCTATGAGGGCTCGAGCCGTTCTGGAAAGCAAAATCACTCAGCTGTGCATACAAGCCCTTTGGCCCAGAGACACCAATGACTACTGTAGCCCTAGAGATGAAAGGCAGGAAAAGAACCACACATACAAAACCATCTACAGCAATATTCCATTATAGCAAAGAACTAGAAATGAAGTAGTGCCCAACAACTGGAAAATGGCTGAACTAATCATGGAATATGAATGTAAGAAAGTATTGCTAAATCGCTAAAAAGGATGGGGTGGCTGCAGGGAGTGGGGAGGGAGATTCAGATAAACCTGGGAGGAGCTCTAGGAACTCAGGCAAAGTGAAGTGAGTAAAGCCAGAACAATTTATAAAATGACTTCAACTCTGTGTAAAGGACAGTAAATGTGAAAGGCTTAAGAACTATGATCAATGCAATGACCAATTCCAATTCCAGATGACTAATAAAGAATCATGCTTCCGACCTCTTAGCAGAAAAGTCACGGACTAGTAGGGGGAGGTATTTTCAGACACAGACAATGTGTGAATTTGTTTTTCTTCACTACACTTATTTGTTACCTCTTTTTCTGTTCTTTGTATATGGAAATATTCAATTTTATTCATATTTTTTAAATTCATAATAATAAAAAGAAAACTGTAAAAGAAAATTTTGAATCATGGTGCCATGGTTCCCCATAGTTTATACTTCAGTGCTCATTCCCTGGGAGAACAAGATATTTCCAAAGACCTAATAGAAGCCAAATAGCTTTGATTACAAAAATCTAACCAACTACAGTTAAGCATATAAATAAATGGGAATATAATAAATTATCCTGGGGGAAGTATGCTATATTACATACATGAAACACTAAAGATGAAAGGAAAAAGAATTCAAAGTTCACACTTACTAAAGGCCCTATATAGAGCAAAATGTTTACATCTGAGCTTTTTTAGGAGCAAAGAACTAAATGAACTAAAACTAAATGATGCCAATAGATTAAGGAATGTTTAAACATTAATGTGGAATATTACTGTGCTGTAAGAAATAACAAATACAGATAAGCATAATAACTTAAAGCATTTAATGTTCAATTCTCATGAAACAAATTAGCACATAACCCTGGCTAGACTATTACAATTAAATTACCTAGAAACTTACTACTAAAATTAATTAAATGATGAAGCTTTTAAGGGTAGACTGACCATCTATTATGTATCTTAACATATATCAAGCTCCCTTCACTGGGCACAAGAGTTTAACCTCTGTGTTAAAAAACTACTGAGCATTTGAGACATCATGGTCAGGAGAAGGAACTCAGGTAGTCAAGTAATTTAGTTGTCCTAAAAATTATCAACATTAATAGTCTAGGGCAATACCTTCAGTACTGTCTGTCCAGGTATCGAGGAATTAACTTTCCTAAGTTGCTTGAAAATACAGTGATGATACCTATATATAAATATATTCACGGTCAATTGTAGCCACAGGGTGGAAGGGATGGGGGAAGAAAGAAGGAGAAAGACCAAAGGAAAAAGTGTACAGCAGAGAAGAAAAGAAAACCTACAAGAAAGCAAAGCAAAGACGGAGAGCTTTCAACATAATGCACGTACTGTATAGGTTTTCTTGAAATGAAGTTATTGCTCCATCTTCTGAATCCTTTCCTATGTTCTACTGTTCATGTGACATGTCTCTTTCTTATTTCATACTTAAGTTTATCATTTATGTTTATGTTTCAGGGGACACAGTAGAAAGACACAGGTACAGAGGCTCTCCCCACACAGCCCATAAAACACCTGGAGAGAGGGACTCTCAACAAATTGTGGAGCAGCAGAAGTGGAGAACAACAGAGTGGAGGACCTGGAGCAGGGAGCCCAGCCCAGGCTTGGCCACGGGGGCGGCTCACAAACAGCCCTCGGGGGAGGAATCTCCAGCAGCAGCAGGTTTGCAGATCCATCAACCCACAGGCACCAAAGGTCAGTGACGGGTTTTTTCAGCTGGCTGGGAAGGGAGAAGGGCCTTCCCATGGCTCCGGCCTTAGGCAGCCGCCACAGAGGCCACATTGGGCAGGCAGCAGCAGTTCCAACAGAAGCCCTTACAGCAGCCCGCATCCATTGTTGGAGCGTGAAACCCCTGGGGGCACTGAGGAGCTGAGTATTACCTTAGCCCTGTGTGGAGGCCCTGGGAGAGCTGGTGTTTATCTCACACTGAATGGCCATCCTGCCCATGCAGCTTATCTCAATCTAAGCCCCCAGTGCTGACTTGGCAGAACTGGAGGCCAGGTGGCTGTGGAGAGTTAACTGCTAAGATTCTGGGCACAAAAATCCCTGACAAAAAATCCCTACACCCAGACCAGTACACGCCTGATTGTGCCACCTTGGAACTGAGATATTATAGATTCCCAGAGTATACCCTACTCTTGACAAAGGACCCAAAAGTCAAGGAACTGGTTGGGAAAATGCCCACAAAAGGGGAAAAAAAATAAGACTATAGAAGTTATTTT
The DNA here is from genome assembly GCF_028372415.1 of Notamacropus eugenii. Lineage (NCBI taxonomy): Eukaryota > Metazoa > Chordata > Mammalia > Diprotodontia > Macropodidae > Notamacropus > Notamacropus eugenii. The sequence goes on from NC_092878.1 coordinate 147,812,074, forward strand.
CTTGGTGAACAGATATCTTCTCCCATCCTTTCAGATGAGGAAGAACAATGCTTATCATCAGGGAAAGAAATAAAAATCAAGGCTTCTGTATCCCAAACATACAAAATAAATATTCAATGGTCTCAGGCCATGGAAGAGCTCAAAAAGGATTTTGAAAATCAAGTAAAAGAGGTGAAGGAAAAATTGGGAAGAGAAATGAGATGCAAGAAAAGCATGAAAAGCAGGTCAACAGCTGGAGACCCACAGGAGACCCAAAAAATGCTGAAGAAAATAACACCTTGAAAAATAGGCTAACTCAATTAGCAAAAGAGGTTCAAAAAGCCAATGAGGAGAAGAATGCTTTCAAAAGCTGAATTAGCCAAATGGAAAAGGAGGTTCAAAAGCTCACTGAAGAAAATAGTTCTTTCAACATTAGAATGGAACAGATGGAGGCTAATGACTTTATGAGAAAGCAAGAAATCACAAAACAAAACCAAAAGAATGAAAAAATGGAAAACAATGTGAAATATCTCATTGGAAAAACAACTGACCTGGAAAATAGATCCAGGAGAGACAATTTAAAAATTATGGGACTACATGAAAGCCATGATCAAAAAAAGAGCCTACACATCATCTTTCAAGAAATTATCAAGGAAAACTGCCCTGATATTCTAGAACCAAGGGGCAAAATAAATATTGAAAGAATCCACTGATCACCTCCTGAAAGAGATCCAAAAAGAGAAACTCCTAGGAACATTGTGGCCAAATTCCAGAGTTCCCAAGTCAAGGAGAAAATATTGCAAGCAGCTAGAAAGAAACAATTCAAGTATTATGGAAATACAATCAGGGTAACACAAGATCTAGCAGCTTCCACATTAAGGGATTGAAGGGCGTGGAATATGATATTCCAGAAGTCAAAGGAACTAGGACTAAAACCAAGAATCACCTACCCAGCAAAACTGAGTATAATACATCAGGGGAAAAAATTGCCTTTCAGTGAAATAGAGGACTTTCAAGCATTCTTGATGAAAAGACCAGAGCTGAAAAGAAAATCTAACTTTCAAACACAAGAATCAGGAGAAGCATGAAAAGGTAAACAGCAAAGAGAAGTCATAAGGGACTTACTAAAGTTAAACTATTTACTTTACAGGGAAAGACAATATTTGTAACTCTTGAAACTTTTTTCACTATCTGGGTAGTTAGTGGGATTACAAACACACACACACACACACACACACACACACACACGAGAGAGAAAGAGACAGAGACAGAGAGCACAGGGTAAATTGAATAGGACGGGATCATATCTTAAAATAATGAAATTGTTTTAAGTGGTGAGAGAGAAATATATTGGGAGGAGAAAGGGAGAAATGGAATGGGGCAAATTATCTCTCATAAAAGAGGCAAGCAAAAGACTTTTCAGTGAAGAGAAAAAGGGGGGAGGTGAGAGAAAAAACATGAAGCTTACTCTCATCACATTCAAACAAAGGAAGGAATAAAATGCACACTCATTTTGGTATGAAAACCTATCTTACAATACAGAAAAGTGGGGGAGAAGGGGATAAGCAGGGTGGGGGGGATGATGGAAGGGAGGACATGGGGAAGAGGGAGCAATTTGAGGTCAACACTCATGGGGAGGGATAGGATCAAAAGAGAGAATAGAAGTAATGGGGGACAGGATAGGATGGAGGGAAATATAGTTAGTCTTATACAACACGACTATTACGGAAGTCATTTGCAAAACTACACAGATATGGCCTACATTGAATTGCTTGCCTTCTAAAGGGAAGAGGTGGGGAGGGAGGGAGGAAGAGAAACTGGAACTCAAAGTTTTAGGAACAACTGTCGAGTACTGTTCTTGCTACTAGGAAACAAGAAATACAGGTAACGGGGTATAGAAATTTATCTTGCCCTACAGGACAAAAGAGAAGATGGGGACAAGGGAAGGGAGGATGATAGAAGAGAGGGTAGATTGGTGACAGGGGCAATTAGAATGCTCAGCATTTTGGGGTGGGGGAGGGGAGAAAAGGGGAGAAAATTCGGAACCCAAAATTTTGTGGAAATGAATGTTGAAAACTTAAATAAAGCCTTAAAGGCTTAAATAAATAGATAAATTTAAATACAAAAAATACCAAAAAAAGTTTATGCTTCTTTTTCTTTTCTTCTTATGTATTCAAGTTTTATTACTTGTCTAGAATAAAATTTAAAAAATACAGTTTATGGCAAAGGTTTTACTTGGGTCACCTTCAACAATCCCCTCCCAACACACAACATCAGAAGCAGTGACTCTTAGGAAATGAAGATACCTAAAGCAACTAAGACTGTAAGCATGTGTACCCACCATGCACATCAGCAACTCCAACCAGAAGACACATTCAGTACCCTCTGTGATCTGAAGACTGTCACATATTATCCCTCTTTCTGTTAAATGACACATGAAAATTTTGCATTTTAATTACATCACTGATGCCTTAAAAAGGCTCCAATCACAAGGTCTTTAAGAAAAAGATAGGGAAAAAATCTATTATAAAAAGATGGTTCTAGTTCAGGAATGGGTTGAATTCTTTGGCCTCTGAGGTCCCAATGAACTCTGTGAAAAGTGGATTAAATTATAACCTTCCAAAGAGTCATTTTAGTAAAGCAGTGGTAGAAAGATGCCGAGGAATTGAGGAAGTGGTTAGAAGTCGAACCTTCAAACCTACATTTTGACTATTCTTTAGAGACTTTGCCATGGAGGGAGGGAGGGAAGAAGAGAGAGAGAGAGACAGAGACAGAGACAGAGAGAGACGAAGAGACAACAGAGAGACAGACAGACACTAGGTTACTTGAAAGAAAAGGAACCTTAGAGCAGAGGGCAGAAGAGAGGTTTAGGAAAGAGATCTAAACTAGAGAGCAGGGGACTAATGAAGAGGAAATGAAGACACACAAGAGGTATATGGTAAATGCTAGTGGAGAAGTCCAGGAGAAAGCAGGATGGGATGAGGAAAAGGGCCACAATGGAGAGGTTAGCTATTTAGTAAGGAGGAAAGCCAAGCAACACTTGATCAGCTACGCTCAAAATGTTTCACCTAATTCAAAGCCTCTCCTTGCAAGCCAATTCCAAAACTCCATTTTTTTCAGCTTCCGGAAAAGCTAACTATAGTAATCATCTACTCTGTGTGCAGCATTATACATACAACCAAATGTATATAACTTTTATTCATCACTCCAATGCTTCTATATATTACTTAATGTATTCATTTTATTCCATGTTAATTTAGTTTTATGCACATCATCCCTCCAGTTAGAAATTAATCTTAAGCCTGTTTCATTAGTAACCCACTCTTGAAATCCCACCTAGTAACTATCATTCACCTATCAGCATTTCTTCCAAAGTATCCTTATATCTATTTTCAACAGGTACTACACATACTAAAACAGGTATATCCACAAATGCTGTTTAGTCGTGCCCACCTCTTCATGGACCACAGGACATTAACACCTGTCCATGGGGTTTTCTTAGCAAAAATACTGAAGTGGTTTTGCCACTTCCAACTCCTGCAGATCAAAGCAAACAGAGGTTAAGTGACTTGCCCACTGTCACTGAGTTAATAGTGTCTAAGGCTAGATTTAAACTAAGGTCTTCCTGATTCCAAGCCCAGTGCTCTATCCACTGGGCCACCTTGCTGACTTACATCCATACATACTATCCTCTATATAGAGAAGTATTCCCCTATTCAAAAAATGGGTTGTGCCAAAAGTCTGTCCATAAACTGATTAAAACTCAGAATACATTTTCCCATAGGATTGTTATCTCTTCCTAGATTAGCTCACAAAACCCTATTTAACCCATAACATCTCCGAAAATAATTAGGCATCATAGTAGAGTGAAAGAAACTCCAAGCAAAAAGCCAAGCAAACAAGATTCAAGTCCTACCACCAACAGTAACCAACCACAAGACAGGCTATACAGATCATTTAATTTCTAAATTCAATTTTTTCATCTTTATACAGTTGTTTAAAATATCTATCAAATGTTTCACATGCTGTATCTTATATTAGCCTTACCATATCCCTGTGAAATAGATGTTCTGCAGTCATTTCAGTCATGTATGACACACTTCCTGATCCCATTTGGGGTTTAACTGGCAAAGATACTGGAGTGGCTTGCCATTTCCTTTTCTAGTTAGTTTTACTGATAAGGAAACTGAGGCAAACAGGGTTAAATGACTTGCCCAGGGTCACACAGCTAGTAAGTATCTGAAGTTACATTTGAACTCTGATTTTCCTGGCTCCAGGTCCAGTATCCTATCCATTGTTTTACACCATTTACACTATACTTACACTATTTTACAGCTGAAAATGTTGAAGCTCAGACTTAAGCACAGACATGTATCTAACAAGTATCTGAGTCTGGATGCAAACCTGGGTTTTTCTTAACTCCAAGACCAGCATTCTATTCACTACACCATGTTATTAAATACTTGTATTACACATAGTTCTATGCACCAAAGAAGATAACCAAGACTATAAAACATGGAGAAGACAATCTAGTAGGGGAGCATAATATATACACAAATAATTGCAATTCCATATGATACATGAGAGAGGTGCTACAGTAAGTCCAATCCACCAGGTTTCTTCAAATCCTGGAGAAGGCTTTGAATATGGCTCCTGAAACAGTGAGGGTGAGAAGAAAGCAACTGATCCCAGTCTATGAGGGTGCTATAAAAACTGTACAGGGATGTTCAGCACCAACAGAGGCCCTTCGGCGCCACCCAAGCCTAAAGCATCCTGTAAAAACCCCTGACCCATATGGGGAAGCTATAGAAGGAAGAGCATGGAGAGAAGAGGCATAGTAAGCTCTCGACAATCAGTACCTATACATGCCTTTTCAGGAACCTCTATGTAGATTACTGCACGTAAGGTCAAATGGAAACTGTTGCAGATGCCTTACATACTCCATGGAGTTAAAACCAAACAATACCAGGTCTCCATGGGGGTGAAAAGAGACTGTTTCTCTAGAGATTGAGATAAAGGAAATTGGAGCATTTCATCATACCAGCTCCCTTCACAATAACCCTGTGAAGAAGACAGATGGCACTGGCAGCTGACAGTGACTACAGTGAGCTGAACAGCCTCATCAGGTCTATCACTACAGCAGTTCCTGACTAAACAGACCATGCCTAGGATGAGTGGTACAGTTACTAACCTTAGCAATGGCTTTCTCTCTGGAGCAGTTTTTTCCACCTGGGAAGGAACTTAGTATACATTCATGGTCCTCACCCAGGGCTATCTGAATTCTCATTTATAATGGCATACTTCAGTAGGTAAAGACCTGTAAAATGGCCTCTGTTCTTAAGGGCATCAATGCATACTCAACTGATGACACAATGCTACTAAGCAAGATGAGGACACTGTGGCAAAGGCCCTAGATCAGATGGTGGTCTATAGGAGGGAAGGAAAATCAACCCTTAAGAAAATCCAGGATCCAGACTGTTCAGTCAAGGAATGGTAAGTATAGTGGGCAGAGAAAACCCAGGGAATCCAGGAACAGTCTGAAATAAATTACTAATGCTCACTTCCCCAAGTCCAGAGACCTACTGGACTCTTCAGGCACTGATAAACCAACATTCCCCACATGGATATACTAAGAGCCCCTATTGAGTCATCTGAAAGTCTGCCTTTTGAGTGGGACCCAGAACAGGGTATAGCCAAGAAGTTCTGGAAAAGGCTGTCCAAAAGACTCCTGTTGGGCCCTTATGACCCTGAAGGGCATAGGCCATGATCATAAACACCAGGAGTGATCTAAGCACCTCTGTGACTTCTGGAGTTACAAGTTCCCCAAAGCAGCTACTCATGATACCACTTCTGAAAAATAATTGCTCAATTTCTGGACCATCTTACCCAAACAAGATGACTAATTTTTCCAATTCTCAGAAACTCTTAAAATTCCTCATATTTAAAATTATGTGCAAAAGATAACTATACAAATAACTCTGTAGCTACCATCAGAACCCAGATAAAATAAAAACCTGCTGAATTAACAGCACAGAAGGCTACTCTCTAATTCCCTAACCTATTCATTCAACATCCTGTCCCATCAGCCCCTAACACTGGTCAGAGCAGCACAACCAAGGACAAGGGATTCACTCAGCAATCTCCTTGATGTGGTAGATTCTCCCTGTAAATTCTACTACTGCGTTTCTCCCACCATGCCATGCCAACAAGTAGCAGAATTTAACTGGCAACTCAATATCCACCACTTCAAGTGGAGTACAGAAAAAACAGAAGCGTGTACTGCCTGGAGCTTAGCACTAAGCCACATAACCAGAGAACAGAGCACAGAGAACTGGCACAGGATAGTAACTATGTGTAGAGCTGTATCAGGCCTGAAGTAAAGGAAACTGGCACAATGAGCTAGGACCAGTTCTCTGCCCTGAGAAGTCATTTGGGGCACAGATTCAGGGAGGTCCTCCCAACATGGGAGTAGGTTAAGATTGCTGTGAGCTCCAGTCCTTAGGGATCCTCTGACAATGACGAAGGGGTCAGAAAGTGAGCAACATACGAATATAAGGGGAAAGGAAGGAATGGGAGAATCTTGTCTTAGTAGTGACAGAGGATTCCAACAAAGAGTATTCTCAGGAAGGATGACTTGTTCTGTGGTGGCAGACAGAAAACGTCACAGTTGGTATAACCCACAGGGATTTGTTGCTTAGAGAGATCACTACCTCTGAGAGAATGCTATGTGTCTCCATCCACAGCATTCTGCCGAAGAACAGTGGGAGGGCATGGAACCAGAAAAATTTCATAAACTCTGGGAAGGAAAATGATCATAATAAGGATAAGAGTTAGAAATGGAGCACATAATCAGTGAGAGGAAAATCTGTATCATAGGACAATACTTTTATCCTCTCTATCCCCTACAGGAATTAATCCTTCTAAGAGTAATGCACATAAGAAAGAAGGAAAAGAGAAGATCTAAAAAGCAACAGCATATAAACTGCTTAGAATACAGAATTCAAAATAGATACTTTAGAAGAATTCCATGAGAAACAGAGAAACTAAAGAAGGAATATGGTATAAGAATCATGAGTCAAACAAAAAAGTCTGAAATATATATATAAAGAGATGAGTATTAATGAAGAAATCAGAGAAAAATACTTTTCCGAAAAAAGTACAGAAAATTACAAGTATCTGCTTGTCTGTTACCAGGCCCTAGTTGATACCAAACAATAACACAAGAGTCATGTAATCACCTTTTTATCCAGATTTGCCTGTTATGGGTTGGATGATGATTCCTCTTTGTGATAGTGCATAGAAAACCCCTACTGCTAAAGAGAAACAATGCATTCAAGATCATGTTTCGATTTCTACACCCTTCACAAATAGGTAACAACTTCACCAGAGAGGCAGGCCCTGAGTTCAAGCCATGGGATGCTGCCTCTTCCACTAACCAAGGCGACCCTCCACTCTCCACCTCACATATAAGAACCTGGTTCTTGAGTAACTGTTTTACAAAGTCTATCAGTAACTTCATCTTCTATAACAGAGGCAAATGCAAATGCAGAGGACTTCAGCAGCCATTTATTCAGTAGTAGGCCAGGCTGCATGGCTGGCATTTGAGAAAGCCTTAAGGATGGGGCAGAGAAGATCTTCATGCATTCTGATTCCTGAGCAGCAACCATGGGGTTTGCCAAGTGGTCTGGGGCTAGGGCAGAAGAGACCTACACAACCAAAGGCTTTTCACTTTGGGGTCAGGAGCAATGCCTCCCCCTACTGCATAGTTGTTTGTGGAACGTCAGTGCATATCAGAGATATCACATGCTAAAACAGGTAGGAGTCACTACAAGAACAACACAGTTACCAATACAGACTCTGGAGTGTTGATGCCATGTTGTGCTCTGCACAGAACCATATGATCCTAAGGATAAGGCAGCCATTCCTGACTAAATGAGCTCCTTGGACCACTCAGAGCACCTTTCCATCTCAAGGTAAGAGGTATCCATCTGCTAATCAACAGCTGCCTCTTCATGCACTTGACTGCTCAGGTCAAGGGCCCAACCTTCCTGAATCCATGGTTATGAGAAATTAATGCCACCCTGGGAAAGGGAAGGAATCTCCACTAATGATTTCTGGAATCCAGTCTCCAAGAAGATTTACTTGATAAAAATGGACTGTTTTTCAACAAACATCTGGCTGACTTCCTCCAGTCTTTTCTTATTCCTTTCCCAGTGCACAGCTGTGCTCAATGTCCCCTCAGAGGGCACCACAGAGCCTGGAGAAGTAGCTCAGGTCCACTTTACTTAGTATACTTCCTCTGAACTGAAATGGTACAAACAACTCCATTCTCAGAAAGGGCTTAGGGGTGTAAGGAACAGTTGGTTCCACCAATTGTTGAAGGAAGCTTTTTTTCCTAACAGCATGAGCAAAGTGAAACTGTTGCTAGATAACTGATAGGGATGTGTATTTACTTGGAAGGTGATCCCCTAGCTGACCTGGTGGCAATTCTGAGTTCTCAGAGGGGGTTGTATGAGAATCCTTATTCAGCCCCTGTAGAAGAATGGGCAGCCCCTTCTCCACAAAGGCTTCTAACTTCTAAAGGGGCAAAAATTTCGTATCTCCAGGAGAAGGAGGTTTTGGTGGATGATCCGTGGAATACTGAATGGGTGATGATACTGAGAGAACCTAGGCATGCAATTAGATCCCTTAGATACAGATGATTCTAAAGCATGATGAAAAACTGCTCACTGTGCCAGGCTGGGGCCCTGAGAGTCCTGGAGCTGCTTCTCATCATAATAGCCTTACAATCAGGAGAAGAAGATGGGGCCATGTTTGCGATGCCCTGATCTGGGCTGTGTTCCGACATCTCAACATGAGGAAACCCACAGTGAAGAATGACATCATCAACCACAGAGACCAGTTCATTAAGACCTAAGATTTAGTCTTTCCAAAAGCAAAGGGAAAAAGTCTAGAAATTTCTGACTTCTGTTCTCCACATTTTTCTTTTTTCGTTCTTCTTTACAATTAGGAGAGAGAGAAGAATAAAAGCTGTAAATTCTTTTTCTTTTTCCCCTGTCTGACCTATAAATGGTGAGAGACCTCCAGAAGATACTCAGGATCTGTGATCTACCCACCCCCTTGGGTTAGGTTAGATTTTCCCAAAAAGCTTACAAAAACAGGACTAGATTGGCCCAGAGAAAGGGAAAGGCTCAAACCATGCCTCTCTTGAAGCAGTTTCCTGGTACCCTCCGGATATATTTTAAGGATTCCTAGTCATCTAAAGGCCTAAAAAAAGACTGACCCACAAGGGGCCATGTATCCTTCAAAACTAATTTATTTCCATACAGAGCCAAAGTAGGGTGTAGAAACTAAGGGCTACTCCTACTCTCTCCCTGTTATGAGGTAACTAAGTAAACCTATTGGTAATTGTTCACTGACCAACGAGTACTTCATTTTGTCCAATTAAACTTGATGGGTGCCAGCGTCCAGCCCTTCAAAGGTACAAAATTAGTACTAAGAGAAGTAGGGAGGAAACATCATTCTTATTTTTAGGCAAAGGCAAGGCTTGATACAAGATATCACCTTTGAACTGGATCACAAATGGTAAGGTTTTAAGAAGTGGTGATGGCATGAGGGTGAACAACCCTGGCACGTTCCAGGGATGAGAGACAGAATTAGCAAAAGTACAGGGTCAAGATAGCATAGCATATCTACAGGAATAAGCAGTCCAACTTGGCTGAAGTGCAGCCTCTGCGAAGGGGCATAGTGTAGGATGAAGCCAGAAAGCTAAGGTGATGCCATAACATGGAGACAAAGAAGTTATAACTTTGTTCAGTAAGACTCATCCAAATTTATACATAAGGAAGATTAATTTGGCAACAGTATAACAGACTGGAAGGGACAGAAAAAGAAAGCAGAAAGACTGGTTAAAGGACTACTTCACTGATCCAAGTAAGTGGTAATGAAGGCTTATTCCTACAATGGCAGAAATGGCCATGAGTTAGAATTATAAAGATAAAATGAACAGAACCTAATAAGTGACTGTATGTGAGAGATGAGGAAGACAAATAAACCACAGATTCACGCATCAGGAACTAGGTGGCATTGGAAAATAGTAAAATCAGAAGGACCAACAGGCTTACAGGAAAAACAGGTTAAGTTCTGCTAGGTCACGCCAAGTTTGAGTAGCCAAAGGAACATACAAATTCCAGGAAATTAGAGACACCTCTATGAACTTGGAAATCACTGGTGCAAAGTTAAGAATTAATGGTGATAATGCCGAGTACTGAAGCACTTCATAAATATTCGCTAAATGAACGGAATGAATGTTTATGGATAACCAGTGGATAATTCAAGATCAACATGACCTAGACAGACCTTAATATCAATCCTCACACAGGCCACAGGTCATTCTAACTAACAATACTCTCAACAAAGTTGAGAGTACCTATCCCTCTGCCACTTTTTCCTCTCCTGACTCAACCTGGAATCTTCTCACACAGCACAAGTATGATCAGCCAATATTCTTGCCACCCAAACATCAATAACTACTCTGTCTCCATATAATTTCCCCCTAACTGCCCCTAAATTGAAGGCTCTGGTCGCCCTGGTAAACCCTCCTCTTATATCATTACACACAGCCACCAATTACAATCAATTTCTGCTTCTTGCTAACACATGGAATCAGTGGAAAGAGCAGTGTACGGAGAATTAGAAAATAGATGTTCATATCCCATCCCTGTCTAACCTTGAACAAACCTTCCCATTCAGGGCCTTAATTTGCTCACTTGTATGAGGAGGGTGGACTAGATGAACTTTCCTGATAATTGTAAATATTGATTCCAAGTTCCTTTCTTAGTCTTTTTTTTTTTACTTCAGACAGGAAGATCATGGGATCACAAATCTATCTGCTGAAAGGGACCTTGGGAAGTCTTCTGGTCCAACCTCTTCCATGTACAAATTAATAAATGAAAGCTCTAAGAGATGAAGTAGCTTGCCCATAGCCAGATAGGAACATAAATGGTCCAGCTGGGACCCAAACACAAACCCCACAACTCCAAGTTCAGTACCCCTTACGCTACTTCACACTAACTATAAATTTCCCTACTGCAAGAAATTCAACTACTGAACTGTATCTTAGCCCAAACTGAAATCTCACTAATGCAAAAATGCAAATGATGCACATTTTAACTCTGAAGATGCCTCAATTATTTGTTACAATCCTATCTTAGAATGTGGCAATATGAACAAGCAAATTAAAGATGTTAATCATTAATGCCATCTGTTTATAGTAGCTGGGTAGCACAGTGAATAGAATGCCAGACCTGAAAAACAAAAACACCTAAATTAATTTTTTAATTAAGTTTTTTTAAAAAATTAGGTGAAATAAAAAAATGACTAAAACAGAATGCTTATACAAATTTATTTTTAAAATACAACTTAAATAGGTAGAGTACCAAAAGTAACACAAATTGAAAAGGAAACATGCAAGATGGTATGAGGCATCCTTAATAGCTAACCTATACAATGAAACTATACAAGAATTAACACTGGCAAGAAAATCATAAAACCAAATAGTATATACTGGACAAGTAAATATTATACAGGACTCCAACAAGGATGAGCCCAAGATCCAATACTTTATGACATACTACACTGATGGAGGGGGGAATGAAAGGGAGGAAGACTACTTCAAGGCAAGAAAAGTAGAATAGCAAGTTACATTCATCAATTTCATGGTGATACCAATGAGAACAATCAGAAAAACTGAAATATAACATACAAAACAGTACAGGTCACTGCTTTTTCAAGAGATGAACATCTGAAAAACAATCAAACTTTAAAAAATAATAAAGTTTCCCAGAAGACACATTCCATTCAAAGAAGCCATCTGAACAACAGCCAATTCTCCCCAACAAAAGATTGTTTTCTCAGTCCTAATCCTTCTTGACTTTTGTGCTTGGCAGTGTTGACCATCCTCCCCCCTCCTTGATACTCTACCCTCTGGAAGTTTGGTGATGCTGCTATTTCTAAGTAGTCTAATAGCTCAATGAATTGAGAGCTGGGCCTGGAGTCAGTAATACCAGAGTTCAAATCAAACCTCAGACATGAGCTGTATAACCCTGGGTAAGTCACTCAAGCTCTGTCTGCCTCAGTTTCTTCAACTAAATATGAGAATAATAATAGCACTTACCTCACAGGGTTGCTGTGAGCAACAAGTGAGATATTTGTAAACACTGTAAACGTAAAATTTGTAAAAATTTATACATCGTAGTCTCTTCCCTTCCCATTTCCCTCTTACTTGCCGACTAGTCCTTCTCAAGTCTCCTTTACTGTCCCTTACCTGTGCGTATCAAAGGTCCTATTTTATTCTCACTCTATACTCTTTCTGGAGATCATATCAACTCCCACAGGTTCAACTATCATCTCTATGTAGATAATTCCAAGATCTACATACATCTAACCTTAGACCCTTCTGAGTGTTAATCCCACATGACCAGAACTGTGTACAGGGCATTTTGAACCCACTGTACCACAAGCATATCTGAACTCAGCATATCTGATACAGAACTCAATCTTTCCTCCGAAGTCTACCACTCCTCCTGACTTCCCTATTTCTTCTGGGAGTATCACAATGTTGACAGTCACCCAGGTTTACATACTCAAGTCATCTCGACTTGATTCTTCCTCATCCCCCATTCCAATTAGCTGTTAAATCCTGTCTATTCTTTGTGCACATCTCTCACATGCCTCCTCTCCATTCACATGGCACCACTCCAATTCAGGATTTTTCTACCTGGACTATTAGGATACCTCCTAGTCAGTAGGACTCCCTACTTCCAGTTTCTTACCTCTTTAATTCACACACCAAATTGACATTTGTGTCAGTTATGAATATGTTATTCCCCTGCTCAAAATGCTTTTCTAAATCCTTATTGCCTTAAGAATAAAACACAAACTCTTTTGTTTGGTCAGAATAGCTGAAAAGAAGGTAGCGTTTGAACTGAGGCTTAAGGAAAGCAGGGATTTCCAGAGGAGGAAGAGGGGAAGAAAAGCATCCTAGGCACAGGAAAAAACCTGTGCAAAGGTACGGAGAAGAGATGTGGGAAGTAAGCTTGTTTGCCCAGAGTACATGAGAGGGAATAATGTATGATTAGCCCAAAAAGACAGCCTGGAGCCAGAGTGTGGAGGAGTCTAAATGCCAGAGGAGCTTACATTTTATCCAAGGGAACCTGAAGTCACTAAAACTTCTCCAAGAGGAAAAGGACATAGAATTCTGCCTTTGAGATACCCATTGGAAGAACTGGGTGTTGTGTCTTCAACATCATTCATTTAGATCAAAGTCCTTGGTGAGGATCCGAGGCTGAAAAAAAATCACCTAGAACCAGCCAGGTGACAAGCCTCTCAAAATTTAGACAAGCTAGAACCAGATTAGTCACCAAGCATCAAATTTGTATTCAAAGCCTTTCCAGGGTGGAAATACTTACCAGAATTTGCATTTGGATGGTATAACCTTTGAGCAATAACGAATATTTCAATATCACAGCGAGGCCTCAAGGTCTACACATCAAGTGTTCATTCCTTTTCATTCCCTTAAGTTCATTCCTTTAAATACATTTTAATATGAAAAATGGCAAATGGAATGACTGTACTTAAAAACCACATCTGATTAAGAAGTTATTCTACAGCTATCAGAAAGGGTAGCTTCTATTTCACTTTGGTCAACATGCTTCCAAAAATAATACCACAAGGCATCAGTGATCTCTAATTACCAAATCCAATGGCTTTTTCTCAGACTTCAACCTCCTTGACCATTCTAGAATATCTAATGTTGACCACATTTCTTTAAACTTACCTTTCTTGATATCTGGTACACTATAAAATTCCAAAGGTTCTTTCCTCAGTCTTTTCTTCTCTACTTATTTCTCTCTTGTTTCTCAAGCCCATCAAATCTCTCAATTATAATCTCCATAAAAGTTATTCCAACACTGACATGTGCCTAGATATCACCATCTCTTGAATCTTCAACTACCTGCTAGGTCCCTTGAACACAACATATTCAACACTAAATTCATCATCTCCTCCTTCCCCTCCACCCCCAAACTCATCTCTGATTACCTGGGTAAAAAAAAAACAATCCAAGTTACTTTGATCCTTTCCTTTCCCCTAAATTCTCACACCCAGTAAATCACCAAGAGTGATCAATTCTCTGTCAGTGAAGATTGCTGGGCAGAACACTGACTGTTCACAGCATCTACCATTGGTATATAGAATTGGGGAAAGGCAGCCAGGGGTGGAGCTGACTATCATATATATCAATAAGCAAGATGTAGGGAGGTAGAAATAAGAAATGGGTGCAATGGTTTTCAACGGGTTATAGAATAAAGTCCAAGTTCCTTAGCCTGGCATTAATGCTGACCCTTAACCTACCTTTCCAGTCTTATCTCCCACTGCACCACCTAGATAGATACACTGTAACTCCAGTCAAAGTGAATTGTGCTCTTTACCTGGAACACCTTTCCCTATTACATGTCTTCCTGTACAAATTGAATCCACCCTTCTCAAGTCCAGGTTCAAATACAACCTCCTCCACAAAGCCTTCTCTAGAATCTTCCCTAACACCCAGAAGCTGAAAAAAATCTCTCCCTCTTCTGAGTTCCAAAAGCACCTCACACTTTCAATAAACTACAAGGTAGGACATAATAAAAACTGGATTTTTCATAACCCTTATTAAATTATAAATTTCTTCGAGGGCAAATGCCAGTACCGTATTCACTCGTGTGGCCCCCACAGTACCCAATATAGTTCTTTACACAGAGTAGACACTGAATAAATGTCTATCAAATAAATTATTCCTCCAAATCATGCTCAACTCTTTCACACATCATAGGATCACAGGTTTTTGAGATGAAAGCACCCTTAGATGCTTTTGGAAAATAGTGTTTAAAGATAATTCCTATAAATGATTTCATTTTGTTTTACTATTATAAATTTCAATTAACATTTTCACCTCCAATTGACAAATATTTGGCAATGATTCCTAATACTTTAACCTAAACCAACCCACCTTCCCTCAAGTATTTAAATGCTTTGAAGGAACCCTATGATTAAATTCTCAATATCCCCATTATTGTCAATCGGCCCCCATTTCAAATTTGTCACCCAAACTTGCCAAATTCACAACAGTTCCGCAATTTCAATATCACCCCACCTTCAAAAGGCTTACTACAGCTTCTTTTTGCTTCCTTATGGACTACATGTGCAGAGATGCCAAGAAAACACACCTCAAACATGTAGATAAAAATCCACAATCCTTACACCTGAATTCCCACTAATATAGATTTCATAGAAAAACAGAACCTTATAAAGGACTTCAGAGGCCATCTGGCCTAACTTCTAAAGAAGAGCCATCTAAACAACACATCCACAAGAAGGTATCTAGCTAGTCTTTCCTTCAAAGATTCCAGTAATTCCAGACAGGCCCTCCTTCCCCAACTTACATTTGTGACAATGGTAACAATTTACTTTTAGCTCTAATCCTATTTCACTTCATTTCAGTCCAATCTTACTCTTTTTTGAATCCTGACTGCCCTCCCACATTTGTATCACTTGAGGATTTGACAAAATTTATGCTTTTATCAAAGTCAGAGAAAACTGTCCCATGGCACACAGACAAACACACATCTCCAGCAAAGGCCTCTAGGTGACTCCTTTTCAGCTGACATCAAACCACTACTGGTCACTTCTCTTTGGATGCTGCTATTCAACCAATTCAGAAGTCATCTCATGGCACTCACTCTCACCTAGCTTATAATAACCCATCTCTCCTATAAGAACAACATGAGATGGAAATATAGCTATCTAAAGTGATGGTTAGAGAGATCACCTCTCCATATTGGTGGGTGAGCATTAAATGAATTTTCATCCATCTTCAGTGGTTCTCGACCATAACCTATCTAACCAATGATTAAATGTCATCAGTAATGCCTGTAAAACCTGCAGCAGGAGATGAAAGATAGCTTGAAAGCACTCCTCGCAGTGTCTATCTTTACAGTCAGATAAACATGTTGACTTGTCACATTTTCTGAACTATGAAAAGGTCTGAGCTGATTTTCAAAAGGAAACTGAAGCCAAATGACTCACCTAAAGCTAGAAAAACTGTATCTCTGAGATTTCCTTGGGCTCCCAGGCTAGTAATGCTGTCAGAAAACAGAATGAGGTGAGACTGGTAGGATCTAGTCTTGATGACACCATACTAACTGCTTCCCCGCCCAGATATACACCAACTATCTCTTAAAAATATATATATATAGAATTTTGATAGGACTCAAGTCTAGAGAACACACTAGAATTTTTGCCCCACCCAAAAAAAAGTCATTTTTGTGCTTCAACAAGAAGATCCTTCCCTGAATTTTTTATTAAAAAAATAAAAGATGCAATGTTGGGCATCTGACTTTTTAGAAACTATTTCCTTTCATGAAAAGAATCTATATGTTATTTCATTTTAAAAGTTTCTGTTTCTTTCATAGTTTGAACTTTCATAGATTGTCTCCCAGTGGATACTAAGTGGGCTACAGCATATTACCAATGACGTGCAAGCACAAAAGACATCATTCATGAAATCTATGACTGGAGTAGGAGGCGGGCAGCAGATACACTAAGTGATCACCACCACCCACAAATGTTTATCATCTAACATAATATGCTATGTCCTATTACACCTTCGCTAGCTTTTGAAGGAAGTATACGGCACCAATAAAATGACCTAAGAAAAAGACTTTTAGTACACTGGGCAGCTCCTCTACTGAGGATTTGGAAAAATGAAAGGGAAAAAATTGCAGAGAAGAGGAAAGCATGATTGTGCATCACTGAACGGAGCCCTGATATTGGTGAAATCAGAATTCCACTTAAGCATCCCTAATTTATTCTAATCTTATATCCATCAACAAGAACTAATCATAAAGAAAACACCTCCAGATTTAGAGTAATGGGTCATTAGTGGCTCTTACAGTCATGTAAGAATGTACAGTCATGTACACATACATACAATACACAGGTATATATACATACATATATAGTATTTTCAAACAAGCTTATCATGGGACAAATAAGTTACAATGTACACAAAGTATATATTGTTACAGAGTCGAATAGATTGCAACAATTTAGGTATTCAGTGTATTATGTTCCTTAAGGAAGAATCCCTGAAAAAAGAAACTGGGGGCGGAAGGGGGGAAGCAGAGACATGTCTTTTAGAGGCATCTGCATGACAAAAGTAACCTTCAGTGCTCAACTTCCAGCTTCTCAAGTCAGCGAAGTTTGTTTTCGGTTCACCAAACTTCTTCCTGTACCCTTTCCCCCTCAGAGGCCCAGAGAAGCTACATAATTTATGCACAAGGTCAAAGAGATAGGAGTAAGGGACAGTCAAGATAGGAACCCAGGTCCTCTGTTACCAGAGCCCTATCAGTGCCACTGTGTTCTCAGCCTCCCTCAAAAAGTATGCGTGTGCACATACAGATATAGATATAGATATATGTGGTACAGAAGAGGAGACAGTGGTTTTTGTGAAAAATGGGAAGTGGGGGAAACATTGTGGACTTAGAACCAATTAGTCAAGACTTGATACGGTTACCAAAAATGCTAATGCAATCTTACATCAAATTAACAGCAATGAGTTCACAATGAGTTAGGCTATATAGCCTGATGTAATCTGTCCTAACTGAACCACATTCAGAGATTCAGAGGACTGCTTGGTTCGAGGCACCACATTTTAAGAAACGAGCACAACTAGTTCAAAGGACGATGAACTGCATAACAAAGAGACTGGAAACCTTCCCACAGCACAGGTGATGGAAGGAACTGAGGAAGTTTAGCCTAGATAAGAAAATACTTCAGAGGGACATAACTGTTGTCTTAAAGTCCCTAAAGGGGTGACTATGTAGAAGAGAGATTAGACTTGGTTTTGCTTCCTTCAACAGAAATTTAAACGACTACTCGGTAAAGATCCCTGTGCAGCTCGTCACTGGGAGAGAAAAGAAGTTGAAATGGGACTCAGGCAAGGAAAAATTTAACAACTTAGAGCTGCCCAAAAAGTGGAATGGCCTGTTCAGGGATCTAGTGAATTTTTCACCTTCCAGAAGCGGCTGAAAGATCATTTCGTCCAGAATGTTGTAGGTGACATTCTGGTTCAGTTAAGAGCTGGTCAGGATCTCTCTAAGAGTCATTTCCACTCTTGAGATTCTACTATTCCACATGTCAGTTTAGCCACAATGTACTTGGCATATGCTATCAGAGGACTCTTTGAGGTATTCTCTGATCCCAGCCCTGCTACTTAACTTACTTGTGCAATTTTGGGCAATTCATTTGACCTCCCATGGTCTCTCATTTCTTCATGTGTAAAATGAAGGCACTGTACCAAATGAGAGGTTCTTAACCTGGGACCCATGAACTTATTTCTTAAATAATTTGATAACCATACTTCAAAATAATCCGTTTCTTTTATAATCCTATGTATTTTGTACAATTAAAAGCTTTATGCTAAAGGTTTGCAGGTTGACAAAGGGATTCATGGCATATAAAAAGTTAATTCCCAGACTACAGAGCCTTGAAAGGCTCTTTCAGCTCTAAAGTCTAGAAAGGTCTATTAGGGCTAATCCTAAAGGTTAAAGTGACTTAATCATTTTTGTCACCCTTTGAGAAATGAAGGAAACTAGGAAAGGGAATGGCCAAAGGGGTCTCTCCTAGGAAGACATCTTTGGAGAAGAGTCTTTAAGATCTAATTCCAGGAGCCTCAGGTACTGACCAGAGTAGAGGCCAGCAGGTGCCCTTCCCCCACAGACCCTGCAGTCTTCAACCTTTCTGCCTGACACTGGCTTCCCCTCCAACCAGAATCCAATTTCTACCCCAAGACTACCA
The DNA here is from genome assembly GCF_028372415.1 of Notamacropus eugenii. Classification (NCBI taxonomy): domain Eukaryota; kingdom Metazoa; phylum Chordata; class Mammalia; order Diprotodontia; family Macropodidae; genus Notamacropus; species Notamacropus eugenii. Next base: position 147,830,950 of record NC_092878.1, read on the forward strand.
GATACATATCTTATGAGTGATTTTTTTTTTTTGGCTGGGGAGCATAATTTGTGTCACTTTCTTGGCATTCAGTGATTTCTTTCCACAATACCCATCCTTTTGAGGCCCTGGAAGGTTTCTTCATGCTTTCTATATAATTTCTACTCCTAGTTATGAATATCCTGACAAAAATGTTATTGTATTATAAAAGATTACATATGGCACTCTACCAGCAAAATTTATTGTGGCTGAAAAATATTCCTTAATGGTTGTACTATTCTAATTCTACGTTTACATTTTAATTTACTCTCTGAAACTAAATAGAAAAAAGGCCCCTGAAATGACTCATGACTACTAAAATCTACAAACTTTCAGACTAATTTAACATTAGAACTTTAACAATCTGAGAAAACATCTCAGCTAGACATAACTTCAATTATTTAAGGCAGCACTTTAAAGAAAAAAGATGTTCATAGCAATACCTAAAATTAAACAGAGTTTGGTAAACTTAAAAAAGAATGAATTTGGCTAGCTCATCAAAAACTTTTTGGGGAAAAGCGGGAAACTGGAATTTTTTTGGTTTTGAGGCCAAGACCTCCTGCTCCTCCACCAAATATATTTCTTTTAGTTGTTATCTCTCTATTCAACTAGACAACTTATAATTTTAATCATTCACAAAACCATTCCACTTTTATCTCACTTTGATTTTAAATATTCAAATTCGTGAAGTTTCTCCTACACTATTAATCTGCTCATTGTTCAAGGTATTTGAAAACATACTAAGAAATGATGCATCTTAGAATTATTATTTTCAAAATACATACTTTTCTAAAACATTTATGGAAATGAAATACATCATACCTACTCTGCTCAATAATTGTTTTTCATTTTGGTTCTAAAAGAAGTATTTGCTATCACAAATAAATATATTTAGTTCTTCAGAATCTCAAACTCTCAATTTTAATACTGTTGTTCAGTCCTGTCTGATTCTTCATGACCCCATTTTTGGGTTTCCTTGACAAAGGCATCGGAGTAGTTAGCCATTTCCTTCTCCAGCTCATTTTACCGAGGAGGAAACTGAAGCAAACAGGGTTAAGTGACTTTCTCCAGGTCAGAGGGCTAGGAAGTGCCTAAGGCCAGATTTGAACAACTGAAGTTCAGTCTAAAGGGCTCCAGGCAAGGCTCTCAATCCACTACGCCACCTAGCAGCTCGAATTTGAATACTCCATTGATTTAAAACAACATTTAGCACAATACCAAACAACAAACCAACCTGCAGGGGCCGGGGAAAACAGGAATTAGCAACACAACAGAAAGTTTTCGGTAGTTACAGAGGTCTAGTCAATTACAAAACCGTAAAGCCGGGGATCTACAATCTCTTGAATGAATGAAATGGGTGTCGTGGCCAACGTGTGGAAAGTCTAAACTGATCTTTAAAATCTACTCTGCACATCGCTTTCACAGTCATTTACAATAATGAGAATACTGGGCAAAACGCTTATTCAGTTAAGGAAAACTCTAACCCGCTTTTCCATAACATCCTTTAAGAGCTACTAAGAAGCCAGCTTTACAAGCGTGACCATAATGGTGCGTCCCACGAAAGACTCACTTGAAAACCGCACTCAAGGCACGTGCTTCGTGCAATTTTTCAGGGGGAAGAAAACTTTTGTGCCAAGAGGTTCTTTGGCGCTATCGCTGAATGTCTGGGGTCAGCGGATGACATCCCTCCTCCATTTCTGCAGGAGATGGACTGGACCAAGTTCCAGCGCGACCCCGGGACGCAGACTAGCTGCTAGAGCACGCCTTTGCACGGTTTGGTTGCAATCAGCGTGGCTAGGGGCTGCCTGGGGGGTGGCGGAGTCGGAGGACCTGGGTTCAAAGCCCACCTGCCCTGCCCCTTTCCCTCTTCCGACCTTCTTTCACCCTCATCCCGTATATAAGGTGCAGGCACATAGTCGTCTGCATGTTTCTCGCCCCGTTACCCGGTGCTTTGACCTCTCTAGGTACTCCCCGGGCTGGGTGCCTGGGCTGGGCGGGTGGGAAGGAAGCCCGCGTCCTAAGGCTGACCGTGAGCTCCGGGAGGGCAAGGGACCGTCTTAACCCGGGGCAAGGCACACAGTAGGCTCTTAATGCGTGCGGTAAGACTTGAGCGGCAGCACCCAGCCCGGTCGCAGGGAGCGCCCCGACGCCGCGCCCCGGCCCGCCCTGGCCCTCGCGCCCCGGGTACCTTCGGCTAGCTGCTCCTCCAGGGTGACCTGGTAGCGGCCCACGGCAAACACGCGGACTCCCACGGAGGAGGCTCCGGAGCCGGCTCCGGCCCCGCCGCCGCCCGAGCAGCCTGGGCCGCCCCCTCCGCCCGCCCCGCCGCCGCTGCCCTCCGACTTGGGCATCCTGGAGAACTTCTTCATGGTGTCGCGGGAGAGGCCCCCGCGGCCCCGGGAGGCGCAGTCCTCGGGCACCGGCCGCCTCACATCCCGCGCGAGCGCGCGGGGACACCGAGGCCCGCGGCTCGAGGGCCCCCCGCTGCCCCGCGCGGCGAGCGGGCTCCGGGGGGGCCTAAGCTCCGAGGACAGCGGGGAGGTGGGGAAGGAGGGAGCCGGGCGAGAGCCGCGGGGCTGAGGCGCTGCAGCCGGGGGTGTCGGCGGGCCCGGGCTGCGCGCCCGCCCGCCTGCCTGGCCGCCCGCCGGGGATGTGCCGTCGGCGGCCGCTGCGCCGGGACTAACTGCTCCGAGCGGAGCTCCGCGCACGCGCAGCCGCGAGCGCCCCTCCGCCGGAAGTGACGCCCCGCCTCCGCGTCACGTGGCGCGGCGGGGGCGGGGCGCAGGCGGCAGAGAGGAGGGAAGGTGGCCCGGGGCGTCTCGGGCTCCGCGGAGGACCCGAGGTTTGAGCCGGCGGCTGCGAAGGGCCCCGCCCCCGTCATCCTACAGCTGAGGAAACTGAGGCCCGAGGGCCCCCGCAGCTCGGCTCCGAGCTTGGGCTGGTGGGGGGGCGGGGCCGCTCTCTGCCCGTGGCGAGGTGCCGGCCACCTAGTAGGTGCCCCAGAAATGCCGCTTGACTGACTGAGGACCTCTCCTCGTCTCTGCCTCCGCCCGTGCCTTCCTCAGGGGTCACCCATCCGCCCTCCGATGCCCGGGGGCAGCCAGGTGGGGCCTGCACTCCCGAGATCGGATCCGGCCTCCGCCACCGGGGAGCCGAGTGACCCTGGCCAGGTCACCTCACCCTCTGTGCCTCAGTTTCTCCATCTGTGAAACGAGCTGGGGAAGAAAACGCCAAACCCTTCCCGTATCTCCGCCAAGAAAACCCCCCAAATGGAAAGGGGGTCCACGCTGAAGAAAACGCCCTGTTTACTAGACTAGGGAATTTTACTGTGAGAGATGCTTCAGAAGTAAATCTAAACCTCCGTATTAAAATCCTGTATTTCGCGTGTCGGAGGCTGAACCTTAGGTCTTCCTGGATCTGAGGCTGCTGTCCTTTGTGGCAGTTTGCTTTGAAGAGCTTACCTGATGGTTGGGAATAAGAGAATTCCCTGCTGTATAACCTGAGGCAAGTCTCTGCCTCTCTGTCCAGCAGTTTTCTCATCTGGAAATAATCGTGAATTATGTATTAAGCTGCTAGCTTTCATTCTTTGTGTTTCCGACTTCGAGCAGTGACTGACCCATAGCAGGTGCTTGTGGATAGTTCGTATTTTTATAGCCCTTGAAGGTCTTACAAAATGCTTTAGCTTATTTGATCCTCACAATCTTACTTTCAGGTGTCTAGGTAGGAATTACAGGCAACCTTATCTTCCATTTACAAAAAAGGAAACAAGTCCAGACAGCTTCAATGGTATTGATCACAATCTGACAGTCTGTAAAGGACAGATCAGATTAGAACTCTAGCTGCTGCTACTGCAGCTAAAGGAATTGGACTAAATCATCTCTGAAGTCCTATCAAGCTATAAATTTATATGTGGTAAGTTCCATTAAGTAGAGAAAAATTTTATAAGAGTTGGGAGGAGGGAGACATCAACAGGGATTTCTCAGAAATGAGATTTGAATAAGACTTGGAAGGATGGGTGAGATTTTAGTAGGTAAGAGAAAAGAGCATTCATTTCAAGGAGTGGTTTAGAGGGTGTGAAGGTGTTTAGAACCACTACTTCAGTACCTCTTATTCTAAGTATTTTTGGGATATATCTGATCACGACATATTAATTCATGTTATCTTCTACCATCAATTTTCCAAAACTGTTGTTTTATTTCATTTTTTGATTTGACAAAATAATCTGATGATACGAGTTTAGGAGCATAGATCCAGAACTTGAAGAAATGCCAGAAGTCAGCAACCCCGTTATTTTACAGAGGAAGAAAAATGAGAGAGAGAGAGAGAGAGAGAGAGAGAGAGAGAGAGAGAGAGAGAGAGAGAGAGAGCCCGAGGTCACATAGACAACAAATAAAAGAGTGCAGATTCTGTACACAGGTGTTCTGATTCCAAATCCAGTGGCATAGCAGCACACTCAACCAATCCACCAATCAACAAGCATTTATTTAATGCAAGTTAAGTGTCAAACTTCTGGGCTGATGGGAAATACAAATACAAAAATGGGAATGATCACTCTGCTAAGAAGTTTGCTTTCCATCCAGGAAGACATACACGTATAGAAGGAAATACCCCATGCTGAATAAATACAAGTTGGTCAGGTAAAGAGGGGTATTTCTTAGGCTCTTGGGGAGATTCATGTGGAAGGTGATGCTTTGTTGTGATAGAAAGAAGTGACAGATCCTATGGTAGAAATGAGGAGGTAGCTTCCCAGGGTGTGGGGAGCAACCAGCACAAAAGTACAGACTCAGAAATGGAGTACCATGTGTGGGGAACATAGAGAAAGGCAGTTTGAACTAAAATAGATCATACAGTATGGGAAAAAGAATAACATTAGTTACAGGTTGTGAAGAGCTTTAAAAGCCAAAAAGTTTATATTTTAAAATATTTGATATTTTAAAAGTTTATAGATAAGTTTCTATTTCATTCTGGAGGGTGTAAATAACTCCTGAAGTTTATTTAGTAGGGGAATCACATGGTCAGATCACCACTTGATGATGAATTAAAGCCTTAAACCATAAGTAGTACCAAGTAAAAAACTCTTCAGTTTTCCCATAGTTAAGTAATAATTTTTATAAGCTCTTATCATACTGATTGTTGAACTACTACAGCATTGCTGTAACAATCAGTTTCAACCATCTCATTACTATAAGATCATACATTTATATGGTTGGCTGGTTTTACTACCAAAGAACTTTGACATTTATTATCACATTTTATTATCTGCACATCCTGGAAAGCTGGGTAGAGGTAGGTATTTGCCCATCACCTAATTTATAGGTCAGAAAATTGAGAAACAGAAGTGAGATTAAGTATTCACTAGTAAGGTAAAAAATCTAGTTTATGGAAGAATATTGTCTTGATGACTATGAGAAAACAGTCTATATAAATTCTAGTTAATATTGTGACGTGAAAGGACACTCCAGGGAGCCTAGCTCTCCATTACATAATTTAATGATGATCAAAAAGGGGAACCAGAGGTTTTTGAAAAGGACCAAGAAATCCAACGAGAAACATTAATGAGCTTCATGCAACCTGGGACTACACAAAAAGGCAGTAAAAAGCCACAGCACTGGAAGAGAGGGACCTCCAGGAAAACCAGCATGGGCTCAGGTGAACAGACCAGCCAGACCAGGCACTGACCAGGAATTCTGAAGGTTGCAAACGCTTAGAACCCAAACATGAAGGGAAGATAAAAGCCAGCGACTGGACACCTGAAAATCAAGGTTAGGATGTCATCCTTGTATCTAAAAGTTCTGGAGGGAAAGGAACCTGATCCAGGTTCAGTCTCAATCAGGAACTGAGACTGGAGATAGGAATAAATACAGCACAACCCATAATATAAAGAACCTATGGATCGAGATACCCAATAGGAAAACTCGGAACAAGAGCGTATTTCCAATACAAGCATAAGCAGACTAGAGGGAAATGGCTTGGTCAGTACAAGAGTACCTAGAGGAAATGAAACAAGAAGGAAAAAATGAAATAAAACCTCTGGAGAAAAAAATAAATAAATAGCTTAGGTGGTAAACCTTACCCAGATGGTAGAATCTTTGAAAATCAGTAGGGATCACATAGACCTTAGTGAGACAACAAAAATAATTGAAATAAAATGAAAATGTTTGTGGGGTTTTGGTTTGTTTTTTTTTTAAGAGAAGAAAATGTAAGATATATACTCTGCAAAACAACTGACCTGGACAATGAGTTGAAGACAGATTTAGAATCACCAGACTATCCGAAAACTATGCCCAAAAAATGAGGGAAGGAGGGGAATGGGCACTGGAAGGCCCATTTTAAGAAGGCATAAAGACTGCTCAGATTTCGGGGGGAAGGGGAGATCAGCAAATGAAAATAGAAAGAATACACAGATCACCTGCTAAAAGAAAACCCAAAATAAAAATCCCCAGGAAAGCCATAGCCAAAATACAAACTTTTTGGTCAAAGTAAAAATAATGCAAGTAGGAAGAAAGAAATCATTTAAGCTGAAAAGAAACTATGAAATGCCAACACAACAGAAGAAATCTAGAGTGCAAATCCATTTGAGCAATTAGACAATTAATTGATGAAGTACTTACATTTTAATAGAGGAGAAGAGACAAATGGCATCTTCAAGGCCACAGAAGGAATTAAATAAGACAAAGGGAATGATGTGGCTTTGTTCCTCCTCAAAAGTATGGGTTTTTAGAGATATGAGAGAACATGCCTAATGCGCTCCTTCCTGGAGGTGGGAGGTCCACAGGTTTTGCATATTGTATATGTTACAATCAGTTATACTGATTTTTTTCCCTCTTTTTAATTTTCTTTATTTTAGTTTTTAAAATACTATTTGTTATATGGAATGATTGTCTTGGGGAGAGGAAGATTACTAGGGAAGAGTATGGTATGTAAGAAACAAAACTTGCCACGATACTGAAGAATATTAAATGCTTAAATTTTTAACGTTAAAAAAAGAAAGTAGGGATTATTTCATTCTTTGTATTTCTATCACCTGAGCTTAGCAAAGTGCCTGGCACATAGTCTGACTTTAATAAATGCTTCTTGATTAAAAGAGGAAAGAAAAAGGATAAAGGAATACTATGAGGAAAAAAAGAGGAAAAAGGAAGTGAAATATATTTATCTCATAAATGGGATACATGAAAAGGGTTTACAAAGTAAAGGAGTTAAGGAATTGGCATTTCATGAAATTCATTTTTATCTTGAACTGTACAAAGGTGAATTACAGAAATACACACATGTATACAGAGTTTAATATAGCAATATATTAAACCAAACAAGGAAAGAGACGGGATCAGGATATGGGAGAGAAGGTTTTAAGAAAAGAGGAAAAAATAGTCTCAAGCAAAACAAACTTCAAACATCAAAGAGGGGATGGAAAAGAAGCAGTATTTGGGGGCAAGAAAAAGGAAGAACAGTCAAATGAAAGTTCATTCCAGCTACAGATCACTAATGTTAATCATATCCCTTCTCTTTCATCATCCACTTTGTAAAAAAAAAAAGGGGGGGGGGGCTAGGACCAAAGAGAGGGAAAAATGTAAAAGAATTCACAGTTATCAGTGATAACCATGAATGTAAATGGGATGAACTTATCTATAAAATGGGAGAGGATAGCAAAATGGATTAGAAAGATGGATCCAACAATATGTTGAGGGGTTTTTTTTTAAGGTACTTGAAACAAATGACAGAAATGAAACAAAATCCCCAAAATCTTTGCGATACAGTCAATATTTTTCTGGGGGGGGGGAATTTACATCAATTAAGACTTACACAAATAAAACAGAGAAAGAAGAGATCCCAGAATTGTGCATGCAACAACAACAGAAAAAAAAAAACACTAGAAAAGCAACAAATCAAAATCAAATCAACACTCCAACTCAATAGAGAAATGGAAATTCTGAAGCTCAAAGAAGAAATTAACAAAAAAAAATGAACTGATAAAGATTTGCTAATGTGATAAATGAGATGATAGTGATGACCAAAAGTAAAACTGTCAAGAAAGGAAAGAGCATCAGTGAAACATTTAAAAATTCCAAGAGAGCAAAAAGAAGTTCGGAGGGAAACAGAAAAGCAGAATGATTTTAGAATTTGTTATATACTTTAAAAAAATCTGTATGTAATAGAGATTTTAGTTTTATGTACAATACTCCCTTTCTGCTCATTGTATACAGAAGTGATTTTTTGTGAAAGTTCATAATTATAAAAGATAAAATTAAAAGGAACTCAAGATATACCTCAAGTCCAATGTCTGTTATTTTGAAACAAAATAATAGCCAACATATTTTCAGATGGCAGCTACATTGTTTTTACATTCCTATTTATGACTTTTGTTTTTGTTCACTTTTTTCAGTCATGTCCGACTCTTCATCATCACATTTTTGGGGTTATCTTGGCAAAGATACTATAGTGGTTTGCCATTTTCTTCATGAGCTCATTTTACAAATGAGGAAACTGAGGCAAACAGGGTTAAGAGACTTGTCCAGAGTCACACAGCCAGCAAATATCTAAGTCTAGATTTGAACTCAGGAACACCAGTCTTTCTGACCAAACCTGGTCCTCTATATCCACTGCACCACTAGCTGCTCCTATGTGTGACTATGTGACAATAAGCAATCATCTAGATTTTCTTGGCTTCTAAATGATTACCTGATAAACAGTCGGTCTTGTTATGGAGAGGAGATTCCACTAATCAGATGAGTTTGATTTTCTTTTTAAGTCAAACCAATTTTTGCCATGTGCACGTAGCTACAGCCAAAGACTTTCTGGCCATTCAGAGGTGACAGTACAACACCATAAGGAATAAATAGATGGCCTTGTATCCAGAAGGAGAAAGAAAGAAAAGCAATATATGTGAAATGTGGCCCATTTGTAAAATTAGTTTTGCATGTCAAATAATGATATAAGCAAAGAAAACATTCTTTATCAGTCACCTGTCCCTTCAGCTGTTGGGACTGAAGGCAAGAAATTCTTCTGAGGGTGATTACAGCCAGAGAGCTGTTGCCCAAAGTAAAGTTATAACTTACATATCCAAATAGGTGTTGTGTCTCATGATGGCAGAGAATCCTGCCATTGATAATCGATCTGTGGAATTGAGGTTATAGGAACTCAGAGAATTCTGCCATAAAGGATGAAACTATGCCTCAAATGGGTGAAATCTTCTGTGGTTTCTGATTATTTATAGTGTCATTATTATCCATCAGGAGTCATTAGCATGATCGAATACTAAAACCATGAGTATACATGTATATTACATGTCTCTGTGTGATTGGCATTTAATTGTCCATGCCATAAAGTTGATTGTATGCATGAATATAATACACACCTATACATATAGCCTGTACATATAGTTAGCATTCAGATATGTGTGCATATACATTTATTGTCAGCATTTGATATATGTGTCTATAAAACAACTTACACACATGTGTGTATGTGTGTGTAAACTCTATCGACTTTTATGGATGGTAGAAGAGTGATTTTAACCATTTCCATATTCATTGAAATTAAATACTTCACATAATTCTAGCTAATATAAAAACTATTTGAAACTTTTAATTTCAGATGTGATAATTACCTTTCATTAGTTTGATAAAGTTAAGAAAGGCATTTTCAAAGGAACAGATCTCTAAAGCATAAGTTGTTGGATTTCTTTTTTAGCTTTTAAAATGTTGTATGCCTTATCACTACTTTACATTTCTGTCCTCTGTCTTATCTGGTGACAGCAAAGAACCACTGTATGTAGGAAGATACACATTTTTTTCAACTTGCCATAACAGCAGTATGTAATTTTATAATTTTAGAGCTATAAAGCATTTTCAAGATAATCTAGAGTATACTTCATTTTGTAGATGAAGAAATTGGCCCAGGATGGTTGTTACTTACTCCAGTAGTATAGCTGACTAGTGTTAGAACCAAGCCCAAAACTCAGGTCTCCTGCAATTGGCCTAGTGTTCTTTTTCCAACCAACTTGTTACCTCCACGCAACAAATGCTGACTGATAATTACTCCTCATATCCCACAGTGAGCCTGGGTTGGTAGCAAGAAGTTTCAGAACTGTGTAGGATTCATCCTATACCTATGAGAGGAATGATAGAATGAAAGTCAGAGGACCTGGTTTTACATCTTGCCTCCGCCAGTTACAATTAGTTTGACCTTAAGTAAATAATTTAATTTCTTAGAGTCTCGTTTTCCTCATCTTTAAAACAAGGAATGTGAATGTGAAATTCATAAAGCCTCCTTTTAGCTTTACATCCTACAGTCCCAGAAAGGTAGTGTAAGTCACCCCATTTTAACAAAGGAACCTGAGATTCAAAGAAATTCAGTGACTTATCCATGGTCCTATAGTTAGTGTTAGAGACAGCATTCTAATCCAGATCTCCTTACTCCAAATTTATTGCTTTTTCCCCTAGACAATCAGGTCTTGAACATGGACCCTCTACCCTATAGGGTACCTGAAACTTGAAGCCAGCCCCATAAGTATTCCAGGTACACACCATCTCCAAGGTTTAGTCAGTCAAGTGGAATATTCACCAGGGTCCCAGGAAAATGCACTTTCCCCCTGTAAAATCTTAATTAGAAAGACTTCAGGCCTATATAGCCACCTGAACAGAGATAGGCAGGTCAGTTTCCCTATTCCTGTTCCAGCAAAAAACTAAAAATTATGCAGGACTGAATAATGATGAAGAAAGCCAATGAGAAACTACAGAGACTTCCACCTCAGAAGTACATAAAAAGTCAGGTAGAAGTCCACAGGCAATTGAAAAGAGGAAGCACCAGCCAAACCAGCGCCAACTCAAGCAAACAAGATGATGGGATGAGAGACTAACCAAACATTTAAAACTTGCAAAGCTTGTATTTGGAAACAACAGTGAAGGGCTCCCCTGAGAAAGCAATAGAATGATGGGAAACCCATAGTGAAGATCTTGGAAGGAACCAGAAATGGCATCAAGAAATGGGCCTGGCAGGCAATGCTGAGCCCTGGATATCCCAGGGCCAGCTTCATAAAGGGCCTTGAACATCCAGTTCTCTGAAACCTAAAATCCAAAAGGAGTTAACACAAGGAGGTATATTAATGCAAGAACCTAGATAACCCAAGTCAAGACTATTTGGGGCTTACTAATTCTCTTGAAATTGCAGCAGAAGTCAGAGTTTGGCCCTGGCACAATCCCCAATCCAGGAACCAAGGTTAATGAGTAACCAAAAAAAGTAAATAAATAAGGGATCCCAACATAACCAAAAAACCAAACAAGAAAAAGAGAGTAACTCCATAGTAACTGCAAGCAGAGACTGGGGGGGAAGGTGGGGAGGGATAGAGATTCCACAAGGACTGCATATACTTTGAAGAAATGAATAAGAGTTAAAAAGTTAAATAAAAGCTCTGGAGAAAAGAGTTGGATAAATAGCTTAGAACAGAAAGTATCAAACCTTATCCAAATAGCAGACCCCCTGAAAATTAGCATAGACCAAACAGAATTCAACAACAACTCCATGCAATGGTTAAAAAAAAAGACCCAAAATCAAAAGGGAGGGAAAAAAGCAAGGGTGTATTTCTATTGATTATTTTACCTAATTAAAAGTAATTACCTTTCTTGGGTAAAAATATTTCTTCAATTAGTCAAAACCAAGTGTGAACAGGATCCTTGCACCTCATTGAATCAATCAAAGCCATTATTAGAGAACTGTTCATCTATATTTATATAGATTTAACAAATCTATGTAAAAGGAAGGAAAAAAACTATCTCAAGATGAGATAGATATTTGGAGGGTCTGGAAGCTAAGCTGAAAAGAACCAGCAGCTTAGAGTCAACCAGCAAAAAAATATGGTAAAGAAGGGAGATATTGAGGAGGGCCATCAAGCAGCTCCAAACAGAAGATTCAGGCAGTTGCCGCAAATGTACCCACCTACTTAAGGACATAACTAGAACATAATCTGAAATTTACCTAAACAAATTTACCCTGAATTTTTCCCCAACTTCAAAGAAGTCAGAAGTTAATTAGTGATACATATAAATGTAGATTAATGGAGAAAGGCCAACTTCTATCTAAACTTAGGATTTTCATTGTTGGGAGCTCAGAGCAATTGTTATTTAATTATTAACATTTCATATAAAATAAACTGTCTAAAGATGGAAATGAAGTAGCCACACGGATCCTAGGGTCTCTTATATTGCCCCAAGGCTAATTATTAGAGCTGTTACATCATGTATGTGCTCTTAGAAACAACTGAACTGGAGAACTAAAGAATCATTATATTCTCTGAAATCCATGATTTAAAAAAAAAGACTGGTCACTATGTTTCAAGAAATCATAAATGAAAACTTCCCAAATCTATTAGAATCAGATGGCAAAATAAAAAATAGCAAGACTGCCAATCACCTTTTAAAAGAAACCACCAAAGAAAAAGTCCCAGGAAAGTGTTAACCAAAGCTCAAAGTTTCCATGTCAAAATATTCCAAATACCAAGAGAGAAAGAAGTTAGTTACAAGCAATCAAAATGCCTTTACTAAAAATGAAGGGAGATTTAAGTGTAGACTATTCCCAATGACAAAAACATTAAACTATAAAACCAAGAATAATGTATCCTACAGAAATAAATACAATCCTACAAGAAAACAAATGGACTTTTAGTAGATTTTCAAGCAGTCCTGAAGAAGAAAAACAGAACTGAGTAGGGACTTTAAAATGCAAACTCACTGTTCCAGAGAAACCAAGAAAAGCAGTTCATTCAAGTGATTGAAAGGAACTCTGTGAAGTGGAAGAGCTGCTAATATCCTAATGAGGGAGAAGCAATTAGTGCCTTGGGTGGAGGAAGATGGCAATAAGGGTACAGGTGGTAGCGAAGTGGAGTTTGAACGAGGATAGTAAGGGTTTCAGAATTACTGAATGAAAATGGATGAGAGTATGCCAATCATTGAGGACAGAGTTCATTTCAGGTACATCGGGGTTCAGCCTCTGAGTGGTGTCATTTTAAGGACTTTGGCAACAGTGTGTACCTGAAAAGCTAATGAAAAGGTCAGAAATGAGTACCTATTGTTTTAAATTATGAATTTTCTATTTTTATTGACCCCTAATTATTTTAGCTGTACTTTATCTTTTCAATGTGACCTCTGATCCTTTAATGTTCAAGCTGCTAAATCCTGTGTAATTTTGGTTGTGGCTCCATGATATTTGAACTGTTTCTTTCTGGCCACATGCAGTATTTTTCCCTTGATCTAATAGTTATGAAATTTGGCTATAATGTTCCTTGGAATTTTTATTTTGGGATCTCTTTCCTCAGGTGATTCATGGATTTGTTCAGTGCCTATTTTGCCCTCAGGGCAGTTTTTCTTGATAATTTATTGAAAGATGCTGTCCAGGTCCTCCTTTTGATTATAACTTTCAGATAGTTTAGTAGTTCTTAAATGATCTGTTCTGCATCTATTTTCCTGGTGAGTTGTTTTTCCAAACAGGTATTTTACATTTTCTATTTTTCCAGTCCTTTTATTTGTTTGACTGATTCTTGATATCTCATAGAGTCATTAGTTTCCATTTGCCTAATTCTAACTTTAAAGAGTTGTTTTCCTCAGTTAGTTTTGTACTTCCTTTTCCATTTAGCCAATTGTACTTTTTACGGAGTTGTTTTCTTTTTCTAAGCTGTTGACTCTTCTTTCATAATTCTCTTGCATCATTCTCACTTCTTTTCCCAATTTTTCTTCTACCTCTCTTATATGATTTTAAGCTCTTTTCTGAGTTCTTCCATGAGTTCTTTCTGGGCTTGAGGCCACTTTCTGTTTTAGTTTGGAACTTTGCCCATAGGTGTTTATGGTCAGATTCTTTTTTATTGTTTGTTGCTCATCTGCTTTGGTCTTTTTCCTGTCTTTTAAATTTGAATTCTGTTCCCAGGGTAGAACTCAGGCTTCATGTGCCAAGGGCTGCACGTCCTGGCTGTTGACCTGGTGCTACATTGATGTTGTCCTGAGGCCTGTGGGGAAACTTTGTGTCTGGTGCTCCACTGAGGGGGTAAGGTGGGGGGTGTCTGGCACTGCTGGAGGTCATGAAGGTCTGGCAGCTTACCTGGTGCTGAATCTAGGTCCTAGTGCTGGTGTCTGGTGTTTGTTGAAGCTGGTTTGCTGTTCCTTAGTTTCCCTTAGTTTCACTGTAGCATATGGAGGTCTGATCCCTGGAAGTTGCCTGTTTGCCCAGGGCTATGATGAAGTACATGACAGTTCTCTGAACTGGAATCTGCTCATTCCTCTGACTAAGCTGAGGCACCTGGGGCTCCAAGTATTGGCGTTTGTCTGCTATACCCCGTAGGGCTCAGAATCTGCTGGTTTACTAAGGTGCAGCTTGCTGATGGCTTCCTGAGATGCTTCCTGTTCCAGACTGCACTCCCCTTTTACCCCAGTGAAGCAGGCCTTTCCTGCCAATCTTCCAAGTTTCTTGGGCTAAGACATTGTCTTTTTGCTGGTTATGCTCTTCCAGGATTTGTTTTGAGGCATTATTTTATGGTTGTTTGGAGGCAAATATACAAAAGTTACAGCAATTTACAGCTTACCCTGTTATCTTGGCTCCTGGAAATGGTCATCTCAGTTTTGATTTTTCATCCAAAAGGTGCCCATTCATATCTTTTGATCAACTGAGGAATAACTCATAGTCTTATAACTTTAACAAAATTCTCTATAGATTCAAAATATGGGGCCTTAATCCAAAAAAATAGTTTACTAAAATTACCCCCCCCCCCCATTTCTGCTTGCCTTCTAATATTGATACATTGGTTTTATTTGGACAAAAACTTTGTAATATAATCAAAAGTATCCATTTTACATCTCACAATGCTCTCTATTTCTTGCTTATTCATAAATTCTTCTCCTATCCATAAGTCTGATAGGTAATATGTTCTATGTTTTTCTAATTTACTTATGATCTTTTCCTTTATATCTAGGTCATGCATCCATTTTGACCTTATTTTAGTAAATGGTGTAAGATATTGGTCTATACTCAGTTTCTGCCAAACTGCTTTTCATTGAGTACCTATTTGGAAATTGAAATGCAGATGCCATCAGAAACACGGAAAGGTACATATCTTTGTTTAATTGAAAGGGAATATATGGGGATGGACTGTTTACATATTAATAGGGGGATAAAAAATGTCCATTCAAAACCCTAAAAATCTTTAAATGTTACAGAGAAAAGTTGAAATGACATCATGTCTGTGTGTAGTTTTATTCTGTTTTAATGGTCTAAGGAGAAGACAAAAATGGGAAGGACAAGGGACTATGTTGAAGGGGAAAAAGGGAAAGAGAGAGAAATCACTATGTATAATAGCAATGCATCAGTGAAGATACATAACCATGAAGGAAGGAGTTGGGTGGATAGTTGAGTAGGTAATAGGAATTCCATGAATCTGATAAAGGAAAGTTGAGCACAATTACACACACACACACACACACACACACACACACATAGAAAGAGAGATAGACAGACAGAGAGTGAGAGACAGAGAGAAAGAGAGAGAGGGAGGGAGGGAGAGAGAGAGGGAGAGGACTGTGCAACCTTAAAGTACCTCTTTCAGGCCTAAACCAATATAACTAAATGATAAACAAAAGAACTTTAGAAAAATTATCTCAATAAAGGAAGACTATAAATATAATAAATCATGTTAATAATACAAATAATAAAACATATGTATATGATTATAAATAATGGCAAAATTCCTCGGGAAGAACAAATCTTCAAGAATCTCATTGGCAATAATGAAAAACGTGGAAAGAGAAGACGTCCATTAGAACTAGATCTCAATGAATAACAAAGCAGTAATCATTAAAACCATTTGTTACTAGTCAAAAGAGAGAGAGAATCAGTGGTATAACTAACATGCAGAAGCAAGCAAAGACAGTAGCATAATGTTTAACAAACCCAAAGACTCCAGTGACTTGTGGAAGGGTAGAGGGAACAAGAGATATTAATTATTTGATAGAAATTGCTGGGAAAACTCAACAGAAATTTGGCACAAATTAGGTTTAGATCAATACATCTTTGCCTCTAAATAGACATATGACCTAGATATAAGAGATCACATCATGAACATGTAAGAGAAACAAGGAAGAAATTACCTTAGGATCTATATCCTCAAATAAATCAAAGAAAGAGGAAAAGGATTTCCATGTACAAAAATATCCGTAGCAGCTCTTTTCATGGAAGCCAAAAATTATTAACTAATTATCCTCCTATTGCAGATATTGGCTAAACAAATTGTGGTATAGGAATATAATGGAATATTATTGTGCAATAAAAAATGATGAAATGAACAGTTTCAGAGGACAATTAAAGATTTCACTGTGAGAAATGACAAATATGAAAAATTTAGAGAAATAATGGGAAGACTTCCATGTGCTGATGAAGAGTAAACAGAATCAAAAGAATCATGTAAACAATGACTACAGCATTGCATATGAAAAGAACAACAAAATGAAGCCCAATTCTGTGTAATGATCATCTTGTACTTGGAGAAAAAATGAAAAAATATATCCTTTTCCTTTTGCTGGACAAGTGGCAGGTCATGGAGGTTGCTGTGTTGATTGGTTTTATTTAACAACAGAAAATTTACTGATGATATTGTAAACTCCTTGAGCTTAGGGACAGGATTTTTGCTCTTTCTTTTTTAATATTCAGAGCTCAGTATAGTGCCTAGTACACAGTAGATACTTATTAAATGTTTATGGAATTGAATCGAAATTGAAATGAGGGGAGAATGAAGAAAGGGTTATCAGGAAATGATGGTGATATGAAAACAAAAGGCATTAATAAAATATTTTCATTAGTTGAAAAAAAGCTTGGCAACAAAAAAGGTGGTGAGAAGGTAGCTTCATTGATGGGATTTATTTTAGGAAAGGAGGACCTGACTTTGTAAACACATGAGAAGGAACCAATGGTATGTGACCCTGGGCAGGTTACTCCTTACCAAGGAGTCCAAATTGCCTTATCTATAAAATGGTGATAATAATATCTTTTGAGTCCAAATTGCCTTATCTGTAAAATGGTAATAATAATATCCATTGTACATGCCTCACAGGTTTCAAGGAAAGAACATGAATATCTTTTGTGTATCTAAAAGCTTTATGTAAATGACAGATATTACCAGTACTTAAAGGAAGCAAGAAGGAATTATGGGATTAAAATCATGTCCTTAAGAAAAATTAAGTGCCAGCAGAAATGGAGACATTGAAAATTCAATATCCGAATACATGTGATAAGAAGCTATGCTTTCTCTTTCAAGGCCAGGCAAGTGCACATGGAAAGCTTTTTTTAAAAAAGCCTCTAATTTTCTTGTCTGAAAACAAAAGACAATGGAAAAGCTCACATATTATTCAGTGTTCTTGAAGTTATCCCACAATCTAAAACCACATTACAGATTACAAATATAGTATGTCCAAAGAGGGTAAACAAGCTAATGGTAGTTATATAATGGAAAACTAGTCCAAGTTGACTGATTTTTTTCATTTTCCAATATAGAATAGAAAAGACCTGAAAAATACCCAATAGGCACATTTTACCATTTCTCAGTTGCTAAAGAGAATGTTTTTAGCATTTTTCAAGCACAAAAAATACCAAGTGTCAGGGCATGGATTGTAAAGTATAAAATGATTATAAAGGACTGTTTTTTAAAGTTCTGTATTATGTGACCAGAGTTTTGGCACTATATTTACAATCATGGAAGACATACAAATTAACTAAATCCTGGGACTTGGTATTTAAACATCGCAAAGAAAACAAAAGAAAAAAAAACAAAGTTGAACATCATGAAATTTATTTCTAGAATAATATCTAGAAAGATATGATTTTCCTTTTGAAAACATAGGATGAAATCTACAGTCACCAAAAATAATATTTAACTGATTGAAATAATATACAAAAAAGAATATTTAGAGCTTATTCAGAGAACTTGAATAAGGAATATAGCATTTTTTTCAAATGTCCTGAGTATTCTGACTAATCCTATAATGATAACAATGGTGATGATGATGTCATCTTTATTATTCAACAACACTACTCTTAAATTGAGCCAATCAGTCCTTAGATAATGACCCACTGCATATTTAATTGAAGTATTGTTCTATCAGTATGTTAGATATAACTAAATACCTTTAATGAAAAGCCCAATATTTCTGTCTTACAAAAAAAGAACACAGTGACATTCCAAAATGAAAATGAGACTTGTTTTCATTTCTTAATCAGAAAAAAATGCATATTAGCAATTAGGTTATCACCTTAATATATTATAATGATGCATCTCATTTCCAAAGAAATGAGAAACTAATCCCTAGTTCAGCTATTCTGCTCAGTCAGAACACATACTATAACAAGGCTATATGCTATAACAAAACTTTGAAACACTAAAAGTGAGGGAAAAATATGTCAAATGTATAAACTCATTTTGACTTAGTTATACTATTGCATATGGGAAGCCTTTTATTCATACCAACTCACTACATTCCCTACAGAGTATATAATCAAACTAAATTTCATGCCTACATTTTATTCTTTACTTATGAATGCAGTAAAATTGTTTATAAAATTACCTTCAAGATACTATATTATTATCTTGTAAGAAATGCTGTTTCTTGATAAATAAGGACTACCCCTCCTCTGTCATGAAAAGAAGCCCCATTTCTATGAAAGAAAAAGAAAAATATAGCAAATCTGTCAACATATATACAGGCTATGCTAAATGAGCCAAGTACACTGGGCCTCCAAAAAATTGACATACTCATCTCAGTTTTTAAGTTTGTATTCTTACAATTTTCTTGTTAATTTTGAAACGTGGTTTAGTTTTAGTTCTTCTAGTTTATTTGATGAACAGAAAGAATGTCTTTTATTGTCTGATTATTCAATAAATGTGTGTCATAAGAAAAAAATAAAATTCCTGGTTATGTGCCCAAATTAAATGAATTTTACAAACTTATAAGAAAATACTTACTACATTTTTGTTTAAGGAAAAAAATAACGAAAGAAAAAATTCTGACCATTTCATATAAATTAGCTTTGAATGGACAAAATTGAAGTGATTTTAGATGCAGACAATTGTGTTTAATAACATTTCTAAGTTATGATATGTAACTTTCCAGGTCACATGGATTTGAGGACAAATTTAAGTTCTTAGTGAAAGTGTCAACTATATATATTTGATTTGTGGGATACATCATGATCTGATCTGATCTGATCTGAGCTATCTGTCTGTCTGTCTGTCTGTCTATCTGTCTGTCTATCTATCTATCTATCTATCTATCTATCTATCTATCTATCTATCTATCTATCTACCTACCTACCTATCTCTCTACCTACCTACTATATCTGTCTATCTGCCTACCTACCATATCTATCTACCTACCTACCATCTCTCTCTCTCTCTCTCTCTCTCTCTCTCTCTCTCTCTCTCTCTCATCTGTCTTTCTATCTACCTCCCTACCTAGCATATCTATCTATCTATCTGTCTGTCTCTCTGTCTATCTATATTTTCAGCATAGTTAATAGGAGTTGAAAACAAAAGACATTGAAGTGGCAATATTTAATGATAATGTTTGGGAAGGTTTGAGTTAAAAAGCAAGAAAACAAACAACAACAACAAAACACACTGAATGAGGTAAGTGTTAGGAAAAGATTACCAAGAAATTCCTTCATCCTAAAATCACAGGAAAGAAGAAAAAGCAACCCAGTTATATAGTTTACTTATGTTGAGCAGCTAGTTTAATGTGATTCTTAAAACTTTCCGCCAGGTAGTGAAAAAAAATAGGAGTCTGGGAGTCAAGGAAACTGCCTTTTTGTCCCAACTCTGCTGTTATCTGGCAAGTTGACTTTGAGAAAAGCACAGGGCGTCTATTTCTTTAGCTATAAAATATGTCTTGAACATGGATTTGATTATCTCCAGGCTCTCTTGAAACCATAAAAATTCTATCACTTTTAAGCCACATTCACAAATAACTATTTCTCCTTTTTAAAAATTTTCTTAGATTTCCTTTCAATTATGTTACTTTGTACTTAAGTGTGTGTCATTTCAGTCTGGGTTTTTGCTTTTCAGACAAAAACAAAATAAAACCAAAGCTACAACTTTGGTAGCAAAGAGATGATATTTAATGAATATGTATTTCCTGGAGATTGTTGTGTTCATTTTTCATTTTTGAAGAGGACTAAGACATCAGAGAAATGATGACATGACTTGCACTTGACTCTGTTTTGAGTGAAGAAAGACTGTGCAAGGTCACCAGCTTCACTTTCTTCTCCTGAACACTCTGGATTCAGTGACCAGATATTCATCAGGATGACTGGAGATGGCCCAGATTGCAATGGGAGACCTTGGCCTTTTAGGCTAAAGCATTTTCAGGTACTCACTTAAAGTGAGGTAATGCCAGTTCAGTGGATAGGCCTCTTTAAAAAGTAGTCAGGGGGATGGTGCCTTTAAAAGAAAAGAAAAAAATAAATAGATAAATCACACTGGGAAGGGGCAGGAGCCTCAGGGTTTTGATTTCAAAGACAAACTGTTACTAATGACATTTACCGTAAAACAGGAGGGTGCAAAAACAGCCACTGAGTGGAGCTTGGGCAGGCGGCACCCATTGTTGTTCAATCCATGGGCTTCATAGTGCACTGAGTGTAAGGTCTGAGGGGAGGAAAGGAAAAAAAGAAAAAGAAAGAAAGAAAGAAAGAAAGAAAGAAAGAAAGAAAGAAAGAAAGGAAGGAAGGAAGGAAGGAAGGAAGGAAGGAAGGAAGGAAGGAAGGAAGGAAGAAAGAAAGAAAGAAAGAAAGAAAGAAAGAAAGAAAGAAAGAAAGAAAGAAAGAAAGAAAGAAAGAAAGAAAGAAAGAAAGAAAGAAAGAAGGAAAGAAAGAAAGGAAGGAAGAAAGAAAGGAAGGAAGAAAGAAAGGAAGGAAGAGAGAAAGAAAGAAAGAAAGAAAAAGAAAGAGAGAAAGAAAGAAAGAATGAAAGAAAGAAAGAGAAAGGAAGGAAGGAAGAAAAAGAAAGAAAGAGAAAGGAAGAAAGAAAGAAAAAGAAAGAAGGGAGGGAAGGATGAGAAGGGACAGGAAAGGGAAGGGAAGGGAAGGGAAGGGAAGGGAAGGAAAATTTCCTGGAGATAGATTTTGCATGAATGCAACATGGCTTCTGATACCAAACTGAGCACCTCTGATAATCACTATTTACTGTACCTACATCTCAGAGAGACACACATAGACTGACTTTAGAAATACTGTTAAATTTATAAGTAATCAAGTGTACAGATGTTCCTTAGGCCAGAAAGGTGAACTTAGATTTCTTCCATCCGCATCTTTAGAATGGCTATTTAACCACCCTATTGACATTAGTCTCTTCTTATCTACTATGAGTATATGTTTAGCCATGAATTGGATTGTATTTGGAGTCAGAGGCCAGGGTTTCAATCATACTTGTGTCATTTAGTAACTATGTAAACTTGGACAGGTCATTTAACCTCTGTGGTTACAGTTTCCTCCTCTGTAAAATGGAAGAGTTAGACACAGTGATTTTAAAAAGTTGAACTGCGATAAATATATGAACCAGGAGGAATTTCAACATTTTGGAGACAGAATGGATCACTTCTCAACAAAATCCTAACTGAACACATCAATGTAGTATAAAGATGATCTTGAGTTTTTTGTTAAATATATTTACTTAGTATTTTATTTTCCCCAATTACATGTGAAAACAATTTTAACCTTCATTTTTAAAAATTTTGAGTTCCAAATTCTTTCCTCTTCCCCCTTCATTGAGAAGGCAAGCAATTTGATATAGGTTATACATGGGTAGTGATACAAGACATGTTTCCATATTAGTTATGTTATAAAAGAAAACATTGGCAAAAAAAGCAAGAAAACTAAAGAAAGTTTTAAAAAAAATAGTGTACTTCAATCTATATTCAGATTTCATCAGTTATTTCTCTGGGGAGGAATAGCATTTTTCATCATAAGTACTGCAGAGTTGTTTTGGATGATTATTTTGCTGAGAATAGCGAAGTCATTCACAGTTGATCATTGCACACTATGGATTTTTTGTGCACAATGTTCTCCTGGTTCTGTTTATTTCACTTTGCATCAGATCATGTAAAACTTTCCAGGTTTTCATCATTTCTTATAGAACAATAGTATTGCATCACAATCACATTCCACAAATTGTTCAGCCATTTCCCACCCAGTTGATGGACATCCTCTCCATTTCCAATTCTTTGCCATCAGAAAGGAGCTGCTATAAATACTTTTGTCCATATAGTTCCTTTTCCTTTTTTGTCTTTTTAAATTTCTTTGGGATGTAGACCTAATAGTGATATTGCTGGGTGGTCAAAGGGTATGCATGATTTAATAGCCCTTTGTGCGTATTCCCAAATTACTCTACAGCATGGTTGAATCAGTTTACAACTCCACCAATGGTGCTTTAGTGTCTCAATTTTCCCACATCCTCTCTAATATTTGTCCTTTTCCTTTTCTGTCATATTAGCCAATTTGATAGGTGTGAAGTAGTACCTCAAAGTTGTTTTAATTTGCATTTCTCCAATCAGTAGTGATTTAGAGTATTTTTTCATATGTCTATAGATAACTTTGATTACTTCATCTGAAAACTTCCAGTTCATGTCTTTTGACTATTTATCACTTAGGGAATGGCTCTTATTTTTATAAATTTGACTCAGTTCTCTATATATATGGATATAGGGTTTTCTGAGTCGTCATCAGTGGAACATAAGTATTGAGAGAACTTTGAATATGGTCCCCACAACAGAGTATCTTCTTTCCCAGAACTAGCTTCACCAAGTATCAGTATGGCAACTCGTGAAACAAAATGTCAAAATGACCATCAGTCCTGTCTGCTTCTGGTAGGCCGGTAGTGGGAAGGAAGGTAGAGGACATTAATTATCACAGAGTACTTATCAGGGGAACCTGCAACCTGGCAGCCACATGTGGCCTTCTAGGTACTTGGGTGTGACTTTTTGACTGAGTCCAGGTTTTACAGAACAAATCCTTTTATGAAGGGGATTTGTTCATGAAGTTTGGATTCAGTCAAACAGCTGCACTTGAGGACCTAGAGGATCACATGAGGCCTTGGGGCAGCAGCATCCCCAAGCATCATTAGATCATTGGTATCTAAATTTACTACAACAGACAACATCATCACAGTCACATGACTGATTAAAAAGGATAGAGAGTACAAAACCCCACTGTTTATATTGTATGGAAAAATTGGAACATGGTTTCAAGTTGTTGTCTTATAAGGTTCAGTTAATGAAAATATACTAATCACAGTGAATGAAATATTTTGATACAGTCAAATCTATGGAATGATACCTAGCATTAACCTAAGGCTTGGGTGATTTCTCTGAGAAATGAAATAGTCATTTTGTGATTCTCTTACTTCCACCTGACAGTTATTCTATTAGCTGAGCCCTGAAGGAAACTAGAGAAGTCAGGAGTGGGGGGTTTGTGAAGGGAAAAAATGTTGGTAGTATGGGAGAAGCAGAAGGCAGTCAGTGAGACTTCCAAGTGTGTGTGTGTTTATCCTTCACTGCCAAAGAAGACCATGCCATCAGAGAAATAATGACATGAAGTACTTGACTTTGGTTTGTTTTTTTTTTTTTTTTGAGTGACAGAGGGCTATGCAGGTCACCAGCCTCACTTCTCCTCCAGAGCCATCTGAATCCAGTGACCAGATATTCCTCAGGATGACTGGAGATGACCCAAGATGAGGCAATTGGGGTTAAGTGACTTGCCCAAGGTCACACAGCTAGTGAGTGTCCAGTGTCTGAGGTGAGATTTGAATTCATGTCCTCTTGACTCCAGCACTGGTCCTCTATCCACTGCACCACTGAGACTTCTAAGTATGGCCAAAGCAAGTATCAGGGTCCAACCATAGTTGAGGTGTGGAAGTGAAGTCTGGGGAAGCCATGGAAACATACTAAGCTCCCTGCACTCTTTCCTTTCTTCTTTAGGCTTCCTATTACAAAATTATATGAGACTAATGCTTTGACAAAGTCCTTGGTGTCACCTGCATGAGCAACATTATCAATCTTTCTTTAGCTATCAATTTTGAAACAATTTTCTTCCTTGACAACTTTTTAGATCAACCTTATAAAAGACTGTGAGGAAACTGGAAACAAACTACAAGTTTTAGAAGGAGTCCTAAACGCCTAAAAAAATGGATTAGGATGGTAAACAGAATGGAGCAGGAACACCTTAATCTAATTAAGGTAATTATCTGTCTCCACTCTTTACTGGTTTTGAAAAATGATTCTTCATGGCATGCCAGAAAATCGAGTGACTACAGTATTGTCAGTTGAATCAAACCATAACCTGAGCCTTGTTGCTGTTTTCTCTTACAGAATTCTGTCTTTTGCTTGGGAATATTGTAAATACTTAGCACAATGACTCGCAATTAGTGGGAAAGAGAGATTTTTGAAGGCAGGATATGCTTGGGTCCATCTCTTTATAAACACAAATGCTTAGAATTAGAATATTTTAATTAATAAAATTGTCTTGGGCAGTATTGTGGCCAAGATGCAAAAAAACATTTTTCTTCCATTTCACTTATTTTTAATTTTCTTTTTTAAAATATTAATTTATAGACTATTGCTGACTTTAGAAATTCTTACCATTTAGAGAATATTGAAATGCTTGGAATTGTTTTCTTGCAGATCTCCTTTAATATAAAACTGAGAACAATGAAATAACAATATTGGATGTGTTGATTTATTTCTAACTATTGTCTTTTCAAAAACTTCCTTTTATCTCATTGTTATGCTTAGTTATGTATAACTGACAATCTACAGAGAACATTTTAAACATAATTTTGCATGTAAAAATTACCTTCCTGAAGCAAACCAGCAGATCTAGTCTATTAATCCAAATGATGAACAGTTATGGTTCACTTAACATGGTGCATTCAGTAGAACTGTATTATCTCCTCCAAATGCACAAGGAGAGGGCATAGCATGAAGACATGGGAGACTGACCCCGTCTCTACCACTAACTAATTATGTGACACTGGGGTCACTCTTGCTTCCAAAGTCTTAGATTCTTCATCGGTAAAATGGACTAAATAAATTCTAAGGGTTTTTTCCCCATTCTATGACTTTATGAATAGACTATGGTGATATTATTTGCATATATGTATATATATATATGCTTTTCTAATTACAAATTTATTCTATTAATCAATCAGTAACTATGCATTAGATGTCTATTATGTGCCAGGAACTGTGTTGGACACTGGGGCTGTAAGTATAATGAATGCAGCAATTTTTATGTGGAAGGTATTTATATATAAAGGACATATGTGAGTATTTACAGAAGAAATATAAGGGGAATAAATGCAAAGTAATAAGATACAAGGTAGTTTGACAGGGAGGGCATCAAGACATGGGGATGCTTGAGGTCCAACTTGAAGGAAGAAAGGGATCATTGAGGCAGAGAAGAACTAGAGAAATGGCAAACAGAGGTAGGAGATAGAGTGTTGTATATGAGGAATGGTGAGACAGCCGGGTCTGACTGGATTGCTAAGTGTAGAAGGGAGAGGCTAGAAATATAGGTTAGTATCAGGCTGTGAAGGGCTTTAAAATCTCACCAGTCTATATATGATTCTAGGAAGTGCTTGGAACTTAGTGAATAGGGAAGTGATAAGGTCAGATCTGTGTTTATGGAAAATTGCTTCAAATAACATACCTCTGTTGTTCCTGGAAAGGAGGTAAATGGAAAACATTGATCTATCTAGGATATTGTAGCAAAAAGAAGCCCCGTGTTCCTCAATATGAAAGTTTAACCTCTTTGAAAGTGTGGAAAGACAAGTGTACTAACATGGCTCTGTGAAGTTATCCAATTATTCTGGAAAGCAATTTGAAATTATGTTTAGTGACCAAAATGCCTATTCCCTCTGACCAAAAGATTTAAGACAGAATGATTTCATTTATATCAAAATATTTATAATAGCTGTGTGTGTATGTGTATTGCAAATATTTATTGCAAAATGGGGTCTGGTGAATGTGCAGACCCCACCATTTTACTAAGATGGAGTCATCAATATAGAGGACTCAAGAGGAGAAATGTGCAGACTGGAGCAAGGGTGAACATTCTGTAACTGGTTCTGATTGGTCTAGTTACGTGATTTTTCCATTGGCTGGTTAGCCAGAACTACTGAATTCTTCAAAAGGGTCGCTAGATGTGACATGGCTGTAGTCACACCTGAGAGAGGGAGATCATTCCTTCACTAATAACTTCTGGTGACAGTATTATGCTGTGAAGGGAAAGACTGTGGACTTTTCCCTACTCCTTGAGTTTATGTGGCTACCAAGAAGCATGCCAGGGTCTTTGGCCTTTTTGTTCTAGGGGAAGAGAGTAAAATATCCAATAGGGTCTGAGGGCAAGAGTCATGAGGATGTGAGATTCTAGAATCCCAGGCTGGATGTTGCAGCCAACTCAGCATCAACACTCAGCAACTACCTCTTGCTATGAATTTTGTGGGACTAATGCTGTGTAGGAATTGAACTAAATTGTAAGCCTAAATGTTGCAGATTACAAAATAAACTCACACAAATCTTCTGCATTTCTATATATTACTAACAAAGCCAAACAGAAAGAGATAGAAAGAGAAATCCAATTTAAAGCTAGGGTAGACACTATAAAATATTTGAGAGTCTACCTGCCAAAACAAATTCAGGTACTATATGAACACAATTACAAAACACTTTTTGCACAAATATAGTCAGATCTAAGTAAGTGGAAAAGCATCAGTTGCTCATGGATAGGCCAGTCTAATATAATAAAAATGACAATTCTACCTAAATTAATTTGCATATTCAGTACCATACCAATCAAACTATCAGATAATTATATTCTACAGCTAGAAAAAGTAATATCAAAGTTCATCTGGAAGAAAGAAAAGGTCCAGAATATCAAGGGAACTAATGAAAAGAAACTCTAGGGAAGGTGGTCTACCCCTACCAGATCTCAATTGTATTATAAGGCAGCAATTATCAAAATCATTACAGAAGGGTAGAGCAGTGGAATATGTTAGGTACTCAAGACACAGTAGGCAATGAATATAGCAATCTATTGTTTGATAAACCCAAGGACCCCAGCTTCTGGGATAAGAACTCACTATCTGACAAAAATTGCTTGGGAAACTGGATAACAATGTGGTGGAAACTAGGCATAGACCAATACCTGACACCATACATAAGAATAAAGTCCAAATGGGTACATGATCTAGGTATAAAGATTGATACTATAAACAAATTAGAGGAGCAAGGAATAGTGTATTTATCAGATTTATGGAAAAGGGAATAATTTTTGACTAAACAAGAGATAGAAAGCATTATGAAGTGTAAAATTAGATAGAGAAGGAAATGGCAAACCACTCCAGTACTTTGGCCAAGAAAACCTCAAATGAGATCATGAAGAGTTGGACACTGATGTTGTGAAACACTGTTCCCTCATGTTCTTTCCTCCATTGGTTTCTGTGACACTCTCCTCTTTTGTTTCAACTATCAATTTAATTCCTCCTGATCAGCATCCATTTTCTGGCTTCCTTATCAGGAATATCTGTAAGAGAATCCTATATGCTTTTTCTCTTCGTTACATCAGCTACCACAGGTTTAAGCATCAGTCTTATTCTTTCTCCTGAAATCCAGTCCTATATTGCCTATTGTATGCCTCCATCTCTATGTTCCTTTGGTATTTTAAACTCAATATGTACACAAAAGAATTCATTATTTCCCCCCAAACCCTCTGTTCCTTCAATCTTCCTTTTGTCTGTTGAGGATGCTGCTATCCCTTCTCACTACCCAAGTTTGTGACTTGGGAATCATTCTCGACTCTTCTTACTTTGGTAATCTCATCACTTGCCACGTATTGTCAGTTTACAAAACCTTTACAAAAACTCCCAATCAACCACTTTCCCATTGGGAAATGAACTCATTATATTGTTTCTAAGAGCAAGAATATCATGACCATTAGATTAGTTAGTGGATCTGTGGGTCAAGGGCTTTCCTTAATAATTGGATGAGAATAGGAACAACTTTTCTTTGTATAGCTGAATTCTGCTCAGAAACTGCAGGGCATGTGTGTACCTATTTTTCTGCTCACTTCACTAGTTACCTCTACTAAATATACTCCTCATTTTACTTAGAATAGCCTTGTGCATAATATGCAAATGTAGACCAGCGCCAGCCCCAAAACAGGGTATCTTGGAATTCCCCATTTAATGGGTTCCAATGAAGTATATTCCAGCCACACTGGGCCTCATTTTACTTCCTCAAATCCCTTTTCACTTCTCTTTATTGTATACGTCTGTCCTGTCTCAATCAACTTGTTTCCAAGAAAGAGGGGGAGGAGAGATTATTTTTAGTTTTGTCATTTATATCATATTTTTAACCTTTAAAAATGCTTTAAAAAAGACAATTGTTTAGCTTTTAAGATACATTCCTGTTTATAGTGAGGATATGTATAAAGTCTTAAAAAGTAATTTCTCTGGGAACTGTCCAGAAGTGTGCTGGATCCAGTTCAAACAAGCAAGAAAGCTCATTTTAAAATTTTCATTGTAAGCAGTTTGACTTCATAAATCAGCAAATGCTACAAATAAGGGCTTGCTTTATTATTTTGTTGGTTATCTAGACTTAAGTTATGAAGAAAATGTTGATAATGCAGATTAACTTAAAAGCGTGTCCCGTGTTAGTTGTTTTTTTTTTGTCTGTTTGAGACCCAATTGTTAAACATTTTCTAGCCCACCCCTGAAATTGTCTGATAGCTTCTCAATATTCAAATAGATAAGTGATGTCATTGAGTTGGAACTCCACAAATGTGTTGTGTTTCATGCATTTCTCCCAACAGCTAGAAGGTTCCCTTATTCTTGTCAATATCTGATTCATTTTTTTTCCTATTCTATGCTTCTTTAATGACATCTTTCATGCCAATTCTATAATCTTCATTTTCAAAATTATAGCCAACTTTCAATTATCCATATGAACCCAAAAGACTTGTTATTAGATAATGACTTTTATAGTATTTTAAAAAACACAAAATCTTTTTCTTAACAATGACCTAGTGAAAGGAGAGGTT
Organism: Notamacropus eugenii; assembly: GCF_028372415.1. NCBI lineage: Eukaryota > Metazoa > Chordata > Mammalia > Diprotodontia > Macropodidae > Notamacropus > Notamacropus eugenii. The sequence goes on from NC_092878.1 coordinate 147,860,074, forward strand.
GAGGGCTTGCAAATAGTAGGAGGCAATAGAGTTGGGGAGTGTTTAAGGTAATGGAAGGGTAGGCAGTTGAGTGAGAGACAAGGCCCTTGGCTAATTATCCTAGAGAAACTGGGATGTAACTCATTTCCCATCCTCCCCCATTAGTTGACTATACACCTTTTGAGGTCCTGGCCTGGCCTCCGAGGAAGCTGAAGCCCCAACAAGGTTATGTTTGGAAGTACCTAGATAGTAAAATGGAATAAATCAGCATTCCTTTCTGTTCAGCTGCATAATTTTTTACTCACACTGAGCAATTAGGCCACATGTAGACAGGTACTTCATAATGTTTCTTGATTAACTAAGTGGCTTCCAAACTTGCCATATCCATCACTCTTGGTTATACTTGTTTTATCCTTCCTCCCCAATCCAGTAGCTCAGCTCATCTCATCTCTTTTTGCTATCCTCATTTCTCCCTCTTTCTATATTCATCTTGGTCTGTGCTTGGAAGACAATTCCAGGGTGGGAATTGGTAGAGAGGCTTCTGTCATTCCAGTGGGGAAATCTCTTTTTAGCCTGACAGGAGTCACTCTAGCTTGTTGGTCCATACCACCTCTGACTTCTCTTTACTTCATAAATCATATATGCACATTGCTAAACAAAGCTGGAGAAAACCATGAAACTCTACCAACTGGGTCCATTAGAAGTTTGTGTTATACAATCTCAACTGGGCCCTCACTGCAGCAAGTCAATCTTTTTACTTTTCCCTGATTGATTCACTATCTCAGTTGCCACAGCTGTTTTTTCAAGCTTTTCCATTCCTCTTCAAACCTATCATAATTACTCTCTATCTCACCCCCTTTTGGTTGAGAACTTAGCTACAAATTTCACTAAAAAAAATATTGAGGCCATTTTCCAAAAACACATCTTCTCAACTCTCATTTCCCAGTTGCCTTTTGCCACTATGTTCTCCTTCACCCCATCTCCCAAGAAGAGGTGACCCTTCTTGCCAAATCTGACCCCTCTATATACACAAATGATTCAACTCCATCTCATCTTCTCCAGCAGATTATACCCTTGATTATCCTTTTTTGTTCATGTATCTTCAATCTCTCCCCCTCCATTGGTTGCCTACAAATAAATCCATGTCACCTTCATTCTTTAAAAATCCCCACTTGATCCCTTCATCCCTGATAGCTATCCTTTTTGTGATTAAATTCCTTGAGAAAATCATCTACAATCAATCTTCCTTTCCTCTCTCTTCTTAACTCTCCACTTTCCAATCTCAGTATAAACAAGGAAGCTTCCAAACTCATCAATCAGCTGAAACTGCTTCCTATAAAGTTACCCGTGATCTTAATGACCAAATTGAACATTCTTTTCTCAGACCTCATCTTTCCTGTCCTCTCTGCAGTCTTTAATATTTGTGTACCACCCTCTTATCCTTGATTCTCTCTTCTCTATAGGTTTTCATGACATATTTCTTCTTCTATCAGTCTTACTGATCGTTCTCAGTCTTCTTTGCTGGATTTTTATCCAGGTTGTGCTCACTACTTGTGGGTGTTCCCCAAAACTCTCTTCTGGCCCTCTTCTCCTGCTGTGCCATTCCACTTGGTGATCTCTTAAGTTCCCATGGATTCAGTTATCCTCTCTATGCATGTGATTCTCAGATGTGTTTATTCAGACCTACACCTTCTTCTGAACTTGAGTCTTGCATCTCCAGTTGCTTATTGGACATCTCAAACTGAATGAGACCACTGGATGCAGACATCTTAAACTCAGTAGGACCAAAACAGAACATGTTATCTTCCCCCTAAAACTTCCCCTCTTCTCAACTACCCATCTTTCCAGTCATCTAGATTCACAACCTGATATCCTCAACTCCTCACTCTCACATACATTTCCCTATATCCAATCTGTCAACAGTACCTCTTGATTATACCTTTGCCACATCTTTCCCATGTGCCACCTTCTGTCCTCTGACACTGTTGTTGCCCCAGTGTGGGCCTGCATCACCTCACACCTGAACTATTACAATAACCTTCAGCTTGGTCTCCCTGCCTGAACTGTCTCTCTACTCCAGTCCACCCTCCACTTAGTTTTCTTCTTAAAGCACAGGTCTGACCATATCACTCCCATACCCCACCCTCACATGGCTGTCCCTTGTGCTTGCAACTATTTCCCTCCTTGTCTTTTCCTCTTGACTTCCCTGGCTTCCTTCAAGTCAGCAAGAAGCTTTTCTCACTGCCCCTTAATGCTACCATCTTCCCTCTGAGAGTTCCTCCAATTTACCTTGCTTGTATATAATTATTTGCATGTTGATCCCTCCACTAGACTGTTAACTCCTTGAGAGCAGGGAATATTTTTCCTTTCATGTTATCCCCAGCACTAAGTCCAGTTTCTGATACATGGTGGGGGTTTAATAAATGTTTGTGGAACATGACTAATGTGGACATATGTTTACTATGATTGTACATGTACAGCCTATATCAGATTGCATGCTGTCTTGGGAAGGTGGGAGGGGAAGGAGGGGGAAAATTAAGAACTCACAATCTTATAAAAATGAATGTTGAAAACAAAAAGTAATTAATTAAGAAGGAAAAATTAAATATTTGCGGACTTATTCACTTTGCATGGAAGGAAATCAAAGCTAAGAGAAGCTTAGCAATTTGTCCAATCAGTTCTGAGTAAAGTTGAGATTTGAACCCAAATCTTGTGACTTGAAAACCATTGTTTTTTCCATTGCCTTCTTTGTAATTGCTTCTCCATGATGGGAACAGCTCTTTTCATGAAATGGAATCTGATCAAGTGCAACCTTTTCCATTCATCCATACATTGATTGATGTATCTTTAAATAAGTCAAATGAATATTTATTTCCCATCAGCATATCAGGTGCTGTGAGGTATACATGAAGTGTATAAAATATGGTCCCTATGAAGGCTTCAATCTAGTTAGGAACTTTAATATACCAGGAGTCAAAGACTCACTTTTTTATGATGCTTTAAGTATCACAACAGTTTGAGAACAATACTAAAATAGCACAAAAGTAAGTGCAAAATTGTGTTGTGGTATAGATGAGGAACTCTACAAGAATTACTTTTGAAAAGGATTTCACCACATTTTCACACTTGCCTACCCACCTGCACTATATCCTGCCTTTCCACCTGCAAGTACCACATGGCATATTTTATTATGCATTAGAGTAAATCAAAATTGATTTGAGAACTTTGTGATCATTTTGTAGCTCCCTGAAATAATATGTGGTTTGACTTGGAAGTCACTTTTCTAGATAATTAATTTTTGCTGATGGTTTTTTTGCTTCCTTCTCTTTTGAATTCTTTTTTTTTCTTATGAATGAATGACTTCAGTAAACATTTATTAAACACCTACTATGTGCTAGACACTGTGCAGGGTTCTTTGGATACAAAGAAAAATAAAATAGGCTCTGCTGTCAATAAATGTACAAACTATCAGGGGTATGTTCCGTACCCTCAAATTCTCATCTGTGATTTCATCAGTTTCGAATTTCCCTTCCAATAATACAGATTCTGACCCATGTATTCTTGCTTATTCCATGAGACTCATCCATTTCCTCAAAAAAGTTTCCCCCAACATGTTGGAGGTCTTCCTTGATTTCTCCCACCATTGAGAGGGTACTGTTGGAACACATTGACCATCCATCTATTATCCCTTCTTTTCTCCCTACGACCAACTCATCTTTCCTTTCTGTCAAAGAAATCTTTAATGACATCCTTTATTCCAGCTTTTCTCCTGGTATCCTTGTTGATCACATGTTACAACTTGCTAATACCTACTATAAATATATTCAAAATATATATGAGGCATCTGGATGACACAGTGTTTTGAGTGCTGGGTATGGAATCAGGAAGGAGTTAAAATTCTACCTTGAACACTAAATATCTGTGTGATCTTGTGCAAGTCTCTTAACCTCTCCTAACACCAATTTCCTCATCTATAAAATGGGGGTAATAATAGCATTTACTTCACAGGGTTGTTGTAACAGCCAAATGAGATCATATATATATACACACACTTGGACAACTTTAAATGCTAACTATTGGCATCATCATCATTATATAGACATAAAACCAAGCTGATTTCCGATGGGAGAGCCATTGGAAATGGAAGGGAGAAAGTCAAGAAAGACTTCATCTGGGTGATGCTTGAGTTGATATCCAGGGAAACTAGAGATTCCCAAAAGACATAGGTGAAGAGACAGTATATTCCAGGTATGGGAGACAGTCAGAGAACAGTATTAAAACTTAACACATTGCATATCCATGGTCTCCCACTTCTTCACGAAAAGATGGGAAGTGGGTTTCATCATCTCTACTATGGGACCAAGTTCTATCATTTTAATTAATTTGAGTTTCATTTTCTTTTAATGCTAACTTTGTTTATATTATTATAGTAGTATGTATTATTCCACTTGGGTTTAATATATAAACTAAATTATGATGTCTGGCTATTTCAGGACTTGATTTATTTAAAAAATTTAAATTTAAATTTTAAATTAAAAATAAAAATTAAATTTAAAAAATTAAAAAACCCTTCTGACCAGAAGATTCCAGTTTGTATACTGGTATTTCTACTTTCTGTTGCAGATAAAAGAAAAATAAAGTTTTAAATTACAGCTCTGAGTCAGCTGGGTTACTTGAAGATTTTCTTAGTGAAGTTATATTCTTTTGATAGTCATTGAAATGACATGCTTATCATTGGTTTCTGAAAAAGTCAGCCCCAAACTAACTTTAGAGAAACACTTGTCAGAGAAAAGTTATGCAAATATGTCTTGCTATCCATCATTAACACCTGTCAAACCTCATTTGTGAAGGGGATTTTGGGGCACTGGTGTAGAACACCTTTGGAAAAAAAAATACATTTTGGTTTAAAAGCAGGGTTAAACCTAGACAATACAGTGAAGTCCTCTCTCCCAGAGATGCCCAGTACCAACTAATGAAAAGCAATGCTAGGAGGGTGGCCTAGCTACACCAGATCTTAAATTATATTATAAAGTAGCAATCATCAAAACTACTTGGTACTGGCTAAGAAATAGAGGGGTAGACCAATGGAATAGGTTAGGTACTCAATACACAGTAGTCCATGATTATAGCAATCTACTGTTTGATAAACCCAAGGACCCCAGTTTCTCACTGTTTGACAAAAACTGTTGGAAAAACTGGAAAATAGTATGGCATAAACTGGGCATAGACCAACATCTTATACCTTATCCCAAAATAAATAAATAAAGTCACAATGGTTACATGATTTAGATATAGAGGCTGATACCACAGCCAAAGATGCCCAGTACTTGCATGCTGCTTCCTCACAGCTATTCAGACAATGGGAGTCCTTTCTAGACCTAATATTCTATGACTTTATGTCTTCACCCAGGTGTGAATGTGGATGCTATTGCTTCCAACTTGTGTGGACATTTACAAATCATCTAGCTCTCTGAATCTCAGTTATCTGGGCCCCAAAATCCCTTCCAACTCTAGGCTTCTCTGTGTTGTGAGGAACAAATGAGATACTGTTTATGAAGTGTGTTATAATAATAATTAAGGATTGTAAAAATGTCAGTCATTATTATCATCACTCTCCTGGGAACTCCTTTATCTCCATGGAAACTTTTTTCCTTATTCCTTAATGTTGTGTCTCTGGAAGTCTAATGAATTCTACTAACTCATAGAATAATATATGTTAGTCTTAAAAATTACAGCCTTAGAATTGGAAGGAAATTTATAGGTCCCCTAGTTAAAGGTCATTGGGAGGAGTCTTATTCTCTGATTCCAAATGCAGCGGACTTTCAGCTGCCCCATAATACCACCATTTGCCTCTGTCTACTATTCACTATGTAAGCATCCTCTCCTTAAATGAAAGTAATTAATTAAAAATAGAAATTCAGCCACTCAACTGGTGTTTTTTAAAAGTTTTATTGATCCCTTTTGTTTTTACATAAGTCTCTTTGAGATGAATCCCCCATCTCCCACCCAGCAAATTTTGCTCTGTAAGAAAGAAAAACAGTTAAGGAAATTGACCAACACCAACATCTTTTTCTGTCATATTATGTGGCATTTATAACCACAATCCTCTCAATATAAGGAAAGAAGGGAGGTGCATTTACAGCTAGTTCAATTTCACTTTACAAGATTAGGTCATTAATATCCCTATTTCTTGCTTTGTTCATTTGTAAATTTTATGTTTTATAGGCGATTATCCATTTCTTTTTTTGTGTTCAAATCACTTTTTAATGTTCCCATTTGAAGAAACCCTGATAATTCTAATCTGCAGTCATGTATCTGGTGTTCTGTTTGACTTCCTTGGGGAAGAGAGGTTTAAAGCTTCCTCTGTCAATAACAAAAACGGTTGGAAGTTTAGTGGAAAAACTATTCCCATTGACATACAGGATGCCAAAATGTTTCTTTCTGTGCTCATACAATTCCATATCAGTTACCTCCTCTGGTCCCTCTACACAGGTTACTAGTGTTGAACTTGATCAAATTAGTGATCTTACCAGTCTCCTACTCAACTTGAATGATGTCATTCACTTTTACAATGATGCATGGCATGGACGTGATGGGTCACCAGATGGAAGATGCTTTCTGTGCTCAGAAAAGCTTTTTAAAATTTGTACAATTCATACACAGTCTCCTCAGCTATGATGTGATGAACAGAAAAGAACCCCTTGGTGTCATACACTAGATAGAAATTTTCAGCTGTCTTTTCAATGCTGATGACATCTATGAAGCCAGCTGGGTACCATTGTAAACCTTCTCATCAGCCTTGATGAATCACTGTGTTCAGATCATCCTTACCTCATCTCCTGCCAGGATGTACTTGAGTCTGTTTTGAAGGAAGGTGATGAGTGGGAGGCACTCTCTTAGCTTGTGTGAACTTGTGAATGGTCTTGGAGCAAAAATTTCTGTTAACTTATCCAACATCCGGTGCTTTGGTGACGCTACACACTTCGATGCTCTTTGAGACCATGACTACATTGATCCAGAGATGTGGTGAAGATATACTCAATGTAGACTCCAAAGGTATGGGACTATTACTGGCTCCTTCAAAAAGAGTTGTTTAAATAGGAATTCTTTTTTTTTTTACTGTTATGGGTATTCCTCTACTACCATGAAGACTTTTTTCTTATACCTTATCCCCTTATTTCACTTCCAACACTGGACTGGAGGTTTTAATTTCTTTGTTTTTGTCTTAGAATGAATACAAAATCTAAAGAGCATTTTCTTCTTCATCATTTCCCATTATATTCATTTTCTTTGGGAGTAGATTTTTTAATGCCAAACAGGTATTAGGAAATTGGTTAAAAATTTTCACTGATTAGGCACTCTTTACATATTCATGCAATTTTCAGATTTTACAGCACAATAGATGGCATTTTTGAAAGGACTGTTTTCTGGGACAAATTTGGGGTATTAGCCATTTTTAAACTCTGAAAGTTTAATGTCTGTTTCCCTTCGATGTTATGATTATAAAAGATACTGTTGTGACTGTTGTGTGCTTGAAACCAGGATAGATTTAGCTTGCTCTGACAGGTGGGTCAGCTTAAATTTTAAAAAAGTAAGGAGTCTAATAGCCAGGCTCATTGACCCTATGGCCTTCATATTAAAAATGCCAAAAGAGAAGACTCCAATTAGAATCTACTGTGATGAAGAGAAAACACCTGTCTTCTATGAACAAGGCTCAAGGGCACTGAGCAAATTCCCATTAGAAAAATGGAGCATTTGACCAATATCAGGTTGAGTTTGGAATCTCCAATGAAGCACATTTGCATTACATCGTATCTCCCACTTCAGAGTCATCTCACCCGCCCCATTTATAACTGAGACCTATCAGAGCAAGGCATTTCTTCCCCCCATGAAAGGTTTAAAGATTGTAGTGTGTGTGTGTGTGTGTGTGTGTGTGTGTGTGTGTGTGTGTGTGTGTGTATGAATTGACTTCATAGCTTGGACCTAGAATGGGATAGACTTCAGAGGGCATTTGGTCCAAACTTCCCCTTGTTCAGGTGAGGGAACCTAGGCCAAAAAGTCACACAAGTAGTAAGTACTGTAACATCTGGGATTTTACTTACTTCCACCATCTGGCTCCCTCAAAATAATTTTAAAAAAAGAACCCAACCACCAAAACTTACATAGCTAAAGAGAGCCGAATTTTCTGGCATTAAAAAAAGTGTTTTTATAAAACTACTATTGAAAGGCATGCCTTATTGTGTTCTCCTCTCCTTGTTTCTCCCCATACTGCTGCCTGCTTTGCACACTTTCCATTCTGCTACTATCTAGTAGATTAAAAAAAATTAGTCAAGCTAATACTTTCATCATCATTCATTACAAAATAACTTTTTCCTCTCATGAAGTTCCTGCAGAAGTCAAGTGAAATTAAAACTAAATAATTAAAATTAAATGAAGTTAAATGAAATTAAAATTAAATAAAGTTGTGTTCTAGCAACTGCGGGAAAAGATACATTTTGGACAACAGAGTGGTAAAGCAGATTGCATTATTATGAGTACTGATATTCATTAGGGAAAAAATACTCTCCATCCTTGGTTAGTAGTGAGCTGACCAGTAGCACTGCGAATTAATGCAAAGAGGTATAGGATCCCCAGAAGACAGCACAAAAAGACAGTGAGTGTTTAATAATGGAAAATTCCACAACTCTAAAAACATTCTCAAATCATGGGTGACTTAGTTAGCTTTTGCTTGAACCTACTTTACATCTGCATAGGCAAAAAATAGAGGTGTAAATACAATGGTGTTTATTTCAGGAATCACTTTCTCTTCTCTAACTCAAAAGGGGCTAGAAGTGTGAGTAATTACCAAGCAGCAATTTTTAGTTTCCCTTTCACATCTTGGGCAGAAGATCATTTAATCACAGATTTGGAGTTGGAAGGGATCTTGGAGTTCATTTGGTCCAGCTTTCCTATTTTACAGATAGGAAGCTGGAGCATCCAGAGGTTAAGTGATTTGCTCGGGGCCACATAAGTGCTAGAGTTTTAACATGAATGAAGGTCTTCAGACTCTCTAGAGATTTCATTCTTTCCATTATATTGAACTGCTCATAAAACTTTTCATAAAAGGTCAATTAACATAGGTCTTGCCTTAGTATTACCATGTGTTTTTGTTGTCATTTTTCCTACTTATTCCAAGGCAGGGTAAGTTAGGAAAGGACATGTAGCTCTGGGTTCTTGAGTTCCTAGTCCAAATAACCTCACTCTTGAGATGAGAGACTTAGGTAGACACCATTCCAGAGTTCACCAGTATGGTGGCATCTTCCAAAGTTGGTCTTTTGGAATAGTGTTTTTTTATTTGTTTTGTTTTTTGAGAATGTGAGGAGAGAAGAGCTGTTAGAAGCTTGTTCCCTGTTTTATATCTCACGAGTGGCACAATGAGTGGATTGCTTGATATGTGGATAGATGTTCCCCTGCCCAATTCTTCTAAGATTTTGGTGGGCCTCTCTTTTTGAACAGAGTGATCAAAGAGATAAACTGCCATAGATAGTGCTGAGAGGTGAGAAGGATGGTTGGCTCTAACTAATGGGAACACTCTAATGAGATATCTTTCTAGCTTCCCACATCTGACCTTATCAAGGGAGTAGCTCTTCATTAACTGCCAAACTCATCAGACTTCTGTCTCTCCTCCCTACCTGTGAAGAGGAAGGAATTAAAGTGAGGACAAGGGATTGAGCCTTTTCAGACAACAAATGCTAAACTGCTTGCTTCTTTCTGTCTAGTGAATTCATTTCTATCCCACTTTTTTTTTCATTTGTACAGTTGTATTCCATTTTAAATAAAGAAAATCCAGCTATTGCCAAATCTTTGTCTGATGTGAAATTAATGTAGATAGAAGTTAGGAGACGGTTTGAGATCTCTGTAGAAGGATAGGAGAACCATTTCTGTTTCAGCATGACCAAGACATGAAAATCACAGAGTAAAGAGTGTCTCTACTGGATATCCCAAATATGGTGAAAGAATATTAAAACTATATCTCTAGAAAACTCAAGCTTCTGTAAGCAAGAGAGCCTATCAGCAGAGAAATGTAGATAAATATAGATATGTGTATATGCACATATGTTTTTATACATATATATTTCTTTGTTGGTTGCTTTCTCTCTTGTTATTATAAATCACATATTTATTATTTATGATAGGTTATTTTAGGTCTCTTTTGTGCTTGGGATTATTAGATGTGGTTAAGATAGTGCCTACTTGTTGGAGCCTGGATAAGTCATTTAACCTCATCTATAAAATGAGGATAATTATAGCTTTCACAGGCATGTTGTGAGGATCAAATGGAATAGCCTATGTAAAGTGCTTTACAAACTTTAAGAACTGTATACATTTTGTTTGTTGTTCTTACTATTTTATTATCTCAGATTTTGTTGATTTTAGATCAAAAGAGTTAATGTTTGTAAAGCACTTTGTAAGTCTTAAATAGCTATATAAATGCTAAATAATAATAATGTCTATTATTGTTGTATATTATATTAATTAATATATTATTATAAATTTATTATTAGTCATCTCATTCACTTTCTTGCACCTTTATGTCTTGTTTAATTCTACATATTTTGATTGGATTTTTCTAGTATGATTTCTTTAGATCTTTTAATTTTGGAAATTTTTATTTTCTTCTGTTTCAAGTTTGCTTTGGTTTACAGAAAACATGGGATTTTACTTCTTTACTTTGTACATTTTCCTTATCATTTAGAATTTTATTTTTTAAAATTCTGAACCTAACAAACACCAAATAAAATGAGAATTTCCATATATGCAGGAGAACAGAAAAAGAACATTGCACATGAAACTGCAAATTTTTCTTATGTAGAACTTGTTTTTCTTTCAAAATATATGTTAAATTCAACCTGTAGCTTTCAAACTGTCCTAGTTGCCTATGATCCTTTCTGGTCTTCCCTTTGTTTTCTTCTGGGAATTAAAAAAAAATCTTTCAACAACCTTTTCTTTTTAAAAACTTTTCTTTCATTATTTTTCCTGTTACTTTGTTCCTAATCCCCTTCTTTCTTTCATTCACCCCACTCTGGGTAGTGTTGGAACTACCAAGTGTAGATAGGAGATTCAGAGACAACTCTCTTTTCTGTTCTTCTTTGTATAACATGATTTGTATGGAACATGCAGAGAGTTGCCTTGCCTGCATCCAGCTAACCAAGTATACTTTGAGATAATGAAATAATCTCCTTATTGGTCCCTTCACCCCATGACTGAGGAGTGGGTAGTGGTGGTGCTATTTCAATTAAAAATGAAAAGAACTTCTTGGACCTCACTGTCTTCCTTTCACTCTCCTGTATGACTTGGAGCTCTCTTTTATTAGAATTCTTATGATGAGGTACGAGAGGAGTCATTTGTCATATTACTTTGCCCTAGCAGTATGGCATGTGCCAGTATTTGGCAGTTAAGGCACAGGGCTTGGCTAAGCATGTTAAACCTGACCTTTGCATCCTTGGCTGCCATTTTTTGTTTTGTGTTTCTTCCCCAAACATAGGTGGCTGATCAACAATTTCAAGATTAATGTGTCCAACCTCGGAGAGAGCCTTGTGAGTTGGAGAGGTTGGGAGGTCCTGTATCTCTTAGTCAGAATTGACTGGAGACAGGAAGTTTCTGCATCAAAAGAAGATATTACTAACAGACTCAACCCTTTGGCCAGACTTGCTAGAGGAAATGGACATTGGAGGAAACTCTGTGTGTGTGTGTGGTCTTAATTGTTGTTGAATTGCTTTTTTTCTCTTTTTACATTTTTTATCATAAGGAATGGTTTGCTGAATAGGAAAATAGGATAGATTTAAAAATAAAGGTGGTGTAAAAACAAAAAAAATCAAGAAGCATTGAAAATCTTAAAATGAAACATGGGATCTTTTAGCTAGCCAGAAAGGAAAAAGAGAGAAAATGAATATAGTAAAACCTCAGTAAAAGGAACCTCACCAATTTGAATTTGTGCAAGATATGACTGACAAAGATGACAAAAAGAAAAGGACAAATTGGAGGGGTTGGGAGAAAACAAACATAAACTATTGGCAGGGTTATAAATGGATAGAGCCATTCTGGGAAACAATTTGACATTTTTGCACAAAAAGTTGCTTAACAATGCATACTTTTTGACCCGGTTAGCCAAAAGAAAGAGAAAAGGGTCCTATCTATGAAAAAACATTTGTAGTGGCTTTTTTTAATGGGATAAAAAACCTAGAAACTAGGGGATGTCCATTGATTGTGAAATGGATGAACAAATAGGAGTACATAAATGGAGAGGAATACTGTTGTGCTGTAAGAAATGAGGGGGAAAAAGTTTCCAAGAGTTATAGAAAAACTTGCCTGGACTGAGGGAGAGTAAAATGAACAGAACCAGAACAGTTTATATTTTAATATCAATATAAAAATGAACAATTCTGAAATACCTAAGATGAACTTGAATACTAAAATTCTTAAACTCTGAAATACTTTGATCAACTAAGTGATCAACTATGATTATTCCAGAGAACTGCTGCCTACCTCATGGACTAGGATACACAATAAGAAATACAGCTTTGGACTTGACCAATATGGAGATTTTGCTTGACTCTACCTTCATAATATGGAAATATTTTTTCTTTTTCTCTCTCCCCAACCCACCCCAGTGACTAAGAGGATGAAGGGGGTTAATCCTAGTATTTGATAAATAAAGATAATAGTTTTGAAAGAAAAAAAACAAGAAAGAGGTAACCAAGAGACTGGGCTGAAGTCTACCTTTGGGCTATCTGTAGAGGCATGGTTAGGGGCGAAACTTGCTAAGAAATACTAACTTCAATACTCTGAAGTCATCTATGAGCTCACTTGTGTGGGTACTCCTTCTACCAGTGTAGAGTACAACTCCTCCTCACTTTAGTAGATGTTTCACTAGTCACTGTGCATGGGAAAACTTTATCCACTGGCTCACCCAGTCTGCCTCATGATGAGCCTGCCTGGACTCAATGAGGCTGGTGTTCAGATAACAGATCCACCATTTGCTATCAGACTTACACTCAAAGCCTTTCCAGTTTGCCAGAGCCTGTCAGAGCATGTCTTCCACTGGAATAGTCATTAAGGAGCTAGAGTCATTTTTACTTCAAGATGAGGCCTCCTGAGTTGAACTTTGGTGGAAATTGCTAAGCAAATAACGCATATAAGACATGTACTTAAGAGAACAAACTCATTTCAAGCACTTTAGAATTATCCACTTACATATCAAGAAGTACTGTAATTATGCTCTAAGAAGAGATCAACCTGCTTTGGCTGATATTCTGATATGGTAATTTCAAATCATTCTTATATATTCATTCAAGGAGGAATTCTATTAAGCAACATTTATTCCTAAAACCTTGAAGTATGACCATAGGATGTTAGAACTGAAAGGGACATTGGAGATCACATAGTCAATCCTCTCAATTTATAATCTTTCCCTAACCCCCTTCATGCTAGTGTCTTACCCCTAAAAAATCTCCAACTTAATCTGTCTATGTCTTGTTAATATACCATTCTTTTTGTATGCCATATCCTCTATTAGGATGTGAACTTCTCACTTTGGAACTATGCCCAAAGGGCTGTAAAATGGTGCATACCCTTTGTTTCAGCAATACCACTTCCAGGTCTATATCCCAAAGAAATTTTTAAAAGGGAGGAAAGGACCCACGAGTACAAAAATATTTATAGCAGCTCTTTTAGTAGTGCCAAAGAATTAGAAATTGAAGAGATGCCCATCAACTGAGGAATGGATAAGCAAATCATGGTATATGATTATGATGGAATATTACTGTGCTCCAAAAAATGATAATAGGGCAGATTTCAGAAAAAACCTGGAAAGACTTATATGAACTGATGCAGAGTGAAGTGCCTAGCACTCTACCTATTGCACCACCTAGCTGCCCCACCAAAACTGAATACGACTGACAAAATATATTGTAACATTTGGAGTTTGTGGCTGTTCAACTGTTTTGTCCACTGAGTAAAAAAAAATTAGGTTAAAGACAAATGTCAGACCTACTTCTTGACTAGTGGTTCAATCCATTCGAGAAGGGATCAAACATTTATTAAATACCTACTATTTGCCAAGCACGCAATAGAAGCTTGCTTTGCCCTCTAAAGCAGGAGAGTGATGTTAAAAGCACGGTGGATACATTTTAACCATTGCAAACTGAAGATCATTTGTTTCAAAATTCACTTCATTCCTACACACGAAGGCAATTTGAATATGTTACATCTTAGATACCAAAGTTTGACCCAGTCCCAAACTTTCTACATTTGGGTATTCACAACAAGAAGGCTTAGTTAATCTTCCTCTCCCATGAGTAAGATTTCACTCATTTAATCAGGGGTGGTTATTACAGATTTCCTATTTGTTCATATCATAGCCTCCAAAGCCACTTTTGTAAACTTGTGGTCAGTTGAGAGACAGCTTTTCCTAAGGGAAGGCAAACACCTATGTCACGTAAACTGAAAGAAAGCAATCAAAAACCAGCTGAATCTATTTTGTGTAATCAAAACAGAAAAGTGTATTTGAATTTCAAGGAATTCTACAAAACCATCTCTCTGAAGCAAAAATAAAACTTGAAAATTCTTCTATTAAGACAATTCTATTGGGGCAGGTAGATGGAGAAGTGGAGAGAGCCCTGGGCCTGGAGTCAGGAAGATTCATCTTCCTGAGTTCAAATCTGGCCTCAGACACATACTGACAGTGTGGCCCTGGGCAAGTTACTTAACCCTGTTTGCCTCAGTTTCCTCATCTGTAAAATGAGGTGGAGAAGGAAACTACAAGCCACTCCAGTATCTCTGACGAGAAAGCCCCCAAATAGGGTCACGAAGAGTCAGACACAACTGAACAATAACACTGAGACAGTATGGCAGGAGAGGGAAGCGTTATCTCTTGCTGTTGCCACATGACACTAATAGTTAAACCACAGATACAACTGTATAAACCATTCTAAAGAACAAGGAACAGTTCTCAAAAAATAAAACTGTTTTGTACATGCTATGTGTGTTACAGAATGGTGGATGAATAATATGAGTGCTCTTTTGCAAAAGGCAGTGAAATTTTTTTACCTTTAAAAATTTTATTTTTCATTTTACTGTTAAAAATCAGCAACAAATACACCTGGTCAGTGGGGTTTGGGGTTGGGAGAATGAAACCATTTCCCTGGGCTCGTTTCAGTGACTTGTCCAAGGTGGCAAAGTTGTAATTTGACCATAGGTCTTCTGACATTAATGCCAGTACTTTTCCACTGTAGCATTCTGGGAGGGATCTTATTGTCCCCAAATTAAACAAGAAATAAATTTGTCAAACCTGCTAAAACTACCCTCCCAAAGTACACATTCACATCTGGCTGACTAGAGAAATCATATCCTCATCACATCTGTGTTGTCTTTGGTCTCTTGATTCAGCAAAGGATTTCCTGGCCTAAGTTTCCAAAGAAAATCTTTTAATAAATACGTCATTCTCTCCAGTCCTCCAACACACACACACACACACACACACACACACACACACACACACACACACACACACACACTCTCTCTCTCTCTCTCTCTCTCTCTCTCTCTCTCTCTCTCTCTCTCTCTCTCTCTCTCTCTCTCTCTAGCACTCAGAGCAAGGAAATGATATCAATGCATGGTTCTTTGACCTGACATCTCAAAGTGCTTGACAAATATTTTCTAATGAATCTTTTCTTAATCTTGTATCTGGCTGCCAGGCCTCTAGTAAGAAAGGAATGAAGGACTGACTCTGGACAAGACAAATATACAATTTTTGCTTTCAAGTAGGGAAATGTAAGAATGTTCAAGATCACTTCCTAGTGAAAGCTTTGTCTTTCAAGCAGATAAGTGGTCAAAGGATGTGAACAAATGGTATTCTTTTTTTAACCTAATGATTTTTTTCAAATATGATGTATGCTTTATGATATAAATAGAATACATTTCTTGAAAAGCTTACTTTTAATTAACTGGAGTAGATTTTAAACAGAACAACCCAGTTGTTACATTACATAACAAAGTGATGGACAATTTAAATGACAAATTCATGGTTGTGTAATAGTGCATTTTGTACTGAGATGAATGAAAAAAAGTCAAATTGGTTCTAGAATTGTATTCAAAGCATAAGATGAAACTTAATTTGTACAAAGTTGTGTATAACTGAAAAAGTTCACTGGATACTTACACATGAGGACTTTTATAATATAGAGTCAAAACTGATTTTTGAGAGCTCTGAAAAGTGAGGATAGTAGAATTTTATTTGCCTAATGATTTTTTAAATTAAATATTTTTCATTAAAAAAAGCCTCCATATCACTAATAATTAGAGAAATACAAATTAAAGCAACTTTGAGATTTCTACCTCATACTGATTGGCAAAAATGACAAATATGGAAAATAACAAATATAAGGGATGTGAGAGGGGGAAGGCACATTAATGTATTGTTGGTGGCACTGTGAAGTGGTCCTACTATTTTGGAAAGTAACTGGGAACTTTGTCCCCAATGTCATTAAACTGCATATCTTTTGTTCTAGTGATACCCTTATCAGATCTATACTCCAGAAAAAATAAAGAAAGAGGAAAAGGATTCATATGTATAAGAATATTTACAACAAAAAACTGGAAAGTTAGGAAATCAGTTGGAGAATAGATGGAGGCTCTGGTTTTGGGCTATAATCCTCCTGGGAATTTTCATTTCAGGTTCCTTTCAGGAGGTGACCAGTAGTTTCTATTTTCTCTTTGCCCTATGCATCTAAAACATCTTGGTGGGTTTTTTTTTTTTAAGACTTCTTGAAATATGATGTGTAGGTTCTTTTTTTAGGTCATGTTTTTCAATCGGTCCAATGATTCTTAAATTATCTGTTCTTGGTCTATTTTCCAGGATAACTGTTTTTGGTCTGAGATACTTTACATTGTCTTCTATTTTCTCAGTCTTTTGAATTTCTTTTAATACTACTTCTTGTTTCATGTAGACATTAGCTTCTTATTTCAGAGTATGGTGCTTGGGAAAAATTTTGTACCTCTTGAATCATTTCCTTGCTGATTTTTTCTTCCATAGGGAAAAAATTCTTTTCTAGTTTTTTCCTCTACTGTTCTTATTTCATTTATAAAAACATTTCCAAATCTTTTTTTAAACTCTTGCTTCATCTCTTCTAGAAATTCTGTCTAATTTGTATAGAAGATATATTTTTCTTTAAATATTGATTGTAGATATTTTGGAGTCATTCTCTTCTGGATTTGTGTCTTGGGCATACCTGATGTCATAATGGCTTTTTATGGTGATACTCTTTTTTTTCTCATCCTTTCAGCCTACTTTCTGACTTTGGACTTTATGTTAGGGCCAGGCTCTGCTTTTCTGAAGGAAATGTCTAGGTTCATCCTCCTGCTGCTTTCTTGGGATTTTGCATGTTGTGTTATTCTAGGATCTTAGGGTCTGCTCAGACTGGAGATCTGAAAGCTTTCAGGGCTCTTAAAGTGGTCTGATCTAGGGAAAAGCCTGATTATTGCCCTTTTGTTCTGAGATTTGCTGGTTCCATACCTGGGTTTAGGTATGAACAATACACCTGTGGACTTTCCTTGGTTGGAATTTCAGTAGACTGCTGCTATACTTGGCCACCAACTGAAAAGCTCTGCTGGTTTGGAGTGACAGAACTATAGGCTTCCCTTTGGTCTGGGACTGCTGCCCTGGTTATTCTTCTGCATGATTCAGATTGGGATAGAAGTTAGAAATGAGACCATGCTCTGGTCCTTTGAGTTTTCTTCCCTCTGAGATCTTCAGCAATTTTAATCTTTTCCCTTTTATTTTCCTCTATTGCTCATTTTCTGACTTCTTAACCTCCTCCCACATTGGACAATTCATACTTTACCAGCTTTAGTCTCTGCCTCAAGAGATTTAATCAGACCCAACTGGCCCTGACACAATTGCTGCTTGCTTACTGTTGAACTTTCTTTTTACAACCTAGGGTCCATGACTGCTCTTCTCAATGTCTCACCATAGGGCACAGGGAATCTCCTCAGTCCAACCTGGAACTCTGAGAAACAGTGAGCAACAAAGGTTGCAGCTGGCACCTATTACTGTACCCTTCAGAAGGTTAGGCTCCTCCATGCTGTATGTAGAATAAGATAAAGGATGAGACATTTTCTCTGACCCTCACAATTTCTCAGACTTCTCTACTATAGGAATTATACACAATAGCAAAGCAATCTTAGATGTCTCTATGGTCTAGGATACCAAGAACCCAAATAAGGTAAAAAACCCAATGAACTAATAGAAGAGAAAGCTAAAGTCTAACTTCTAAAACATTCACTAAGCATTCTCTCCCCACCACATACCATGCTTCCAGTAGCAAGACTGCACAAGCCAACCTGTGGGCTTGTAACAAATCTGATCCTACACCTCAGCATCTTCCCCTTACCTCCAGTGCCAAGGAAATTAAAACAGCAGAAACTTGCTCAGACTGCCAGTAAAATGACAGCACCCTGTGCCACAGCAGAACTTGAATGGAGAACAAAGAAATAGCCAGATATGATGTAAAACAGCATGGAAGAGGCCGTGTGGCCTTCCTCACCTGAGGAAAGGAGTCCATTAGCCAAGTCTCTTGGGGCAGAGACCATGAATTGTCCAGTGTGCAAGGAGGCTAAGACTTTTTGAGAGGAAGTCAGAAAGTGAACAATAGAGGAAAATAATGAGGATAAAGATCGAACTTGCTGAAGATCTCAGAAAGAAGAATCTCAAGACCTAGAGACTAAGGAGATCAATCAACAGAGAAGATATTATTAGCAGAAGGAAGTCTGACCCCCAGACCAAGTAAAAAAGCTTAGGCATCTGTGAATAAGTATTGTGAGACAAAGGAAAATGAATCAACACCTAACAAGGCAAAGAACTTTGTGGATTGCCAAAATAGCATGTATGAAACTATAACAGGATGTTATTGAATAGTTTAAAAGAAAAATAAGAATTGTGAAAGAGAATTTATGACCTGCACAGCAGAAATAGTTGGCAGAAAAGAAAAATTTGAATGTAGGGTGGTCAGTTTCACTAAAGGAACAAAAAAGACAGTAACTGATTGGGAATGCAAATAAATAGAAATGTTGAATCTGGGACCCCTTCTTGCCCTGAAAGGAGAAAAAGAATTCTGGGAAGCAGCCAACATGTAGAAGAGACAGAACCTTCATCATGTTACTATCTGCAGCTTGCTATGGAGAATTTCCCTTTGAGTGAGATCTGGTACTCTTTTGGTTGAGCTGAGATAGGTTGCTCCCAATGGGAAAGCTCATTCACTCTGTGTATTTTCTGGTGTATTCTCATCTTCTCTGATTTCTGTTTGCAATTGGCTTTTAAAGATGTGCTTATTTGTTATTTAAGACATATATTCTTTGTGCAACTGGCATGTGGTGGGAACAGGGTCAAGGCTTGGATAGATAGCTTGGGATACTCATTCCTTGTTAAGTGAAGGATAATGATCAGGGGTGCAGCTTGAAACTAAGCATTATTTCCCCTACTGGGGATAATAGACAGCTATATTTTTAGCTTGGTACCCTCTCTCTGAGGAGAATGGAGTAGCCAACCTCTTGCACCACCTTCCTGATCCCCCTCCTATGAAGAATCAAAATCTTCTTTGGAGGCAGGTGGGTGAACAAGACTCTAGAAATGTCTATTCTTGCCTCCGTATGAGTCACATCTAGACTGTTGTTGTGTTCTTCCTTCATTGCTGAAGAAGACCATGCCATCAGAGAAATGATGACATGACCTTCTCTTGACTTTGTTTTGAGTGAGGTTGGGCTGTGCAAGGTCACCAGCCTCACTTCTCCTCTAGAACCATTTGAATCCAATGACCAGATATTCATCAGGATGACTGGAGATGACCCAGGGTGCACTGGAAGACCTTGTCCCCTTTAGGCCAGCTAATATACACATACATAATAACTTCTGTGGACAAAACACAGCACATACCCCTTTCACAAAGAACATAAAAAGAATATTATATATTAAAAGGAGGCAGGGGGAGACTGAAAAACGGGATTTCAGTTCCTAAAGCATTTGTAGATATTTTCTGCCTTGTCTTATTCCAAGATATCATGTGGAAATTTGCAAGGAAGGAGACTTTGGCTATGATGACTCAGGATTAGTTCTCTGTGATAAGGAAGTGTTCTAGTTGACTTTGGAGCTAGAAGAACTGATGATTCAGGAGAGTTTGAAGTGGAAATGAGTATGCATATGAAACATTTGAGCACTCTCACTCTCTTCCATGGCACCTTGTAAGAGAAGTGTTGCTCTGAGCTGCTGGGTGAGGGAGGGAAGCTTGACACTTTTCCTCTCCTCAGTCTCATCTTCAACCACCACATATCTCTGAGCAACTGGTGACTCATTCTCATGTGATTATTATTTTTTATTTGGAGTTGATGATTGTTTTGAGAAGGGGAGATCCCTCAAAGACATCAGGGATGATAAGTATACTTGAGCACCTGCAGGTGGAGGTGAAAGGTTAGTCTGGGATTGTGATCTCTCATATAAAGCAAAATGCAGGCATTGGAATCTAAAAAGACAGCAATCAGAAAAGGGTTATATCTATGGGGGAGGATTCCACAAAAGCAAAGAAAGGACTTCTAGACCCAGAAGTCATTAGGGATTCCTGTGCACCCTTGATCTCTATGATATGTCTCTCTCCTATAAAACTCTAAATTTTAGCCCCTCTCCTGAAAGCACTTTGTATAAGTAAAAAAGAAAGTGTGTCACAGTTTGGAAGAAGATTCTATTTATAACTACTATTCTGGCCTTAGAACCTTAATAAATACACTTTTCTGAAAGGTAGTTGGTGTCTATTCATTGATTGATGATGAGAAATTACTGCTGGAATTGTGATTTGGAGGAGAAGCAAGCAATAACAGTGAACAGAGGTCAGCAAAACTTTAAGAAATGCCTTACGTAGAACTGAGAAAGAAACGAAAATCTCACCTGTCTGGTGAGATGGAGGTTTGTGAATGACAACATTAGAGCCACAACCTGCCTGGTTATCTTCAGGACCCTGAGAGGAGAAATGGTGTTCGTCTCACTGGGAAGCACCCAACTGCCAATGGGTTGTGAGAATTTGGGAATCTTGGGGATGCTACATATATGAAATTGTGAATCTCAATCATATGTATATACATATATATACACACATATATACATATGCATGCATAAATATGTCCACATACACATATATACATACACCTATATACGTACATACATACATATATGGTTGGTTGGTTGTTGTCCTTCATTCTTGAAAAGGACCAAAAGAAAAAAAAATATATGTGTGTGTGCGTGTGTACATATGTATGCATACACACATATATACAAGTGTGTATGTGTGTATAGACACACATATATACATATATACATGTATATATTTTAAGTACATAAAATTCTACTGCTCTTTTCTGTGTATTTTCTAAATATTTCATGATGATTTTTCTTTCTTTGGTATTGTAATTACTAACCCTCTACACACTCCCATGAGTTTCCCCCATTCCCAAATTTGAAAAAAAGTCTTCCCCTTATAACAAAATTTGCACATTGGTGTTGTCTGAATATTTACATCTCTTTCTGTATCTCCAATCCATCACTTCTCTGATAGGAAGCAGGATTTGCTATCCTTCTTCTGGTGTTGGTTTTGGCCAGTGTATTGAGAATTCTCAAGTCTTTCACAATTATTTTCCTTTACAATTTGTTTGTAGTCATTGTACAGATTCCTCGACTGTTCCTGCTCGATTAACTGTATTGGTTGATTGCCAGGCCTAGAGGCCTGAGGGCTACCCGAGTCTTCTTACCTCACCTCCCGAGGTCTTCGGTTGGCCAAACCCGATGCTCGTATGAGAGAAAGGACGTTCCAGAGTCGAACAAGGGTTGAGCTTTATTTCAGGGTCTAGTTACAAGTGCAGGGGAATTCTTCCTTAGGAGGGAGCGAAGAATCTCCCAAGGAGGCAAAGATCTTACAATAAGAGATTGGAAGTAGAAGTATAAGCGGGGAGAGAGGGGGAGGGGAGAGAGGAGAGAGGAAAAGCGGAGCCTTGTTGTCCTGTCCGCTCCGGGCCCCTCCGCCCAAGAGAGCTTTCAGGCTTTCCTGATCCTACTTAAACTCTTCAGCAGCATAGTTTGCACCTGAATACCGTGCTGTTAGATAACAATAGTGTGTCCAGATCCGGGACAATCTCGAGGGCGGGGAGAGCTCTCTCCCATCACGTTTCTCACGGGAAGAGGCGGAAATACACGAGATAGCTCGGTTCACCTCGATTCCCAGTCGTTTCCTGGGGGGGGCCTCGTGAGAACTCTAAGATTTAGAAGTTCCCACCTTTACCCGCCCGAGACTGTCCACCTGGAATTGAGCTTCCATCCCCAGCAGTTGATAAGCATCTTAAGTTTCTCTGAAATAGATCGTTCTGTTATTTTTATAGTAAAATAATATTAATATCTATATTCATAGTAAAATAATATTAATGGTCACCCACTTTGTTTCTAGTTCTTTGCTACAAAAAAAAAGAATGGTGCTATAAATATTTTTGTGCATAGGTTTTCCTTTGATCTCTTTGGGCTCTATTCCCATAGTGGTATAATTCAGTCAAAGAGTACTCCAGCTGAGAACTTCAGGGGTAAATTTTGAAATTGATTTACAGAATGGTCAGAACAGTGTGCTGAAGTGCCTGTTTTCCCACATTCCCTCCAACATGTATCATTTTCCTTTTTTTTTTTTGGTCATCTTTCACAATCTGATGGGTCTGAGGTGTAATCACAAAGTTCCTTTAATTTGCATTTTCCTAACAATCAGTGATTTAGAACATTTGATGATATGGCTATTGAGAGCTTGCAAATCTTTCTCCTTTTTATAAAATCTGAGGCTCTGGACTTGTTCTGGAGTTACTCTTTTCTTCTGGATTTACCTCATGGACTTCTTAATCCATAGTACTTCTTCACTGTGTTTTACATTTTCTTCTCTTACTTATACCTTCTGCCTCAGTTTCTCAATTGGATCTTTATGCAAGGGCCAGATTCTGATATCTCCTGTACTCTTGGATGGGGCAGGTTGCCCCTGCTTCTGCATCAAGATCAAGTGGCCTTGACCTGTGCTGGAATCCCTAGTTTCTGGGTATGCCTCCTTCTGGTCTAGCACAGCTAAAGGGGCCACTAAGAGACACAGTGGATAGAGGGCTGGGACCAGAGTCAAATCAGACATTTATTAATGGGGTGGCTCTGAGCAAGGGTCTGTTTGCCTCAAGTTCCTCATCTGTAAAAAACCGGCAGTTAGGTAGCGCAGTGGAGTCAAAAAGACTCATCCTCCTGAATTCAAATCCAACCTCAGACACTTAGTAGCTGTGTGACCCTGGGCAAGTCACTTAACCTTGTTTGCCTCAGTTTCTTCACCTGTAAAGTGAGCTGGAGAAGGAAATGGCAAACCACTCCAGTATCTCGGCGAACAGAAAAAGAATCGGAGTACCCTCTACCTCCCAGATTTCTCATGAGAGTCAAACAAGATGTTTATAAGGCACTTAGGAAAGTGCCTAGCACATAGTCAGCACTATAGCTATTATTTTAAATTAGTTTGACATGGCCTTTTCTCCTTCTTGCACAAATCCCAGCTGTGAGTTGGCTTTGCCTCCTGTTGTAGCTCCAACAGTTCTCATTCAGATGTTGTTCACTGCAGTGGTAGAAGGCCCCCCGAGCTGTGCCATCCTAAGTGTTGTGTTGGCAACGTCCTTTGTGGTAGCCCCAAAAAGATTGCCTCTAATATTGCGGCTGGTCTGTGCAATGCCACGGCCCTATCTCTTGCTGAGGACGTTGTGCCTCCCAGGGTACTCACATCTTGTAATTTCTTTTTAATAGTGTTTTATTTTTTCCAGTTATATGTAGAAGCAATCTTTAACATTCATTTAAAAATTTTTTGAGTTCCAAATTTTCTCCCTCCCTTCCTTCCTTCGCCCTCCCTAAAAGAGTAAGCAATTTGATATAGGTTATACATGTAAGACATATGTCCATATTAGACATCACATCCTATGATTTCATCCAGTGGTTGAAGCACACCTAGTCAGTCACTCAGCTGATCAGGGTTCCTCAGTCAATCCCCCCACTCTCTATATAGTTTGTATTTCCTTATCAGTTTTCATGTTTCATTCTTTCCAGTAGAAAATAAACTCTTTGTGGGAAGGGACTGATGTGTGTCTGTCCCCCACACATGCACACACACTCACACATACACATACATGCACACACACGGGAGGTACCTTGCACATGACTCCTGGTCAGTGGGCTTGGTGTCTGGGAATCCAGTCTTGAATAAGGTGGTGAGAGATGTTCTTGTGGTTCTTAAACTGATTCCTAGCAATGAGAAGTTTTGGGGAACACTTCTCTATTTTTGGATAGGGCTCTAACTCTGGGATGAAATGGTTACCAAGGTCTGAGACATTATTGCTTTTGTGAGATGGTGCCAGAATGAGGAGTCTTCCAAATCTAATCCCGAAGAAAGGTTTGTGCCACCCTTTGCAGCTTGGTAATAGATAGTTGAGGGACAGGTGTTCAGGCAAAGGTCCAGGGGTCTTGGCAGTCATGTCTGTGGTAGGGAGAAGGAGCAGTATGAAGGGTTAAAACATTGTTTTCTCTGTGTTTTGTATGACTACACATGTATAACCTATGTCAACTTGTCTTCTCAATGGGAGGGGAGGGAGGATGACAATTTGGAACTCAAAATTTGAAAAAAAAAGGCGAAATTGTTTTTACACATAATTGAGAAAAAATAAAATATTAAATAAAATATTTTTTCAGACAATAATAATGGGGAGAGAAAACTTGGGATGATGTTTCCATTCATGAAGAGGTCAGAGAGCTGACTTCCAGGAGAATTCCAGGGGTGATATGAAAGAGCAGTCCACCTTTGCAGGCAGCATCCCACTAAGCACCTGTTAAGGTATGTTCATGCTGACCTGAGGAATTATGTCCTCAGAAAGTTCAGTGACCCAGGATTGAGTAAGCCTTTCACATGTGTTCCAGGTTGAGGAGATCTCCAAAGTCAGAAGGGAGAGAAACTTAAACTTCTTTTGTCCCTAAACATAGCACCATGCTGAGGCTATGATAAGCACTCACCAAATACTAGTTCAATTGAATCTACCTAAAATTTCAGCAGAAAAGAGAATGCGACAAAAGAAAGCATTGCTCAACTCCTAAGACTGATTGAATACTAAAACAAGTTTCCAACAGCTAGGGCAAAAAGCCCCAGTGGGATCATTTAGTTAGCTCAGTAGGCATGACTTTCTATTTTTAAAATACCAGTTCTTGCTTAATTATCTGGGGAAGCTTCACTCCACAATGAATGTAGGTGGGATTCCCCATTTCATCATTTTTTCCTCAGAGATACTGATGTTTATTTCACCACTAAAGTCAAGATGTATTAGCATCGTCAGCAAGAACAGAAACCAAAGGACATTGTTTGTTTCTTCTTAATTCAACTTCTCCATCATTTTTCAAGTACCTGCCATATCCAAAGCCCCGTTTTAGGTGTTAGGGGTTGCAGAGATGGATACTACACTGTCCCTTCATGACTTAGCTCCTCTCACCCCCCACAGTTCTTAAATTCTTGTTCTATATTTTAAGGTAACAACATATGATAACCTTTGACCACCCAGGGTGGGCTCAGTGACATCATGAATCAACAAAGAACCTGAATAGGGAAAGGTACTTCCAAGATGCCAAAAATAATCCTGTGGTTTTCTGTTCCAGTGACCTGAGAGTTTCTGCCTATGTGTAGCATGACTCAACATTGGTTTGCCCTGTTTAAAGGTCTTGGGAATCTCTAGACCTGCCGCCAGATCCTGCCCTCCCTACTCCCTGGCATCCCACTGTGGAAAGAACTCTTTTTGGGGGATGAGTCTAACTGTGGGAATCTCCAGGTTCCAGTTATACCCTCCTAGATCTTGCATCCAGAGACCTGGGGACTAGATAAAATGGGAAAAGGGGAGGTCTCTGGTGACTCCTCTGCAGTATATAAGTCCCAAATTGTCTTCTAAAGCAGGGAAACCTCCTTTCCCAAGTTGGGTATTCTAAGCATTCCATGAATGGCATGATAACCCTACTACCAGAAAGAAACTTCCCCAGCCTTCCCAAAGCCACTGTTAATAAAACAAAAAATAATTGACACTAAAGTCCTAGCTGAGGTTCTACGTCCAGTTGACACATGTGTTACTTGGAAACTCCATTCAGAGATGGGATAAATTAAACAACCTACCAACTCCGTACCAGCTCTAAACTCTACATTTCTGTGATCCTCTCCTAAAAAATATAGATTATTCCAATGATCAAAGGGCCAATGACAGATTTTTTTCTGGAGCCTTTAGTCCTAGTCTGCTAGAAGGAGATTCCCCCTGGACAAGTCACTTTTAATGCAAAACCAGTGCCTCTTTGAACAATCATTGAATTCTAGTGCATACAGTCTCATTATTCCTATTCTGTGCACATACATCAGATCCCCATCCACTTTTACTGGCAGGGTATACATTTCTTACACCTTCATACACACAGTTCAAAAAAAAAAAAGTACTGAATCTCCCTTTTTTTTAAAACAAAACATCTGAGGTGCCAGATCTCTACCTATTTAAACTCTGAAAGAGAATTAGAATTACCATGTCTGCCAATTTCTTCAGTTGCTAACACCCAATGTATTCAGTCTCTTACTTCAGTCTTTTATTAAACTGGGGCAGCTTTGAATAATAGCCACAAATAAACCTTGCACCCACTTGAAATGGGCACTAGTGCTTGCCCTCATTCAAGGCATTGACATTGCACTGGGGCATGAGTGCCATACCACAGGTTGCCAGGTAACAGTAGGGCTCCAGAGAATGCCACTCATTTGCTGCTATTGTGTTTTCCCAGATCCCCCTTCCTCTCCTCACCCCCACCCCAACCTCTTCTCCCTGATCTGCCTCTTAGGATATATTTTTTCCCCAGTCAAATAGCCAGCAATGGTCTTTTAAACCTTTAAACCTAAGAATCTATCTCTCAACTTTAAAAGACCTTCAGGGCACCTACATGAGACTACAGGCATGCACACATGCCAGAAATCCAGTGATGTAATCCTTAAGAGACTTGTTAAGGATGCAGAGATGGAAATAGGCCTTCTAAACAGGGCTTATCTTGCCCTTCATCAGATCAGCAGGGCAACAGGGCAGGAAAAGTCTGTGCAGGCTTAACTGATAAGAAATAGTTAAGGGAAACAGTGAATGAAATATTTGGATGTTTAAAAATAAGACTTCTGTACATGCTTGAACTGTAAAAGAAGAGGCAGGTTCAAGGGTGGGGAACTTGCCATCAGGAGGCCACATATGGCCCTCTAGGTCTTCAAGTGTGGCCCTGTGACTGAATCCAAACTTCACAGAACAAATCCCCTTTAATAAAAGGATTTGTTCTGTAAAACTTGGACTCAGTTAAAAGGCCACACCCAAGGACCTAGAAGGCCACACCTAGAAGCTACCCCTGGTAGCTGGGTTTTAACTCGTTAGTATAAGCAGCAAACTATCATGAAGTTTAGCATATAAGTAAGGGTTTAATAAATGTGTAATGGAGATCTGGTGCATATGCAGAAAACTTGGGATGGTGTCTCCATTCATGAAGAGGCTAGGAAGCTGACTTCCAGGAGA
Source organism: Notamacropus eugenii (assembly GCF_028372415.1). Classification (NCBI taxonomy): domain Eukaryota; kingdom Metazoa; phylum Chordata; class Mammalia; order Diprotodontia; family Macropodidae; genus Notamacropus; species Notamacropus eugenii. The sequence continues at coordinate 147,887,725 of NC_092878.1, forward strand.
ACTGAGAAATGTCTTGGAGATACTACTAGCCAAGCACAGGATGACCAGGATGCTCTTTGACTCACTGCAGAGATACTCCAAAGGGTTTGTCAGCAGCATCCTCTATCAGATCTCAGGGACTCTTTGAGAGACTACATTTCAAGAGGAGAGGCCTTGAACCTTCTTCCTCTTGAGGTCATGTAGCCCTTAGAAGAGCCTCAGTCCATGGTCTCTCTTTGCTTGTTTTTTTTTATACTGGGTGAATCTCCATGACCTTGTAAGGTTAAAAGCTCTAAAGGACACCTCAGCATCTTTGGTGTTCCAGTGTCTGGGTTCTAGGAACAGTGCAAATCAATGTCCCAAGGAGCAAAGAGTGGCCTTGGGAGGGAGTGACATTTGAGACATAGGTCAGTGGTAACTGAGATGCAAATTCATCTAGCAGTCTTTGGCCACATCTGGAACATGAATTTGGTAGCATCCAATGCTGTATAGGAACTGAGATAAACTGAATCTGCTCTCCTAGAGCCTGAAGTGATATAGGGGAGAGTACGCCTTCCAAAGTATTTTATGTATTTTTCTTGTTATATCTTTCAAGTAAATGATCTCTTTGTAAAAGTCATTCTATGGTAATGTGTCTGTTATTAATGGTCCATAATAACGGCAGGGTGAACATTACTGCTGTTCAGTTGTTTCAGTTGTGACTGACTCTTTGGGGACCCTTTGGGGGTTTTCTTGGCAAACATACTGGGGTGGTCTGGCATTTCCTTCACAAGATCATTTTACAGATGAGGAAACAGAGTCAAACAGGGTTAAATCACTTGCCCAGGGTCACATAGCTAGTAAGTGGATGAGGCCAGATTTGAACTCAGGAAGTCCAGCAAACTATCCACTGTACTGCCTGCCAGTGCGGGCTTAAGAGATGCCCTGCAAAATACCACCAAGAACTTTTATGGAGAGATGTCAGTCTGGCTCATAGGGGACGTCCAGGTGATGTATATCACAATGTCTAACACATAATAGGCACTTACTGAACGCTTGTTGATATTTAAAAAAAAATCAACTACTAATGTGACTGTTTTAGCCCCTTCGTTCCTTTTGATGGCTTCTTATGACTTGGATGGTGGTAGGAATATGCAAAATACCCCAGGGCCAGAATTGTTATTAATCCTAGGCACTTTGAGACACTGACGCTTTCTGAGATAGTCAATCCCTGGTTATTTAGGAAATGGCAAATTTGCGTGTGCCTTGTATTTCTTAGACCTCATTAGTTAAAAATTCTTCATCCAGCTAGAACCAAAAGCCAGATAGCAAAGTAAATACACTATAAATGTCCACATGCATCTTGGAGCACGTTCGAGGGCTATTTGCAAGACTTGAAGGCTGTAGACCTGTGTCCTCAGTGACCAGTTCTCTCCCCTTTTTCATCTTTCACCAGAATTACCTTGTGATGGAATCCTTTTGTATATGCTTTTCTAGGGACTGGAGAAAGAACGCCACTCAGAGAAGAACCTTATTTTCTCTTTTTATTTCCATCTAAGAGAGAGTGCTCATTTACTGGTGGTAAGCCAGACATGTAGTTTCAATTGGATGTTGGGTTAATTAAGAGTATCATTTATTATTATTGTCACTTTTTTTTTTTTGGCAACAGTGAGTCTCAATGATTGTTTTAAGTAAAATGCCCTAAAATGGGAATAATACGTTGAATTATATCATATTATAATCACATTATAATTACATAATATAATTATAATGTAATCACATTATATTACAGTCAGTTCAAGAAAACTCCATATGGTACAAAGAAGATGGAAGACTAGTTTTGGAGCCAGATCAAATCCCAATTGGTTGTGTGATAGTGGGCAAGTCAGAGCCTCAGTTTTTTCATCTGTCAAATGGGAATAATAATTTTTTTCATGTCACGGGACTCTTGTGAGAATCAAATGAAAATGCTTCACCTTCACTAATAATAGATGACAAAACAGGAAAATGGAGCTGCCGGAGGACAGGCGTGGTGAGATGCTGTTGAAATGGTGGAGCTGTGAATTGGTCCAACCATTCTAGAAAGCAGTTTGAAATTATACCAAATGTTGCTAAACTGTGTATACCCTTTAACCCAGTAGTGCCACTTTGAGGCATAGACTTCTCAAAGAAGTCAAAGATGGAGAGAAAGGAGCCACGTATATGAAAATTAAATAGAAGTTCATTGTTTCATGCACAACCCTTTTTTTTGTTCTTCATTTCTTAAAATGCTTGTATTTATTAATGGTTAAATTTATAATTAACAAGAAAATAATGAGCTTTGTAAAGCACTTTGTAAACCGTAGAACTCTATATAAATGTCAGAAATTTATCTCATTATAAATATTATATTGATATATTACCTAGGTATAAATGTTATATTGATATACTATCTAGATATACATATTACATTGATATATAGAATATTATAGCATAGTCTATACATAGTATGTTATAAAATATTTAGTAATGATCTATTTATAAGGCATTAATATGACATGTATATATATGTATATGTATTTATAATTATGTGAAGGTCACAAGGATTGCAGGTTTTGTGAAAGGTGCTGTTTTCTGTTGATTAGGGGATATCTTGGAGTGTTGTGGATCCTTTGAATTTTAAATCAGGAAGAGTTTTCTGCTGTATTCCTGCATTGCTGGTAAACAGACAGCCCTCGAAACACCAAACCTCACCATTCATTCTCTGTTTCTTCTCATTACAACCACCCTTGACATTACTTTTTTTCGCTAACCCTTTTTTCCTTCGGTCCTGTGCAGGCCAAGCTATATAGTTGTTTACAACTACCAACCATTCCCCTTTTGGGCAATTTTCAAATAGAGTTCAGTCACTCTGCAGAGGGAAGAGGAAGGAAATGGAAAGGCAGAACAGAGGTTCCCCTCAGGAAATGACCCTGAAAAAAGCCAGAATAGTGCCAAGAAGAGAAAGATAAAAGGAACACAGCAAAAATCGAGGGACAGAATTGCTAACGTCTCTGGCATCAGCTCTTTGGTAAAGTACCTTTGGCCTCTTCCAAATTTGGCCTCCTGGATTCTAATCCAATTCCTACACCACCAGGGAAAAATGATAGGACTCCAAAGTGTCACCATCCAAAACTATGGAAAGGTTGCCTTCTGGATGCTCTGGGCTCGGTGAGAACTGGCTAGAATGCACCAATCTCCTCCTCCCCCATCTCCTACTATTCACTTGTGGACTCATGAATTACTCTCACTTGGGAGTTGTCCCATAAAAGTCAGTCCCAGGCTTCCTTCCAGTCCCATAAGAGAGAGAAATCACAAAAGCAAGTAAGCCATAAATAACAGTTCCGGGTGCTGCCCAGACAGGTTTGACAGGTTTGTTTGGGCTTCTTTTAAGAATCCTGATTCCACAGCTCAGACCTGGAGGACAGCTAGCTGCTCCTCAGCCTCTGACTTTGCCTCTCTCACTCTGAGGAGGAATATTGATTATATTGTATTGACTTTTTAAAATGTTAAATTGCAGGAAGTATTATTATCGGCATCGTAGCTTACATCTCCTCTACTTAGGTCCTATCCGGATGCCTCTTTTTGGAGTTAACCATGAGTTCTTGAATGGAACATCAGAACAAACTTAGAGTCTTGTAAGTATGGGGACGAGGATGGATGATTCTATGCCTATTATCTGAAGACTTTCTGTTGTCGTTCAGTCATTTCAACCCCATCTGACTCTTCATGACCCCAATTTGGGGTTTTCATGGCAAAGATACTGGAGTGGCTGGCCATTTCCTTCTCCAGCTCATTTTACAGATGTTCAAACTGAGGCAAACAGGGTTAAGGGACTTGCCAGTGTCACACAGCCAGTACGTGTCTGAGGCCAGATTTGAACTCACGAAGATGGTTACAGAGCTAGCACTTTACCCGATGTGACACTGTAGCTGCCTGTAGTGTTTCTGTAGGTGAAAATTTCATCACCCTGCATCTAACCTGATGATGATTTAGGTTAGTCCTCAGACATCATCTCCTTCCTGTAACTTACCCAACCAGGGTCTGGCCCCAACTCAGGAGTTCATCCTTCCTTAGAGGAGATCGTCAGCTCAGGATATCGTGGGGCTTGAGGGCATGGGCAAGGGGGAAGAGGGATCACACTAGCCTTAAGACCCTACCCTTTGAAATTTTGGAGAAGAAAGGAGACACAGAGAACCAGTTGAGTCACCTTCCTAGAAATAGTCATCATTGGTGACTACTCCAGTTTCACAGAGTTCATTTTTGCCACTACCCATCAATCTCTACCAAAACTTTCACTTAAGTCCTTTACTAAGGATACCTGCCTTTCTTCTTCATCCTCACTGTGACTCCCCTTGGCTTAGAGAAATGGCTGCTCTCCCTCTAGCCTTGCCCATAGCTCACTTGCTCTGCCCGTCATCTCTGGTATTAGCCAAACTGTGGTCCTCGCTGGCACCTTGGTCCAGGTGATGCTTCTGTTGCATTCCTTTACTCTCATTAGCTTTGGCTCTGAACGAGTTCAAACTGTCTTTGTGAGCCATGTACCCCCTCTCATATTGCTAGCGCCCCAGTTGTGATCCTGGGATAAATCTTCCCTATTCTTCTCCTCTTCCCACTTGTGGTGGTAATAGGGGCAGGGGAAGGTCAGAGTAAAGGTTGGGCCTGGGAAAAGAAGAGAAACTGCCTCTTTTTCTCCCTGCCCCTGTGAATTCCCCAATGGGAGGAATGAGGGAAGGGGTTGCCCTGTCCCTGGAGAATGAGCCAAGAGACTTGGCTCTGGTAATTCTATTGTCCTTTCTATGTTCCTTGTCCTAGCTGAGTAGTGCCTTGGGTTTAAGGGAATTCATACTAGCAAGGAAGGACAAAGGATAGAGTCACAAAATCTTAGGTTACTGTTTTATCTTTAATTTTTAAAATAAAGAACTTTCAGGAGAAAAGATCACAGAAGTACAGAAACATTCCACAACAGTCAACAAAGTTGTATAGGAATTAATGTCTGTATCAGAGACATCATGATATCCTTGAAGTACCAAAATAAGAAATATAGCCTGATTTCAATGAGGTTGTACAGTGAATAAAGTACCCAACCTGACATCAGGAAGACTCGTCTTTAAATCACTTAATCCTATTTGCCTCAGTTTCCTCATCTGTAAAATGAGCTGGAGAAGGAAATGGTAAACCATTCTAATATCTTTGCCAAGAAAACCCCCAATGGGGTCATGAAGCATAGGACACAATGGAAATAACCCCAAAACAGTAACAAGATATTTCTTGGGGGTCATAAACACCTCTTTTGGTAAGTTAAATAATCCCTGACTGGCAGTGAAACGTTCTGTTCTTTGATTTTTCATTCTATAAGCCATACTTTGAACATGCTCAGGCAGAATAACTTGAAGATGTGAAAACAGAGGGAATTTTTTCTGTTTATCAGGGTTAGCACATGTAATCCTAATCCCTCCCCCCATGCAAATTAGGTTAGCTTTTCCTTCAAAGGTGTTGAAATGATACTTGAGTGTTGGTCGGCTCAGGGGATGAAAGGTTTCTGCTGTCGCCATGACCTCCAGATTGTCTGAACACAAAATACCACAAAAATCTGGAGGGGATCACTGAGGCTTGGCTGATGGACCCCGATGGGCAACTCAGTCAAGGGAGCCTCACTCAGCTGAATCAACTTGTAATGTCTTCAGTGTCTATCCTTGTCAAATATTCTGCTCTGGGCAACATCGGAGTATCTTATTTTGATCTAGTATTAAAACTAAACTAAGCTACCAGGGGACTGTCCTCAGAACAAGAGAGATAAGCCATTCCAACACTTACTTGACATAGATTTCATTTAAAAATAATTCTCATAAACTTCTCATTAAAGTGACTCCATCGTATTCATTATTGTGGATCGGATAAAGACACATTTAGCACCTTACTAGTTTTCCCTCCACTCCTGATGACATCCATCCCCATAAAAAATAAATGGACCTGAAAATATCACTAGGTTGGTAGTTTTATGCTCAAAGCCATCTTAATATGATTGCCAATCATTTTAATGAGGATTTCTGTTTCTGTAGACTTCTTTTGAACTTAGGTTTTAGAGAAGAGATCTACACCAGACATAGGCTGACTGCCTGGATACCATTACCATCCTTGGCTGGGTGTAAAAGGCAGCCAGAAATCAGAAACCAAGGAGAATCAGTAACTCTAGGTCTGGGTTTGGGGAATACGCTGTGGAGGCATTCACTGCATATTGGCCCTTTGTCCTTTGCCCAACATCATCCCCTTCAGCATCTTTTCTGTAGGCACAGAATAAGTATAGTATAGAGGCAGCTCTACAAACACAAACACACCTAAACCTTTCTCTTTCCTCAGAAAAAGAAACTACCATAATTGGAATAATAAGACTTTGTTTAGGGTGACTTGGGGTGGGTAGGAAGGTTGGTTGATTGAGTTGTCTTTTTCTGATTGCAAGCATTAGAAATGAGGTTTATAAAGCTGTTTTGATTCCTAATCATATGTGTACTTGCCCCTCTTTGGATGACTATCCATGAAGTAACATTTTATTCTGGTGGTCTATCCCACGAAGTTATACCATGGGCTCTTAGGTCTAAAAAACAATCCCTGCTAAGACAATGGCAGCAGAGGTGGGGTAGAACTGGAAAGGATACTTTCTGACGACTTCTCCATGAAGGCCATCTTATTCTTCATTCTGTCTTTGTACTTGGAGCTTCTGAAAGACTCCACCTTCTGTTCCCATGTGGGAGAAATAACCACAACAATCACCTTTGGTTCAAGGTATTCTGTGGTCTACATACACTCAGAGCCATAGATCATGAGCTCTCCAAATACTTTTACTTTATCTGTAGTCAGCCAGATGGCACAGTCAGTTTCATTTAATGAAAAAGCATAGAAAGAAACTTTACAATCAAGCATTCCCATTAACCTGAGGCACTTTACTCCACAAATACACATACTACCAGTAGTAAGTATGAATTGGGATCAGCCAGGAGAGTCACTAACATAGGGAACATGTGACCAGGGCACATGTCTGGAAGGGTTTTGGATGCCTTTGATACCTGAGGACTGTGAATTTCTCCTAATGATGTCATTTATACTCACTGGGACTGTTGGGTTTAGCGTCTTTGCTAGACATGTTGCTCCACTGGTCTCACGGTGTCGAGCGCATGGACCTGATCTCTGCTGATCTTGTGGTGGCAGCTGGGCATGAAAGTCTCTACTGGTCATTCATTGCTCAAAGAGCCACATGGTGGACCAATGGTTGTTGAGTGTATTAACCTTTACCAAGATAGTTAAGTTCAGTGGATAAAGCATGGGACCTGGGAAGGCATGAACTGAGTTCTTAGAACTTTTGTATTAACTGTCTTTACCATGTTATCTGAGAATAGCAGTCATTGCCCTCTGGGGACCCAAACTACCAACTGAAGCAGAAATTAAGGATGATGATGATAGGAATGATGTTCTTCTTCCTCCTTCTCCTCCTCTTCCTCCTCCTAGCATCAAATCAATTTGCTCTAGAACAAAAGGTAAGATTAGGAGGTAAAGTCATTGCCTCCTCCTTCAGCCCAAATTCCTACTTTTATTATGTGAAGTTCCACAAGTATGGTGTTGTGTTTTGTCTAGTGAAAATCCTTGCAATCTCTCTGCCCACTAAATATCTCCCAATATTCTAGTTTTTGTGTTTGTTTTTTCTGGGGAGGAAGAGACTTTTTTTAAAAAAATAAATCGACTTTTTTTCCCCAATTAAGAAGAAAAACAAAGCACACCTGCAGTAAGTATGCATAGTCAAGCCAAACGAATTCCTATGTTAGCCATCTCCAAAAATGCATGGCTCCCTCTGCTTATCTAGATCATCACTTCTATGTCAGGAGGTGGGTGGGCAGCATTCTAAATGATCAGTCATCTGGAATCCTGCTTGATCATTGAACAGAGTTCTAAAGTCTTTCAAAATTGTTTGTTTTTACAATATTGTTGGTAGAGTATAAATTATTCCCTTGATTCTCTTCCTCCATTCAGCATTGGCATGAGGTTCAAGTGATAATTACTCCCTCCACCCACCCTCATCTATATAGCCTTTAATTTTTACCCCTGATTAGGAGAGATAAGAAATACCTCCTCTATTCTTTCTCTATCATTCCCTAGTGTTTCCTTCCCCCAACCCCTCACTTTTCTTCCTACTTAGAAGATCATCAAAATATATCCCAAATCATTGGACCTTCACCTTGCTTGACTCTTTCTATGACCCTGGCCAACATCACATTCTTAGGGGATACTTGTATCATTCTCACTTTTTTTGTGTTAAAACTTTTTAAAATTTCTTATTGTCATATGGAATTATTAACATGTTTGATCTCTTCTAATTTTCAGGGAGTAGAGAGACTTCTAGGTTGGTCAGTAGATAAGAGTATTGGGTTGGGAGTCAAGAAGACCTGAGGTCAACTCCTGCCTCAGATACTTACTAGCTGTGTGACCCTGAGCAAGTCACTTAACCTCTGTTTATCTCAGTTTCTTCATCTATAAAATAATAGCATATACCTTCCAGGTTGTTGTAAGGATCAAATGATATAACAATTGTAAAGTTAGATATTATATATATATATATACACACATATGTAAATAACATATATGTGTATATATATGTATATACATATACATATATATACATATACACACACATATTATAAAGTCATTCTTATAGCCATCTATTTGAGGAAACCAGTGTTTCTGGCTTAGCTGGGAGTTGCTTCAAATGGCCAGAGTCCATCTGGAAGCTCCACTATCCCCTCCCCCTGTGCTGCTTTCCTGAACAGGGGGATGAGGACAAGATCTGCACCAGAGACCCTTCATGCTGGGGGCTCTAGGTCCATGTTGAGTTCATGCTCCCAATCCTAAGCTGCTGACCTGAGCTAGGGCTCAGTACAAGATGAGTTCTAGGTGGTCCCTGTGCTACAGGCCTAGCTCAAAGCCCTGGGAGCTGAGTCTAGGATTTTGCACCCTCTGGAAGATGTCTTGTTGTTGACTTGGGCCTGGGTCTGAGGGATCAGTTTTAGGCATCCTTGTCCTAGGGGCCAAGCTCAGAGTTCTGTGCTGAGTCTAGGCTCCGAGCTAATCACTGTTACAAAGTTTCTTCCCTGGTCCCTCATCTACATGTCAAATTAGTGATTTCTCTTTTTATTTCCATTCACTAACAGGTCCCACATTCTTCTTAAATCACTATTGTAGTAGTTCTGCTTGCTTCCTCCTTTTCTACCATCTTAGCTGATGAGGTTAAGGGGTGATCGTAGACCCCAAAATACTGACAGTCTGGGTCATGCTCGAATGAATTCGACTCAAGCCTTCTTAAAGCCAAAGAAAACAAAGTTTATTAAAGATTCGCCAAATTGGGTTGCCTCTTAAGGAACCTAAGCATTTGTGATGATTGTATTCACAAGTGGGCAAGATAGAATCTCGGCTAGACAGAGTCTGAGCTGGATTGCATCTGAGCGCCTTCATGGAGGCAAGATGGAACTTAAATACAGAAAAGAGTATAGGAGGGATCTGGGGGTGGGGGGTGGGGGGTGGTGGTCTGGTAGTCCAGGGTGATGGGAGGAGGGGTTTAGGAAGGGTCTTGAGGAGAAGTTCAAGGAGGGAATCCAAGGAGGGTCAAAGTCTGGAAACAGCTAGAGGCTATCAGGAGATATCAGACAATGGAGGGTTTGGGTGGGAAGTAGGAGGGGATTCCAGAGATCTTGATAGGGGCAGTATGGGAATGGGTACAGATCTTGATGGGAGTGGTCGGCAGCCTGGGGAATGGGGTTTTGATGGGATCAAGGGTAGGGGGTGCAACAGAGTCCTGAGTAGAATGATAATGAAAAGCCCATGGGCTTCCTGAGACTGCTGGAACAAATGGGAAGATTAGATTTGAGTCAGAAAGGTCAGATTAAGTGGGAAGATTCAAGGGGAGCTCAAGGAGGCTCCCAGAGTCTGAACCCCATCATTAGCTAGTCTACAAGGGATGATTTTGAAAAAAAAAATGTTTCATGGATCTTTATGGTCAAAAAACTGATCACCTGATAACCAGTCTTCTGGTGGTCAGTCTGTGCACTCAGCTAGGCAGTCTATTACTTCGGTACAGATTGTCTGTTCCACCTTTAGTACCAGAGCTAGGCCTATATGAGAGCCATCTTTATCGCATGAGGAGGCACAGTAATATGTTTGTGTTTCCCCCCATTCTTCCTCTTCCTCTACCATATTAATTTCTTTCCTTCCTCCCTGTCTTGGTCACGCTACCCAGGGGTGGGGAACTATCCCCTTCTAGGTCCTTGGGTGTGGCCTTTGAACTGAGTCCAAGTTTACAGAACAAATCCTTTTATGAAGGGGATTTGCTCTGTGAAGTTTAGATTCAATCAAAGGGCCACACTTGAGGAGCTAGAGGGCCACATATGGCCTTGAGGCCAAAGGTTCCCCATCCCAGCTACACAAACTCTTATCTCAAACACCTTTTCTGCTTTCCTTGTATTCCTGCAGTTTACCTTCAAGCTTTTGGGTCTTCTACCACCTTTATTTACATTTACCTTGTATGGAGACCTTTTTCCCTCACTTTCCTCCAAAGTTGTCTACTTTTTGTTCTTTCTTAATAAATGATGCCACCATCCTCTTCACTTGAATCTATTTCCTCCTTCCTGAATGCGTAGCCATCTTATTTCCAGGCGCCTCCTTAAGAGGCTCAAGTCTAACAGAAGTTGTGAGTACTTCATGAATATTTTTAAGTAATGAAGATACCATCTTCCTTACATTCCTTAAGCATTAGCTCTGTTCTAGGCATTGTGTCAGATATTAGGGATACAAAAGCAAGAAAAAAAGAACTCCTGCTCGCAAAGAGCTTACGTTCTGTGCTAACAATGGGATAGACAAGATGGTCTTAAATTGATGGTCCCATGGATCACTTCTGAGAGCCAAGAGATCTTGGGAACCACCACCTTCTACTGACTTCCATTTGTCCCTTCTCTTTCTAAACCTCAGTCTATCCCTAGCTAGTTGCTCCTTCCCTGTTGCCTGAAAGAAATCCTTACCTGACCCTCTTAATCTTTTCACAAACTCTTGGGGAAAAAATTGTCTACACTCGTTGTCTACACTTACTTCTTCCTCTTGAAATTGTTCTCTCTAAACCTACCGAAAGTTGTTTCTGTGATAAAATCCACTGGCCTTTTCTTAATCCTCAGCCTTCTTAATCTTCCTGCACTGGACACCATTGACCATCCTCTCCTTCTAAATATTCCCTCAGGGTTTTTGTGAAAATGATCCCTCTGGGTTCCCTCCTGCCTCTCTCACACTTCCTTCTTAGCTTGCTTTGCTGGACAATCATTTATACTCAATCCTTTAATTGTATGTCCCAAAGTGCTCACTTGGAACATTTAAAAATTGTTTCTATACACTTTCTCACCTCATCAACTCCCATGGGTTCAATTATGATCTCTATTCAGTCCAATTGTCTCTCCTGATCTCCAATTCCCTATCACCAGCTGCCTAATAGACTTTTCAACCTGAATGTCCCTAAGGCATCTTAAATGCATTAACAAAACTATGAAATACCCTTCCCCCTCAAATCTGTGCAAGTGCCTAGGATAAACATACCATTTTCGGAAGATGATCACCAAGATATTTTGACTTGTGATGAAAAACAAAACCACGTACAAAAACTTACCGTACCACTTGGCTTAGCACTGAGGCAGTAAAAATCAGTCATCCTTCAAACCCCAAGATATCATGTGCCCATGTTGTATAACTCTTTGTTAGCATTCTATCTTTAAAAGAAAACAAAAAGGGCTTCTATTTATGTGCTACCATTTATCTGAGAAGCCCAAGTATTTATTACTATCTCTCATTAATCTTCATAGTGTACCTAGAAGCCAGGGAGCAGTACCTGGGATTTATAGCTCCTCATATAAACAGTTCAAAGAGTTTTACATGTACTATCTCATTGAGCCTGAAAGTATGCCCTGGAGTTCCAGTTGGTAAATAGCTCACGTTGAGAAACGTCTTCCTTGAAACTAAGGTTCAAAGAGATTAGCTGGCAAAAATGAAGTCATACAAACCTTGGCTGTACAAGTTAATGATCTCTCGTTGCAAAAGGCTGAGGCTTTATTCATTTCCACATGGTTTTCCGAATATCTAGATTCTGTAACTTACTATCTTCTGCGAGTCCTGGGCCTGGAGCCATTATGCTACCCCTGGAAAAGGAAGGCATATGGCTTATGGATTATAATACAGGTCCACTTAACAGTGAGCAATAATTAGCAGCCAAAGAAGCAGTGGGTCAGAAGAAAAAAAAGAAAGTAGTTCACACATTTCATTTCAGGTGTGTGGACACATACTCATGCTGGTCTGGTTCCTTCTCTCTAACCTCTTCTCAAATTGGCAGATCTAGGTACCCAAAGAAGGACCATCACTAAATGGTTACACTCCAATTCTCTCAGGGTCTTAGGAGTAACCCTATTATGTAGGAATATACACCCTGAATTATCATTTCAATTCTCAAGCCCCCACTGGTTTATTTCCATTTATACAAATGAAACAGTATCATAATGATGATACTTTTAGATCTTAAACATAAACATTTACTTACTTATAAGGAAAAAATAAATAATATCACAGGTACTATATTCACATATTAAAGCAACTGCAGAAATAATAATGCCACATGTAAACCTAGGTCACAGTCTCCCACCAGTGCAGTCAGTATCTATGGGGGAAGAGTGGAGAGACTTTTACAGAAACCTTCCAAGGGAACATATGTACTTGAGGTAACTCACAATGATGGCACTCTTAAGTTTGACGTTCTCTTTCTTGTTAGGAACTCTTCATAAAAGATCCTTGACCCTGATGTGTCAGCCAAACTAGTCAGTCCACTTGGTGATGTTGCTGATTTTCTGCTATCAGTCTGCTCCTCTCTTCAGCTGGTGCTATTTATTCCTCAGTGGCAATTGTGGTATTCATTGCTTCCAGCTAATGTAGTTCTGAAATCTATCTTTCGCCCCTCTCTCCTCTTATCTTTCTGGGTTCAAATTCTGGGTTCTCTCCGTGAATGACTGCACCTTAACTTACAGTTGGTCATCAAAATCTTTTTTTCTATTTACAATCAGATAAATTACATTTGTCCTTTAATCATAAAAAGAGTTCTCACATTCATTGCTTTCCAATATCCTACAGCTTGTCACATTAAAAAAGAAAAAAAGCACACATGTGTATATGCTTATCATAGAGAGAGCTAGCTTCCAAGGGAGTACACCTGTACAGAAAACACATGTGGCATGTGGTGCTTCATAAGTCCCAGAACTAGGCATCCTTTTCTCTCTTTCTGGAACTTTAGTGAATTCCCCTTAGATAAAAATCTCTGCTAGATTCTGAATATCATAATTAGTGTTGATGGGATCCTGATAAAGCTGCCCTCAGCCCCAATATTCTAACTTCCTTAAAGGCCACAAAGAATAGCAGGCCCACTGCCTCCACCTAGTCACTTGCTCCCCCACATCCCCCCATATATTCGATACCCTAACTTCTTCATATATGTCTCACTGCTGACTAGAACAAGTGTGTCCATGAACTCATATTTCTCACAGAAACAGCAGGCATGTCCATGCAATGGGGTCCCAGGCACTGCTTCCAGTTAGCCACTACCCCCAGACCCATTCCTCATATTTCCCACTGAAAAGCAGGTGTGTCTATGTGCTCAACTATGACCATATCCATCTAGTCTCAAACAGGACCACAATATTCAGCCAATCAGAAAGCAGCACCACCAGGATGCCCAAGCAGGATGTGGACCCAAAAATAATAGAAGGGACTTTCCCTAAGTAGGCACCTGTACAGTAATAGTAAAGAACTGTCCTAGAGTAAACTTATAATGTAGCGAGGCTTATTATATCATCATACATACATACCCCCCCAAAGTGTGTTTTTGTGTATGCATTGTGAGTAAGTGCATGCACAGTTCCACTGTGGCTGGGACCCCTCCCCTATTACCTAATCCCTTAACAGCCCCTCCTGGCTTTTTAACATTCATATTTTCTGTGATATAATTACATCTTTACCCTATAAAATCCATCTTGCTTTCTCTGAAGTTGCTGGTTCTACTTGGAACTTAACCCACTCCATGAGAGGCGTCTATCTCAATAAATGCCTATACTTGGATTAGAGGTGGTCTGCCTCTGGATTCTTTGAGATGGTTCTACCACAGCACATCATGAAACCACAACTATTTTTGGCATTCTTGGGTGGGTAGAGCCTAAATCCCAGCAATATCATATATCACATGATATGAATATATATGAACTATATATGATATGAATATATGATATGAATATCATAACTGGTGTCATATATCAAGATATTGTAACATAATCCGTAACTAGCATTTATTTCTCTCATCAGGGTTTTCACTCGCTGAAAACCTGTAGCTGTCTTTCCACATCTGTCTGTAGGGGCATCCTCTGCCACACATCATTGCTGCTCTGGTGGTCATTTCTATGAGCTCTGTTTGCTGGTGGTTCTTCCAATGGTTCTACTTAGCACAGTTCCTAAGTAGCCACTTAATAAATGTTATTGACTACTGATTATTGATGGTACCACTGAATCTCTTGAACTAACAAAGTCATCTTATGGGGGAAGGATGAGAAAGAAAAAATTCTTTCCTCCCTGTAAGCAATTTTCTTTCAGGGGCTTGGCTTGTGCTACAGATTGGTAGACTGCCAGAACTCATGAACTGACTTGTCTTATGTATAACCTCATAGAAAGTGCCTGGTTCTCTTCAACCAATCAGAAGATATTTCCTTTGTGGCATCATCTACTTTCTGCCAATAGCCCGAAGTACCTATGATCCTTTCAAACTGATTAAGAATATATTTACACCTAGTCAACTTCTGATTGATTCAGTTAAAATATCTGGGCTTTTTGTGATTAGTTGGGGGACCCTCATCCGTACATATTAGGGCTACAGGGACATGGCATCTAAGTAGTTAATAAGCAGTCTATGTTTTCCCATCTGTACAAAAAAATATTTTATTACCATGCAACTTTTTCCTTTATGAAATGGGTAGCTATCCTTCCTGGATAGCTATATCTTGTGGGTAGCATTTGAAAAGCTCATTTCCCCCCTTAGGTTGAAATGCAGTTTATCTGTAAACTCAAGTCTAGCTTTCCTATTAGTTTGAATGCTTAACTTTAAAAAGGACACATTGGTTCTGCCCAGATATCTGTACATGTGGGTGTGGGTGGGTTTCTTTTATTCCTGTAATTTCTGTATCAAGTCCCATCATGCACTTCAGTGGCAATCAGGACACAAAGACCACTTGTTTGATCTTCCTTTTAAAGGTCTGTAATTTAAGGCATCAGAAACCTAATGATAACTCACATTTTTGAAGTATTTTGAAGTTTTCAAAGTACTTTTCTTGTAGTAACTCTGTGAGATAGGTTGCATGAATATTATTATCTCTATTTTCCAGAGACAAAGCCACAATCAAATAGCTAACAGATAACTGAGGAGGAATTCAAGTCCTGACCTTATGATTACCTTATGGTTCCATATCTAGTGCATGAGCTGCCATACTGTCTCTTAAAACCTACACATGAAATAAAAACACTTAAAGAAGAGGCTAGGTTTTAGAATTAGGTTGAAGGGGTGGAGGAGGGAAAAGAATAAACATTTATATAGCGTCTTTTGTGTGCCAGGCAGTGTGATAAGCAATGTTTGCAAATATCTCATTTGATCTCTAGCAAGAGATGATTAAGTGTTCATTTCTATCTCTATTTCTGCCTTTCTGTCTCTGCTTCTATCTCTGTCTCTGACTCTCTCTCTGTCTGTGTCTCTCTTTCTCCTTTCATTTTTCCCTATTAAAGTAAGAGAAACCTGTAATGAGGAAGACTATTTAGAGAAGGAGAAGGATATTGGAACAGTCTTGATGAGGAGGCTGAGAATGGGGATAATCAAATTTGGGAAGCACATCTAACTACTTCTTAGGGAGAATGGAAAAGAAATTGGACTCTTCCACTGGGATTCCTTTACTAGCCAACTGAAGGACCTTAGAGACGGTATTTTGAGTTCCATATGCCTCTGTTTTCTCATCTATAAATAAGAATAATACTTGATTCATGGTGTTATTGCCAAAGACTGAATGAGATAATTCAGGAGGGTGCTTTTGAAAAGAATAAAGTTAATTACAAGGTGTTGGGTATTATTGCTAGCCATGTCCTGGATAGGTAGCTGATGTTTCTCATCATGTTACCACAAGTCCCCATAAGTATATGTTCTGTTAATTAGCAGCCAGGCAATTAGTATTTAGAAAGGTTTAATAAGGATAATTATCACAGAAATATCACCCGACTGGGGGTGCATTCTCCACTTGAACACACAAGGTACCTGAGGAAGCATGGGCTCAAACTTAAAGAGTACATGTGACCAAATTATAAATTCATGGCTGCTAGTTACAGGAAGTTCTTTTCTCTCATCACAGAGCCCTCACGAAGTTTCCCTTAGCTCTTTGCTGGGATTCTAGGATCAGTTCTTTAAGGAGGTATGTATAACTTCTCTTTGGTGTTGTTCTCAGTTCCCAGTGCAAATTCTGCCTCTTGCTCTTAGCTTTATTTGGAACACTTTCTGATGTAAATGGGAAATACAGATCTTCCAACTTTTCAAGCTTTCCTTTAACACCCCTCTCCCTCTCTTCACAGGTCTTTCAGGCTACTCCCTACATTAGGCCCTTTTGGATCTTCTCCCATACTGTGATGTTTCAGGGATACCCTTGACTCCTGCCTCAAACTCCCTCCAAGACCTAATGGAATCAAAGGACAAAGTAAAAATAGAAAGAATTCGCTGGTCACCTTTTGAAAAAAACCTTGAATGCAAACTCTGAGGAATGTCATAGTGAAGACCCAGAATTTCCAGGTTAAAGAAGAAATGTTATAAGCAGTCATAAGCAGCTCCTATACCAAGGAGCATAGTTAGTATAACACGATATTTGACAGCTATTACCATAAAAGAGTGGAGAACTTGGAAAACGATATTTCAAAAGGCAAAAGATATATGTTCACAACCAAGAGTAATTTATTCCCCTCCAAATTTAAAAAAAACAACAACACATACACACACACATGTGTGTGTATATATGTATATTCTGTAGAGGAAAATTGGATCTTTAATGCATTTGAGAACTTCTAAACATTATTGATGTTTATTACCGATGTATCCAGAGATTACAGGAAACTTTGAAATGCAAAAAGAGTCCAGAGAAACATAAAAAGGGAAACATGGTAAGCAATCATAATGGACTGAACAAGGATAAACTATTGTTGAATTTCCCTTGTATTTCTCTTCTTCCTTCTTCCCAGAGAGCTATTCCATATAATAAATAATTTTTAAAAGGAAAAAAGAAAAGAAAGAAGAGTAAAAAGAAATCAGAAAACTGGTCAATGCACCCCCAAAAATCTGAAAATAAATTCAAAGTTTCCCTTCCTCTGCAAAGGAGTAGATTATTATCTCTTTTTGAGGGATATTCTTGCTCTTTGTAATTTTGCAACATTCTTTTTCCATTGTGGTGGTGTTTTTAATATACACTGTTGAGGCTGATATGTATATTGTTTTCTTTGCTCTGCATACTTTATCCTGCATCAGTTCATTTAAATGTTTCAATGCTTCATCATATTATTTCTTATAGCACAATATTGTTCCATTACATTGATGTACTACAATTTAACTTTTCCTTAAATAATGAACATAAAATTTCCTTAAATAAATGCTTTTACTTCCTTGCTACCACAAAATGTGCTGCTATAAATATTTTGGTGTATATAGGACCTTTTAAAAGAAAGTCAATGCTCTCATTAGGATATGTACTCAGTAATGGAATCTTGGGATCATTTTAGTTATTTTATTTGCAAAATTCCAAATTGCTTTCCAAAATGGTTGTGCAAATTGACAGCTGCACCAACAATGCATTTGTGTGCTTCTATTTCCACAGCGCTTCCAACTTGAGGAAAAACTAGAAAACATCTGTCAAAAAAATAGGTTTGACCAACCACGATTTCCTTCCACATACTAAGATCAGCTCCAAAGGGAAGGGTGCCTGAAATATAAATGGTCATATTATAGACAAACTAGAAAGGGAAAGGTGAAATTATATTTCAGATCTATGAATGGGTAAAGAGTTCCTGATGAAATAAGGAACAGAGAGAATCACAGAAGCTAAAATTATTTTCATAATACAAAGTTAAAAAGATTTTACATAAGCAAATCAGATGCAGTTGCAATTAGAAACAAAATAGGTAACTGGGAGAAAATTTTAGCAGCAAGTTTCTCTGATAAATATGTCATTTTCAAGATAGTTAAAGAACTAATTCAAACTAGAATCATCTGGGTTGTTCTCATCCACTCTATTCTCCTTTATATGGGTCACCATACATCCCAAGGTATCTATCAACCCAACTTTATCTGGTCTGGTCAATATTATGTCACCAATACAGTGATATAAATCAATGTCCTCAGGAAGTGTAGCCTCTGTATGTTTGCTTTGCAATAGTAAGTCCAAGTTAGTGGAACTCTGCCATAGAGAGGATTTTTGAATTGACTCCATTGGAATACATTCTCAACAACCATGTACTGGTGACTCCCACAGTGTCATTTAAGATACTGTGACCTCCCTGGTTCCTTGGTGATGAAAAACACCAACCCCACTATGAAAGAAATTATGCTTTGGGTGAGTACTCAGGATAAACCAGAGGATATCTTACATTAACCACTGATGATGGATGGCTCAGCAATTCTCCTCTTCATTTCTGCCCCCATGTTCTTCTCTTACATCCATGACATATCAAGATTTAGCACATTCTCTGGCAATACCACAGTTAGAGACAAGCTTCCTGCCCACAGGCCAGTGGTCCCAACCTCCATCAATGTCATCTCCTTAACTTTTCCTGTTTCTAAGTCCATCAGTTACCTTCTTGAAAAAAAGTCAAAAGCTTTTTCTCTAATTGTTAAATGTGCTTGGCCAGCTTACTTTCATTTTCCTCATGCTGGAGCTTTAATTTCTCTAGTACTGTAAGCAATAACTAGAGGATGCTCCCCTTGACATCATTCTTATCCTCTTTCTCAATCTCCTTTAGCTTACACTCAATGCATGAGGTCACTGGAGAGCCTTCTGTTCCATTGCCAGATGGTACTATGCTTCTCCATCCTCCACATCTGCATTGCCCTTCCCCTACTCCAACCATGATGTAAGCCATTTCAATTTAATCCTTTCTGTTACAAGAAAATGCTATAGATGATCAAACTCAGGCCAATCTGGTAACTAAGGTTTGAGACAAGAATGAAATGAAACACTTGTAGATCATCTAACAGTTAACAAAAAGGATAATTTAGCCTTCTAGCATTGAAGGTACATTCAACATGGACACAACATTGGTTTAGACCTGGTCTCACTCTCTACATAGAGAAATGCATCTGATCATCATAGTATGGTGACTCACAAAGCAGTTGGAAATCTGAAGGGCACTGAGCCCTTATAAGAAGACTTCTTTTATTGCCTTGAAATGACAAAGAAGTCTCATTAATGACTTGAATCTTAGAGTCCCTGGACTGATCAAATTTTAGAGACATTTTCCTTGCTTTTTAGGAGAAAAACTACCCTGATTTACAGGGCAGGGACTTCGTTATATATTTTTCCTACCTCTTAAGACAATGGCCTAAATGCATTGTTTCCAAGGTAAGGGACATGTCTGTTTGCATGCAACCTTGGAGTCTCTGGGCAATGTGTCCCTAGCAATTGCTTGTACTGGCATGTCAATGGAATGGGCCATAGTGCCGGCCCTGACCCCACTTGTTGGCTAAGTCAAAGGGACAGAAGAGGGATGAGTGGTGAATAGTGGGAGGGGTAAGTTGGAAAGCAAGGAAAGAAGTGGAACGGAAAGAGAATCTAAGGGTTTGTATAGACCTAGACTCCCACTGACCATGTCTCCTCCAGACTCAGTTTGCCAATCTCCAGGTTTCTTTCTATTCCTTCCTTCTCTAAGACCAGAACCCTGAAGGAAGAACTGGACAAGGGCAGTCCTGAAGTCATTTTCACCCAGTAGCTTTCCTAGCCAGTCTGTCAGTCAATAAACAGTTATTAAGTACTTACTATGCACCAGGCACTTCAATAAACCCTGGTGATACAAAGAAAGGCAGAAGGTTATCCCATCTCTCAAAGAGATCACAATCTAGGAGAGTGATTGAAACTTCTACAATATTCCTGCATATGGTACTGCTGCCCTGCCATCTGCTACTGATGTGGGGGAGAAATGAAATATTGAACAAATTAATAAAGCATTAATTAAGCACTTACTGTGTACAAAACATTGCTCTAAGCCCTGGGGGTACAAATAGAAAACTAAGACCATCTTGCTCTCAAAGAGCTCCCATTCAAATGAAAAAAGGTTTCATGATAAGTTTTTGACCTTCCAGACATCTCATCCTGCAGCTCCGGAACAGAAGGTAGAGTGACATCCAAGAGTCTGAGCTCCACCCTAGGGAGTGGAGGAAATGATGAGTTATCATTACTGTTCCAGTGTTGATGAGACAGTTTTTGCTAGTTGTCACAATGCTTCATGCCATTACTATGTTTTTGTCCCGATGTAATTAATCTGCTTTGAATGACGATGATCAGATATGTAAATGAATTATGACTGTTGCATTCAAGTGTGAGCCATTTTTAGTGGGTGGGGCAGGGTCACAAATGACTAGTAACCCTAGAATTCTGGACTTACAGGAAGAAGACAAAGCCATGGAGGATATAATTTTCCCTATCCAGACAGGTAGGAATTACATTGTGATTGTCACATGAGGTGATGAAAACCTCCATGGCCACCATCACCACTGCCACCCTCATCCTCACCCTTATTGGGTGAATCATCAGCAACTCAGCAGTAACTTATGGTCTTAAAAAACACTGAGATTTTCCCAGAGGTCACATAGAGGCAAGTTCCAAACTCAGGTCTTCCAGACTCTGAGGGCAACCCTCTATCCATTAGACTCATTGCCTCTATTATGCAGCAAATGTTCCCAATTTCATAGCTCTAGCCCTTTTGGTTTTAACCAAGACAAATAGATGAATGAGTCAATAGGGAAATAAAATATATACACATATATTCCCTTACATTCCAAATTTCCTTTTCCTTTGCTCTTGAAAACACTTTAAGACACATAAGCGGGGCGGGGGGAGGGGGAGGAAGGGTCAGAAAAAGTAAGTATCTTGGAGAAGAAAGATGCAGAGCTCAGCAGCACAGCAGCCTTCAGACTGACTCTTGGTTTGGTTGTCATTGGAACCGATCTCCAGAGCTTCTTTCTACCTGTTTTGCCTGGGACCAGCCAGAAGTGAGACCTAGAGCCAGAACGGAGATATAATATGCCTACCAGGACTATGGGAGGATCAGATTTGGGCAGATATATATTCTAAGATTACTAGGTTAAAGGTTTTGAGAGTCATATTAGTTGATGAGACAGAGGGAGGACACCCTCCCCCTCTCACAATAATTTTTTTGACTTCAGTCTATATAGTCTACTGTCCCCTGAAAGGAATACTAGGCACATGTCTCTCCACTAATCTTTTCACTACCTGGATTAAGTGGGCAGGGTAGGATGAGGAGCACATATATATACATATGTGTGTGTGTGCATGCATGCATGTGTGTATATGCTTGTATACATGCGCACACACATGCACATGTGTGCACACATATATGTATTGTGTGTGCACGTGTGTATACATGCATGTACAGACTTGTGTGTACATGTATACACACAGTGTCAAAATTGTAAACCTGAATTTGCACCAATGCGGTAAACCTGAATAAGCGAAAGGACACACACACACACACACACACACACACACACACACATTTCTGAAGTGTCTAATTCTCAAAGACCAACTAGTCTAGGGGTCAGCCAACTACTGCCTAAGGGACAGATCAAGTCTACCACCCGCTTTTGTCAGGTCTGGTGCTCAATCTAAGAATGTTGTGTACTTTTTTTGTACTATAAAAGATGAAAACCATTCTTAGCTGCAGTGGTCCCCCAAAACAGGCAGCTTCCAGCAATAATTTTCCAACCATCCCATATGTGAAGGAGAATCTTTTTCTAGAACATCCCTAGTACATGGCCATCCAGTCTTTGCTGGATGATCCTAATGAGCAGGGCCATACCACTTCCTAGAATAGCTTGGTCCACTTTTGAATCATTCTAATTGTTGGGAATATCCCTTAGTGCAGTGTTAGAAGTCTTGGGGATGTCACTTTCATGGATCTGTGATCTCATTGGTTTCATCAGTCAACAAAAGTAAGGGGAACAAGAGAGGGGAAAAGAGAAAAAAAGAATTCATTAAGTACATATTATGTTCCAGGCATTATCACTTTACAAACATTATTTCATTTGGTCTTCACAATGTCCCTGAGAATTAGGTGCTATTATTGTTCCCATTTTATAGATGAGGAATCTGAGGCAGGCAAAGATTTGTGGCTCACCCCAAGGTCACACAGCTAGCAAGTGTCTGAATCTGCAATTCATTCCACATCCATAAGCATCGAATAGGTGCCTACCATGTGCCAAACCCAATGTTAAACTCTGGGGATACAGAGACAAAAGTGAAATCCTCTTTGTCCTTGGGGAGTCTAACAAGGGGAAACGGGCACATAATATGGAATTATACAAAACAGATACAAACAGGAAAGAATACACTGTGCCGGGTTGTGAAGGGATTTTAAAGGCTTAAAAGAGGGATTTATATCTGATACTACAGGCAAAAGGAACCACTGTAGCTTATTAAGCATGGGAATGACATGGCTAGACCTGTTTTAGAACTAAAACACTGGCACTTTTGTGAAGAATGAATCAAAGGTTTAAGCTACTGAAATAGTCCAGATGAGAAGGGCTGAGGGCTTGAACTAGGATGAGGCTTGAACTAGGTCATGGAGAGAAGGGAACGGATATGAGTGATAATGTGGAGATAGAAATGAGATTTGACAATTGAGTAGATTTGTGGAGTGGGAGTGAAATATCAAGGATGACGCCAAGGTTGTGAACCTGAATAACTGAAAGGCTAATGCAGACCTCAAAAGAAATATGGGAATTCTTGTTGCCTATGTTGGGATACCTCTCCCAATTCTCACTTTCAAAAATGCATCTCAGGTCTCAGAGGGAAGCTCTACCTCTGCCCCTTGGATTCTAGGAGTACCCCAAGGAGTTGAGAGTTATCATCTAGTGTGTCAGCTTGAGCCCCCACTAGGGTGCTCCCACCACAAACCTGTGCAATACTGTCAATAGAGAATCATTTTTAGAAAGCTTAAGTAATCTTAGAAAGGGGCATCTACTAAACTGATACAGTAAGAACCTTTGGTACAAAACACCTCCCACCCTCCACCCCCAAAGTCATTTGTCAGAGAGGAGAGAAAAGCAACTGAAGAGATTTAGGTAATATAGAATAAGTCTGAAAAGGTAGGCTTTTGGTCCATCCCCTCTTGTTGTGTCCTTTCTACTCTCCCACTACACAGAGCCTCTAAAATTCCCATTTGAGGGGAAAAGTTCTCATCTCTTGCTCTCTTCCTATCCTGGAAAGAAATAAGACTCCCATGGTCTCTTGCACCAGGCCTCTCTACAGGTGGCCAACCCAATGGTTGTAATAGCTTTTTCACACATCAATCCTATAGTCTATGAATGCTGCGCAGCTCTACATTGCACACAATACGCCCATGCCTCTGCCCTGCCCATTCCTCATAGCTAGAGTGCTCTATCCTCTCACCTCTCCTTAATTTCTCTTGCTTCCTTCACAACTGAGCTCAGGATACCATTCCTGGTCTCCCCAAACACCGTCTCCTGTTCTGTAAACACCTCATATGCATCTAATTATTCACATGCTGTTTCCTTGATTAGGATGTACACTCCCTGAGACGAAGGTCCATGTTTTTGTCTGTCTTTCATTTTCCTTCCTTCCTTCCTTCTTTCCTTCATTCCTCCCTCCCTCCATCTTTCTTTCTTTCTTCCTTTCTTCCTCCATCCCTCCATTCTTCTCTCTCTCTCTTTCTTTGTTTCATCCATCTATCCTCAGAGTTCAGCTCAGTGCCTGGCCCATGGCACAGCTTAATAAATACTTGTTGACCAACTAACTGACCATGTCACTGCCACCTCACAAGAAGGACTCAGTAAAGGTAATGATTAGCACAGCTGCTTTCCCAGTGATGGGTCCCACATGGTGACCTCATTCTTAGAAGTAACCTACCTATTTGCCACATTTTAGGCTTCTAAGAATCTTAGTGTCCCTAAAGTCAAAAAGCTTGAGTCTTTTTAATAATCATAAATAAATGAGTAATCAAGATTTGAAAAAGAGCAAACAGCCTCCAAAAAATGATAAAAATAATAAAAACCCTCATTATTAGTATGTGTCTAGATGACCCTGGAGATTTTCAGAGCAGAGAGATGATTTCATCACCAGAAACTGTTCAAGTTGGGTGATTTCTACAATGACACAACCCTAACATAACCTCAGTCTGATGTTACAGGTGTGTCAAAGGACAAATAAGTTTAGACATTTGGGTCTAGAGAATACGTAGCTAGAGGTGTGAATTCAATATCAGAAAAAGTTCCTTCTTTTCTTTCTCCTAGCCTCAACAAATAAATTTCATTTAGAGGTAAGTGGATGGTGCAGTGGATAGAGCATTGGACCAGGGGTCCAGATTGAGTTCAAATACAGTTGCAGACATTTTGCTAATTGGGAGATTGAGCAAATCACTTGACCTCTATCTGCTTCAGTTTCCTCAACTATAGGTGGTGATCATAATGAAATCTGCTTCAGAGCTGAGAATCATGAAATAGTAATTGTAAAGGGTTTATTTAGCACAGTACCTGGTACTTAATAAATGTTTATTCCCTCCCCCAACATTTAAGCCCTTTTTGAAAACATTAGAATTATTTCCCAATCTACCTCTCTATTGAATCCTCTCTTACAACAAAAACATTCCAACAAAATCTCAACAATGGGGACATCCTACACACAGTTCCCCAACTTCTGTACCAAGAAAAGAAAGGTCATAAGATCATAGCTTAAAGCTAGAAGGAATCTTAGAGATTTTGTAATCTAATCCCTTAATTTCTTTTAGATATCAGGAAACTGAGACTCAGGGAGATGAAATTACTTGTTCTATGTCACAGTTAAAGAATGGTAGAGCTGAAATTCAAACTCAAATCCTCTGACTCCAAATCTACTCCTCTTTCCACTGTACCACACTGCCTCTTCTCTGGGGTCAAGTCTGGTTGTCCCAATTAATTTGAATTCTAGATTCCTTTTAAATAAAAAAAAAAAATATTTAATGAGCACCTATTTAGTTCCTAATGCTGTGTTTGGAAGAATTGAAAATTACAGCCCACTTAGAGGAAAGGGATAGTTGAAAGGATATAGCTGAAAAGCTGTAAAAACTCATGTGATTTCCACAACTCTATATTTTTTTCCACTCTCTGGTTTTCATGGGGAAATACATGAATCTTTTTTTTTTCACTTCCCCTCTGGCCCTGACTGCAGCAACAGCTGGTAAGAAGACAAAGCAGCTGTACAAGTCTAGCAACCTTTAAAGGTCAGGTGGCTGATGAGTTCAGTTTGAGACTTGTTGGGTTTGGGGTGACTTTGAAAACTGCAAGTGAGTAAAGGAAGAGAAAAGGACAAAGGACACAGAACAAAGCTTTAGGAGACGCCCACAATGAAGGCAGTAGGAAGAGGATGAAACCCAGCAAAAGACACAAAAGATGAGGTCAAAAAGGCAGAAAAACAAGGGTATCTATGGTAGTGACATGTAAGCCAAAAAAAAGAGAAAGTATCAAGAAAGAGTATGTGTTCAACAGTGTTAAATGCCTGCTAAAAGCCAGGTGGCACAGTGGGTAGAATGCTGGGTCTCGAGTTAGGAAGGCTCATCTTTCTGAGTTCAAATCTGGCCTCAAACACTTACTAGCTGTGGGATCCTGGGCAAGTCATTTAACTCTTTGCCTCAGTTTCCTCATCTGTAAAATGAGCTGAAGAAGGAAATGGCAAAGCATGCCAGTATCTCTGCCAAGAAATGGCATCAGGAAAAAGGCTAAATATGACTAAACAGCAAAAATGGTTGAGAAATGATCACTGAATTTGGCAAAATCCCTTTGGAAAAAAAAAAAGTCACATCAAGTATTTATGAAGCACTCATTAGATTTAGATGCAACCATTTAGCAAAGACACTGTGCTAAACCCTGGTAATTGTAAGCACAGGCAAAAAGATAGTACTTGTCCTCAAGATGCTTATATTCTAATGGGGAAAAGTATTACCTAAAAGGAAAGTGAAAAGGGGGTGAGATAGCCAAGTGGGGAATGCAGAAA
Source organism: Notamacropus eugenii (assembly GCF_028372415.1). NCBI lineage: Eukaryota > Metazoa > Chordata > Mammalia > Diprotodontia > Macropodidae > Notamacropus > Notamacropus eugenii. The sequence goes on from NC_092878.1 coordinate 147,914,097, forward strand.
GAAGTCTAGACTAATGTGAAAATATGTTTAACATGATTGTACATGCAAAACCTATATCAGATTGCTCACTGTGTTGGGGAAGGGGAGGGCAGGGAAGGAAGGAGAAAATATTACAACTTAAAATTTTACAAAAATGAATGTTGAAAACTATCTTTACATGTAATTGGAAAAAATATTATTAAGAGAAAGGATGGAAGGAAGAAAAGAAGGAAGGAAGGAAGTCTATAGAGTCCAGAGAAGAAGGAAGACTTGGCTAGCCTGGGCACTTTCCTTAAAATAGGTGTTCTGGGAGGAACTGACCAGAGAAAGGGTCAACAAGGTGACAAGGCTGCTATAATATGGAGGGCAAAGAAGACTGGAGAGTAAGGGATGGAGTCTTGAGATGAGCCAGAAAAAGCTCCTTAATGTCAGGGACTGTTTAATTTTTGTGTTTTTGTAATATCCTGGCATGTTCACAGCTGGCTTATGATTGATTGCCTGATTTTAGATACAACCATTAAATTCACTTATTTATCACAGAATCAGAATCAAGGAATTGAAAGTGACCTCCAAGGTAATCTAGTTTAATCCATACTTGAATAGGAATCACTGTGACAACACATGGAACATGGATCTGTTTTGGAAATACCCAGTGAAGGATGAGAAATAAGCCAGAAAACAGAAGACGAGGTCAGAGAAGTAGGGTAGTATAAAACTAGGCTAGGAATCATAAGACTGCTGATTCCATATGTGGATGTAATAGATTGGCCAGTGAAGCCCCAATTCTGCTAAACATTCTCTGCCTGCTGTAATCCATGTAGAAGTTTGGTGAGCCTGCTTCAGTAAGTACATGATGGAGAGGCCTGTTCTGTCTCTCTCTTTCAGAGCATCCAGACATATGCTAACTATTTCCTGTGAACTTATTGCATACTGAAGAAAAGTCATCTTAATTGTCTGCTGAACCAGAATGGAGTATTTACAAAACATTTAAACAAACAAAAGCTCTCAATTTTCCCTGTTGGCAAAGAGGCAAGAATTGCTACAAGCCTCTGCGTAAGGGAAGAGATACAGACTGGAGTGATGGAACTCTGCTTCTCTCTCTCCCTCCACAGCTGCCGCGTGGTCATGGACGCATAGGGCCACCTCTGCCTTTGTCCCTGTGGTGTTTCATTCTTTCTAGATCTTAGGGGAATGAATATCCAGAGATGGGTCAGATCAGGTCACAACCTTGTGAACTTCAAAAGGCTGGATCAGCTATCAGAAGTCTAACAACGAGAGTCTACAGCAGAGTCTGCTAATAGCTGTACCAGCTGCACCCAGTCAGGAGTCAGCACTGAAGTGCAGCATGACTTGTGCCACATCCAGAAGTGACACGGTAAAGGGAATGTTTTGTAAGCACCGCTTTAAGTTGGAGTCCACTCTTTCCAGGGACTGAAGTGGTTGAGCAGAGTGGGCTCCCAATTCTGTAAGTTTTTCGGTTCTTGCTATATCTCCTCAGTAAACATCTCTTTGTAAAAGCTAATTAACTCAGGCTTGCTAATTGATTTCAACTGATAATCATTAAAGGAAACAAAAGTGGGGGCTTGTAAGTGATAGTATATGATGTCACCTCTAGCCACTCAGGCAGTTGAGGTTGAGAGACCCAAACTGCCAATGCTAATGGGTATACAACATTTTACTCTGCAGCCTTGTGCTACATAGAATTTTCCTAGAATGCTCTGGGTCATTGAGGTAAATGGTATGTTGTTCCATGATCACGTTCCACACCACAATAATGTAGAGAAAGCAAACCATCTTCTGCTTTGAGCTTTTTTCTGGGACAATCTTTCTGGTATTGGAGAGTCACCAAAAGCAAACTTGTCTGGAACTACTCTTTTATTAGAGATTTCAATGCTTATGCAGTGGGCCAATTCTCTGGGGATAGGGTACAGGGAAGGGAATAAATATTAAGAACTTACTATGAAATATATATGCATACATATATGTGTGTTTGTTTATATATGTGCATATATATATGAACTATGCTAAGCACTTTACAAATATAATCTCATTTGAGCCTCACAACAATCCTGTGAGATAGAGGCTATTATTAGTTTGACAGTGGAAGAAACTGAGGCAGGTGAAAGTTAAGTGACTTACCTTGGTCACACAGCAAGTAAGGGTCGAAGTTTGAGGCTAGATTTGAACCAAAGTCATCTCCGACTAGAGGTCTAGAGAAATGAATAGTTAAAGTCTTCAAAATCTGTGTCTGTGAGAGCTGAAAGCAGTGAGGCTGTCACTGCCCTGCGTGGGAAAGGGAAAGAGAGTCTATTCCTCTCTTCTCCTGAAGGAGGGTAGAAATCTGAGTATGAGAGAGAAGTATCCACAGGGAACCATGTGGTGTGTGTGTGTGTGTGTGTGTGTGTGTGTGTGTGTGTGTGTGTGTGTGTGTGGTGAGAATCAGTTTTAATACCTTAATAAAACGGTTTATCAACTTAGCATAACTGACTCCATTTTGTTTTAAGACTCTATTTTGTCACTGACCTCTTTTGAGAAAGATCTTTTCCTTTAACATGGTTTTCAAAAGTAAGATAAGCATCTTTGTGGTGTGTTGTAGTAAACATGTGTGTGTTTTTTAAAAAACTAATAAAACGTATGTGGCCTCTCTGATAAGACAGACCACCAATTAAAACAATATTGTGAGCCCTTTTTCAGTGATATTGAAGTAAACCACCAATCAAATGAGGACGTAAACAACTTACAAACACCTGTGTCTAAAAATATAAAACCTACCTGAGGCCACATACATCAACCTGGTCCTAGCATGTGACTCAGATTGCCTCCTGTGTTTCTAACACTCAGACTCAAGCAGACCATTTTGGATTTAGGATGGAGCTAATGTGACTTGCCCAGATGACCATCTAGGAGCGAGATTCAAAGCCTGTGGCTGGGCAGGGACTGAACCTTGTTGAAACCTTGTTGTGACTTAAGAACCTAATTGGAGTGTTTAAAATGTCTGGGTGGGAGTTTGTTTTAGAAGATAATGCTTGAATGCTTTGACTTAAAAAGTTTGACTACTTTCTGTCCACTTGTTAACAAAATCAGGGGTGGGAAACCTGTGACCTTCAGACCACATGTGGTCTGGATTTGTCCTATAAAATTTGGATTCTGTCAAAAGGCTGCACTTAAGCACCTAGAAGGTCACATATTTCCTGAAGGGCACAGATTCCCCACCCCTTCATAAGTAATGTTAAATTGGCCATCCAGACACATCATATATTACAGCATGAGTGTGAACTGAAATGTTGAGCCACCCATTTCATGGAGAGTCCCTTGGTCCAGAGAGAGGAGGAAGAATAGAGCCTGGAAGAAGAAATAAAATACTTCAATAACCACATCTCAGAAAAAGAAATTGAACAAACCATCAATGAACTCAAAAATCTCCAGGGTCAGATGGATTTGCAAGCAAATTCTATCAAACATTTAAAGAACAAATAATTCCAATACAATATAGGGTATTTGGAATCTTTCCAATTTTTTTTATGATGCAAATATGGCACTGATACCTAAACCAGGAAGAGTCAAAACAGAGAAAGAAAATTATAGACCAATTTCCCTAATGAATGAACATAGATGCAATAATTTTAAATAAAATATTAGCAAAAAGATTATAGCAAACTTATCATGAGAATAATACACTATGATCAGGTAGGATTTATTCCAGGAATGCAAGGTTGGTTCAATATTAGGAAAACTATCAGCATTATTGACCATATCAACAACAAAACTAGCAGAAATCATATGATTATCTCAATAGATGCAAAAAAAGCTTTTGACAAAATACAACACCCATTCCTATTAAAAATACTAGCAAGCATAGGAATAAATGGAGTATTCCTTAAAATGATAAGTAGCATCTACCTAAAACCATCATCAGCAAGTATTATATGTAATGAGTATAAGCTAGAAGCATTTCCAGTAAGATCAGGGGTGAAACAAGGATGTCTATTGTCACTCCTGTTATTAAATATGGTACTAGAAATGTTAGCTTTAGCAACAAGAGAAGAAAAAAATTGAAGGAATTAAAAGAGGCAAAAAAGAACAGCAGAGCCTGGAGGAACAGACTAGGTGCAATGAGAACAGTTACCCCATCAATACTTTAGTAGTATAGGTGCTGAATTTCTCCTGGCAGAGAACTCCTAAAGACTGACAGCAAATTACATGTTCCCCTGCTTGCCTTCCCCAAGGAGAGTACATTTTGATTTTAAAGGTTACCTCTGGTCTTTAAAATTGCATTTATAATTCCTATGGAATTCTTTTTGAACTTACATAAAGTGACCAGTCATAACTCTCTCTGATTTGAATGTCCCAGCTGTGGTGAAGGCAAGATGATAGTGGGGATACTATTCCAAAGTGGGGTCAAGACCTATAAAAGAGAGAATTTTATTGATATTTTAATATTTTGTGAACTCCCTGACAAAACATATAAAGCAAGACTTGATGATTTCCACCTGGGCTCAAACAGGTTAAAACTATGGGTTAGTGGAGAGAGGCTTGGTAAGTAGACCAATGCTTCAGATGAATTTAATGCCTTTAGCTCTCTGAGCTGACTCCAGGGTGAGGAGTAAAGCTGAAGCATTGAATAAGGGAAAGGTCTGCTGGGCTGGGCTGGAGGGAGGAAGTGGAAAAGGTGGCTCCATCTCTAAGAAGGTAAGGTCCCCCCAAGAGCAAGTACTCAGTTTTCTACTGATCTAAACACCTTCCATTTCACAACCTGTTAGACTTTTTTGATGTTTTGTATGATGGCTGACCTCTATTTCCTTTTGTTTCCACAGAGGAGGATTATCAAGGTATCCAGATGCTGGAGCTCAGCTTGTGTCCTGCAAAACTCTGCCAGTACTTCGAACAGAATGGAGTTACTTTAGTCAATGCCATCTTTCCAGAGATGTTTGATGGGTCTAACACACCAGAACCATAGAATCCACCTGACATCCATATCTTCCTTACTGGAAGGAGAACTGTGAAGGTATGAGTGTACTGCCATTTTGAGGCCTCATATTCTTCCCATTGCCATGGATTTAGAGGTTACCCAGTATCACTGTACTCCACTGTGCAGGTATCTCTCCTCAGAGATTGCCTGGTGCTACTGTATCATGAGACCATTGTTCCTTTTCAGGATCCACTTTCAGTCACAAGAGTTCTGACTAGAGGTGACCCTTCTAGCATGCCTACAGCTTCCTACCTCCTCTCCTCATTTTATCACCTAGGGGGTGACAGATAAGATTATTCTTTTCTTGGCACCCACCTTCTATCACAAGATTTGGCCCTTTCATCTCCTCTAGGCTGCATCCTCACCCCATTTACACTTCCTTCTGAGACTGTCCATTGTGATGGGACAAAATTGAGAACTGGTTTTCTGCTCCTCCCTCCTTTCTCTACTATCTGTAAAGAGTTGAATAGTAGAACTGCACTGTTAGAGGCTTTCTCCTCTCTTGACCAACAACTACAAAACTCCCCCTTCCCTATCTCTTTCCAGAATTTGTCAGCACAGTCATAGAGTTGTCTTATTCAACCCCACCGTTCATATCCTTCTGTGGTTATAAGTATTGCCTACTATGGCTACTCACTTAACAGAAAAGGTCATTCCCTCCTCTAGGAGATTATCCAATATGATTGAACCATGAAGGTTCTATTTCTCCCTGGATCCATAGGGCATAGTAAGCAGAAAATAGGAGAAGTCAGAGAAAACTTAAGTACAATGAAATGAGCTAAGGTGGGGTTGCTGTGAAATATATTACCCCCTCAGGGTTGGCTGCCCAACTCACACTGGTGATACTAGGTTGGGTCTCCAGATGGGTGAATATTATGATTGTCAGGACTCTATGGATAACCCTGTTAGTGTCTAGCCTCCTTATACTAGCCTATGAGCCCCTGCTAGTGTGCTTTCCACTTACAGTCAGGAGACTCACTTCTTTAGCAAGGTACTTACTCAAATAGCATAGCTATCACCATCTTTAAAAAAAAACAAACCTTTTAAAAACCCTCACTTGATCGATCCATCTCCACTAGATATCCCATTTTTCTCCTGCCTTTTGCAGCTAAATTTTTTGAGAAGGTCATCTATAATCAGTGCTTCCTTTCTTATCACTTTCATCTTAACTCTATTCAGGATGGCTTCCAACTTCATCATTCGACAGAAACTGTTCACACAAAATTTTCCAGTGATCTCTTAATTGCCATATCTAATGGCCTTTTCTCATTCCTCATCCCTCTTGACTTCTCATCAGCTGCCATGGATTCAATAATCATCTTTATGCAGATGATTCTAAGGTTTATTTGTCCAGCCTTTTCTTTTGACCTTCAACAGTCTACTACTGAACATCTTAAACACAGACATTTTAAACTCAACATGCCCGAAACTGAACTCATTCCTTCCCTTCAAATTCACCCTTTTTCCTATCTTTTCAGTTACTGTTGAGGGTACTACCATCCTCCCAGTCACCTAGACTCACAATCTAGGTAGTATCCTCAACTCCTCACTCTCTTTAGCCCTTCCCCTCTTATTCAATCAGTTGCCAAGAATGATTGCTTCTACTTTCACAACATCTCTCTTATAGACTGTTCTCTTCTTTTAACTAAGTATCCAGGCAGCACAGTGGATAGAGCACTGGACCTGGAGTCAAGAATTTTGAGTTCAAAACCAGTCTCACTTGGGTGACCTGGGCAAGTCACTTAACTTTTCAGTTAAGTAACTGAAATTTGGGGGGAGGAGGGCAGAAAAGCACCTACCATACAGAGTTGTTGTGAAGAGCATATGAGACATCTGTAAAGCACTTGGTATGTAGCTTGGCACATAGTAGGCATTTAATAAATGCTCGTTCCTTCTTCCCTTCCCTTTCCTCTGACACTACCACCACTCTTATGTGTGGCCTCATCACCCTTCCCTGTACTATTACAATAGCCTTCTGGTTATTTTAAACCTCAGGTCTTTCCCTACTTTGGTTCATCCTCCATTCAGCAGTCAATTTTATCTTCCTAAAACCTGATCTGACCATGTCATGTGCAGCTACTTCTGCTCAATAAACTCCAGTGATTTTCTATTATGTTTAAGATCAAATATAAAGTTTTCTGTTTGATGGTCAAGGTACTTCATAATCTGCCTCTTGCCTTACCTTTCTGACCTTTTATATCTTACTCTCCTTTACATACTCTGTGATCCAACCCCCCTTTATACACTCTGTGATCCAGTAACACCAGACTCCTTACTGTTCCATGCACAAGATGACCCATCTTCTGCCTGAGCAAATGCTCATTGACTGTCCCCTATGCCTGGAATATACCCCTCCTCATCTCCATCTCCTGACTTCCTTGACTTCTTTCAAGTCCCAGCTAAAATTTGCTCTCGTACAAGAGGCCTACTCAGGTTAAATGGTTTGCCTAAGCCACTTCACACAGGTCATAAGCATTAGAGATGGAATTTGAACCATGGAGTTCTGATTTCAGAGCCAATGATCTATAGCAGAAGTGTCAGACTTACCGCAAAACTCTTCAAGTACAGCCCAAACCAAATAAAAATGTAATTGGGAAATGTTTAACAAGGTAAAATTTTAAAATGATAAAACATATATAATGTTAATTTGTCATTTTCTAAGTCCACATGAAGTGCATAGGGATCCCTTTCTATTTGAATTGGATACCACTGCTTTATGGTATAACTGGAGAACAGAGATTGCCTGGTCTATCTGGGTTTTCTTAGCTGTTTTTCTCAGTTGTGGTCTACGTAGAAGGATCAACCTACCCACCAGTTTGTTAAACATACATTCAGTAAATTCTGCTAACAAAAGCGTGGCTATCAACTTGTCACCCATGAAATATTGGTCACTGACTAGAAGGCATGGCATAAATGAAAAAGAACTAGACTTTGAATAAAAATAAACAAAACTGAATCTGAGTTCATACTCTTACCTTTAACACTGAGCTCATCTATATATGAGGAGTGCTCCATATCCCTCAACCCCAATTAATGGGACCAAGAAGATGTTCTACTCCCTGGTACCTTTATCAGATAAGAACATTTCTTTGATTATTTACTAACAGCATCAATCAAGGTATAAATTAGATATGAACCATTCCCTAGTGGATCTGAGAGCTTTCAGCCAATGGATTAAATCAGATAATGGTACCTACACAAGCAATTTATATGGATCGGCTGAAAGAGTTAAACGCACTTATCTGCCTATGTATATAAGAAAAAGGATTTCCAGCAGTAGTTATTCAAGCTTCTGGAGAGTGAGAAAATCCTGCACCAGAGGGCAGTCAGAAAGGGGGAGAGGTGAATGAGCAACCCTAGTGGAAGTATCATACTTTCCTTCTCCTTTGACCAGAGGATAACTTTGTAAAATTCAAAAGGTGGGAAGGTATGGAGATTTTATTATTCTCAGTAGCAGCATCCACTGGTTCCTGTGACAGGGCAGCAGTGGCTAATGGAGACATATTGCAGGCAAAATAGACAGTAAGGAAAGGTGGCTTCAGGACTGTATAAGGGGACCAACCCTCAGAGCCTAACAGAAAACTAGACCAAAGAGGAAATTCATGAGGATTCCCATGAAGAGAGGAGTTCCAAAAGCCTTGAACTGTGAGTTTACCTTTTGAATGTATGAGCTCTCCAACTAAGTCTGAGAATTAAAAATAAGCCCAGTCTTTCCAGGGACCTTGTTACGAGCAAGGGGAGAATGTATTCCCTGTTTGGGAGATGTTTCTATAACAACTCTCTTTGCTACATGTGATTAGTAAATACCCCATTTTAAAAAGATAATTACTTCTGGCTGGCTAATTGGTGATCAATGGGGAGCATAGAAGATGGCTTATGAATGACTGTGCTAGAAAAAAGCCCCAACCTCTCAAGGTTACCCATAACATCCTGGTGGGAGTACTCAGCCCCATTCTAGGGGATTCAGCTTTCCTGTATATTTGGAAGAAAGACTTGCAGTTTCATGTACTATCATTTTTATTGCACTGTTGTGAAATGCTCATTTATTCCATAAATTTAAATTTAAATTAAAAAAGAGACAGACAATAGCACGTACTTAGTTGAACTTAACACTGGAAAAGAAGGAAGATTTTAAAATATATATAATATTTTATTTTTTCCCCAATTACATGTAAAAATAAAAAAATAAAGAGTTGGCGTGAGCCCAGAAGCCTCGTAAAATGGGGATAATATCTGTACTACTTAACTTGGGGACATAGTGAAAAAAATACTTGATTGTCTGTAGAGTGTTCTATGTCCGATTCATTAAGCACTGGGAGCTACTGATGTGAAAATATCCAGTCTGCTCAAAGCAGGCCCTTTCTCCAGGCCATAACTTTATTGAACAGGCAACTTTTGATGCTGTGGAACATCTTCTCCTCCTGGAGTCTTTCTCCTCCCTTGGCTTTTACATCATTGTTCTCTTGGGGCTCTCCTCCCATCTGCTCTGCTCTTACTGGATAAAACCATTTATGTCCTTACCTCTTTATGTCAGTGATTCCTAGTACTGTTGTTCTGGGCCTTTCTATCAGAAGAAAATTATTCTATTCTGTCTCTGTCTCTCTGTGTGTCTCTGCCCCCCCATCTCTCTCTCTCTCTCTCTGTCTCTCTCTCTCTCTCTCTCTCTCTCTCTCTCTCTCTCTCTCTCTCTCTCTCTCTCTCTCTGTCTCTCTCTCTCTCTCTGTCTCTCTCTCTCTGTCTCTCTCTCTCTGTCTCTCTCTCTCTCTCTCTGTCTCTCTGTCTCTCTCTCTGTCTCTCTGTCTCTCTCTCTCTCTGTCTCTCTCTCTCTCTCTTCATCTCTCACTTTCAAATCCCATCTGATCCCATTGATTTAAGTATCATCTCCACACAGATGATTCATATCCATATGTCTATATATAGAAAGATAAATACTGTCTACAAATAGATGTCAAACCAATCTAGCATCTTTGCCAAGAAAACCCCAAATGGACTTACAAAGAGTTGGATGTGTCTGCAATGACTGAAGAACACCAACAACAGTAACTAGATAGTATAAATAGTAGCTCAGTTTGGATGAACACTATCTATAGATAGATATACATATAGATAGACATATGCCCAAACATATGTGTGCATGTATACATTTATGCATGTGTTGCTAATCTCTCTTCTGAACTCTAGGCATGCCTTGTCAGTTGCTTTCTGGATGCCTCATAGGTATGTTAAATTCAACATTACTGCCTTCTCCCTTCCTTCTACTTTTCCTAATTGTGTTGATGGCCCCACTTTCCTCCTTAATCACATAGGTTCACTGCCTCAGAATCTTCTTGGACCCAGTCCATCCAATTATTTGCCAATTGTTGTCAATGCTACCTATAATACATCTGGCACATTTGGCTCCTTCTGTCTATCCACATAATTATCATCTGAGTGGTATTACCTCTCATGTGGAGTATGGTAATAACCAAATTGGTCTTCTTGCTTCCAATATTTCCCTTCTCTAATACATCCTAAGCCTGACCATGTTATTTCCTTATTAAAAACCTGCAGTGGCTCCAGACTGTCATTGGATAACTCCCTAGCCCTCCACAGTCAGCCTCCTTCCAATTTTTGTGTAATTATTTATGAGCTCTAAAGTTCAGACAAACTAGACTAATAATACCTGTCTGGTGCTACCATTTTTATTAAATCTTTCCTGAAATTCCCTACTTGAGAGTACTCTCTTCTTCCTCATTTTTTTATGCTATACTTTGTCTCATCCTTTAATAGAATACAAATTCCTTGAAATTAAATATTCTTCGTTACCCCCAGTGCTTTCTTCATGGTAAATACTTAATAGGTGTTTATTGGGTTGAATTGAAATTGCCACCACTGTGGAAAATGAATAAAATGGTTTCTCTCACTGTAACAAATACCTAATGAATTTATATTGTCTTCAAAACATATCTTTATCTATCTATATGAACTTATTGTCTATGTGAAATATGCAGTCTGTGAAATCGGGAATAGTTTTATTTTCATCTCTATCCTTGGAGACCATACAATACCTGGTAAATAGTAGGGGCTTAATAAATGCTAGTTGACTGACAGATATTTGAGGAGATAGGTATCTTAGATGTAGCTGATGGCATAAGGATCACCAATCTTCAGGATAATCCAGTATTAAAGGATCTGAAGAAAGGAGAGGTTAGGAGTAGGGTTAAGTGCTAAATGACCATATTTGAGATGATTTCAGAGAAATCTAGGAAGACTTTTGTGAACTGATGCATAATGAATCAAGCATAACCAGAAGAAAATCATATACAATGATAACATTATAAAGATAAACAATTTTGAAATACTTAAAACTCTGATTAACACAATGGCCAACCATGATTACAGAGGATTCATGATGAAGCAGGGTCCCCACTCCCATAGGTGATGGACACAAGATCCAGAATAAATCTCTCTCCCTTTTTTGAATGTTGCCAAAATTGAAATCTGTTTTACTTGATGATGCATTTTTGTTATAAGGGTTTCTTCTCCTTCTGAAGTGAGAGAAAATAAATGCTAGTTAATTGAAAAAAATAGAGAAAACTCACAAATTTAGCTCATTCCTTGGAAAAAAATATCATTTGTAGTGGGAAGATTGGGAGAAATGAAAGGAACTAGGAACAAGATTTACACCCAGATAGCTTAAAGAAAGGGTGATTGTTATTGGTTATGAATTAAATCCTCATACAGAAGCTTCATAAAGCTCCACTGGTTACTTTAGAGGTCTCACAACAACACTTCAGTTTTCCTCAACTCTCTGAGAGATATGGACAGGCTTTGGTAACTTACTGATGTGACTAGACTGGATATATCATTAAGTTATTAGCTTAAGGGAAACTTTGCAACAGAAAAAAATGGAACCTTGTAGCAGGCAGTTCAGATGAGTAGTGAGGTCAGTAGATATTGGAAGACATGTCATGAGCCAGTGTCAGAACTTTAGGTACACTTGATTGTTCCTGCCTTTGACCAAGCTCCTAATGTGCTACCCTTTTAGCTTCTCCTTTCTTTGTCGTAGCCTTTCACCCTTGAATTTCCTAAATTATTCTTTGTCTCAGCTTGGTTTCTTCCTGTGCCCTTCCTCACACACAGCCTCTGTTCTCCAGTAAGGAGTCACTGACTTCAATCCCACCTCTTTTCTGCCTTTATTTCTATAAAGTACCCTCATCCTATCCTCAGTGTGACTCAATGGAGCAAAAATGTCCCAGTTATAGCCTCCTCTAATCTGCTATTTAATTATTCAGTTATCACTTTCCTGAATATTAAGCCCATGACAGTTGATTTCTGGGTCCACCATACTCTGAGCCTGTCCTGTGATTTCCCATGTCTCTGGGTTAGCCTCAGTGATCTGGCACATGGATTTAGTCCTGGCTCAGTCACTAACACACTCTATAAATTTAGATAAACCAATTTTTCCCAAGTCTCATTTTCTTCATTTACAAAAGAGAGTTGCCTAGTTACCTTGTATGGGTGTTGTGAAAATGAAATGAATAATGAATACAGAAGCACTCTGAAAATGTGGAATGCTAAAATTCTAGCTCAAATAAGCCATTTGGCCGCTGAGTCTCTATTCCCAAGCACTGATGGATGGCTCTGTAGAAAGGAGAAATAGAAGCTTCGGCAGGACTGAACCCTGAACAGAAGCTGTTGAATGAAAAGCAACCATCCTCTGTTCTAGTCACTGCCCTTTCTTCTCTATTGTGTTTGCATCTCAGACAGGCATAGAAGCACAGAGTTCCAAACTCGGCTCTTCCAGGATCAGTGATGCCTTCATAGGAATGCTTCATTCTACTCCTAGTCTCTATCTTAATTTGCTAAAAGAAAAATACAGAGGAGGAGTTAAATCTCTCAATAAAATTGTTGAAATCAGTGGCCTCGATCTCCTTAGAATTTAGTATCACAGAAGTTAAATAAAGCCATTTCCTAAAGGTAACCCAGAGAAGGAAATGGGAAGGACCCAAAGGGGACAGTAGGGGAGAACTAAGGGTATAACTTATTCTCATGATCTCTTAATTAAAGGTCTTGCATGCTAATGCCAAGACACAAAGCTGATTGTGAGAAAGACAGGTTCAGGAGTGAGACAGCCCAAATGAAGGTGCCAGAAGCATGAAATAAAAAAATAAAAGGGCAGGACCTGAACCGAATCATGCCTTCGGCGACCAGACAGGATGGAGACCTTGTAATCAAAAGGGACCCTCTAGAAGGAATTTCAATGAAGTACAACTTGAACAAAAACAATAACTTGCCAGGATTCCTTGGAGAGTTGTCAGATGGACCTAGAGAGTGGAGTGCCTCTCAACCATTTTTATGCATTGAGACCAGCGTAGGACAGAACACAGACTCGTTTCATAGTGATGTAAGCTTAACTCCCACGTGATCTCCTCTGGCAGACTTTCCAGTGAAGATATTTGCAGTGTGCCAGTCAACTTGTCTCCCCTTGTCAAACATCTTAATGCCCCCTAAATCTCCCTGTAGTCATCCTTTCCCACCAAGATTAATGTAATATCCAAGATCCTCTAAAATAGTTTTGCTGTTTCTTTTGTCTTATGCTATCTTTAATAAATTACCTTGAAAGTGTTTATTGAGTATGCCTACTCTTCTCGTTTCTGTGGATGCTTGAAAAATATATCAAATATCCAGGTACAAAATTTCCAGTCATTACTACTGAGTATTTAGGCTTAGAATGATCTTTGAGGGTAATCCTCTTTTCATAGAGTCCCCACCAAGTTCTTTTTGGGTTGAGTAATTGCTGATGGCCAAGTTGCCCCCTTACTTAATTGGGCTAGCATCTTCCATTATGTAATGTCTTAGTTTATGGGTCAATTCTCAGCTGGACTGGGTTAAGTGAGTTCTTTAGCTGCTTTGCTGTTGGTCCCTCACCAGCCCCAGCTGCTACTGCAGCTTTGGTGGTTGTTCAGGGGTGCTTTGATGGTTCTTCTGGCCCTTTGAAATGTAAAAGTTTCTCACCTAGACAGTTCCATATCCTGCTCCTCATTTACCTAAGGTCAGGAAAGACTCATAGAAGCAGGCATCATGCTCTCAGGGACACGGACCATCTCCTGGAGTGAAAACTAGCCAGATGCCCTTCCTCTCCACTCACTGGCTCACAAATGTTCAATTTCCACCAAAAAGCCAACAGGTATCCTTTCGAATGTGAACTTACCCAATCAAAAAACTTTCTGCTCATTGCACCAGTTACTCATAGCTGAAAGGAACAAAGTCATCACATGTTGGGTTAACCAGGAAAGGAATATTATGCATGCTATGAAGAACCCCCCAAGAAGGACACATCCCAGCATGTTCTCATTTCACAGGAAACCCTTAGACCATCCTTACTCTAGGGGGAATCTGGCTAAGCCTTCGACCAGGAAAAGTAGAGCTATGGTTGAACCCTGTTGGATTATTTTCTTTGGCATTTGCAGTGGTCTAGATTAGAATCTACTCCAAGAATAGTAAATACTGTTTCCAGGGGGACTTCTTGGCAGATTCTAGCTCCTGAGGTTTAGACAAAGAAATCTCAATGGACGTTGACTTCCCTAATTTAGAAAATCTAAATATTTGCTAGAAATCCTTCACTGACATGCTAAATGGATTGCTTCTTCCTCTGCATTCCTTGGTATATATTATTTATTATGTGATGTCTTTATGTGTTTGCTTTATTCACATTTCTTTGTCTTTCCAACAAGAGGATAAGTTTTATATATCTTGTACATCCCTTATAACCTTTACTTCTGGCTAGAAACTACGTAGGAATCCATCAAATATGCTTTACTGTGAAAGATGTACATTGATTCTGAGGACAGGAGGAGGAGAATTTGGCAGTGACATCTAATGCTGAGTAAAGCATAATCTATCTTCCTTTCTAAGGTAAACATGTCACCAAAGTATCCTTTTCTCTGACAACAAATGTGAACTGCCTTCTGCGAGTAATCAACGCAATGCTGTATTTCTTTCCCCCTAATGGTTTTCATTTCCATTTCATCTTGATTTGTCTCTCTCCCACTGTAGCTTGATTGCTTCTTAATTTTTGTTTTCTCTTGCATGATAATGGGTTTTGGGTTTTTCCACCTTCCTTGAAAGAGAAATAATGCTTGTCTACTTCCAATTCCCACAGCTCCCCTCTTCTTCCAATCTCCCCAACTCATGTACAAGTTGAAGTGGCTATTGGTTATTTCAGATACCAAAGTAGTACAATGGATAGAATGCCAAGCCTGTACTCAGGAAGACTCATCTCAGTGAGTTCAAATTTGGCTTCAGACACTTTCTTAGCTGTGTGACCTTGGGCTAGTCACTTATTCCTGTTTGTCCCAGTTTCCTCATCTGTAAAATGAGCTGGAGAAGAAAATGGAGAATCACACCATTATTTTTGCCAAGAAACCCCCAAATGGAGTCATGAAGAGTTGGACACAATTGACAAATGACTTAATAACAAAATTGGCTATTTTTGTCCTTTACAGTAGCTCTGTGTCACACTCTGTTCCCAAGTATACCTACCTCCTGACTGGGCAATTCTTGAACTGACTGAACCAGTTTCTTACTCAGAACAGCTTTCAGCCATACCCTTTCGGAAACAAACTGTGAACTATCCTGCTTCCACATTGCTATTCACTTTATTTCCCTTGCTTCTCCACTTGACTGAGTCCTACCATTTCTGAGAGAGAAGTCAAGCACATCAGTGAAATAATTTCTTTCTTTTCAAGTACATCAACATACATGGAAATTCCCAAAGACAGAAAATATACCATAAAAATACTACATGTTTTCTCCTATAGGAAGAGAAGGGATAGATGTGTAAAGATGAAAAATACTGAGTAAATGTAGTATTAGGTTTTCCTCCCAGTCTGAGCCAAATTGTACCTTTAGAAATAGAGATCTTTACCTCCTCTTACTTGACAAATGACTTTTCCCCCTATGTCTCTTTGAATTAAGTTCAGGCCCTTTTAAACTCAGGTTTGATTTATCCCAAACAAAGAATTCTATCACTCAATTAAATATTTAGCAAACTCCTTTCAATAGACTAGGTCTTTTGGATATGAAGACTAAAATTACCCATGATCCCTGGTTCCTTAAAAGACCTGATTTCACTCCTTGCCCTGTTCTCTGGTATCCTTCAAGGAGTTTGGGGATTTCTAGGCTCTCCATAAAAGTCTCTAGCCCATATTGATGATGCTTCTTCAGTTGTAGGGGGTGATTCCCTGTACCCTAGTTCCATTTAGCAACTAACAATTTGACTCACTTTTACAAAAGAATGCCTACTTCAAAAAATGTCACAGACAAGCAAATTCACTCCCTCAACATAAGAAAGGCATAATCTCCCTCTTTTATACTACCTAAGTCTCTTGGGAAGGGGAGAAGATTAGATTCATTGCTTAGCTCAGTTCCTATAGACCCAGTTCCAAGTTTAGACCCCACCTTGGACTGTAGTCTCAGGAACTGTGCTATCTTTGGACAAGGCTTCTCTGCCAGGCTAGCAGGCTACATCATCACAATCCTGGTTCCAAGGTGCTTATGGCTTGAACTCCTGGATCCCATGAGGATCACTTCTGGCACTTGAACATGAGTAGGATAAACAATACAGAACAGAAACAAACATTCCTGAGCCCATTTCTCAGAGTCAAGATAAAAGAGGAAGTTCAGTTCATGAAGTCCATGGTGTGATTGAACTGGGATCTTCATACCCTAGATACTGTAGGCAAGAATGGCCAAATAGAGAATGGAGACTGGCTCAGTCTTGCAGGTTTCAAAGACTCAGGTAGTCAAAGAAAGGAGGCTACACACATGGTAATGAATCAAGAGGCCTTCATGTTTGGTAGTCAGGAATGCTCCAAAAGCTCTTTAAAGGTACCTCTATGTTAGGTGAATTGGGCATGTTCAGAGAAGCCACATTTACATTTGTTTTGAAATTTTTTAGGGTAAGAAAAACAAGCATGTTTATAGACCAAGGGGAAACAATCAGAAAAGAGGCAGATATTTGGGGGGAAATCAAAAAAGCAAGGTTCTTGAGGAGTTGGGCAGAAGCAAACTTATCGATCTTGTTTTTTCCAAATCACTGAGGCAGAGAACCAAAGCTCGTTATTTTTCTTATCTAATTTAAAGCTTCAGCTAAGTTCCTGAAAACCCCTGTGAGTCTTGTAAGTACTAAAAGGTTGAGTTATCTGAATACCAAGGAAGATGTCACAACAGGAATTTAAGGTGAATAGTCACACAAAAGCAAAGGAAAAGCACTATCATGGAATAAATGATAGCCATTTAAAGGAAGCCTATTAGCACAACATGAAGGTTAATGCTGTGAAGATATGGTATTCATGTTGAGATTGTTCTTGGGATGAATGAAATTGAACACTTGCACCATTCTTGAGTCAACTTGTATTTCAAGTTTGTTTCTAGAATGGAACTTGGGTCTTATGGCTCATCTGTGCTCAGCATTCCCTAAGACTGAATTTAGCTTGTTGGGACCACTCTAATCCACTGACTTAGTTGTACAGCTCTTCTAATTTACTATTTAGCCCCCTGTGTCTCTTGTTCATTTATTCATTTTTGCCCACTTTAAAGCATCCAAGACCTAGGTTTAAAATGTTCTTAGTTACTCTTGAAGCCCGTAAGATAAAAGGTCAGGAAACACAAGGAAGTAGGACTAGTGCCTATCCAAGGACTCCTTAAACACAAGCAGAAACATGCCAGGAGCAGAACAGAGGTCTGTACACAATATTTGTAACTCTGACCAAGACCTTTGACACTGTTAGTCATGAGGGCTTATAGAAAATTATGTCAAAATTTGGCTGCCCAGAGAAGTTCATCAGCATTGTACATCAATTTCATGCTAGCCCAGGTTCTGGATAGTGGACAATACTTTTGTGGCTTCCTGGTCACCAATGTAGTGAAACAGGGCTGTGTACTTGCTCCCATGCTTTTTAGCATGATGTTTTCAGCCATGTTGTTAAATGCTTTCAATGAGGATGAACATGGCATCAAGGTCAACTACTGTACTTCAATTTGAAAAGGCTACAAGCCAAGACCAAAGTGGAGAGAGTGTTGGCGCATGATTTTCTGTTTGCAGATGACTGTGCACTCAATGCAGCCTCTGAAGCTGAGGTGCAACAAAGTATGGATCAATTCTCTGCTGCCTGTGCTAATTTTGGCCTAATAATTAACACCAAGAAAACACAGGTGCTTCATCAGCCACCACCACACTATCCATATGTGGAATCATCAGTTACAATAAATGGAGAAGTTTTGAATGCTGTGGATAAGTTCATTTACCTTGGTAGTGTACTTTCCAGGGATGTATACATTCATAATGAGGTTGACACATGCATTGCCAGAGCTAACTCATTGTTTGAGAGGCTCTGAAGAAAAGGTTGGGAGAGAAGAGGTATTAGACTGACTACCAGACTGAAGGTCTACAGAGTTATTGTGCTGACCTCATTATTGTATGCCTGTGAAACATGGACAGTCTACCAGCGCCATGCCAGGAAACAGAATCACTTGCATTTGAACTGTCTTAGGAAGATTCTGAAGATCACCTGGCAAGATAAGGTACCAGCCACTGAGGTCCTTGCTCACGCTGAACTGTCAAGCATTCAAACTATTATGCTTCAGAGAGTGGAATTCTGATGAGGTGGCCACATTGTTCAAATGCAAAATATACGCTTGCCAAAAAGACTATTTTATGGAGAACTCACATGGAGCAGGTGATCACATGGTGGTCAGAAGTGATACAAGGACACTCTCAAGGTCTCTCTCAAGAAGTTTGGATTTGATTGTATGACATGGGAAACACTGGCACAGGCCTGCTCAGCAGGGCATGCCCACATCAGAAAAGGTGCTGTGCTCTATGAGCAAAGCAGAATTAAAACAGTACAAAGGAAATGTAGGATACACAAATTTGGACTACTGAACCCAAATGTTCACATGGACTATCTGTGCCCAACCTGTGGTAGAACATTCTGAGCACATATTGGTCTGATCAGCCACAGTCTTACTCACTGAAACTTCACTTTATCATGGTGATGTCATTTGGGTCCTTTTCGAGAACAAAGGACAACAACGAACCAACCAAACACAAGCAGTGTTTCCTTTTTTTTTCTTAAAGCCAAAGAAAAACAAAGTTTATTAAAGAGTCACCATACTGGGTTGACTCTTAAGGAGCCTAAGCATTTGTAACGCTTGTATTCACAAGCAGGCCAGACAGAATCTCAGCTAGACAGAGTCTGAACTGGATTGAATCTGAGCCAGTGTTTCCTTTTTTTTAAAAAGAAAAGTTATGAACAGACTATCATTTTGCATGCAAAATGGGGTATGAGATTATGAAGACTGAGCATTCACTGAAGGCCTAGAAGGTGTGTGCCTCCTAGAACCATTCTCATTACTTTTTAATCACACCTTGCATACCCCCAGTCCTTACTTAGCACAGTACTTTGTACACAGTAAGCACTTAATAAATGTTCCATATATTCATTTATTCACTCATTGTTTCTTATCTGGAGCATTTACAAAAGCCTTCTAATTGATTTTCCTCTGCCTCCAATTTTTCCACTCTCCTCCATCCCATTGTTCACTCAACTGCTTACTTGACATGCCTACAGTACAGCTCTGACCTTGTCACTTCTCTCAAAAAAAATCTATGGCTCTCTATCGCCTCAAGGATAAAATCTTTTGCTTAGACTCTAAAGGTCTTCATGACTTGGATCCAACCTATCTTTCTAGATTGATTTCACATGACTCCTCTTTTATATACTCTATGTTCCAGCCCAATGACTGACTTGATGCTCCCCAATATAATAGAAATTGTTCCCACATTTGTGCCTTTGAGGTGCTTATCCAATACAACTTGCCCTTCTTTTACAGAGGAGGAAACTAGTTCTGAGGAGGGACAGCTTTCCTAAGGCCAATATTACCTAGGAACCTTTTCTGCTTTGATGGGCAGAAGAGGTTAAAAAAACCTGAATTCACTGGATGCCTGGAAAATGAGGAGGGAATGCTGAAATTGTATGCCAAATTTTCTCATGTCTTGTTGGGTGCACCTAAGCAAGAACAGCATCCCTCTTTTAGGATTCTTCCAAAGTGATGCATAGGATATTTGTCCCCACTTACTCTCCAATTAATAAGTGACACTATCTGAGGCAGAGTTCATCATTTATGTTTAAATTAAATTTCACAAATAGTCATTAAGCACCTACCATATTCAAGGCACTGTTCTAGGTGCTAAGATCACAAAGACAAAAGGGAAATTTTCCTTGCCCTCAAGAAGCTTATGTAACAAAGGTCTAGTCAATGAAGACTTGGTCCTTGGGAACATGAACATTTTGGCAAATCTTCCTGCCTTTCACAATCTCATGACGCCCTGTAATAAAGGAAAAAAGACAAATACAGTCCTATCCCAGACACAGGATTGCCCATGTACTCACGGGCTGGATGGAACATGGAGAGGAGGCTCTCCTCCAACCCTCTAATGACTCTCCAAAGTTCAGAGAGTCATATTTACAACTTGAAAAGAGCTGGAAAGATTCAACACTGGAAATTTTTGTATGTACCCTTAATTGTGGCTCAGCAGCCAGTCTAAAGACTCTTCATCATCATGCAGCAAACCAATAGGAAATGGCCATGGAATCCCAGCTCTGAAGTGGAGAATTGTCCAACATTAAACTCATTCTGTGAGTGTCAGCTCAAATCAGAGACAGGGAGGGGAACTTAGACACGGAGGGAAAGGGAAAGACTGCTCCAGTCCCAGAGACTTAGGACCTAGAGTCAATTTGCAAACATCAAAGCCAAATAGAATGGACTTCTCATCTGAAAGTGAGAAAGTAACTGAAGCTGAGACCCCCCCATTCTAAATTCTTTTGGAAAGATCCACGTATTCTAGGAAGCTCTGTAGAAACCAGGTTTCCTTCTGAGATAAGAAACTGGATTTTCTTTGCCTCTTTCTTTTCATTATTGCCTTTGGGTTGGGCAAGACCATTTCCAGGCTTTTGTAAGTAAGCAGCAAGTACTGATATATTTTTTAAAATATCTTTTTTTGTTAAATATTGTTTTATCCAGCTATTCATTGATAGGTACTACTATCCATCATAGCAATAAATGACTGGTTTATTATGCTTAGAGAATAGACTCATTCTCTATCTCTCTCTCAACATATATGTATCTACATATACACACATGCACACATGTGTGTAGGTACACATGTGTATATACATATGTGTACATGCATGATTACACACATGTATACATACTGAGGAGCAGTTTTAAGTAATCATATGTAGCTTTTGGGTCACACTATCAGGATGAGTACAGCAGAATTTTCCAGAGGGCAGAGGGGAAAGGTAGTGATTTATACATCAAAGAAAAGATGAGAGAAAGGGAAGAGTTATAGTAGGTAAAGCAGGATACACTGACTCATATTAGCTAGTATCTCAAGCGGTAAATTGGCAGACAGAACTAACCAGTCAATACTAGTTCTATAGTTGGCTTCTCAGCTTGATTTTTGCAGCCTTCAATTAGTTATGTGACATGTTCGTGTTCAATGGCAGAATAAAGTTGAGCCAGAAATGCTGCATAACTCTGTTTGAGGACAATAGTGGTTTTTGCCTGTATGTGTGTCTGGTGTCTGGGCCATGTTGACTGTTTTGTGACTTTCCTGCATTGCACTGGAGAAGCAAGTGAAAGGTCAATGTTTATGCCTCCCAGGGACCTTAGGTAAAAAACTGTTCTGAATTGGGGATGTGGACAATGTGCCAAAATATATCCTGGAAGGTAAGGTAAAAAAAAAATTTTAAGAGGGAGAAGGCAAAGGAGGGGAGTATAGAGGTCTAGCCAGTGAGGGCCCAGTCCTGGAAGCAGTTCACCAAACATCCCCATGGATCTCCTGAAAATGCTCTCAAGTAGAGAGCTGGGTCTTTATGTTACGTATCATCAGCAAACAAATTTACCTCGCTTTGGACAGGAAAAGGAAGAGGAGGGGAGATAGACGGGGGAGGGTGACTTGGGTTTTACTATCTTGATTCCTCTCTCTCTCTTTCCTTCCCCTCTGCTCCTCTCCTCTCCATATACACATGTGTATGTACTAATACGGCTAATAATAATAAACAATAATCTCTCCTCTCCTCTCCCAAAACCTTAAGGACAACACTGGATCCCTGCCCAAGGACTCTTCTGGACCCTCCTGGCTTTAGAGTGATTATCAATAGTAACTGTTGTTGTTTCCCTCCCAGCCTGATGTCTTTCTTTTTCTTTGCCTCATTAAAGGGGCCATGCCCTGGCTATTTCTTAAACAGGCTTATTCAATCAATAAGCGTTGCCTCACCAGAAGTGAGTACCTGCACAGACCTTGCCCTAAAGGGGCCAAGATCTCCCAGTGCATCCTGGGTCATCTCCAGTCATCCTGATGAATATCTGATCACTGGATTCAGATGGCTCTGGAGGAAAAGTGAGGCTGGTGACCTGCACAGCCCTCCCTCACTCAAAACAAAGTCAAGAGCAAGTCATGTCATCATTTCTCTGACAGCATGGTCTTCTTCAGCAGTGAAGGAAGAACACAACATCACTAAACAGAACAAATCCCTGTGAAATTTGGATTCAATCAAAGGACCACACTTGAGAACCACATGTGGCCTCGAGGCCACAGGTGCCCCACTCCTGGACTAGAGTGTGGAGAAATTTGTGGCAGAGACGCCAACCAGCAGCCTATTGCAATAGATAATTGCCTTCTCTCCATATAATGTATTCATCTAAGAAACACACCTTTGTATCATTTGCTCAAACAGATTGCTTTTAGTTTCTCAGAACTGGAACAGTTTCTCAGTCTTCTCAAAAGAAAAATCTCCTCATTCAGCAAAATGTTCTCTGAAAAATAAGTTGCATTTGCTAACCTTAAGCCTTTAACCTTCCAAGTTAGACAACAACAATGCCCATAGCACCAACTTGTTCTGGTACATTTTCCAAGATTAAATAAATACTTTACTTATGTGAGAGAACTGGGCACTGCTTGCAATGGAACTCCTTGCTGGCTATCCATGTAGAGAACTTGTTTACAGGAATTCTGTGTTGCCAAAAGAGTCACTTGTCAAGGACAATAGCTGTTGGCACAGGATTGCTATGGGAGCCCTGGGAGAGCTGCCAATGAATGCAAACTCTTTTGTAGCATGTTCAGTGTTATGCTAGGCCATCAGTTTAGGTTTTCCATGAAGGGCCTTCTGAAAAAGGCCTTTATCTAGCACTAAACCAAGAAAGTGACATTAATATGGAGAATGAACTTTTATAATATCGCAGAAAGAAGATTGGGTTAGAAATCAGAAGGCTTGCATTTTAATGCCAACTTGGACTTTAGCTTATGTGACCTGGAGAAAGGCAATCAGCTTCATGGGTCTCAAAAATCAGCATGGATTCACTTGTTTACTCATGCATTCAATTAACATGCATTTATAGGGATCACACTATGTGCAAGACATTGTCACAGACATTTCATTTCTTTATTGTGTA
Source organism: Notamacropus eugenii (assembly GCF_028372415.1). Lineage (NCBI taxonomy): Eukaryota > Metazoa > Chordata > Mammalia > Diprotodontia > Macropodidae > Notamacropus > Notamacropus eugenii. Next base: position 147,937,549 of record NC_092878.1, read on the forward strand.
TATATAAATGAAAATATGAGATTAAAATGAGGTAAGATTTGCATTCAGTTCAATTCAGCAAACATTTTTTAAAAGTCTGCTTTGGGCAAGGTACTCTACCAGATGCCAGAACTATTGCAACAAAAAAGAAATGGTCCCTGACTTAGAGAAGTTTACATTATACTACAGGTGTACAAAACATACATAGATAAGGAAATACAAAAGCACATGCAAAATTTACAAAGTAAATTGAAGAGGAAGAGAACAGTAATAAATGTAACAGATCCGGAAAAGCCTTACACAGGAGATGGTATTTAATACGTTCTTTGAGAAAAGCTAAGAATTGAGACAAAGATAAGAAGAGAGTACATTCTATGCCACCTGGACAAAGAAAGATAGGTGGGAGTCAAATATTCTTCTTGGAAACTAGCCTATCAAGGCAATTTAAATAGAATAAGGAGGATAGGTAGAAGAATCTCATGAAATCAATCTAGAAATATAGGTTGGAGCTAAATTGTGAAGGGTTTCAAATGCCAGGCTGATGATTTTGCATTTTATTCTAAAGGGACTAGGAAGCCACTGAGTAGGAGAGTGAAATGGCAAAATTCTTCACTTAAAAAGTGTTAACTTGTCAACTTTGATGGATTGGAGAGGGGAGAGACTGAAGATAGAGGGAGATCAATTAGAAAGTTATTGCAAAGTAGAGACATATTCATTGTTCATGGCTGGGTCATGCCAAAATAATAAGAATGATAATAACACTTAAATCCATTTGCTTGTTCAGTGCCATACCAATCAAACTATAAAAGAACTACTTTAGAGAGCTAAAAAAAAAGTTTAAAAAATTCTTCTGGAGTAACAAAAAGTCAAGATTCTTAAGGGAAATAATGAAAGTAGGAAGCAGTCCCAGATCTCAAACTATATTAAAACACAGTAACCATAAAAAAAATATTTAGTTTTGGTTAAAAATAGAGAGTAATCAGCAGAACTGATTAGATAAACAACACATAGAAACAAAACATAGAAACAAACACAGTAGCATATGTTCAATACATTCAAGGACCTCATTTTATACTTCAGATCCCAAAGACACATTTTGTTTAATTGAACAATTTCAATAACAAACACCAAATTCTGAAAGTGACTAGGATAAAGACTTTCAAATCAATTAAAATCAGGTCAAGAGTTTATTAAGTGTTTACTATATGGCATCTACAGTAACAACATTGCACTAAATGCCAGAAATGCAACGTCAAATGAACATATATAGTAAATGGCAGATCCGTGTTGATATCAAAACAAAACTCAGAGAAAGCATATGTATGAGAATACATGCCAGATGATACAAATTGAGGGAGCCTTCCCATTAGGTGTGAGGTAATTCAGATCAACCAAGAGAGATAAAAGGGTCCAGATCTAGCTTAGGGAAAAATTATTTGAAGTCCCTAGTGTAGCTAGGAATGGAGACTTAATAGACAGAGAGCTTCTCTTACTTTGGCTCCTTCTTAGAGTCTTTCTCTTCAGTCAGTGACCCGGAGAAAGGTTGGCATCACACATCTTCTCTTTGAAGGCTGGAAGCCAGGTGAATCCAAAGAGACTGAAGAGATACATTCTCTCTCCTCCCTTGTTAATTCTGCCCTGCCCCTCATATAGATGTGGGGCATTGATCTCCCACCAGTGAGGAGAGTTCCAAACCAATGGGTTCTGGGACTCAGATTACACAAATGACATATAGAAAAGACTAATTAAAGATAATCTCAGAAGAAGATACTAGTATTTCCTTCAAGTACAAAGGAAATCCACCAAAAGTAATGAGTAAAAATGTCTTTTGCAAAGCAAAAGAGGTCAAGTTACAACCCAAAATGACATACCCTGTAAACCTGAATCTAATCGATAATGAAAGAAGATGGATATTCAATGAATGAAGGTATTTGAAGCATTTCTGGGAAAAACAAACAATCCTGAGTAGATTATTCAATCTGCAAATCCCCACAAACAATACAAATAAAAGGGAGGAAGAAATTTTAGTTGATCAACAGTTACACAAAAAAGTGATCCAAATCAAATTTCAATTAAAATAATTCTGAGGTTCTACCTCACAGCTATTATATTGGCAAGACTGCCAAAATGGGAAAACAAAAATTATAGAAGGGACCTTGAGAAAATAGACACTCTGGCATTATTGATATAGCTGTGAAATGTCTGGCCAATCTAGAAAGCTATTTGGATATATGTCCCCAAAAGTCACTAAATACTTCTTAACCCAGTGATGTCACTACTAGATAAAAAGAGGGAAAAGACCCATATGTACAAAAAAAATAATCTTAGTAGCTCTTTTTCTTTGCAGTGGCAAAGAACTGAAAACAATGTGTTTTGGGGAATAATCGAAAAATTTATGGTATGTTAGTTATGGTATGTTAGTGTAACGGAGTACTATTATGCCATGAAAAATAACAAAAGAGATGGTTTCACAGAAACCTGGAAAGGTTTGTATGATAGGTTGCAGAGTGAAACGAACACAGTCAGAACAATTTCTATACTAACAACAACATTGTATAGAAAAACAACTCTGAAAAGCCTAAGAACTCTGATCCATTCAGTGACCAACCAGGATTCCAGAGAGCAGAAGAGGAAGCATGCTCTCCACTTATTGACAGGGTGATGATGAATTCAAGATGAAGGATGAGGATTACATTTTGGGGATATCACCACTTCATGGATTTGTTTTGCCTGATTTTGCTTCTGTGTTATAATAAACTTATTTGTGTCTAATGGTGACCATCTCTAGGGTGGGCTGAGGATGGGAAGAAATAAGGGGAAAAAAGAAATGTACATGTTAACTTTATTATATATTTAAAAGTTGTACATAGTAGATTTGTAGTTTCATGTGCAATCATCTTTTTAAATTATACTATGTTATGGAAACGCTTGTTTTATTTCATAAATTAAAGATAAAATAAATTATAAAAAATATTAAAAAAACAAAAAAATGGAATGTCTGTGGGTTACAGGATGGAAAAGGATCAGGGATGAGCCTGACTTTGAGAACTTGAGTGACTGGAAGGGCAGTAGTACCTTCAACAGTAGCAATAAGGAAGTTCGGAGGAGAAATGAGTTTTGACAAAAATATAGCAAGTTCTGCTGTTTGAGAGTTTGAAAAGCCCAGGGCTCATCCAAGAGGAGATTTCCAGCAAGAAGATGCAAAATGAGATTGCAGTTCAGGAGAGAGATCAGAGACAGAGATATAAATTTAAATATGTATATAGCAATAAGACCTCTGTGGTGTTTTATAAAAAAGTAACAGTGTTATTTCAGTGACCAGGAGAAATATGAGCATTTCTAAGGGGCAGAAGCTTGCAAATACCCTTTGCATTTTGGTTTTTTCATATCCCCCCAAATTTTTAAGGAATTAATGACTCACTACTTATAATCCTTTGAGCTAGTTTTCTTCTGCCAGCTTTCTTTGCTGAAGGAACGATTTCTAGATATGCAAATAAGGATCAGATTAATTAGTCCTCTTGAAAAAATTTCAAAGAAAATTTATGAATATTAATAACCCCCAAATTCTTGAAATCCTAATTCTGGTCTGGTGAATCACTGTAGGAAATGTAATTTCTTTTTGAGTCCTCCCAATAATCTTTGTATATAAACAGGGGTGGGCTGGGAACCATGGCTCTACCTCCCCCCTCAAGAAAAAGAAGCATGATACACTTGTAAATTTAATTTGTGTTATTAACATTTTCTCTATCACTTTCTTAACTCTAGAGAACAAAAATAAATCAAGCCCTGATTTGTAGCATTTGTTGATTTCTGAGGTGTAAATGGTCACACTGAAAATTTGACAATAGGCTCTCTAGCACAATCCTATATCCAAGTATGACTAGAGGGGAAAGATGAAATAAAGTATCCCTGAGTTGCTGGACAACAAAGAATATCACCAGATTGGGCTACTGTATTTATATCTTCCCAAATTATCTCACAGATCCCTAAGAAAAATAAGCTATTTTTTTCCTCCTTAATCCCTATAGTGTTCTGTGTGAACATGCCTGTGCATCTATTTGCGTCTCTTTGCTTGAAAAACCAGATTTGTAAGTGAAACCAAAATTGCTTGTGTAACCATTTCCTAAACCAGCTGAGCACGTCAATTCACATGAGTCAAAGAAAAGTCTAGTTAGTCTTGGGTCATCTGTAAGTGCTTTTGTTGTCTAGACTTGTCTGCCCCAGTGTTGGGATGGTAATCTAAGGAGAAATAAGACTTCTAAAACTTGGTGCAAAACTTCTTGGCCTTAACAAGTTGCTTGGGTCACAGAACGATGTAAATTCTCTTGGGCACTTTGATATTGTCTTGTTTGGGAGGAAAGCTTGGAAAATTTAAGCATTGCATATATGTATTCCATTTCCTTGAGGAGGAAAAAAATCTGCTAGCCCCATTAACCCTTACTTTCTCTCTTTGTAAAAAATGGGATAAGATCACTCTTCAGTCAAGTTCTTGGGGCACATCTGAGGACAGTGACATTTGTTATAGTAGAATATTTACACAGTAACCCCAGGGGACCAATAGCATGACATTAAATGCCCATGAGTTACTATTGTACCATGTAATAAAAAGACATTGTGGAAAGCTACCAATTTTTCAAAGGAGCTGTTCCCAGTAACCAAGTCACATCGCTTTTCTAACGCATATTTCTGACAATCTTACCTTTTAACTAACCCCTACCTCAGAGGACCGTCAGGGGAAAGAAAATATCTGCAATGTAACTTAATCAGTCTTCTAAATGGCAGGGAAAGAAATGATGAACACAAATGAGATTAAAGTAATACCTGATATTGGCAATGAAAACCATATCATTTAATTAAAAAAAAAAACAACTTTGATACTGAGTTTTTTGTATAACAGATTTTCAAGGCTCATTTTATGATTCATTTTGTTCAACAAAATTCCACCACAACAGAATCTATGACAATGGGATATGCACTGTTTTTATGTCCTCTTAATAGGAATAATTGAGGCTTAAGTATCTCTGTCAGAAAAATCAATTGAAAGGGGGAAATGAATTCAGAGGCTGCCTTAAAATGGAGGAAAGAGCTCCATTTCTTTTGTTTTTCCTCCTTCCTAGCTCTGTATCTTTAAGATTTCACTGTGCTTCCAATTTGCACTGCTCATTTGAGGCAAAAGTCCTGTTTCCTGTTTTGTCCGAGTTTCAGCAGTTTGCCCTTCCCCCCAGAGGATGTTACCAACGTCTCCCCTCAGGATGGCTATTGCCACACCAGGCTGCCTCTTGCTGAAGAATTCTGTTTTTTCCCTTCCTTCCTTTTCCTTTCCAAACCTCCCTAGAACCTTCAGAATCCTGGCACAATGACTGTTTCTGCTTCAACTATTTCAGTATTTGAGTAGCATCCAATTGTGTTTCAGCTCATGTTTTTATAGCTGAAATCACCCCCAAGCAAGCAGTTTGAGGTTTGTGCTGGAAAGCACTTTAAATCTCCTTAATTTGCCACCAGGTCCTCATTTAGATGTCATAAGATTTTCTTGGAGTAGGGAAGTAACAGTTCCAATAACACCTTTCCCCAGTTTAAGTGGATAATATTATTAGTGGAAGGGTGGGCTGGCTTTGTCCATCTGTGTCAGGGCTTTCACCTTTTAATAGTTACTATCAATTCAGGAGAGAATTAGGAAGATTTAAATTTCATGAAACAGATTGAGGGCTAATTGGAATCACTAACAGACTGGAGATACTTACAAAAATAGGAAACCCCCAGATGTGGTTGAAAATCTTTTGTATCTTTTCTGCAAGGGACAATAAATGCCAAATGAAATACTAACCAAAAAGAAAGCAAAAAAACCCCAACTTAATAGCTACAGCAGGATATAATACTAACTACCATTTATATAACATTTTGTGCTCCTTAAGAGCAAAGTGACTTAGAAATCTCATCTTATCCTCCCAACCAGTGGAAGAGTTAGGTAGTATAGATACAAGCAAGTGTCTGAGATTGGATTTGAACTCCCGTGTTGTATCTTCCAGGGTTTATCTTCTGTATCACCCAACTGCCATTTCTGCTTCTTAGTTGATGGTCACTGGTAGGAAACTAAAAACAAATGCAAACAAACACAAGTCCTTCTTAGAGAAGGGTTTTTATATTAATGACGTACATTGGGTGGGAGGTTGTATTAGATGACCTTTGAAGATCCTCCCAAGATTCTGTGACTCTGAGGCAGGTTCGGATTAGATCAGTAATGGGGAACCTGTGCATGTGGCCCTCTAGTTCCTCAAGTTGTGGTACTTTGACTGAATCCAAACTTCACAGAAGAACTCTTTTTCTTAACAGATGTGAAGAACAAATGTAAAGTTTGAATTAGATGGTTGGCTACATACTCCCAGTAGGGTACAAATTACTAACAGAATCACTTGGAGGTAAGAGGAAAGACTGAATTCATAAGAAGACTTTCTGCCAGACAGCAGACAGCAAAGATTAAAGGACTGATTTCTGCTATTCTGCTGGTTTTGTAACATGGGCCACAGACTCCTCTTCTCAATTTCATAATCTAATATGGAATAAGAATGCGACATGGATTTTTTCCTTTTGGTAGCTTGATACTACAAACTCCCAAGGTTGAACTCTGTCTCTCAGTTTTGTTTTTTAAAGGTGAGAATACCCTGACTTTTTGTAAACAACGTCTCTTTTCTTCCCCCCTGGAAATTCAAATTTCCTTTCTGACATTATTTTGATCCCTCCCATTTCCTTCAGGAGCTTGGTTAGTTTGTCAGCTTGCTGGTACACTGTCACCAATCCATCTGCCTGAGAATGTTCCTAAAAATGCCATTGTTAAATGCCATCAACTGATTTTTAATTTTAATTTTGATTATAAATGTGGAGGGGGCAGGGAGTGAAATGCAAACCATCCCTTCCTTTCATTTGGATTAGGCTGACAGTTTTGCAGAATGACATGTAGCTTTAAAGGATTTTCATTGTCTTTTTGATATTATCTGGCTTGCATGAGGTCATGGGGAGGAGTGTGTTTGTAAGTAGGGGTGGCTATCTCAAAAGTGCTACTATTTCCCAAGCTCTTGAACTACTCTTGTTCTCAGCCTGCAGAACTGGAAGGATGAAGATCGTAGGGGTAGGAAGTGAATGCCTGTAATGTTTGTCATTCTAAAAACTCAATTTCCATAGCTTTTGCCTTTTTGTTGCTTGACTTCATCAAACTGCCATTTGGGTCAAAAGCAGGGCCTCCTCATTATAAACAAAGTACAAGGGACAGGATAGTTCAAGAGTGCAGTATGAATGATTGTCTTAATAACTGCCAATGCTGTTATAGAGAAATTAAACACAAAAAGCTATTTTTTAAAAAAATTATCAGGGATTTTTTTTTTAAAAAAGGAAACTCAGAGGCAGTGAGTTCTATCAAGTATATGGAATGAACTCTTGTCCAGATTATTATAAATGATAGGTTTAGGAAATGTCCAGTGGTTAGGCTGGACTGAGTTCTTCTTATGTGACTAAGTCCCTCAAAGATAGGTATTAGAAATGGAAGCCTGGCAGCTTCCATTAGAATGAGGGTAGACATCTACCTTCAGTGATCAAGCCATGAAGTCTCTTAAGAATATGAGGCTGAAACGGATGCCCATCACTTGGGGAATGGTTCCACAAGTTGTAGTATATGATTGTGATGGAATACTATTGTGCAAATGACAAGTAGGATGACTTCAGAGAAGCCTAGGAAGACTTCTATGAACTGATGCAAAGTGAAAGGAGAAGAATGAGAACATTGCACACATCAACAGAATAATTGTAATGATGATCAACTGTGAAAGACTTAGCTACTCTTATCAATATAATGACATGAGACAATTCTAAAGGACTTAACATGAAAAATGCTGTATACTTCCAGATAAGAATTAATTGGAGCCTGAGTGTAGATTGAGGCATAATTTTTTTTCATTTTTTTATTGCCTTTTTTTGTAACATGGCTAATATGGAAATAAGTTTTGCATGATTTCACATGTATAATTGATATCACATTGCTTGCCTTCTCTATGGCTGGCGGAGAGAGAGGAAAAAGGAAAGGAGAGAATTTGGAACTCAATTTGTAAAAATTTGAATGTTAAAGTTAAATAATAAATTTACTTTTTAAAAAGAAGAATATGAGTCTGAGATATAAAATTAGCAGAGATTTTGGATGAAATAAAGCACTTGTATATCACTGAGCAGATAGCAAAAGGAGGTTTGCTTTGTCCTAACAAATCAAGGATATGTATTAAGGATATAGGGCACTTAACTTCCACTAAACATAGCCTTCCTAAATTTCTTATGGAAATTCAACTAGTCAAAATGTATGGTGATTCCAGATGTCTCAGGGCCCCACCAATTCTGAGGACTTTCTATGCCCTTAGGTGACCAGTAAGCTGGTTCAAAGGAAGAAAAATGTCAAAGAAAGCTTTGTCTCCTTTTAGGAAAATCTAATCCCCACTGAAGAATGGAGCGGAGAAATATGGGCTTGATCTGCATAAGGGGAAGAGGAAAAAGGGTGAGCACATGGACCTAGCACACTTTGTATTAAAATAATAGTAAATATCAGTCCCATCACATCATCCTTTAGTCTCAGGTTGTAATGAAGAGAGTATGGATTGTCCCCCATTATACAAAGACTCCTTTGTGGAAAGAGGAAGGGAAGTAAATAAGCATTTATAATAGTAATAGTCCCTGTGCTAGGCACTTTACAAATATCCCATCTGATTTGGGCAAAGAAGACACTGAGCCCCAAAGTCAACACAGTGAAAATTAGACAGGAAAGCTTGTTTGGTTTTCTATGAGATCTGAGTATATTTCTAGGAAGGAAATATATAACATTTGCTTTATCAATATTTGACCTGCATATGATGGAGAGTAGAGAGTCAGTGGCAGTCATTTTCATATTAAACTCAATGCATATATAATTAAACAAGAAAAATCTCTACTTAAATAAAACTAGGAGTGATGAGTGATATATGCCTAAAGCCCTTGGGTCATAAATTCCCTTCTATTACCTTACCATTTTTAGCTTAGTAAAATGTTTTCCTACTTGGTTCATTTGAAAATTTTCTCTATAAAAAATGCTCATGGTCATCAGCCAAAAAAACCTTGGCAAATACAAAGTGGTCTCAAGCCAAATCAAATCAACAAATATTTATTGAATACCTTCTATCTGCAAAGCACCATTGTATAAACTTGAGGCAGTCAGAATAGAACTCTTTATATTCTTCTACAAGGAAAATTACACTAAGGAATAAATTAGGCCTAGATTCATAGACTTCTAGAGCTGGAAGAATTAGATAGAAGTGAGCGAGAACAAGGGCTTAGGTATTCTTTAAAACGTTGATATCTCAGAAGCCTTTTGAGGTTTCAAAATAATGTTTTACAAAGTGCTACCTTTTAATGGTTTCACAAACTTGGCTTATGCCTCTTTCTTTTGGGGGGAAGGAGGAGACTTGGCATGAAGCAATGACCAAAATGATCAGATATTTTAAAATTCAACTGTCACGCAAATATATTAACTTTTTTCACACACTCAATTCAATCAACAAATGTTTATGTGTTGTGTTAGATAAAAAGACAAAGAGAGAGGCAGAGAGAAAGAGAGAATAAGTGAGAAGAGAAGGAGAGGGCAAAATTTTTTTTGCCTATTTAGTTTTTATTTTTAAATAATATTTTATTTTTCCCAGTTACATATAAGAATAAAATTTAGCATTCATTTTTTAAAATTTTGAGTTCCAAATTTTCTCTCTCCGTCCCTTATCTCTCCCCTCTCTGAGATGGCAAGCAATTTGATATAAATTATAAATGTTCAATTATGCAAAACACATTATTATATTAGTCATGTTGTATAAGGAGCCAGACTCAAAGGGATAAAAGAAACATGAAAAAAATACAGAAAGTGAAAAATGACATGCTTCAATCTGCACTCAGATTAGTCAATTCTTTCTCTTGAAGTAGGCAGCATTTTTCATCATGAATCTTTTGGAATTTTCTTGGATCCGTGTATCACTGAGAATAGCTAAGTCATTCACAGTTGGTCATCATACAATATTGCTGTTAGTGTGTACAATGTTCTCCTGGTTCCACTCATTTCATTGTGCATCAGTTCATATAAGTCTTTTCAGGTTTTTTCCAAAATCAGCCTGCTCATTGTTTCTTATAGCACAGTAATATTCCATTATAATCCTATACCATAACTTGTTTAGCAGTTCCCCAATTGATGAACATCCTCTCAATTTCCAACCCTTCATCACTACAAAAAAGAACCGCTACACATATTTTTGTACAAATAAGTCCTTTCATCAATTGCTCATAGGTAGGCCAAGCCAATATAATAAAAACGACAATTCTGCTCAAACTAATTTACTTATTCAGTGCCCTACTTATCAAACTACCAAAAAATATTTTATAGAGCTAGAAAAAGATAACAACAAAATTCATCTGGAAGAACAAAAGTTCAAGAATATCAAGGGAATTAATGAAAAAAATACAAATGAAGGTGGCCTAGCAATACCAGATCTCAATATATGTTATAAGGCAGTAATCATCAAAACTATCTGGTAGAGGCTAAGAAGCAGAGTGGTGAATCAGTGGAATAGGTTAGGTACATAAGACACAGTAGCAAATGACCATAGTGACCTTGTGCTTGATAAACTCAAAGACCTCAGCCTTTGAGGTACAAAATCCCTATTTGACAAAAACTACTGGGGAGAACTGGCAAACAAGAAGATGCAAACTAGGTATAGACCAACAGCTCACATCATATACAAAGATAAGGTCAAAATGGGTACATGATTTAGACACAAAGGACGACACCATAAGCAAATTAGAAGAGCGAGGAATAATCTACCTGTCAGATCTATGGAGAAGGGAAAAATTTATTCCTAAACAAGAGATAAAGAGCATTACAAAATGTAAAATAGATAATTTTGAGAGTATTAAATTAAAAAGCTTTTGCACAAACAAAACCAATTCAATCAAGATCAGAAGGAAAGCAGTAAGCTGGAAAACAATCTTTATAGCAAGTGTCTCTGATAAAGGCTTCAGTTTCCAAATATATAGAGAACTAAATCAAATTTATAAGAATATAAGGCATTCCCTAACTGATAAAGGATGAAAGGATATGAACAGGCAGTTTTCAGATGAAGAAACCAAAGCTATCTATAAGCATATAAAGAAGTGCTCTTTTGATTAGAGAAATGCAAATTAAACTAACCTCACACCTAGACAGGCTAAAATAAGAAAAAAAAGAAAAATGATAAATGTGGGAGAGGATGTGGGGAAATTGGGACACTAATGCACTGCTGATGAAGTTGTGAACTCATTCAGCTATTCTGGAGAACAATTTGGAATTATTCCCAAAGGGTTATAAAAATACTCTTTGATCCAGTAATGCCACTACTAGGTCTGTATCCCAAAGAGATCACAAAAAAGGTGAAAGAACCTACATGTACAAAAAAATTTATAGCAGCTTTTTCCAGAGTGCCAAAATATTGAAAATTGAGGGGATGCCCATCAACTGGGGAATGGCTGGACAAGTTTTGATATATGAATGTAATAGAGTATTATTGTGTAATAAGAAGCGATGAGCTGGCAGATTTCACAAAAACCTGAAAAGACTTGGATAAGCTCATGCAAAGTGAAATGAGCAGAACCAGGAAAATATTGTACACAGTATCAGCAGCATTGTGTGATGATCAACTATGAATGATTTAGCTCTTCTCAGCAACACAGTGATCCAAGTACAACAAACTCATGATGGAAAATGCTATCCACAATCAGGTAAAGAACTGATGAACTCTGAATGCAGATCAAATCATACTTTTTTTCATTTTATTTTTAAGTTTTTTTTCCTTTTGATCTGTTTCTTCTTTTACAACTGTGACTAATATGGAAATATATTTTACATAATTGCACATATATAACGATATCAAATTGTGTACCATTCTAGGTAGAGGGGAAAGGATGGAGAGAGAAAATTTGGAGCTAAAATCTTGCAAAAATGAATACTAAAAATTGTCGTGACAGATAATTGGGGAAAAATAAAATACTATTTTTTTTAAAAAAGTAGAAATAAAAAAGTAGGTCCCTTCCCCTTTTTATTGATCTCCTTGAGATTTAAATCTAGTAGTGGTATTACTGGATGAAAGATTATGCAGTTTTATAGGCTTTCAGTATAGTTCCAAATTGCTCTCCAGAATGGTTGGACCAGTTCACAACTCCACCAACAATGCATCAATGCCCTAATTTTCCCTCATACAAGAAGGACAAAGTATTAAGGAGTAATAGCAGACTAAATAGTTATCTAGAAAATATATATAAGATGAATAAAAAATAGAGACAGCTCTTGTTTTATGTAGGTGGACTGCTCCATAAAGCAATTTTTACATAATGTAAAAACTTACCCACTTCATTTAAGTTATAAAATAAAGGCATACACAAAATAATATCTTTATGCAAGTCATAAATTGTGCTAAAATGAAGACATATTAAATATTGTATCATGATAATAAACATAATAAAGAAATGAAAGGTAAAATTAATGATAAAGTATGCATAGTACTGTACAGTAAAGTTAGCATAGGTGTGAATTATGTTGCTCCTTCCCCACCCACTACAACTAGTAACCTTTATCATTGGTGCTTGTGTATGCAACCTTTTTAATGAAACTATCCAGAGATGTTTGGAGAATGGCTCCCTTTTTTTTCTCCTTATATATCTGACAAGAACAAACAATATTACCCTCACTACTCTTTGAATTTTTAAAAATCTTGAAGTACTCAGATCCATATTTTCAATACAAGAAAAAAATCACTCAAATGGTGGAATGCTTCTGCTGTTTCATTGTGAATGTTTTTGATTCAGCCTCGGGTTCCGGAGCTTCCCTTTCTTCTTTTACAATTTTAGCAACTAGAATTTTAATGAGATTCTCATTTGATAGTCCTTTTCTGTGAGACTCAATCAACTCCTCCGTATCATTCTCATCCATTTCAGGTGCCAATTCTTGTGCTAATTTTACAATCTTGTTACTTTTTGAATGTTTCATCTTTGTTACATCAAAAAAAATTGGAATGAAATGGGGGTACACTCTTCCAAACTCTCTTCATACGTATTTCTGTTACATCTGTTACGTATTTTTTTTTTCTTAAGCAACTTTCTCTTTAATTCCTCTTAGAAAGTGGGAACCCCTGAGTTGTTCCCCCACCCACCACCCTTGTGTGGCCCTGCACCTCTCTCCCAGTAGAATTCTTTACATAGAGTTGAATTTCCATGATGTGAATTTACTTAAAGTGAGAACTGTCTGTATGCATATAGAAAATATGTACATGATTGATAAAAGATAATTTTTTGGTTGGAGGAAGACAATAACATCTGGGAAGATCCAATAGAAGGTGATTCTTCAGCTGAACCTTCAAGGAATTGAGGGATTCTAAAAGTGGAGATGAGGAGCTAGGGCATTCCAGCAATGAGTACACCCAGTGCACAGAGAGGGAAGATGTAGTTTTAGGTATAAAGAACAGTAAGATTCCAGTTTGGATCATATCATTCATGAAGGCATGTAATGTGTAATAAGACTGGAAAGGTAAGTTGGGTTCAGGGTATAAAGGGCTTTAAATGCCACACTGAACTTGACATTTGTACCTAGGGATAATTAGGAGACACCTAAGCTTATTGAGTAGGAGAAAAAGATGGTCAGATTGCACTTAAAAAATAACTGTAACAGTTTGGTGGCTGTATGTGGGATGGATTGGAGAAGGCATAGACTTGGAGCAGGCAAATGATGTGAGTTCAGGGGAGGCTATAGGAGCTGTTATAGAATCTAAAACAAAAAGTGGCAGCTTAATTGAATGTGTGCAGTGCCTGAGAGAAGAGAGAAGCTGAGAATGACACTAAGGCTGCCAACCTGGATGACTGGCAGTGCCTTGGCAAAAAGATGGAAGTGTTGAAGAGGGGTGAAGTTGGGGGGGGAGGACACTGACTTTGACTAAAACAAAGCTTGGACCAAAGTTGACAAAAGTAAGACAAACATGGTGATTTGGCTCCAACTGATAGTGGATACAATGCAATGGTAATTTACTACTATGTACATAAATAAGATCAAATGTATTCAACACGTGTCCAATCTCAACTCAAGAGTGATCTGTCGCCATTACTGTCTTCCAGTCATCAATCAGAGTAGGCTCCCACCAGATGGTTTGTGTTACCAAGACTGCTTGCTGCATTTGAATGAGAAGTGTGTAAGCTCACGATTAAGCAATTTTAATGTGGAAGTTAAAAGTATCTCTTTTACTCATGACGGAAAATACTATCTACATCCAGAGAAAGAACTACAGAGTCTGAATGCAGATTAAAGCAAATTATTTTTTCTCTCTTTTTTTGTTTCTCATGCTTTTCCCCTTTTGTTCTGATTCTTCTTCCACAATGTGATTAATGTGGAAATTTGTTTAATATGATTGTACATCTACAGCCGATATCAGATTGCTTGCCATCTTGGGGAGGGGCGTGAGGAGGGATGGAGGAAAAAAATTCGGAATTCAAAATCTTATAAAAGTGAATGCTGAAACTTATCTTTACATGTAATTAGAAAAACTTAAATGCTATTAAGTGGAGGGAAAGTATCTTTTACACATATACGTGTGTATGTATATATGTATGTGTGTACGTGTATATGTGTGCATATATACACATACATATATGCTAGAACAAAGATGTCAAACATATGACCTGTGGACCAAGGCCCCCAACACCCCCAAGTGCAACCCAAACCAGAATAAAATGTAACTGGAAAATATTTAACAATGTATACATAAGACTATTTCTTTTATTTTTGAAATAACAAACTAATTTAAAACTGATACTTTTAAAATTGAAATAATTTGGAAAGAATAATAGATTTGAAAGCTTTAACTTATGTCCTGTAAAAGATGAGATAATATCTCTTTGTAATGAACAAATATATCCATGACCAGTTTGAAGAGAAAAGTTACTGGAACCGTGGACAGCAATACTCTTCAAACAACAACAGAGACAGTTTAAGTAGCATAAATACAAAGTAAGAAGCCCAAATTCAGCAAATACAATACATTATAGTTACCATTCCGATTCCCCAGAACTGTTATTGATGGAGAAGAAAGGCTACTGTGTTTATTCTGTACAATAGCTTTCACTGCAGATGGCCTGAAACAATAAATTGAAATGACATCTTAAAAGTGTACACGCAAAATACGTTGGCAAGTCAAGAGGATCATTTCAGGGGGAAATAGATTATTTTAATAAACAAAAACTAACTTTTTTTTCAAAAACCATTTTTGTGATGTCAAAAGTACAGCTTGTATCACATAAGATTGCTCACAAAATTGCTAAGTTTAAAAAGTCTTATTAGACAATGTTCAGCTACTGACATGATAGAAAAGATACTTAGCTGATCATAAGCACATGAAGAGAATACAGTGGGGAAAGAAGAATGCCAGTTTGTCTGAAGAACTTTATCATTGATTAAATGAGAAATGAAAACTTTGATATCATTTCAAAAATTGTCCCTGTGGATAAATTGTTCATGAATATAAAACTTCACCAAAAATACAGAAAAGCAGAAATAGTAAAAATCATCAGTTACTGATCATAATACAATAAAATTACATATAATTGAAGCATAATTTTCTCTTTTTTTGCCTTTTTTGGGTAACATGGCTAATATAAGCATGATTTCACATGTATAATTGATATAATTTTGCTTGTTTTCTCAGTAAATGGGGCAGGAAGGAGAGAATTTGGAATTTAGAAAAATTTTAAAGAATGTTAAAATACATAAATAATAAATTTGTAAAACAAAAAAAAAATCCTAAAAGAAATAGAAATGCTAGAAGGCCCATATTCATCAGTGACATGTTGATACATATGGAAATGCCCCACCTAATATTTCTGTTTTTTTTTTTTTGAAGGTGAAATCTATTGTTTATTTGTTTGAGAAGGCCAGCAGATGACACAGAAAAAGTTTAGAAACTCGGAAATGCATAAAATATATGTATAGCACTGTATAATATGAACCCAAATTTTCCAATAAGGTACTATAAACACCTCACAAAAGAAAAAGAAAAAATTCAGATTTCTTATCTGGTAGGGAGGGCCAAAAAATTTTACAGGGATTTTCCAGATTACAGGGTACCAGGCCCCTAAACCCTGTTGATATGGAGCAGATAACCATACACTGAAAATGACCCTCTCCAATTTTACAAAGCGAAGATTGAAAACAGGGTGCAAAGATACTATGTCTCATGAACATGGTGGGATTAGGAATCTGTTTTTTCCATGTCAAAAAAGCAGTATTAATCCTAAACATACACCCTGTCCTCCACCACATTCCTCATGGCCTCAAGTGAAAAGCTTCCCAGTAACCCAGAGAGACGAGGTTCCTATAAGTTCTTCAGCATGACATCTTTAAAAAGCTTCTGAGCAGGGTCCAATTGTCCCCACTTCTCTTGGGTGAAGTCCACAGCCACATCCTCAAAGGTCATGGACTCCACACACACACACACACACACACACACACACACACACACACACAATCATTCCTGCTGATCCAGTCTCCCTCACTTGGAATGTGGGAGAAGCTGATTTTTCTTTTTTTTTTTTTTTTAACTTTTAACATTTATTTTCACACAATTTTGGGTTACAAATTTTCTCCCCTTTTATCCCCTCCCCCCCCCAGACCCAAGCTTTCTAATTGCCCCTGTGACCTATCTGCTCTCTCCTCTATCCTCCCTCCCTGCCCTTGTCTCCATCTTCTCTTTTGTCCTGTAGGGCCAGATAGCTTTCTTGACCCCTTAACCTGTATTTCTTGTTACCCAGTGGTAAGAACATTACATTTGGTCCTAACACTTTGAGTTCCCACTTCTTTAGCTCCCTCCCTCTCCACCCCTTCCCCTTGGAAGATAGGCAGTTCAATATAGGCCATATCTGTTTAGTTTTGCAAATGATTTCCATACTAGTTATGTTGTGTAGGACTAACTATATTTCCCTCCATCCTATCCTGTCCCCCATTACTTCTATTTTCTTATGGTCCTTTCCCTCCCCATGAGTGTCGACCTCGTATTGCATTCTCCTCCCCATGCCCTCCCCTCTATCCTCCCCCCCACCCTGCTTGTGCCCCTGTCCCCCACTCTCCTGTATTATGTGATAAGTTTTCCTATCAAAATGAGTGTGCATTATATGCTTTCCTTTAATGGAATGTGATGAGAGTAGACCTCATGTTTTTCTCTTGCCTCCCCTCTTTATCCCACCACTAATAAGTCTTTTGCTTGCCTCTTTTATGAGAGATAATTTGCCCCATATAACTTCTCCCTTTCTCCTCCCAATATTTCTCTCTCACTGCTTGATTTCATTTTTTTTTTTAAGATATGATCCCATCCTCTTCAATTCACTCTGTGCACTCTGTCTCTATGTATGTGTGCGTGTGTGCATGTGTGTGTGTGTGTACTCCCACCCAGTACCCAGATACTGAAATGTTTCAAGAGTTACAAATATTGTCTTTCCATGTAGGGATGTAAACAGTTCAACTTTAGTAAGTCCCTTATGACTTCTCTTTGCTGTTCACCTTTTCACGGTTCTCTTCATTCTTGTGTTAGAAAGTCAAATTTTCTTTCCAGCTCTGGTCTTTTCATCAGGAAAATTTGAAAGTCCTCTATTTCATTGAAAGACCATTTTTTCTCCTGAAGTATTATACTCAGTTTTGCTGGGTAGGTGATTCTTGGCTTCAGTCCTAGTTCCTTTGACTTCTGGAATATCCTATTCCATTCCCTTCTATCTCTCAACGTAGAGGGTGCCAGATCTTGTACTATCCTGATTGTATTTCCACAATACTTGAATTGTTTCTTTCTAGCTGCTTGCAATATTTTCTCTTTCACCTGGGAATTCTGGAATTTGGCCACAATGCTCCTAGGAGTTTCTCTTTTGGGATCTCTTTCATGCGGTGTTCTGCGGATTCCTTGAATATTTATTTTGCCTTCTGGTTCTAGAATCTCAGGGCAGTTTTCCTTGATAATTTCATGGAAGATGATGTCTAGGCTCTTCTTTTGATCATGGTTTTCAGGTAGTCCCAGAATTTTTACATTGTCTCTCCTGATTCTATTTTCCAGGTCAGTTGTTTTTCCAATAAGATATTTCACATTATCTTCCATTTTTCGAATCTGGGCGGTATGTTCTGAGATATCTGTCTTTCTCATAAAGTCCTTAGCGTCCATCTGTACCATTCTAGTTTTGAAAGATCTATTTTCTTCAGTGAGCTTTTGAATCTCCTTTTCCATTTGGTTGATTCTGCTTTTGAAAGCATTCTTCTCCTCACTGGCCCCTTGCACCTCCCTTGCCAACTGAGTTAGGCTAGTTCTCAAGGTGCCAATTTCTTCAAGATTTTTTTGGTTCTCCTTTAGCAGGGAGCTGATCTGCTTTTCATGCTTCTCCCTCATCCCTCTCATTTCCCTTCCCAGTCTTTCCTCCACCTCTCTAACTTGATTTTCAAAATTCCTCTTGAGCTCTTCCATGGCCCGAGCCCATTGGGTGGGCTGGGACACAGAATCCTCGATTTCTGTGTCTTTGCCTGATGGCAAGCATTGTTCCTCCCCATCAGAAAGGAAGGGAGGAAGTGTTTTTTTCTCCAAGAAAATACCCTTCAATAGTTTTACTTCTTTTCCCTTTTCTTGGCATTCTCCCCAACCAGTAACCTGACCTCTGAATGTTTTCCTCACACCCACCTCGCCTCCTGGTCCTCCCAGCCAGCGTTTGGGGACTGAGATTCAAATGCTGCTTCCCACCTTAGGGTTTTTGGCGGGGGCAGGGCTGCTATTCAGTGTGAGAATTAAGATCAGGTGGTCAGGGGCAGGGCTGCCTCTCTGGCTCAGTTCCCTCCCGGGGTTTATGCATAAACCTTCCACAATGGATCCAGGCTCCCTCCCGTTTGGGGAGCCCCTGTCTGTAGCCGCCTCTCAGCTTCTATCTCCTGGGGGGGCCCGAGCCACGAGGGCACCCCACTCCCCTCTCAACCCGCCAAAGGGACTCTCTCACCTACCCCCGTCAGTCCCCTGTTGGTGGGGGGGCTTGTAAGGTCGCTGGAGATCCCGTCTCTGGAGCCTTCTCGGATCTGTACCTCTCGGAGCCGCGGCTGCTGCCACCGCCGCAGGTCCAGGCTGGGCACCACGTCTGCAGCGCGACGGACCTTTTGCGAGAGGTTTGCAGGTCCCTCTGTGGGTGGGGGGACCCACGTGGCCGCTGGAGATCCCGTCCCCATAGCCCTCTCGGATCTTTTTCTCACGGTGTCGCTGCCGTGGTAGGGCTGCTCTCTGCTCCGCGCCCCGGTGCCCAGTCCATGGCGCGAAGGACCCCCTGCGAGAGGTTTGCAGGTCTCTCCGGAACAGAAATCTCCCTCGCTCCAATATTCTGTGGTCTCTGGGTGCAGAATTCGCCCTGGGTTAGTCCCCTCTGCCGTTCTGTGGTTTGTGGGTTCGGAGCTATGTGTATGTGCGTCTTTCTACTTTGCCATCTTGGCTCCGCCCCCCCCACCTAATATTTCTGAAGAAACTGGATTTCTACCTTTCTGAGCAATAGGAAAGTAGCCATAGCTGGTGATTACTTTCTATTCTCCTATCTTTAAAAGGGCATTGGACTTGAATTAAATCTATCTATTAGACACCAGATATTTGAAACCTGGTAATATGATTCTTTTAGGGTTCAGTATAAAAGCCATCTTTCCTATTTACTCTAAATCATTTTCTTTCATGCCTGCCTCTGTCAAGGTGCATATCGAGGGAAAATGTGGGAGATATAATCCTACTATAGATCTAAATTGGAGCAAGCAAATATATATTTTAAAGAAAACAGGTAAAATAGTAATTGGGAAAGCCTTATCTTTAGGATGATAATATCCAAAAAAAGTTAGTGAGTGGAAATCTCTGCTCAGTTAAGGACAGTATGACCTCACTTGTTAAGTCCACTCTCAGTAGTTTCTGGGAGTATGGGCACTGCAACTCAAAAACCATATTGGGATGCCAGTTTTTTCCTATGTGCCTCCTGTGCTAGGGCAGAGATGTCAAATGCATGACCTATGGGCGAAAGCCCCCAACACCCTTAAGATTGAAATGTAATTGGAAAATATTTAACAAAACATAAAAATGCTGTAAAACATAGATAATATGTTTTAAAACTAAATAATTCAATATGAAGGCTACAGGGAGTCTTATGTACAGATTTCTATTTGAGTCTGACATTCTTGCTCTAGAGGATCTCCATTTGCCCCTCAAAGTCTTTGCCTCTTCTTGGCTTCAACTGTCATTATTTCTTTGCTTCTCTCTATCAGAAGTCACTCAGCCAATCAAGAGTCAATGTTTTTACATAATACTGCCATACCACAGGTCTGTTCTTCATGAGATCACTAAGTCCATCTAGGAATAAAACTACATTCCTCTCTTGGGCTGAAACTTTTTGTAGTTCCTTGCAAAATGTATCTGGGGTAAGCTTGAAACCTGGAACTATGAAGAGCAATTTTCCTCACATCCCAGGTAACCAAACGAAGAAAACCAAATAAACCAATATACATGGTTTACATGCAAAAGACATGACGTTATACAATACATAGAACATAAGAGAGTACTTCAGTGACAACATATCTAAGTAACAAATAAAATAGTAAGGCATATCTCAAAAATACCTTCCTATCCATGTACACAGCAATTAGTCATAACCAAGGAAGCATGGCTTACCAACAGAGCAAATTTAGCTAACTGTAACAATTACATAATCAATAAATGTATATAACATCATATGTGTAAGCAATGGACAAACCATTAACATACATTACGACAGCATGACCATATCACAATGTAATAAAATGAACATAATGGCAAAATAATAAACAAGCACACTTGTGATGAATGAAAAGCCCAGAGACAGAATTGCTGGGTAATTAATGATCAATTTATTAATTAGGCTGGCAAATAATCAATAAACTGATGGTCAGTGGTCTCTGTCAGTAACCAAAGACAAAATCATGGAGATCCCTGAATGCTTAAATGCCATTGGAAAAGGAGATGCCCCTGACAGGGAAAATCAACCTTAATTAGTGAATAATTAATGAAGGGGTAGACATTTAATAAGGAAGTAGGCTAAGAGTTTTCAGCGTCTCCTCCTAAGAATGTGACTTGGACAGAGGAATCCATCTCTACTCAGATCACTCTGATTCAGTTTCTCCTTCATAAGCTGGGTCACCCTAAATTCTAATGGAGTCCCAAAGACAGGGGCTTATTTCCTAAGGACAAGAATTCACCTAGACTAGATTCTGTATTTAAGGTCTTCTAGTTGTGTGGGGTTCCACCCAAGATCAAAGAGCACATACCCAGAGGATTTGGGCAATCTCAACCATCAGTAATGTACTTCAGAGACTGACTGGCTTACAGGAACTGGTCCCTGAATGAGGAAATAAAGGGGGAAAACATCAATCCTAATTTAATAATTGCTTATTAGTTTAATAGAAAATAATTTCATACTCATTTGTGCTATAATGAACCTAGACATTAGGAACAATATACAATTATATGACATGTAAGGCACGCATCAAATAGGCATTTTCTTGTATTGTATCTGGATATGTGTGTATCAGGTTCATTTGTAACATCCTAAGTTAGTTTAGTGACTGGTCTAACGAGTGATCTAAGTGAATTGTCATTTGTATATCTGAGAAAGCAGATGGCTAACCAACAGGATCAATGGAGACTTGTTTTTCTCTGCCCAGGCTGACAGGAGAGACAGGTTGGCTAGAATCTGTAGCATTTCTAGGGAAGAAAGGAGTTTGCTTTAGGTTCAGTCTTTCTGTCTTATAATATTACACAGTCTCCACTGAAAACCACTTTCAATGTTTCTATCTGGTTCACAAAGTCTTTTTACAACTGCTGGCATTCACAGAGGTGAGTGTCAATCACTTTTCTCCACTAGAAAGTCTAGCTGACCTGCTCCTAAGGACAATAGGAGATTGTGGCAAGTGGTCTTGACATGAGATTCAGCTCTCAATCTCTCAATAGCTTACGCTAGTTCCGTTAGTGAGCTAACTCATGAGTCCCTTGAACATCAAGGCTTTTAGCAAAACTATCTCCTGGTGGAATGTCTTGACAACTTATTTTAGCGAGATGTCATCATTAGTTTCTGTGACCTCTTTTCTGAGCTTCAGCCACGAATATTTGCTAGGTGTCTTCTGGTTCTTTTTTTTTGGATATACTGAGTGTAAATGGATTCATCAGCATCTCCATCTGAGGCACCAACACACAGATTACTAGATAGAGAGGCTATTGTCCAAACATGAACAAGTGTGGTATAAAACACAGAACATCATTCCTGATAGCATTATATCAGGAATTAGAAATGACGTATAGTGATTCCATTGAACTTTTATTCTGGACTCAGAGTTCCCAATGTGTTCACAAGTGAGTACCAAGCAAGCCGCTGGTAGTGCAGGGAATAGAGAGCTGAAGTGAGGAAGATCTGAGTTCAAATCTGGCCTCAGACACTAGCTGTGTGACCCTGGCCAAGTTACTTAACCTCAGTTTACCTCCATTTCCTCAATTGTAAAATGAGGATAATAACAATACCTTCCTTCCAAGGTTGTTGTGACAATGAAATGAAATAATATTTGTAAAACACTTAGCATGTGTCTGACAAATAGTACGAGCTATATAAATGCTTATTTCCTTGCCTCTCTTTTTCCATTTGAAACATTCAGACTATAGGAAGGCGTTATTATAGACTTTTTATACTTGCTAAAGTCAACATTTACTCAAATAGCTTTCTCTCAGTGTCTATCTTAGCCAAAGAGGATTCTAGCAGGTAATTCATATACTGAAAAAAACTTTCTCTTCCTGATTTAAACAAAATGATTAAATAAAATAGAAGCTGTCTTAATTTTAATTTACTAAAACTTAAATATTGTCACTTTCTCACTGAACATATTTTCTCTAGTATTTTTGTTCATATTAATATTCTTAGGATCCTTTTAAGTCCATGAATAGTTCTCTGACAATTATGTTTGTAAGTTTGAATAAAATTATAAGTTAGTAAATTGCCTTAACTAAAAACTCTAAAAAATACTTCCTCACAAGACTTTGACAACAATGGAAACTTTCTGGTTTCTAGTTGGGTATGCTTGTGTATATCTGGTAGTCAGTCAGCCAATGGACATTTATTAAGCCCTGATACACAGGCACTGTGCTAAGCACTGGGGATAAATAAAGAGGCAAAAGATAAACCCTGTTCTCAAGGAGCTCTCAATCTAAGCAAGAAAAGAAATACGCAAAACAAGGGATACATAGGAATAAATAGGAATTCAATGAGAGAGGGAAGACTCTAGAATTAAGAGAGACTGAGAGAGGTTTTCTGTAGAAAATGAGGTTCTAATTGGAAATTACAAGAAGCCAGGGAACTCAGTAGACAGAGAAAGAGCCTTCCAGGCATGGGGAACAGTTAGAGAAAATGCCCAGAGTCAAGAGATGAAATATCTTGGGCATGAAATGTCCAGATTCTGGATCAAAGAGTATGTAGGAGGGAGTAAGGTATAAAAAGCCTGGAAAAGTAGAAGGGGGCTAGGTGATAAAGGCTTTGAATGATAACAGGGGATTTTGTATTTGATCTTGGAGGTAACAGGGAGCCACTGGAATTGACTGAGTTGGGGGTGGCAAGCTAAGACTTATACTTTAGGAAAATCATTTTGGTGACTGAACGGAGGATTGGCTGGAGTGGGGAGAGACTTGAGGCAGGCTAACCCACTAGTAGGCTACTGCAGTAGTTCCGACATGAGAGGTTGAGAGTCTGCACCAGAGTAGTGGCCATATCTAAGGACAGAATGGGGTCTATTCGAAAGATGTTACAAAGGTAAAACCAACATGTCTTGACAACTAATGAGATACAGGAGGTAAGAACTAATGAGGAGTGAAGGATGAGACTTAGATTGTGAGTCTGAGGGACTGAGAATATTTTGTCCTCTACAGTAATAGGGAAGATCAGGGGTGGAAATGGGTTTAGTGGGAAAGATCATGAATTTGGTTTTAGACATATTGAGTTTAGGATGTCTAGTGGGCATCCAGTTTGAGACATCTGAAAGGCAGTTGGAGATGTGACCATGGAGGTCAGAAGAGAAATTAGGGCAGGATAGGCAGATTTGAGAATTATCAGCATAGTAATTAGGTAATTAAAGAAGTAATAGGTAATTAAACACATAGAAACTGGTGAGATTAACAAGTATAGAATAGAGGGACAAAAGGGCAGAAGAAGAGAGGAGAGGAGAGGACAGGACAGGACAGGACAGGACAGGAGAGGAAAGGAGAGGAGGAGAGGGATGAAGAGGGGAGAGAAAGAGAAGGAAGGGGAGGGGAGGGGAGGGAAGTGGAGGAGTGAGGAGGAGAAAGGATCCAGGGCAAAACCCTTTGGGACATTTAGAATTATCTGCTGAAATGATCAGTCAGTGCTAAGATGTGACACATTTTTGCTATTTCATTATAGAGAGATAAAGTCAATATAGAAAAAAAATCCAAAGGCTTGCTGGTAATTACGTCCTCTGAATATGAAGTATGAATTGGTAATACTCTTCTTTGCACACACATAGGACATTTTTCACACTGGTGATATTTGTATGCTTCTTGGGCAGTAAAATCTATTTCTTACCAGTTCTAGGGTGTTTCTTGATTATACAAAGTTGTCATATTAGGCATTCCTGGCTCCTGGGCAGTTTGCTCTGGGTAGTACTAGTTATTTCTTGGTTGTATGCATGGAATCAGTCACAATCTGATACAGCACTTTATTGCGTAGTTCCAACTTCCGCAATTGTCTCAGCAGTAAAGTGCTCCCTGCTGACCAGAATTTAAAGTTATTAGTAGCAGTTCCTTGTTTTTAGCTTGTATCATTTCCTTTCATCAGCCATCTGTTCTCACTGCCAGGCATTCACAGACACAGAGCCAAGGAACATGGGTTCAGTGAGGTTTGCTTGCACAATTGCCATGCTGTCTTCTCCCAAGTTCTCAGACAGACTTCAACTTTGCTGTAGCCTAGCTCCTTGGGCATCATGGTTGTCTTCTGAGATCGCTCCAGCTCCAGTGTAACATGGGATTCTGGACGAGTCATCTTCATCCACATCGGTCTTCTCAGGCCGTTCATTGTATGCTTAAATCATAACTGATCGGTGTTACTGCCCATACTTGGCAAAGAAGCACACTTATGGTATGGCTCTGACACATGTATGTGTACAATATAGGTGTGTATATGCATATATTCACATGTATAGTATCTGCATACCCATGAATACATGTACACACTGGAATTGTGGTTATATATACATGTGAGAATGTATGTGTATACATACGCATATACATACATATGCATGTATGTGTTCATGTGCGTGTATACAAACATGTGTGTGTATCAGAGGGCAAAGTAAAAAGACAAAGAGTCCACTGATCATCTTTTTCTGAAGGGAAAACTTCAAAGTATTTTATAGCCCAAATCCAGACCACATATATTAGAGAAAAAATGCAAACATCAAGAAAGAAGCAGGTAAAGTACCAAGTCGGTATCGCACCAGAGTAAGTATCTTCTATTATTAATAAGAGATCTCAGAATACAAAGGTTAAAGGAACACATCAGTGTAGAAAAGAGGAAGAATGGGTAGAATTTGCTATTTCTCATAATTGGTTTGTGAGAAAAAGAATGGAGAGGAAGGAGATATCAGATGAACTTCACTCTTATCTGAAGGGGACAAGGACAGATAAACAGTTTGGTGTAGAAATAATCAAACTCAGCAGGGAAATCAGTGGGATGAGAGGGACATATTAAGAGGGAGAATAATTTTAGTGAGTGAATAATTACAAGGAAAACAAGCTTCCTGATGCTGAAGGAAGGGCTAAGGGGCGGGGGGGGGGGGGGGGGGAGAAAAAAAGAAGACCAAAGTATTAGAATCTAAGGGAGAGGGGTGCCTTAGATTGCTTCTTAGACAATCAAAAAACAGAACAATTGCTGTACATGAATTAATGGAGTACTATGGATGAAGACTGCTTAAGAATATCCTAGGTTGTATGAATGGATACAGTTAAGTGAACAGAACTAGAGGAACAATTTCTGTAAGGACAACAGTAAAAACACTTTACAACTCCAAAGACCTGTGAGCAATGCAAGGACCAACCATGTTCCTATAGATGATGAAGCATGTTACCTACCTTTTGACAGAGAGATGATAGACAGGCTGTACAGAAGGAGACATACTTTTTTTGGATGTGGCCACTGCATGGATTTGTTTTGCATGGCTGTGCTTACTTGTTACAATTGGATTTTTTTTCTCTTTTGGTGTTTAACAGGAAGCAAAAAGAAGGAAGAGTCAGCAATAGTGATACCCAAAATGAAGCCATCTGGTCTTTCAATTTCTTAGGTGAGGTATTTCTTTTAAATGCAAGATTGGATGGATAGATAGATAGATGATAGATAGACAGATAGATGATAGACAGATAGATAGACAGACAGACAGACAGATAGATGATAGGTAGATTGTGTTTGATTGAACAGATAAATTATCCCAAAAGTCTCAGTGCAGTTTTAAACCATGAAAGCTTAAAATAAAACTTTTGGCACTCTATACTCTGTGCGTGTCTGTGTATGTATCACTGTTTAAATATAAAAGATATGGCTTGTCGGTGGCCTGATTAGCTCTAACCTGAGGTCAGCTCCATTTTGCAGAGAGCAGGAAGAGGACTATGTTGTCACAACCAAAACTCCTGGAAAGGGAGGGAAGAAAAGGGTCCAGGACAGCCCAAACTGAGCAAAGATTCGATAAAGATTTAGCAGGAGCAGCATCCCTTTACAACACGTGTAGTTCCGGTCACAGAGCTGTTCCCAGACTTCTGTGGAAGCAAGGTTAGTCAACAAGAGCAACAAATATTCAACTGTTTACTATGTCTCAGACAGTGGGTTAAATTCTGAAGATATAAAAGAAAGACTATCTCAGTTCTCAAAAAGTTTACACTCTAATGGGACTACCACACATAAAAGGAAACTGAAAAACAATGGGAGGGGAAGGAGAGAGGAGTCAGGGGCAGGACCTGAAGAGAAATGGAATCAACATGGCTGATCCATGTACCCTTCCTTTAAATGGACGCTCCTGGAGGAACTGTCTAATCAAAGGAAAGAGTTGTAGAGGCAGAGGGATACTTCAGAATAAAAAGGCTGTTGGATCATGGTGGTGAAGAAACTTGCTGGGATGAGATGGCTAGCGGGGAATGATGAAGAAAGAAATCCAGAAAGTCAGGAGTAGTGCTTGGAGAGGAATGAAGGACTGAGGATTACATAAAGTTCATCCAGAATCATTTCAGTGAATCCCCTATTCTCTGAAAATCCCCTTAGGATACCAACCCCACCCTGTCTCACACACTGTAAAATTGTTTGCTACCAAGTCTATAAATCAATTCTTTCTTCCTTAGTCTATAAACCACATAGAGCCAGGAACACTATAGTTTTAACTAATTCATTTTCTCTCCTTTTGCTACTATCTTCAAGGATTAAACAAAGTTCTTTGGCTTTGAGAAATCCATGGTAACCAGTAAATTTTTCTCAGAGCAGAGCTGATGCCAAGGGATCACATTGGCACAAGCTGATTTTTGTGGCAAAAGAGCTATATACCACCAGTAAAACACATTTCTATTTGGTTTGGAGTCTTGTGGGGATGGTACCAGAAGTGGGCTAGAAAGATATATCTTTGTCAGATTTACGTTGAAGGTTGAAAGTTGAAAAGCTTGAAAAAATGTTGGGTACTTTCCATAGTTCATAAAATGACACAAAGTGCCCTTGGCAAGGAATCAATAAGAGGTCCATTTTATCATCCTTCTCAAATAGAAACCAAGATGGCTTGCATTATTTTGCTTGTTTTAATAACTAGTTGAGCAGAAAGGACCATACAATTTCAAGTTCTATCATATCCCTCTCATGATCTTTTAGGACCTATTAGATAACTTCCTGCTTATTTCAGGGAGAGAAAAAAAAGAACTTTCCTTTTTCATAAGCAGTTCTATAGGAAAAGCAAACCTACAAGGATAGAGATAACTGATGTGACATTAAGAGTATTAGGGAGAAACAAAGATGATGAAAAAAAGAGCAAAGATTGCTGTGGATTCTTTAAAGTTTCTCTCACTTCTCTCCTCTAACTGGGTTTAGGGAATTCTCATTTCTCTTATCTAAATGTCTTGAGTTTCATTTTCTGGAAAGCTTTAACCTTCAGGACAAATGTTCGAGCAGTTCAGCCTCATCTCACACACACAGCTGAAAGTTATGAATCAGTTATATCTTCTTGTTTGCTATGCCACACACATTCAGGAACATTACAGTTTTAACTAATTAATTTTCTTTCCAGTTAATACTATTTTCAAAGTAAAATTAAATGGTTACTTCACTCCCTATGATAGATTGTCTTCTATTTTAAGTTATGAACATGCCTAGAATGAAGTGGGACTTTTTTCCCATATGGAATATTCAAAAAGATGTTGAGAAAGGCCAGAAATAAAAGGTCTCTGAATTATCAACTGAAAGAACATTTACAGTAACAAGAAAATGCTTTGGAAACTGATCTGCACTAGCCATTCTCCAGGCATCCCATAAGGAAGATTTTCCTAACGCTTTGCTTTTAACAGTTCTGGAGTAAGTAGGATTTACCAGTATGCTCTAGACTGAAAATTCACCTTTAACTAGACCTGCCACCCAGTGGAAGTCAGAAGCACTCTCACACAAAATAACACACTAAAGAGGTGGCTAATCTTAATTTTTCTTTTAAAATTCTGAACCTAATCAGCAAAAAAAGTGAGCACTTCCATATACACAACAGAAAACAAACAAACAAAAAAAGAATTCTCTTTAAAGCCATGAGTCTCCACTTCCTACAACTTGCTTTAAAAAAAAAATAATTCCACACATTACACTCAAATCTGCCCTGCTTGTTTAGGCTACCTTCTAAATTTTCTTCCATGACCCTCCTTTTTGAATGGTCAGGTGTGCTCTCACTATTACTAACTCCCTCCCAAATCTCTCAATTAAAAACCAAGAAAAAGGAAAGAAAAAGAAGACCTTCTAAAAATAAGCATAGTCAACAAAATCAACCAAAATATCTTTGTCTATCCAACCCCTGTATCTATATTATCTCTGTCCTTATCTAACCTCTCTATCTCATCTATTATCTACATTAGCCTGTCTCCATCTTATCTATCTTCCTTCTCTCTATCTGTATATTGTCTCTATCTGTCCATATCCCCTCTTCTCTATTCTTTTTTTCTTCTCTCGTCTCTTTTTATTCCTCTCGTCTCCTCCCTCCCTCTCTCCCATCACTTCTGTGTCAAGAAGTTGGTATGATTCAGCATAAGTACTTGGGAGCCATGTTTAGTCACAACATCGCAGCATCTTTCAAAATTGCTTTTCTGTACAAAATTGCTTTATGTATATAAATTGTTCTTCTGCTTCTGCTCACTTTATATCACTTCACAATACTTGGAATAGGTTGAAATAGTTTCTTTCATCATTTCTTATGATATTCCATTACATTCCTATGCTTAGTCATTCCCTAGTCATTTAAGTGGCAATATAAGGCAATCCTTCTATACTAGTTTTTAATTTTCTTTCTCCCTCACCTCATTTAACCCCTCATTTCATGATCAGGAAGTTAGTTTTGCTTCCTTCAGCATCCTTCTCTCTTAGCACTGTTCCCTCACCATTTGTTTTCCTATCCAATCTGAGTATATCTACCCCAAACTCTAAGAATGTTCAGTACTCCTTTGTCCATTTCACATGTGTGAGATTCATTAGATGTCTGCTCCTCCCACATTTTTCTCCATATTTATTGCCTTTTTTCTCACACTGAGAGACAATAAATTTCACCCTCTTCTTCATTCAGTCTCTACTGTTCCTCTTTTTCTTTTTCCTTCTTTTTTCCCTCCTCAAATGCTCAGAACAGAACCAATTTCCTTCAAATTCTTAAATTCCCTCAATACTCTCTGAAGACATCAAGGTTCTGAAGGGACAGCTTCCTTCTACCTCTAATATAATGCTACATTGCATCGTCATCCAACCTCTTCCAATTGTTCAAATAAGCTGATCTTTCTAGGTTTGTCTGGAATCTTGCATTTGTATTTAGAAGTTTCTACTCAGTGCTAGTCTTGTTATCAGAAATGTTTCAAAGTTCTTTATTCCATCTTAGGGATTTTTTGGCCATGAAAGATTATGTTCAGCTTTACAGGTTGAGTTATTCTTGTTTATAAGCACATCTCTTTTGCCTTTTGGCATATAATCACAGAATTCCCTGGTTGGAAAGATCCAACCCATCTAATTCAGCCCATTACCTTAAGATCAATCTCCAAGCCAATATCCCTCCCCACAAAAAAAACTGTCAGATCTTTAATGAAAAATCAATCAAGAGGATAGATCTACTCTCTTTTCTTTTGGATAGCTCTTATTATCTGTATGTTTTTCCTGACACCAAGACTACGTTTGCTTCTTTGCAATTCCTGCCCCTTGCTCTCAGTTCTGACCTGTGAAAGCAAGCAGAACAGTGTCAAATCCCCCTTTCCACAACTTTTCAATGGTTTGAAAATAGATATGACAACCCACCACCAACCCCCTTATGCATTCCAACTTCCTTTAACCTATCTTTCCCATGACATGGATTCAAAACCCTTCACTATTCCAGCTCATCTCCTCAGGACAACTCCCAACTTATCAACATCTTTTCTAAACCATGGGGACCCAGGCTGATAACAATAGGACCAGATGTAGTCTCACTCCAGCAAATGACAACAGCCCTTGTTTTTCTTGGAAGCTGTGCCTTGCCCAAGACGGGATTAGAGTTTAGGACTGTCACTTCATACCACTGGCTCCTGTGGAGACTTCATGGCTTTAAAACCTTAGGGTCTTTTTCCAGAACATCTTCTGTCTCCTCTATTTTGCACTTTTAATTGTTCATTTTTAAATCTGAATAATATTTTATTTATTTTATAGCTAGGTGGCACAATGGATAGAGTGCAGAGTCTGAAGCGAGGAAGACCTGAGTTCAAATCTTCTCAGAGACTTACTAGCTAGGTGACTTTGGGCAAGTCAGTTCACCCTGGAGAAGTAAATGGCAAACCACTCCAGTATCTTTGCCAAGAAAACCCCAAATGGGGTCACAAAGAGTTAGGCACAACTGAAACAACTCAACAACAGCAATATTTTACATTTATTCCTATTAAACTTCATTTTTTTTAAAGTTTATTTATTTATCTGTGCTTAGTTCTCAACATTCATTTCCACAAGATTTTGAATTCCAAATTTTCTCCCCATCTCTTCCCTCCCCCACCCCAAAACACCATGCATTCTGATTACCCCTTCTCCCAATCTACCCTCCCTTCCCTTATCCCCATCTTCTCTCTTTTCTTGTAGGGCAAGATAGATTTCTATACCCCATTACCTGTATTTCTTATTTCTCAGTTGCATGCAAAAACAATTCTCAACATTTGCTCCTAAAACTTTGATTTCCAACTTCTCTCCCTTCCTCTCTCCCCACCCATCCTCACTGAAAAGGCAAGCAATTCTTTTTTTTATAATTTTAAAATCATTGGCCAGTTTTTCTTTTATATCCTTCTTCAGATGTTCCAGGTAATCTAGTTGTGCTTGTGAGAAATTCATAGTCCCATCTGAGGTTTCAGATGGAAGTACAGTCTCAGCTCTGACCTCTTTGGTGTTTGTGTTTTGGTCCTTATCCCCATAGAAAGATTCTATGGTTTTTTCACTTTTCGTCTGCTTTTTCTGATTCATGATGTTGGCTGAGTGTTGTAGCTTCTGGTTCTTTCAGTCAGAAGATACAGATCTTTTAAGTTGAGCTGATGTGTGTCTAGGCTAAAAGCAGGCTTTTTTGTTGTTGTTGTTGTTTCCCAGATCAACCCTGGGGTTAGCTTGTTAGGTGTGTGGGAGGGGTGGTCTGGTCTCAGGAGATCTCCTCAGCTGACCTGAGGCAAAGGCAAGGTCAGGGGATGGTGATCCCAGCTTCCCTATTGTCTTCCCTTTTCCCCTGGAGGGCTGGGGCACGCCTAGAAGCTAATGCGTGTTTCCCCCCCCCCCCCCCCCCGGGGCTTGTCTCCTGGCTCTGAGGCTTGCCTGGGTCTCAGTGCGAATTTTCTCTGCCCTGGGTCGTCTGTCCCTCCAGATCGCCTCCGCCACAGTAGGAAGAATTCCCCCTTGCCACTTTTCCAGCCTCTGGTGTTATGAGACCACCCGCCCCCTTCTGCTGTTCCTGCTGATCCAGGATTAATCTGGGGAAGAATTTTATGGTTCCCTCACGGTCATCAGGGGGGAGGAGAGAGCACTTACTGATCACTCCGCCATCCCAGCTCCTGGAAGTTCAAGTAGTTGACCCACCAAAGTCCAGTCTTCAGGCTGAAGGTTTCAAGGGCTGCTGCGCTGATATCTGGCGCTCAGCGGCTCTCATCGGCTCGGCCTGGCTTATCTCCTGCTCCGCTGGTCTCGCCCGCCACTCTCGGGCCCCTCAGGTCCCCTCCGCCCTGCCGCGCCAACCGCTCTGCACTGTGCACTGGGGTCTTACCCCCGCGGAACAGATCCCTCCCGTGGACCCTCCTGTCCAACCTGGGCTCCAAATCCGTCAAAGTCCGTCACCCACTGGATTCCACACCTCCAAAGTCTGGTCAGACTCTCCCCCCAGAGATATCCAGAGGAGTTTTTCCAGGAGCTTAGGTGAGTTGTTGCTTTCACTCCGCCATCTTGGCTCTGCCCCCCCAAGCAATTCAATAGACACTATATAGGTGTAGTTTTGCTAAAGACTTCTATAATAGTCATGTTGTAAAAGACCAACTATATTTCCCTCCATCCTATCCTGCTCCCTATTTATTCTGTTCTCTCTTTAGATCTTCTCCCTCCCCTAAAGTGTTTACTTCTCATTACTCCCTCCTTCCATTTGCTCTCCTTTCTATCATTCCCCCCACACCACTTATCCCATTCTCCCCTACTTTCCTGTAGTGTAAGATCAGCCCTCCCTCACTCAAAACAAAGTCAAGTGCAAGTCATGTAATCATTTCTCTGATGGCATGATCTTCTTCAGCAACGAAAGATGAACATATACACAGTGGAAGATAGATTTTCATACCAAATTGAGTGTACATGTTATTCCCTCCTTAAGCCAAATGTGATGAGAGTAAGCTTCACTTTTTCCCTCTCACTTCTCTCTTTTTCCCCTCCATTAAAAAAGCTTTTACTTGCCTCTTTTATGAGAGATAATTTGCCCCATTTCATTTCTCCCTTTCTCCTCCCAATATATTCCTCTCTCACCCCTTAATTTTATTTTTTTAGATATCCTCCCTTCCTATTCAACTCACCCTGTGTCCTCTGTCTATACATTCGTGTGTGTGTGTATAATCCTTCCAACTACCCAAATACTGAAAAAAAGTCTCAAGAGTTACAAATGTTATCTTTCCGTATAGGAATGTAAACAGTTCAACTTTAATAAGTCCCTTATGATTTCTCTTTCCTGTTTAGCTTTTTATGCTTTTCTTGATTCTTGTGTTTGAAAGTTAAATTTTCTATTCAGCTCTAGTCTTTTCATCAAAAATGCTTGAAAGTCGTCTATTTCACTGAATGACCATTTTTTCCCCTGAAGTACTATACTCAGTTTTGCTGGGTAGGTGATTCTTGGTTTTAATCTTACTTCCTTTGACTTCTGGAGTATCATAATCCAAGCCCTTTGATCCCTTAATGTAGAAGTTGCTAGATCTTGTGTTATCCTGATTGTATTTCCACAATACTTGAATTGTTTCTTTCTGACTGCTTGCAATATTTTCTCCTTGACCTGGGAACTCTGGGATTTGGCTACAATATTCCTAGGAGTGTCTTTTTTCCAATCTCTTTCAGGAGGTGATTGGTGGATTCTTTCAATATTTATTTTACCCTCTGGTTCTAGAATATCAGGGCAGTTTTCCTTGATAATTTCTTGAAAGATGATGTCTAGTCTCTTTTTTTGATCATGGCATTCATGTAGTCTCATAATTTTTTAATTGCCTCTCCTGGATCTACTTTCCAGGTTAGTTATTTCTCTAATGAGATATTTCACATTGTCTTCTATTTTTTCATGCTTTTGGTTTTGTTTTGTAATTTCTTGGTTTCTCATATAGTCATATAGTCTTCCATCTGCTCCATTCTAATTTTTAAAGAACTATTTCCTTCAATGAGCTTTTGAATCTCCTTTTTCATTTGACTAATTCTGTTTTTTAAAGCATTCTTCTTCTCATTGGCTTTTCAGACCTGTTTTGCCATTTGAGTTAGTCTATTTTTATGAGTGTTATTTTCTCCAACATTTTTTGGGGTCTCCTTTAGCAAGTTGTTGACTCTCTTTTCATGATTTTCTTGCATTACTCTCATTTCTCTTACCAATTTTTCCTCCACCTCTCTTACTTGATTTTCAAAATCCTTTTTGAGCTCTTCCATGACCTGAGACCATTGCATATTTATTATTGAAGTTTTGGATGCAGAAGCCTTCACTTCCTCTGATGTTATGCTTTGTTCTTCCTCTTGTAAAAGGGTGGAAGAAAATACCTGTTCACCAAGAAAGTAACCTTCTATGGTTTTATTTTTATCCCTTTTTTGGGCATTTTCCCAGCTACTTATTTGACTTCTGAGTCCTTTGTCAAGAGAAGGGAATACTCTGGGGACCTGTAAGTTCTCAGTTCCTTCAAGGTGGCACAATCAAGGGAGAGGAGTTTACTCCTCTCCTAGCCTGCACTCTGGTCTGGGAGCAACCACAAGCTTTTCTGCCCAGGATCTGGGAGTAGAATTCCCTCTCCAGAGTCTCCCCCAGTTCCACCAGCCAGTGCTCCTCCTCCCTCCAGGACTGCCACTCAGGGCTGAGATCCAGATCAGCTGCTGTATTCTTCCAGGATCTTTAGCCCAAGGGCTCCAAAAATGGACACTGCCACCACCTGAGGTTTCCTGGGGCCAGGACTACAGCAGAACTTTGCTCCCTTCTCATCCAGGTGAAAGAACTTTCTCACTGACCTTTGGAGCTGTCTTTAGTGTTTGTGGGTTGAGGAAAGTGGGAACTGCAACTGCTCCCATTGGCACCTTGAAGCCTGCTCTGGTCCTGTCCATGCTCTGTGGCATGGCCAAGGCTAGGCTACACTCTGCTCTAAGTCTGGTGTGATAGACCTTTCCTGTCAGCCTTCCAGGGTGCCTTGGGTTGGAAATCTCTTTTGCTCTGTTGTTTTGTGGCTTCTGCTGCTCTAGAATTTGTTTAAAGTCATTTTTTTTACAGGTATTTTATGAGCTATGGGGGGAAAGCTTCTACAGATCCATCCTTCTACTCCACCATCTTGGTTTCCCCCCACCCCCATTAAACTTAATCTTATCAGATTCAGTCCAATGTTCTAGCCCATCAAGACGTGTTTGGGGGGGCGGAGCCAAGATGGCGGAGTAGAAAGACGCACATACACATAGCTCTGAACCCACAACCCATAGAATGGCTACAGGGAAGTAACTCACGGCGAATTCCGCACCCAGAGGCCACGGAACATTGGAGCGAGGGAGATTTCTGTTCCAGAGAGACCTGCAAACCTCTCGTGGGGGGGTCCTTCGCGCTGCGGACTGGGCGCCGGGACTGGGAGCTGAGTGCAGCCCTGCCGTGGCCGCGGCACCGAGAGGAAAAGATCCGAGCAGGCTTCACAGACAGGATCTCCAGCAGCCACGCGGGTCCCTCCACCCACAGAGGGATCTGCAAACCTCTCGCAAAAGGTCCGTCGCGCTGCAGACACAAAGCCCAGCCCAGACCTGCTGCGGCCACGGCTGCGGCACCGAGAGAAACAGATCCGAGCAGGCTTCAGGGACGGGATCTCCAGCGGCCGCACAAGTCCCTCCACCCACAGGTGACAGGGGTGGGTGAGAGAGTCTCTTTGGCGGGTCGAGAGGGGAGTGGGGTGCCCCCATAATTCAGGCCCCCCCCGGGAGGTAGAAGCTGAGAGGCGGCTGCAGACAGGGGCTCCCCAAGCGGGCGGGAGCCTGAATCCATTGCGGAAGGTCTGCGCATAAACCCCCTAAGGGAACTGAGCCTGAGAGGTGGCCCTGCCCCGACCTCAGCACCAGAACATAATCTCATACTGAATAGCAGCCCTGCCCCTGCCAAAAGCCCTGAGGCTGGAAGCAGCATTTGAATCTCAGACCACAAACACGGGCTGGGAGGATCAGGAGGTGAGGTGGGTGTGAGGAAAATATTCAGAGGTCAAGTCTCTGGCTGGGAAAATGCCCAGAAAAGGGAAAAGAAATAAGACTATAGAAGGTTACTTTCTTGGCGAACAGGCATTTCCTCCCTTCCTTTCTGATGAGGAAGAACAATGCTTACCATCAGGCAAAGACACAGAAATCAAGGCTTCTGTGTCCCAGCCCACCCAATGGGCTCAGGCCATGGAAGAGCTCAAAAAGAATTTTGAAAATCAAGTTAGAGAGGTGGAGGAAAAGCTGGGAAGAGAAATGAGAGACATGAAGTCAAAGCATGAACAGCAGATCAGCTCCCTGCTAAGGGAGACCCAAAAAAATGTTGAAGAAATTAACACCTTGAAAACTAGCCTAACTCAATTGGCAAAAGAGGTTCAAAAAGCCAATGAGGAGAAGAATGCTTTCAAAAGCAGAATTAGCCAAATGGAAAAGGAGATTCAAAAGCTCACTGAAGAAAATAGTTCTTTCAAAATTAGAATGGCACAGATGGAGGCTAATGACTTTATGCAAAACCAAGAAATCACAGAACAAAGAGAGAAGAATGGAAAAATGGAAGATAATGTGAAATATCTCATTGGAAAAACAACAGACCTGGAAAATAGATCCAGGAGAGACAATTTAAAAATTATGGGACTACCTGAAAGCCATGATCAAAAGAAGAGCCTAGACATCATCTTTCATGAAATTATCAAGGAAAACTGCCCTGAGATTCTAGAACCAGAGGGCAAAATAAATATTCAAGGAATCCACAGAACACCGCATGAAAGAGATCCAAAAAGAGAAACTCCTAGGAACATTGTGGCCAAATTCCAGAGTTCCCAGGTCAAGGAGAAAATACTGCAGGCAGTCAGAAAGAAACAATTCAAGTATTGTGGAAATACAATCAGGATAACACAAGATCTAGCAGCCTCTACATTAAGGGATCGAAGGGCATGGAACAGTATATTCCAGAAGTCAAAGGAACTAGGACTAAAACCAAGAATCACCTACCCAGCAAAACTGACTATAATACTTCAGGGGAAAAAATGGTCTTTCAATGAAATAGAGGATTTTCAAGTATTCTTGATGAAAAGACCAGAGCTGAAAAGAAAATTTGACTTTCAAACACAAGAATGAAGAGAACCATGAAAAGGTGAACAGCAAAGTGAAGTCATAAGGGACTTACTAAAGCTGAACTGTTTACATTCCTACATGGAAAGACAATATTTGTAACTCTTGAAACATTTCAGTATCTGGGTACTGGGTGGGATTACACATGCACACACGCTCACATACACAGAGACAGAGTGCACAGAGTGAATTGAATAGGATGGGATCATATCTTTAAAACAAAATGAAATCAAGCAGTGAGAGAGAAATATATTGGGAAGAGAAAGGGAGAAATTGAATGGGGCAAATTATCTCTCATAAAAGAGGCAATCAAAAGACTCATTAGTGGAGGGATAAAGAGGGGAGGTGAGAGAAAAACATGAAGTCTACTCTCATCACATTCCACTAAAGAAAAGAATAAAGTGCACACTCATTTTGGTAGGAAAACCTATCTCACAATACAGGAAAGTGGGGGATAAGGGGACAAGCAGGGTGGGGGGGATGATAGAAGGGAGGGCATGAGGAGGAGAGTGCAATTCAAGGTCGACACTCATGGGGAGGGATAGGATCAAAAGAGAATAGAAGTAATGGGGGACAGGATAGGATGGAGGGAAATATAGTTAGTCCTATACAACACAACTATTATGGAAGTCATTTGCAAAACTACACAGATTTGGCCTATATTGAATTGCTTGCCTTCCAAAGGGAAGGGGTGGGGAGGGAGGGAGGAAGAGAAGTTGGAACTCAAAGTGTTAGGATCAACTGTCGAGTAATGTTCTTGCCACTAGGAAATAAGAAAAACAGGTAAAGGGGTATAGAAAGCTATCTGCCCCTACAGGACAAAAGAGAAGATGGAGACAAGGGCAGAGAGGGATGATAGAAGAGAGAGCAGATTGGTCATAGGGGCAATTAGAATGCTTGGTGTTTGGGGGGGGAGGGGATAAAAGGGGAGAAAATTTGTAACCCAAAATTTTGTGAAAATGAATGTTAAAAGTTAAATAAATAAATTTAATAATAATAAAAATAAAAAAAATAAAAAAAAATAAAAAAAAGACGTGTTTGGACCCTAACTCTAGTATTCCAATTTATTGGCCATTTCTCCTACCAGCTTCAAATGTGGTGAGCATTCCATTTATGACTCTTTCTAAGGCATTGATAAAAATGTTAAATCACTAAAATTAAATGGTGTAAAATGGCCCAAGTCTTTATCACTGCTGTTCCAGCAGAGTGTTTGGTATTGAATCATTACCAGCTACTTTTGGAGGCCAGTCACTCAAGTCAATAAGCATTTCTGAGTGCTTACTATGGGTCAGGAACAGTGATGAGAATATACATACATACATGCATACACACATACATATATGTACATACATACATATATATGTATATATACATGTGTATATATGTATGTATATACATATACATATACATATACACATACATATACATATACATATATATAAAATCTCAGAAAAGCAGAAAGGACAGGCCCTGATCTCAAGGAGCTTACTTTCTAATGGGGGAAAATATAAGATATCAAAGGGAGCTGGAAAGAGATAGGGGAGGGAAATGAAGTTATTTGAGAGACAGTATTGTAGAAAACTGTGAATGAAAGAAGAATGAAAACCTTAAAAATAGAGATTTTAAGAGAACTAGCTAATCAGGAGGAAAGGCTACAGCAGTAGAAAAACCTTTCATTGTTTGAATTGAGTTTCTGGGATGAAGAAGTTTCTGTAGCAGTGTATACAAAGTCCAGGAGAGTCACTCAATCTATTCCATCTAATTGTACTATCATCTAGCCCATATCTCTCCATCTTTTCCATAAGCATACCATGAGAGATTTTACCTAATGCTTTGAAAAACTCCAGTTAAACTGTAGTCAAAGAATTCACTTGTTCTACCAAGTTATTAGTAATCCTGTCAAAAAAAAAAGAATTAAGTTTAGACTGGTATAAATTGCCTTTGAGGAAGTGATACTAGTCTATTAAGTTCCTTACTTCATTTTCTAGGTGTTCATTAATCATCTCTTTATTAATTCTTTCTAGAATTTTGCCAGAATTGAAATACAGTTTAGTGACCTATAAGTTATAAACACTCTTCTCATTCCATTTTTGAAAATCAAGACTCCTTTCTGAGACTTGCAAGAATTTTCCCATTCTCCACAACATTTCAAGTGTCATCAACAGTAGGGTTTTCTGTTGTTGTTCTTAGCTTTCCTCATTAGCCTCATCTCATTCTGACCTTTAGCCCTCCTGACCCTACTTTTACAAGACATATAATATTCATATAATTCTTGTAAAAACTCTGTGTGATAGGTACAATTATCTCCCTTTGGCAGAAGAGGAAACTAAAGCTGAGATAGATAACTGATTTGCCCAGAGTCACACAGCTAGTGAGTCTCTGAGTCAGGATTTCAATTCAGATATTCTTGATTCCAAGTCCAGCCATTGTATCTATTGTCTCACCTGATCAAATAACAACAAATGCTGCAGTTCACAAAGTTTAAAACAGTACATAAACTCTAGCTGTCTTCCACTACCATGTCATACTTTTGCATTTATTGCTGTTATGTGTCCTTGCTTCCATCTTCCATCTTTTGCACAAATATATTTTCACAACAAAATTGTTTTTATTTCTTTATCCATTGATCTTTGCCCAAATGTTCTCCACATTTCCATTCTCTGGTTCCTGGATTTCCTCACATGACTATACACAAATACTTTTCGACCCATTGCAATGTGACTTCATTTAATTAAAACTCTCTCCAGTTACCAAAAATCCCTTATCACCAATTCCAGTGATTTTATCTAAGTCTACATCCTTTTTAGCTTCACAGCATTTAGACCAACTGTTGGCTACTGACTCTCCTTGGATACTCTCTCATATTTTTGTGACACTGTTTCCTCCTATGACTTTTCATACTTGTCTGATCCTTCAAAATGTCTTTTGCTGGATCATCATTCATGTATGGCCCTCAAAAGATCTTTCTTATGAACTTTCTCCTCTTATTTTTGTAGATTTTTTCCAGTTAATGGTTTCCATTCTAATTCTAGTTACATTCATTCTACACTCTCCTTTTTAAACTTGATATTATTTTTTCAACTGATAAGAATCCACCTTCTCTCCTTCTTGCACTTCTCCCCCTCT
Source organism: Notamacropus eugenii (assembly GCF_028372415.1). NCBI lineage: Eukaryota > Metazoa > Chordata > Mammalia > Diprotodontia > Macropodidae > Notamacropus > Notamacropus eugenii. The sequence continues at coordinate 147,978,070 of NC_092878.1, forward strand.
CCCAATCAAAAAAAGAAAGAAAAACAAGACAAAATCCTTGTATTAACCATGTCCAAAAACTATGTCTCAGTCTACATCCTGAGTCCATCAGCTCTGTCAAGAGGTGATTAGCATGCTTCTTCTTGAGCTCTTTGGAATCTGATGGGTCATTGTGTGGATTAGAGTGTTATATCTCTTCTTTATAAAGAGAGAAGAGGTGTGCCCTTAGATAGTATTTGCCTGTTTCTGTTCCCTTGCCCTTCTTCTCTTTGCCTCACCCAGAGTCCAATGACAGTTTCTTATCCTTTCTTTCCTTTTACACCCCTCTTTATGATGCACCTTCCATGGTTACAGCTTGTTTTTCTTAGGACTAATCCTTCTCTTAATCTACCCTCCCTCTCATTTCCCCTTTTGCCTTCTCCCCTTTCCCTCCTGTTTCCCAGCTGAATGAAATACATTTGTGCATCCAATTCCATGATTGTGTGTGTATTTATTCTTCCCTCCTTTAACCATTTTAGATGAAAGTGAGATTCAAGTGCTGCCTACTCCCCTCTATCCCTTCCTTATGGTTTATATAGTCTCCTACTTGTGTACCCAAATTATGTGATACTTTTCTCTATCCTTTCTCCCCAACTCCCAAGCCTTCTGCCTAACCAACTCTATGACTCTTGATGATGATCAGTTTCAGAAGAGACACATATATCATCTCCCCATATTAGAATGCAAACAGTTCATTTTTGTTTAATACCTTATGACTGTTCATTCATATTTACCTTTTTATGTTTCTCTCACTTCCTTTGTTTGTATTTCAAAGTTCCTATTCTGATCTTGGGAGTCTTCTAACTCATTAAAGGTATATCTTCTCCACATAGAATTATACTCAGTTTTTTTCTGAGTAAGTTATTACCGATTGTAATCCTTCCCTTTCAGATCATCATATTTGAAGCTCTCTTAGAGAGATGTCTGCTTAATCATTTATGATGTTGACTTAGAAAGAGTAGGAAGGTTTGGAGAACAGGGAGAAGAGGTGAGCAGAAGGTCTTCAGCCCTGGCCACTAGTTCTTCTGGGCTAGCTGGGGTAGAGGAGAGGGGAGAAATACCCCATAGATTTCACTGCAGGAGAGGAGACCTAGAGGAAACTTCTCTATAGAAGACTTCTGGGAAGGAGATACATAAAGTTAGCCCAGATAAAAAGACAGATTGTGATCCACACCCAATTGTCAGAGCACCCATATATCTCATAAATCCACCAAAGTTTAAAAAAATTTCCTTTTCAGATATGTGTAAGTAACTATCAAATATCATTGTGGACAGCAAAGTTGACTGGTTGATACTTTCTCCTTCCTATTCTCTCCTTCCTTCTGGAACGGAACAGCATTGAATTTATAAGTCATACCTGATGGAATCCTATTAAAGCTGCCCCCAGTACCAATATTCTAACTTCCTTGTAGACCCCACTGGACAGAAGGCCCACTGACCCTACTTCACCACTCACTGCCCCCCCCACTCAATACCCTAACTTCTTCATATATGTCTTACTGCTCACTAGAACAGGTATGTCCATGAACTCATATTTCCCACAGAAACAACAGGTGAGTCCATGTGATGGGATCCCAGCCACTGCCTCTAGCACTGCCCCCAGACTACTCCTCATATTTTTCACTGGAACAATGTGTCCATGTACTCGACCACAACCACATCCATCTAGTCTCAGACAGGACCACAATACTCATCCAGTCAGAAAGCAGCACCACCAGGATGCCCAAGCAGGATGTGAATCCCAAAAGGACTTTCCCTAAGTAGGCACCACCTGCATAGCAACAGTAGAGAACTGGCTTAGAGTGAACTTATGATTTAGAGAGGCTTATTATAATATCATTATCATACAGACACGCCCCCCAATAGGTTTTTTTCTGTATGCATTGTGGGTAATCACATGCACACTGTGGTTAGGACCCCTCCTTTATTACCTAATCCCTTAACAACCTCTTCTGCCTTTTTACTATTCATAATTCTGTTACGCAATTGCATCTTTACCCCATAAAAGTCCATTTTGCTTTCTCTGAAGCTGCTGGTCCCTCCTGGAACGTGGCCTGCTTTATGAGAAGTGTCAGTCTCAATAAATGCCTATACTTGGATTAGAGGAGGTCTGCCTCCCATTCTTTGAGACGGTTCCACCACAACACATCATGAAATAGCAACAATTTTTGATGCAAACTCAACTATGCCTATCTCTTCCCATGGGGTCAGTTTGGGGCATGACCTCTTCTTTGGTCATTGTCCTTTCCTATCTCAATAATCAAAAGGCACTTATTACGCACCTATTATGTGCCCAGCAATACAAAAGGAGGCAAAAGGCAGTCCCTGTCCTCAGGATCTTACAATCTAAGGAGAAGGGGAGACAACATGTAAATATACAAGGCAAGCTATATACAAGATAAATAGGAAATAACTAACAGAGGAACCAGCACGTGCCAGGTGACAGTAGAAACAGTGAGGCAAGACAGTAGGTAGAAGAGAAAGGAAAAAGGAGACATGCACAAGCATAAAACCATAGGAGGAGAATCCCTTAAGTGTATGTTTATATGCATATATATATGGATGTGTGTGTGTGCATGTGCATCAATACTTGTAAATAAATATATCCATGCTTAATTGTAACCTTGGGGTGATGGGCAGGGGGAAGGAAGGAAGAAACAAAATAAAAAGCGTACAGCAGAGAGCAAAAGAAAACCTAGAAGGAAGCAAAGAAAAGATAGGCTTTCAACATAACGCATAGTATTTAATTTCTTGAAATGATAAGTTACTGCTATATATTCTGAATCCTCTCCTATACTCTGCTGTGCACATGACATGTTTTTTTCTTTTCATATTTTATATCTAAAGTTAATATTTAAGTTTATGATGTTTTCCTTTTATTATGTAGTTGTTTTAGTATTTGTCTAAAACAAAAAAATTTAAAAAGAAAGATTTGAAAAAAAGAGATGTTGCAAATGTGAAATCAACTGGTTTTGCCAACAGATTGAATATGGGGCGGGTGAGGGGAGCTTGAGAGATAATGAGGAGTCTAGGATGACTCCTAAGCTGTGAGCCTGAGAGACTGAGAAGATGATATTGTATTTTATAGTAATAGGGAAGGGAGGAAGTGGGCAAGGTTTAGGGGAAGAGATAACGAGTTTCATTTTGGATATATTGTGTTCAAGATGTCTACCGGACATCCAGCTTGAGATAATCTGAAAGTTGGAGATGTGAGATTGGAGATCAGAACAGAGTTTGAGGCAAGGTCAGTAGATCTGAGTATCATCAGCATAGAGATTCTGGTAATTAAATCCATGAGAGCTGATGAAATCACAAGGTGAAGTAATATAGACAGAGAAGATAAAAGGGCCCAGGATCAAACCCAGAGGGAAATCGACAGTTGAAAGTGGGTCTGGAGGAGGATCCAGAAAAGGAGACAGAGGAGTGGTCAGATAGATAGGGGAAGAACCAGAAGATAGTGGCATCCCAAATACCTAGAGAGAAGAGAGCACCAAGGAGGAGTGGGTGTTTCACAACGCTAACAGTAGAGAGAGATCAAGGAGAATGAGGAGGGAAAAGCCCATTCGGTGAGAGAGGGAGAGAATTTGGAACTCAACCTATAAAATGAATGTGAAAAAGAAATTTTAAATAAACATTATAAATGAAAAAAGAAATAAAAAAGAAAAGGTCATTGGATTTGGAAATAAGAGATCCTTAGTAACTTTGGAGAGAGTATTTTCAGTGGAATGATAAAGTAGGAGAACAGATTACCTGCCTTCTTTCTCTCTCGTGAAAGATATTGGAGATTTAATAGGCAACCCCTGTTGCGACATTTAGCTTGTTTCTTGATTAGGTACAACATGGTGGACCTCTGGTCAACACGGCCCCCTTTTCTGTTACTCTATGGAATTTAATTATGATTGTAACAGTGCAGACTCTTAGGAAAATTCCTAACATATACCCAAAGGTTTAGGTCCCTGATCTCATCTAAATTTTGTCTATTTCTAACTCCTGACTTCTTCTATTTCTTTATTCTAGAGAAAAAAAAAAACTATAGCGACATGCAGTGTAAGCCTTTATGACTCATCATGGGTTTCCATATGAGACAAAGTCAGGATAAATGAAATAGATAAAAAGAAACAGAACAGAGTATATAACAGTGCCTATTATCAGGATTTTTCCACAGTCCTTGAATGGGAGATTACAACTGGCTAATACCTCTGGGCTATCTGGCAACCCATCATAATCTCTTCCATCTCTGCCAAAGTTTAGCTCCTCTATCTCTTCTTCTCCCCCCCCCCCATGCATCTTTCATCCCTCTCAGATGGCACTTCTCATTGGTCCCAGTGCTGCAACATGGGGAGGGGGCAGCGTGGAGAGGGACAATGCTGAGGATTCCACCATTGCTGCATCTGCTGTGGATCTCAGCTGGTAATCCTCACCCCTTCTGTGATTTTCCTCCCACAAACTATGTCCCCCTCTTTGGAAAATTCCTGGACATGACTCATATCTACCTCCCCGATTAACCATCAAAATCATCCAAATCTCTGTCTAAACTTAAAGGGATGTTCCTGTGAAACTACAAATCCCTATATGGAATTTTTCCAAATAAATTATTTTTTGCCAAATCATTAGGAGAAAGAGGGGAGAACAAGAGTTCTAAACTCTTATCCTGGGGAAACCCTATTTAGTATAACACAGCTACAATGAATGAACACAGTTCTTAATGGAAACAATTAATTGCATAATTTCCACAGTGCTTGCCGAAGATCAAATTAAAATGTTTTCTACCATTCCAATATACCCACCAGCACTTTACAGGAATTAGGTTGAGCCAAATCACCTTTTATTTTTTTCATCCTCAGCAGACTGTTTCCAGCATTAATCATTTTACAACACTGATTTTTTTTTTAAATTGTTTCTAGAAAGAATCACTTAACAGTTTTGATAAAACCTGAACTAAGACAAATGATCTTTAGTGAGAAGAAAACTTTTATTGCCCCAAATTTTTCCAAATACTTTTCTGAATACTGCATTTAATTCCTACTTCCCAGGCAGATGTCCAGTTTGGAATGACTTGATCCAACTCTTATTTTAAAAGGCATTTTAAGAAACAGTTATATGATATATCAGGTATACTACAAGTAAGGTTTTATTTATTATGAAACAATTAAAATTATAATTAAGACAGCAAGTTGTAATTTCCACTGGCTTGTGCATTTGCAGGCTCCAAGAAAGCAGTTAACAGTAGATGGTGGGGACATATCACAGGAAGATGAGACGCACATGAAGATTATCCTCCCTCAGTCATCTCCACCACAGATATTCAGGAGGGCAGTCTGATAGTCTCCAGAAGTATCTGACTGCAAGGACAGAGTGGGGTCAGGCAGGGAGTGAAACGAGCACAATATTAGTAGAAGAGGATTTTTTTTTAAAAAAAAATCAAAAGATTAGATCTTTGGGAAAAGGTATGATTCTTCATGGTATAAAGGTGGCTCTGTTTTCTCTTTTTTTGTTGTTGTTTTGAACAACAAAGCATTTACTAGGTGATTTTTGTGAGTGTGTGTTTGTGTGTGTGTATGTGCGGATATAAAGACAAAAATAAATGAATCTCTGTCCTCAAGAAGCTTACATTTTGGTTCATAACTAGGACCTGGCATCAATCAGAATCCTATTATTTAAGGGAGACTCTGGAAAATGCATTAACAGGGACCAACTGAATAAGCTATGGGAATAATTCCGCCTTCTGAACCTCCTGTTATGAGTATTTTACAACCAAAGACTATTTATTATAATTGATGCAAATTACCACATATGTTCACATATTGCATATGTATCATAGTTTCTTGGGCATACATATATTCAATCTTTCTAAAAATAATGTTAACACTACAATTCTGTAAAATTGAGGACAAAGTAGTGTGGTGGGGAAAAAAAGACGAGAAAAAAAGATGGAAAAAAAATCCAAGTACTCAGGAGACGTGGCTTCTCATTAGAGCTCAGATCTTTCCATTCCTAGTGGTGTGCCTGGTACAAGCACCCTCTGAGTCTATTTCCTCATCTATATTACACAAGGATTGATCTAGATGTTTTCTGATGTCCCTTCTGGGACTGACAATCAATATACTATTATATTATATATTATTATAATTCTTTGACCATTCTTAGTTTTAATATAGAATTGGTGTTCTTTAAAATATGGGGAGGGGCCCTTCATGAAGGTAGGAGATCACGGATGTCAAGCACTTCACATACTGTGACTTGGATGATATGTTGCTTAGTTTTGATGACTTGCTTTTTTCCTCCCCTCCCTTTTTAATCTTTCTTACTAGGCATGATAGGGGAGCAGGGTGGAATACCTTTTGAAATGACAGTGATGAAAAAAAAGATACTAATCTTTTTAACTGGAGAGAGAAATGAGAATGAACTCTTCCCCACAGTATCTTCTATAAGCAAATTTCCCAGTCTCTTTTCTCTAAAATCACCCCAAAACTTTCTAGTTCCAAAATGACACTAGATTTATTATAATGCAAGGTTTTATCTAGGGAAAAAACCTCATCTTGGTTTGTCTTGCTCAAAAGTCTTGTGTGATTTTGATTTTATTGGAGGTTAAATCAATGGGTAAAAATCTTATTATTTGACAAGTTGTGTAATTGCAATACTTTCAATGGAAAGGAGAAAAGTGGAGAAAGTCACTAGTAATGGATCAAGGACAGAGATGCCATAAAATCATTAACACGTAATTGGATTAGAATGACTCCTCATGGTGGTGCACAGGTTTGCTTTGGGCAGATTCATTATCCATTTCAGGTGGATCCTCATTATTTCCTTTTTCTACATGGTAAAGTTTCTCTTGAATTAGAACAGCTCAGCAATTTTTCAGTGCCTTGTCAAGGATTGCACTAGAAAAGCCAACACTGGTCCTTTTGCATCAGGTTTCTAAGGAGGAACTAGAACATTACACTGATACCTTATGCCATCACTTATTCTTAGAAAAACACTCAATACTGGAAAAAAAATAATGCATTGTTGAAAGCATTCTAGGCATGAGAAAAACTTAGAATCAGCCAATTGGTCAATTAGCATTTATTAAGCACCTATTAGGTTTTGGGAACTGTTCTAGATGCTGCAAATATAAAGACAAAACACACAAAAAGTCTTGCATTTTATCTGGGGAAACAATGCATATACATATATAAGGGAGGCACTGAGGCTAAGTGAAAAGTGAGCTGGATTTGGAGTCTGAGGACCTGGGTTCGAATGCTCACCTTTGCAGAAGCCACTCCCCCATACCTAGAATCACTCCATTCCCTCTTTCAGGACCCCTAGCTTCTTTCAGGGACCATTTTAGGTGGCATCTTCTCCTCGAAGACTTCCTGTTAGCATCCTGCTCCTCATATACCTACCCCCATTAGTACTTTTTCTCTTCTAAAATATCATTACATTTATGTATGTGTTGTATCCCCCAAGGAGAATTTAAGCTTCCTGAGATGAACTAGCTCATTTTTGTCTTGTATGTGGAGGATACACTTTTCATATAGTAGGTACTTACACATATTGTTCAGTCATCTTTCAGTCATGTTCAACTCTTTGTGACCCCATTTGGGGTTTTCTTAGAAAAGACACTGGAATAGTTTGCCATTTCCTTCTCCTGCTCATTTTACATATGAGGAAACTGAAGCAAACAGGGTTAAGTGACTTGCCCAGGGTCACCCAGCTAGTAAGTGTCTGAGGCCAGATTTGAACTCAGGAAGATGAGTCTTCTTGACTCTAGATCTGGGCTTCTATCCACTGAACCACCTAGGGGCACACTTGCACATGACATTAGTTTAATTAATATTTGTTGAATTTAACTGACTTGAATTGAATTATTAAGTACATGAAAACAAATCTAATTTAATGCTCTTTTGCTTAGCACAGTGCCTGGCACAAATGAGGTACTTAATGAATATTTATCGATTGATTGTTCCCTAAGAATACTGTAGAGCTCACAGGATCATTATTGTAAGCATGACGATGATGATGGTGATGATGACAAGAGAAACAGCATCAATTATAACAATAATAATAGTTCTAACAGTAAGTGCTTTAAGGTTTGTGAAGGACTGTGCATATACTGTGTCTAATTGTACATACAGGACAATACTATAAAGTGTAAGAGAATGGATCAACTCTGTATTGGCTCCTGAACATGGCTTGAAAGTGTCCTTTAGACAGAGCCCTGATATCACTCTGGTCTCCTCACTGACTCTCCTCTGCTCAAGATGGACCCTTTCCACTAAGTAAAGGTTTCCCTTAGTTGGAGTTCCAGTTCAGAAACTGGAACTTTACTATTGAAGGCTCAGAGACCACAAGTTCACATACTCATATGGAGAAGAAAATCTAAGTTTCCTCTTTGCAGGATTCAGAGCAGTAAACAAAACCAACAAACAAAGACCCCCCAAAATACAAAACCAAAGAGGCAAGGAGAATTTCTTTAAAAAAAATAAAAACAGTCTTAGAGAAGAACTAGGAACGTGATATGACTTACTATAATATAAATAGAAATAAAAAACCAACTAAACTGAAATTAAACATTTAGTAATTTTAATGATTAATAAAATGAAAATGCACCTCCCTACTTCCTTTGTAGGAATAAGAAACATTGCATGTACTATAAGACTCGGGATTAGTTGAACTGGGGTGGGTTTTTTTCTCTCTCTCAGCATTTTTTTATTCTTTGTTATCAGAAATGACTCTCTAAAGGAGGGGCAGATTTGGAATTGAAAATGCTGAAACACATTTTAAATCCATATATTTTCCAATGTTGTCAAAGTCTCACCTTAATGGCTGAATAGAGGGAGCATCCGTAATGCTTCTTGTACTCTACTCGAATATCCAAAAGATCAATTTCTGATCTGGAAACCATTATTCGATTGAGAGTCAACTCATCAGTGCCAGCACCCTGTCAGTAAATGTAGATGTGAGTAACGTGAATATTGCTGAACAGAAGACCAACATGTATGTTCGTCTGTCTGAAGAAGAAATATCAAATTTGCTATTAAGACACTGAATCACCAGGATACCTAACTTCCGTGAAACGAGCCTTCATTCTGGAGGGAGACAATTTGGGTTCAGTCTTCCTCTGATGTTCTCCTCAAAGTCTCCATATAAAGAGGTCTCAGAAGACCAGCCAATGCTTTATTTCCAACCAGCAGCACTCCTTGGATTTGACTCCACCATCATTGTACCTTCCCCCTTTCCTTTCCTTTTTAGTTTCCTTTTATCTATTTTCCTCCATAGACTGTAAGCCCTTTGAGGGCAGGGAATGACTTTCTTTTCCTTATTTGTATCCCCAGTGCTTAGGACAATGCTTGATACATAGTAGGCTCTTCATAAATGTCTATTGTAATCAATAAAATGACTTATGTGACTTTCTTACCAAGCCACTTCAAGTCCCTGGGACTCAGTTTCCTCCTCTGTAAACTGAGTGGGATGGACTAGATGGACCCCTGAGACCCCTTCCAACCGAGGCTTCTATGGTGTCTCTGGCGGAACTCACATTGATCATTACATTTTGCTGAGCAAGAAGCAGCAGGACAAAATGGGCCAAGTCAGAAAGAGGGTAGATTAAAAGTAAATAAACCTTTCATCTTTACTTTATTTGAGGTGTATCATCACTTAGGACTTTAATTTTTACATTTATATCAATTGGTACAAATACACATATATGTGTGTATATATACATACACACACATCCATACACATATACATTGGAATTGGGTATAATGACTTCCCCTCCCATTTCCACTTAGTAACAGATGCTAACAAATTAACTATGGAAAAGCCAACTTAATTCAAATATGAAATAAATTTAAAATCCCACCAATAGAATTCTTCATCTGTACTGTTATTATCTCTCCCTCCTCTTCTTCTCTCCCCTTTTCAGGAACCTAAACATAGGATTAAATTAGAGACCAACCTTCAAAGCCTTATGCAGTCTCCCAGCGAAAAAGGCAGGCGTGTTCTTCACACAATTAACTGTTTTAAAAAAGCAAAATAAGGTTCAATTTGTAAACAAGTTTGATCTACTATAATGCTTTCCCAAGACTTTTTTAGGAGCCAACCTGTGTACGAGTAGGAAAGGTCTATGTTTAAAGCCATTCTAGAACTCTATGTAGATCCATTTATGAGGACACACATTGGCCACACAGACCATGAGAGCACTTACCAAAAGTCACTCCAGCTTCTATGGATCACTTATTATGAAAGGGATGGACTTGATGTTCCTTATTATGCCAAGGCATCAGTCACCTGGGTTTGCCTCGATTACACTGCCAAAGGTGTCACAGTTTGCCATTAAAGCGATCTTCTTGGGACGTAAAGCTCTAAAGGTGTTCATCCCAGCAGTTTAATTTAAAACCAAACTTTCCACTAGCAACATATTATTTTAAATGACACAATTTGTATTTATGAAGAGGATACAATAATTACATTAGATCTGGAGCTAGTCATCTGAAAAATATGCTAGTCTCCCTATCTTCATCTTCTATGCAGTAGAGACAACACATGAAAAATAAAATGGGCAAAAGTAGGAAGAAATGAATTCTCCCTGAATGACAATGAAATCATAAATAACATTTAATTCTGCTAGAAACAAATCCATTATTTATGACAAGACACTTTTACTCTTGAAATATTAAAAATCTGATCTGCCAAGCAATGAATAGATTTTGCAGTTAATGAATTCTGAGGAGCAGTTCAGGATCAAGAAACATAATTCTCCCATAATTACATGAAGAAAGTAAATATTCTGGGAGAAAAGTCAGACTTATTTTGATTTTTACAAGAGATATAAGGAAAAGATCGGGAGAAAAGAAACTAAGAATTCAAATGCGAATATGGGACGTGTGAGGTAACTATGAAATGTTATAAAGTAGTATGACTTATGGGTCCCTCAAACCTAAAATGAACAAAACTAGCAAGAGTTTACTAAAAAATTAAGCCCACTTAAAAAAGAGTATGATATTTGGAGTCAGAGGGTTCTGAATTCTAATTGTGCCTTCCGTCCATTACTTATCTTTGTGACAGTGGGCAGACCCCCAAACCTCTCGTTAAATCTGTTTTCTCCTCTCTAAAATTCATCTGTTAAGTCTGTAATACCAAGTGACAACCATTTTGATAATTTTCAAGAATAAAGACTAATAGGTAAATGAAACAAGTTTTGCTCAAGATAAATTTGAGGGACCCATAAGTCATACTATTCAATGACATTTCATAGTTATCTCGCCCTTTCCCTATCCACATCTGAATTCTTGGTTCTTTCTTCCCTATTTTTTCCTTAAAATGAAAACATTCCTAAGAAGGTTTGTTATCTCAGAGTTCATCAACATTTCACTCTAGCTCCTTCAAGCTTGCTTGCTCAACAATAGGCTGAGAAACAAATAGCTAAACCGTGGTAAGAAATAAGAAAACACAAAGAAAAAAGTTCACAAATAGGGGCCTGATGGAAGGACTGGCTTTGTAGCCTGAGGTACTTGGTTCAAATCCAGGCCTTACTGTCTACTACTTGTGGAGAGATTACCTCGTCCCTCTCGGCATCAGTTTCTTTATACACAAATGAAGGGACTGGAACAGTGACTGACCCAAAGTAAACACTGAATAAATTCTTCCTTCCTCCTTTCCTCCCTTCTTTTCTTTCTTCTTTCCTTCTTTCCTCTATCCTTCTCTCTCTTTCTTCCTTCCTCTTCTTTCCTTCTTTCCTGTTTTTTTCTCTTTTCCTTCCTTCTTTCCTTTCTCCCTCCCTCCCTTCCTTCCATCCTTCCCCCTTTCCATCCTTCCCACCTGCCTATCAACAAAGTCACAGAGGTTAAAGATAGAAGAAATAATCCCAGATTTTAAGATATTTACAATCTAAAACAAAGGTTCTTAAACTAAGGTCTGTGTATGTATTTTAGAAAGCATTTTGAAACTGCATTTATTTATTTGAAGTTTGTGGAAGAAAACAAGCGTTTCCCTAACATAGCACAATAAAAACATGATTGCACATGAAACTGCAAATCTACTATGTACAATTTGCTATTTCTTTCAAATATACCACTGTATTTCAATATGATTGGCTTCTTTTGAAATCCTATATATTTTATTTTATGCATTTAAAAACACTTTTCAGAGAAGAGATCCATGGCTTCCTCTGATTTCCAGAGGAGTCCCTAACAAAAATGAGATTAAGAACCCCCACTCTAAGGCTGAGTTAAGGCAAATTAAACAACTTATAAAGATCATTTAAAAATGAGTACAAAGGAGCTAGGCAAATGCCAAGAGCTTACCTATAGCCAGCAGTAAATCTTCAAAATAACCAGACAACTCGCCCTTAATGCTGTCCTCAATGTCCTTTTGGCTGATTTTTTTGTATTCTTCAAATGCTAAAAAATAAGCAGATTAATAAATGAACAAAAGCAGGAGTGTAGTAACCAATCATCACGAAGATTAGCTGGATAACTAGAAGCCATTACCATCATGGGTCTCATCAGCCCCAGACAAAGTTCATAAGCAGCCAATTGCCACCACTGCTTTCTAAGTCGTCAGTATCTACGATCCTTTAACATTTTCTTTGTGGAAAAGATCAGGAGGTAAAATTCTAACTACATTTTTTCAAGAACCCCTTCCTAAGGCTATTTACTAAGATTAGCTGGAAAGGTTAAAGAAAAGTACAATGAGAACATTTTACTCTGTGTTGTTTTAAAGTGCAGCACAGTAACATTAAATATTTTGTACACAGTGGGAGAGGAAGGGGAAAAGCATTTATATAGCACCTACCATGAGCCTGCAAGGTGGCACCATAGTGCGTTAAGTACCAGGCTAGAGGCAGGAAGATTCATTTTCCTGAGTTCAAATTTGACTTCACACCCTTATTGCTGTATAGCCTTGGGCAAGTCACTTACCTCTATTTGCCTCAGTTTCCTCATCTGTAAAATGAGAAGGAAATGGCAAACTACTCCATATCTCTGCCAAGAAAATCCCAAAATGGAGTCATAAAGGTTCAGACATGACTGAAACAAGTGACCAATTATGAATAAGGCCAATGAAGGTGTCAGAGCCACAAATGCAACCAAACTAACCCCCTATCCAAGACAACCCCAAGTGGGGTCGCAAAAGAGTCAGATGTGATTGAAACGCCTGACCACCAACAACAAACGACACTATATGCCAAGACATAAATACTTTCACAAATATTATCTCATTTGATCCTTACAACTCTGGGAAGTAGGTGCTATTAATATACCCATTTTGCAGATGAGGAAACTAAGGCAGACAGAGGTAAAGCGACTTGCCCATGGTCATACAGCTAATAAATGGCTGAAGATGGACTCAGGTCTTCCCGAGTCCAGGTCTAGCTATTCACTGCATACCAACCACCTCACTATATAGGAAAGACGTTCAAAATTGGGTAGAGTTCTTCATGTTAAGTAGAGATTCTCTCAACCAATATATAATGGAAATGTTCCCCTTAATCGTTTACATACAACCTACGGGGAATGGGGAAGGGACTCAGTATTTATGGAGCACCTACTATGTGCCAGCCATTGTGATAAGCACTTTTGAATCTCTCCATGTACATATGTGTTGAAATTGTATCCTATTAGGGTCCCCACAACCACCCCATCCCTTAGTATAGTAAGCAATTATGTGAGTAGTCAGGGTAATGTAACAATAAATAGGAAATGGGAATGATAAGTGTAAGGGGGAACACAGAGGCCACTTGCCAAAACCGCCTCCTAAATTAAGGCCACATCCAGACACTATGTACTAAATTAAGAGAAGCCGTTTAGCCCGAGTAAATGGCCTTCTCCCTGCAAACGGCAGATAAGCACCAGTTTTGTTTTGTGGTTCAGTTGGGCCCTCATTTGGGGTTTTCTTGGCAGAGATATTGGAGTGGTTCTCCATTTCCTTCTCCACTTCATTTTACAGATGAGGAAATGGAGGCAAAAAGGGTGAAATGATTTACCCAGGGTCATGCAGCTAGTAAGTATCTGAATTCAAATTTGAATTCAGGTCTTCCTGACTTCAGACCCTAATGAATCACCTAGCTATGCACCATGATATGCACCAGACAGGAACAGTAAAACCAGAAGAATGTTATGCTAACAAGGAATCCTTAAGGTGGCACTGATAACTTTGAAATGATATTGATATGCTAATGAGCCAACCCCAGATACAGACAAGAATTAGGCTATCCTCCCCAACTAGACCTCTGTAAGAATGGGACCACCAAACCCACACCATCTGCCTCTGCACTCCCCGCACCTTATTAAAATGTAACTGATGCATTATCCCCTTCTTGATGCCAGTGTGATTTTTGCTGGTGAGTATCCAAAGAATGGAGCTTGTTCACTCTGACCCAACTGGGAACCCCTTTGTAGTCCCCTTCCTTAAGGCAAAAGCTGGATTTCTGGGCTAGAACTTCATATGTCAGCAGCCACATCTACTGTGAGCGGGTTTGCCACTGTGAACTCGCTGGTAGAAAGTGACGGCTAATAATGGAACCCTGTACCCCGCCAAATAGGAATCTCTCCAATGGCTTTAATAGAACAACACATTTCATAAGGTGTGAGTCTTCACAAAAGTCCTTCTTGGAAGCATCTCAGTGGCTTGGTTCTTAAAGGCTCTGTTAAGGGAAGGTGAACTCTAGTCAGCTCTTCCAGCTTGAAAGGCTTTAAGTAGCATCCTAATAAAGAACTCTGTCTACTGTCCATGCAACACTCTACCTAAGTAAAGTGAGGCTTTTCACCAGAAGCATGGCCAATAGACAATGAATTCCATCCACCCATCAAGCATTCATTAAGTACCTTTTCTGTGCCCAAACACTATGCTGTGACACAAGAACACACAGCTGAATTTTCAGTCTGTTAAAACTGAGAGACTTTTTTTCAGATTAATTACTATTTAGCCATGCCCCCCCCCCATCTTCTACCTACCAGAAAGGATTAAATGTTGACATATTTTAAAGTTACATTGTTAAAATCCATCAATAATTTCTGACTCCCAGGATGTGGCAAAAACGAGGCTCTGGGGGATTCCTTTGCCTATTACATCTGACCCTTTTCCTCCTCTATATCCAAACAGACCACACTAAAAGAGCTTGCCTCTTCCTCAAGCCTCTTCTACAACTCATTGTACACCGTCACTTAAACTATAACCCGTCAATCTTTCAGACAAGTGGGGTCCTCTTGTCTAGGGTTATGGCTCCAATTTCCTCTTTAGTTTCCCCCAAAAAAGTAGCAAACAAAAATACAAGAGACCTTTGACTCTGGTTCTTCACCTTCATTCACTCTGGAGGTCAAAATTAAGACCCATTTGGGTAGAAACATTCAAATATGGTCTAAGATGAACCGATTACATACTTAGTCTCAGTTGAGGAAAGCTCCGTAAACACAGGATCTCGGTGAATGTGTCTTCATCCGTACCCCATTTCTTCTCACCAGCATCATAAAGGATCTATTGCAAGCGGGAGATGATCACTACAGTGCTACACTGCATATGTGTTGCAGTTTTTTTAAAAAAATCATTTGTTTCTAAAAGATTGGGAAGAGGGTAGACATCACCTTATTTAATTATTTAGTTTGTGGAATAAGACAAGCATTTCCATAAGATAGTAGAACAAAAAGATGATTGCACATGAAACTGCAAATCTGTTATTCCTTTTAAATATATGATAAAGCTATCATGTAAATCTCTTTTTCTTTCTCCCTCTCCCCTCCCTAGAGATGGCCACCATTAGACACAAGCAGGTATATATGTGTAAAATTATTCTCGACATACTTCTTTTCAGTTCTTTCTCTGGCTGTTCCCTTCATATGTCCTTTATAGTTAAATCTGGGTGTTAATAAGAGTCAAAATTACTTATTCACTCAGTCATTCTTAAAACAATGTTGTTGTTACTGTATACAATGTTCTCTTGGCTCTGTTCATTTCGCTCTCCATGACTTTGTGCAAATCTTTCCATGTTTTCATAAGACCACTGAACTCATCATTTCTTATAGCACAGCAGTACTCCATCACAATTACAAAAGATTGCTTTGCTTAATTACTTAAAGAAATAGTTGATTTTTCCAACTTCAGATCAACAATTATTTGGAGTGAGTCCTTTTGCCTAGTGGGATCTTTGTGAAGCAATACATCACAAGCCAATGCAAGTAAGGGGAACCAAGTTCACGTGGGGCACACTGTATTCTCCAGGGTGCTTTCCTTTAGAGGAAGACAAACCAAATCCAGCGCTAAACAGTGAAGGTGCCTCCCCTTTGTCACCGCAAAGACAGAAATAGAAAGGTTAAGTGACTGAAGGGAGAAATCACTTTCTGTGGGATTTCTCTTTTCTGTGACTGTTTCTAACCTGGGCTTCCTTTTTTGCAAGATCTTCATCCACTTTCAGACCTTCTTCTCTTCTGCCCTATAATAATAACAAAGGAAAAAAGAGACATTCATTAAAATGGAGAAAATCCTAGGAGATCTTCATCCATGATACAGCTATCACATAGAACATGTGATTATAAAACACACTCGCTTCTAATCAGCAAGAGACCTCTGAGGGTCTCTCTACTGCCATACCCACCCAGCACACAGACAACTGCATGTTTGGCTGGTATCCTCCATATCTTGGCAGCAGTCACAGTCAGTTTGGATTATTTGAAATGTGAGCAATTCTGGTAAAGGTCTTTTGGAGCAGAATGGTCCTGCTTGAATTACTCAGAAAGTACTATCACAGTGGCACATTCCAAAATGAATAACTCCTAAACGCTTCTGCTTCCATTTCCAACAATAGGCATTGGCTTGTATGCTTGCCAGGCTGATGATTTGCATGTTAGATGCTTCTTTTCTCTCCCGCTTCCAAGTCTTTTAAGACTGAGGTTAGTTTGACTTCAGATAATTTTTTATTTTGGCATGCACTCTGCTGTGCGTGTGCATGTGCGTGCGTGTGTGTGTGTGTGTGTGTGTGTGTATGTGTGTGTGAAGAACTGAAGAGTGTATGTAGAGATCAGTGGGGCAGAAAGCTTGGGGTATGCTATGCAGAGTAGGCATCATGTGTGATCTTCAAGGAACGTCTCAATGATCTGGTAACTTTACTGTTGATTAAAGATAATAACAACAAAAATAATAATAGCTAATATTTCTGTTGTACCTACTATGCGTGAGGCACTGTGCTAAGTACTTTACAATTATTATCTCATGTGATCCTCCCAACAACTCTGGGAGATAGGAGCTATTATTATAGCCATGTTATAGTTGAGGAAACTGAGACAAGCAACTGCCTAAAGTCACACAACTAGTGAATGTCTGAGGGCATACTTGAACTCAGGATTTGAGCTAATTGTAAATATTTTAAATTCATTTTAATAAACATTTATTGAAGGGCTAATATGGGCATGCCCTGTCCTAAGTGCTGTGGATACAAAGAAAAGCAAAAGACCATCCTTGCCCTCAATGAGCTCCCAGTGTAATGGAGAAGAAAATACACAAACAATTCTGGAATAAGAACGTCCTAGTTGAAGTAAAACATCAAATAAAGCATCCAAATAAAAAATTTTCTTAAGATATATATATATATATATATATATATATATATATATATATATATATGTTTGCACATGCATTTTCCATTCTGTCTCTTTCAGCTCTAAATATGGGGATTCTCAATCTTTCAGTTTTACCAAGGAACAGAACGTAAAATTAGGGTAGGTGGCCACCAGGTGGTGGTAATACCTCAGTCATGGCCTCATGGTGCCTTCAGAGCTGTCAAAGGAATCGTTGACAGGTGAGTGTGGGTTGTACAAGCATTAGATTGTTAGATCTATTGAAGGAGGCAACTGATGTGAAATTTATTGTCACTAAACAAATGTCTGAATAGCCGTGAAGAAGTCTGATTTAGTAGAAAGTGTCTTGGGCTGGAGTCATGGAACTAGGTTTAGAGTCTCTGATTCAATTGAATTTGGAGTCTCAGGACCTGAGTTTGGATCCTAATTTTGTAATTTATCATCTAGGCAGCCTTAGGCAAATTATGCAACCTCCCTGGGCATCATATCTGTAAAGCGAAGGATTTGGACTAGACAGCCACCAAAGTTCCCATCAAGCCTAGATCTTTGATTCCATGACTGGCTGAATGACTGAATCAGTCTCGACCTTCATTTTCTCATAGGATAATAATATCTGAACTTCCTACATCACAGAGGAAAGCTCTGTAAACCTTAAAGTGCTCTATCAATAAAGAGTAATTATATCTATCAATGTACTCTATGACTATATACATATGGGATGTATATTTTCAAGCATCCACAAAATCATCAATTGATCCTTTTCTGCCTTAGTAGATGACCCTCAAGAGTTGCTGGGGTGGGAGAATTAAAAAAAATCTATACTTAGTGACCAATCACTTGTGATAAGCCTGGAACTGATCTAACTTACGTGCTGATGAAAGGCATCCTGTCTTTGACCAGGCCTAGACTCCTTTTCAGGTTGGTAGGACCTCGGAGTCCAGAGTCAAGGTTCTTGCTGGCAAAGTTTCCAAGGACATTGGCCACTTCCATATGACCACAAGGCATCCATTCACATAGAACTTTAGTGGAGGATGTGTCAAAAACATGTTGGCTGTCCCCTGTGCCTAGAGGGCACTCCTCCTCCCTGTGCCTTCACAGGATATATCTTTCTCTTCTCTCAGACTGCAACTTAGGTACCACCTTCTATGAGAAGCCTTTCCCAATGCCACACTGGTCCCCCACTTGGAGTGACCTCCCTCCCCAACAATTTTATGTCTCTTTTGCTGTCCAGGCATTTCAGTCATGTCCAACTCTTCATGACTCCATCTGGGGTTTTCTTTACTTCTTTATTGAGGCAAGAGGGAGTAAGTGACTTGTCCAGGGTCATACAGCTAGTAAGTGTGTGAGGTTGGATTTATACTGAAGTCTTCCTCACTTGAGGGCCAGTGCTCTGTCACTGTCCACTTAGCTGCCCCCCTCCCATTTGTGATTTTCTTGGAAAAGATACTGGAGTGGCTTGCCATTTTCATCTGCAGTTCATTTTACAGATGAGGAAACTGAGGCAAACAAGATTAAGTGACTTGCCCAGAGTCACACATCTGGTGAGTGCCTGAGGCCAGATTTCAGAGGAATCTTCCTGACTCCAGGCAGGCTTCCTTGTATTAATACCTCCTATTTACTCTCTAACTTTATTCAGAATATACTTATATATGCACTTGTCTCTCCTGTTAGAATGTAAGGTCTGCTTGAGAGAAAGGATTGTTTCATTCATTGTATCTGTATCTCCAGTGTTTAGTGCTGTACCTGGCACAAAACTGATTTTCTTTTGGAGGTAATCAGAATTAAGTGGCTTGCCCAGAGTCACAGCAAGTGTCTGAGGCTGGATTTGAACTCATTAACTCATGAATCCCTAACTGATTTGTAATGTTTGCTGATTGATATTGAAGAAACAAGAAACTCACATTTGCCAAAGTCAACAGTGCTTTTGTGAAGTCTCCAGATGTCTCTGAACTAATGTCATCACCAAGACTCTTCTTATATGCTAAAACCAAACAATAATAAAATTAACTGCTGAATAAACACCACCATAATACACAGAAAACTTTCATAGTAACATGAAGACCTAATGGAAGAAAAAAAGACATAGGCTATTGAGATAACTATTGCCTTATTCTGCCTGAGAAGAATCCTTAATTTTATTTAGTTTTTGCTTGCTTTTTTTTCATAATCAAAAATATTTTTATTTTTTTAAAAAATAGGGAATCAAAAAGAAGAAGTTTTAAAAAGGAAGTCTTCTTCAAATATTTCTTTCCCCCTCCCTCTGAGACTTTATTATTTTATTTACTTTTTCATAATTTCATTGACATTTTCTCTCCCTCCCTCTTAATGTGCGCACGCACATGTGTACACACACACACACACACACACAAGAATAAGATGGTTTCTGCAACAAATACGCATAGTGTAGCAAAACACGTTCCACGTTGGCCACATCCAAAAGTGCATGTCTCACTCTGCACGTCTAGGCCATCACTTCTCTCTCTGGAGGTGGGCAGCATTCTAAAGGACTGGTGCTTTGGAATTGTGGTTGATCATCGCATCTTTCAGAATTGTTTGTTTTTACAACATTGGTGCTTTACTCTAAAAAAATTCTCCTGGTTCTACTAACTTCATTTTGCATCAGTTCTAAGTGAAGTTGAAAGGATGACCCTTTCCCTCCCCCTTCCTCATTCACAGAGACTTCAAACTGTCCTCTCTAAGTGTGTGAGATAAGTCCTCCCCCACCCCCACCCCCTGCACTGCAGCGATTTCTTCCCTTTCCTTCCCCTGACTTTCTTTTCTTCTTTTAAGATCATCAAAACATGACAGAAATCACTCCCAGGTCCTCCATCTTATTTGATTCCCTCTGTGATTCCTGCTGATGTCCCAGGAGATATATTTCAACCACCCTTTCCCATCAGAGTGCAAACACTTCATCCACAGGTCTTCTAATAGACTATGTCTATTTTTCTTTGTATGTTCTTCTTTACTCATGTTTGTAATTCAAAATTTCTACTCAGCATCAGCACTAAAAATCCATTTCCCCTCAGTAGCAATATACTCAAGTTTTGCTGGGTGATTTCTTCTTAGCAGTAAGTCTCCATCTTTTGCCTTATGAAATACCTTATTCCAAATTTTCTCAACTTCTTTATGTGCAGTGGGCAACAAAGCTGCCCGTACCTGTCTCTGTTTAGATGCCCTTGTAAGGATCTGGGGGTACCCCAGGTATGGATTTGGGACTTCTGCCTGCCCAGGTGCATTGGTTCTCCCTGATTCAGAATGCCCCTGTAGCATTCTTGGTCAGAGTCTGTCCTCAGCGTCTGCAGATTTCTCTGTCTTCCTGTGCCAACTCAGGCTAGAAAAATGACTCACTGTGACTTTTTCTTGGATTTTCCCAACAGGATTTGCCCTCGTGCATTTTTTTTTTTTAATGTGTGGAGTTTTATAGGGCTCGCTGTACTGTTTCCACCTCCTCTCTGATGACCACTTAGGATCCTTTCAGTTCTGGTCTTAGGATTATTTTTTCTCATGCTAGTCCTGATGACTGGCTCAATTAAACAATGTTTCTGAAGGGTAGAAGATCTATCTATTGGTTCAAACATAAATCATGGGAACTGATGGCCCAGTGTAGAGTTTACTGAGTTTAAAGCAAGGAAGATCTGAGTTCAAATCCAGCTCAGACATGTACCAGCTATGTGACCCTGAGCAAGTCACTTAACCTCTGTCTGCCTCAGTTTCCGCAACTGTAAAATGGTGATCACAATAGTACCCATTTCACAGGATTGTTGTGAGGATCAAATCACATAATATTATAAAGCTCTGAAGACAGATCCCAGCCCATTTTATGTGCTTTATGGTCTTCCCTCCTATTAACCTTATGTAACAGTTTCTGGATTCAAAAATATTCACATTTCTCTATCCCATTATTCTAAATACAATTCTCTTTCCCACAAAAGTTCTTCTTTTCCAACATATTCTGTGACCAGCTATGCCTACACTGCCGCACAATGGAAAGAGCCATTACCCGTGTAATAGGCCTCATAGATCTCCTTCAACTGTTTGCTGCTCCTGCTACTTAGAATTTCAATCAACGAACTCTCGTCAGTTCCAGAGCCCTGAAACAGAAGTACAGATTTCCTAAGAATGCTAATTTTATTTTTCCCCTTTTTACTTCAGTCTTCACAGAAAGGAAAAGTAGTTCCCAGCAAATTAATTATATCATATACTACACTAAAACAGCATTCTAAGCCTCAGTGCATTTTGTCATTAACATAACACAAATATTCTGGAATTCGCTAGCATAAAAACAAACACCAAGTCTCTGGAAAATGAAGAAAGCACTCATTCCAAGTGTAGCAGAGGCTGAATTGGCCACCCCACCATACATGCTCAGAGCTGCCATTTTTAGTTCAAGTCAATTATATGGGAGTTTGTGGGTGTGCTATGGGCCATGTGTGGCTGAGATTAAAATGTCTGCACTTTGAGATGACAAAGAGTGTCCTCACAGGAAGCAGAGGTGGAAAAATTGATGATTCAGGAGGTATTTTAAAAAGAGTGACCCCACCCTCAGTTCCTTTCTTATTCTCTGGCTATGATCTTTGTCAGCATTGCTTTCGGATTCTTCCCAAGAGGGAGTTGGGGGAAATGGACATGTTGCTCAATTCCCTGACTACCTTGGTCTCCATGTGGCCAAGAGCACATGGCACCCAAAGCACATGCTTTGCTTAGGCAAGCTTGAGCCTGGGTTTGGGCTGTTTCTTTTGGATCTGTTCTTTCCTAACCTTAGACAAACAAACATCTTTCCTGAGATGGCTTGAAGACAGTCTTGTGAGCTTGAGAAGGCTAGAGTTCCTCTATTCCATTGAGTCAGAGCTGAGTGACAATAGGGGATGAAATTCTAGCAATTACTCTAAAGTTCTTGGAGAGGCCAGTCACTAAAAAGATCTGCCCATGTCTGATCATTTTACCAGCATACGGGAATTGTTAGAACAGTGCAGGGTCAAAGTAAAATGCAAAATGCCTGATTAACAATCCTTAAAACTCCTTTATTTTCTGAGTAACTTGAGGCTTAGAAAGCTATCTTAGCTTTAGTTTGTGCGTGGTGCATCTTTTATGTTTAGCATTTCTTTTGTGTGTAGGAATAAAATATCTATCCCATACCTGATTCATATTGCACATCAAATACCTTTCAATACTTCTTTTTGGGGAAAACACTGTATTTGAGCCATAACTTAAACTATAAGTAAATTCCCTCCCTCCCTCCCCAGGGCACTTCAGTGGTGGTTTAATGAACCAAAAATGTGAGAAAAATAAGCCTGACTCCTCTCATTAGTGGTTGGGTTCCCTCAGGACTAAACCCAATCTGAACCACATGCCTTGGGTCAGAAAAGAAGGGCTCATTAGCAGAAAAGGGAGCGATGCAGCATGTCAGCTCATGTGAGCAGTGGTTCTTCGATGTTAGACATGAGTAAGTCATTTTAAAATGAGTTGTTGTGAGCATCAAATATCAATCCTTAAAGGCTATAAAATGTTATCTGCTGCTGCTGCTGCTGCTACAATTATGACTAAGTCTAATTCTATTTTTATTATGATAAATAGTACTACTAATATTACTACTACTACTTTTACCAAGACTGCTATCAAAATAATACCATGAATACTATTAGTACAATGGCTACTACTATTAGTACTAGTATTAATACTAACCTAGTACTACAAAAAGTACTACCAATAATAATGCCTCTAATACTTCCACCACAAATAACAATACTGTCAATTTTGCTATAACTAGTATTATCACTACTATGAATACAACCACTCCTACTACCAATAATGCTACCACTATCATTAGTACTAGTAGTAGTAGTAGTAGTAGTACTATTACCATCATTACTACTGGTAAAACTAATAGTGGTACACTCATCTTCTTGAGTTCAAATCCAGTCTCAGACATTTGCTAGTTGTGTGACTCTGGGCAAGTCACTTAACCCTGTTTGCCTCAGTTTCCTCATCTGTAAAATGAGCTGGAGAAGGAAATAGCAAACCACTCCAGTATCTTTGCCAAGAAAACCTTAACTGGCATCATAAAGAGTCAGGCATGATTGAAACAACTGAACAACAAGATGGATATTACTACTAACTGTTATTATAATTATAATAATTCCATAAGAAGCAAATAATGAATGATGAAAATTACTCTAGGGAAAATGAAGTAATGACACATCTCGGGGTCCGAACTCTTCAGTTTCATTCAATTCAATGAGCATTTATTAAATATCTATTCTGTGCTGAGGAAATAACATTTTTTAAAAAGGTAGTCCTTACCCTCAGGGAGCTTACATACTACTGATAGAAAAGCTTCTGATAAGAAAATGTAATTGCTGACATATATCTCCTCCTTCATGATAAAACCTAGGAAGAGTTTTTATTTGTCATGATAAGCTTGTGAAATTCCTGATGATCAATCCTGCAAAAGCCTTTTCTGCTGCAGATAAATAATTCACAAATGCTTATGCCTCATTAGGACATAGTTCCCTGGCGGCAAATTAAAATATTGTGCCAAAGCCACAGTTTCTTTGCTATTTTAGCCCATGAAAGATTTGAATGCAGAAGAACCTTTTGTAGGATTCTCCAAGAACAGGAGAATAAAAGTCAAGTCTGAGCCAGTTCATCAACAAATAACCTCCATATCGCGTAAGGCTTGAATATATAAGCTGAAAGCAGAGTAGTCACTACCCCTAAGGAGTCCACATTCTACTAGCTGATCATTTTTTCAGTGGTTAGAGTTGTAGATTATTTTTTCATAGGGTTACTTCCTGCAGTCATGCAGATACAAGCAGAAGCACCATATGGATGGTAAAATTTCCACTGAACTCCTACCTTCATGGCTTTCTTTAACTGCTTCGCATCAAATAACGCTGGTGGAGTAATTAGGGCCACCATCAGACGTTCAAAGTTGCCAGAGAGATCACTCTTTAAATCATCTTTCAGATCCTAAAACAAATCCCCCAAAGTAAAAGATTTTTAAGGCTGGACATTTCTTGTCATGGGTTGGCCCATAGAAGAAGGGTAATATTCCCTTCACCCTTCACCCATCCACACACCCAACTCATTTGTCAGTGTTCAGTAGTAGCTGCTGCCTAACATCTTGAGGATTCCCTCCTTGATCTACATCCAACCTGGGCTCAGGAACAAAATCTCTCTCTGAAGAGAGAAAACTCTGCTTAACAGCCCTCCTACATTAGGAAGGATTTAGTTTTACTGTGTTTCTGTTTCATGTAGAAAGACTAAGACTGGGTTTTTAAATTTTTTTTCCAATTACATATAAAAACAAATTATAACTTTTTTTGTTAACATTTTGAGTTCCAAATTCCCTCCCTCCTTCCCTTCCCTCCCTTCTCCTTGAAATGGCAAGTATTTTAATATAGGTTATACATGTGCAAGGACTAAGTTGTTTGGGTTTTTTTTTGGTGGTCAAAAATATAGCACCAAAGCAATCAGGCTTTAAGTCTGACATATAAATAGTAAAGAGGAAAGTGGATCCGGTGGGTGGAGAACAATGATGTTGGTGTGTTAGCTTACTATTCTAGCTCAAATTCATTTGCATGTTAAACCAATAAATAGTCAATAGTAAACATTTATCATGTACCAGACATTGTGCTGTGTACTGGGGTTGGGAAAGAAAGAGACAAACAGGCAGAGGTGGGGGGTGAGGAGGGTTGGAGAAAGAAGACAGAGGGAGGAAGGGAGTAAAGTAAGGAGGGAGGAGGAAGGGAGGGAAGGAAGGAAAAAAAGGAAAAAAGAAAAGAAAGGAAGGAATGAAGGTGAGAAGGAAAGGAGGAAGGAAGTTCCTAACCAAAAGGAGTCCATGATGTAATAAGGGATGAAAACATATAAAAGGAAGCTGAAAAGTGTGGAAAGAGATACCCAATTCAGGAGCATGACAAAGAAGGTAGTCAGAAGGTAGTCAGTCCCCCAAGGTGGGAAATGAGGACATATCTGAGCTGTGCTCTCTCCTTAAATGGACATTTGGAGTTCATCGTTCCATTCTCCAATCAGACAGGCAGAGGGTAGAGCTAAAGTGAAGTCCCTGATGACATCTTACAGGATGCTGAAATTATCCCAATAATGAGCATGTTATGGTCCATGGAGTGGTCTGACCAAGAGTCAGACACGCCTGAACAACAAAAAGTTACCAAGCTTGGCCCCTAGAGAGGAAACGAGAAAATGTTCCTCCCTCCTTTGGTTGGAGAACTGAAGACTGATGTGTATGGAATGTTATAAACGTGGACAGAGAGACGCCAATAATGTGGTAGTTGGATGCGCTATACTATGGTGGGGCTGTTTGTTCGTTTGTTTTTAAAGGAATGCTTACTTATTAGGCTGGGAGAGGAGATCTATTCAGAACTGAATCTGATATAAAAGGGAAAGGTATTGATAAAATGTAAATCAAATACTGCCAAATAGAAATCACTATGACACACAACTATACCCAAGGAACAAAATACCTCAAAAAATAAAATATGTCAACACAGCACCCCTTTTCTGACACTTTTACTTATTTATATATTACCTTTTTCGAAAATGTGTGTCTATCAAGATTATTTTTACATACAGTTCCACAGAGGATTCTAGAGTCATCCTTCATATTTTTTATCAAAAGGGTAAAGTATCACAAGATGAAGTGATTTGTTAAATATCTCATAATTGGTAATGATGGAATAGGGAAAGGCCTCCCATCTCTGGACCTAATGTTGTTTTCCACTTCCTATCAAACCTGAGATGCAAAGTTTTCTAGGCATATTCATTCATTCCCTTCCATACAGCATACCTGATTATCTTTTTACTCACTTCCACTAATTAAGTCTTACCTTTCCAAATGCTGCACGATATTCCTTAGCAATCAACTGCCTCTGTGCATGAGATCTTGCTGTCAGAATGTGGATGAGAGTTTTCTCATCAGTTCCTAATTTTAAAAAGAAAAATAATTGGATGAAGCTTCAGCTCAAGCTTGTAAAATATCTGTCTTGAAAGCACTGATAATAATCAATGGATTATAAAGAATGCAGAAACTCGGGCACTTCAGTTTAATCTCCAAATTCTAACCAGACTATCTAGATGTTTATTTATTCAGATCTTTTTTTTTTCCATTACATAGGTACAACCAAGAAAGTCATGCTTGTATGGAGCTAAAGGAGGCATGTCCTTTCAAGTATAAGGATATAAGTCATCAGTAGGAGGAAAATAAAAGTCATCTTTATCTAATATAGAAAATAAGCTTGGCAAACAGTGTGAACAGAAATCTCTGGTCTCTTTAATATTGACAAAGGTAATATGAAATGTGGAAAATTGCTCACCAATTCCTTGGATAGCCTTCCGGATAGCTTCAGCGTCCGCCGATGGGTTAAAGCCTGGGAAATCTCTAATTGTCCCTCTGTTCCCAGTCTACAGGAGAACACATAAAAATGAAACACTCTTTTCATTCTTTCACACTCAACCTATGCTTAACTTGGATCCTTTTGATTTTTTGGACCAAAACTGTGATTTTTACCAGTGAAAGGAGCTCCTAATGAAGTATCATTGTCTAAGCAGAGCAGCATCCACTTTACTACTAATAACCTTAGAGAGTTGACTAGAGTATTGGGAGGTTAAGTAAATTGGCCAAGGTCACTCAACCAGTTTGGACAGAGATGGAACTTGAACTTAGATCTTCCTGACTCAAAAATCAATTCTCTATCCACTTTACTAGGGGTGTCAAACTCTAATAGAAATGGAAGGTACTAAAGCATACATAAGGATCCCTACTGGAAGCATATTGACTCATAACACCACATATTAACAATGTCTATATTCTATTGTATTTTTATTTTAAATCTTTTTAATTTTAAATGTTCTAAATTATATTAGATGTTTTAAATTACATTTCAATCTGGTTCCTATCGCACTGAGGAATTCTGTGGGTTTGATACCTCTGTGCTATATCATGCTGCCTCTTAAATGCCTTAACCAAAGTTCAATATTTCTTCAGAGCAATCTGGAGGATGTACCTACATGTTATCATGAGTGTCCCAGAAGTAGGAAAGCATGAATTATACATGTAATAAGAAGATTTTCATTCCCTTTCTTCTATATGTAATTGGGGTGATCAGAAGAACCTTTTTTTTGTTTTTGCAACGGATGTGGAGTATTAGCTGAGAAATACCCTTTCAAGAGCTTTGTTGACATAGTGAATTATTTGGCACAACAAACAAGTGGGAAAATGTTATGCACATATTTTAAGCACCCTCTCAAACCCTGGACTTCCAAAAATCTAGCTAGTCAGCTAGAAAAGCCTCACCCGGAGAAGAAAAACAAATTAAACATTTTAAAGTTTCTTAAAAGTATGCGGTTAATATCTGAAAAAAAGCAAGGAATTTCAAGAGGCAGAAACAAGGAAGAGGCACATTCTGGGCATGGAAACCCTGTTGTACAAAAGAGTAGAGGTGAGGGATGGATAATCGTCATGTACAGAAAACAGGTCATTGGTTTTACTACATAGTTTTATGTTATGGAGATTTTACTCACTGCATGTTTTTCTCAAAATACTCTCGTGTTTAGGCATTATTCTATAACATGTACCATTAGACTGCAGTGCTTACTTCATACTTTATGGACTTCATACTTATACAATGCTGTTGTCATCACCTAATGCATGTTACAGAAAAAAAGGACAAATGATTTTTTAAAATGTAATTTTCAAAAGTATACTGTTAATGACCAAGCTTGGCTATTAACAAGAGAGATTAGAAAATGCATATTCCTTACCTCTTTGCAGCAGTGGGAGGCTATGGGTGTTGAATACTGCATACACTCTCAGACTACATACGTTCTCTTGGTGTATAGTTTGGTTTAGCTAAAATTCTTTTCCTCTTCTTTTTAAAAAAATCATTCTTTTTGTTATAAGGAATGGCTGACCAGAGGCAGGGAGGAGGTGTATTCACAATGAAGGTGATATAAAAATACATCAATGAAATTTTTTAAAAGGAAAAATGGGATGCTAAAAAAAGTAAAACAAGTGAAAGTAAATATCCATTTGATGGATTTTCTCCATTTTTCAATCCCTCCTTCACAGTGTAGCTGTTTCTTCATTACCATAATCAGGTTTCTCTTTAAGCTGTTATGGATGTGACTTCCTTTTTATATAAGTCTCTAAAGTTGACTGTTGTCTTGTATTAACATGACTTCATTTGGTCTCTCCTCAAGCGTTTAATATCATTCCTGTGAAAGGCTATTATCTTGTCATTTCAAAGTGAATGGCGAATTAATGTTCCCACAAAGACGAAAATGAGATACTGTGTCTGCTCAGTCAATAGATTAAATTGAGCAATCTGTTTCAATACAATTTAATTGATGAAAAACCCAAACCACTCAAAATACAGACTCTTAGATACTAAGGTAATTATAATTATTCAACAACTGTCTGTCAAGGTGCTCTGAACAGAGAACAGGGAAAAGGCTGGCACTGTCAATAAAATCACTGTGGCACTCTCCCACAATGGCTTCTTATACTTTGCTACATCTCCCCTTTGATGACAATTTCCTATAATATCCCTGAGCTTGGGTGGTTAGCTTGTCCCTCCATCTTTATGACTCAGTCATTCTCTACTTACCTAACACAGAATGCTGCTTAGTACAAGGAACCAAAGCCATTGTCAGCTGCTGATATTTGAAAATTATATAAGTAATGCTTCTCATTTTTTGCCTTTTCACTTTTTTTGGCCACATACTCAACACAGTTGTGGTATATGATTGTGATGAAATAATACTGTGCTCTAAGAAATGACAAGCAGAATAGTTTCAGAAAAATATATGAAGACTTACATGAACAAAGAGAAACAGATAGTAAAATGATAATACTTAAATGTAGGTGTTTCAGACATAAACAAAAATAATATAAAAAGAAAGAAAGATAAAAATGAATAAGAAAGAAATCTTTGTGAGTAGAGTTTGAGAAAAGTTGGATATGTTGGATTTCTAGTGATTATTAAATGGGAATGAAAAGGAGAATACATATATCTTACCATTCCATAACACTTTTACAAAACTTAACACTATGTTAGGGCATAAAGGCCTCATAAACAAATTAAGAAAAACAGAAATATTAACAATACCCTGTAGTGACCATTTTACATAGGTCAATGTGGAGATAACCTCCTTTCAGTTACGTTCAATCAATCCTGGACATGAACCTGTTATTAGCCTATGGTATTACTCAATGGGGTACCATTGTTCATTCCCAAACATAACAGGAAGAGGATTCTCACTTATTTATCATCTATCAATCTTTTTTTCCTCCTTCTTGTCAAGGAAGTATTAATCTTGCCTTCGGATGATGAATCCTGTGTTTCATTAATATTATGCAGATTCTGAATAGGACACTTGCTAAATCTGTTGTAGCACATTTTATAGGTTTATGCTAAACAGCTGTGCCTGAACAAGACTAAAGGATTTGTTACTATTGCCTTCTTCTATTAGTTCATTCCAGTCTCCAGATTCATGCTAAAGGCTTTCATTTCCTTTCCTGGATGTACAGTAAGAAATTTATGCTTACTGAGTCCAACTGATATTTAGATAAATTTTGCTATTTTCTTGAAAATTTCACACCAATATTCATTACAGATATATTCTTTCTGTTTTGACTCTCCCTGTTTTAGATAACGACTATATTTATAACACAGAAAGTATTTTGTAGAATTCCTTCTTTTCCTAGTTTTGCAAACAGTTTATTCAAATTAATTTTTCTTTGATATTTTAATATCATTGGGGACAAATTTCACAAGACAGAGAACTACAGAGCATTCTTCAGTGGAGTTATATAGCTTAATTTTATCTTTGTACATCAAGTGATTAATAGGATATTTTGTTTTGATTTCTTCTTTAATGTGGAAGTCACATTTAGTTCTATGTAGAGAAATGTCAATGGATTTAAGACTAAGATCATAGTAGACTTAAGGCAGAACCACAATGTATTTAAATTGTCTTTGTGAGAAGGTATTTTATATGAATTTTTGTATTGGTGGTGTGTTTTAAATAGAGAATGGTTTTCCAGAGGAAAAGTGAAGTGGTGACAATGGTAGCAGCTACGTATGTAGGACTTCAAGGTGTGTAGAGTGCTTTACATATGCCAACTCAAATTTCTTGGCAACAAGCATGGAAAGTAGGTGCTATTGTTATCCTCATTTTACAGATGAGCAAACTGAGGACATACAGCTCAAGTTAGGGAATATTTGAGGCAGAATTTGAATTCAGGTCTTCCTGATTCTAAGACCTACTTTATCAAAGTAAACAAAGAATATGCCTAAGGAAAAAGCATCCAATACCTAACATCAATTCTAAATGTTCTTTTTTCTAAACTTTATCCCTAAAACTTGTGAGACAGGTACTAGCCTCATTGCACAGGGGGGGAAACTGAGGTTTACAAAAGTTAAGTCACTTTCTCTTGGTAAAATAATGACAGAAGCAGGACTTTAATGCAGATGTGCCTGACCCCTAAATCTAGCACTGTACCCATCAATCACTCTATCTGCACTGCCACTCAGAATGAACAAAAATCATTCCTTAGAGTTACAGAATCAAAGAACTAGAAGGATGTTAGAGACAAAAGGGACCTTAATGATCAACAAATCCAAATGATCAACAAGTCCAATGTCTCATTCCCATTTTGTTGATGAAGAAAATGAGGCTTGGGAAAGTTAAATAAGTAAATGAAACACTAGATGTACCCTCACTCCCACTTCAGAGTTCTGTCCACCATACCATCGTGGTTGCAGAATGTTTGGAACATTTGCAAAAACATGACAAAAAAAATTTTTCATGGTAAAAGAACGCCTCTTAGTTTTTGCCTCTGGATGCTTTTAGCACTCCTTGAAAACAACAACAAAACCAAATCCAACCAACAAATCATGAATTCCTTTCTGGCTGAGGAGGAAGGAGAGTTAAATAATGAACTCATTGTTTTTGGAATGTTGACTAACAAAGGCAAACAAAGCCTTTTGCACTGCTGGCTTCTCTCTTGCTCGCTGTCATGCCTGGTCTCTGAGCCAGCTTTTAGTTTCTATTTACTGCAGAATCAGTTCCTGGATAGTACATTCCTGAGATCACCACATTCTCATGCAATGACCTAAGTTAGTACTGTTTCCAGAAACAATCATCAAAAACAATCATGTTTGGGTAGAACTCCACCTTCTTTAGACAGGAACTCTCCATACTCTGGGTTACACACATGCTCTAGGGAGAAAAGTGAATTTGGAGTCAACCCTCCCCCACCCCGAAAAGAAAAACTAAGGGATGCATGAGAGTATGAGTTAAGTCTCTTTTTCTTCTTGCAAATATAGCTTCTCTTTCCCCTCCACCCATTTCTAAATTATCTTTTTTGATTAAAAAAAATCATCTTTGTGACGAAAAGCACATTCTTAGGCAGATGAGATGAAAGTTCAGGTAAGAGCGTCTGTGGGGTAGTGGAAAGATAGCAGGACTTGAAATCTGAGGACCAGCATTTGAATACTGTTCTTTCGACTTGAAATTATTGTAACTTGGGCAAGTCACTTTGTCAACAAAAGGATGGGGTGAAACAATTTTCCAGCACAAGACAACTTAGAAGGGGAACAGGAAAGGTCTGTACCATTAGGGTGAGAGTAGAGCATGGTTCAGCATAGTGAGCACATGGGCAAGCCAGTGCAGGCAGTGGGGTGACTAAATTAGTAGCAATAACTTCTGGAGTTCTCAGCCTGCAGATGATAAGGGGACCAGACAACTGGTCAGAAGAGATTACAAGGGACACTTTGCTGGCATTGGGTACAGGACTCTGTTGCATTGCCATATAGAGATCACATATCTGTGTAGCAGTCCAAAGGGTGAGAAGGAGCATTAGCACACTAGAGTCTGTGACCAAAAGGGAGTCAGGATCCTGGTCACAGTTCCAGGGCATAAAAGAGTGATTATGGTCACTCACAGACCAGGGCACAGGCCAAGAGAGCAGTGACAACGACTCTCCTTAGGTCATATTTATCACCTTGAAAGAACTGAAATCTTATAGGTCCCCAGAAGTAGTTCTAAGCATGAAAAACCTGAAACTTGGAACAGTGCCTCCTTCATTCCAGGAACAGAGCCCAACTTTAACATAATGTTAAAAGTCAAAAAATGGGTTGGAAAACTGAACAAAGATGGGAAAAAAAAATTGACCATAGAAAGTTATTATGGTGATAGGGAAGATCAAAATTCAAACTCAGGAGAGGACAACAATATTAAAATGGCTACAAGTAAAGCATCAAAGAAAAACGTAAATTGGTCTCAGGCTCAAAAATAATTCCTAGAAGGGATCAAAAAGGATTTTCAAGATCAAATAAGAGAGGTGGAATAAAAAATGGGGGAATAAAAGAAATGACAGTAATACAAGAAAATCACAACAAAAAGGTCAACAGCTTGATAAAGGAGGCACAAAAATGGAAAAAGATATACAAAAATTCACTGAAAAAAGAAATCCTTAAAAAGTATAATTGGCCAAATGGAAAAAAGAAACTACAAAAGTACAGTGAAGAAAATATTCCTTCAGGAAATGGGGTATAAAAATCTATCTTGCTCTACAAAAAAAGAGAGAAGATGGGGATACGGGAAGGGAGGGGGTGTGACAGAAAGGAGGGTAGATTGGGGGAAGGAGTACTCAGAATGCATGGTGTTTGGGGGTAGGGGAGGGGAGAGATGGGGAGAAAATTTGAAACTCAAAATCTTGTGGAAATGAATGTTGAAAACTAAAAATAAATAAATTGGGGGAAAAATTTAAAAAAGAAAAAAGAAAATAATTCCTTAAAAATTAGAATTAACAATTGAAAATGATGAACTTTATGAGAAATCAAGAAACAAACAAAATTAAAAGAAAAAAATAATAAAAGAAAATGTGAAATATCTCATCAGAAAAACAATTGACCTGGAAAATAGATCTTAGAGAGATAATTTAAGAATTATTGGACTACCAGAAATCCATGATAAAAAAAGGAGTCTGGATATCATCTTTCAAGAAATTATCAAGGAAAACTGCCTCAACATTCTAGAACCAGAGGGTTAAATAGAAATTGAAAGAATCAGTGGATCACCATCAGAAAGAAATCCCAAAGTGAAAACTCCCAGGAATATTATAGCAAAATTCCAGAGTTCCCAGATCAAGGAGAAAATACTGCAGGTAACCAGAAAGAAACAATTCATATTGGAAGACATATAGTTTGTAATAAGATGGGGGACTTTACAATGGATCTGATCCGTAGAGAACTTGCGTAGAGGCAAAGCACTTCCTCCAAGAGAATGTTATTTTTCCATGGATAATACGCTGTCTCAGGAGAAAGGAAATCAGTGTTCTTGTGGGCAATCAAAATCTAGAAGTGAGTGAGCACTGATCCAAAGAGGAAACTGCATGACAAATGCAAAAGAGAAGGAGCGTGGGGCTCACATATCACCTTTAAATGAAGTTTCTCCTCATTCCCAGTAGCTACTAGTTCCTTTCCAACTTTTCTAATTATCCTGTATTTATGAATTTATCTTGTAGAAATTTTGTATAAACTTCAGTTGTCTCCCTTGATAAAATGTAAGATGCTTGAAGGCAAGGATTATTTTCATTTTTTGGTCTATCTCTCTAGCTCCTCGTGCTTAGCCACAGATACTTAATAACTACTTGCTAATTGATTAAGTTAGAGTGGGGTTTAATTAAAGAATTGATTATATGATTATATGTGTGTGTGTTCATCCTTCATTGCTGAAGAAGACCATGCCATCAGAGAAATGATGACATGACTTGCACTTGACCTTTCTGAGGAACAGCTGTACAAGTCACAAGCCTCACTTCTCCTCTAGAGTCATCTGAATCCAATGACCAGATATTCATCAGGATGACTGGGAATAACCCAGGATGAGGCAGTTAGGGTTAAGTGATTTGCCCAAGGTCACACAGCCAATGAGTGTCAAGTGTCTGAGGTGAGATTTGAACTCAGGTCTTCCTGACTCCTGCACTGGTGCTCTATCTACTGTACCACCTAGCTGCCCCTGAGACTTATAAAGATAGTTTTGAAAGTAACATGTTGAACTCAATATAGACTTTAAAAGAAAAGCAAGCATTACACATCAGGAAGATTTGTAGGTCGTAGACAGGTGGCAAAGCGGATAGAGTATTGGTCCTGGAGTCAGGAAGACCTGAATTCCAATCTGGCCTCAGACACTTACTAGCTGTGTGACCCAGGGCAAGTCACTTAACCCAAGTTGCCCTTCTCCTCCCACCCCAAACCAAAAAAAAAAAAAAAAAAAAAAGAGAGAGAGATTTCCATAATTATGAACACATCTCTGTTGTACTACATATTGGGAAATAATCATTCTAGGTGACATTTGTTAAATTCAAAATTTTTAAGATGAGGAAAAAAAGAGTCAGAGCTTAAAAGGAGTTGACTGGGAGGGGTAGAGAGGGAATCTCTATGATAGATAATAAAGGTCATTCCCCAATAAATATGGGGTCAAAGGATATAAACAAAGAGTTCTCAAACAAAGAATGGCAAACTATTAACAACCATATAAAACAACGTTCCAAGTCATTAATAAGAGAACGCTGCCTGAGGATTCATTTTATACCCAGTAAAATGACAAGAATAAGAAACAAAAAAATTTCATCCAATTTAGAAGGGTTGTGGAAAGGTGAACATAGTGATATACAGTTGGTAAAGCTGTGAAATGGAACTACCATTCAGGAAAGTAATTTGGAATGATACAAAGAAAGTGACTAAAATATTTGAGCTTTTTTGACCAAGAGAGTACAGTGCTACGAAATACACAAGGAGGTTTAGGGATAAAAAATAAAGGCCTCATATACAATAGTACTTTTTATGGTAACAAAGAACTGAAAACAAAGTAAATGATCATTAATTAGCGAATGCTAAAAAAAATTGCGCTATATGAACTTAATGGAGTATTTCCATGGTGTGAGAAGCAATATAAAAGAAGTATGGAACTGATCCAAAGGGAAATAAGCACAATTAGGAGAACAATATATACAATGACTAGAAAATGTAATGGACAGAATAGTAACAAAGCAGTTAAAACTAAATGTTTCAAAATAATATATATTGAAGC
This sequence comes from Notamacropus eugenii, assembly GCF_028372415.1. Lineage (NCBI taxonomy): Eukaryota > Metazoa > Chordata > Mammalia > Diprotodontia > Macropodidae > Notamacropus > Notamacropus eugenii. The sequence goes on from NC_092878.1 coordinate 148,013,757, forward strand.
AGTTGATCACCAAAGAAAAGCTAAGAGAAGCATCTCCTCATAATTGTTTGCAAAAATGAAAGACAATGGATGTGAACATTGCATACTGAAGATTTTTTTTTGATATGCTGGTTAGTTTTGCTGAACTTAAATTTCATTATCGTAAGAGGTGGCTTCTGGAAGGGAGAGAGAAGTGGGATATGATGGATAATATAAAGACAAAACGACATCCATTTTTAAAGAGTTAAGCCTTGAATAGTAAGTAATATATCCTTAAAAACCTATTTTCCAAATGAAAGATTCACAATGCATTTCAATCGACTGAATAACTTATGTGTGATTTTAACTATTATCTGTGAAATACCTCTTACCATACAGGAATGTAAATCTACAGACTTCAACTAAAAAAAAAGTAGCCAAATAATATGTAAAAATGACAGACAATCTGAATGTCAAACAGGTTTTTACCCTTTTATATTCTCTTATTTGGGAAATTACAATAGATATGTATGTAACAATATGTGTATGTAAAATAATATGTGACAACATACACTCACACATAGAGGGTTTTTTTAAAAACAAATATACTTTTCAAAGAAAATCTAATATTATATTCAAAGAAAATTATATACTGTATTTAGTATGATTTCAGTAATTAAATAATGAAATTACTGAATTATAATTATATAATATCATGTTATATAATATATAACAATTAATTATTTAATTAGAGCAGGATGGTTTGAATTCAACTTTGGTATATGTTCTATGGGTTGCTAACATCTCTGTTGTGTCTGGAATCCATAACATCTGGAAAGAAGGTTTATAGTTATTGCTGCGAAGTGAACATTTCAGTACTTAATTGTTTCCAAACTATAACTAAGCAAAATTATTCATATAAAGTCTGATCAAACATAGCGAGTCTCATTAGGAACTTCCCTAGAATGAGAGTATTTGGAATACGTCAGGGGCAAGAAATTGAGAAGAGAATTGGCAGCACTCTGACAGTGCTGAATGTGCAAGAATGGGGTCAAGAAGCAACCTGGGTCTGCTCAGCTCATGTCTACAAGAGTGGGCTGCCTAAATAACTCCTTCATCATTGCCAAAGCACAAATGAGGAAGTCAGCATCCTTCCAATACTGAGAAACTGAAAATCAAAAAGGCTCCAAGTGGGATTGGGCAGAGCTGATCGGAGAAGTTGGAAATGCTGTGGTTCTATATTCTGGAAATTTGGGGATAGTGGCCCCGAAAACTGTCCTTCAGTTCGATCATGAATTCTGGCTCTCCCAGAACTCCAATGACTGGACATAATGGAAAAGGGCAGGGATTGGTCCACTTTTATCTTTGTATGCCCAACACCAAGTACAACTGCCTGGCACATCATAGGCACTTAACAAATGGTCTTCATTGTCCAAGGTTACACTCGCAGTAAGTTGCAAAGCTGGGATTTGAACTCAGGTCCTATAACAATGAATCTAGCTTTCTTTAAGTCCCTTTACCTCTCAAAGCCTCGATTTCTCCAATCATAAAATAGGGATACATGTACTACCTGCCTTACAATGATATCGTGAGGAATATGTTTTGCAAAACCTTGAAATACAATAGAAGCAGGTCAGGTGATCATAGTATCCTAGAGCCATTAGACTATAGACTTCCATTGGAGCTGGAAGAGACCTTGGAAACCATTGCATCCACCTCTTTCATTTTACAGAGGAGGAAACTAAGGATTTGAGAGCTTTTATGTGACTTGCCCTGGATTACACAGCTGGTAGCATGATGAGGGCAGCTTGGGCTCACATGGGGTAGCCTTCCATTGATCTAGACAGGCACCAACCCAAAGAGTGACGAATTCATTTGAATCATCCCTGCAAAGCCTCCTCTGTCACTCCCATATCCTGCAAGCATCTTCCCATCCCCTGCTTCATAGCCATCTGGAACATTTTCCCTGGATTTGAAGTCCAATTCTTCCTCAGCTTCCTGTTAAGTACCCTTTGTGTACTGGCCAAGCTTTACTTTTTCTTAATATTTACTCAAAGAAGAAACACTACTTGTTTGTACACCAGCCAGGAAGCTGCAACCATCCTGATAAGGAAGATCCTGATCAAAATGAGAAAAATGCTCATATTAGTTGGACCACAAAAAAGCAAAGTCCCTGTAAGACAGTAAATTATACAGAACTTTCAGCCTTGGGGTAAAATTTACTAGAACCCAAAGGGAACATATACTGTGTGCATATGCCTATAAGATATCATAACATAAGTCAATGTTTATTCATGTTTTTGTTTCAGCTAAGCAACTGGGGTTAAGTGACTTGCCCAGGGTCACAAGGTGTCTAAGGACTCAGGTCCTCCTGACTCCCATTGCTCTATCCACTGTGCCACCAAGCAGCCCCTATATATGAATTTAAAATATGGACAGAAGGCAGTTAGGTGGTGTAGTGCATAGACCTCTAGTTCTGGATTCAGGAGGACCTAAGTTCAAATCCAGCTTCAGACAATTCCTAGCTGTTTGACCCTGGGCAAGTCATTTAACCCTTTTTGCCTCAACTTCCTCATCTGTCAAATGAGTTGGAGAAGGAAATGGCAAACCACTTCAGCATCTCTGTCAAGAAAACCCCAAATGGAGTCACAGAAAGTCGGAAACAACAGAAAACAACTGAACAAGAACAAAATGAACAGAAGGGCAGCTGCAGGTAGGACAAATGGATAAAGTTGAATATCCCAGACAAAGCTCAGCTAGGGAAATGGGCAAAGGTCTCTCACCTTATTTTCCTAGCAAGAATTCTTGTTAAGAGCCACTATTCTAAAAGACCATGGAGGTGGTAAGAACTGAGAAACCCTAGATGTTCCTGTCCCCAATCTCTCTCCCACCAGATATCCCATCCTTTTCCTTGACCTGAAATTTCTCCCATCAAGGTCATTACTCCAAGTTACACAGCAAAAAGTAGGGCCTTTTTTTTCTAAAATATCATTGGCAATGTATATATGTGTTATCACGACTTTAGACAGATAAAGCATCCTTCTTTTCCAATCCTACTTTTAATACAGTAGTTTCTATGTCTGTCTCTCACCAGCTTCATCTTTCCCCTTCCCTTAGTGCACCACCTCTCACTTGGACAAGAGGCTCCTAACTGGTCTCAAGTATCTCCCTTCTCCAAACCAGCTTCTACTTGGCTCACTAAATGATCTCCCTAAAACTCAGATCTGACCATGCCATGCTGTTCCTCAAAAATCTCCACTGGCTCATATTGGATCATACATTTAAAACTTAGATGTCATCTAGTGACCAGATTCTAACTCTAGCCCTCCATTTTACAGATGGTTTCACCCAAAGCCCAGAAGGTGCTAAGAAGTGGTGGGACCAGGTTTTAAGGCTAGGTCTTCTTACTCCAAACAGTCTTTCCATTTCATTGTAGTGCTCCTCTGTTTATTTCCCCAAGGATAAAATACAAAATCCTTAGCCTAGCATTGTAAATCCTTTACAATCTGGCTCCTCTCTTTCCGGTAATTTTGTATTACTCTCCTTCAAACACTGCCCATTCCAGTTGAACTTATCTATTTGCTGTTCTCCATACATTTCAGGATATCTCCCACCTTTGTGCTTTTGCCCAAGTGGTCCCTCATATCCTAGGATGTACTGTCTTCCCACCTCCGCCTCATAGATTCTCTGGCTCCTCTTAAAGTACAGCTCAGCGATTTGGAACTATGCCCAAAGGGCTATAAAACTGTGCATACCCTTTGATCCAGCAACACTACTTCTTGGTCGGTAACCCAAAGAGATAATAAAAAAGGGGAAAGGACCCACATGTACAAAAATATTTATAGGAGCTCTTTTTGTGGTGGCAAAGAATTGAAAATTGAGGGAATTCCCATCAGTTGGGGAATGGATAAACAAGTTGTGGTATATGAATGTGATGAATATTATTGTTCTATAAGAAATGAGAAGTAGGTGGATTGCAAAAAAACCTGGAAAGACTTGCACGAATTGATGTTGAGAGAAGTGAGCACAACCAGGAGAACACTGTACACAGAAACAGTGACTTTGGCCAATTACCAATTTTGATTGACTTAGCTTTTCTCAGCAATGCAAAGATCTAAGACAATTCCAAAAGATGGAAAATGCTATCCACATCTATGGAGTGAACTATGAAGAAAGAATTGTGGAGTCCATGCAGATTGAAGCATACTATTCTCCTTTTTTCCTTTCATTGTGATTCTTCTTTCACAACCTGACTAATGTGGAAATACATTTAATATGATTGTACATGTATAGCCTATATCAAATTGTAGGTAGTCTTGGGGTATGGGGAGGAGAAAGAAGGGGAAAAATTTAAAACTCAAAATCTTATAAAAGTGAATGTTGAAAGCTAAAAATAATAATCAAAAATTGCAAACAAAAAAATAAAGTACAGCTCAGGTACCATCTCCTACCTGAAACATTTCCTTAGCTGTTCAATAATTAACTCTCTCTTTCTCTAGAGAAATACATTTAATCACGAGAATTAGAAACAATTTTGCTTGTGTTTGACCACTATACAGGTGCAAACACAAGGAAAATGGTGAAGGTGACAAAGTTTGCTATGCTCCCTCCCCTGAACCTTACCAACTCTAGCTTCATGGGGGTGAGGGTGGGGAGGGCAGAATCCAAAAATAAAGCTTGACATGTGAGACCTTATTCTCAACATTCTAATTCAAAATAATAATTAGTAATCCACGTTTACATACTGCTTTCAGGTTTATCAAGTGCTGATCTTGAAGTACATAGTACCAATGTTATTATCACCATTTTATAGATAAGGAAACTGAGGCACAGGGGAGTTAAGTGACTTGCTCATGGTCAAATAGATCTCCAGATTCTAAGTCCAGTGCTTTGTACATTAGAGACTTAAAGTAAAACCAATATTCCCTTACAATTGCTCCCTTCCTGTTCCCCTTCTTTTCCAATGTCTCATCCTCTAAAGTTTTCTCTCCCCCTTGGCTTCTCTGTCTATCCTGCTACCTTAAAAAAAAAAAAGCAATAACAAAACTAACCCCACTTTCTGCAGTTTCTCTAACCCATTTAATCCCTTTCTTCTATTTCTTTCTCCGTAGACGAAAGGCAGAAATAAATGAAAATATGGGTACTATGTAGCAAAAAGCCTGTGGAACTGAGTAAGCACTTGCTTAATAAATGTTAATTAACTTGAATTTCTGAGTCATTCCTGTTTTCATCCTGAATGGTTCATCTTATAGAGTGGGTTTTTTTCCCTTTTTGTCTCGAAAATTACTCTCTTTGTGAGCTCTTGGTGTGTGGTTAGCTTTCTTTGAAATACTTTTGATTTATTATTCCAAAGGGGCTTCCTTACAGACATCCCAGTTGTTTTTGATCTGGATGGGCAAGGGTAGAAAGAAGGCTCAGAAAAAAAGGGATGCTTCGGCCGAAGATCTCAGAAAATCTAAGTTATGAAGGCAGCTTTGGTCTTTACTCACCCACACTGATGCCATGATATTCCACTTTCACTTTAAGCTGAGGACTGGCCCACCTATGAAAAATGGGAAATTCAATAAATTGTATATAATTGCTATAACTCCAAGGTGGATTAATCCCTACACCAACTTGTTTCTCTTTATCCACCCCCCCCCCCCATAATCAGAAGACAAAATGAATGGATTTTTTTCAGAAAACTAAAGAAAACATTTAATGGAAATATGAAATTGTTGATATATTTTTTCATTCCACAAAAGTATTTATTGCATAACTGCCCCATGCACAGAAGATAAAGAAGATATAGTCTGAGGACTTTGCAGATTTTCCTTCTTCTATACAATTCAATTAAATGATGCCAAGCCCTGACTTTCCTTTCCATAGGTCAGACCAAATCGTGTCATATGGTCTGCTTAGGCCACAGCTGTCTTCTCTTTGACTCCTTTGGGGCCTAACCAAGAGTTTTCTGATTTGATTCAGAAACCTCCATTAATAATTCTTATGGTACAATAGGAATGTTTTCTCCCTCGATGTCTTATTCTGTGACATAGCTTAAAAAAGTCAGATTTTTCAGTAGAAGGATGCCCCATACTGAATCTCACTAAGCTTTTTACCATGCTAACAAAGAGCACAATTCCTGAAAAGAATCCAAGGCATATTTCCCTTGAGGATCCATTACTTAAATACACTTACTGGGTCATTTTCAAATCTGGTTGAGATATTAAAATACTTTCTTTCTGGTCCAGGAACTATTTTTAACATCCAATGACATTTAATCGTGCCCTTCCTGCCCCTGCCCTTCACCCCAGAAGTTAACAGAAAATATCACTACAAATTCTTTGCGTAAAATACGTTTTGAATTGGAAGTTTAAAAAGAATTTTAGTCTAATGCTAATCATACACTGGGCAGTGGAAAGAGCACTAGTCCTAGAGTCAGGAAGACTCCTCATCCTCAGTTCAAATATGACCTCAGACACTAACTTTAATGTGACTTTACCCTGTTTGCCCCAGTTTCCTTATCTATAAAATGAGCTGCTAGAGAAGAAAATGGCAAACCACCCCAGCATCTTTGCCAAGAAAATCCCATATGGGGTCAAGAATAGTTGGACATGACTGAAAAATGACTCAATACTTGGTTTTTAAAGGCCTTCATAACCTGCACCTCCCACTTTCTGGTCTTACTGAGCTAGAACATTACTGAATTAGTTCAGGTAATAGAACCTGAACTCAAATCTAGCAGTAGGAATGGAAAAGATGATGGATATAGGAAATATTAAAGAAATAGGACTGATAGAACTTGATGACATTACATATAAGAGATGAGTATGAAAAAGTCAGAGGAGACACTGAGGCTGTTACGACAAATCACTAGAAGAAGGGTGATGCCATTAGTGGAAATCAAAAACCCTAGAGGAGAAATAGGTTTAGGGAATGACAGTGCTTAGTATGGGACAGCTGAGTTTGAGCCACAAATGAGATGTCCAGGAGGCAGCTAAAAATTTGGGTTTATAGCTCGGAAGAGAGGTAGAGATAATGGGAGTCATTCACACAGCTATGATCCCTGAAGCTGATAAAATGAGTGAGATGATCAAGGGAGAGAGATAAGATGGCATGCTTACATGTAGAGAGGCAAGAAGCCAGTCAAGATTACTACAAAGAGATAAGAGAACAATGAGATAATGTAGGTGGTGGAAGGAATGGAAGAAGGCAGGGATGGAGACAGAGGAAGGGCCAGAGAAGTGTGAAAAGCATCAATGGAATGTGGTGTCATGAAAGCCAGAAGGAGAGATAAAGTAGAGGAAGAAAAAAAAAAAATCTACCTTTTTTTTTTTTTTTTTTTTTTTTTTTGGAGACAGGGCTCCTTGACTCATCCAGGCTGGAAATTCAGCAGCCATTCACTGGTCCTATCCGAGGACTCATTGGTATGGAAACTTTGACCTGCTCCATTTCCAACCTGGATCGGTTTGCCCGTCCTCTGGCAACCTGGTGGTTCCCAGCTGTAGACTGGTGCAGACAACCAATTGACTTTAGCCCTACTATGTCCCAAACTCAAGTCATCCACCATTCTTAGTCTCCCCCAGAAGCAAGGATTCAGGCATATACCATGACAATGACCAGGCTACTTTCGGGTACTACTTTTCTACTTTGGGTAGTAGAGCTGAGGGAAAGCTTTTTTTAGGGTAGACTAAGAAGATAGTAGAGAGACTGCAGATTAAAAAAAGAAAAATTGACCAGACAGGTCCTTGATAAAGACATGGAAGAGGATGGGATCAAGGGCCCAAGGAAAGAGATTATTAGATTTGGTAAAAAAAAAAACAAAAAACACCTGTTTAGCAGTCACTGGTGAAAATATAAAAGTTTTCAACTCTTAGGTCAAGTGCTAGATTTGAAGACTTCAAATTTCAGCTCTGACACCATCTGTGAGACACTGGACAAAGTCACTTAAAAAAAACCAACCTGTCTGGGTCTGTTTTCCCACCCCCACCGTAAAATAAGAGAATTGGCTTAGATGACCCCTAAGCCCAATCCCCTCATTACCTAGCATAGTGGCTGTATATAGTAGGCATTTCATAAATGTTGATCCTCATCACCTAGAATACTGACAGTACACAGTAGGCATTTCATAAATGCTGAACCAATGCACAAGTGGATAAATAAACCACATCAAAATCCATTGAAACCATAGGCTTATCTTGCAAGATTTACTGTCTGAATTATTATTATCAATTCAGAACTAAAGATTTAGAGTCTTGTGAACAATTCTAAGTCAGTAAAGATCGAATAAATGTTTTTAAGTGGGAGTGGTTAAATATTCGGATTTGGTAAGCTCATGAACAGGCAATGCTAAGTAATGCTAAAATAAATGTGCTTTTACTTCCTCCTCCACCCCTATTTCACAACCTGCCTGGGTCAGAAAAGGCGGTTTTGTGCAAGGCTTTAGTTTTTTCTTGTTCTATTTTATCACACTCCCTCCCTCTGCAGTCTGGCTTTCCCAGTAGTGATGAAATGGACTAGGAGGGGCAGGCAGCGGCTCAGAGAAGGCTTCTCTCCCATTTCCTGTTGTGATCTCATGGGCAGTGGTTGCTTTCTATGGCATCCCTTGAGGCCGCCTTTTCCAGGCTGCAGTGGAATGCGAAGGGAGGTTGGACCTCGCCCTGTTCAGTTCCGTTGCTCTCCAGGATCCGGCTCCAAGGCTCTCCTACAGTCCCCCAAACGTCACCAACTGCGGTCAATTACCCTGATTCTCAAAGTTACAAATAACACCGTAATTCACAGGCAAAGGGGAGGCGGCTGATTTTTCGGCACCTTTTTTTTTTTTAAAGCAAATTTCTCCAAGGAAAAAGGTCTCATCTCCCAATTTCCACTCACAGTACCCCACCCCCCCTCTTTTTTCTTTCGTCTACACGGACGGTTCCTCTCCACTTAAGCATGCACATCTATCCTTTAGCTGTGTGGGGTGTGCGAGGTGACCAGTTTGCAGTCTTTCTAAAGGAAAAGAATTCTACTATTCCCTGATGCTCCTCTTACCGCGGGACCACCTCGGAGCCCCCCCCTCCATTTTCCTTCCTTCCCACCCCCACCCCATAGATCCCCTAGAACTCCCATACTGGCTGGACAGAGGCGGTGTCCCAACCCAGGCTCCCAGGTAAGAAGGGAAAGTCAGAGATCTGGAGCTCCAGGGGCACCAATAGCAGCCCTGGCCGGGGTACCCCGCTTCTCCAAGGCCCCCGCTTACCTTTCAAAGCGTCCACGGGGCTCAGGAAGCCCTAGCAGGGACTTGCGGGCGTGGAGGAGACAGAAGCAGAGACCAACAGGCTGGGAGGCAGCCTTGGTCAGTCCCCTGTGGCCAGCGCCCCTCCCCTTCCGCGAGTCAGTCCCCCTCAGGCTCCACCTGCTTGGGCCAAGAACCTGTGCCTCTCCCATCCTGCCCGTCGTGGCCCTGCCCAGCCCCTCCTCGGCTTTCCTGCCCTGCCCTACCTTCTGACTCCGGCCACTCTGATGTGCCTTGATGTGCCTTTCCTCTGGACCTCTCCTCAGGACTCTTCGTTAAGCTAACATTGTGCACCTTTTCAATCAATGTAGTAAGTAATCAGACCTCAGGCATTAATTAAGCACCTGCTGCATGCTAGATGCTGCGTATTCAGGACTGGAGTGAAATGATCCCAGTCCTCAAGTAAGTCAACAAACATTTACCAAGCCCCTACTGTGTGTCAGGCGCTAAAAGGCAAGCCCTCCACGGGTTCACAATTTAACGAGGGAGGCAACATGCAAACAACTGTGTGCAACCAAGCTATCGATAGGATAAATTCGAACTCAACCCAGGGAAGGCACTGGAAATTGTTAAATTATTATACTTTATTTCAACACTCATTGTTTTGGAACTTTGAGTTCCAAATTCTCTCCCTTTTCTGCCCCTTCCTCATTCACTGAGAAGGGAGCAATATGATGTCTATTATACAGGGGGAGCTGTGGAAAATATTTCCAAATTAGCCATGTTGCAACCAAAAAAGTAGAAAGTGAAAAAAGTATGTTTTAGTCTGCATTCAGAAGTCAGTTCCCTCTGAAGGTGGATATTATTTTTTCTAATGGAATTTGGAATTGTCTTGGATCTTTGTATTGCTTAACTCAAGTAGCTAAGTCTTTCCCAGTTGATCATCATTACAATATTTGTTGCTATTATATAAAATGTTCTTCTGGATCTGCTCATTTCACTTGTATCAGTTCCAGTCTTCACAGGGGTTTTCTGAAACCACCCTGCTCATCATTTCTTATAGTACTATAGTATTCCATCACAGTTGTATACCGTAACTTGTTAAAGCATCGCCCCATTGATAGATATCCCCTCAGTTTCTAATTCTTCGCCACCACGAAAAGAGAAACTATAAATATAATAGGTCCTTTTCCCTTTTCTTTGATGAGTCAAAGGATATGTGGAGTTTTTTAGGTGTTGTTCCAAATTGCTCTCCTGAATGATTGGACCAGTTCACCAACTCCACTAACCGTACATTAGTGTCCCTGTTTTCCCACATCCTCTCCAGCGTTTGTCATTTTCCTTTTCTGTCATGTTAGATAATCTGATAGGTGTGAGGTGATAGCTCAGAGTTGTTTTCATTTGCATTTCTCTAATCAATAGCGATTTAGAGCATTTTTTCATGTAACTATTGACAACTGATTTCTTCTTCTTAAAACTGCCTGTTCATATCCTTGACTATTAATTAGGGAATGGCTCTTATTTTTCTAAATTTGGCTTAGTTCCCTATATTTTTGAGAAATGAGGCCTTTATCAAAGAAACATGTTATAATATTTTCTCAGTTTCCTGCTTTTCTTCTAATGTTGGCTGCATTAGTTTTGTTTTGCAAAGCCTTTTTTATTTCATCCAATCAGAATTATCCAGCTTACTTCTCATGATCTTCTCTATTTCTTGTTTGATCATAAATTCTTCCCTTAACCATAAGTCTAACAGATAAATTTTTCCATGTGCCCCTAATTTGCTTATGATAGCATCCTTTATATCTAAATCATGTATAGGTTTTAACCTTATATTGATATACAATGTAAGGTATTGGTCTATACCTAGTGTCTACCAAACTGCTTTCCAATTTTTCCAGCAATTTTTGTCAGACACTGAATTCTTGTCCCAAGAGCATGGATCTTTGGGTTTATCAAATATGAGATTACTGTGGTCGTTTACTACTGTTTATTGTGTACCTCATCTATTCCACTAGCCCACTACTTTATTCATAGCCAGTACCAGATTGCTTTGATTACCACTTTGTAACACAGTAGTTTGAAATCTTCCATTACTAGGCTGCCTTTCTTTACATTTTTTTAATTAAGGGAAGGCACTAGAATTAAAGGGAAAGGGAAAGACTTCCTTTCAAAGATGGGATTTTAACTGGAATTAATATTCTTTGAGGGAGATGCATATAATTTAATAGAAATTGTTCTGAATTTAAACTCAGAAGATTGAGAAGTACTAACCTGACATTTCCTGGCTAGATGTGGGCAAAATACTTTGCCTTGGTTTCCACAGCTGTAAAATCAGTACAATTCCAAAAGAATTCAGCCGGGAAGTCAGGAGAGACCCTTTAAATTTGGACCCTGGACAGCTAATAATCATGTAAGCCTGGGAAAGTCATTTAACCTCTTCAAGCCTGAATTTATTCTTCTGCAAAATGGGGAGAATGCTGACTTTGCAGGGTTGTTGAAAGTATCAAATGAGAGAATGTATATAGGGAAAACCCAGCAATGAAAATTGCAGTTTATAAGTGAGGTTCTCCCTCCATGTTCTCCCATTCTCTATCAAGTTGGTGGATGAGGACCCCACCATGATGAATACCCCTTTCAAGAGAAGAAATAACCCCTAGAAAGGGGTAACCCTGAAGGCAGAGATTTCTGGTAGAATGACTCACCCAGCAAAGATAAGGGAAAAGGACCTCTTTGGACAAAAATATTTATTGCTGCTCTTTTCATGGTGGTGAAGAATTGAAAACTGAGGGGATATCTATCAATTGGGGAATGACTTAACAAGTTGTGATATACATAATACTATAGTACTATAAGAAATGATGAGCAGGATGGTTTCAGAAAACCCTGTGAAGACTTATATGAACTGATACAAAGTGAAATGAGCAGTCAGAAGAACATTGTACCCATTAACAGCAATATTGTAATGATGACCACCTGTGAAAGGTAAGAACAAATACCTGATTTAGTATGCTCATCATTGATTACCAGACATCCAAACTACTTATGACGTCTTCACATGCTTGGGGTAGACAGCCTCCTAACTCACCACTGGGCTTGAGGTCAACAGCCATGCAGGCAGCTGAAGCAAGTGCTGTGGAGCACTTAGAGCTTGATGAGGTATCTAAGATACCAAGGTCATCTACTGTATCCCAGGCCATCGCTAGTCATTTTGACTTTTGTCTTGCCACTGGGCTTGGATGACTCTGGAAGACAAAGTGAGGCTGATGGCTTTGTGCAATTACCTTATTTAAATTCAATTCACTTGAAAGTTAAGCTATCATCTCATGATGTCACTGAAAACGGAGAACAACACCACTGACCATCCAGACCATTATAATTGTAAGAACAGTTAGTACAAAAATATATCCCCAGAAGTATGAGTCCCATTCTCTTGCAAGTTCATAAAGTTTAAAAAATTTTAAAATTGTTTTTACATGTAATTGGGGAAAAAAACAAATATGTATTATTTTTTTAAAAAGTTCAGGGGAAAGTAAGCTGGAGAGTGTATATGGCAAAGAGGTAACTCAGAGTTCCTAAATTCTGGAAGTCATTTTCTACCTTTGTAGGGAACTCTTGAAAAGCTCCCCATGGGTCTGTGTGTAGCTCTCTTCTGGGTGATGAGGGTTATTTTTTCTCTTTCTGCCATTTTACCCTTGGCTCCAGAGCTCTTCTAGGGATAGACTTCTAACATTGTTTATGGGAAGTCCAAATCTTTTGACTTTTCAAAGTTCTGCAAGGTCATCAATGGTGGTAGAGTTGACTCTTTTCTACCTGCTTCCCACAGGTTCCCTTTCAGGGGCTTAGCTGGAGCTACTGGCCAAGTGTTGGAATGCCAGATTCTGAACTGGCTTGACTACTTATCTTCAACCAACCAAATTTCCTGTGTGGAAGCATCTACTCTCATTCAATTCATAAGCAGTTTACTCCCCTGATTGATGGATTCTACAACTACATAAAAAGGGTATTCTCCTCTTATAAAGCTATCAGGGCATGGACCATCTTATTGGTTTTATTAACTGAGGCTGAAAGGCCTGAAGCACCCCATCTATGCGGTACTGAATTTTCAGGAACTTGCCCAAGGTCACAATCTAGTACATCAGAGATAGAATTTGAACTCAGGTGTCTTTCTGACCCTTGGAATAATTTTCTGTCTGCTTTGTCAACCCTAAAGAAACATGTAAATGGAAGTTATTATAACCCACCTCATAGTCTGTTGTGAAAAAAGTACTTTTAGAATGATAGATGTGTGGGGTTTTTGCTATTTCTGTGCCATTCCTATATGCCCTTTCTCTCTTCTTCAGGGTTTCTCCTCAGTAGACTTATCATCAAAGTCTAGGCTCCTTAAAAGGTATACGTGACATTTCAATGGTAGCTGGAATTTGAGGGTATCTAGGCAAAAGTCTAAGATATATGACTGCCATTCAGAAAGAGCAGAGATCCCAGCAAGTCTAGATCATCCTCCTTTCCTTTTAAGTTTAAAATAATGTGATTGTTAGATCCCAGGCTTATAATTCTATTTTTTTTCCTTTCTATTAAAATTTATCCCTTTCCTCTTTGAAGATAACACTTGGTTTTGCCTATTAATATATTAGTATATTAACAATATTAATTATAGTAATATTAATTATATTAATATAGCAGTGTATTAATATAATATATAAGGATTAATATAATTGTTTAGCTGATATTAGTCTATTCTTACAAATTCACCCCTTCAAAACATTGGGTCTTGGCCATCCGGTTCAATATATCTCCCAGGGTGTGACACAGTCCTGGGAAGCACAATCCTTGCTCAGAGAAGGTGATGTATTCTATCCAGTACCCCAATAGGAAACCTATTGTAAATCCCCTTTCTCTGAGCATCATACATACACCTCCCCCACTTCATCGTAAAGCATTATTCTTTAAAGGCAACATTGCATTTGCCCTTTTAGGGGAAGAGAAAACTGCCATTTCCACCCCCCCACCCCCCATCTCAGCCTTTTCCTTCTCTTAACCATGACCTATTTGTACGTATTTTGAGATGAAGAAATTACCATTGTACTTATTTTGAGATAAAGAAATTATCCTACTTTCTCTGCTCACCTCTAGGCTAGGTGAAAGTTCACATCTAGCTCCTCTGTCTCTTGCCTTCTCTCTCTCCTCTCAACTTTCTGCTGTTATTTTCCAACCAAAGATTTTGATTCACTTATAAGGGAACATGGCATTTAGTCCACAGAATATCAATTCATTTCTTCATCTTCCCTTGTCTTCATTCTTTAAAGTCTCACAAAATCTTTTTGACCTTTGAAGATTTCTCTTTTATGTAATTTCTTTAAAAAATGGTCTAGAAATCTGAAATAATGTTTCATTGCTTAGTCTTTCTAAATAATTGTAGTTATTTTCCTTTCTTGTGTTTTTCTTGTATGGAAATTTTTATTTAAAAGTTCCCTTTTGTTATATTAAATTCAATAATATTTTTCTAGATGTTAATAGTTTTTCCAGGAAATATTGAATTATGATCATGCCATCTGTTTACAAACATAGCACGTACTTTACAGAATACGATTCCATACTTTCTACAATGCCAAAAACCTGTATGGGATATTTTTTGGTGACATAATCTGCTCAGCTTTGTGAAACATTGCTTATGCAAGAATGTGTCAAACAACTTTCTTTTTAAAAGATCTATTTTTTTTTATATTGATGATTAGGCTTAGTTTTGTATAGGTCCTGGGAGAAAGTGAGTTTTGTTATTGCTCAGTTGTTTCAGTCATGTCCAACTCTCTGTGATCGCATTTGGGGTTTTCTTAGCCAAGATACTGCAGTGGTTTGCCATTTCCTTCTCCAGCTCATTTTACAGATGAGGAAACTGAGACAAACAAGGTGAAGGTACTTGCCCAAGGTCTCACAGAAAGTGTCTAAGGCCAGATTTGAACTCACAAGGATGAGTCTTCTTTTTTTTATTCTTTTTTTTAAATTTAATTAATTTATTTTCAGTTTTCAACAATCACTTCCAGAAGTGTTAAATTTTCTTCCCCTCCTTCCCTACGATGGCAAGCAATCTTATATGAGTTCTACACATACATTCTTACTAAACACATTTTCACATTAGTTATGTTGCATAGAAGAATTAAAACAAATGGGGGAAACCATGAGAAAAACCAAACCAAAACATAACGCAAGAGAAAACAGTCTGCTTCATTCTGCATTCTGATTCCTTAGTTTTTTCTCTGAATGTGGATGGCATTTTACCTCAAGAGTCCGTTGGGAATGTTTTAGGTTTATGCATTGCTGTGAAGGGCTAAGTCTATCACAAATAGTCCTCACACATTGTGGCTGTTACTGTGTATAATGTTTTCCTGTTTCTGCTCATTTCACTTAGCTTCAGTTCATGTAAGTCCTTCCAGGTTTTTCTGAAGTCTGACTGTTCATAATTTCTTATAGCACAATAGTATTTCCATTACATTCATATACTATAACTTGTTCAGCAGTTCCTCAACTGATGGGCTACCCTTGATTTCCAGTTCTTGGCCACCACAAGAAGAGCTGCTATAAATATTTTTGTACATGTGGGACCTTTTCCCATTTTTATGATCTCTTTGGAATACAGCCCTAGAAGTGATATTGCTGGGTTAAAGGGTCTGCACATTTTTTCTTTTTTAAAATGTTTATTTATTTATTTATAGTTTTCAATATTCATTTCCACAAAATTTTGAGTTCCAAATTTTCTCCCCATCTCTCTCCTCCCCACACCCCATAATGCCTTGCATTGTGATTACTCCTTCCCTCAATATGCCCTCCCTTCTATGACATCCCTCCCTTCCCTTGTCCCCATCTTCTCTCTTTTCTTAGGCAAGATAGATTTCTATACCTGTATTTCTATACCTGTATTTCTTATTTCCCAGTGGTATGCAAAAACAATTCTCAACGTTCATTCCTAATACTTTGAATTCCAACTTCTGTCTCTTCCTCCCTCCCCATCCATCCCCACTAAGAAGGCAAGCAATTCAATATAAGCTATATATGTGTAGTTTTGCAAAAGACTTCCACAATAGTCATGTTGTATTAGACTTACTATATTTCCCTCCATCCTATCTTGCCCCTGATTTATTCTATTCTCTCTTTTGACCTTGTCCCTCCCCTAAAGTGTTTACTTCTAATTACTCCCTCCTCCCATTTGCCCTCCCTTCTATCATCCCCCTCACCCACTTGTCCCCTTCTCCCCTACCTTCCTGTAGTGTAAGAGAGATTTTCATACCCAATTGAATTGTGCATGTTATTCCCTCCTTAAGCCAAATGCTAAGAGAGTAAGCTTCACTTTTTCCCTCACCTCCTCCCTTTTTTTCCTCCACTGAAAAAAACTTTTACTTGTCTCTTTTATGAGTGATAATTTGCCCCATTCCATTTCTCCCATTCTCCTCCCAATATATTCCTCTGTCACCCTTTAATTTTATTTTTTTAGATATCATCCTTTCTTATTCAATTCACCTTGTGCTCTCTGTCTATATGTGTGTGTGTGTGTGTGTGTAATCTCTCCAACTACCCAAATACTGAGAAAAGTCTCAAGAGTTACAAATATTATCTTTCCATGTAGGAATGTAAACAGTTCAACTTTAGTAAGTCCCTTATGACTACTCTTTCCTGTTTACCTTTTCATGCTTCTCTTGATTCTTGTGTTTGAAAGTCAAATTTTCTATTCAGTTTTGGTCTTTTCATCAAGAATGCTTGAAAGTCCTCTATATCATTGAATGACTATTTTTCCCTTGAAGTATTACACTCAGTTTTGCTGGGTAGGTGATTCTTGGTTTTAATCCTAGTTCCTTTGACTTCTGGAATATCATATTCCAAGCCCTTTGATCCCTTAATGTGGAAGCTGCCAGATCCTGTATTATCCTGATTGTATTTCCACAATACTTGAATTGTTTCTTTCTGGTTGCTTGCAATATTTTCTCCTTGACCTGGGAACTCTGGAATTTGGCTACAATATTCCTAGGAGTTTCTCTTTTTGGATCTCTTTCAGGAGGTGTGATCAGTGGATTTTTTCAATATTTATTTTGCCCTCTGGTTCTAGAATATCAGGGCAGTTTTCCTTGATAATTTCATGAAAGATGATGTCTTGGCCCTTTTTTTGATCATGGCTTTCAGGTAGTCCCATAATTTTTAAATTGTCTCTCCTGGATTTATTTTCCAGGCCAGTTGTTTTTCCAGTGAGATATTTCACACTACCTTCTATTTTTTCATTCTTTTAGTTTTGTTTTGTAATTTCTTGGTTTCTCATGAAGTCATTAGCTTCCATCTGCTCTATTCTAATTTTTAAAGAACTATTTTTTTCAGTGAGTTTTTGAACCTCCTTTTCCATTTGGCTAATTCTACATTTTAAAGCATTCTTCTCATTGGTTTTTTTGAACCTCTTTTGCCAATTGAGTTAGCCCATTTTTAAAGATATTATTTTCTTCAGCATTTTCTTTGGTGTCCTTTAGCAAGCTGTGGATTCTCTTTTCATGATTTTCTTGCATTACTCTCATTTCTCTTCCCAATTTTTCCTCCACCTCTCTTACTTGATTTTTAAAATCCTTTTGGAGCTCTTCCATGGCCTGAGACCATTGCATATTTGTTTTGGATGCAGAAACCTTCCTCCAAGGTGGCACAGTTGAGAGAGAGGAGCTTACTCCTCTCCCGACCTGCACACTGGTCTAGGAGCAACCAAAAACTTTTCTGCCCAGAATCTGCAATTAGAATTCTCTCACCACAACCACCTCCAGCTCTACCACACCACAGCTCCTCCTCACTCCAGGGTTGAGCTCAGGGCTGAGATTCAGACCAGTGGCTCAATTCCCCCAGGGGCTTTAGGCAGAGGTCTCCCAGGTCTGCCACTCAGGACTGAGGTTCATATCAACTGCTCACTTCCCTCAAGGGCTCTAGGCAGGGGGCTCCAAAAATGGAAGCTGCCACTGCAGTGCCTGCTGCCAGCAGTGTAGACCACTCTCCCCTCTCCTGGATGAAGGGACCTTCCCACTGACATTTGAAGCTGTCTGTGGTGTTTGTGGGTTGAGCAGTCTGGGAACTGCTGCTGCTGGTGGCTCCCTGAAGCCTGTTCTGGGTCCTGTCTCTGCTGGGCTGCACTCCATGCTGTGCTGTGCCCCTCACACTGGGCTGCGCTATGCTCCTCACCAAAGATGAGTCTTCTTGACTTCAAGACTCTGTCCCCTGTGCCACCTAGCCACCCCAAAGTGAAGTTTACCAGAGAGGGAAGGAGAATGTATCATCTGGGACATCCCATCTTGAACATTAACCCTCCCTTCTTTCTAACTTCCCTATCACTTTTGAGGGTAGCACCATCCTCTCAATCACACAAGTTTGCAACCTAGGTGTCATCTTCAACTCCTCATTTTCTCTCTTACCTCACACAAAGGCAGTTGCTGCAATGGATGCCTGGGTTAGGACATAACTGCCTTGTAAAGCCTAGCTCAGAATGAGAGGATCTGAGCATTTTCAAAGGAGAGAGATGGAGAGAGAGCGATAGAGACAGAGATGGAAAATGAGAGAGAGAAAGAGATAGAGATAGAAAGACAGAAATGGAAAGAGACACACAGAGAGAGACAAAGATGAGATAGAGAGAGAAAGAGAGAGGGAGAGAGAGAGAGAGAGAGAGAGAGAAGAGAGAGAGAGAGAGAGAGAGAGAGAGAGAGAGAGAGAGAGAGAGAGAGAGAGAGAGAGAGAGAGAAATGAAGTAGTGTTAGAGACAAGACCCACAACTGGCTATGGGGGTGGGGGATGGTTCCAAACTTTCTTCCCATCTTTCATTTGTTAGATTGATAAACACCTATTGAACTTCCCCTTTGGAGACCACTGAGGTATACTGTGCATTTTTTGTTGTTCTTTGAAGGGCAGTGTGGTATAGTAGATAGGGTATAAGAATTAGAGTCAGGAAAATCTAGGTTTAAATTCTTTTCATTTAAATTCTTTAAATATCAGACGTTGTCAGATATATACTTGCTGGGGATGGAAGCTCAATTCCATGTGGACAGTCTCGGGCGGGTAAAGGTGGGAACTTCTAAATCTTAGAGTTCTCATGAGGCCCCCCAGAAAACAGCAGGGAATCGAGGAGTGAGACCGAGCAATCTCGTGTATTTCCGCCTCTTCCCGTGAGAAACGTGATGGGAGGAGCATCCCCCTCGAGACTGTCCCGGGTCTGGGCACATCTCTTGTTATCTAACAGGCACGGTATTCAGATGCAAACTATGCGGCTGGAGAGCTTAATTGGGGTCAGGAAAGCCTGAAGGCACTCTTATCTCGGAGGGGCCCTGACAGACAGAAGGCCTCTCCTCCCTTTTCCTCTCTCCGCTCTCCCCTCCCCCTCTCTCCCCACTTACACTTCTACTTCCAATCTCTTACCGTAAGATCTTTGCCTCCTTGGGAGATTTCTCTCTCCCTCCTAAGGAAGAGCTTCCCCTGCACATGTAACCGAGACCCTGAATAAAGCCTAACCCTTGTTCGACTCTGGAAAGTCTCTTCTCTCATACGTTTATCCGGTTTGGCCAGCCGAAGACCTGGGACAGGTAAGGTAAGACTCAGGTAGCCCTCAGGCCTCTAGGCCTGGCATATACTAGTTTTGTGATTCCACCTGATAGGGATATTGTGAGGATCAAATGAGTTAATGTGTGTGTGTGTGTGTGTGTGTGTGTGTGTGTGTGTGTGTGTGTATACCTGTCTTCAAGCATTTGAAATGATGGTATGTGGAAGAGCAGTCACACTTGCTTGACCTCAAAGAGAAAAACCAATGGCGATGGGCAGAAGTTGCAGAAAGGAAAATTTCAACTCAATTTAAGGAAAATGTTTCTAATACCCAGAGCTAATCAATAGAATGGGATGCTTTGGAATTACCCATCAGTGTGCAGGAAAAGCAGAGATCACTGTTTTGGAGGCATAGGAAGCATTCCTTTTTATTTGCTTGGAAAGTTCTTTTTTATTGTGAACATAACTCTCATCAACCCAAATAAGCACACACAGAGGACAAGAAACAGGATTGTTTAAGAAGCTGACTTTGAGTGTCTTCTTCAGTTAGCTTGGATGAAATGACTTTGGTGGTCTCTGACATCTCTGAGATCCTTCTCATACTCACAAGATTCCCTTCCCAATCTGTCTTGACATCCATAAAGCACTACTAGAGCTTCACTGTAAAACTTTCTTTGGACTTTTTTTCTTAGGACTCCCAAACTCTTAGATTTCATAAAAACAAAAAAGTTCCTCCCCACACTTCCCAAATGTGAAAATAAGAAACTGGAAAGAAATGTTCATTAGAGTAATATTCCCCTAGTGTAACATCTGGCATCCAAGTGGGGAGGTTTAAATATTAAGCTTGATCAGTTTCTAACACAAGTCATTTTGCTATAAGGGAAAAAAATTAAGGAGACAACTTTTAGGCTAATTCAGGTCATTCAGAAGTCCATGATAATCTTGTCGGTCTTTCGGTATCAATTGGCTTAGAGCGCTTTGAAGTCTCATTAATGTTAATCATCTACCAGCTTTAGGAATATAGACAATCACAGTCTAATGATGTTACTCAGGCATTAATTACCCTTTTGAGTAAGTCAACTTCTTTTACATTTATAGGCAATGGAGAAATCTAAGTTATTTCAAAGACGTGGATTTATACAGCAAGGGACCACATACTCCTACATTTGGAGACTCCTTAACAAAGTTTTAATGAAATCCTAACAGCACAAATTGAAGCCTCATTATGATACTGTCCTTAGAGTCTGGGACTACTGAGTTTTTAATAGGGGCCAGGGAAGACTGGATTATTTGCAGTGGAACTGAATTGTTTGTTAGTGTTAGTGATCTTCTGATATGTAAACAAAGTCAGGAGTTGTAACAAGGATATGGGACATCTAAAGAAAACATTATAAAACATGCATCTATTAGCCAGTTACACCATACCAATATAGACAGGCTTGTATCTTTATATTCTTGCCTAGCACAAAAATTAACCAGTTACAGTACTTGAAAAAGTAGCATGGATTTAAGTACACTTTTGAAATCTTTGTCATGGAAGCTAGGTATAGCCGCATCTTTATTTCTCACAACATTACAGAGCTGGAATCTTCATCATCATTGAACCAGCAGACAAAAAGAAACTATTACAGTGAGATCTTATTTTAATTGTAACAAGCATGTAGCTGTTCAGTTGTGTCTGACTCTTTGTCACTCCATGGACCATACTATCTATGGTGTTTTCTTGGCAGAGATGCTGGAGTGGTTTGTCATTCCCTTCTCCAGTTTTACAGATGTGGAAAGTGAGGTAAAGAGGATTAAGTCATTTAATGACACACCTAGGGTGACACACCTGGTAAGAGTCTGGATTTGAATTCAAGTCTTCCTGACTACAGGCCCAGTCTTCTATCCTGACTTCAATGATCTATCTATCTATCCACTGGGCCACTAAGCCGTCTCCAAAGCAAAGAAGTTAAAGGACTTGCCAGGGTCACACAGTAAGTATCTGATTCTTTTGGTCAATTGAGGGACATCCCATGCATTATTTATCTTCATCCAATAATCACAGATGTTTCCTCTTCCCAAACTGATTAAGGATTTGTTTGAACCTAGTTTACACTTTGGTTGATTCATCTAAGAAATCTAAGACTACTGTTGTTTATAATAGTTGGGATGGGGGTTCCTAACCTAGCATTGTAGGATTTGTTGTCGTTTGATGTTGAATTGATTTGTCCTTGGTAGACACCCTTGTTTAGCCAAACTATCTTATCTCTTGAGAAAGAAAGAAGAACTAGCAGACAGGCTAGGGTCAACTTTCATGAATCCTTGAGTTAATGAACACATTTTGGGAAAAGGAAAAGCAATAGGATAGGAAGGGTTTCAATTGAGGGAGCAGTTTAGAGTAGTGGAAAGACTTGGTTCTATTTCCAACTCTACCACTGGCTCTGTGGTTCTCAATTTGATTCAATGTCAATTTCTTCATTTATGCAATGGACTATTAGCCAGTTACACCATGCCAATATAAACAGGCTTGTATCTTTATATTCTTGCCTAGCACCAAAATCAAACAGAGTCACTGCACTCTCAGTGGTTTATTCTTTGTGAAAAATGCTTTGTATACTTTAAAGTATGGCATAGTTGTGTTATTTTTAGTAAGAAAAATGATTGGCAAATTAATTTTTTTTGTACATAAAGGTTCTTTTCCTCTTTCTTTTATCTCTTTGGGATTTCAGCGTAGTAGTGGTATCACTGAATCAAAGCTTATGTTCATAATTGTTTGTACTTTAGGGTTCATTGAAAATTGATAAGGTATATATTGGTGTATAAGGATTTTAAGCATTATATTTTGGGTTAATAGGATGCTAGAGGAGGTCCCAGGGTCATAAGCTGAGAGCTAGATCGGCCCTTAAAGATGATCTAGTCCAACCCCCTAGGTGAAGAAAATGAAACCAAGGAAGGTTAAATGACTTGCCCAAGATCATATAGGTAGAATGCATCAGAGGTATGATTTGAACTCCAGTCCTCTGACTCAAGCCAGTGACTGCTACTTTCATTTGACCATATTTTATTTACTGCTAAGAGTCTGAGTATGAATTAGCTCAAAGCCCCCAATCAGTACACCATGAAAATAGCTTCTTCTTTCTAAGAGTTCTTTCCAGGAGACGAGTTTTCAAAAGTCTCTCCAAATCCTTTCCCTCTGAATTAAGAATGGCTTTGCTTTGCAGAACTGATATATTACTGAGATAAATAAAAGGAGAACGTGTAGCAAACAAGCAACCAAAATGCCATTTATTAATAAAAATCCATATTATGGCATGTGCTGTTGGAGAAATCAGAAATTGGTAACACATAGATTAGTAATGAAAATACAAAAATCACAAGAGATTCAAGAAATCAGTAAGACAGCACCACAAATGAATTACACCATCAGATCAGGGGTATGGGTGATAGGGTAATACTCTGAGTAACAATCATGGTAGGAAGATCAACTTCCACACGCTGAGACAGAGAACTCCAGAACTAACTATATGAGAAAGTGTTGGCAACTGTCTTGCCCACAACAAGAATCCATATGGATCCTCCAATGTTTACACAATACAGCAAAAAGATAGTAAAGGGCAATCAGGGTAAAGGATCACCCTCCTCCTTTTTAAAACTAGTGCTGTAGCATACATGGGAAAGAACAAAGCATGGATGGTTCTCTGTTCCTCCTAACCTGTGTGGTGAAATACAGAGAGACGTGCAACACAGTAATCAGAAGACAAGGGCACAGATCCAGCTGAAATCAAATACCATGAAAGTCGTCAGTTGCATGATCAAGATCATCAAATTCCAAGTGGATAAAAAAACACTGACAACAGTGAACCAAACAAGAAAAATCTCAGTTCCACATGTCTTAACACTTTACATTCAGTGTGTCCATGTAATAGAGGAAGCTGTAGCCTTCAGTTGAATATATAATGGGAAAAAGGCAGTAGGGATATTTACGGAGGGGAGGGTTCTTTTCACCAAGATAATCTGTATCCCAGCAGCTAGCACATTTCAGCTATACAGGATACAATGCTTTGAATACAGTAGGTGCTTAATAAATGCATGGTCAGAAAAAGTTGTTACATGAAAGCAAAGCATGAGAGTGTTATCAATATCTCAGACATTAGACATGGATGCCAGGATCTGGTTTCCTCTTTCCCATGTGCATATAATTTACTGAAGAATATAGGCATTGGAGGTATCCAGACCTGACCCGTAATTCTAACTCCAGCTGCCAACAGACAGACCATGGTTCATTTTCTGGTCATCCCCCATTGGTGCTGCTGTCAAAGCCAGCAAGCTGACACTGTCTTTCCCCAATTGCAAGGTGATTCCATCCTCCATGGAGAAAAATGTCCTCTACTTGCCTTCTTAATAATACCATGCTACTAATTAGTTTCATTTCCTCACCATTTCCCTAAGTGCCTAGAAGCCTTTCATGGTTAGTTCTTACTAGTGCTTTTGGTACAATATTTCCAGTTCTGAAGGTTCACCCCTAGCTGGGGTCTTCCAACTACACATATGATCACCAGTGTTACAAGACATGCTTGTGAGAAGTCATGCATCAAGGGATGGTGGCTCTCATACCTAGATAAGTATGTTGTCTCTAAGTCAAGTTGCCTTTGGCACACATGCTTATTTATATGCCAATAAGGCTACGTCAAAGATTTAAAAAAAAAAGCAAGCCGAGCATATGATGCACCTACAGTAGTTAAACTGACCTCTGGCCATAGCATTATATTAAAATCACGTATTTGTGACTTCATCATGAACAGATGTGGCCAAATCACGCACCTGAGCTACCAGATAAGAAATCCCTAAAAGAAATGCCTGACATACGTTGTCAGGAAGATGCCAAGGGAGGACAGATGGACATAGCAAAAGGAATCAGGAAGCACCCAGCTGTCTTCTGCTCAATTCTAGCTGGATTCTTTCCTGGGTTTTTCTGTAATTTGCCCCAATTCAATACAACATATACATTTCTGGAAATCCCAATAGCTCTAAAATTCACAGCAAGTAAGAGAACCGGCTACTCTACTATCAGGTAATAGGTATGTGAAACCTGGGAGAGCAAGATACCATGGTGGGTTTTCTAGGAAAGACTCAAGTCTAAAGTGCATCCATGACTATGTGGACAGCTATTGAATGGGAAAGCATGCAGACATTTGACAAAGAAGGACTTGGTGCATTGATGCTTTCCTTTATATATACATTGATTCATTTCTCTAGATAGCATGGGAGTCAGGAAAGGAAAACTCACTCGGACCTCACTCTGGGGTAAACAAACAAACAGTGATTTGCTCTGAAATGCTGACTAAGTCTTCAGCTTTTTCAGATCTCAATTTTCTGCACTATTAAAGTGAGCACTTATCTTTGCCTGCTAGCTGCCAAGGGAAACGTTCTGACAGGGGCTGTGGGAAAGTCCTAGGAAGCATTTGGAAACTCCTTATAGAAAAGTGCACTAACAGAGTGAAGTGTGAATAGCAGTTATCAGATGGTAATCGTGCTTGGAAACAATAAAAAACAAAAAATCCCAATGACAGTGCATGGGTCAGCAAACCAAGGCTAAGTCATCCAAGGG
Organism: Notamacropus eugenii; assembly: GCF_028372415.1. Taxonomy (NCBI): domain Eukaryota; kingdom Metazoa; phylum Chordata; class Mammalia; order Diprotodontia; family Macropodidae; genus Notamacropus; species Notamacropus eugenii. The sequence continues at coordinate 148,039,037 of NC_092878.1, forward strand.
CTTAGGATAGGCAAAGGGGAACTGGAGGTGAATACCTTCAGATCATAGGATTTGGAATTGAAAGGTACCACTGAAATGATCTAGTCTGACTCCTTCCATTTTACAGAAATAGAGACATAGAGAAATGAAGTCACTTCCTTAAAGCTGTCGTGTGTTAATGGCAGAACTGGGATCTGAACCCCAGCCTTCCAAGCTTAAATCCAATGTTTTTCCCATTGTACCACATTGCTTTCTTTTTAAAAAATCATCATATTCCTATCAGCTCATACATGAAGTCCTAGTCTCCCCAGATCACCATGATAAAAAGATTCATTTGCCGATGTTGAAAAAAATGAACATGGACACCCACAGAAACACCACCTGCTCAATGTTTCCTGTCCTGACAGCCTCCCTTGGTTCTTCCCTGGATGAGGTAGCTCAGCTGTGAGTTGAAGCATGTGATACAGTGCAGGCCACCACTCAAAGCTATAGTTTTCCCTTTTTCCACAAGATTATAAAAATACCAGTAACCTTTTTTTAATTATTATTATTATTTTTACCATTTATAAAAAGATTCTTAGAAAAAATACAGATGGGTTGCTGCCATCAAACTTCAGTTCCATCTTGTAAATTGTTATGAACTTTGACTTCCAGATTGACTCGTTTGATTGTAACACCTTTGAATTTGTAGGCCCCCTCATTCTCACTCAAGAGATTGATGTTTCGCACAGTGCAATACTGTCTGTTCATGTTCTTTTCCAGCCTGTCAGGGTTTCTCTTGGTTATGTCTATCTTGGTATTCAGAGGGTATTCCTCCAACATGTCCTCTGGAGCTCTTTTCTTCTCTTGTTTTTGGCATTTTCTGGTGATGAAATATGTCACCAAAAGCACCAGCAGCAAGAGCATGACGGCAGCAAGGGCGCTCCCGATTGACGCTCCGGTTTGGGACAAAGAGGCGGCCACAACGGACTCCTGCATCTCCAGATTCAATGATTTCATGTTGGTGCCGTTCTTGGTCTGGTCCCCTTCATTGTCGTAGATGAGGGAATCATCAAGGGTCAGTCGGCCTGAGTGGTCCACAAAGTCCCTGCGGCTGCGCCTCACTGCCGAGGTGAGAGACCGCTGAACTCGTGGACCGGATACGGTGTCAGGGCCAATGATGTAGATGACCTGGAGATACCACTGGTGGCCTGCTTCCACCTGAAAGGAGAGAAGGGCAAAGCACTCACTTAGATGGAAAATGAGTAACTGTGAGTGGCAGAGAAAATGGTATGATAGATAAAAATATTCGATAATGGTATGAAAGGTAATAGAATATAGATAAAATAGATAATCGCTAGAAGAAAAACAATAACAGTTATGGTTCTTTATAATTACTTATGGAATTGTGGATCAAAGAGCCTGGGCCTGACTTTAAGCCCTAATATTATTTTTCTAATTATTATTTTCTAATATTATTTTTGCATGAATATTTATTAGTAGAAATATTTTTCCTTAAAAAAAATCTGGTGTTTATATAGTCACTTTAATGACTCATGACTTTTATCAATTATTTTATGTACTTCCCTTATTGGCACAGTTCAGAGCCTCTCTACCAATTGGTAGATGCTCTTTGAAAGTTGCCATAGCTAGGGATGGGGATGGGGGGTGGGGTGAGGGGGAAGGTGTGCCTTCTTATAATCCAGGCTCCTGGAGAGGCTATGGCTGGTAGATCTCTTAAGCTCCAGAGTTCTCAATTGCATTAGGGCTAAACCAATTGAGTGTGTGTCCACTAATCTGACATCAATATGGTGAGCACCATGTTGTTTAAGGAGGGGTGAACAAGCCCGGGTCGGAAACAGAGTAAGTCAAACAAAGCTCCCTTGCCCATCAGTAGAGGTATACAGCCTATTAATGTGTGTCGTACTTCCAATCTGAATGAGATAGGAAAAGTTGCTCTGGCTAAAAAAGTCATCATCCTACAGTCTACCAAGAGATGCAGCAAGGTATAGTGAATAAAGAGAATGTAAGACTTGGTGTCAGGAAGACCTGGGTTTGAATCCTGCATTGTCACCTGAGAAAGTCACTTAAAATCTCTGGGCCTCAGTTTCCACAGCTATAAAATGAGGGGGTTGGATTTGGTGATCTTTAAGGCCCATTTCAGCTCTAAATATCTGACCTCCAAACCCAGTTCAGATAGCAGACAGTTCATTGCCAATATTATACATGATGCCTCTCCAGAAGAAGAAAACCTTACCTCGGACACTGATGTGCGCTGACATTGCCTTGGGAAACCCAGAACTATCTTGCCAATCTAATGAGATGTTAAAGTAGGACCTTGGTGGAGTCTACATTTTTCTCATTATAGTTATTCTATTGTGTCTGAATGCATAATTACTACATTATCTCTACATTGTGTTCATACAGAAATGACATTTTTTTCAAAAAATAATTTGCGTTGTTTTGATTTGCATCTCTCTAATCAATAGCAATTTAGAGCATTTTTATATGACTAGAGACAACTTTAATTTCTTCCTCTGAAAACTGCCTGTTTATATCCTTTTGACCATTTCCATCTCAGGGAAGGAAGGGAAGAAAATCTGAGGTTTATGGAAGTGATTGTGGAAAACGGAAAACAAATTAATTTTAAAAAATAATTTGAGATTTCAGAAACCATGATGACATGACAGTACCTATTTTAGAATACAAAGAATTCTTGGCACTTTCAAAATAATGCTGTAAAAAATAATTGAACCAAACTAAAATTAACTAAGTAAACTAAAATGTCCATATTCCACTTCTGAACTCGTAGTTGTTTCAAATCAAGCATACTTCAATCGTTCGGTGGACCAAGGATCTCATCGATGGAGGTGCCCTCTCATGTCCCATCCATATTCTGTGAGGTTGCTGTGCAAGCTCTCCCAGCAATCCTTTTCAGTGGTCCTCCTAATGTGCTTGGAGCCTTCCTCTTCCCCTCTTGATGTTGCAGGTAGACCAGAAGAGCAGATGAGCTGTCAATTGGTTAGTCTTCACCCTCATTACGTGACTAGTCCACCTCTGTTCTGGTCATTTATCTCTGTATAACACCTTATATATCAGTTTCTTGGGCAATTCTTTGGTAGTTATCTCATTTGATCCTCATAAAATCCTGGAATAGGTGCTATTGTTATCTCCATCTCACAGGTGAAGAAATTGAGACAGATAGCTGCGCCCAGGGTCACACTGCTAATGGCTGAGACTGGATTTGAGCTTAGGTCTTCCTGACTTTAGCTACTGCACCATCTAGCTGCCCCAAATAGATTCTTTCATTTAAATATTTACCAAGCACTTTATCATGTGCATAGAACATATACAAGATGCTATGCTAATTGGATATTTCCCAGGTCATCCCATGAAGGACAGCGATAAGGGACAGATCTAATGGAAAGACTTTTATTCCCTCTGAATTGCCCTTACTTCCCCTCCCATGCATATGTCAGATTTGATGCAAATGCCAGAAATGTGAGATCTGGGATTAGGATACAAAAATGGGGAAAGTGGAATTTGACACTGGAGGCTTCTGTAGGTTCCTAACATACCAGCTGTCTCCATCTCTCCAGATGCCTGTGTGATGTCTGTGGCACCACAAAATGTGTACTCATTCCTTTGGGAGCTAAGCCTGACTCATTCACATGCCTAGAGAACTGGCTGTGCAGATTGCCTGACCCAGCCCATGGTCTGAATCAGACAAAAAAAGAATCCCAGTGAAAATGGCCACTAGGTACACGGCCTTGATGCAATTGAAGGCAGTGACACAGGTCATTGAAATATCATTGAATATTGGAGCAGGGGGGTATCTTAGACACTGTCTACTTTCACTTCATTTTCTAGATGATGACTGATGATTAGATAGATTGTGACTTGCCCAAGTTTGTATGGCTAATGAACAGAAGGGCTGGGAATGGGAGTCATCTGATTCCACTATACCATGTAATCATTTTGGCTCAGTAGATAGTTTCATGAGTTGCTGAGGCCAAAAATGTTCATCTTCCAGAAGCTGACCTGGAGATGTTGTGACTCTCCATACCTGGTTGGACAGAGTCTGTGCCTAGACCCCTATCTGAAGCTTTTCCAGCTTGGCAGAACTTGCCAAAACTTGTGCCCGGTGATGTCTTGGGTAATCTAGGGTCACTTGCACATAAGAATGAGGCATTACAGTAGGACTGTAGGTGAGGTCTTAATCCCCCTCAAAGACATTATAAAAAGATAAAGCTCAGAGTCAATCCTAGTCCTTTCTGTGATGTTTAAAAGAAACTGAGTTCTTTTCTTGGTTATTTCTCATAAAACCCACCTTATAAAGTGCATCAACTTTCAGAGTAAATCCATCCACACCTGGCATGTTACTGACCATGTGGAAATCAGATAAATCAGAAGCAAAGTGGGCATCAAAAGGCACATCGTGGAAGTATTTATCAATGACTTCTGGCTGACTTCGATCCTAGAATTTATAGGAGAAACAAAATAGTTTAGAGCAACGGAAATATTCATTCATTCATTTAACCAGCGTTTATTAGGTACATGTTTTGTGCAAGACATTGTACCAGGCACAGGGAAAAGAAAGACAAAATGAAAACTCGTTCATGACCTCAAGGAGATTGCATTCTTCCTGTGGGAGGGTACAACATTTAAGTAAGATAAATAAATACAATATAACTTGAGGGAGGAAGCATTAACCATGAGAAGAACCATGAAGTGAAGGAGTCTAGCAAGATGGAGGAAGAGTAGAGGAAGAAAAGAAGGGAAGGGAAGGGGAAGGAAGGAAGGCTCAGAGGGAGGGAGAAATTAAAGAATGAAAGCAAGAAGATCTGCTGTACTAGTCCATTTGAGAGGTGATGAAGGTTTGAGACCCCATGGGTAGTGTCCATATGACATGATGAGGACAGATGGAAGAGATGTTGTGAAGGAGGAAGTGAGAACACTTGGCAATGGATTATAAGCAATAGGAAGAGTGAAGAAATTCTCCTGATATATATTATCTGATGACCATTTGAGCAGGTGAACTCTAGGAAGAGAAAACCTCCTTCAGTTTGGCTCCCATGAGGGATCAATAAGAAGGTGCTGGGGTTGTATCATATCCAAGCACAAGGTCAGAATCTCTGAGATTGAAAGACCATTAGAGGTCATCCAGTCCAACCTAGACCTGAACAAGAATCTCCTCTACAACATACTCATTAAATGGTCATTCAGCCTTTGCTCAAAGACCTTCAGTTAGGGAAATTCATTCTCCCTCCCAAGACAGCCCATTCTTCTTTGGGATGGTACTGACTATTAAGAAGTATTTACTGATGTCAAGCCTAAATTTTTCTCCTCGCAACTTCTATCCATTACTCAGGGCCTCACTTAGTCCTCTAGGTTTATATAGAACAATATATATATGACAACCTTCTAGTTAAACATCCCTAAGTTCTTTCAGATGATCTTTAAGTAGCACGATCTGAGGACCTTCACCCCTTAGCTGTCTTCCTCTGGACACACTAGAGCTTATCCTTATACTTCCTAAAATACAGTTCTCACAACTAAAATAAATATAATATTCCGGATGTGATCTGACTAGGGCAGAGTACAAGAAAATTAGCACTTTCTTAATTCTGGACATATTTCTTTTATTGCAGCCTAACATTACAAAAGTTTTAGAGGGGAACTGGATGCCATATTACATTGTTAAGGTACATTGAGTCTATTTTTCCTTTTGGGCATTTTTCTGATTAATTAGTCTCTAGTTATGCTTCCCGTTGTATTTGTATAGCTGATTTTTTGAACTCCAGTATAAGACTACATTTACCCCAATTACATTTCATCTCTTAGAGTCAGTGGAATGTTCTAATTTGTTGTGGATCCTAACTCTGTCATCCAGGGTGTTGGCTACTCCTCCTAGCTTTGTGTCATCAGCAAATTTGTGTAATTGTGCCATCAATACCTCTATCGAAGCCTTCATTAGACATGTTAAATTGCACAGGGCGAAGCAGAGATCCATGGGACACTCCACTGGAGATCTCTTTTTCCAAGGAAACATCAAACAAAAAATAACTAGTCTGGATCTGGCCATTCAACCAGTTTTGAACACTATATCATTGCTTAGCCCACAATTCTCTATTCTGTCCACCTCCAGAAAAAGAACTGATGAAGGTTGAATGCAAATTAAAGCATATTATTTTTCAATTTATTTTTTCATAGCTTTTTGTCTGTGTTTTCATTTGCAACATGACTAAGATGGAAATATGTTTTATATGGTTACACATGTATAACCTATATTAAATCATTTGCCCTCTCAGAGAGGGAGGAAGAGAATTTGAAATCCAAACTTTTAGAAAAATGAATGTTAAAAATTTTTATATGTGATAGGGGAAAAATGAAATAGTTTTTAAAAATTCAAAAAGACTTTACCAAATGCCCTGTTAAAATTTAGGAAAACTATATTTACAACATTTTCCGGACCTAATAGATTAATAATAAAAATGTCAAAAAAAAAGGATACAAGACTGGGCTGACATGATCTGTTTCTGCTGAACCTATGCTGGTTCTCTGTGGTTGATACTTCCCTTTGTAGATGATCACTAGTCATCCTTTTAATAACTTATTCTATACTTTGGCCAAGATTCAAAGTCAAGTTCACTGGCCTGTGGTTTGCAGCTTCTATTCTCTATCCTTTTTAAAGAATTGGAAGGACATTTGCCCTTTCCCAATCCTGTGGTACTCTGCTATTCTCCATGATCATTCAAAGGTCAAGTAATCACATCTGTCAGTTTTTTTGTACGTCTTTGAAAAAGGTGCATCCCATGAGAGACATTTTCCAGGCATAGGTCTCATATCATCAAATCTATTGACGACATATTTCTTTTCTTGCCTTAGGATTTCAAGTTCAACTTCTTGTTAACTATATTTTGTCAATTTGTGTATAAATGTATATATAGCTACATGTATATACATACACACACACATAGGCATATATGTATATCTGGTTTTCTTGTTAATGGCTGCTTTCTACGATTTTGTGTCTTGGAAATTTTTTAGTATCTCTAATTCTTCCTTCTTCTTATACTACAGTTAGTCTACAATGATGGGCAGTTTCCTCCTTCCTCTTTCTTTTTCATTTTAGAGCTTAAGTTTGTATTTTAGAGACTCTAGAGAAATACATACTTGAAAGTCCTTGTTAGGTGCATTCTGTTCCTGGGTCAGGAGCCCATTATCTCTGTGTTTGAAATAGCAGTTCAGAAATCCAAGTTCTATTGTCAGACACCATTTTCTTAACCAGCCCCAGAACACTTTTGTCATAAATGCCCCTGCCCTGTGGTTAGGCTTTGCACTATGGACATAAAACATTTGCCTGGAAAATATGGAAATTAATTTTAGGGCTGGGACTTTATACTGCTCTTGAGTCAAAATCAATAGAGGGAATTTTACCATCACTCATGGCCACTATTTCTGTGTTATCAAGAGTTCATAGTTTACTCTACTGAAGGAGAAGGTAAAAGAATTCAGCTGGATAAAGAAGAAAACGAATTAGGAAATGGACCAAACCAGAAATATCTCTTAGCCTCCAACAATTTCCATACCAGCAACAGGAATCTGTGTTTTAAGTGCTTATTTGGTTGAATACATCCATATTGTGGTCCTTCATTATAGATTGTCCCAGTGGGGTCAAAGAAAGGCACATAGCCATCCTTGCCGGTACAGAGGTAGACTTTCTCCAGCTGCAGTTTGTAAGCTGAGTTGAGGTTCTGCTCAGGATTCCAAAGTACACGGCCATAGAGGATCTGACCTATAAAGATGGGGAGGCAGGAACAAGGTCAAGATTTGAGTATAGGAGAGAAAATAATAGTGGGAGGAGGTTGAGTTATACAGGGTAGAGTGATTTTAGATATTTGCACAATACCATATTGGGCTTCTAATGTTTTCACAAGCTTTATCTCATTGGTCTTAAAACACACTGAAGAAGTAGAAAGAAGGCAGGCATTGAGAGACTGAGTGATTTACTTGAGTTTATTCAGTGAGTTCTTGGCAAAGGCTGGTTTGGATCTTACTGCTAATCACTGCCAGGAGCTGTACCAGATGTACTACCTTGGGTTGAATCAATAGAAAGGAAGAATGTCTGGCCAAAACCTAGAGGAATCATAGGTCTAGATTTGGAAGGTGACTGAGAAACCACCTAGTTCAGCAGTTCTCCAAGTTTGGTTCATGTACCCATTGGACTCTTATAGAGGGTCCAAGAGATTAAAAGTAATTCATGATGTTATTTGCCTATTAAAATACTTCTCCATTTTCTAACTTCATATCTGTGTGTAGACCAGATTTTCTTCTTATATTTCAACCACAACAACATATCATGACAGAATGAATAAAGAAACAGATTTGAGAATCCAGCTGTCTTTTATTAAACCAGAAATTACAGAGATTTGCAAAAGTATATAAAAAAAGTCATACTTCATGCTAATTTTGTTTTGGAAAATACGGTTATTTTTTCTAAAAAGTTTTATTTATCTTGAGATGCAATGGGCTTGTTATTACTATATTACGGTATTGCTAATAATATTGTTGTAATAAATATTATATATTATGGTTTAAATGAATGAATGAATATTTAAAAATTTATCAGCATTACTTCTTCATGTTAAATATGAAAGACATAACCCACATAAACAAAAGCTCTCTGGGGTATTCAATCATTTTTAAGAGTGCGAAAAAGTCCTGAGGCCAAAAACTTTGATGACCACTATTCTTGCCCAATCCTCTCACTTTGAAAATGAGTAAATTGCAGCCTGGGGAAGTTAAGTAACCTATTAGGAGTAATAAAGACCTTAGAGAAGGGTAGGATTTGATCCAGGTCTCCTCACTCCAGAATCAGTGTTTTTTCCTGCTATCCTATGATTCTGTAGCCTCAGTAGAACCACACTTTGGGGAATTTATGCTGAGGATGTCAAAGTGAAAGCTCATGTAAAGAGACATCTATCTTGTTTTTCTGCCTTTTTCTCTTGAGATCCAGGTATAGCTAGGATAGTCTTACCTTTTGAAAAAGCCCCTTTGTAATCCATTTCTGCCAGAGACATGTCAGATGTGCTAGGGTCCATCAGGAACACTTTCTCATTGTTGCATAGCTGAAACTCAGTGTTGAGTGAATAGACAACTGGCACTGGGCGGTTAGTCTGCTGGAATGCAATAGGTATCAAAAATCTAAATGAAGGAGAGAAGGAAGCATTCCATGAAGGCGTGGATCATGTTTCATGTAAGTCTGTCTTCATTACACACTGAGCATGGAGGACCAAGACGGTATGAAAACTGGTAGAAAGAGCTCAGGGAAGTTGTGTGTCCTTTCTTCTCAAAGAGGACCATGGCATGAGGAAGGTGATGCTGTGACTTACAAGTTATTTGGATTTAAGTGAGGCAGGGCTGTGCAAAGCCACCAGCCTCACTTTCTCCTCCAGAGCCATCTACGTCCAGTGGCCAGACATAAATCAAAATGACTGGAGATGGCCCTGGATGCAGTGGGAAGCCTTGGCCTTTTAAAGCTAAGGTCTTCAACCCAACTCACTTTGACTGAAGCAACACCCATTCAGTGATTAAGGCTAGTTAAGATTGTCATTTGTCCTTCATTCTAGAAGAGGACCATGACAGCAGGAAGATGATGCCGTGACTTTCAAGTGATTTGGATTTAAGTGAGGGAGGGCTGTGCAAGGTCACCAGTCTCTTTTTTACCTCCAGAGCCATCTGGGTCCAGTGGCCAGATACAGATCAAAAGAGAAGACTTGGGGGGGGGGGGGGAGGAAGGGAAAAAGCATTTATTAAGTGCCTACAGTATGCCAAGCATTGTGCTTTACAAATATCTCATTTCATCATCACATCAATCCTATGAGGTAGACGCTATTATTATCCCCATTTTACATTTGAGGGAACTAACATAAATGAGGTTAAGTGACTTGCCTAGGGTAACACAGCTAAGAATATAAGGCTGGATTTGGACTCTGCCGTTCTTGGCTCCAGGCCCAGTGAATACTTGATAACTAGCTGATAACTGTCTTAAAGTTGTTGAAAGGCTATAACATAAAAGAAGACTTGTTTTGTTTGGAGCCAGAGATAAGATCTAAGAACTCTGGGTAGAGGGCATACAGAGGCAGATTTCAGCTCAACATAAGGAAAATTTTCCTAACAATCCCACCTATCCAACAGTGAATTAATGTAGAAATATTCCTAGTCATTGAAGGTCTGCCACCAGAAGTTAGATGACCAGGCTACTGAGCCTTTCTCCCCCTGGGGAAGATAAATGGCGCTATTCAGTAACTGGCATGAGTCTTGAGGCAGAGTTGACCTGGATGAGGATTGGTGGGTGAGTACCTCAAACATGCCTCACTACTCAATAGCCAAATCCGTCCTTAGGATTCCATCAACCCCTGCCTTGGCCATTAGGCAGGACCAGGAAGGAGCCTATTTTCTGACCTGGTTCAAACAACCTTTTTCCTTAGACATTAACAATCAAATCAACATTCCCATTATTATCATGAAAGGTATGACAATCTATTTACTTAAGTAAGCCCTGGGATTCTGAATTGTCACCTTTAATACTTCTTCAACTGTGGGTCACAACCCCATATCAGTTTTAAAAGTGCTAAAGGGGTCACAAGTGGAAAAAGTTTAAGAATCCCTGATCTAAGTCAAAAGTCCCTTCCCTGGACAGGTAAGACATTTTCAGAATTCTTGAGGTGGTACATTTGTAAGTGATGGATCGATCAAGGGTATACCTGCCTTTGCGTATGACTGAGGGGAGGTGGAGAAGTAAATCGTGGAAAGTGAGTAGGTTGAGATACTGAGCAGTTAAGGTGCTTGAAGGAGAGTCAATATGTATGCTGAAATCTCCTATTATGAGGACAGGCGTTGGAGAAGAATGAGATAATAATCCAGGTACTGAAGTCATTGCGGAAAGAAGGGGAGGTCTATAGACCACAAGTGTCAAACACATATCCCACAGGTCACATGTGGCCAGTGACACTCCTGACTGTGGCCTAAACAAGCTTACAATGTAATTGAGAAATATTTAACAAAATAAATGAAAATACAATAAAACATAGATGATGTTACTATGTGTTTTTCTAAGTCAATATGTGGCCTGCAGGGATCTTTAGTTAAGGTTTGGTGGCCACTCTCTCTATCTGAATTTGACACCATTGCTGCAGAAAATAATGACCAGGATTCTGACTGGGTAGAGGACATGGATTGTATGGTCCTCAAGGGAGGAGAGGTTACTGAGTGATCCGTCCTTACGTCTCAACCAAACTTTCTCTTCAAACTTTCCAACATACACTCAAAATTTCCCATGCTTTCCTTCCCAACAATTATTCTTTTCTCAAGTCTTAGAGATTTGTTTGTGAGAGCATGGGAATAACACATTGTTTAAATCAAAGACTTTTGGATTCCTTCACACTCCTGAAACCTTAATTAATACATAAAATAAATTAATCAGCATTCCTTCTTATGTGATACCTGAATAACAGATATCAAATTCACTCCTTAGGTCCTTCTCTCTACAGATGTTTTCAAAGCAGTCCCACCCCCATGCTCAGAGGGCTTCTGTATCACACTCTTGGCTGATAAAGAGTAGGCCAATGCATTTTCCCACCTTTCTGGAGCATGTGCTGTGCAGGGCAGTGGTTTGTCTCCAAGCTCAATCCACGGCTGTGTGGGCTGAACAGTACAAGGGATTAAGTAGATGGTGTACTCCCCTGAGTAGTCCTTCCTGGAAATATAAAAAGGAAGCCAGAGTTGATACAACAGAGATGGACCTCATCGAATAAAGAATTGTGCTTGAGGAATTCATGCACAGCAAATTCTGTGTAACCGACTATTGTTTTGACATTCAGACTATTGCTCAGAGATTCGAAAATAATACTTCTTCCATTTATTTGACTTTCTAGCATTAACAGATGAGAAAATAAAACTGTTCAAAATCTGAGAGGAAGGGAAAACACACATAGAGACACAAATTATGGCCTTTTTGTGGTTCTTGGTGAAAATTCCCTCATAATGGCAATTTTGTGTTTCTTATTGACTGAGAACACATTGTCAGAGGAGCTGCGGGTTAAGATAGTTTATATTTCCGAAGCCAAATTCATGAAAACAATGGTACAGAAGAGGTGTGACCATTGTTACTGACTGCTGTGTTTGGGGCAAGTTCTCTCTGATCTCACTCTTGGGGGTGGGGAGGGAGTGTCCAGGCTCACCATCTATCAGAGGACTATTCTGGGACACCCCCATCCCCACAGAGATGAAAACAAAAATTCCACTAGTCAGCCTGGTGTACTTGCCGCAACGGGTCCCTACTGGCAGGATGCTGCCTTCTATATCTCCTATGTACCTCATTACACCATTTCCTAATGGGATAAAAAATAAAAATAAAAACTTCTATCTATGGTCTGAGGCATAAATTTTGCAGAACAAAATCCTTTAATACAGAATAATATTTTATTTATACATACTTATATGACAATTCATAATATATATGAAAATAATAAAAAATAAAAACATCTGTAAAATTTGGATTCAGTCAAAAGATCACACTTAAGGATGGTTCCCCACCCTTGGACCAGGCCATAGAATTGGACATACCTTCTATTTATAAGTATCAAGAAAGGACTAATACAGCTTTGCAAAAAGTGTCACCGTTGTGGGACACAGCAGAGTCCAAATGAGAGGACTCCCCATATGGCAACATTTGCTGTAGAGTTTGTAACCATTTTGTGTGTCATAGACCCTTTGGGCAGTCTGGTGAAGCCTATAAATCCTCGTTCAGAATAATGTTTTTAAATGCATAAACTATATAGGATTACAAGGGGGAACTGACTTATACTGACATAGAATCCTATGGTTGGAAGGGACTTGGAGTAGAAGTTTGTACCCTCCCCCTCCCCTGCCTTGACACAGATGATCTAAGCTACTTAGAACATATGGTTTCCCTCCCATCCACTCACTCCCAATTGCTTCACTGCATATTTATTTCCTATGTACTTATCCACATATAGGTTGTTTCCTTCAGCATAGTGTAAGGCCCTTGAGAGCACAGTGCCCAGCACATAAGAGGTACTTAACCCGTATTTGTTGAGCCTGATTAAATGCTGCAGTATTCTAACTGGGATTCTTGTCAAGTCAAGTCAACAAATATTTAAGTGGCCAAGTTGTGCCAGTCAGATAGTCAATGCACACTTATTAAGTACCTCCTGTGTACCAGGCAAATTGTGCCAGTCAGTCAATGAACATTTACTAAGTGCCTATTATGTATCAGGTTAAGCATTGGGGACATAGAAGCAAACAAAAGAAAAGAAAAGAAAAGAAAAGAAAAGAAAAGAAAAGAAAAGAAAAGAAAAGAAAAGAAAAGAAAAGAAAAGAAAAGAAAGAAAAAAAGGCACCATCTCAAGGATCTCACAATCTAATAGAGAGACAAGATGCAAACCACTATGTTGTTTGTTCCGATCCAACTTTTCATGCTCCCATTTTGAGTTTTCTTGGCAAAGATACTGGAGCGGTTTGCCATTTCCTTCTCCAGCTCATTTTACAGATGAGGAAACTGAGGCACACAGGGTAAAGTGATTTACGCAGGGTCACACAGCTAGTAAGTGTCAGAGGCTGAATTCGAACTCAAGAAAATGAGCTTTCTTGACTCCATGCCTGTGCCAACTTTTCCAGATTCTTTCATTTGCCCAAAATCTCCTGCTGGACCATGGAAGTCTCATCCATGGAAGTCTCTTTTTAAATCCTCAAAATAATTCTTCTTTCCCCCACTCCTAAAAAAATAGCTGTAAACATCAGAAACCTACTCACCTGTTATAAGAACTAGTCGCTCTCCAGAGCTGATAGGGTGAATCAAAAGTCTGAGCACTCCACAAAAGTTGGAGATCAAACTCAATTCCTCCTAGGTGGTCTGGAGTCATTATAAAAGACTTCACATCAGGGAGCGTGTGGTGCTCCATGACAAAGTATCCTGTACCAAGAAAAGGAAAAAATCTCTCTGTATTATTGTAATGTCTTAGAAAGAAATACACTTTATGTCATCATAGACGCTAGGAGTTATGATGGGTGCTGGAATTTTATAGTAATTGTACAACTGTGTTAAATATTACTGCAAAACACATTCTTTCCAGAATTTAGAACGTTCCTCATTCTAGATGGAAAAATGGGACATCTCACCCCAGTCCATCACCCTTCAAATACTTACAGTGATCATAACTCTCATTATATGTACAAATAATATGAATATGCTTCACAAAGACGCTAATGAGATTAGTCATAGGTTGCTTGCCACTAAAATTTCTGTCATGGAATCTAATGAGTTTAAGGAATGTGTGGGCAGGAGTTTCATTTAAGATGTAAGTAACCATTAATCCTGAAGCCACCAAAGAATGTACAAACTTAAGCCAGTCCTGGAGTGGACCACTGTCCAGTAAGAGCTGTCAGATTCCTCACCCCTTAACATGCTAGGCTATGTTTGACAATAGGCATTAGGCCTGCTGAATTCCAGATGTACAGCATCTCAAAGAACTGTCTTCATCATCTCCATCCCAGACCTAGGTGAAAACTTAAGAAATACACCAGAACATTGCTCCTCTGTCTATTTGTCCTTTCCTTAGATTTCAAGAATTACCATTCCAACTCGGGAGTTGGAGAGGGCCCCCTAGTGAACATTACATGTCCTCTAGGACTATGTTACATTGCTTTTTTAGTTTCATTCTTTTTTCTCCACCCCTACCCCTCAATCTCTGCCTAGCACTCATTGTAGCCACAAAAGTAAGAAGGCAACAATTCATTTCTTGACAGTATCAGAAGGCACTGTCCTATTCACAAATGTAACACAGAGACAACATCACAAAAGGTCTTGTTACATAGATCAGCTGGGGTCAGGGATGACCACTAGGGTGGGCTGTTAGCATCTTTATTCTACTTGTGTTCCCATGCTTGTATGGGGCACTGATTTGGGGTGGTTAGGTTAGCTCTTATTTGTATAATAATATTGGACTCTCTGGTTGAAGGTCGAGTCACTCCTTGTCAATTTCATATTGGTTGAAATATCAACATAATATAAGCTTTGACTCTCAGAAAGGTCAAAGCTGCTTAATAATTCCATTTAGGATTATTCATAGCCTCATATAGAGCCTATATATAGCCTCAGGTTAAGAAGGACCATTTCATATGAAAGAGAATGAGTGATAAGACAAAAATCTCCATGCTAAGACACAACAGACACTACCTCTGAATTTGGCATGGGTCTTGAATTCGATGACCAGACGACCATCCTCTCGAATATAGATTCTTATTATCTGAAGCCTTGCCGAGAGCACACTTTCTGTCTGAATTCCTAGCGAGGTAAATGATACAAAACAACCAAAGGAAAATAAATGAAAACACTGGTTTACATTGGCTTTCCCCAAGGGATACATCTAAATTATGAAATGCTTAAGAGATAGACTGTATCTAAATCAACTGTAATATACTGTATCTATATATAGACTATGCAGTCTATCCAGAGATGAGCTCTAAGTTAACTTACTATGGTACAGGTGAAGGTTGCCATTACTAATTTTTGCTTCACTCTATATTTAACAAAATAAATGACTGACATACTGTACATTGACCCTGATATCATAATGTCATTTTGATATTCTTTAAGCATGAAAGAAAAACAACTTAATTTGTCCTCAGAAACTCACTCTTGCTAAAATGCTGTCTTTAGAACATCATGGTCCCCTTATTGCTGAGAAACAGCCTTCAGTCCATCCCATAGTCTAAAATATCTGATTCTCTATTATAATCTAGAGCATGGTAACAATCTGTACACCTTATTTTATTTCCCTCAAGGGCAATCCTTGAGAAGTTAGTACAAGCCTGACAACTAAATGGAGTACGCAGTGTGATCCAAAGAGAATCCAAAGATTCAAAGAGATCCAAAGAGATGCTTGACAAAGTCAAGCCGTGTATGAGCGATAGAATATTACTAAGTCACAGCTTAATGCTGGTGGGTTGAATCATGGTGCACAAAAGTTTCAATAACTGGATCATTGAGGGAAAAAGAAATGTTAAAATAGGAAAATTTCAGGTCTAACTCCAGGAAAACATTCATGGCCAAGTTCTATTAAAATGAAGTGGAATCAGCCTTGAGTGATGTCCTACTTTGATGACTCAGTATAATGGGGAAGGGAACTTGGGTATATGAAGGCCATTTGAGCAGAGTACAAGCTCCCACAGGGTCCTACTGAGCCAGAAAAGGTTCAAGTACTAACCCAGAGACCCAGACTGTATATCTCTGTCTGAAGACCAACTTAGTTAAACTAAGGGGCTCATTTCCAAAAGACTCACCACTAGGTGATGAATTTGTGTAGCCATTGCAACTCATGAAGATAATCTAAGGTGTAGAAAGGCTGCAACCTATGCTGGTGTTAAATATATGCACAGAGAGCACCATAAATTCCTGAAATTAGTGTAATTAGAGGAAATGGAAGTCCAGTGCTAATACTATCAAACAGAGGCAGAGACCAGCATCCAGCAGCTCCTGATGCTCTGAGGCATGTGAATTCCTGCGTGTGAAACCAGAAGAAAACAATGCTTTCTGGACTCTTCAGCAGGGTGGGCCAGGCTTCTGACACATTTTTCAATTGTGAGACATTTCTTGAGTTTTGAAGGCCACTCCCTTGCTCCAGCATCATACTTTGTCTCCAATTGTCAAGTCACAGAGGACGGATATCTTCTCATACAGAATTTATAGACCTCTGCGTCTGTGTGCAGGGAGATCACACATAACATGGTGGGCAGATTAAGACTTCCTATTTGGTATCAGGTAGTATTAGCTGGCCCTGGCATCTGATAACTGCTTTCCTGTATAGCTAGCTTCCCCTGGCACCTGACCAATGGGGATATTCTGTCTTTTCATGGCCTAGGCCTCTAGTGTACAGAAACTTGAGATTATTCCCTTGGACAATGCAGAAGGTGAATTGAAGAAAAGGTTTTGGCCCCTGTTAAAGACTGCTGGGTAAAGCCTTGTTAGCATCACTACGGTGAGAAGAGAAATGTGGGTACCTGTTCTCCAGAGAACAGTGTCATAGAAGAAAGAAAATTCCATTTCTGTGTGGTGATCAAGGGAGGCCCAGCCCCTGGGCGCTGTCACGTAGATGTACGACACATACAGGGGAACGTGGACTGTCAGGAATGACTGAGCAGAGTCTCTCACCTGCCAAAAAAGAAGGAGAACGGATTTGGTTTTGGAATAGTAGTGGAGGGGAGGAGAAGAAGTAAAATGGAAGCATAAATTCACATCCATCAGGCACAATGAAGTTACCAGGTATTTTGTAAATGTACAGGTAATGCCTCGATTTCACCTTTAGTAGGTTTCTGGGTTTTTTTTTACCCAAATGACCAAAGGGTTCAAAGCAAGAAAGATATACCACTATTTGACCTTTGGTAAGTTACTTAATCAATATCAATCAACTAATAAACATTTATTAAGCACCTACTGTATGCTGGTCACTGTGCTAAGTTCTTTGGGGCTCAGCTCTTTGTTTATAAAATGGGGGAGTTAGATGTGATGAGCTCTAGGGTCCTTCCTCGGTCTGTATCCTAATGATGAGGTAAATTCTCCCTCCATGTTAAGCTATTTCCTGATGGCTAGGTTAAGTCTCATTAATCTTATTCCCCCTCAATTACCTTGTAGTTAACTTGTAGATACTTTTATGTAGGGGTGTGTGTGTGTGTGTGTGTATATACATATATATATATATATATATATGCAAACACGTATGTATGTATGTGTATGTACACACACATGCATATACACATGTGTGTGCATATATATACACATACATACATATCTATATATGTATAAGGTGTCCACACCATAATTTGTCAGCTCCTTGTAGCCAAAGGACCATTTTATCCCTCCTCTCTATCCCCAGTGCCTAGCATGGTGTCCAAAACATAATATGTGCTTAGTAGATGACTGTTAGTCGATTTTAATAATGACAGCTACCATTTATATAGCCCTTATTATATGTAAAGTACTGTATTAAGTGCTTTACAATGATCTCATTTGATTTTCACAACAATCCTAAGAGGTAAGTAACATTATTATCCCCATTTTATAGATGAGGAAACTGAGGCAAACACAAGTTAAGTGACTTGCTCAAAGTCACACAACTAGTAAGGGTCTGAAACAGGATCTGAACTCAGGCCTTCTTTATAAGGTATGGGATTCAGAGTGGGATAATTTAGGATTTAGATTTAGACCATGTCCAATCTCCTAATTTTTATAGACAAGGAAGCTTACAAACATAAGTGATTTTAACACAGGTTCTCTAAGTCCAAATCCTTTACAGTAGACCACATTTTCTCATACCAGAAAGAACAAATGTCCTAACAAAGGGCTTATATCAATCACATTCAGAAAATACATTCTGATACAAGATACGGGACATCATGCATATGCTTGAGCCTGAATGCCATGTGTTGGTACATTGCCATTTCCTTCTCTAGGACAAGACTTTTACATATTCCACCTAAGAAATTTTCCAAGAAAGTACTCACTGAAGTGTGGAAATAAAATTCTATGTAATTTATCTTCTTATGCCATACATTTAGGTCAATTTTCCACGTTATTCAAGGCAAAAAGATTTCCTAATTAAGAAATGCCCCATTGGAAAAATTTAATGGAAAAGAAAATCCTACATCTCCTCCAGAGGCCTCAATGAACAAGAAATATTGTGTTAAATGTTATCACTTGATTTTTTGGCAAGGTCTTATTATATACTAATATGTCAATAGCATTCAGATTCTCTCGTGTCTCAAATTAGAAACGCTGAACATTCAGACCTCACAGAGATACTTCAAGGGAAGATTTATACGCCTGTTCAGTGCTTAAACCAATAAAAGTCAGAGAGAATGAGTCCCCTGTCCCGAGATACCTTTCACAACATCCCAGGTTGCCTGGAATTTAAGATTCGAGTGTAAAGCTTCTCACCAGCCTCTCCTGACTCTATATTAATTCCAAGATCCAGTTCAGAATTACTCATTCTGCTTTCCTCACACAGGCTCCAGCCTGCCTCAAGAGCCTAGTTATGTGTTTTTCTTTTCCTCCTTCCAGTAACTCACTTAGCCCTGATCTCGCTATGTCTAACACAACCCCATGATGACTGTCCCAAGAGGCTTAGCAGCTCTCTCCTCTATTTAACTGGTGAAATGATCCTGCCCTGGCAAGTATCTCTTCATAAACTCTCTAAATCTGTTATTGCTTGGATTAACTTTGGGTCAATTTGATTGGTTACCTCTTTTTTTTAAATATGCCTTGAATAGCTTTGTGGGCACCTTGTTGCTGGTTTATAGAGTGGAGAAAAAGAAAAAGGCCAGGTCTTTATCCTGGAGGGCCTGGGAACACATGATGTCTATCCAAAGAATATGAAGTTAGTTACAAGGGATGAGCGGTAAGAATGCTATTAGAAAGGTAATCTTAGTATTATACTGGGCAGAGACAAAGAAAGGTCGATTTCAAAAGTTGACAAAATGAGCTGACTGGTGATTTACCACAAGGATGCCAAGGTCAGGGCCTTCCTAGGCATATAACCCACCTTTTAAGATTCATACTCCAGGTATTTTTTTAATCAGGCCCAGGGGACTTCCTTAAGTTGTCCAGAATCATTAATATATTCTCCCTATCTAGGGATATAGCTATTCATTCAGTTTCTCCAACAACCAATGGGCACATAAAAAGTCTTCCATCTTGGTATGTCTGAAGTACACGCAGCATGCTATTAAAAGTTGCTTCCGTCAGAGGAGGAAAGTTCTAGCTGTTGCCTTGAACAATTTCTTATGATACTATTTCCTAATTAAACTCCTTGTTAAATACTTCTGAACAGTCCTTGTTAAATGCCTACTGTGTGCAAAGTACTGTGCTAGGGACTTGGGACACATTTAGGTAAGTAAGACCTATATTCCTTGTCCTCACAGAGCTTATAATTTAACTGGGAGGTCATAATAGCTATAAAACATTATGTGGTAGATAGAGCATTAGACTTGTTCAAATACTGCCTCTTATGTTTACCAGCTGTAGCATGACTTTTGAGTAACAACCACTCTGTGCCTCAGTTTCCTCATCTGGAAAATAAGTGGATTGGACTCTGGTGGTCTCTAAGGTCCCTTTCCAGCTCTAAAGCTATGTTGCTATGAACTATACAATATTAGGTGTAGCTAGGTGGTGCAGTGAACACCAGCCTTAGAGTCGGGAGAACTTCAGTTCAGATCTGACCTCAGAGACTTGACGCTTACTAGCTGTGTGACCTTGGGCAAGTCATTTTAGCCCAACTGCCTTGTCTCCCTCCTCCAAAAAAAATTGATAAAAAATATTTTTAGAAAGAAATATATAATACTGTATAAAAGAGTCATATAATACCCATAATGCAGAACAGAAGAGAACATTATAGATAGATTGCAAAGGGCTACATAAAAGTTGGAGGAAGACCTGGGATAGACTTTCGGTCAAAGGCTGGATGGGGGAATGTCCTGGAAATTGTAAATGGCCACAACCAGTGAAAACATTTATGACCATGAGTGACATGAGCATTGTAATGGTCATTTGGATGTGAATAAAAAGACCCATCTCATAGCTCCAAGAAGAACCGATAGTACATACTAAATTGGTGACATTAATGACCACCAAGTACGAGTATTTCAAGAATACCTATAACCACCAGCTCTGGATGAACATCCTTACTGGACATTAGTCAGGTGGTTCTGGATAACAACGTGGATCAGAGTTTGTTCTTTAGCCAAGGACTCCACTTAGGATGCTTAACTGTATGCAAAAAAAACTAATCTTAGGCAAAAATAATTCTGTGGGATAATGTGTTCCAAAGAAACACGTTGACGTCTTCGTACTCAGCAATGATGATGGTCAATGGACTGACATGCAAGGGAGTTAACAACACTGAAGCTTAAATACTGGTTCGCATCATCCTTGACCATCCAATGTACTTTTCAGACAGCAGAACAGGATGGCTGGTATATTGGAAAAAATCCCTGGATTTAGCATCAAAGGCCCTGGGTTTAAACCTCAAACCTGTCATTTTGGACAAGTAATAACCTCTCTAGATCTCAGTTTCATTATCTGTAAGTTGAGATAATTGTACAAGTATCTCTTCCAGCCCTCCATCTATGATTCTATGATCAGTTATAAAAATATGGAACCAAATGACCAATCGTGCTAGTATCAAGCTCTTTCCAGTAGAGGGCGGTGGTATACACAAAACGAGAAAAATCACCGTTGTACAAATGAAATGTTTTACTCTAATTAAAGATACTTTCCCTAAGTAATTCTTGTGTATTCCCTCTATGCGCTGCCCAAAGTCTGGCTGAAAAGTGTGAGCCATTACTGGAGAGCAAATAACACATTTAAAAAACTCATTCTGATTCCTCTGCTCAAGGAAGCCTTGGAAAAAATCTCCTTCACATGAACCCATTAGGCCATTCCCCCATTAGACCCAGCTCAGCTCCGCAGAAGCGGGGACATCCTGTGCCTGCCCTTGTTTGCCTCTTCTGTGACTTGGACTTCTGGCTACCAAGCATACAGTTGTCAACTGAATTAAATCCCAAACGCTTATTAAGCGCCTACTTTGTGCAAAGGCACTGAGGAAGGTGACAAAATAAGACGGTACCTCCACTCTTATGGAGATGACAATCTAGTGGGAGCCATGACAGACAAGAACAGCTATACCATCAATTAATTTGCGATAGACACCATATTATTGTGTCATCATGATGCAATGAACTGGGAGCCAGTAGTCCTGTGCTACAATCCAGGATCTGCTGCTTCCTAATTTTGCAACCCCAGCCACACAAGCCATTTTCTCAAGTTTCACTTTCTTCACTTTTAAGATGGGGATGAACAGCTGCATTTCTGACCTCAAAGGATTGTAAGGAAAGTATTCTGTAAGCTGAAAAGTGCCAAAGAAATGCAAGTTATTATAAGAGGCACATGTTTGTGTGCGTGTGTGTGTGTTTTGGGGGGATAAGCATTTATTAAGCACCTACTGTGTGCCAGGCATTGTACTAAAATCTATACAAATATCTCATTTGATCCTCATATCAACTCTGTGAGGAAGGTGCTGTTATTATCCCCATTTTATAGTAGAGGAAACTGAGGCGGACAGAGGTTAAGTGACTTTCCCAGCAACACACAGCTAGTAAGTGAGACTGAATTTGAACTCACACCTTCATGATTCCAGGCTCAGCACTCTGCATTATGACACCACCTAGCTGGCCTATATTATAGTAGAGTGCTGTGTGACATTGGGTATTATTGATGGGAAGCTTTTGCATTTTAAAACTTTTCTGTTTTTTGTGAGGTTTAGTAACATGGAAAAGAATGTGTTTTAACCATCCTCTCTCTGAAACACTTAGGCAATATAGAACAACAATTTTCAGGATGAGAGTGTGGTCCATAATCGAAAAAGTATCTAAGCACTTACTGTATATGTCCAGTTCTGTATAATATATACATATACATACACAAAAGAAATAAAAGGTAATTTCTGAGGGAGGCCCCAGCAGCTGGAGAAGCAGGAAAGGTTTTATGTTGGAACTGGAGCCTAAGCTAACTTTAAATGAAACCAGATTTTCTCAAAGGTGAGGATGAGAAGGGAGAACATTCTAGGGAGGGGTGATGGTCCAGACAAAGAATTTTTTTATATGGAAGTGGCCAAAAGGAGAAAATGTTGGTTCAATATCAGGAAAACCTTCTTTCTTTCTTTATGAGAAGACAGGCTGCCAGGGGAGGTAGGAGGTTCCTCCTCCCTGGAGGTCTTTGAGCAGAGGCCGGTCAGGTGTGTTACAACAGTGATAGATTCATGGGTGTATGGCTTGGACTGGTTGGTCGCTGAGATCCTGGACAACTCTCAGATTCTGTGACTCTGTAACTTTGTACACTGAACTACAGAGGCTGCACTCTCTGGTCTTCTCTTAGCTGGGGTGACTGATTGTCCTTAGCCTGAGAAACTCAGACTGTAGAACCCAAAAGAGACCATATAGGTCAACTTGGTTAGCACCACTCATTTAGAGCTGAGCAACTTGTGGTTCAGACAATTGTGATGGCACCAAATTCAACAATCAGTCAGTGGCAAACCTGAAACTTGGTCTAACATTCTTTCCTATGTTTTACTGCCTCCCATTTACAAAGTCTGTCCTCACCTTCCTTCCTTCCTCTCCTCCTCCCCTTCTGTTTCTCTCTTCTTTCATCTGTCTTCCTCCCATCTGCCCTTTCCTTTCCTGTTCCTTCCTTCTCTCCTCCCCTCCTTCTCCCTCTCTTCCTTTCCTCCCCCCTTCCTTTTTACCTTTCATCCTTCCTTTCTGATTCTTCTCTTTCTCTCCTTCCTCCCTTCCTTTTTACCTTTCGTCCTTCCTCTCTACTTCTCCTTCCTTCCTCCCTTCTTTCCTCTCTTCCCTCCTCCTTTTATCACATAGCCAGAAGGGAACCATCTCCAATCATTCTCACCTACATCTGGCCACTGGACCCAGATGACTCTGGAGGAGAAAGTGAGGCTGGTGACTCTGCACAGACTAGCTGGGGCGACTGATTGTCGCCTCACTTAAATCCACTTCACTTGCAAGTCATGGCATCACCTTCCTGACATCATGGTCCTCTTTGAGAATGAAGGACAAACCACAACAACACAGGTAGGAGGTATCAGGAGGTAAAACTCAAACTCAGTTGTCCCTGGCTCCAAGGTGTGCTCTCTACCCACTGCACCACATTGCCTTTCAAATATTTTATGAACAATAAGAAATGAGGGCAACACTTAGACAATTTCTGCCCATCTACCTTACTTGGTAGTTTTGGTCCATTTTATAAGAGTGATGTTCCCACGTTCATTACGTGCAAGGGGATATTATTCAGCCAGTGGAGAAAGAGCCAAAGTCCCTAGTGCAGATAAGATGGAGCCTTGGGTGCTCCATCATCATACCTGGATTTCGTCTGATAAGATGACTGAGGAGAGAAAACAAGGGGAGAGAGCTGTGGAAACACACCTGGAAGTCGGCGGTCACGGATCCCCCACAGACATCGATCAGTTCCGTCATGTCATAATAAGCATCAAAGGTCCATGTGCAGCTCTTGAGGTTGAGGTGTTTGTAGAGTTGGATGGTCTTGGCCTCCCTCACTGTGGGGTCAAACTGGTAAGGACGATCATAGCCCGGGCCCAGGGCGATGTTGTCATAGACGACTTCATCCAAGAATCCTGCTTCTGTGGGCGAGAAAAGGAGTCTGCCCTGATCCAAGGGAGCTTTATTAGGCAACAGTGTCAGAAGGGACCACTCAAGTCTTTCCTCCGCTATCTGGCTGACTATTAATAGCACAACGTGTGTACTTCAAACGTATTGGGGTAATGTATGCAAGCCTTGTTAAGTGCCCACTGCCATGTGTTAAATGCAGAGCTGGCTGCCAAAATAAACACGGGATTGGCTCATTTAATCCTTTAAGAGACAGCAGGAAGCTGGGAAGAGATGAAGAACAAATGATCTTGGGGAGAAGAAGGTAAAATTGGTTGCCTGATATGCAGACAGGAAACAATAAACAAACATGGCTCTCTCCTAACACCGAGCTGCCCACCCAGAGAGGTCAGCTGTGGGGTGTGATGCCTCAGGACTCAGTTACCAGGCAACAGAATGACAGTGGGGGAAATGCATAAATGAGGTAATTCAACTTTTTAAACACTGAATTTGTCAAAAAGCATTATTAGAAAGAGCAAGAAAAATGCCTTTTTGTGTCTGCTTTTATAGTTTCTGAAGGAAACATCTCAGAAATGGAAAGGACGTCAAAGGTCATCTAGTCAAACTTGAACCAAAATAACCTCAACAACATCATAACTATCAGGAAGGAAGGAAATAAGCATTCATTAATCATCTACTGAGTGCCAGGCTTTGTGCTAAGAGCTTTATAATTATCATCTGATTTGATCTTCATAACAATGGCACAACAACCCTGGGAGAAAGGTGCTATAGTTACTCCCATTTTACAGTTGGGGTAGACCAAGGTTAAGTGACTTGTCCAGGGTCACACAGCTAGGAAGGGCCTGTGACTGATTTGAACTCAGAGTTCATTGACTCCAGGTCCAGTGTTCTATATACTGTGCATTCATCAGCTTTTGAAAACATTTACTGAAGGATAACTCAGGGTCTCCCAATACAGCCCTGCTCAATTACAGATAACTCAAATTGTTAAGAATTTTCTTTCTTACATCTAGTCTGTAGCTGCTACTTTGTAGGTAAACACCAATCTCTACCCCCAGTTCTATTGTCTGGAGCCAAATAGAATAAGCTTAATCCTTTCTAGCACTTAGCCTCCAGTCTTGAGTCAAGCAAGCAGGATATTGGCTTTTCCTGGGCTTACCTGAGATACCTTTCAGATCCCCAATGGTGATGAGATTTGAGCAGACGTGTTGATGTCTGTAGATGGACTCCGATAAGAGAAAATGCACATTGTGTAATGGCATTGTCGAGATAAGAGGCAGCATGCCATCCTGGTGTGGGATCTGGACCGAAATGTGGATCCTGGGGAAAAGTCAATACAGACTAGGCTAAAGTCCAAATTTATTTTAGTTATAGTTAACGAGTATCACAACAGACTTTCCTCTTATAACCAACTTTTTATTTTCCCTTAAGAATGTCAAAAATGATCCCTAGCTATAAGTTCAAAGCTGGGTTTCATATGTAAAGATAATGTCTATACATATGAAATTCAGATTCTTTTAAGTATTCTCAACCTTCTGGAATTATAACAACATGAAATGCAAAGACTTTTTTTTCACTTTACTGGATGAAATTACTTTAATTTTTCTTTCTTATCAGAAAGAACTTGCCTCCCTATAGATTCAAGCCATTATGTAAATTCTGTTCATCTTAACATCATAGACCAAGAGCTAGATGAAATCTTAAGGACCGTATCTAGTGCAATCCTCCCATTTTACAGAGGACTAAGTGACTTGGTCAAGATTATCAGGTAACAAACATCAGAGTCAGAATCTGAACTGTGATCCTCTGACCACAGAGCTAGTACTCTTTTCACTGCATTAGACTGCCTTATATGATAAAGAATCTATCCATCCATCTCTCCTTCCCTCTCTCCCCCTTCTTCCCTTCTTTCCTTCCTCCCTCTCCCTCTCTTTCTTTTTCACCCTTTTTGTCTCTCTCTCTTTCCTCCTGTTTTTCCTTCTTCTTCCATCTCTCTCTGCCTTTCCCTTTCCCTGCCCCTCTCCATGAATTTTAGGATACCACCAAGCTCCTATATTGGGAATTCAGTTTTCTGCCACACATCTCACCTGACCTTTTACTCATTTTCTTCTCTCCCTGGAATGATCTCCTATTTCCCTTCTATCATTCTATGCCCTTTTGTCATGACTCATTTCCTCTTTGACTAAATAAATATCAACACTGAATTGTTGATCGAGAAGTTAGGATGCTGTGAGACCAAGAGAATATAAAGGAAAAACAGGTGTATCCTAGTAGCTAAAGAGGGATGTGTGTGCCTGGAATTCCAAGGGGATATTTTGGAGTATCTTAAAGCAAGCCCAGAGCTATCATTTGTCAATCTGGAGGCGAGGGAACTAGCCTGGGAGCAGCCATCAAGGGAACAGAGAAAAGATGCCTGATAGATGGAAAGAGAATGTCTCAGTGACATGGGAAAGTGAGCCAGACATGGTAGTTCAGTGGGAGAATTGTTTCTCATACTGTGTGTAGACATGACCAGAAAGGTCATTTGTTAGTTTATTATAGGACAAGTTAGGAGCTGGGAAGCCCCTACTCCCGGGCTTGGCCTCGTAAAAAGTCATGTGTGGGAGCTGGACTGTGACTTGGTTGCTTTGCCTCCTAATATCTCCTAGGTGTTCAGGAGGACTAGCAGCTCTGGGGTGAGGGATTACTGAGCCCTTTTTAGGGCTATCATCTACCTTTTGTGAACACCTGATTCACCCAACTCTCACCCGTGGCTCCAAGAAGCTATAAAATGCACAGTAAACCATCCCAACAAACAGCTATATCACATTAAGGGTAACTGACAGGTCTCAAACCAGTAGGTAAGTTAGATAGGATTCTACCCCAAGCATGGGAACACTTTCCCCAATGGAATGGGTGGATGAGAACAATGTGTTCCAACCGCCATGAAGGTGGCTGAAGCAGGCTCTATGGAACTTTCAGACTTTGGTCAGGCATGGAAAATGCCAAGGTCATCCACTGCATCCTGGGCCATCAGCAGTCATCCTCTGTCCTGCCACTGGACTTGGATAACTCAGGAAGAGACAGTGAGGCTGAAGATTTTGCACAACTTTGTCTCACTTAAATCCAATTCATGCACAAGTTAAGACATCTGGTCTTCTTTGAAAACAGAGCACAAAAAACACAAAACACTAGGAGTACGTGAGGGATGAGGAAAAGATTGTAAGAGCAGGTTCTGTCTGGTAGCATATCAGAGTCAAGGGCTTTAGGGCTCTTCCTCGTTTTTTGTTTGGGAAAGGACTACCACAGGAAAGGGGGAAAGGTTATGAGCGCCAGAACACATTGCCTTGAGCATTTTTCTACAGCGATCATTGATCAGTCACATCTGACTCTGTGACCCCATCCGGGCTTTTCTTGACAAAGATACTGGAGTGCTTTACCATGTCCTTCTCTAGCATAGCATTTGTACTATAGCACAATTCATTTGATTATAATCTCTTGATGTTCCTCTTATGTTTATAAACACATTGTTTATACAAACTGTCACTGTTTATTTTGTCATTCAGCTTGATTATAAGCCATTGAAAACAGATGAACATTCTTGAGTAGGTTTCCCAGTACAATACCCTGCACAAAACTGTTTAATACTGTGTAGTACAATATTTACTGTTCTGTAGTACAAGATGCTAACCAGAAGACTGACTAAAACCCTATCATTTTAGTCCTTGAAAGAATCTCCGAAGCCCTGTGTCTAACCCCTCATTTTATGGATAGGAAGTCTATAAAAGTTGAAAGACACCTCTTCAAACTCCTCTTCAAACACCTCTTCAAACCTTTCTTCAGCACAGAGTTGCCTCAGTTTAACAAAAAGTGTTTGTTGAACCGAGCCAGAACCAAAAGGAGATTGTCTTTGTGATTTGCATTAATTTTTGGTCACTGGTTTTCCATGACCAAATGCAAAATCTGAGTAGGCTTCCTCAGAGCAGCAAAAGCTCCAGGCTCAGCCCACCTTTTCCAGCTGGTAGCATCTGTTTATGTAGTGGTTCCTGGGATCTTTTCTCTTTATCCTTTTTTTCCAACTTGAGTAACTGGAGAAGGTGGAATAAACTGGTGGAAGTTACGTATGACTGTAGGGATTTCCTAGAGTAACTGATGAGGCCTCTGGAGATTTTGCTCTCACCTTTCACAGAGAAGGTGGCACCAACAGTTTGGACCAAGTTTACACTCTTGTTCTTGACTGAGAAATTGGTGGACGAGGGGGTCTTAATATATTGATGCATGGAAAAGGAAGAGGTTGGAGAGGATAAAAAATTCTCATTCCCTTTACTCACTTTAACCATCAGGAAGCAACAGGGCCAATACAGGGCATGTGATGGGGAGGGAAAGACTCTATTAGAGAAGGAAGGGAGGATTTCATGTTGGGGTTCCCTCTCCCTCCATCATTCCCTCAAGGCTTGGCCATCTGGTCTGATAGGTATTCAGACAAAGTGAAGGCAAAACCTTGAACTGCTAGCATTTTGAACCATTTAATGATATTTTCCTCATGTAAGATGAAAACAGAAACCCCGATGTCCCCTTCTTCCTTGACTGCCAACAATCTCCCCTTCCTGTGGCTCTTTTCTTTCTTTTTGCAGTTTTTCACTTGCCAGGCCCCCACATTTGCGTGAAGACCTTGCAGTGGACACCCGCCATTTTTAAAAAGTAAGAAAGAGCAAGCTTTGTCTTCAGATAGGCCTAATACATCTACAGGGCCCTAGGATGCTGCTGCTGGTGCTTGCCACTAAGGAAGGAATGTGGATAAGGAGGGTTTGGGTCTCCTTGGCACCCAGACTAGTTCCAGTATTGAGAAACATCACAGCATAAAGGAAAGTAGAGTCAGAAAGGCTGGCTTGGTGTTGGCTCTCATCCTTCAGGGGATATGAACCCAGGGAAGGCACTAATTCTCTCTGAGCCTAGGTTATACATCTATAAAATGGTGATGATAATAAAATATGAGAAGGAAAAGTTGTAGTAGTAGTAGTAGTAGTAGCAGCAGCAGCAGCAGCAGCAGCAGCAGCAGCAGCAGCAGCAGCAGCAGCAGCAGCAGCAGCAGTAGTACTCATGCTATATACCTTACAGGGCTAGCAAAAAGGAAGTGCTTTGTAAACCTTAAAGTTTTATATATAAATGTGAGTTATCATTGTTTACAATAGAACTTTACAGGGATGCACTAACTTCTCTGGGATCAGCTCATGTCTGCACATAAACATACTGCAATATCTAATGGATATTTACCACATGTAAGGAATGCTTGAAGTATCTCTGATTATAAAAGGAAATATAGGCCAGGCAAATAGATTCTGTTTTCTGTTCCTCACATGTCACTTCCTCTCTCTCATCACCACGCTTTTTCCCAGGCTGTTCCCCCTGCCTGGGGTGCACTCTTTCCTCTCCTCAGCCTCTTAGAATCTCTAATTCCTTTCAAAGTTTGGCTCAAACACCATCTCTTATGTAAGGTTTTTCCTGATCCCAATATTAGTACCTCTTTGCTGAAATGCCCTTTTCTTTATTTTGGACATACTTCAAGGAAAACACTCCTCCAAACTCAGGGCATTTTCTCTGGTTGTTCCCCCATACCTGGAATACCCTCCCTTCTCGTCTCTGCCACCTGACATCCCTGGCTTCCTTCAAGTCCCACCACTGTCAGGAGGC
Source organism: Notamacropus eugenii (assembly GCF_028372415.1). Taxonomy (NCBI): domain Eukaryota; kingdom Metazoa; phylum Chordata; class Mammalia; order Diprotodontia; family Macropodidae; genus Notamacropus; species Notamacropus eugenii. The sequence continues at coordinate 148,068,938 of NC_092878.1, forward strand.
TTTTCCCAGTCCCTTAATCCTGCTGTCTTCCCTCCACTGTATCCTATAGATGGCTTATGTATCTTGTATATAACAAATATAGCTGTTTGCATGTCATCTCCCCCATTAGATTGTGAGTACCCGGAGAGCTGGGGTTGTCTTTTACCATTCCCTAGCATTTAGCACATAGTAGGTACTTCATAAGTAGTTACTTCCTGACTGATAGGAACCTCCTCTTATGGAATATAAGCTTCCTGAGGTCAGGGATTGTTTCATTTTTGTCTTTGCATTCCCAGCATCGCGCCCAGTGCCCACAACATAATAGGTACTTTAAACAAATACTCTCTCATTGATTAAAAATGCAGACACATAAATACTTAGTAATGATGGTGTTGCACGAAACACTAGAAAGGGCCAGACTTGACCAAACCTCTCCCTGGGGAAAGTGATCGCTGGCTGACCTGTTGGGATGCTCCTTATGCTTGACATCAAGGTATTTCAGGGTAGCGATGAAGGACTGTGCTTGGAAGCCTCTGGCAGTCCCAGCCACAACAGGGGTGTGACAGATGGCACTGTCTGTCCCTATGGTAACAATGTTACTTCTCAAGGGCATCCCCAAGTGCCCTGCCTTGTCCACAGCCTTGGCCACACAGCGTACATGGAACCTCCGGCTGAAGTAGATACTGTCCAGCACCTGCAAGGGAACAAGACTGCAGCTGAACCAGATCTGCTAAGCCATGCTGAATTAATTTATAACCAGCTCTGAACCTTGTAGCCGCTTGGGCAGCTCCCAGAGATCTTATCCTGGGCAACCTTCAAAGACTTCTAGAATTGACAGAGTTGGTGTTTTCAGGCACTGTGTTCAGCATAAGGGTTTCTCAAAGCCTCATTCCAATCACAGGGTACAGTGGCTAACGCTCACTGCTGCCATGGACATGTTCACCACGAGCCTTGCAGGAGTGCGAACAATGTTCATATTTGAAATTCAGAATGTAGCTGCTGCCATCCTTTTTGACATCAAGTCATTTTATCAGGTGTTTCTGAATTTGCTGGCAGGCATGCTCCAGGACATGGCTTTTTTTCTGTCCTGAACTCCTTGGATAGTCTGGTGAAGCCTGTGGATCTCTTCTCTGAATATTATGCTTTTTAAAAGCATGAGATAAAATACACAGAACCCTATGTATGTATAATATAATACAATTAATAATATATAATTAATGCAACATAACATAATATGACATAATGACATGATATATAATATATATGATATGGTAGTATGTAATCTATATTACATGCTTCATATGTAATATTATAATATAGTCCTATGTATATGGTTGTCTGTACAAAGGCAACTACTTACATTGAAATACAGATATCAAAATATTAAAAAAGTCAAGTTCAAGCTAAGAACACCTGCTCTAGGAAGAAAAAACCCTCATATTTTCATGGGCTAGAGATAAATTTTAAAGACTTTACTGAAATTCATTAACAGCTATTGATTTGTTCACTTAAAAAGGATCAGTTGTTATCTTGCTTCAAGATGGCAGACTCAGTTACAAATTGCATTTGTTGCCCTATTAATAACGAGCCAAATTTGGCTAAGAGCAGTCTCACCTCCTCTGAAAGTTATTTTAGAACAGAGATAAATGTGAAATACCATGCATGTAAATTTCGATATAAGTTGAAAGATACAGATCACTGGCCAATAACAGAAGCTGCATCAAAATGCAGCTAAGCTCATACATGAGGAAAAAAAGTGGTCTCTTGGCTATAGTACTAAGAGTCAAGGCTTTGAATAGGTCTTAATATGCATTTATGAAGGGACTTATTTCTCAAAACAACCTTGGAAAGTAGATACTATTATTATACTCATTTTACAAATGAAGAAACTAAGCCAAACCTCTAGAGGTTAAGTGACTTGCCCAGGGTCACACAGCTAATAAAGTGTCTGCAGTCAGATTTTAACTGAGGGCTTCTTGACTCCAGATCCAGGGCTCTAACCACTGTGCAACCTAACTTCCTCCTTTGTGTAGAAGGAGCCTAGATCCATATCAAGACAGTTCCAAAGGTATTTTTGGTTCATAAAGTACAATATTCTCGACTCCCACCAGCATGCTTTCTGAGAGGAAGTGAAGAGTCTATGTTTCATTAATATAGGAAAGTCATCCCTGTTGCTCAATCGGTTATCCAACTAATCTCATTTTCCCCACGATGACTATATTTTACTCTTCCTTTTTATTTCCCATGCTTTCTAAAATGGAAGAGATTCACAGTTGACATTCAGTATATATTGTTTGAATAAATAAAAGACTGTATCTGTATATTGTGTTTAACCCCTCATACTATGTATGTCAAAGAATTTAATCTAGGTATCTTCTTTCAATGAGGTGGCTAAATTGGACCCTAGGGAAGTCACTTAACCTCTGTTTGCCTTAATCCACTGGAGAAGGAAATGGAAAATCACTCCAGTATCTTTGCCAAGAAAACTCCATGAACATTATTGGAGTGTTATGGTCCATGGGGTCACAAAGACTGAGATACAACTAATCGACAACCATCTTATTTCCCAGCTTTCTAAGGAAGAATAGAAGAAGTCCACCCTTATTCATCCCACCTTGGCCATCATACCCACCATGTGATTGACACTGGTGAATGGTGTGTTGTCAGTGATGGTCTCAAAGGGAGACCTTGCCCCGTTGCCATCTGTGGGTGTTGCTACTTCCCAGCTAAACCGGACAGAGGTCTGATTGATTCCAGCTTCCGTGCATCGTTCCTTCATGATGGAATATTTGGGGAAATGAGGGTCACAAGGAGTGACACAGACCAGTGGGTAGCCTGGGGAGGGTGATTTCTTGACCTCTTCCTTGGTCACTTCTTCCACATGGTCATAGTCGGCGAGCATGACCACCTGCAGAACAATGAAAACAATGAAGCTTCAGGGGAGCTTGAGCATCAGGAGTGTGGGTTGGACATCCCCCCCGAAAGCATCCCATAAATGACGTTGTCTGTGGAGTCAGCATCTTTGAAACTGAATAGGAATCTGTGAAAAGAGGGCGCCCTGAGAAAATAGTAGAGAGCAACAAACGGTGAAGCACAGCTAAACTTAAGCCTTTTCATATCTCTAACCCAACTATTACATCATTTGTCACATTTTGGAGACAGAGCTACATTGGGAGTCAGGCAGATCTTGGTTCAAGTCCAACCTCTGACACACACTGCCTGTGTGACTCTGGGAAAATCACTTAACCTCTTAGCTCCCTGGGCAACTCTCTAAGATTGTAAGTAGTAGAGAAGGTGGCAATCCATATCACTGAAAGAAATTCCCTCACCAAGGAGCTCCCTAGGGAGATGAAATCTGGTCCCCCCCAAAAACCCATTAAGCTATTAGCTCCATAAGAATATAGATATAAACCACAATAAATAGCTACATTCTTGCACAAATAAGCACGTACAAAATAAATACAAGGAAATTGCCAGTGCGATGTCACAAACAGCTGAGAAAGAGGGATCAGAAAAGAAAAGGTTTTACACAGTAGGAAGGACCTGAGATGAGCTAGAAAGAAAGAAGAGGGGATGAGAAAGGAGTGTGTTCTAGGAATCCAGAGTTAGCCTGTACTAGGGAATCAGAATGGGAGTTTAAGTGTTGTGTTTGAGAAACTGCAAGAAAGTAGAAATAAACATTAGTTAAACACCTACTGTGTGCAAAGCTTCATGCCTGATGCTGGTGGCAATAGAGGTAAAAAAAAAAATGACAAAGTTTCTGACCTCACCCAATGTCTCTTCTTTACACTAAGAGCAAAACGTTGCCTCATACGTCAGTCACTTCAATATCCCTTCCCCTCTCTCCCCTTCCTCTCCTCCTCCTTCTTCTCTGTTCCCCTCTCGTTTTCCTTCTCTCCCCCCTCATTTCTCTTTCCTTCTCTCTCTCCCTCCCCCCCCCTTTCTCTCTCTCTCTTTCTTTTGCCATGGTGAGAAAAAAACTTACAGCCATTCTCCAAATAATGGTAATAATGATGTTCCATTGGTTCATATTTTCCTGGTACAGAATTTCAGAGTGCAAGATAAGTCATTTCTTATGATTTAGACTTATTTCTGATGAGCTAATAATTTTATAGGTCTTTGGACCACATTTGTGATCTCATCCATCCTGAGAACTCACTTGTACGAAAACGCCTTCCACTGACAGATTGCCACCTTCTTGCCTGGGAAGGAAAGAGTAAGTTCTCTGAGGGTAGAGCCCGTTTCCTTTCCATCTTTGTATTCCCAGCACTTAGCCCAGCACAGAGTAGGGACTTAACAAATACTTGTTGATTAATTGGTTGAATTTAAGTTAACTGAAGAAGCAGAATTTACTCCCACATTTCTTCATTAAATGCCAAAGTTACCATAGCAGCCCTTCATTAATTCCAGTTTCCCACTACTTCTTTATCATGTTCAGTTCTAAGTTAGAAATATAGTGACTTACTTTAAAAACAGAAAGATCTGTGAGTGTTTATAAATACATGGGGCAATATCCATGAAGTATCTTCTAGTCTTACCTCCTTTTTAAAAAAAAAAAAAAGAGTTAAGTGACTTGCCCAGGGTCATACTGCTAGTAAATGTCTGAGGCTGGATTTGAACTCAGGTCCTCCTGACTCCAGGGCCAGTGCTGTATCCACTGTACCACATATTGCCGAATTCTTTCACTTTTTGCACTATCGAAAATAAGGCTCCTATGACTTCTTCTGCAGTAAATCAAAGGACCTTCTCTTTCCAAGTTCCTCCTTCCTCATACATACGTCCTGGGAGCTATCTGGCAGAGAAGGCTTTCTTTCTGTTGAGTCACTTACAATGGGTGGTGCTGGTAATATGAGACTCCCAGCAGCCTCTTGGTCCAGTATTGTCACGGTGGCAGTGGTCACGTCACCAAGGACTGCTTCCACGGGGTCATCAGGGCCCAGGACCAGGGAGAAGGACTCATGCCATTCTCGATCTTCATTAGACAGAATCTCCACTTTGAACAGAATGTGATCCACTCCTGTATCGTGGAGGCAAAGAGAAGGTTGGTAAGGACTGACACGGCTCTGCGTTGAGCTGTTTTATATACACTTGGTTTTGACCAATTGTCTTGCTCCGACTCAAAATGAAGAGAGCCCGTTCGATAGACAAAACTCCACTGTGGTAGAAGCTCGGAAACATTCACCTGCTGATGTATTACTTAACACCATATGAGGATTAATGAGGCTTTTCTGATGATAGCTGGATGCAATAAAAATCTATCAGTTGAAATAGATTCTACTGTGGCTACGTGTCTCCATTTAATTTTTTCTCTCTTTTACTAATGTACCTCCTCATATTCATCCCCTAAAGAGTATCACCTCTTGGAACTACAAGATTAGACTACCCAGATAGGAAAATGGGGACCTCAAGGCAGCTGGACTCCAATGTTTAGAAAGGGCAATGTCAATTTTCTAGGCAAAGCAAGATCTACCTTTTCCTCCAAGCCTTGTCTTGGCGGGAAGGAACAGTTGTGCTTCCTTGGACCACTGCTGCCCACTCCCACTGCTCTACAAATGGCAGCAGGCACACCAAACCTAGGTGACTCACACCTCATTATTAAACAGCCCTAAAGAGCAATTCTAAACCACACAGTTACTTTGGCCAGCTATAACTATCAGGAGGGCTATCAGTCTCGCTAGCTTGACCCCACTCATTCTTCTCCTTCTCTCAGCTTCTGCGTCTGTTATAGCTTCCTGTGATAGATACTGTGTGGAAAACCTATAATGTGAGGACACCTAACATCAAAGTTTATATTGCTTGGTAAGCCCCAGAGGGCAATAAGTGAATGGAAGGTAGAAGCTGGGTGTGTTCTTTATTGGTCAGTAAAATTGTATGCTCACAAAATTGTATTCTTGGCCAAAATTTTATGCACATACATATACTTATATATTTATAAATATACATGTGTATGTGTGTATACATATATATGTATATATATGAAATTTTGGCCAAGAATACAAAAATATATATATGTGTATGTGTATATATATGTACACGTATATACACACATTTATTATTATATATTATATATATTTTGGTCAAGTATACAGTTAGATATATAATTACATATATGTGTGCATGTGTGTATATATTATACGTGTGTATGTGATATGTGTATACATGTATAAGATTTTGGCCAAGAATACTATTTCATGAGCATGTAATTTTACTGAACATTAAGACATGCTCTCTCTCTATGAGTACATATGTACATATACACACATATGTACACATACATATATACATACATATGGAAAGAGAGAGGGAGAGGGAGGGAGGCAGGGAGAGACAGAGAGAGAGAGAATGACAATGACAGTGAGAATGAGAATAAGAATGTTTTAATGCGAGGGACCTAAAAACCTCTTTCTCATTATTTTTGCTAAATTACTATTAAATTTTTTTCTGCATATACAAATGCTTTTTAGATATCATTTCTCTCTATTTCCTTCCTCTACCTAATCCCTTCTTTCAATGTAAAATATGCCAAATGCACACTTCTCCAATGAACAAATCCCACATCTTGTGGTTGCCTTTTCATTACCAGGACTGAACTTCAGGACACGGCTCTTGGGGTAATAATCCACACCAGACTGGGCGGAACCATCTCGAGTGCTGCAGCGGACTCTGGAAGTCCGATTCTGGTCTCCTTTCCGGATCACTTTGATGTTCAGAATTGCAAGAGCATCTGGCCCAGCAGGCTCCCGGACCTGGTATGCAGCCTCTTCAAATTCAATAGTTGGGGCTAAGAAAACAAGATTGGGGGGGAGGGGGTGTGAAGGATCACAGAATCTCAGAGCTGGAAAATCACCAAATCCAAATCAGTCTAAACATGATTTCTCCATCTCCATCCCTGGTAACATGTTGGTCTTTGCTTGAAGACTTCTAGAGGAGAGAAGCCAGTACCTCCCACATCAGCCCCATCCTACACTTGGGGACAGCTCTAACAGGAAGTTTTCCCCAACATCGAGCCTACATTCACTCTTTCCAATTCTCCTGCTTCTCCCCTATGACACCAGAGAGAATCAGGCTAATCTTTTTTCCACATGAAAGCCTTCTAAACATTTCATAACAACTATCTCCTATCTCTAAATTTTCTTTTGCCCAGGCTAAACATTCCTAGTTCCTTCAGTCGTCCCTCAGATGGAATGACTATGAGGCCCTCAACATCCCAGTTACCCTCATACATATGCTGTCTAGCTTTGCAATGAATTTTCTGGCACATGCTTCCCAGAGTTGAATATAATACTCTAAATACAGTCTGACTGGGCAAGGCATAGTGGGATTGCCACCTCTCCTAGTCTTGGTCATTAAATTAGCTTTTTTGACTGTCATATAATGCTGTTAACTCATATCAAACTCATAATCTACTAAACCCCAAATCTCTTTCTGATGAAATACTACATAGTCATGATTTCCTCATCTTGTCCTTGTGCGGCTGATTTTTTGAACTCATATGTGAGACTTTAAATCCATCCCTATTCAATTTCACCTTATTAGATTCAGCCCAACACTCTAGCCTGCCAAGGCCTCTTTTGGATTCTGATTCTGTCATTCACTGTATTAGCAATTCTTTCCGGTTATATGCCCTCTACAAATTTGATGAGCATTCATTATGTACCTCTATCCAAGTCACTGATAAAAATTTTAACCAGAACAGGGCAAAGTACAAATTACTAGGGCAGAGGTTCCCAAAATTTCTTGGTTCACAGTGTCCTTAATGTCTCAGTAATTCTTTTCAAAGTGCCCCTTGGTCAAAAGAGATTCCTAGACATTCATATCATTGTGTTTCCCTCAAAAATTAAAACCCCATGATGGTGCCCCTGTGAGTCTACAGCATATAATTTGGGAATGTACCTGTAGTGGAGACCTAGAAAGAATGCTAGATTCTGAGTGTGAGACTTGTTTCTTTAAAAAAAAGTTGATAACTATTTCAACAGAATTGGTTCCCTATTTTTTTATATTTAAAAATAATATTTTGAGGAGGGGTCTATAGGTTTTACCATACTGCCAAAGGGACCCATGATACACAACAAAGGATTAAAGACCATGGACAGAAAGCTAATTCTCCCTCATTTTATCTCACAGAACATTTTTTGTCCCTCTTATCCACTCACTTATTTTGCATTGGATGTGTGTCTATATGGATGCAAAGTGAAACAAGCAGAACCAGAGCACTGTGCACGGTAATAACAATATTGTACCATAATCAACTGGGAATGATTTTGCTATTTCCAGCAACATAAGTGATCCAAGACAACTCTGAAGGACTTATGACGAAAAATGCTATCATCCCCAGAAAAAGAACTGATGGTGTCTGAATACGGATCAAAGCATACTTTTTTTCTTGGGGTTTTTTGTCTATACTTTCTTGGGGTTTTTTGTCTATACTTTCTTTTATAACATATCAAACTCCTTGCCTTCTCCGTGTTGGGGAAGGAGGGAGAGAATTTGGAACCCAAAATTCTAAAAAACAAATGTTAAAAATTATTTTTGCAAGTAATTGGGGAAAAATAAAATACTAAATCAACATTTTTTAAAAAAGATTGTGTGTCTATGTCTCATTAGCTTATAAGCTTCTTGAAGACCTGAACCATGTTTGCTTCTTTTTCTTTTCCCTAACCCTCACAAAGTACATAACATATAGGAAACACTGAATGTTTGTTGAATGAATCAATGAATGAATGAATGATTTTCCCCAGCCCTCAGAAAGTGCATAATATATAAGAAGCACTTAATGCCTGCTGAATGAATGAATGAATGTTCTTCCTTCATAATGGTCAGCCTTCATAAAGTATATAATATGTAGGAATCACTTAATGTTTGTTGAATAAATGAAATACAAAAAGTTGATTACACATAAAGTTATGTAGGACCAAGGGTAACATAGAAATCTATCTTTACTATTACCAGCTAGATCTTAGAGCTCAAGTTTGAAAGTGTAATCTAATCAGGAACTATGAGGGAGAGAGTGAAAGACCTCTCTGGAAGTCTCTTTTCAGTTTTCTATCTGCTACAATGTCATGGTCTTCAACCATGAGAATAACTCACAGGAGAACGCCTTACTGACCAAGAACTCAAGATCGACTTTCCCTCAAGTTCTCCAACTATCTTGCCTTTAGAGAGGACAAGGGTTAGGTTGAGGATTAAAACATGGATCTCCCCTATTAGATGTAAGTCCCTTGAAGGCAAGAATTCATCCATTCATCACTGCATCATTCTCAGTGCCTAGCATGATACCTTTCCCATGAGCAGGCACTTAATAAATGTTTGTCATTGTGAAACTGCCCTTTGAACTCCCAAACTGTTTCTTTTTCCTGATTCTCCCCAATATCTAAACCTTTCCATGTTGGCTATGAGTACCTACTCACTCACCATCCTCTCCCCCATCCAGTAATAGAAGTCTTAACTATGACCCAAACAAGCCTGTGTCATTCATTACAGTTATAACTTACTTAAACAATTTATTTTTAATTCATCAGATGAACCAATGTGAGCAAGGAAAGCTAATCAGTTATCCAAGACCCTTTCCAGTCTTTCAAAGCAAAGGAAATGTTGGCCTCAGGTAGGTGAATTCTATTTTCAGCAACATGACTGAATTGCCATATGTTCGGAAGGTGCCCATTTCCCTCTTTGTGGCCCACAGCTTTTCAGGGCTTAAAAAAAACCATAACAGTACTCAGAGGTTGTCAGGACATGGGGAAGATTGATTGGGTAATTAATAACTACAAAGTTCTTTGAATGCCTTTTAGCAACTTGGAACCAACCTTTGAGAAAGTTGTCATTTGTTCCCCAAAGTTATATAAACAAGCTGCTGTAATGTACTTTCAAGAGAACCTTCTGACTCCAAAGCACTTCTAATTTTTAATTATGTGAACCCCATTACATTCCTGTTCAAGCCAGAAATCACTAAGGCACGTTTTTCTTACCATCTTCATCGTTGGATATGGTGATGGTGGCCATGTTGCTCTTCCCTATTCTTGCCCCACTCCAGTGGTTTCCAAGAGGATGGCCAAGGTAGACCCTGAACTGTTCCTCTGGTTCGAAAATGGAGTCATCATTGATATAGACAGTACAGTTCTTCACCTATATCAATCACACGGATTCAGATATGAAAAGAGGGTTCAACGACCTCCTGCACATCTTTGGAAGATTATTCTATTATGTGGATACCTGCAGTACCACAGAAACAGATCTAAGGAAATACATACAGGAAGAGCCAAATGCATCATTTGCAGAAGAGAACATGTAAATATTCTTTGGTATTTTTCTTACTTCCTAGATTTAATGCCACGATCTTTCCTGCTCAAATTCAGAGAGATAATAGAGCAGGATGGGACCTGGAGGTCTTCTAATCCCACCCCCTCATTTTCTAGATGAAGAAACTAAAAGTCATGGAGGTTGAGTGACTTATCCCGCCCCCCAAAATCATCCAGGAAGAAAGCATCAGAGCAGGTGATTTGAAGCCAGATCCTACCCACTGATGGTGGTTAGTTAGGTGGCACAGTGGAAAGGGTGCCAGGCCTAGAGTTAGGAAGATCTCTGTTCTGATCTGGTATCCTGAGCCACTTCTTAACCTCTGTCTGCCTCAGTTTCTCCATCTGTAAAATGGGTAATGACAGCACCTACTTCCCAGAGTTGTTGTGAGGTTCAAATGACATTAGAACTGTAAAGCACTTAGAACAGTGTGTGGCACATAGGAAGTACTGTATAAATGTAAGCTATGGCGATGATGATTTCTCATTTTTAACTCTGTCATAAATAAAGAACAGAAAATAAGGAAGGAAATAAGCATTAATTAAGAGCTCACTGAGAGAAATATTCATTTTACAATTGAGGAAACTGAGGCAGGCAGAGGTCAAGTGCCTTATCCAGGGTCACACAACTCATAAATAAATCTCTGAGGTTGGATTTGAACTCAGGTCTTCCTGCCTCCGGGCTCAGCACTTAAGCCACTGTGCCATCAGTTGCCTGCAGGGGCCTGTCAGAATATAGATGCTTATAAGACATTCAGTTTTGATGACTTTAAATGGCAGAATAGATGAATGGGGAAAAAATTATTTATTAAGGTTGATCTGGACATGGGTAGAGGCCTGCAGAGGGGTGGTATCTGTACATAAGCCACAACATATTCATGAGCTTGCTTAGAAATGAAATAATAACTTTTATTTTCTATCAGTTGAAGATTCTTACAATTAAGAGAAAAGACTTCTTTTATTTTTTAAATGACTTCAGATGGTAATGTAGAAGCATTTCCTAAGTCGTATTGGTTGTTGACAAGAACACAGCTCAGGGGGCAGCTAGGTAGTCCAGTGGATAGAAGACCAGTCAGAAGGACCTGAGTTCAAATCAGGTCTCAGACACTTAATAGCCATGTGACCCTGGGCAAGTCACTTAGCCCCAATTGTCTTGAAAAGAAAAAAAAAAAAGAACACAGCTCACTAAAAATAGGCATGGATGGGAACACGCAAAATAAATATTCTTATGTGGGTTGCAGGCAAAAATGTTATATCAGAGTTTCTGAGAGAACTTCAGCATGATACTTTCTTAGGTTATCTCTTCTAATACTACTTGCATTTTCTTATATTCTCCAATTCACTGGTCACTTTGGAATAGGTGGAATACCCTTTGCTCCCCCATTGTCATTTCTAGATTCTCCCCCTACCACCCTCACTCACCAAATTCCTCTCTTTGAGGTTCACATTATCCAAATTTATCACAAAATCCAGACCCTGGTGACCATTATCTACTGACTCCTGGGACATTCTCCTTTTTTTCTCAGTCCTTCAGCGTTTGACTCAGACTCCCTCTCCACCACCTGGTATCAAACCAGAGGGTTTGGAGTACGTGATAGAGTTCCTCCAAACACCTTGACCCCACTAGTTCCTTGGTCTATCCTATGACCTACTCTCCCACTGCTCCTCAGATACTGTAAGGATGGTCATCTTGTCAATGTTCATGTCATATGTTTATAAACTCCCAAATTTGCTGGGGATGGAAGCTCAATTCCATGTGGACAGTCTCAGGCAGGTAAAGGTGGGAACTTCTAAATCTTAGAGTTCTCATGAGGCCCCCCATAAAACACCAGGGAATCGAGGAGTGAGACCGAGCAATCTCGTGTATTTCCGCCTCTTCCCGTGAGAAACGTGATGGGAGGAGCATCCCCCTCGAGACTGTCCCGGATCTGGACACCTATTGTTATCTAACAGGCACGGTATTCAGGTGCAAATTATGCGGCCGGAGAGCTTAAGTAGGGTCAGGAAAGCCCGAAGGCGCTCTTAGCGCGGAGGGGCCCTGACAGGACAGAAGGCTCCGTTTTTCCTCTCTTCGCTCTCCCCTCTCACCTCTCTCCCCACTTCCACTTCTGCTTTCATTCTCTTACTGTAAGATCTTACCTCCTTGGGAGACCCCTCTCTCCTAAGGAAGAGTTCCCCCTGCACATGTAACCAAGACCCTGAATAAAGTCTAACCCCTGTTCAACTCCGGAGAGTCTCTTCTCTTATACGTTTATCCGGTTTGGCCAGCCAAAGACCTGCGATAGGTAAGGTAAGACTCGGGTAGCCCTCAGGCCTCTAGGCCTGGCACAAATTCTCTATCTGATAATAATCTCCTAGTATTCCATCTCTTTCTTTTTCTTATTACCAACGCCTACCTTGAAAGAAATAAGAAAATGGCTATAGGTGCTGGGTGAAATCAGCCAGGATTTTCCTATTTCTTTTTAATCTGTTCCTCCTTCGCTGCAATCTTCATCTCTCAGTACACCATCATCCCTTCTCTATATATACTCTCTTCCCGTCACACTTTTGACCATTTCAGCTTGATATTCTCTTGTCCTACAGCCAGTCATATCTTGGCAAACCTCAACCCTGGGTTACTGTCACTATCTGTTTCCAATATTCTAACTCATAGGAATAGCTCCTGAAGAGAGCTGGAGAAAACCATAAACCACACACTACAAATTATGTTATTTAATATCAACTGGGTAGCTACAGCAAAGGGATCCCTTGATTCCTCCCTAATTCTCATTCATCACATTCACTTTTCCAAAATATTCTTTTCTCTCCTCAGGCCTCAGTGACATCCTCCTTTCCCCATCTCAGCTGAGGACCTTGCCTTAGAAAAGGCAAAGTATTGAAGTCATTCATCTCTGATAGCATTTTGTACTACCTCATCCTTCATATTAGTCCTTGATGAAGGCCAAAGGCAGCCCCTTGACAATCCCTCGATCACATCCCCTCCTCCCATTTTCTCCAGAAGACTTCCTCCATTTTCATCCCCACTACCAAAACATCTTCGATCTCCCCCTATTTACTGGAAGAGAAGCAGAATTGCAGTAGCTCAAAAGAAACATGAGATGTGCAAATTCAGTCATCATTACTCCAAATGTTCACATGGACTATGTTTTGCCCACTCTGTGGTAGAACATTCCAAGCTGGTATTGATCTGATCAGTCACAGTCAGACACACTGCACCTTGATTTCAACAGAGTGATGTCATTATAAAAGAGTATCCTTTCTGCTGGGTACAAACATGTCCAAATCACTCCTAACCTTAAAAACTCTCAACAGATCCTGCCATCCCCACAAAGCTGGCATCCCCTTATCTCTGAATCCTCCCCTCAGCTCAATCCCTCAAAAAAAAAAAGCCAGTTAAAATCAAAGGTCTTGGTCTCAGTTGTCTCATTCTCTTTTAAATGCTCTTTAGTCTGGTCTACGACCTCATTACTCAACGGAAACTGCTTTCCCAAAGCTACCAATGGTCTCTAAATTGCTACATACTGGATGTGGACTTTTTCTCAAGCCTCATTCTTCTTCTCTGTAGCACTTGACATTTGATATTCTGGATTTGAACTCAGGTCTTTCTACACTAAAGCCTAGTGCTCTATCCACTGTGCTAACCGGCCAGCTCCTTCATATTATGGGAAGTATTAACAATAAGTTCCTAGACTATAGAGAATTAGCCAGAGTTCCCATACTTTCCCAAAATAAGCATACCAAGGCTGAGAGTTGTACGTCATGTGGTCTCTTTAGTGCAACTCACCTTTTCCCCTTTCAGAAATGTGATACGTGAATCATCTGAATTCCTCCTCTCCTCAAAGTCTGCCATGACTTGGGCTGTTTGGCTCTGGCTGTAGCATCTCACCGAGGACTCATAGCTCAGGTCTCCACTTCGAATGATGGGAATGTGCAGAATGCCATCCTTTTCCTTCACTAGGTACAAATCCTTAGCAAACTGCATGCTGGGCACTGGAAGGATGGAGGGAAGAACAGGGTCCTCATTAGCATCTCGGGAGGTTCTCTGTGGTCACAGTACCTAGCTACAGAACCAGCGAGTGAAGAAAGAACTCATCAACTGCACAGTGGGATGGCAGCAATGAAAACCCACATAAGCAACATGGGACATGCCACATCTGGCCCTCAAGGCAGTTTTTTCTTACAACGAGGAACATTTGGAATAAAATGGGGCAAGAAGAGCATGTGGTTTCTCAAGAACATGGGGCTCTTGGGAGAAATGGGCTGCTGTCACCGGGTGACTTGTTTTCCAACATATACATTTATGTGCCATTTTAAGGAAAGATGATGTATATTTCTTACAAATAATAGCAGTTTACACATATACATATTGCTTTAGGGTTTGCAAAGTGCTTTATAAACATTATTTCAGTTTATCCTCACAAAGACTCCAGGAGGTCGGTGCTATTATCATCCTCGTTTTACAGATACAGAAACTGAGACTGAGCAAAGGTTAAATGACTTGTTGAGCATGACAGCTAGTAAGTATCTGAAGCTAAATTTGAACTCAGGTCTTCCAGACTCTAGATACAACGCTCTAACCATTATGCCACCTAGCTGCCCACTAACACCTCTGTGCATATATTCCTGGCATTTCTATGATGACGTGTTTTCATTTATTTGTCTGCTCCTTGGAAGCTGGATCTGTATCTTGTCATCCTTTCCTCTCTACGGTTCCTACTACAAAGTTCTATGCATTCCAGTATCATAGATTTGGAGCTGGAGGGGCCTAAGATGGCATCAGATAGAAGGTTTTCATTTTACAGATGAGAAAACTGGAGAGCAGAGAAGGGACGTGGCTTACCTAAGGCTAGGATAAGAACCAGAGCTGGGAAATGCACCAAGATTCTGACTCCAAGCCCAGTTTTCATTCCACATTGCCATCTGCCCCTGGACTATCCCTCAGTTCAGATGAATGACTGACATGCTGCTGACTCCTGGCTATCCTTTGAGTTTGAAAGCATTTGGATAGAAGTAATCATCAAGGGCAGTGGCCTGAGGGGGTATTTAGGATATTGCAGGGACTGCCGAGCCAAACCTTAATATGACCTATATATAGTCTAGTCTCTAGTGCAGCAAGTCCCGTTATGACCTCTGGAGCCTGCTAAACCTGGAAACGTGGGGTGAGGAGGGAATGTCCAAGCATCACCTAATCCTGTTTAGAAACATTGGGAACACTCTGGTTCATTTACCTAGAACACATATAATAAGGGCATGTAAAGGTTTGTGGTGATGATGCCAACTCCTGCCTTGAAAGAGATGAGAAAAATGACTCTGGTTTCTGGATGAGATGAAGTGAAGCTGAAACTTTCACAGAGAGAGGTTTGCTTACAACTGTTTACCCAGGACCCTGGCTGTTGTGAAGCTGAGCTGGCTACTATCGAATCAAAGACAAGGGCAAAGGAAAGTGATAATGTTGATCGTGTTTGATCAATGAACCAACCAGATGGTGGGACTTGCTCTTAAATTTCTTATTGTTTACCAAGGAACTGAGACAGTATCTTGTACATGGTAGGGTCTTGTTTAATCAATAACTCACTGATCTTCTTAATAATATTCTGAGTCAATGTCAACTTCAGAGACTATGATAACACTGAAATGTGTAAGATTTTTGTAAGGTTAGTCAGTGAGATTTGAAAGGACACTTTCAATATTCCTTCAAGTTCAGGGGGAAATAGTTGACAGATGGTATGGTTGTATAAATAGGAATGTGATTGCAGGCAGGAACTCTGAGGTTATTATGTTACTTAGCACCACTCATACCATAACTAGGGTACCATAGGAAGCTGGGTGGTCCAGTGGATAGAGTCTTGGACTTGAAGTCTAGCAGAAGTGCTGCCTTAGACACATACTAGTTGTGTGACCCTGGACAAGTAATTTTAACCTCTGTCAATCTGTTTTCTCATCTGTAAAAGGAGGACAATAATAGCACCTATTTCCCAGGGTCATTGTAAGGATTAAATGAGACATTTATAAAGTGCTTTGTAAACTTTAGAACGCTATACAAATGTTAGCTGTCATCATCATCATCAATTCTACTTCTGTACTCTACAGGTAAAGAAGGATTTGAAGACAGTCCAAGGAGAGCCACAAAGATAATTAAAGGGTTTGGGATAACATCTGTGGTTAAAGATGAAAACTGTTTAATTTGGAGGGGACTCTAGTGGTCTTTAGGTATGGGGTGAGGACTCTGAGTTCAAGTCCTGACTCCAGCATATATTGGCTGCATGATCCTGGCTAAGTCACTTAATCTCTCAGTGCCCTGCCAAGATTATGGTTTACAGAAGAGGTACCAAAGTGTACATTGGTGAGGGGAATCTCCTGACTAGGAGTTTACCATACCAGTCTAGATTATAGGTCTAGACTAAAACATATACGATATACACACAAACATGCTCAAGTATACATATATATGTACATATGTATATGTACTGTGTGTAGGTAGGTACATGTATTACCTACACATGTATTGTATGCATACACATATTTGTATACATGTATATGTGTGCCTGTGTGTACATATATATGCACCAACATGTCTATCTATGTCTAACACATGTTTAGTTTACATATGCAGTACATTCAAATGTTTGCCTACATGTATCATATGCAGTACATTTGTACACGTGTATGCTGATACAAATGCACCTGTATGTACATTTGCATATGTATATGTTGCACTATTGTACATGTGCATATATGAGATGGTGAAGATGATGACAGAGACAGAGACCATGAAGACAACCACGATCTATCCACCTCCAGTGACAACTGCAGAGAAAATGGGCTAAAATGGGACCATTTTAGGTTTAGATTCTAGATTTAGGTTAGCTAAAAGAAAGGACTTAGCAGAGGTAACTGTCATGGAATGCAGGGGTCCACTGAAAGAAGTTGGAGAATGTCCTTCTCCGTGAGACCCGAAAAACCGTACAGATTCATGTTTGTTGAGAAATTGGACTCATTCTTCCTGAAGCTTAGAATACAAACCAAATGAAGTTCAATACCCCAATAGACATGCAGCATGTACTATGTACAAAGTACCATGTATGCTAGGTACTGAGGGGAAATCCTGGGATAAATTACACATGGTTTCTATCCTTGAGTGGTTTATAATTTGGGCTCTTCCAATCCTATGATTCTATGAAACATCAAAGTCAATACTCAATGGGATGTCAATAAACAATAAAAGAGCATTTGCTGTGTGTATTAAACACAAGGGAAAGGAGGAGGAGAGAAAAGAGAGAGAGGGAAGTGGAGGGAAGAAGAGAGTGATGGAAGCCATAGTAGCATTAGTGGATATATATATATATACATACATCTAACTACACACACACACACATATATATATATATATATATATATATATATATATATATATATATATATATATATATATATATATATATATATATATATATATATATATATATATATATATATATAAAACAAGCGATATTGTCTAGGAAGCACTAGATCAACTACTAACATACTCCAAGAGATAAAAACAAAAGAAAGGAAAGAAAAGGAAAATGAGAGGAAGATGAATTTTCCCTTACTGCAAAAAGACAATGTTTAAATCCTCTATGAAATGAAAAAACCCAATCCAGTTTTATCTCTCCCTCCCCCTTCTAATCTTCAATCCTAGAAAACAAGACCTTTGGCTATAGCTGTTCTCCACAAAAATACTGTGTTCATGGATTATTAAATACAGTTACAATGTGTTGGGTTTTCTCTCTTTTTTTTTTTTTGGCCATGAAATAAAACCGTTTTCCCATCCCATTCATGAAAACTTTGAAGGAAGTGTGGAAATGTTGGATTCATCGTCTGAGGAAGCTCCTCCTACATCTTACCATCTTGAAATGTGTCATTGATGGCAATGATGGCTTGGAAAGGTTTGGTCATCTCTGCCCCTTGTGCCGAGCTCAAGAAAACCACAAATGTCTCCAATCCTTCGATGGCGGGATACTGAGCATCATCCAAGATGACCAACGTGCAGTACTAGCAGAAGATAAAAACAAACCTTAACAAGGACCTACTGTTTGGAAGACCAAAGGCTAGATGATGGAATTTTCTGTGGCTACTCTTTGATCTGAAACTTGGAAAAGGCTGTTTTCTTTATTCCACCCTTCCCAGGGTTCTGTTCTCAGGACTCCAGGTATAAAGACATCATTGGCTATCTCTCAAGGGGGAGTACTGGTTCTAAGACAATGAAACATATTACTGAGGTGCAGTGGAAGTTCCTTCCATCAAGGTTTTCTTGGTGTCTGGTTTCTGAAGAAAGTAAAGACTGGAAGGATACAAAACAAATGTCATCGTGCCTGAATGAGAGTGCCATGATAAAATGATGACTTCATTAACTAACCAATTAACAAGTATGTAATTAAGTGTCTATTTCATCTGAGTTCTCCAACCTTCTGACATTATTCTCTGGTGATCACCATATTCCCTCACCTGTTCAGTGTCACCAGGCTGAAATTCCACCTTTTTAGAGCTTGGGATATAGTCAACCCCGGGAGTAGCAGAGGGTGGGTCAGAAGGGCGGGTCGCACACCACACTGATGTGAAAGTGGAGAGATCAGTCCCATGCCGGACAACTGGGATCTCCACTGTGCCTATGGTGAAAGCAACACAGATTTTTGGTAATGACCTTGAGACTCCATGGTTTTTCTAACAGAATGGCCATTCTATACTTAAGAGTTAAGGAAAAGGTAAACCATTCCAGTATCTTTGCCAAGAAAACCCCAAAATGGGGTGACAAAGAGCCGGACATAACTGAAAAACATGTCATATTAGAGAAGGCCACATGCTCTCATAGCTACTTTTAATGTTAACAAAAAAGGGATGAAGTAGGGTAGCATTATTTACCTGCATCTTCACTGACAGTGTATGTTGTGCTGCCCAGGGACACAGTGGAGGCATCATTGGGGCCCCCAATGAACACCTTGGCTGAAGCCACACTCCCAATTCGGGCATTGTCAGAAGCTCCTGCTAACGCAATTTCAAATTCCTCTTCCTCCTCATACTCGCTGTCATCAATCAGCATGACGTCACAGGTAGAAGTGGTGACACCAGGTCCAAATATCACACGATTCTCGGATGACATTCCCCTTGACTTAAAATCAGATCCTGATTCTAGAGCATAGAGGCTGCTTCCCCTAGCTGATTTGGGGATGGTGTAGCAAATGGCAGATATGATGCTGCTGGAATCTCCTGAAATAGAAAGGTTGGGACAACCAAAGTGTGAGGATGAGTATTTCCTAAATCTTCATGTAAATCTTTGGTAGCTCTGGTATAAGTCTACAATCCATTGGATATCTAATTCCTTCAAAGGTCTACTGGGAAATTTCCTAAGTTGTGGCTTCTTTCAAGGTCAAATGACTGCAGACCATAAACCACTTGAGGATTCGACCATTTTATCCAGCTGCCAGAGATGGATTTCCCATTGAGTGCTCTGTTAATTCACAAGACTCATTACCCAATCCCCCTACCCTCCATCTACAAGCACAGTACTTGGAGAGATAAGGGACATATTCATTGCTTTAAAAGAGGCAAAGTACTTGTCTCCTGGAGGTAGTTCTCAGTTCACAGGTTTTATGAATCTACTTCTGCAGTTAAACTCCCATAAAGGAAAGAGCTTACAAAAAAAAATGCATGTTTGTAGAAACAACTTTCCTTATTTTCTCTCTATTGTTTCTCTTTTATCAGCCCATGATCAGGTCTGGGTTGCGCCCAAAGAAATCAATGAACCTGTCTCGTTCACCAAATGGCAACACCGTCGCTTTATGGAGCGTACAATATTTGCTACATTAATTTCTAGTCAGCAGATTCAATAATGAACCTAACAACCATTTAAAACAAAATATTCATTCTCTTGGCATCCCCGTGGCTTTCAAGGGGATTTCGTTCCTAAGAGATTTTATTTTATAATATCATAAAATCATAAATTCCCATAATTTTAGTTTTGATTTTTACCATGAATGGTTTACCACAGAAAGGCAGCATGGTGCTGTGGAGAGAGCTCAAGTCAGACTGATCAGGGTTCGAATCTTGCCTTTAACATTGATTAGCTCTGTATCTTTGGATAAATCACTATACCCTTTTGAGGCCAAGGTCAAAGATTAGCAACCATGTCCCTAGGGTCAAATCTGGCTGTAGTCAGTTTTTGTAAGCCTCAGCAAAGAATGTTTTTGTTTTTTTTTTAAAAAAAACAACATTTTAAGATGCAATAAAACTTTATTTAAAAATGTAAAAACCATCCTTAGCTTGGAGGTTATACAAAAGCAGGCAATGACAAGCCAGAGGCCATAGCAACCTTCTGAGATACCCACTAAATTACAGAGGGGTCGTAATCCACACTGATGAAAGGAGAGCCCAAACTGAAGAAATCCCAGTCTTGGACACCAGACACTTGATTCTATTTTCTTTCCACCGAGCTCCTTCTCACAGGATTGCCTTGGAATGCATTCTTTTACCTCTGAGCACTAGAGAGTCAGGTCAGCCTTAGATATAGTTGCTTCCTTTCCCAGAACAAGGCAGAAAACAATCTATGAGTCAGGTTGCTGATAGAGAGTAGATTCTACTGATTTTTCTATTTGCCCTGGGGAACTGGGGGCACAGCTTGTACACATTTTTGGTAGGCACTCATCTGGTGTAGCCTGTCTGCAAGGCTGAATGAAGTGTACAGAGGATCTGTAAGAACATGCACAAAATGGAAGCTGTCTGCATACTGCTTATTCTGTTGAAGGGGAATAATTGAGGGAAGAATGGTATTTTTGGAACCCAACACTATTATTTTCTATTATGTTATATCCAGGCCCTTTTATTTAAGGCTCCAAAAGGCCTAGAATGAAACATCATTACGCTGCTGAGATAAGCAGGTGATAAATATTTTCTGTGCTGTTTTAAAGATTGAGAAACTAGGACATTGAAAGCTCTGCTCTTCTCTATAACGACATTAGTCCTCATTATTAGACACTGTGAGAGAAGCAACATTGACTCATTCATCCTGGTTGAGTCCTCTTTGAGTCCACTAAGGGATGATCTAGAAATAGCTACACTAAAGTGAATATGCCTTGCTGAGAGCCAGATTAATTTCCCAGCAACACCTTTTGGCACAGGAGAGAATCTAGCTTAATAAGATAGATTTGACCCAGACCACACAGAGAAGCAACAATAAATAACAGAATTTGAAATAAACCTAGGTCTCCATGACTCCATGCTAGCGCTTTAAGCTGATAGCTGCCACATGATAGCAAGAATGCTCATGGACACACCTTTTCTTTCAATAGGTGCAAACAGGAACCCAGCACTCTCATTGACCCGGTAGATCTTCTTATCAAACTGCAATGTAGGTTCGTCTTCGGTGTCATTGATAATGACCTTGGCCTGGGTGAATTCTCCCAGTAAGGCATAAGCCGGCATGCTGAGCTCCACAGTGAAGCTTTCGATGTTCTCGAATATGTCATCGTCATTAATTACAATGGTGCAGGATTTTGTGTCTTCTCGTTCATCAAACTGTACCTGTCATTAAGAGAGTGATGAGGGGTCCACATCAGAAACCTGTAACAGTCTCCCCTAGTAACAAGCACCCCCTGATTCCTCCTCTCTCCTTTCCAGGTACATGTATGCCTGAAAAATGGTCCTGGGAGGTGAGACACTAAATGCAGAAAAGAACTGGATTCTAGCTCAAGCTCTGATACCAACTTACCTGGCGTGATAAAAGAGTTTCTATTTCCATACTTCAGCTGCTTCATCTCAAAAATGGTAACTACTTTACAGAGACCTTCTAATCTTCATTATTAAAAATATAAGATACCTTCTAATTTTCAAGTTATGAAATATGTAAGATGGTACCTCCTAATCACAAAGTTATAAAAAATATAAGAAGGTATCTTCCAATCCTCAAATTATGAAAATACATCATATAATTAATTCTATCACCTTGGTCTTCGATGAGTCACTTTGGACATTTCTGTGCCTAGAAAGGTTCCCTCTTGCTCAAAATAACTTGTGCTACTTATTTGAGTACCAGTTTCCAAGGCATGTTTCTTTTTTCTTCCCCCAACTCAAAAACAGACTTTAGTTTTGACTTTAAAATAAAAGGAGAATGAAGCATGAACTTACAGAAATGAATTTGCATAAGATGGACTGAAGCTTTAGCTAATATTTCACTATTAAAATAAGCTAGGTCTAAAATAGCTGGAATACAATCGGCACAAACATAGGCAATTATTTCCTACAATGAACACAATGAAGGAATCAATTATCATGTAACAAACAAGATGATAAATGAGACATTTTCATCAGTCCCCCCAAACTCTTGAAAACTCCTAAAAAGAGGAATTACAGTTGAATCCCCAGGATAAAAGAGGGACGTAATGATCAGTCAAGACCAGAGAATGCCAATCCACACAAAGTAACTCCTTCATCAGCATCTATGGTCCTAGTAGAGAACAATACAAGGCATCCATGAGCTTATGCCTGGGACCCACTCTGAGATCCTTTCCCAAATCTCTCAGCCTCTGCCAACCTTCCCCATGGGCAACAAGCAACCAACAATGATTCTGGCTAGTCATGTGGGGGAGAAGGATCATGATAATTTCAGCATCAGGCACCCCAAAGTCAGAGACCTGCCAAGACTACAGAAACTCTTTCCAGAACACGCTTTCCAATCCTAGAAAAAAGTGGCAGATGCTGACTCAGGTCAAACAGAAAGAGAAAGAATGATAGCCAAAGGAAAAACTAGATTGGGGGGCCAGAGTGAATGGCTGTCTTAAGGAGAGAGGACTGAAACTCTTCTGGAGTCAGTCTTGCCCCAACCCCCAGAGGCTAGATAGGGTTGGTGAATCAGAAATCCTACAAGATGAGAGGAGATAAAGGAAATTTTTTAGACTACTGAAGGAGGATTGTTCCCACTATCAAAGTGGGGAGAAGGTAAAAAAGTGAGTGATGGGTGAATATAAAGAAAAAAGACTGAAATCCAAAGATGTAAAGAAGAAGAAAGTTATATAAAAACCCAGAGAATAAGGAGATAAATTTTTTAAAAAGATCATAAAACTAGAAGAAAAGATGAGCACTAGATCCTTAAAGAAATTCAAAGCTCTCTTTAAAAATATTCTAAAACAAAGGAAAATGGACCAATGCCAGATAAAACACAGAACCCTGTGGACTCAAAAAGGAACATGGAACAAGAAGCTACTGCAAGGTATTATTATGCAAGATCTAAGAGAAAAGAAATTCACAAGAGAAGAAATTAGGAAGGAGCAAAAGCTGGAATTGACTACTCTTAAAATATAAATAATTATTAGATTAGAAGAAAACTGCAGCTTCCAAAGAAGTAGAAGATAGATGAACAAATCTGGAATGCAAAAGTAGTGAAGTAGATGGAAATCTTGCAAAAGAGAAACAAGAGACAACAATGTTAAAAAAAAAAAAAACCAACAACAACAAAAAAAAACCACATGTACTCCATAAAAGCCAAAAGTCACTAATCTCGAATATAGGAGGTGCAAAGACAACTTAAGGAAGATAGGTCTCGCAAAAGAACATGACAAATTGAAAAACCTGAAAATCATAATATATACCTAGAATTTCTGAATACCAAAAAAAATACCAATAGAAATAATCCACAAATCACTTCTGGGCAAGGGGAAGGAACTTTTGTACTTCATTCAAGATGCACAGTGATTATATTTAACAGTTCCAATGATTATCAATAACTTCTGCCAAGTGGTCAGGAGAAAGAATTCCAAATATAAAGGGAAGGGAAATCAAAGAACCCAACATTCATTCGTGGTTTTATATGTGTGTGTATGTGTATATGTGTGTATGTGTAATATGATTTAAAAGTACTATCTAAAGCCAAAGGCTACTATTAAATGCATTAAAGAAACACTGGCAGCTTTCCCAATAAATACAGAAATAAAGCAAGGATGATCTCTCACCCTGCTAGCCTTTGACACAATTCTAGAAATGCCAGCAAAAGCAATAAGATAAAAGCATAAAAATGCCAGTTGTCAAATCTTGGTGTTTCTAACTTCACAACATCTTTCATAAAAGTCCCCACTGGACTCACTTAGGCATCACCCTAGTTCATGCTCTCATCACCCCTCAAGAGCCTTCTAATTGATTTCCCTGCTCCCCCCTCCAGTCCTATCCTCAGCACCAGTGATGTTAAAGTCAAAAAGAAACATATCCCTGTTGGCTGCACGTTAACTTAGAAAATCATAAATTAACATTATCTATGTTGCATTGCATCTTTATTTTGCTAAATATTTTCCAATTACATTTTAATCTAGATCTTTGGGAGTTTTGTGGTTGATTGCAGCAGACCACCAGTTGCATATTTCTCCTCCACACAAGTGACAAAGGGATTTACCTAAATCTCCCTGGACTGCCCATGACATCAGCGACTCTCTATTACCTCTAAGATCAAATGTAAATCCTTTGATTGGCATGTAAAGCTCTTCACAATCTGGCCACTTCCTCTTAAGTCTTCTTACACTTTACTCCCTTTGATACAATCTATGACCAATCCATACTGGTCTACTTGCTGCACTTTCCATAGAATCACCTTTCTTCTCTGTCTTGGTACCTTTACATACCTTGGAATCCCATAGCTGGATCACTCTGCCTTTTGGAATCTCTGACATCCTTCAAGACATCTCAAATGCTGCTTTGTAGAGAAGGTCTTTCAAGTTGCTAACAGCTTCTCCTTTAAAGTTACTTTCCAGTGACTCTGTGTCCTGTATATATCTAATCATCCATATGATGTCTCTCTAATTCAATAGTCCCTGGAGATAAAGGTCTGCTTTTGTCTGTTTTTTGTAATCTCTGAGCCTTGCATAGTATCTGGCTCCTAGTAACTACTTGATAAAAGCTTACTGATTCACTGAAGGGAGGCAAAGAGGAAAGAAAACTATCCCTATTTGCTTATGATGTAACGGTTACTTAGAAAATCATGAAGAATCAGCAAAAAACTAACTGAGACAGTAGCTTCAGCAATGTTGCAGGCTGCAAAATAATCCATGAAAATAAATAGCATTTCTATAGAGCAATGACAAAAACCAGGGATCAGTGATAGAAAGTATTATTTAAAATAAATACAAAATATATGAAACATTTGGTAGTCATTCAACCTACCAAAACATATGCAATTCTTGCCTAGGCACATTTACAAAATGCTTCTTAAAGAATTTAAATAGTGGGAGAAATATTCAGTGTTCATGGACTTACCACAGTAGTATAATAAAAATGGCAAAGTTATCAAAATTAATTTGCAGATATGATCCTATAACAAACTACCCAAGGGATATTTTATGAAGTCAGACAAAATAATAACCAAATTCATTTGGAGAAAATAGGATATCAGGAAAATGATGAAGAAGATAGGAATGAAGAGGGAATAAAGCTTCTAGATCTCCCACTACATCATGAAATGGTATCAAAACTGCTGGTGGTTGTTAAAAATATAGAAAAGTAGGTCAGTGGAACAGACTGCAACAGGGAGAATCATAGATAATGGAACTCAGTGACAGTGTTTGATAAACTTGAAAGCACAAATTACTCATGAAAGAACTCCCTATTTGACCGAAATTGCTAAGAAAACTGGAAAGGAACTTGGATGAAATTAGATTTAGACATTTTCTAGCATATTGAATAATAATAAGTTAAAAATGGACATATGAGCTGAGTATTAAAGATCATATAATTAAAAGATGAGAAAAGTAACTAGTCATATACTATGTACATATATTGGCAGAGGATGAATATTTAATAAGGGACAGAAGCAATTTAAAAAGAAGAAATAGAAAATCTTGATTGAATAAAGGTGAAAAGCTTTTGAACAAACAAAATTAATATATTTATAACTTTTTCTTTTTTGGCAACGTGGCTTATTTAGAAATGTTTTATGTGACTTCTTATGTACAATGAGTATCATATTTCTTTAGGAGGGGATCTAGGGAAAAAGAGAATTTGGAACTGAAAATTTAAAAATTTAATTTTTAAAAAATAATGCATTTATGATAAGGGAAATAATCAACTGGAAGAAAACTTTACATGAATATTTTTGATAACAGCCTGATAGTTAAATATACATAGTCAATTAATGGAAATATATAAGATCAAAATCCATTCCCCAGTGAGTAACTGTTCAAAGGATATGAAAAAAATAGTTCTCAAAAGAAGAATTGCAGATTTTAACAGAAATCTTTTTTTTCTTTCTTCCCTAACATATCCCATTGGGAAAAAAATTCCTTGTAACGTTGCTTATAAAAACATGCATAGGCATGCAAAATGAATTCCTTCACTGGACATGTTAAAATATGTATATATGTATGTATGTAGACACATATATATGTGTGTATATATATATATTTCTAATTCTGCATCTGAATAAATCACCTCTCCATCAGGAGGTGGATACACTGTCAAAATAGTCCACTTTTTAATACTGATGTTATAGCAGGAACTTTTTATTGCATTCTGCTCATTTCACTCTGTTGTCAGTTCATGCAAATCTTTCCAAGTCTCTGAAATCATCTATTTCCTCATTTATTAGACCACATTTCTTAAACTATGGTATTATACTACATTTATGTTATTAGTAATCATATAAAAGAATGTTTCACATTATTAATAATAACAGAATTGCAAAGATGAAAACAAACTTGAGATTGACATTTCACATGAAAAACAGAGAGAGATTGCAAAAGAAAGGAGGAGTCTATGTTGGAAGACACTGAGGAAAGACAGGAACACTAAAAGAGCACCTGGGTGGTACCATAGGGCATAGAGTGCCAGACCTGGAGTCAGGAAGACTCATTTTCCTGAGTTCCAATGTGGCTTCAGACACTTACTGGACAAATCACTTAAACCTGTTTAATCTCAGTTTCCTCTTCCGTAAAATGAACTGAAGAAGAAAATAGCCAACCACTTCAGTATTTTTGCCAAGAAAACCCCAAATGGGGTCATGAAGAGTCGGGCATGACTGAAAAATGACTGAACGACAATGTACTCCAAGGAAGTCAACGGTCAGGATCTTTCTACAGCATTTATAGCAGCAATTTTTGTGGCAGAAAAGAATTAGAAACAAAATATAGGCTCAATAACTGGGAAACAGCTAAACAAATGGTGGTACATGAATATAATAATATTACTATGCTGTAAGAAATGATGAATGGAATCAATAAAACAACATGGAAAGACTTATATGCACTGATGTAAATAAGCAGAGGTAAGTGAAGTAAGTAGAAGCAAGAAAACTATAAATACAATGATGACAGCCATGTACATGGAAAGAGCCAAACAGCCGACAGTGGAGAAGAGATGTAAGAAGATCCCTTCCTCTGTTCCTTTGTAGAGGAGGAGGAGGACTAGGAAAGTGAAACATCCCATACAACCTCAGTCTTTTGTGATATGTTGGTGAGTTTGGGGGGACATTTTAGTCTTCCTTTCTTAAAAATGAATTTTCAATGATGGGGAATGGCTTTACAGTGGAGGAGGGAGAGGGATACGGTGGATCATGTACGTAATGAAAAAACAAAATATATTTATATATATTTAAAATATATTTCTGTATATAAGAATGATAAAATGATTTAAAGTGATTTAAAGAAAAGAAAAATCTTGCTGTGTAAATGTGACATCTATATCTAGTTGGTCTATGGCCTTTCATTGTAAAAGATGGACTTTGATTCATTGATCTTTAGCTTGGCCCTTCTTCTCTTCTCTAAGTCTCATGCATGAAGTCAAGTCAATGGCATCACCAAAACCGTTCAATGAAACATGAGCCCAGACCCTTTTAGAAGGATATGTATAGATTAGAATAACTCATTACACTTCACCAAGATGGTGACTCTCTTCATAGTAGCTTGAGCAGAGGGAGAGAGACTTATGTGTAGTTGGCTTAGGTGGCAACCTATGTAGCATGATTTGAGAGACACTGGGAAGGTCCCCTTGACCATCACACTCCCTGAGATTCCAGCATTATCCATTCCTTTGAATCTTAAAGACCCCCCCAGTCTCCAGAAAATTAAGATTTCCCTAGTAAAGCTGAAAACAACATATGATTAGAAGCTAACAAGACAGTAGCAATTAGACGGTTATCTGAGAGTAAAGATGGCGGATAGGAGAAAGATGCCAAGACAGACTTCTCAGTCTCTAGAAAAATTCAAAATTCCTTGGAAGGCTGTTAATACTTTATGACATCAAATGATAAGCTAACAGTCTAGTAGATGGTTACCTGAGAGTAAAGATAGAAGGCAGGAGAAGGTGGAAGATGCTGGAAAAAGGCAGAGTAGTCAGAAAGGAGATAGGGAAAGGGCCCAAAGTAGACTTCTCCATTGTGGTGAGGACCGTCCTTGCAGCTCAGGAACAAGAATGAGATTCTTGCCACCCTTCCACACTCACCTGGCCGGCATACTCCACATAGTCTTGGTGCCCATGTTTGGAGGCTGGGTTGGAACTGGAGATGGCCGTCCCCTGCTCGGTGCGACACAGGACAATAGCATACTGGTTGAGGTTCCCAGTTCTCTTCACAGTGACACTGACAGAACCAGCCTTCTCACTGACGTTGTAACTTGAAACAAGAACAAGTGACCATAAACCTTACCTGTCATTATAAGAGACACTAGTATAAATCTGTTTAAAAATCATGCATGTTTTTTTTTTTCAATTGGACCTGTGATTCTATTGGTACAGGCAGTGGATAGAATGCTGGTCCTGGAGTCAGGAAGACCCAAGTTCAAATCTACCCACAGACACTTACTGGCTGTGTGACCTTGGCCAAGTCACTTAACTTCTGCTTGTCTCAGTTTCCTCATCTGTAAAATGGGGGTGATAATATTACTTACCTCCCAGAGCTGTTGTGGGGATCAAATGAAGTAATCGTTGTAAAGCATTTAGCCCAGGGCCTGGCATACAGTAAGCACTATATAAATGTTTGCTATTTTTGTCGTTGCTGAACATCCCTAGGGGAGCCTCCCTGGGGAGGTTAAGTTACTGGCTCATTGTTACACAGCCCATTAGATTAGGAGCCTCCAAGGGCAAAGATTGTCTTTTGCTTTTCTTTATATTCACAGTGCTTGGCACAGTTCCTGACATATAGTAGGTGCTTAATAAATGTTTGCTGACTGAAAGCCAGTATGGGTCAGAAATAGAACCTGAACTCAAGTCTGCCTCATAGAATCTATTCCTTTGAGACCAGCCCCAACACCATCTTCTGCCTTTTGCATGGAGCCTTTCCTAATTTCCTTCCTCCTTTTCCCCAACAACTGAAGGTCACCTAGCTAGATAAAGTACCAGACACTGAGGTCCTTTCTCAAGGTAAACTGGTGAGCACTCAGACTCTAACGCAGAGAGTTCAATTCCAGAAGGCTGGCCACGTTTGAATGGCAAACACGTTTGCCTGGAAGACTATTTTAGGGAGAACTCACACAAGGCAGGCATCCCCATGGAAGTCAAAAAAAGTGATACAAGGAGACTCTCAAGGTCCCTCTTCAGAACTTTGGAATTGATTATGGGACATGGGAGAAGCTGGCAAAGGACTGCCCAGCATGGTGAGCCCCCATCAGAGAAGGTGCTGTGCCTATGAGCAAAGCGGGATTGCAGTAACTCAAAAGAAACATGAGATGCACAAATTTTGAGCCCCCTCCATCCCCAAATGTTCATATGGACTATCTGTGCCCAGCCTGTGGCAGAGCATTCCGAGCTTGGATTGGTCTGATCAGCCACAGTTAGATACGCTGTACCTTGAGCCCAACTTAGTGATGTCACTTTGATCCTCTTAGAGTATGAAGGACAACAACCACCCAACTAGTGCCCTCCCGTCCAAACTCCCCTTTGTTTAGGAAATTTGTATATGTTTTTATTTGATTGCTTTACGTATTATACTCTATTGTCTTCTCCATTTGAAAGCAAGTTTCTTGGGAAGAGACTGGTTTGTCCTTTGTGCTTGAATCCCTCAGTGCCTGGCATATAATAGGTGTTTAACAAATCCTTGTTGCTTGACTAATTTTTGAACAAGAGGCACTCTCTTTCTGTGATACCACTCCATTCTCTGTATATAATTCGGTTGATTACTATCACTCAGACAAAAAATAATTTGGCACCTTTGAAAAGCATAGTTGTTATATGAAGGAACCAGTCCTCTGGAAGGCAAGGTTACCAAGTGAATGAGTTAAATTATGGGTCCAGAGATATTACAGGGCAGCTAGGTGGCTCCATAGTGCACAATCACTGGGACTGGAATCAGGAAGAATCATCTCAGACACTATGTGACCCTGGGCAAGTCACTTGACTCTGTCTGCCTCAGTTTCCTCATCTATAAAATGCGCTGGAGAAGGAAATGGCAAATCACTCTACCATCTCTGCCAAGAAAACACCAAATGGGATCATGACAAATCAGACATGACTGAAATGACTAAACAAGAGAGATTATGCTGAGAGGAGATTGGCAGACAGCACAAGTGATTTTGACCCTAGTGGTAGAACTGAGAATTATCCCACCATAGCAAAAAGCATGCCATAGGTAGAGTCCAGAGAATAGTTGGGAGGCATTAAGAAGACCCACGAAACCTGTTTTCTCTGACACACATAGGAAATAGTCTGTAACTGACCAGGTAGAAGCTTTGGAAAGGCCCTTGGGCATCTCCAGACATGAGGCAAAGATAAGTGGACCTGTTCAACAGTTCTGTTTTACGAAAGAACTTTAAGTGGTGAATTTTTTAGCCCATTTTGTAACAGGGAGAATTATTATATTATTAGAAAACAAAAGTTAAAATGAAATGGTGCTGCTTCTTTATTTTTACATTATATTTCTGTCTCAAAGGTAAGTACATGGATCACATGCTCCCTATCTGCTTCTTTCCCATCCACCCCTGAGGATGACCTGATGAATGGCCCTGGGAGATTCTGAATATTGCTACAGGATTCACTGGGTGGGCAGTCACCCAGAGGTCAGACCCTGGGGAGTTCATCCACCTCCTTATGAGGATGCTTACAACCCCTATTGCTTTTGAACCATGCAAAATGCTCCAACTCTTGTCATTCCTCCAAACGCCCAATTTTATGAATTCAGGATAGCGAACTTTATTTTGGGGAAACACAACAAAGGTTCCAATAAACAGCACAATTTTGCAGAGTTTCAATTACAGATGCTATTGTGAGCTGCATTTCTGTAAGTGCAGCATGTGGATGAAGGATATAGGCCATATCTGGAGTCCATGGCATTAATTATTCTGCCAGTTTCATTTCCTTACATTCTGATTTCACACTTAGTGCTTGCAAGTACACATTTCCAACACTATTCTTGCAAAATGATTCCAACATCCCAATCTCTTATTCACTCTGGAGGGTTTGGATTACACCTGCCACATAGTAATCAGCAGACCTCTACTTTCTCCTTTTGTCATAACAGGGGGGAAGAAGTACCCGCAGCCTCAGAATTCTCCCCAGGTCCACAAATCCTCTTGAAAACTCAGCACCAAGGACAGAGGAATGTGAAGGACAATCTATTTAAATATGTTGGGCTTTTCTGTTTTCCCTCAAGTCTTAACCACATAGGCTAATGCTTATTTTTAGGTCATGAGATTCTTTTTTTAACCAGCTTTAGCAGATCAATTCCCACCAAAACCTATATGGTGTTGTTCAGTCATTTCAGTCAGGTCTCTTTCATGACGTCATTTGGAATTTTCTTACTGAAGAGATTGAAGTGGTTTTCCATTTCTTTCTCTACTTCATTTTACAGATGAGAAACTGAGGCAAACAGGGTTAAGTGACTCACCCAGGGTCACACAGCCAGATTTGAACTTAGGAAGATGAGACTCCTGACTTCAGGCACAGTAATGTATTCATGATCCACCAAAACCTATATACATGGGAACAAAAATCCTATGAATGTCTCATGGATGGGATGCCCCTCAGAAGACTTAGTACATTAGCTGACCCATAGTAGGCTCTTAATAAATATTGGCTGGTTGATTGGCTTAAGATTGATTTCTAAGGCTACCTGAGGTACTGCTCCATTTTGAGAAAGAACACCATTTTACCTGGTATGCTTAAAGCTGATCAAGGACCACTGGATATGGAAGACATTGTCACTGACCACATTGGGTCTGCTGTCTTTCACTAGGAACCGAAAGCTGTCCATTGTCTCATGGATTTTCTCTTCATCTAACACATAACGTATTAGACCCAAGTTCACATCCTCTGTGGGGAAAAGATGGTCCATGAGTCAGTTCAAGCACAACATGGCAACATCTCCCAAATTAAATGCTCACATCTGTCTCCTTGAGTGACTTACAGAGAGTACTGTGGTACAAGGGATCAGTGATTCTTAAAAAGAAAGTATTCTGTAGAATTTTAATATAAAAATAGTATTAGCTTGGGGGAGAAGGCTCCCCTAATAGTGATGGGGATCACAGAACTAGGAAAGAAGAAGAAAATAGTGTAAATCAGAAATTATTAGCTCTGCAAAAGCAGCTCCAACTTGACCTGCCCTACCCCCACAAAAAAAAGGGAGAAAGTCTCTGTGTAATTGTACATGGGATTCAACCCCTTGTCATCTTGCCTTCTGGCATCACTTTCCTCCAAAGCTCAGCTCAGCCACCACCTCCTCCATCATACCTTCTCTGACTTCCATTCCCCCCATCTCCACATTCCCACTTTACCCTCCTCAGACTGAAAAGATTCTCTGATTTCTCAAATTTTCCCAGTGCATTTTGTTTGTATCTCCACTTCGTATCCCTAACCTTGTACATGTCATACGGCATCCCCTCCCACCTCAAATACAAGTTCCTTGAGAGTAGGACCATGTTATTTTTTTTATCCTTACATTCCCAGCACTTAATATACAGCATTTTATGATTAATAAATGGCTTTTTAATTGAATAAATCCACTGGAAAGAATATAAAAACATTTCTTTGAGTGAATGATAAAAAGTGATTGTGACATGTATGGGGTGGCGGGACCTGCCTGGATCCCAAAAGCCCTAAGATGATATCTCTGAAAGCAACCCAGAGACATCGTGGTAGGGTTTTGAGGGTCCAGGTCCCACCATCCCATCAACATGTTTTTCTTAAAAGTTTAAATTATTAATGTTTTGAAAAGGGTTATTAAAAAAGTATGATTAAGAAATTATAAAAATGCTTTACCTAAAAGTAAAAAAACCCCCACAATTTTTAAAAAAAGTATTATGCTTTTAAAAGCATATATAAAACACTTTTCTTATTACTATATTATATACTATAATATACTTATTACTATAAATATTTTTCTTAAAATTAAAAAAAACTCTTTATCATTTCTGTGCCTGGCACACAGTAAGTAGGCACTTCATATTGTTGAACTGAAACTTTAAAGGCTCTTTAAAGGTACTGTTTTTAATTCTGAAAGACTTATGACCAAAACTGCTGTCCACTTCCAGAGAGAGAACTGCTGAACTCTAATTACAAATTGAAGCATAATTTTTCCCTTTGTTTATGTTTTTTTGGTAATATGGCTAATATGGATTTGCATGATTTCATATGTATAATATATCATATTTCTGGCCATCTCAGTGGGGGGAGGGAGGGAGAGAATTTAGAACTCAAAAGCTGAAAAAAAAAAAGAATGTTACAAATACATTTTTTAAAGTATTGTTTCTAAAAGAGATTATAAAAATGCCTTAAAATTTTAAACCTTTTAAATGTCCAAATAATTTGTATTTTTAAAAAGTGGTTTTTTTTAAAATTATTGTGGTTTTATAAAAAAAAAATGCTTTTGTTAGAAGTGGAAAAACCCCACATGATTTGTATTTTTGTTAGGCAGAAAAATAAACCTCATGGGAGAACAAAAATATCTTTAAATCAGGCCATGGTAAACAAAGGAAAAGATATAAAAGATGAATGTGCAAGAAATAAATTCCCAAAGCCCTGGTACGAGGCCCTTGCTGCATCCATTAGGACTTCTTTATCATTTGTGTAACCTGGACTGCTTTGGCTACAGTCTGGGGAAGCCCATGGGCCCCTTCTCAGTATGATGCCTTTAAATGCATGAAATAACATATAGAGAATGGCAAAGGAAATTATTTCTATTAAAATACAGTTATCCATTTTTTTTTAAGTTCATGGAGCCCAGGGTAAGAACATTGTTCTAAAAAATGGCCATGATATAAAGCAACTGGGGTGGGGGAGGAGGAGGGGAGATAAAGGTCACAGGAAAATGAAAATAGTAAGAATGCATGTTATATAAGACAAGATTATCAGAGGCTCCGAAATAAATGATGTGGTCAGTAGGTTAAACTGACAGATGGGAAAAGTCCTTCCTTTAGCTAGGATCAGGAGAGGTCCTTAGGTGGCAGGGGGTCATGGAGACTCCTGATCTCCAGTTGCCTACCCTGGGTAAAAGTTGTGGCAGCTCGGCCAGGGTGAAGTTTGTTCTCCACAAATCCATGTCTGGGTCCAGTTGTTATCTCATAGATAAGATGCTTATCCTCTGTATCTGGGTCCATGGTCAGTAGTTCTTTCTTGGTAATCAAGTTGGTTGCCTAGAATACAAACCCCAAACAATTTTATTCTTGGATTTAAACAGATTTATACAAATTAAACAGAAATTTAAAAATTCTTCCTTTCTTCTTTAAAGGCATCTAGATGACATAGTGGATAAAGTACCAGGCCTGAAGTCAAGAGGACCTAAATTGAAATCCAGGCTCAGAAACTTACTAGTGGTGTGGCCCTGTCCAAGTCACTTGACTGCTATCTGATTCAGTTTCCCTATCTGCAAAATGGGGATAATAATAGCTACTCACATCCCAAAACTGTTACGAGGATTGCGTATCATGCATGTAAAGCATATGGTATATAGCAGGGACTTAATAAATCCTCCCTTCTTTTCTTCCCTACTACTCTATGGAGGGCTCATTATATTCATTCAAATGACAGAATTCATATAATTAATTATATTCATTAATGGAAGAATCTCAGGTTTGGAAGGGATCTCAGAAACTGTAAAATTTAGGGACAACTGATTTGTGAATCCCTCTTACAATGTCCATGATAATTAGTGATAAAGGCTTTGCTTCTAGATGGATATTCACTAGTTCATGAGGTAACCCATTTCATTTTCAGGTACTTCTAATTCTGAGGTAATAGGCAGCTAAGTGGTGCAGTGGATAGAGCACCAAGACTCTAGAAAACCAGGAAGACCTGAGTTCAAATCCATCTGTAGACACTTATTAGCTGTGTGACCCTGGGCAAGTCACTAAACCCGGTTTGCCTCAGTTTACTTATCTGTAAAATGAACTGGAGAAGGAAATGGCAAACCACTCCAATATCTCTGCCAAGAAAACCCCAATGGGGTCATGAAGATCGGACGTGACTGAAACAACTGAACAACGGCAACATAGATTCTTAGGCAGAAGCTTCTCCTTATATTGAGACAAATATCTCTCTTTAACCCACACCCACTCATCCTCATTTTGTTCTCTGTAGTCACAGAAACTAATTCTGATCCCTCTTGTATCATTTTGAAAATTTTAAGTAGGAAAAACTAAAACAAAATCATTTGACAGAGTCCATGACAATGGTGTCTTTTCTCCTCCAGGCTATATATATATACCTACCTATATACATACATAAATATATGTATGTAAATATATGTATGTATAGATATGTGTATATGTTATAAACATACACATATACATTTCCTTCAATTCTTTTTTTCATATAACATTAGTTTAAAGAACAAATGGGATAATATTTGTAAAGTGCTTAGCATAGCACCTGGTGCATATCTGTTACCTTCTCTCTCCCCACCAACACACTCAACTTTGTCAATGTCCCTCTTAAAGTATGATGTCTAGAAGTGAAAGCAAAATTCTAGATGTTTCTTGACTAGGTAGAGTAATAATGATGAGGAAGATTGGGGTGATAATTCTCAGACAGCACCTTAAAGCCAGCTTTCTGATAAGCAACCATGTGGGGTGAAGAATGAAAGTGTTATTATTCCCATATTATAGATAAGGAAACTGAGGCTAAGAGAAATTGAGTAATGTAGCCAAGTTCCTTTATCACATGAATTGTATGCTGTCTAGCCATGTCTCTTCCATCTTGAATTTGTATAGTTGATTTTTTGAACTTGTGAAGGATTTTACATATATGGATACAGAGATGGATGGATGGATGGATGGATGGATGGATGGATGCATGGATGGATGGATGGATGGATGGATGGATGGATAGGATAGGTAGATAGATAGATAGATAGATAGATAGATAGATAGATAGATAGATAGATAGATAGATAGATATGATAGGTAGGTAGGTGGGTAGATAGATAGATATATCCACTAAATGTCATCTTCTTAGACTTAACTCATTCTCCTAGTCCATAAGGATCTCTAATGACCCTGATTTTGTCCTTCAAAGTAACGTCAATCTCCTGTATTCCTGTCACCTGAAAATTCAATGATCACAATTTCTCTCTCTTTAGAAATCCACCTAATTGTAATCTACATTATTCATGTCACACTTCTCTACCCTCTCCACAAATATACTCTTGAGGGCCTAAGTGCCTTCCTGAAATCCATCTACGCAGTACCTGCTGCAGTCTCCTGATCAAAGTAGTCTAGTAATCTTGTTGAAAAAAGGTAACAACATTTGTCCACTATGACTTGTTCTTGTGAAGTCAATCAATCAAGTGTACTGGGGGTCAGTGTGAGCATAGTTTCTCCCATCAAGTGCTCACTAAAACACACATTGAATAATTTGTCCTAGAATTTGAGTAGTGTCAAAACTGTCACCTAGAGTTTCCAGAATCAAACTTCTTGGCTTTTAAATTTTTTATTAGGACACCTGCCCACTGTGTCTTCAGTCTTCCAAAGCCTCCTCTATTCCCCACAATTCCTCAAAGATTACTGAAAGTAGTTCAGTGATCACATCTGCAAGTTCTTTGAGAATCCTGGGGAGAATCTGTCTGGGCTAGGAGACTTGAACTCATTTCAAGCAGCTGAGGGCTCTCTTCTGACTTTTCGCCTAAACTAGTCTTCAGTTTCCCCTCAACCATTTTTGTTCTGCCCTTTCCAGCCTGAAGATCATTCTCCTTGACAGAAAACACAAAATAAAAATGAGTTGAACAGTTTCCTTTTCTTTCTCATCTATTAACATTACGCTTTTGCCCCAAGCTAGCAGTTCCTTCCTTCTTTCACCTATTCCAAACATAGTTTAAATATGTTTTATTATGAAATAGAAAATCATCAACAAACATGAACATTTCCATGTACAAAGGAGGCAAGAAATAAAGATCGTATAAGAAGCTATAAATCTATTCTATACAGCTTGTTGTTAAAATACACACACATATGTGTACCTGTATAATATTAAATTTAATATGGCAGCACCAACAATGGCCTGCTTCTTGACTGTACATATTCCCTTCTGAACTTCCTTCTGGATATTTTCAAATGTTTCATCGATGTTATTTTTCTTTCCTTTTTTGCCTTGCTGTGACAACCCCTAAACTCTCCTCTCACGCACAAAGAAAACACTCCATTGTAACTTTGGCTTTTGAGGGAGACCAAACCATCTTTGGTTCGAGAGGTAAACTTCTAGACCCTAAGTAGGCATCCTGGGAATTGCAAGCTTGGAAAGACAGCTTTCTTTTCTCCCGATCCTGAGAGAAAGACAGACAGAGACAGAGAGACTATAAGGAGCTCTGAGTCCCACAGCACTGGGATTTTTTAAAACTGAATTGAAGCAGAGCAAGGGGTTTTTGTTTTAAGCTTTGAAGAAGTATGGACAGAAAGCACTGTGAATGGGAAGTAAGATGGAGGTGTTCCCTGCAGTCAAGTAAGGGTGAATTTTTTTTCCCAAAGAGACTGAGGAAACCAATGAAATTTTAAAATTCCCTTTTCTCCCCCTTTTGCTTCTATCTTGTAATTATTTACTCCAAACTCTCCTAATTCTTTCAGTCTATTTATGACTTTTGATTTAATTCATGTCTTTAAATGCATCTCACACTATATAAAAATATGATCAGTCATAGGTCTTGGCAGGCTGTCTGACTGGTGCTGCACTGCCTGCCCATTTATCTTTCCTTCAGCCTTACTGAAGGAAATGGATACCAAGAATGATCTAGATTCAGCCCCTGAACAATGCCCTCTGACAGAGCCTGGGAAACCCTCCTGCATCACCCTCATCTCAGATACACTCGGAAGGACAGAGTATAATGACTCAAGCCCTATACCCCCCAGCCCTGGTCCAGGAATAAAAGCAACCCTTTGAGACAATGAGCATTATTATTCATCAACTATGACTATGTCTACCTGCCAACACTTTTTTTTCTCACCAGTATCATTCAATCATTGACCAAAGAAAATAAAACCTCCACTTTCCACTCTTTCACCTACATCCTCCTCAGCCCTCCAAACTCATGAACCAGTCCAACACTGCCCATCCTTTCCAAAATCTCCTTTGGGATCACCTTATCACAGAAGACAAACTTCCCTTCATTCTGAACCTCTTTTTCTCATCTACTAGCTTTCACTCAGACCAGACTCCCCACTCACAACCCAGTATTCCTGGCCATCCTCACTAACCCTATACGTGCTCGCACTGATCCTGGAGGAAGAGGCAAAACACTCCCTTTACCATCACCACTCAGCAAACACCTCCTTCCTCCTTTGATGTTCATTCAATTAACATTTCTTCTCCAATCAAGATGAGTGGCTTTTGTGAACTGACCCCCATATCATATAAATTATGAATTCTTGAAACAGAATTCCCAGGCTTTTTAAAAAATCATGGTCGTTAAGGAGTCCAATGAATCTTAAATTATCTGTGATGGAGATATTTATGAGCTACAAGTGACATGACCACTGCCATGGTCACGGAGCTCCCAATATAAAGATATATTTAGTACAGCTACAACAAGAACTCAAAGCACTTACTAAAATGATACCATTAATGACCAAAAAGAATGCCCATTTTAAGAGTGTCTATATTAACTGGCACTGGAGGAATGTCCTTCCTGAAGAAAATCCCTTCCTCATGCTTCTTTGCAAGCTGGGCATTGGTCAGGTCTTTCTTGACAGCAATAGCAGCCATCGTTTGCTCTTTAGCCAAATCAAAAGGCATGACCTCACCTAGGGCCATTAACTGTATTATGAAAACTTAAGCTTAGGTAAAAAATAATTCTGTGGGGCAGTGTGTTCCAAATGAACCATGTTTGTGTTCACATTCAGCACTGGTGATGGTAAACAGGGGAGTGAACAACACTAGGACTTAAATATTGACTCCCATCTTCCATGACCCTCCAATATGCTTTTCAGTCAACTGAACAGTGTGGTATATTAGGATAGAGCCCTGCACTTAGAGTCAAAGGTCCTGGGTTTGAATTCAAACTCCTCCATTAATCTCTTGATTAAGATATTCATGAAGTCCTTGTCAAAATATTTTTTATGAGGGGGCGGAGCCAAGATGGCGTAGTAGAAAGACGCACATACACATAGCTCCGAACCCACAACCCATAGAACAACTACAAAGAAGTAACTCACGGCGAATTCTGCACCCAGAGGCCACAGAACATTGGAGCGAGGGAGATTTCTGTTCCGGAGAGACCTGCAAACCTCTCGTAAAAGGTCCTTCGTGCTGCGGACTGGGCGCCGGGACTGGGAGCTGAGTACAGCCCTGCCGTGGCCGCGGCACCGAGAGGAACAGATCCGAGCAGGCTTCAGGGACGGGATCTCCAGCGGCCGCACAAGTACCTCCACCCACAGGTGACGGGGGTCGGTGAGAGAGTCCCTTTGGCGGGTCGAGGGGGGAGTGGGGTGCCCCCATGGCTCGGGCCCCCTCGGGAGACAGAAGCTGAGGGGCAGCGGCAGGCCAGGGCTCCCCAAGCAGGCAGGAGCCTGGATCCATTGTTGAAGGTCTGTGCATAAACTCCCTGAGGGAACTGAGCCTGAGAGGCAGCCCTGCCCTCACCTGAGCATCTGAATTTAATCTCACACTGAATAGCAGCCCTGCCCCCGCCCAAAGCCCTGAGGCTGGAAGCAGCATTTGAATCTCAGACCCCAAACACTGGCTGGGAGGATCAGGAGGTGAGGTGGGTGTGAGGAAAATATTCAGAGGTCAAGTCACTGGCTGGGAAAATGCCCAGAAAAGGGAAAAGAAATAAGACTATAGAAGGTTACTTTCTTGGTGAACAGGCATTTCCTCCCTTCCTTTCTGATGAGGAAGAACAATGCTTACCATCAGGCAAAGACACAGAAATCAAGGCTTCTGTGTCCCAGCCCACCCAATGGGCACAGGCCATGGAAGAGCTCAAAAAGAATTTTGAAAATCAAGTTAGAGAGGTGGAGGAAAAGCTGGGAAGAGAAATGAGAGACATGAAGTCAAAGCATGAACAGCAAATCAGCTCCCTGCTAAAGGAGACCCAAAAAAATGTTGAAGAAAATAACACCTTGAAAACCAGCCTAACTCAATTGGCAAAAGAGGTTCAAAAAGCCAATGAGGAGAAGAATGCTTTCAAAAGCAGAATTAGCCAAATGGAAAAGGAGATTCAAAAGCTCACTGAAGAAAATAGTTCTTTCAAAATTAGAATGGAACAGATGGAGGCTAATGACTTTATGAGAAACCAAGAAATCACAGAACAAAGACAGAAGAATGGAAAAATGGAAGATAATGTGAAATATCTCATTGGAAAAACAACTGACCTGGAAAATAGAGCCAGGAGAGACAATTTAAAAATTATGGGACTACCTGAAAGTCATGATCAGAAAAAGAGCCTAGACATCATCTTTCATGAAATTATCAAGGAAAACTGCCCTGAGATTCTAGAACCAGAGGGCAAAATAAATATTCAAGGAATCCACAGAACACCGCCTGAAAGAGATCCAAAAAGAGAAACTCCTAGGAACATTGTGGCCAAATTCCAGAACTCCCAGGTGAAAGAGAAAATATTGCAAGCAGCTAGAAAGAAACAATTCAAGTATTGTGGAAATACAATCAGGATAACACAAGATCTAGCAGCTTCTACATTAAGGGATCGAAGGGCATGGAATAGGATATTCCAGAAGTCAAAGGAACTAGGACTAAAACCAAGAATCACCTACCCAGCAAAACTGAGTATAATACTTCAGGGGAAAAATTGGTCTTTCAATGAAATAGAGGATTTTCAAGCATTCTTGATGAAAAGACCAGAGCTGAAAAGAAAATTTGACTTCCAAACACAAGAATGAAGAGAACCATGAAAAGGTGAACAGCAAAGAGAAGTCATAAGGGACTTACTAAAGTTGAACTGTTTACATTCCTACATGGAAAGACAATATTTGTAACTCTTGAAACATTTCAGTATCTGGGTACTGGGTGGGATTACACACACACACATGCACACACGCACACACACATAGAGACAGAGTGCACAGAGTGAATTGAAGAGGATGGGATCATATCTTAAAAAAAAATGAAATCAAGCAGTGAGAGAGAAAGATATTGGGAGGAGAAAGGGAGAATTGAATGGGGCAAATTATCTCTCATAAAAGAGGCAAGCAAAAGACTCATTAGTGGAGGGATAAAGAG
This sequence comes from Notamacropus eugenii, assembly GCF_028372415.1. Lineage (NCBI taxonomy): Eukaryota > Metazoa > Chordata > Mammalia > Diprotodontia > Macropodidae > Notamacropus > Notamacropus eugenii. The sequence goes on from NC_092878.1 coordinate 148,110,799, forward strand.
GGGAGGTGAGAGAAAAACATGAAGTCTACTCTCATCACATTCCACTAAAGGAAAGAATAAAATGCCTACTCATTTTGGTATGAAAACCTATCTTACAATACAGGAAAGTGGAGGATAAGGGGATAAGCAGAGTGGGGGGGGATGATAGAAGGGAGGGCATGGGGAGGAGAGTGCAATTTGAGGTCAACACTCATGGGGAGGGATAGGATCAAAAGAGAATAGAAGTAATGGGGGACAGGATAGGATGGAGGGAAATATAGTTAGTCCTATACAACACAACTATTATGGAAGTCATTTGCAAAACTACACAGATCTGGCCTATATTGAATTGCTTGCCTTCCAAAGGGAAGGGGTGGTGAGGGAGGGAGCTAAAGAAGTTGGAACTCAAAGTGTTAGGATCAACTGTAATGTTCTTACCACTAGGAAATAAGAAATACAGGTAAAGGGGTATAGAAAGCTATCTGGCCCTACAGGACAAAAGAGAAGACAGAGACAAGGGCAGAGAGGGATGATAGAAGAGAGAGCAGATTGGTCATAGGGGCAATTAGAATGCTTGGCGTTTGGGGGGGGAGGGGAGAAAAGGGGAAAAATTTGTAACCCAAAATTTTGTGAAAATGAATGTTAAAAGCTAAATAAAAAAAAAAATATTTTTTATGTCCTTTGAGTCTTTACTTAGGGTTGTTATTGAGTTAGATTTATAATAAATAACCATTGCCCTGAATCAAGCATCTACCTCACTTCCCAGTGACCAGTTCTAAACCCTGTTAACATGTACATACCTCCCTTCCAACTCACTTTCATATTACCTGCTTTTCCAAAGTCTAAGGCTCATATCTAATAAAACTCAGCATTCCCTTTCTTTACTAAAATGTCTTCTCAAGAATTCCCTAATTTCCCTTCATCAAACAGGTTCCCTTCTTAGTAAGCCAATACCAAGTTCACTCATTCATTTCCTTTGCCTTGTGAGAGAGAAATTTGATTAAAAGTCAAAATCTCATTGTCCCCAGAGAAGACAGAGAGAAGAGAGAACTCAGAGAAGCTGAGAGTTGGAAGGGTCCAACCCACACAAGATTACATGACATAAAGGATTACTCAACTATATATGGTATTAAGGACCAGTGGTTAGTCATCCAACATGTGTTTGAAGACTTCCAAATGTGGGAGGACCCACCACCTCTCAAGTCAATCCATCTCTCTTTGGGAAAACTCAAATTGTTAAGAAGATATTGCCTGACATCAAACTTAATTTTCTCATTTTTCATTTTCTACCTGTTGTTCCTTGATTTGCCTTCAGAGTCCAAATACAACAGGTCTAATCTTTCTTTGACAAGATGACCCTTCACATTCTTGAAGCCAATTATCATGCTCTTTCCGTGTCTTCTTTTCCCAAGGCTAACCACCACCAGTTCTTTCAACCAATACACATATGACATGGACTAAAGGTCCTTGACTATCCTCTTCACCCTCCTCTAGACACTCTCTAATTTGGAAATATTTTTCTTAAACCAGGCACATAGCAAGTACTAAATAAATGCTTTCTCACTCAAAAATTCTTTCATTCATGTTTTTAAAAATTGGTATAAAACAAATTTCTCTTTCAGTGTCATCTACATAGCTATTCATCTCTTATATCCTCCTTTAGAGGCAGTTAGATGGTGCAATGTATAGAGAAACAGCCCTGGCATCAGGAGAACCTGAATTCAAATATGGCCTCAGATACTTACAGACCATGTGACCCTAGACAAGTCACTTTATTTGTCTCAGTTTCTTCATCTGTCAAATGAACTGGAGATGGAAATGGAAAAACATCGCAGTATCTCTGCCAAGAAAACCCCAAATGAGGTCATGGAGAGTAAGACGCAACTGAAACAACTCAACAACTTCCTTTTTCTTCTAAAGACTTTCACCCCTTGCTAATACAAAAAAAAAGAGTGTATTATTTTGTCATTCAACCTCATGTGAAATACCAAAAATGGCCAGTATGGACTAAAAAGTCTCTAAAGTCTGTGAAATAATTTAAAGGGATTGCACATCTCCTGGGTGACCATGTGCCCCTATACAACCTGCTCCTAATCATTAAGAAGTCTTTTTACAACAGTGATACTTGCTGTCCTTATTGTCGCATAGGGGTCACAGAACGATACTTTTTCTTCTATGAAATTCCAATTCCGTGCCCGGCAGGAAAAGCCACATCCTCTCAGACAGTTCAAGGGCGTCTACATTTCCTCACCTCCTGTGCCATGGTTTTCTACTCACCAATGTTTGCCCCTAGTTTTGATTCCCCTCTGTCTTTTCTTCTTGGTTTCATTCTTAGATTCTCTTCCACTCTACCTAGGGCACTTTATTTTCCCTAATAAATCAGGGAAGAGAGAAGTAATTTTTCACATCCTTTTGCTTTTTCCTTAACTAGGGCAACAAGGATTTAAACTGTTCACCAGATGTTCATTTTCAGGAGGACATACATTTTTGATGAGTTGGGTAGGCTTCACACCCATCCACCCAGAAGTCACTCTTTGCATAACAGAGTAACTATTCAAGGAAATAAAAAGGATCAAGAAAGTTAAGTTAGCATAGAGTCAGGAAGGGCTTACCTGTCCATCCATATACTCCAGCCACTGCAAGCCCAAGTTGGTGACAATTCTTGGGGTGCCATCATCCACTGGGAGGATATCCACTTTAAAACGCTGGGGTGCAGCTGTCACAATCTAAAGGAAGAAAGCCATCATTCATAGATACCCCAAAGCACCCCACATGCAGGATGGGAACAAATGAGATCCTTCTAAAATGGCGGCCCTTTGGGAATGGAAAATAGAACCCAGGTCACTAGCTTGCACTCTATAATGAGGACAGTAGCAAATTGGGAGTATGAGTTTAGAACAAAAGGAACCAAGGACACACAAACATGGGGTTTCCATTTTCCATAAAGATTTTAGTAAATTCAGGATAGAACCAAAAAATAAACATTTCCCTTTTTATAAAGCATAATATTCTTTTATGAGAAGCTAAGCAGAACTATTATTAATACTTAAAGGGCCAGGCATGTCAATCAATGTAAAAAACTTGGAAATAATTTTTTTTATTTTACTGTCTCTATGGACAAAAAATAACGTGCTACAATTGACATTACTTTAAGTTATTCATAAATTCTAGTCTATCTAGTGTTAAAATTGTTTCCTTTCTTTGAAGGAAATCTTTTTTTTTTTCTGATATGGGCTTTTCCCTGTATCTGGGGGGAAAGGGATCTAATTGTGTAAAGAAGGGGGAGGAAGTAAAGATGCATCAGCAGGAAAAATGAAAAGATTCAGTTTATAATAATCTTTTACAATAAATGTTTGGGCTATTTCAGCTTGTAGATTCCAATGGTTCTTCCCTTACCTTTGCCTGAGCTACCTCCACAAAATCCAACTCTGAGGCTTCTTTGTGACACGGAGGTGAGCCCAGGCTATCCAAGGCTCTGCCAGTAGAGAGCCAGCTCTGGTAGGCTCAACTGCCCCAGAGAGGCAAGGAACTAGGCCTGCTTTCCATGAACTAACCCACAGGTTGAGAATCTGGGGCCTCAAGGCCACCTGGGGCCCTCTAGGTCCTCAAGGGTGGCCCTTTGACTGAATCTAAACTTCACAGTGAAAAGGGCTACACTTGAGGACCGAGAGGGCCACAGGTGACCCCAAGGCCACAGGTTCCCTTAGACTAGCCTGACGTAGGCCCCACTGTAGAACATAAGGGAAAGAGCACTAAAACTCAAGAATCAAAGGTTATGGGTTCAAATCCTGCCTCTGATTTTTACTACCTATATGACCTCAGGCAAGTCTGCTAACTTCCCCTAGCCTGTGTTTTCTATCTTTCCATCTGGATGACCTCTGAGTCCTTTCCAGCTCTACATTTTAGTGTTAAAAGATTCATTCGTAACTAGTAGGATGCCTGTGACAACTTATGGAACAACAACAAAAATTCAAAAAGGCTCTCAGTATGGGTCAATGAATGAGTTGTGGAAAAGGAGGTACGGGTTGCTAAGAATCTCATAGTTTTTTATCTTCAATAATAATACATAATACATAATATCTATATCTAGCTATCCATCTACCTAATAACTAACTTAGTTAAGCATACTCCAAGTACATGATCCAGGTCCATTGACCAATGAGTAGACATACTACTAGGGTATCTAAATCATATAAGTCTTGACATCCTCACTTTAAATGATGACTTTACATGGAAACAGAAGACAAAGTAAACTTGAAGATCAATGGAAGGATGGCTTACAAGGTCTAAGTAGAGGATCATAGATATGAGGGAAGAAAAAAATAAATTTACACAATAATTTTGTTGTATATTTGAAAGGAATAGAAAGTTGTGCAAAATTAGATTTACAGTTTCATAGGCAGTCATCTTTTTTATTGTACTATATTATGGAAATATTTGTTTTATTCTATAAATTAAAAAATAGATTTGGAGATGGAAGAAGTCTTAGAGACTTATCTCTCTCGATATGGCAGATGTGGAAAATGGAGTCAAGAGAAGGGAAGTTACTTGTCCCAGTAGTAAATGGTGGAGCCAAAACTGGACCATAGATTCTCTGTTTCTAAATCCAGAGATCCTTCCCCTGATTCAAGGTCTTTCCATGTTGGTGGGTTTAGTTTTAACGTACATCCAAAGGTGACAAGAAACATCATCTGATGGAGCACTTGGTCATTTTGACTTACAGGGCTAAAAAGATTTGCAAAAATGTCATTAATAAGATAACTTCTGCTCATCAACCAATTTGCATTATAGAAGATAAGTGGAGAGATTCTTTAAAAATAAAACCTTGATAAAACCCTCCTTCAGGACTTCAATGCAAAAGTGGCCACAGGGGAGGCTGGTGAAAAGTACCTTGAAAATAGACTTAGGCATTAAAAAAGGGAGAAAGCAAAAACTTGGAGGTTATACAGATGCTTTGTTTCTTTGCTATAACTATTTTCTTCAAGGGTCAGGAGGCTGTCATTGGACAGGGTGATAGCCATGTCATACAACACACTAAAAACCAACTTTTGTAGCAGACAGTAAATGATACTGAGTGGCTGTCATTTTTGAATCAACTGTCTATATACAAACAGACCACTGACTTGTCAAATCAGAAAAGGGAAAAGGGAACCAAACATGCATTTATATAGTGTTTACAACCTTCTGGGCACTGTTCTAAGTGTTTTCTAAATATTATCTCATCTGATCCTCGTAGCAACCCTGGGAGGTAGCTGTTATTATTAACTATCCTCATTTTAGAGAAGAAGAAACTGAGGCAAACAAAGGTAAAGTGACTTTTCCAAGGTCACACAGTTAGGAAGAGTCTGGGGCCAGATTTTGAACTCAGGTCTCCTTGACTCCAGGCCCAGCACACTGTGCCACCAGGTGCCCTATCAATCATTAATTATAAGAAAGAATAAAAATGAGAAGAAGATAAGATATAGAATAGAGATGGATCTAACCTTATTTATTTAAAGAAACTTGATGATAAATGATGAGAAGTGGATAAAAAGAAATGAAACTTGTGCTTAACAATTTCCAAAGGAATTGTAATGAATACAAATCAACTGACAAAATGAAGAGAAAAAAATAAAGGGAAAGATGAACTGACAGAAAGCTTGTTGAGACACAACTTATCCAGATTGTCCTGAGGGCATTTATGGCTGACGCTGAAAAATAGACAGTAACCAGCTGAAAAACTGAAAAAGATCTGTGAAGATTTCGAGAACAAACTCTTTTCTCAGTCAAGAAGAATTAAAGCCACTTGAACATTCCCATTCCCAGTGTGATGCATGATGAAGTAGAAATGGTGCTCAAGCAAATAAAAATGAAAAAGGAGTTATGACTAAGCCAAGTAAATATAGAGAAGGTCCATGTTGGTTGTAACTCAGTTTTGAGGAATTAATTCTCAAGATATTTGAAAGAAGAGGGCTGAGTGCTTGCTTTAAAAAAAAAGATTATTACTTACAAAATGATTGAGAAAATGTCATATTCCTACTGTCCTATATTTATACAATTTTAATGAGCATAAGCTACATACATATTGGGGGGAGTCTCTTTCCCACAGGTATGAGAAGGGACAAGGAAGGCTTTTGCAAGGACATAGCTTTGAAGTCATATAACTGACCAAAAGGCAGTCTACAAGATCTCACATGCTTATAGTCTGAGGACAGTATAAAACCATTTGACTTGATAGATCAAAATGATATCTTAACAGTTCTTCAAGCACATGGTTCTCATGCATATATTAAAATCATACAAGTTTCCTTGGACAATGGAACAATTAAGATGGCTCTATCTAATCATCTAATTACCCAATCACCATGGAGACCATGATAGACGAAGATGGAAAAGATCTGGGCCAGGTGCTGTAGGTGATGCTGAACCGGATTCAGAATGAATAGGAGAGGAAGAGGGCTTGATTACATTTGCACAGAGGTTTTAGTAAGTTCCATTATTCATTCGGTGATACTGTATAGCTATGAGACATAGCACACCACAGTCTGAAAATCATTGAAATTCTAAGTCACACAAAGGGCAACAACATACAGAGGTCTACGAGGGGTATAAATAGGCCATAGCACATTAACAAAGATTTGCACAGAAGAAATGACCCAAATGGTATCAGTTGGGAGATGAAGGACTGAAAAGGACATGGGCTAGACATCTAGAATCTTTTTTTGCTTTTGTTTGTACTCTCATGGCTTAGCATAGTGCCTGGAACATAATTAGGCCTAATAAATGCTTGTTGACTTGACTCAACATAGTAGGTGGCAAATAAATGTTTGTTGACTTGACTCAACCAGCCTGAGTGCTCCAATGGTGACTACATAAAAACTAAGAAGATGTAAAGGAAGACCGGTGCCATGATGGATGAACATGGACAAGAGTCACTCACACAGGATGCGAAAATGGGGATAGACTGTGAGTGAATCCCCACATCGAGGAGATCAAAGATCTATCCAGGTATCAAAGTATGCCAAGAGTGATATGATTATAATCTGTATAGAATGATTTAATTCCACTGTCATGTTGAGAAGTCAGGTTTCTAATTTTCATTCTTCCTTATCTACTAGAATCACCATGGAAACTTGTTGTATCCCCCTGGTTAACCAGAGGACAAACAGGCCCCTCGCTGTCACATACTGGGCCATTCTGATATTTTAAAAAAAAAACCAAGTGCAGAAAAAACTGCAGACAAGGAGAGAAGGGAAAATGAAACCGGTGATGGATCAGTAATGACAATGCAGGTGTTCAAATAGCAGAGAGAATCCCAGGAGACTTGACTAGAACACAAGGTTAACCTCGTGTAACCCGTTCCCAGGCTGATTACTATACAGATAATACAGCAGGTGTTTCTTCTCTTGTCATGTTCTCTTCCCTCTCTCTCTCTCTCTCTCTCTCTCTCTCTCTCTCTCTCTCTCTCTCTCTCTCAAAATCACTTATCAGGGCAAGACACTGTGCCACATGCTATAGAAGCAAACTCAAGAAAAAAATGGTGCCCGCTTTCACACAGCTCATGTTCTCTTGTAAGATTCAACAGCACTTAGCATGATACATGGCACAAAATAAGTGCTTAGTAAATTCTTGTGGACTTGTCACATCATTGGACAAACAAATACAAGATAGTTTGAGAAAGGGGAGAAGACTGAGCTAGGGGGATCAGAAGAGGCCTCGCAGAGGTGGCAGCACCTGAGCTGAGCCTGAACATGAGAGAGCACCCAGAGGTGGAGATGAGAAGGGAGTCCAAAAGCTGAGAAATGAGAGACAGAACACAGAGTGTGGGGAACAGTGAGTATGCCAAGTTAGTTGGAGCACAAAGTGCATGAAGTATTGTGATGTAAGATAAGCCCACCATGATTCTTTCTGTGATGGCAAAGAACTGGAAGTTGAGAGAATGTTCAGCAATTGGGTAATGAATGAACAAGGTGTGGTATATGAAGGTAATGGACTACTATTGTCCCATAAGAAATTATGAGCAGGCAGAAAAATCTGGCAAGACTTTTACATGAAGTGATGCTGAGCAAAGGAAGCAGAACCAGGAGAACATTGTATACAGCAATAGCAACACTGTATCATGATCAACTGTGAATGACTTCGCTATCCTCAGAAATACAATGATCCAGGACAATCACAAAGGACTAATGATGACCTCCAGCGAAAGAACTGATATTGTCTGGATACAGACTGAAGCATACTATTTTTCTTTTTTCCTTTTTTCCTTTTTTCCTTCTTTCCTTCTTTCCTTCTTTCCTTCTTTCCTTCTTTCCTTCTTTCCTTCTTTCCTTCTTTCCTTCTTTCCTTCCTTCCTCCCTCCCTCCCTTCCTTCCTTCCTTCCTTCCTTCCTTCCTTCCTTCCTTCCTTCCTTCCTTCCTTCCTTCCTTCCTTCCTATCTGTCTTATACAAAATGACTACTATGGAAACTTTTTATATGACTGCACATGTAATAACTCATATCAGATTGTTTACCATCTCAGGGAGGGGGGAGGGAAGAGGGGATAGAATTTGGAACTAAAACTTTAAAAAATGTAAAAAATTGTTTTAACATGTAATTGGGAAAAAATAAAATATTATTTTAAAAAAAGATAAGCCTGCCATGGTTTGGAAGTTATTTGCTCCAATGAATCAAGTTTTTTCTTATAGTCAGCAGACAATACAAATACTATATTCTTTGTACCTTTCAGTGAACTGTGTAATTAGAAAGAGGAATGTCAGTTTCTTGAGGGCAGAAACATTTATCTTTGATCTCCCTGCTCCTAGTGCTCTACAGCAGTGGGTTAATAAAACTCACTGAATTTGACTAGAAAAGTGGGATGAAGCCAGGTTATGGAAGGCTTTAGGTATCAACCTCGATTTTCTTTTATAAGCATCTTAGAGTTTCTTGACGAGTACAAGGATATAGTCAGACCTGTGTTTGATGGAAATTATTTTGATAGTTTTGTGGGGACTAGATGAGAGAGGAAAAGGGGGCAATAGAGAGACTGGTAAGAAAGCTATTGCAATAGTCTAAGTGAGACATTACCTGAACTGGAGTTTTGGCTGATCGGAGAGAAGGATGCAGATGCCAGATAATGTGCATAATAAAAGTCAACAAAACTTGGCAACTGATGAGATGTGAAAGGTGAGGGAGAAGAATCGAGACAACTGCAAGGTTGTAAACCTGGGTGACTGGTGTTCTCAGCAGAAAGAGGAAATTTTGAGAAGGTAGGGATTTAGTGAGGAAGATGACAATTCCCATTTTTGACAAGCTGAGCTTGAGATGGCCCAGGGTTCCCAATAAGTAGCTGGTGATATAGAATTAGAATGTGGGAGAGGGCTACGGGAGTGATGTGCATAGAGGTAATTAGGCCTTTGATGGGTGATGAAATTACTAAGAGAGAAAGAGAAAGAGAAAGGGACCAGGGCAGAGAATTAGAGGTAGGAGAAGTATGATGATAACCAAAGGAAATGATGGAGGAAGAAAAGACAGAAAGAAGGAGAAACAGGAAGAACAGTGTCATGTAAACAAGGCAGAATATATCCAGGAGAAAGAGGCCATTGTTAACATCAAAAGTCACTGAGGCTAAGAATGAAGCAAAGTTATTCACTCTGGCCTAAACTGAACATTAGTCAAATAAGTCATCATGCTGTCATGGTGACACTGTGGAAAATGGTCCTGGGGATTATTAATATATCTTCTTCTATGTCATAGCCAGAAATGCAAAGAGAGAGTCCTCTCTGAGGAAAGATAATGGTACCACAGGATACTAGCTAAAGATGGAGTGAAGATTTATGCACCCTATGATTTCTGCTGGCCATTCAAGTAAAATAATCCCCTGAAGGAAGGAAATTTGTTAGCTTCATGCTCATAGCTTTCTCTGTTAGTTTCAGAAGATATGTTCTAGCAATGAGAACCATGTATGCAGCTGAAGGATTAAACCAAAGGGAAAGAGGAGACCATGGACATGATAGATGGCAGCATCAGCCACAAGGAAGGAGAAGGAGAAGGAGAAGAAGATGAAAGAAGAAGGAGAAGGAGAAAGAGAAGGAGGAGAAGAAGAAGGAGAAGAAGAAGGAGAAGGAGAAGAAGGAGAAGGAGAAGGAGAAGGAGAAGGAGGAGGAGGAGGAGGAGGAGGAGAAGAAGAAGAAGAAGAAGAAGAAGAAGAAGAAGAAGAAGAAGAAGAAGGAGGAGGAGGAGGAGGAGGAGGAGGAGGAGGAGGAGGAGGAGGACAAGGAGGAGGAGGAGGAGGAGGAGGAGGAGGAGGAGGAGGAGGAGGAGGAGGAGGAGGAGGAGGAGAAGGAAAAGGAGAAGGAGAAGGAGAAGAAGGAAAAGGAGAAGGAGAAGGAGAAGGAGAAGGAGAAGGAGAAGGAGAAGGAGAAGGAGAAGGAGAGGAGAAACCTTGGGGTCAGTGCTTAGAATCCTCGGTCAGACTCTTTTTCTTCTTACCTCTTTTCCTCCTTCCTCAACAATGAAGAAGGGGTTAGTTCCATCAGAGACGGTGAAGGTAAAACGGTCTTTGAGGGAATTGCTGCCATCATGGTTGTAACTGATCTTGTTCTGGTAGATGTCTTCCATGGTGAAGGTGGCAGTCTGGCGATAATGTTGCCCATTGCTAGAGTGTTCAATAGTGCCATGCCGTGGGGACTGCACTATGGTAAATGTGACAGACTCTGCCTATAGAGGGGTAGAAAGGGAGAGGGAAAGAGAAAAAGAACCCAGGTGAGTGAGTAGATGCTGCTGTTTTCCTAAGTTTTCAAGAGAAAATGAGTCCTTGGGTCTTTATAAAGTAGACACTGGGATTTCCTTTTAGGTATAAAAAGGGAAAACAAGAAAAAAATGGCAACAGCTAACCTCCCTCTGCCCAGAAAATTCATTCTAGTCCCTTCAATTGTGGGTTTATAACCCATTAATCTGACTTTTTTTTCCCATCAGACTATGAAGAGCCAAGAGCTGGTGATAGAATGAAAAGTAAAAGATGGCCCCTACTCTCAAGGAACTCCCAAACTGACAACCCTTAAATATTTAAAGGGAGCCACCACAGCCCCTATGTCTTCTCCCTCCAGTCTCTCATTCCCAGATTCTACAACAAAACTTTCCAAGACATCACCTCAAGCTTGCTAACATCCTGGCTCCTCTCTCAATTTATCAATATCTTTCCTCAACTGTTTATTAAATGTACTTATTTTTCATGCTTTCCAAAAAGATTACAGAAATAATGAAGGATATAGTCATGGTCACATATTCCTAACTTCTTGATTTCAAATTATAACTAAATTTCATGGTTTTTAAACTGGAAATTGAGTAACACCAACTCCCCTCTTTTTTCTTTGACTCTCTCCAAACATAGATAAATACAAACATAAAGACAACATACACACACACCATCACCAGACAAGGGCTAACCTTACCTCTGTGTCAGCATCCACGGCTTTAAGCTCAAACTCTGTGATTGTTTTCCTCACCCCTTCCTGCACTCGAATTCCTGTGTTTTGTACAATGGGTAATGAGTCATCCACAGGGTTGATGGTGATGTGAAAGGTCTGACTCACCTAAAATGAGGAGAAAAGCACAGGGTATATTTTTTTTCTTTTCTCAATTCTTATCTTCATCTCTCCTCCCCAGCACAACATATGGATTCTAGAATGATTATTAGGACAAGGAATTTAAGAAGGAATACAAGGGAACTTAACTATGCATGAGCCCACATAAAAGTTTTTAAAGGAAGTCTTCATGAATCAACCAGCCTATTCTTGGGCAGATATAGCTATGGATTCAAAAGAGGCTAAAGAAAATGTTTAACTATCATACCACCTTTCACTAAAGCAACACTTTAGTGCTTATTATGTGTACTCATTTGGTATGAAGGTGATTTGGGGTGTGTTTGTTCTCTCTCTCTCTCTCTGTGTCTCTATCTCTGTCTGTCTCTTCTCTTTGTCTCTGTCTCTCTTTCTCTCTCCTCTCTCTCTCTGTGTCTCTGTCTCTCTCTCTCTGTCTCTATCTGTGTCTCTATCTCTCTGTCTCTTCTCTTTGTCTCTCTGTCTCTTCTCTTTGTCTCTCTGTCTCTGTCTGTCTGTCTGTCTCTCTCTCTCTCTCTCTCTTTCTCTCTCTGTCTCTTGTGCGGTGTCCAATCACAGGCCCCATCCCTTTCCAGATCAGCATAGGTTTGATCCTCATTTTCCCAACATAGCCTGATCCACCCCCTCTTTGGACAACCTGATGCCCCTCTCAGGGGTTCACCATCTTGGTGCCATATATAGGGCAGATAATCAATTGGCTTTAGTACACTGCAGTTCAGAACCCCCAAACTCAAGTGAACTGCCAATGTCAGCCATCTGGCAGTAGGTACCAGAGATTAGAGAGATAATATTAACACTAATAACAGCTAGCATTCATACAGTGTTTACCATGTGCCAGTCATTGTGCTAAGCGTTCTACATATACTATTTCGTTTGACCCTTACAACAACTCTGGGATGTAGTACTATTACTATCTTCATTTTGCTGTTGAGAAAACTGATGTAGATAGAGGTTAAGTGAATCAGCCAGGATGCCACAGCTATTCGGTGTCTGAAGCTGGATTTGAACTCAGGTGTCCCAGATTCCGGGATCAAGCTCTATCCACTATCCCACCCAGCTGCCTGGAAGTATCTGCCACCGTGCCCAACAATTCTGGGTTCTTAAAGTCTATACAAGTAGACTTTTTATTTTTTATTAGTCTATAAAGATGGTAGTTTCAGTTGTAGAAAGGAAATTGAACCAGACCTGAATATTTTGGTCTTAACCCTTTGTGAAACTGTTCTTGGAAGAAATGCCCACCCGAACCCACTGAAATAGTGAACAGAAGGATGTAGCTGGTTAGAAATCCCTCATGCAAGGAGAGAGAATTCCATCACTCACCAGGTTGCTTCCATCGGACACTGTGAAGGTAAAGGCATCACTGTGTTTTTCCACCTCACTGGTGTGGATGTATTGGATGCTCCGAGCAGTTAAGTCTGCTTGAGTGAAGGAGCTGATCTGGATGCCTGGCAAAAGGGGGAAAGAGGAATGCTAAATGACAAAGGGTGAAGAGAAACCAAAAGAGGAAAAAACTGATAAGAGAAATGGGGGCCAGCCCCTCCTCTGGGGCTGATAACAGAAGAGTATTTCATTTAGGATTTATATCATGTGGTGGTCTCCCATCTGGTCAGCAGCCATATATGAGCAAGGTGAGACAGAATCTCAGAGCTGGCAGGGACCTCAGAGTTCAAATCACATCTGAACAAGAAATAATAACGATACTAATAATAACAACTAAGGCATTCTAAGGTTTGCAAAACTCTTTACAAAGGTTATTTCATTTGATCCTCATAACTACCCTGGGAGGTAGGTGCTATCATTATACCCATTTTATAGATGAGAAAACTGAGGCACAAGGAAATTAAGTCACTTGAGTAGAGCCACAGCTAGTAAGTGTTTGAAGCAGAATTTGAACTCGAGTCTTCCTGACTTCAGCAAACTGCCTTCTATAATGTTCTCAACAACTGGCTGTCCAACCCTTCCTTGAAAACCCTCTACCCTCAAGGCAGGCCATTCCACTTTAGGAGAGCTCAAAATGTGAGGAAGTCTTTTCTTATATTAGGTTCAAATCTGCTCCTTTGAACCTTCTGGATACTGCTTCTGATTCTGTCCTCTGTGGCAAAGCAGAACAAATTTGATCTCTCTTTGAAGTGAGAGCTCTTCCAATCACTGAACAGCTATCCTACCCCTTTGGACTTCTCCAGGCTAAACATCCTTGGTTCTTTCAAATTACACTCATAGGACATGATCGCATCTTCCTTCACCATCCCAGCTGCTCTCCTCTGGAATGCCCCAGTATGGCAATGCCCTCTTTAATATGGGGCACAAAAATCCAGACCTGGTTTGACCTGGGTAGAGTACCGAGGGACTATCATCTACTGCATGTTAGACACTTCACATTTCTCAATATAATAGAAATTCATAATGCCATTTCTCTTCTTGCTATGGCTGGGTGCTACTGAGCTGGTCAATGACCAGGTGACAGGTCAGTCTGGGAATCCAGATGGAGAGTTCTGGGTAATATGCAAAGATGCGTGTTCAAAAAGAGAAATGAGCATTGGCTAACGATGGGCCATTACACTAGCAACTAAGAGGCCTTATGGCCCATCTCTTTTACTCACTGGTCACATTTGGCTCTTGTCAGAATCCCCACGCCAAGGTCACCCCTCTCTTTTTACTATTAGGGCATGCCCTATTTTCCAGAGGTAAGACCCAGCAAGCACGTTGTGCCCTGAGCTTGGCATAACAACGGTCCTTTGCACTCATCTCCTGGAAGAACTCAGTCACAACAAAATCCCAGAATTGTGGTTCATTGTTAGGATTACAGCTCAATGCATAGCCATTGTGCTCTGTGTGTGTGTACATGCACATACACATACATATATTATATATATATATGTATATTGTGAGTGTGTATGCGTGTGTGTGTGTATGTGTGTGTGTGTGTATGCAAAGATCTGACCTCACTAAAATGGGCCTCCTTGCAGAGTAGGCCTTGGCACACATGTCTAATGTTTCTCCTCCAATGGAATAAAGAAAATTTTTTGCTCATAACTACTGTTAGCTCTTCAGTTTTATTTTGTTTTTATTTTATTTTGATTCTTAGAGTTAACAGTGGTTGCACTAACCTGGGTGAGCTCTTTGATATTTTCAGAGCCAACAGCAGTTGCATAACTTGTGAGACTCTTTTGGTCATTTATTTTCAGAGTTGACACCCTGAATAAGTCATTTCCTATCTCTGGGCTTTGGAATCATTTGTAAAATAAGGGATTTCTTCTGGATAACCCCTAAGGTTTCTTCTAGCTGTAACACTCTAGGATTCTACAATATTTGAAGTCTCAATGCAGTTGGGCTGATATTATTACATCTTCCAAGAGAGATATAGCTTTGCCTGGCAGGGTTAGACAGAAATCTATAAGATGGCCCATTTCAGTTCCAGCCTGTTAAGAGCTGATGCTGCAAACACAGAAAATATAAAATGCCTCATCGGGAAGCTAATGCCCCAGCAGAGCAAGAGGCTGCTCCATCTTCTTAAGAAATGGTTATCGACAAGTAGAGATGTGAATATAAACCGTGGGAGCTGGTAGGGTTTTGTGGTGGTGTTTTTCTCTTGTTTTTTTTTAATGATTAAAAAGCTGTGCCACTGATGTCAGAATCAAATAAGGAACATTTAAATCAAAGGGCTTCCTTTGGCTCTTTATGAAAGAACTAAGTTGTTTTTCTGCTGACACCAACAAGCGCGAATGATCCAATCCCAAGAAATGCCTAAGAAACATCCGAGCTCAAGCTCACGGATGGATTTAATGGATTTAGGGTCCAACACTCACAGGCACAAATGGAAAATACATTTGTTCCATGGAAAATAAAAGGAAGCAATTTTGATTCAGTCTTGGCTAACTCAGAAAAACGAGCAGAAGATGAAAACTCACTGAAACTGAAAAGATGCAGATGACACCAACTGCTCTCCCTAATAATATGCATCCCGCAATGTCACCATTACACATTTTATACCCTCTGCATGTAATGTGATTCCTGGTTTCAGGATCACTTTTAATCATGTAAATGTTATCTAATAAAAAGCCACTTGAAAGTGAACACATTTTATTTTTTTGCTAAAATATCCAAAGACTGACTTTTCTCTATGTGGAGATGACTCCTAAATCTCTATTTCTCCCCCTAGTTTCTCTCCCTAGCTCTAGCCCTACATCACCATATATTGAACATTTCAAAATGAATAAGCATCGCTTACTCATGTCCCAAACAGAACTAATTATTACCCAGATCTTTGAAATTTCCCTGTCAAGGTAACTACTATCCTTCCAGTTTCCCAAGTTTGTGACCTCACCATCATCATCAACCTGGATTGAATTGCCAGAGCTAATCATTTCTGTCTCCCCTGATCTGATCCCTTCTCTCTACTCAGAAGATCTCCACCCTAGTGCAGGTGATCATCATTTCTCACCTGAACTATTATATCATCCTTTATCTCCCTCAGGGGCAGCTAAGTGGCATGCTGGATAGACCATCAGTCCTGGAGGCAAGATGACTTGAGTTCAAATTTGTCTTCAGACACTTGCTAGGTGGGTGACCCTGGGCAAGTCATTTAACCCTTATTGACTCAAAAAAAATTCATCTCCTTCCCTCTCTCCAATCTGCCCTCCATAAAGTTGCCAAAGTGAAGTATGGGTTTGGCTATGTCATTGTCTATTTATCAAACTCCAGGGATTGTCTCTTGTCTCTGGGATAAAATAGAAGCTTTTCTGTTTGACATTTTGAGCCCTTTATTGGCTAGAACCAACCTGCCTCTTCCCAAATTATAACACGTTACTTCCCTTCCCATATTCTCTGACTTAGCCAAACTGACACTCTTACTGTGCCTAATACATGACACTCCTATCTTAGCATTCAAAGGAACAGAGGATGAGAAGATTCAGGATGACATTGAGAATTGTCTTGAAGCTGTCCGGTGGAAGGGTTGGGCTAGAATGGTCTAACTAGAGAGACCTGGGGGCTCCCTCCTCCTACTGTTATAAGGCTAATGAACCTTCTACATGAGACGACCCGCCATTCATTCTGTCTACATCTTCTTACATAGTTGTTTGCATAAGGTCTCCTCTATTAGACTGGGAGCTGCTTGAGGACAGGAACTGGCTTTTGCCTTTCTTTGTGTCCCCAGTATTTACTTATTAGCACATTACCTGGAACATTAAGTGGGTATTTAGTAAGTGATAGTTAACTGAATAACTGATAAATGCTTATTCAATGAATGATTCTAGATTATTTTAAAATTTAAACTAGGATGACCCCACAAGTCACACAGTCATGGAAATTGTGTGAATGACTAATAAGCTAAACTGGTATCCCAGAACTTAAGAGTAAAAAAGGGACTTTGAAGGTCTAGATTCCATGGCCATTAATTCATGAGCAGAGGAAATCAGGGAGGCCAGAGAGTGATCAGCTTGGGAACAACCTGGTGGTTCTTACCCCAAGTGCATGTCAGGTTATCATTTAAGATGAGATGCCAGATTTTGTTTCAATCTCTTCACTTTGTATTTTGGGTTGAATTCCTATATTTTTTTATTTCTGATTTAGTGCTGGTTCTTGAACATTTTGTAGGTAAGCCATGTACAATGCCTTTGGCCCTCATGAGTCATATACTGCTTTCTTAACCAAAAATGGACCAACTTGGCATGTGAGTGGAGAAATACATTTACTTATATTTGAAATGCCAACATAGCTGAAAGGAAGCGGTAATGTGGCTCTATTTAAGGCTATAAACTCTGGAGACAGAGGTCTCTGTCTTGGAAACTGTTGGATCCCGCAAGTGCACGCCAGTAGAACAGGAGATGACCTAGGCCAGCTCACTTATTTTACACATCCAGACTTGCCCAAAGACATCCAAGGGCATTAAATCCAGGGCTTTCTCCTCTCTCTAAGAGAAAGCTCCATTCAGTATAATAATCATTCCTGCTGTCTCCAGGTCTTTCTTTGAGACCCAAGGAAAAAGAAAACACAAAAAGGAATTCAAAACTTCACCATAATAACACCTGCAAGTCAGCCATGAAATGATCTGATGCAGTTTTGCTGATTCCAACCCCCCCACCCCGTTGTTCTTGTGATCTAAACACAAAAGGTGTTAATAAAAACATATTTTATTTTTAAATTATATGTAATAACAATTTTTAACATTCTTTTTTTTAATTTTGAGTTCCAAATTCTCTCCTTCCCACCCTTTGCTCCCCCCTCCTTGAGAAAACAAGCAAAAAAACATATTTAAAAAAAGAACCTGGTGATGCTGCATGCTCCAAGTATCCGAGGTGGGGCTGCCTTGTAATCCTGTAGATTAACTCCCCAGGCTCACTGTCCTGGTCAGTGACTGACAGCTGCTGAGTTGTGATTTTCTTTACTGAGTTTTCATCCAGGACCAGTCCTTTGTTGACTGTGACGGCAGGTGGGAATCTGTCTTCTGAGAACATTGGGAACGAAGTGGCAACAATTAAAGGGCCATTTTGACCTTTTCTCAATGATTGGTGCACTGCTCATGTAGCAAATATTTATGCCAGAGTGATTAATTATACTTACACTGTTTGCCAGGAATATAGCACACTAAATGTGTGGCACAGTGGATGGAGTGCCAGGCCTGGAATCCGGAAGACCTGAGTTCAAATCTGACCTCAGACATTGGCTATGTGACCCTGGGCAAGTCACTTAACCCTGTTTGCCTCAGTTTCCTCATCTGTAAAATGAGCGGAGGAAGGAAATGGCAAACCACTCCAGTAGTTTTTGCCAAGAAAACCCTAAATGGGGTCATGAAGAATCAGAAATGACCAAACATTAACAAAAAATGATTGGTGCTTTCCTGATATTTTTGGGGTCCCAGCTGGTGATTTCCACAGTGAGGAAAATCCCTCTTCCAATGCAGACTTGCAACCCCTCTCCAAATTATAATCCCAGAAAGAGATTAAATGACTTGCCCAAGGTGACAAGGCCAGTGTACATCAATGGTCTTCTTGATCCTGTGGTCCTTCCCTTATTCAAGAGGCCACATTGCCTTTCATTCCTGATAATAATCATGCTAACAGTTTTCTCTAAGGTTTGCAAAGTGTTTTAATCATAGCCGCAGAAGGCAGGCAAGTTGAGGAAGCTAGGTGATTCAGAGAATAGACCCCTAGATTTGCAGTTAGGAAGACCTGGGTTCAAATGTACCTCAGATACTTCATTAGTTGTGTGACTCCTGCCTGCCTCATCTTCTTCATCTCTAAAGTGGGGATAATAACAGTATCTACCTCCCAGGTTTGTTATGAGGATAAACTGAAATAATACTTGAAAAATGCTTTGCAAACCTTTAAGCACTGTATAAATGCTATTGTTAAAGTGGGTAGTATGAATATTGTTATCTCATTTTATAGATAAGAAAATTTGTTCAGCAAAGGGAACTGATATGTCTAGGATTATATAATTAGGTTAAGCGTCTGATGCAGTAATAGGTGAAAATTCTATTTCTTTTGGGGGGGGGCAGTGGGATTAGGGGAGACTGGGTATCCCTGTCTTATCCAGGTTCTAAATGCAGTGGCCACTCACAAGCCTACTCTCAGTAGTGATGAAGACAACGAGACAGACAGAAGTCACACAACTAATGAAGTATCTGAGACTATGTTTGAACTCAGTATTGATGGGCATGGAAATTTTAAGTTGCTCCTTTAATCACCTGGGCTGGTTGCCACTCCTTACACTGCCTAGCACAGCCTTCCATTCCCGGCGGTTCACCATACTGGTACTAGACTTACTATCTATGCTAAATCAGCTCTGGTCCAACTGTAGCTCAGAACTCCCAAGCTCAAGAGATCTACTAGCCTCCAGTTCCCCAGAAGTCCTGAGGACCTACAAGCAAGCCCTACCAAACCCAGCTACAATTGATTCCACTGACAAGTAAGCAGGCAATTCACTCAGACCAAGAAAAATGATTCAGGTTTTGTAGTATCCATTTCCCACAATAAATTGAGTGCTGCCAAAAGTACCCAGGAAGTCGGACCTAAATAACTTCATTAAATGATCTGTCTTTCAGAAGCCCTATACCTTCTTTTTACCTAGGACACTGATGGAAAATGACTGGTCAGTCAACTTGTTGCCGTCAGCATCAACCACATCAAATTTAAAAGAGAAACTGCCACCGGATTCTCCCTTCTCGTGTCTGTATTCGACCCATCCTGCAAAGAAGAGGAAAAACATGGAGAATACAGATTTGCCATCAGTGTTTCCCTTATTTACCAAAATTTGACAGGATAATCAATTCCTAACTTTTCCTTTAAATTGTAAGAAGCACTTTAGGCTGAGCATGCCTTACTTCTGAGAAGGAAACTTTTGATGGAGAGGAATAAAATTCTCAATTCGTATCGCTTCTTTTCTGTTCTCTCCCAATTAAAGTCATCCTAACAAAGTTAGAAAAAGAGGCCTGTAGTCAATGTCTCCGAATAACAAAACTGAAACTAACCGGCAGCTTTGTTGAGGTGTTATCTCCCCCAACAGAATGTGGGCTCATCCAGAGCAAGCTGGGTCTTTCTTTTGATAATAATACCTTTTTTTTTTTTTTTTAAACTGTGCAGTCTTATTTTTGCCCTGTCCTTTAGAGCACTTTACAATCCTGTATGGCCAAACTTGGCAATTCCCATGCTTATGCCTTCCTTGTTTCCATCCTTCTGACCCAGAGATGGGTCAGGTTAAATAGATGCAGCCTATCTTGCGTGCAGGGTGCTGGTGCATAACCCCATCACACAGAGAGCCATCCTTGGAGATCCTGCCCTGTCCTCCAAGATGCAGTCACTTCTAACCTGAGCCTGCCATTAGCACAAAGTCTTGCTGTTCAGACCCCATCTTTCCCCCCTCAACTCAACTTTTAAAAAATTGCTGGAAAGCACTGCTTAGTAACAGGGTAGCATTTAACATTTATACTTTACATTGCATCAGCATTTCCTAACAGAGGGATGAACCAGGTAATTTCCCCTAGGCAACTCTGATTTATGTCCTTCCATTCTGCTTAGTTCATTAACTTGTACTCTTTGGGGAACAGGAAAGATATAAATTGCCCACCTAAGGAAGACATCATTTTCACCTTAATCTATCCCCCTTTCCCAAGTGTCTGCGTCTCTCTCTCTCCCTCTCTGTATCTATGTATGTCTCTCTGTCTCTGCATCTATCTCTCAAACACACACATGTCAACTTTTTAACCTCATTTCCTTCCACAATAAAGCAGAATTCTATCAGATATGTTGCAAAAGCATGAGCAAATTCCAGGCAGAAAGAAGATAGTTTTATTTTTGTACAGAAAAGCATACAATATTAAGGAGAATCCTCCCACTTAAACAAGATCTTCCTTTAACAAGAAGAAAAAAAATAATAAAATGAAGATATAACCTAGCTGAAACACAAAACAGAAGAGGTGACATCAGAGACATCAGTTAGGGAGGATTCCTAGGCTCCTGTAATTGAGAGCGAGATACAAGGGAAGTTGATGTTCCTAGGCTGGTGGGCTAAGGAGGGGAGAGAGGAAGGGTGGACAGAACTGAACTGGCTCACCTTGACTGATGTCATCTTGGGTGAAACTCTTGACGGGTCCCTTAACTGAGATTTGCTCCAGATTGTCATTCCTTGCCAGCTGCAAGCGCCCCACACTGGGATCTTTCTTCATGACATACGTAACCTTCAGGTCATCCAAAATGGAGCTTGCCACTTTTAAGTGTTGATCTGTGATCCGGGCTACAGAACCTGGAGAAGAGGAAAATGATCAAGATGCTTCCAATCACTCGAGCTTAAAGTTCACCAATGAGTTAGCCAATTTTCTCCATTTTTTAAATGAGGAAACTGACTAGTCCAAGGTCAGAAAGCTAGGTTGAGGTCACAATACTAGTTGGTGACAGAACTGAGACAAGAATTCCAGTGTCTTGGTTGCTAGTCCAATTGTTTTCACAGTACACTACCCACCCCTCTAGATGAGTGGCCCATCATTTCAGATGCTTGCCAAATTAATTCTGGGGACCAGAAAAGACATCATTATTTACATCTTATCAACCCATACATGCCAAGGAAGGTCACTGTTGATCATGAGTGCCTGCAGAATGAAATTTAATTTCTCCAGGTACTAAACAGGTCAATACCTCCCTAATTGACTAATTATCCCCTAGGAAGATTTTCCTTCCTCTGATAATAATAAAAATGCAGATGATAACAATACCAGCTGACATTTACATGATGCGATCAGCCTTGCAAGTTGCTTAAAATACATTACCTCACTGGAGCTCACAGCAACCTTGTGAGCAGGGAATAAAGATTAATATCCTCATTTTGCAGTTGATGAAGCTTGCTCTGAGATAGTGTTTGATGAACAGAATTCTCTCATTCACAAATTAAAATTCACAAATTTTGAACATTTTGTACTAAGTATTTACCAGACCAGCTGAGAAAGCGGTTATACACTCAGGTAAAGAAGACATTATACACACCCAGGTGAGGAATGGATAAGGAATTAAGACACCACTACCATTTCTCTCGTGGGAGCTTGTTGGTTCCTTCTTCCCTATGATACCTGCTGACAGCTGCAGGCCTCGGTTCATAGCCAGTTGGGGAGGTTTGCTCTTAGGGATCTCCATGAAGATCTCCACCCTTCCTGTCTCAGTATAGAGGCCATCTGTGAGGGAGAAACGGAACTCATCCACAGTCACACCAGGACCGCTAGGGGTATAGACGATCAAGCCATCCAGGATGTCTTGGTAACTGAAGGAGGATCCTTGGGATAAGATTCGGCCATTCTCCAGGGGATCTGAGGAGAATTGTCTTCGATGGAGATAACCTAAGGGATAAAAAAAGGAATCAAGTTATCTTTCTGAGAACCTGAGGGTTAACTCTAGTTGAGCGACTCCTAAAAATTCTCACCAAAAGCAATGATCAATGATACAAACTAACATTTCTGGGACTATGAGTCAACCTAGTGACAAAGTGGTTTTTTTCCATTTTGACAAGTAATGGTGATATCCACGTCTTCCCACCATGGTCTCGCCATCAAAGCAGAAGACCCATCTTTTCGGCTGCCCAGGTTAAAACCTTTAAGAAAATGCACATGGATATGGCCATCCAGCAGTCCAAGGACCATACTCTGTCCTATGAACTTTACTGCTAAATCTTGGTTTCTTCCTGTGCAAAAGAGGGGTGCTACTGTTCAATTCTGTGCTGAGAAGGTAACTGTGAAAAGTGCTTTGATCTCTTTTATAAGTCAGGAAAGACGTTTAGTTTCATTATATTGGTTATACGGGTTTTAAAAACATTAATAATGATTAATGATTATACATATCATATATCACATATAATTTTATATAATATATAATTACATTATCTAGTATATATAATAATCAACAATATATGTTAGTTTTAAAATATCAAACATATTTTATTTTAATTTTTAATACACATCTTGTTTCTCCCAGTTACATGTTAAAACAAATATTTTAAAACATCTTTCAAACTTTTGAGTTCCAAATTCTATTTTTCTCTCCCTCCCTGAGATGATGAACAATCAGATATGTTATCCATCACTGCCACATATTTTAAAAAGCAATTAACTAAAGTAAGCTGTAAGTAAAGTCAATTTGGTTATACAAGAACCAGTTGCAATGATAACCCCCATATTGGTTCTATCTGTAAGATAAAAAAGTTCTGATTTTCTGACCATTTTCCTGCTTTTTAGGATCAATAAGTTAAGAGTTATTTATTAAGCACCTGTGATGGGCCAGGCACTATATGAGACTGAGGATTCAAAGTCCCAAATAAGACAATCCCTGCCCTCAAGGAGCTCACATTTTTGGAGGAGGTGAGGAGAACACAGCACATGCACAGATAAGAAAATGAAACTTATGCATGATGTCCCAAAAGTCTCAGGGCAGTTTTAAGCTCTGAGACTCTTGGGATGCCTTTAGAACTGACATTAATGGTAATAAGGAACTTCCATTAAGTAGAAGTACACTAAAGGATGAACATGTCTCACCATGGTCAGGTTTTTTTGTTAATACAAACACCAGTTCATTATCTGGAGTATCCAGGTCCTGCAGACTCAAAGACGTATTTTTGATCACCACTCCCGAGCGCTCTTGCACCCTGATGGGTTGAATGGTCATCTTGGGAGACTCGTCATTTCTCTTCTAATTAGAGTAGAGAACAACATGTCATACATTCATAAATTCAAAACTAAAGAAGGAAAAATACCATGCTCAAAGTACTAGCCATTCACAAACCTGAAATTTTATCTATACCTAATTATGATGACCAAATTAATACTGCTTGAGAGTAGAGCTAACACAAACACAAAAATATCCCTTTGTTAAAAAAAGAAAAAGTAATGTTGGATAAATAGGATCAGAGGATTTTGAGTTGAAAGAGACTTTAGATGGCATTTAGTTCAAAAGCATAAATGGGTTGCCCAAAGTCACAAAAGGATTAAGTAGATAGGAGCATTCAAGCTCAGATCCTTTGACTCCAAAGCTCTCTCATTTGGATCATACTCAATCCCAATGCTCTACCAAAGCTTGTGTTCAGATGCCTCTTCTAGGAAGCAGATTTTACTTACATAATTAGATACTAAAATTACTAAATGCTTGCTGTTATAGGTTTGTGTGTTGGAAGAGGTAGGGAAAGATCTTAATTCTTTCTTGTACTTTTTTGTGTGTATATAGTGAGTAGGTCTATGCAAAAAAGCAGAATGATGTAGTTGGGAAAGTTCTTGTTTTGGAGTCAAAGCATCTGGGTTTGAATCCTCTCTACTACTCAATAGTTAGCAGGTCACACAAGAAAATATACCCCTTCCAATGATACCTTATCTAAAACCATCAGCAAGCAATATTTGTAATGGAGCTAAGCTAGAAGCCTTCCCAGTAAGATCTGGTGTGAAACAAGAACATCCACTGTCACCAGTATTATTCAGTATTGTTTTGGAAATCCTAGCAACATAGTATTAAGAGAAGAAAAAGAAATAGGAGGAATCAGAATGGGGGATAAGGTAAAAAAACTATCTCTTTTTGCAGACAATATGATGATATATTTGGAAAATTCCAAAGACTCAACTAAAAAGTTAGTTGAAACAATTAATAATTTAAGCAAAGTAGCAGGATATAAAGTAAATCCACATAAATCATCAGCATTCCTATATATCCAATGATACCTAGACTTGATTTAAAAAAAAAACATTCATTTAGGCTAGGTAGCATAGTGGATAGAGCTCTGTGGTTGGAGTCAGAAAGTTAAAATCTGACCTCAAGACATTAGCCGTGTGACATTGACCAAGTCACTCAGTAATGATTTGCCTTAGTTACCTCAATTGTAAAAAGATTTTAATAATGACTACTTCTCAGGAATATCGGGAGGATCAAATCAGGTAAATCTGTAAGCACATTGTCTGGGGTTGGCACATAGTAGGCACTATATATATGCTACCTATTATGATGAATACAGAGGAGGGAGCCTCTTCTTTGACTTTAAAATAGATTTATAAACCCCTAAGAAAAGTGACTGACTTCAAGAATCACAGGAAATATCAGGGATAATGCAGAGGACAGAGCTTTTTGGGCACACAAAACTAGCAAAGTGGGCTCTGAAAGCAGACATTTAGATTCCTGAGCCTTACTTTCCCCAACACTGTTGCCCAACTCCCATGACACTAAGCTGGTGGTGCCATTTTAATACTGACCTTCAGAGCTGAAGGCCAAACCCAATCATCTCTACAATAGATGTATTTCTACTTGTTACTTTAAGTGCCAGACTCCTGTGACCAGGGGCCGACCTCCCAATGTCTTTACCTCAATAGTGACGTTGATGCTGTAAATCTCTGAAAGGCCAGATCCATCACTCACATAGAAACTGAAGACATCATTGGTTGGCTCAATGCTCTCATGAACACTCTGAAAGTAGTAAATGTGGTTTTCTAGAACATCCTGAAATGGGAAAGAGGCTTCCAAGTCACTGCTGCCTCCAGGACCAAAACGACTGCCTACAAGACAGGAGAGAGATGTTAAATCCTGCTTAACAATTCCTACTTATTGAACGAAGCTGGAAAGAAAATGTGGTGATCAGAAAGGGCTAAATAAACATTTAAAGAAAGGTAGTATGTCACAGTAGAAAGAGCTAAGAACTAGGTAGTAAATGGAAGTGAAGGGAATTAGCATTTATTAAATGCTTACTATAAAAAAATGCCTACTATGTACCAGGCACTATAGTGGGGGGAGGGAGGGGCAGGGAAGGGAAGAAAAAAAGGGAAGAAATTTAAGTGATATATTTAAAAGAAATGGCAAGCTGTACATAATAAATTTGCAGTTTCATATGCAATCATCTTTTTTTAATCACACTAGGTTATGGAAAGGTTTGTTTCATTCCATTAATTAATAAGTAAATAAATGAATAAATAAATTTTTGAAAAAATAAAAAATAAACACAGAAGACTCTTCTTTTATCTGCACCTTTCTTTTTTGGTGACTGGGTATTATAATTTATTATGCATTTATATGATGTAATTATACTTTTGATAGATTGGTTCTTACATATCACAACAAATGCATTAATATTAAAAAAGAGTAATGCAAATGTTATCTCATAGAATGTTGGATACGGAGTCAGGAAGACCTGAGTTCAAATCCAACCTCAGACACTTAGTGTGTGACTCTGAGCAAGACTCTTAAGCTCTATTTGCCCCAGTTTCCTCATCTGTAAAATGAGGGTAATAAAAACACTCCCTTCCTGGGGTACGTTGCTGGTACACACATTCACATATATTGTCAAGTAGGATACTATTTACAAAAGCACTTTGAAAACTTGTCAAGCCTTACATAGATAAGGGATACTCTTGTTAGTATATCTGATGTACTCTAGAGGAGCTCAAAGCAGGTAGATGGAGAGAGGGCTGGGCCTGGAGTCAGGAAGACCTCAGATGACCTCAGACACTTACTAACTGTGTGATCATAAGCAAGTTATTTCATCATTTCCTGCCTCAGTTTCCTCATCCATAAAATGGAGATAATATAGCACCTACACTCCAGGGTTGTTGTGAGGACAAAAGGAGATCTTATTTGTAAAAGGCTTGCCAAACCTTCAAGCTCTATGTAAGTGACAGACGTTTTACATATAATTCTCACTGCCTTGATGATCAGGTTTCTCTACTGTGGATAATAGCAAATCAGAAGTTGGGAGAGGCTTCCATGAACCATGGACCTGGCATGAATAACCGCTCATAAGCAAAGGGATGAATGAATGAATAAAAAGCATTTACTAAATGGTTGCTATCTGCTAAGTGCTGGAGATAGAAATGGAAAAGCAAAGCATTCCCTGTTCTCCAGGAGTTGGTATTCTAATGGATGAAGGGATCATACAAAATGCTAGTTTGGTACAGAGGCAGATAGGTGGTTCAGTGGTTAGAAGTCTGGGGCTGGAGTCAGGAAGACCAGAGTTCAGATCTGGCCTCAGATATTTACCAGCTGTGACCCCAGGCAGGTTGCTTAACCCTGTTTGCCTTAATCCACTGGAGAATGGAATGGAAAACCATGCCAGTATTTTTGCCAAGAAAACCATGGTCCACAGGATCACAAACTGTCAGACACAACTGAACACTGACTGACAAAGTGTGGTGCAATCCCCTCTAGTTAGCATGTACACCAAGAAGAACCCTATTCTCCCTCTTATCTAGAATTAGACCAGTGCACAGCTCACAGTCCTCCATAAGGAGCAAGGAGACATTTTCTCAAGCCCGAAACCCTTTCTCCCTCTTCCACCTTCCACCATCAATCACCGGAACAAGGCTTGCCACCATTCCCAGAGGCACCACAGGGGCAGACGTCAGTGAGCTTCTCAGAGGTCTAACTTCTACAAGTGGCCCAAGAGTACATAGCTCAGCTCCTGTTTCCATCTGACTCGAGACTCAGCACCCTCTGAGTTAGGGAGAGAAACAGAGGAGGCAGAGAAAAGAGGCTCATTCTGCTTTCCTTGTTGTCTCGTACTCAGTCCAACTTCAAATTCCCCCAGTTGACTAATTGCAAATCATCACGTACAGTTTTAGGCACTAGGGATGGGAGATGAATAAAAGTCTCATGACTTAACTGTCTAGTGGCTGCAAAACCCAGGACAGCTGGAAGGAACTAGCTGCAAACTCCATGGACTACTAATCATGGAAATCTTTGCTGGAAGCCAGATGCAAAGACTAGGAGATGAGAAATCGTTTAAATCACACTGGTGCGCAATAAAGAAACACTTTTCCTTTCATTGATATATGGCTTTCCTGAAATTGTGTAACATTCCCTTCCCCCACTTCTCCTCCTAGGAGAATGAGCTGAGATTGGCTGCTGGTAACTCCATCTCCCTTTACATTATAGATCCAAAGCCAGAGGAAGACTGCCAAAACAGCCACTCAAGCCTTTATCTTGTCTCTTCCACCAATCCTATAAAAGAAGGGAAATGTGCCTTCTTTCTAACTTGACTATATGAAGTGAATGCATCAGAGATTTGGGGGACCTGATATATAAGAAAATGATACCTCTGCTTAACACGGCAATTCAATACTCAACCAACATTTACTAACTGAGTCATCGCCAGTTGTCCTGGCCTACGTCTTGCCACTGGACTCCTGATGATTCTGGAGGAGAGAATGAGGTTGATGACTTTGTCCAGCTCTGCCTCACTTAAATCCAAATCACTGGCAAGTTAAGACGTCACCCTCCTGCGGTCATTGGTCCTCTTCCAGAAAGGACAATAAACAAAGCAACAAAAATTTGCTGGCCAGGCATACATATTACTATGTGTTAGGCACTCTACATACTAGAGATGCAAAGATAAGAATGAACTAGTTTTCATTCTATTGGAAGAGACAGCATGAACATAAAGCGATTTAAAAATGAATACAATTTAATTTGGGGGGGGGGGGGCGGGAAATAAGGGCACTCCCAGAGGGATAACAAAAGCCTTCTTATAGAAGGTGTTCCCTCAGTAGTGTTTTAGAGGGAATAAGAGATTCTAAGAGAAGGAAGTGAGATTTCCCTGCGACAGCATGAAAACTATTGATGCAAAAAGAGAAAAGCTTATAAATTGTTAGCAAAGGAGCAGATAGAAAAGCTATGAAAGCAGATACAAGAAGAAAAAGTAAAACATTCTGGGATCACTTAGCATAAGGACAAGGAAGAATATAATTTTATTTTTTAAAAATTTTCATCAAATTAAAAGGTAAAATTTTGAAATTTACAAAGTTTTGGTACTTGTCTATGGATCGATGATAATAAATAAGACATTATATCTCAGTACCTAGCAGAACCTGGCTCAAAGTAGGTACTTAGTAGATACTTGTGTGTCATTGGCTTGCTTGATTACATCCAACTCTAGTGTGTCTCCTGAGCTCCAGGCACACATCTCCAGCCACCTATTGGATATTTTGAACCCGAAATTCCTATAGTCTTCTCAAAGTCAATGTATATAAAACAGAACTCTTTCTCTTTCCTCATGCTAAACAATCCCATTCTCTCTCTCTCTCTCTCTCTTTCTCTCTCTCTCTCTCTCTCCCTCCCTCCCTCCCTCTCCCTCCTTCCCCTCTCCCTCCCTCTCCCCCCCCCCTCTCTCACACACACACACCCACACACACCCACACACACAACAACTCATCTCTATTAATAATTGCTACCATTTATATTGCACTTTAAGGTTTGCAAAATGTTGCACACGTATAACCTCATTTGTGCTATTATCTTCATTTTACAGATAAGATCATTGAGGCTGAGGTAGGATAAGTTAGTTGCTTAGGGTCAAATAACTAGTAAATATCTGAAGTGAGATTTGAACTCCAGTTTTCCTGAGTTCTGGTCCAGCACTCTTACCCACAATACCACCTAGCTGCCTATTTCTGTTGGAGTCATCCCGTCATGGCCATTTTTGCCTCTTCCCTCTCCCTTATCCCACATATCCAATTAGTTGTCATATCTTATCCTTTCTCCCTTTACAATCTCTTGCCTCCAATCCCCTTCTTTTTTATTCATTTGGTCATCACTCTTGCTCTGGGCCTTACCATCTCTTGCCTAGACTACTAAAGCAGCCTCCTAATTGGTTTCTTTGCCTCAGGTCTCTCCCCTCTGCAGTTCATCATCCACATAGCTAAAGTGAACACATAAAGGAAAAACACAGAACCTTCTTCTTTAAAAACAGTGACCACTTCCAAGTGAGCTAGAGGTGATCAGACTTCCATCCCAGAGGTGATACCACCCACAGATCATTCAGGTGACTGCTTCTTTGTGGAAGCTGCTAGCAAAGACTCCAATCAATGCCAAGTTGGTGAGACTGCCAAGCAATCTTGCATCCTAGCTAACATTCAAATTATTGCCATGTTGAGATACAACGGTTAGACATATTCATCTCTGCCCATCATTTTACATCACAAAGCTACCCTCAGAAAAGAAAGGGCCTGGCACCAACAAATACCATTTTGCCTTTTAATTCCTCTAACTGGTGTCTTCTTATCAATGAAAGTGGGGACCAATAAGCAGGAGAGACAGGGAAGGGGCAGGGCAGTGATAGCCCACCTGCACAATGGCACCAGAGGACACCAGGAATGGGAGAGGCAGGGAGGGGGCTAGGGGACATCCCCAAGAGATCAATGCATCTTTCTTTTCAGATCATGCTCTCAGGGTATGTCTGAGCAGTAGCTTTGAATAGCCAGAAGAGTTTCTTGGTAACAGAAGAGGAGTTCCAATTTCACTGACACAGCCAGTTCAGAGATTCACCAAGACAGCTAATCTCAGGTTCCAATTAGGTGAACACAATCCTTTCTCCCTTCTCACTATTGAAAAATGAACCAACCAAGATCCATGAGTCAAAGGGCTATCAGGTACCTGTCCTGGCATTCTCAATGAAGCCATATGTAGGCAAAGTGCTTATTCTGACTTCAGTATCTCTCTGGAGGTTCCCAGGATCCACAGCCAGGAAATGGTGAAATGTGAGTGGCGCTCTCCCACCTTCATCAACCTAAGTTAAGAGAAAAAGAAAAAAAAATCTTAGTCTTGTGTACTGGAGGAAAAAAAGAAGAAAGTGACCTTGGAGCAAAAACTGAATTGGACCCACTGCAGGCCAGAGGAGGCACATCTGGGCTCCTGCAAACTGGGAATGCAGCACTTTTTTCCAAGCCACCATTAAATAGATGACATAGTATGCAGTCAGTGTCTTTCTTCAAAGCCAGGCCATATGACAAAAGGAAGCTAATTCTAAAGCCATCAAGGTCCCCAATTCTTCCATCCATCTTTCTGCATATTATTAATTATAATAATATTAGATATTATTATAATTATTAAATATATTCTATTCACTATATTAATATATTTATTATGCTAATATAAATATATTGCATATAATATTATTATAATGTTTCAGAAACACTGAATCCCATCCAAAAAGTGACCGTTTGGCCTTGCTTCTTTGGGACTGAGAGAGAAGGGTTCTGGCTTCTAACTTTACTGTTTTCAGTATAAAAATTCTGTGCTTTTTAAAATGCCAAGTTAAAAAGGAAGGAAAGAATGACCATGTCAGGCCTTTAGCTTTAGGGGGAGAGGGGAATGAACACTAGTAACCAGGAACCAGTAACAGTATTCTGGGATATTACTGTGTGATCAATTTATTAAGCACACTGTGCTAAGTACTAGGGATACAAAAAGGCAAAAGATAGCCCTTGCCCTCAATGAACTTACAGGAGATGGTCTCTTGGTCTCCCTACAGAATGGCCTGAAGCTTTAGGGCAGAGGTTCACAGAGTGGTATCATGAGGAATGTCAGGGATGGAAGGAGGCCAGGAGGTTCAGGAGAAAACTCAAGGGAGACTGGAAGTTCATAGAACATTTGAGCATATCTGAATATGTTTTCTGACCTTTCATTTGATGGACCAGATCTATCAGCCTCAACAAATCCCTCCACCACAGTATTTGAAGGAAGAAAAGTCAATTTTGTCTCCATAGAGAGTAACAGACATAGATATCTTAAAGCAAAGAGTCATTCCCACCACTAACCCAGTGTTAAAAAAGAAAAGAAAACCAGCTGTCATCATGGGACTGCTTAGGGAAGGAGAAGGAATGAAAGCTTATTCAGCCAGAAAATGATTCATTCATACATTGTCTATTCTGAGGGCTACTGATAGCACTGTCCATTGTTCTGAAAATTACTTACGGTGATAAGGTCAGCAAAAGTGAAAACGGGAGGCGGATTCTGGACAGGGGTGATAATGACTGTGAATTTTTGATTGTTCAGTTGGTTTTTGTCAGCATCAGAGACAGAGAATTGGAAAATATCAGTGATGGGTTGACTGTCTGTCTCAAATGAAGTTGAGTATCTATGTAGGTCAAAATAAGAATAAAATCAGTAAATCACATGAAAAGACAGTCCAGAAATTAGACTTAAAAATGTCCCCAGTCACAGAGTAAACTTTGAAGGAATAAGCAAGTAAACTTTGAAGGAATAAGCAACTTGTTATTTAATTATCTACACAAGACAAACAAGCCAGCTTAGCTAAAGGAACAGGGGACCTTGATGGAGAGACAGGAGATAGCACGTACTAAATAAATTAGATCACTGCCACCTTGATCACCCTCTGCCTGTGACAGGTTCAGATCAGGACCCTATAACAAAGAGCCTTGGGAGTACCAATGCTTCTAGCCCAAAGCCCTTGACATCATTCCAGGAAGCAACTTCTATGGAGAGGGATCCCACTTCCTGCTAACGCCGTAACTATTGAACACCTAGAAAAGAATATTCTGGCCAGCAAAGTCCCAGGCACTGTCAAAATAATTCAACATCAGAAACTGATTTCATTTATCCATGGAAAAGACACTAAAAAAGAGGCATCAACATCTGTTTTGCTGATGCACCCTAAGGGCCACATTTTCATTGTTCACTCATGTCCAACTCTTCATGACTCCACTTGGAGTGTTCTTGGCAAAGATACTGGAGTAGCTTGCTATTTCCTTCTTCAGCCTATTTTACAGAGGAGGAAACTGAAATAATCAGGGTTAAATGACTTGCCTAGGGTCACACAGCTAGTGTCAAGTGCCTGAGGCCAAATTTGAACTCATTCCTCCTGACTCCATGGTCGCTACTCTATCCACTGCAGCACTTAGCTTCCCTGTTGACACTATTTTTTTTTAAGAGATTGAACTTATGATTTCACTGGTAGAGGGAATTCCCTCTACCAATGCAGATCAACACATTCTCTGCAACTTAAAGTCTTAGAAAGTTGCCAGGAGCACTGAGATGTATCAGTCAGGTCTTGAACCTAGAACTTCCTGATTGTACAGCTAATTTGTTAGCCACTACACACCCTGCCTCCTCTTCATTTTAGATGGCACACTCCCTAGGGACACCATTTCTTCTGTATCATGCATACCCTAGTATGATGGAAATTAATTGGCTAATGAATTCATCCCTGAATTCAACAATGAATGAATGCGTGAGTGAATGAATGAATGACAGAATAACAAATCAGTTTTCTAGAAGAAGGAGAACTAATTGTGGAGTTAGGGGAAGTGAACTCAAATCCTGATGTTAGCACGTCATATTTGTGATCTTGCATCCTCACCTTCCCTCTGGAACTTTCAGTTTCTACAGTAAAATGAAAGGGTTAAATTCAATAACCTAAGTCAAATTTCTCCTTCCACTTCACTGAAACTAAAATTATTATTCCCAAAAGGGTAATTGTGACCGACAGTGCTCCAACCTGAAGTGGAAATAACTGTGTAAGACTTCTCACTCCCAGGGCAGCCTTGAATTCTCGATCTTTGTCACAGAATGTAGATGGAGGAAGAAAACGGAATCTTTAGGAGTCTTAGTGGTGAGGGGAAATTACCACTAGTGGCAAAATCGGTCAAGCAAACAAAATTGGTTACCTGATTTTCTGCTTGTTGATGTCTTCCATTGTAAAGTTAGAAATCTCTGAGAGCTCTTCTACTATTAGTCCAGATGTTTTTGTGAGAGTCCCATACGTTGGTAAAGAAAGCAAATGAATCCATATCTTGGAATCAGGGGAAGAATTATCCTAATCGAGTTTTAAAAAAAGATAATATATGAATTCACAATTCTTTTGCACAATTTAATTATATATATATAAAATTATATTACTATACATTATTATAATTTGTCTGTATGAATATATATAGTGTGTATATATGTATATAAATGTGTTTATTTTTTTCTCTTTTTACTCACTGAAAGGTTTTTGTTTGTTTTGGTAATAAAATGAATCTTTATCATCTGTGATGTATTCCAAATTTGTTCTTCTCAGAATGCCTCACTGAAAATACCCTTAGGACCTGCATGCGCACTTAGTCAAAGTAACCGAAGTGAAGTGGAATTTGGATAAGAGATGTAAAACAGAAGGCTGCACCATGCCCTGACATTATCCACAGCAGGTCTACCTGCTACTCAAGATTCCTGCCCAACAGAAGACAGAAGACTGGAGTCATCCATCTCTAGAAACAAATGCCAACTCTTTGCAGGATGCCAGATGGGATCTCACTGTCCCACTGCTATTCAAATTCTATTATGGCAAATGCCACATGACAAAAACACGTATAAAACAAAGATTGCCATTGACTAGATGATGACAAACTCAATCAATTTAATAATCCATGTGACAAAATTTCAATACAATGAAGAATTTACTTCCAGTTCCAAATTCTGCTTTCTCAAGTCATCTTTCTAATGCACCATTCTGGTTGTGTTACTCCTCTTAGAAACCTTCAGCAATTCCCCAGAATCTAACAAATAAACTCATAAGACCAGCAGTCAAGGCCCCTCCACAATCTGCTTCCAAACTCTGTGTCCAGACATATTATTTTTTTCATTAGCAATACCTTCCATTAATAAATACCTCTTGAATTTAATTGGTTCACGCTCCAGTCAAACTAAACTAAGCACCACCTCCAATTTGCATCCTTCTGTCTCCTGACTGACCATTTGCTTGTATTACCTCTTCTTTCATTCCTGGATTGGGGCTCCATTTTTCTTATCCCTCTCCCTCCATTCTCCATCTGACTAGAATCCCAGGAGAAGACAAAGTGACCTGCAAGTCTTACCTGCTGCATCAATGTTAGCTATGATCATTGCTACTGCTATTCTTTCAAAGCTCAACTCAAGGGACAGTCCTTGTTTCATGAAGACCTTCCCTGACCCCTCTTTCCCTCCCCAGCTGATCTCCTTCTTGGATATTTTTAAAAGTCTACTTTTTATGGACCTCTCCTCTGCCCTTAATCACATTTTCCCTGACTTCATGGTCATTTGTGTCCACATCTTTTCCCTCTTATTAGATTTTAAGCTGCCCAAGAACAAAGTGTGCATCTGATCTATTTTTGCATTCTAAGCATTTAGCTCAATGTTTGATGGTGGCTATTAGACAGTCATTTGTTGAACCGAACTGAATGAAGCGATGCCTTGAACAGTTACCATTACTATTCTACATAAGACCCAGGTTTGGGCCAAACTATACCCCTACCCACTCTTGGGCACTTTTCCGTCCCCATAGCTTTGTTCATGCTCCTTGTGCCTACCATGACCTACCAAATGAAACTGATCCTTCAAGGTCCAGCTCAAATGCTACCTTCTCTTGGGATTTTTTTCCTAATTTCCAGAGAGGTCTTCCTCCACTGAATGATGACAAGTTTGTTTCTGTCTTTATCACCCACATACTTCATTTAGTTCATATGTATTTATGCACTTGCCTTAAAAACTGGTAGGGCCTTTAAATAGCTCAGCCACTTCATTTTATCAATGGAGAAATTTAGGCCCAGAGAGGGAAGCCACATGTCCTAAGTCATAGTGCCTACTTGGCAAAGTCAAAGAGGAGACTCCATGACATGGGTGTTCTCAAAGGTCACTTAGCCCAACCCCTTTATTTTACAGATGAAGAAACTGAGACTCAGAGAAATTATGTATTGCTCAAGCATCAAATATATAAGGTGACCTGACTCCAAATTCAATAGAAAGTTTAATAATTCTTTCCACCTTATTCTGCTATCTTCAAGACTCTTGATTCCTGGGACAAGCCTGTTCCAACCCAACTCAGTTCCCACATGTATCCCACCTAGAGAGTAAACTCAGAAGCCAGGGACTATGTCTTATTCATCTCTATATCCTCTTCAGGATACCCTCTGTATCTCTTAAGTACCTTCTAGGTACTTAATATGTGCTTATGTTGAATTAAATTGAATCCCAACCTTGTCTTCTGCCTCCTTCCTTGCACACTTCTATACCTCCATATTCCTGATGTCATACTGACATACCATGAGTTGTTCACATCCCAATAATTCCCTGTCTTGTTTAAGACCCATTCTGTTTACAGAATGGCTGTCCCAACCTTGCTGCAGATGCTTTGCAGGTCCACTGTGAAGTAGTTCTATAAAGGCTTTGCCATGAGGCAAGACTCCTCAGCAGTAAGTCTTTAGCATATATGCAATGCCTCCATCAGCCTGAAATACTTCTTTGAATTTTCTCTGCTCTGTTGGGCAAATTCACATTCAGTCAATTTCTTAAAACCAGTATTAAGTACCCAACAGGGCTGCATTTGGATCTGCAGGATAGACTGTGCAGTTAATGGGCAGGAACTGCTCTGAGGAGATGCTTTGGGCTGTCAGACAATGACTTGGTGAGCTTTGGCGGACTATTGATTCAATCTGTATTCAGATGTCATGATGGATTCACTAGTTTCATAAGTCAATAGGCCAGAATTTATGGCAAAAATCACCTGCCAATTAGAAAAACAGAAAATGGAAGCTGCTTTTGAGTTGTGAGAGGTCTACAAGCAGTGTCACAGGGGAGCGATTTTCTATAACATAAAAAGACAATTGGGGGATAAAATTGGCACAAAAGAAATTACTCCCAGGCCTATACTTTATTCTCTTTCTGTTCAGATCTAGATATTGTAGTTAAGCTATAAATGTTATTTAAAACATATGGATGATTTTTAAAAAGTGTCAGGTCATTATTAACTGTCGTTTCAAATTTGGGAAGAAAAATCTCAGTACTCAAAGAACTAACATTTAAGCAATCATGGATCATCTTTCCCTTTAACTAAAATCACGTATGATTATATAGAAAAATGTGTAGGCATATATATATATGTATATATACACACACACACACACAGACACACACAGACACATGCATATATATATACACACACACACGCATATACACATGTATATATACATGAACACATTTTACTAACATACATATATGTGTGTATTTAATTAATGTATGCATATTTGTAAAAGCTACAAAATTAAAGAAATGAATTTCCTTTCTTCAACAGCATTAATCCTTCAGTCACAGAGGGACAATCAAATGTCTTGACTCAGGTTCATTTTTCCAATCCATATTACATCCCTTGACAGAAAAAAAATCAGCCTTCTAGCCTTGGAAACCCTAACACCACCACAGCAAAAATATTTGTACATGACTGTGTGTATATGGGCATGTAAAATATACCCTGAATGAATTTAATGTCATATAATTTAATAATTTCATAGAATAGAATATATAATAATAATAATAATAATAATGTCATATAACTTTTGTGTCTGAGTTCTAGGCATCCAAAGAAAGTAGAAATCAAACAAACAAAAAAAGGTTTTAAAATTCCTTTTTTGCTCCTGATGGATGATAATTTCAGCAAGGTCTATACCCCAGACATGACCTTCACATTTACTATTTAAAAAAAAAAAAAGGTATCTAGGCCAAGAGAGACACCATTCTTTCCGAACATGCTGAGTTGGTTTTAGATGCACTATGTCTCTTAATCAAGAATGGGCAGACCATAACCTTGGATAGTTCTGCCTCTGGAAAGTAACAAGGGCTAGAAATTCTGTTGTTCCTGTTCCTACTTTTGCCACCTCCCTCCACCC
Source organism: Notamacropus eugenii (assembly GCF_028372415.1). Taxonomy (NCBI): domain Eukaryota; kingdom Metazoa; phylum Chordata; class Mammalia; order Diprotodontia; family Macropodidae; genus Notamacropus; species Notamacropus eugenii. The sequence continues at coordinate 148,148,267 of NC_092878.1, forward strand.
TCTCAAATTCCAGTGTCTTTGGCTACAATATTAACTAAGTTGACTACTCAGTGCCCAGTCCCAAACTGCCTCCACTGAAAACCACTGCCAGAATAAAATGACGGAGAGCTAGGATATGTGGAGCACTTTGTGACTTGGCTGGCTAGAAGGCAGCAAGGTTAATTACTATGTGATCCCCACTACTCCTCACAAGACTACAGTGTGTATGGCTTTACAAATAGAAACAGAGCCAGTGTTAGGTTTTTGCTCACATCATGGTTATTTGTGAGGTACTTCAATGTCCTTCCAAAGGCACAAAAGTCCCTACCCTTTGAAAAATGGGCAGTCTTCTGAGGCTTAAACATTTTTTGATAGAAGGGAACCTTGGAAAGGCTGGAGAAGGCCTTCACACCTGACCTTTTCCAGTCTTCTTACACCTGACTCCTTTCCACACACTCCACAATCCAGTGACACTGAATTCCTTGGTCTTTTCATCCTTCCTGAGTTCACGATGAGTCTTTGGCTGCCCCCATGCCTGGCATCCTCATTCCCACTTTCATCCCAACTCAAATCTCCTTTTCTACAAGAAAACTTTCCCCTCCTCCCTTAATGTTAGTGCCTTCCCTCTGAGATGGCCTTCCAAATATTCTGTATAAATCTTGCATGTAAATACTTGTTTACATCTTGTCTCCCTCACAAAAATATGAGTTCCTTGAAAGCAGAGACCACTTTTTACCTTTTTATTGTACCCCTAATAGGTGTTTAATAAATGCTTGTTGACTGACTGACTGAGGGAAATACTCCAGAAAGTAAAGGCCCTACCAAAAGGGAAGTGATTGAGTAGGATCTGAGCAGGATCAGGTGATGAGCTGAAGGTCAGAGATACTCAGCCCTGGCTGTTATTGTAGATTCTGCTGGTTAAGGTCAGTCATACAGGTCACTGATGAACACGGTGAGTACAAAAACTTACCACATAAGCAAGGTGTGATCTAGTAAAAGTAACGGAACTTTTGCTGGGGACAGTAGCAGTCAGCGAGGACCCTGCGGCCAGCCAGGGACCGCTGCGGTCAGCCCATGACACCTCCACATTCACCAGTGTAGTTGCTGTGGCAACGCCATCAGTGACAGAGATCTCCATGCTGTCTTCTGTGGCCGATGAGCCATCGTGAACATACTGTAGTGCCTTCTGGGTGATGTCCTCATAGGTGAAGGGGTCACCTTCCAAAACACACAAACAACAATGGTCCGCAACGCTCTTCTCTTATACAGCACACACCTTTAGACCCAAGATTCTTAAAGCATGTGACAAGCTAGAACTTGTTCCCTTCTTTTTTAAAAGAAAATGAGAGAAAATCTGATACCCGGAAATATCAATTTTAGGCAAATAATCAATAAATACAAGCAAATAAAAATACAAATATAAAATAATATATAAGTATAATAAATAATATAATACTACATTGTATAATATAGTATGTTATATATAATAAAAATACAAGCAAAAATAAGCAAAGAAGTCAAATTATTTGGGGGTCTAAATGTTTAAAAATAGAACTAAAACTTAGGAAAAGGGATGGGGCACCATCAAAATTGTTGCAAAGGGCCTGAACCTCTCTCTTTGGGCAACCAGATTCATGTAAGAAGGACTTTGGTTTGTCTGCTATGCTAGTTGGTCAAAAGCTGTTAGGGTCTCTCAGAGAACTGGATTTAGCACAATACATGCCTCCCTGGGCTCATGAGGTTGAGTACTCGTTTTCTGTGTGGTAGTGTGGAGAAAGCTACGTGGAGGTAGAGTACCTGGGTTCGAATCCTGCCTTTGAAGCTAACTAGCTGTATGACCTTGGGCACATGACTTAAGGTCTGTGGTCTTCAAGTTCCTCACTGATAAAAGAAAGGGGTTGGATTCCATGACCTCTGAAGTCATCCCAACTCTTGACTTTCCATAATGATGCCAGGTGGTGCTGAAGTCTACAAGGAACTCATTCCGTTTTTTCTTTGAGGATAGTTATGGAGAGCAAGGTCAGGTCACCCCCTTGAATTCTGCTTCCATAGCCCAACTTCTGAGCTTTGTCCAAAAGGACTGAAGTTCTTCTAAGTTCTCAAAAGGCTGCTGGGATCACAGGAAACTCTCCACCTATGTTCTCTGGGGACAGTTATAGGAAGATAGTAGAAGATACCACAGACTAGGTAATTGTGAAAATGTTTGTATGCGTGCGTGTGTGTGTGTGTGTGTGTGTGTGTGTGTGTGTGTGTACACCTGCCCTATATGTGTATATATTTACATAATTTCTACTTAATTAGGGAATTATCTGAATTAGGAAAATGTCTTAATACAATTTTTGTAGAAAGATAGGAAAGTAACATAAATCCAGGCCAACTAACCATGGCAAGATTGGTCTTCAAATAGCCTGTTTTCCAAGTACCTCCAAACAGCTATCCTGAAGGATCTCATTAATTATTGTTTCATGCCTTGGAAGCATACAAGATTGGACTTATGACTATCCAGTCAGAGTGTCCACCCAGCAGGCCAGGGGGAGAAAAGACCTCCCTCCTACCTGTGTTCATGCGCCCTTGGAACTCGGCTGTGTTCTTGATGAGCGTGCCATGCAGAGGTGGCTTCACTAGCTCGAAGGAAAGGTCTTCAGGAGCCATGTTGGTGTCACTCATTGCCAGTTGAATCCCTGTAAAGGGTGGAATGATGATGACATGATGTTTCTAGAGAATCTTAGCATGTAAAATTCCTTCTGTAAATAACCCACCAAGAACCAAAATCCCCACATTGGGCAGGGGAGGGATTGTGAGTTATCTAAGCCATGTCAAGTTAAATTTCTATCCACCAAAAAAAAAAAAAAAAAAAAAAAGGCACCATGGATAGAATGTTGAACTTGCGTGATGATAATTTTAATAGCCCTACCCAATTTAATCAACATTTATTCAGTTCATTGTGATTTGATGGGTATCAATGATTTTCTTAGTGAATTAAAACACAATAGAATTAAGAGTAAGGTAATTATGTTAGTTAATGATGTTAGGATAAGAATTGTGATTGACTGTATTGATGATTATATTAACGGTATTTGATTTATCAGATAGATTCATACTGTTAGTTAGGTCATAAGAAAGAAATAAGAATATGATTGCTACACTCTCCCCCTACCCCAAGCACATAGTGCTCATAATAAGGATCATTTGCCTCTCCACCCTAAGGAATCATTTCTACCCACTTCCTAGTGACCTTTCCTTCAAATCCACAACTTCCTTGGCCCCTAGGATACTGTTGGTCAAACATTAGTGCTTGATGACCTTAAAAGAGCTCAAGACCTTGATGACAGGGTCATATGACCTGTGGAAGACCCTGAGATGCTTTTAACAGGATCTCATATCCTTTGGAAAGTCCCTGCTGAGGTGACCTGCAATTGACAGCCTTTAGCTGATGACCTGTAACTAATGACCTGTGAAAGGCCTATTGACAAAATGGTTATGATTGATGGATGCTGTCCTTAGCCAACCATAAGATTTTCACGATTATAGAATTGGCCAATGATAGAACTGCACCACCTCATTCTGTTTTGGTTCTCCCTCAGTGACTATGAAAGTGATTTTTCTTGAAGCAGAGGGGTTCCTAACTGTGAGGAGGATCTTACTCAACTGCTTAAGCACCATCAGCATCCCTAATAAATTAAATATGCTCAAGGCTCTGTCTCAATGACTTTTGTGGCAGATTGGAATTTTGTGGCCCACACTTGGAGTCAGGAACACCTAGACTCAAACACTGGGCCAAATACTTAGCAGCTGTGGGACCCACAAGGGGAGTCATTTAACTTCTTTTGGCCTCAATTCCTCACCTGAAAAGGAAGGGGCAGGTTCACTTGATCATCTCTAAGGTCCCTTCCATTTCTAACACTAAAATCCTAGGATCATACAAGCAAACTTCAACCGAGCTAACAAGCTAAATTCCAAAATTTCAAACTGTAAGTCAACTATGTGGAATTCAGAATGTATTCTCCTACAGAAACTATATGTGTTGGTTAAGTTCCCAGCTTTGTCTTGAAGCCCAGTGATCCCACAGGGTAGCTGAACTATGACATTAGCCATATCACTTTGAGTGCAGGGTCCTGGAAGAAAGAGATCCAAGATGCAGAAAGGGAGAAAGAAGAAATGGACACAGAGGAGGAGGAAAAAGAAGAAAAGGCAGGAAGGGATGGAAAGAAGGTAGGGGAACAACTAAAGGGAGAAGATTTTCATCCAGTTCCTTGAGTCCTTCTCCCTGGAGTTTTCTAAGGCCCAAACTATGAAAATCATAGCTAATATTGTAGCACTTTAAGCTTTGCAAAGCCCCTCACAAATATTATCCTATTTTATCTTTATAACACCTCTGGATGTTACTATTAACTCCATTTTACAGATGAGGAAACAAAAGGTAAACAAAGATGAAGGGATTGGCCTAAGGTCACACAATTAGTAAGAGACCATGGTCAGATTTGAATTCAGGTCTTCCTGAGTGCAGATCTATCCTGCTCTACCCACTGCTCCACCTAGCTGCCAAAACTTAGCTTAGATTTACCTTCACCAACCAAATATCCCATGCATCAAAGTTATACCTCCACCTCTCAGGGCAATTAGCGAATTTACATTAATTAACAAGAAAAAAAATTTTACTGCATAAATTCACTAATTAGTTTTTTAATTGCTATAATTTAATCCATTGTCTTTCAAGAGGTAACTACATTTTTAAAAAGAGGATATATCTTAATCCAAATAAATCTCTAGCTGCTGGAAATTCATATTCTGTTAAAGTAAAATGAAAGAATTCTGAATTCTGGGTAATATGGGGGAAGATATTTTGAGGTGGAAAGCCACCCTCAGGTGACTAGCCTTGACTCCTTCGGGATCAGCTCCCATTCACATTTTCCTTTGTTCACTTTCTTTTCTCTCTTGAGCCCCCAGGTTCTCTACTAACTTCACATTTTTTTCCATCTAACTCTTAAGACAATACGATGAGACCACTGTGAGTGGGCATGGTAGTATGGGGGCCACCGCACTCGCAGTCAATGGTAGTCATGTGCTATTTCTAAGTCAAGGGTGTAGATATCGGGGGCTGTCACTACATATTCCAAAAGATGGCTGATGAGACACATTTTCCAGCTCATTATACTTATCACCTTATTAAAATTATTAATATTAATACATAACAATTATATTTATATCATTTGTGTATTATTTATTAAAATGTTATTAATAACATCAACAGTAATGATGACCATTAATAATTAATGATGTTAATAATTAATATTATTAAATAATATTATTTATTGAAAATAAAATAAATGATAAAAGTATTAAAATACATTCCCACAAAAGAAAATAAGCAAACTCCTAAGGACAAAGCATTGTCAAATGTGAACTTGATGGTGGCTCTTGTCCCCTTGACATTCCATCCCCTCTTAAATTACTCTTTCTCCCATCTATATTTTTCTTTTTTGACTTTGTTGAAGAGAAAACACGAATGTTTCATAGTGAAATTTTCTCTTTTCTCTGCTCTCTTTGACTTTAGAGATGGCAATAAATCACATAACTGGGAACTTGCAAATATATTCTCTGTTGCCTTGCATCAGCGAGAGGTGCCCTCCAAAGGGTTTATTTCCATCCCATTTATATGTATATAGGAAAGTGGAGGGTCAAAGGTGAGAACAAACCAATGCTTGTGTCTTCTGAAAGGAGATAGTTATAACCTCTTGCTGCCAGTTGGGACAGGCTCAATACATCCAGAGGGATCGGTGTCTTAATAGAGCTGCATTTCAGAAACCACTTCTCTCCACCAGCCAATTGATCTTCCTTACCCACATTAGCTTGGCCTCCTCGGCTGACCTCAAGAAATGGAACTGTGATCTGGAACAGCGGGGGTTGCTGATGAATGGGAAGTAAATGGATGGTAAACATCATTTCTTCTGTTGTGTGCTCACCATCTGAAACTGGAAGGGATGAAAAGCCCACATAAATAAATCAACTTGCAGTCTGATGGCATACAGGTTGTTTCTATGTGTATGGAGCCCACAGCTTTTTGAGATTGCTGCAGGACTCTGACAAAATCCTAACAAATCAGAAAAGAAGGACATAATGTCACACTCAGAACCATCTACCAAAGCTTTTTAAACCGGGAAAGAAATAGCCGAAAAGATCACAATGACACCATCAGATGAGACTGGTGGTTTTATAGTGAGGCAATTTTGTAAATGTTTATGGAAAAAATATTGACATAAAGTATTCTCTTGTCCAGGAGGTAAGAAGAAGCATTTATTTACTTATTCATAGACTTCTTTGGATTGGTCTATTCTTCTGGGTCTCTAGAGCTGAATTCTCATTCACTGAGTCTCCTTTTTAAAAGAGGCAGGTGCTTCCATAATGAAAAGAAGTTTTGTTCCAACAACAAGAACAAAAGCTCTACATTTATAACAAAGGAGAGGTATACGTGCACAAGAATGATTATGATGACTTATTTCAAAGACAAGAAAATGAGGATGATGTGATTTCATTTATTTATGAGCCAGACAGGGCTTCAGTGATTTGCCTGGGGTTACACAGCTGCTAAGTGTCTGAGACTGGATTTGAACTCAGATCTTCCTGCCTCTAGGTCTCTAGGACTAATACTATATCTACTGTACCATCTAAAAAAATCATAATTTTTTAAAATTGTGAACTGGAAAATTATCAAGCAAATATTTCCATATACAAAGAAGGCAAGAAAAAGATTGCATGTAAGTAGTATGTAATATGCATAGCTTATTTTATATGTGTATATATGAATATATATGAAAATTTAATTAGTAGTGTCAACGCTGCCCTCCCATGTTTTTCTACAAGGTAGGTTTTGTGCATCCTGAAATAGCCACTTTTTGAAGAATAGTTATAATTACTTGAGAATGACATTTTCAATGATTCTAAGCTGTTCCCTTGGACAAAAACCCATCTTTTTAAGACCAATATTCTCCTGGTGATTCTTTGTGACTGAAAAGCATGAAATACAGAGATTTTGGAAGAATCAAAATGGCGGATGACTCCACAAGCAACAGAGAACCAACATTACTAATAAACATAGACCAACATTACTAATCCTATAGCCCATTACCACCATGATGCGCATGACACATATAATGGGGTAAAGGTTCACTGGGGTGGGGGACGATCAGAAAAGCAGATCAGTGGACCATATAGAGGCAGATAAAGGATGAATAGTCCAAGTGCTGCAATGGCGCCCACATACTGGTAAAAGACCTTGAACAAGGCCTCCAGCATACTGGGAGGAGCTCCAGTGGTGGATGTATGGGAGAATAGAGACAAGCATCACACAGGAGAAGAAGGCCTAGATGGGATCCATTGATATATGGAAAGAGGGCCATCTGTTTCCTACTTGATTTCAGAGAAAACGACTCTTAAGCATTCAAAATGTCACCAATAAATATTAACCATGAGAAATAGGTGAATGAATTTCTGTCCAGAAAGCTGGTTTTTAATTTTTTTTCCTAGGGGCAGGTAGGTGATGCAGTGGACAGAGCACTAGGTCTGGAGTCAGGAAGATCCAAGTCCAAATCCATCTTCAGATACTTACTGTGTGACCTGGGGCAAATCACTTAACCCTGTTTGCCTCAGTTCCCTCATCTGTAAGATGAGCTAGAGAAGGAAATGGCGAACCACTCCAGTGTCTCTGCCACAAAAAGTCTTGCCTGATCCAATCCATTGTTTGTACCTTGAATGCCTCCTCTCCCATCATTGTGCATCTATTTCATGCCTGTTTTTATTTCTCCATATATCTATGCTGTCTCCCTAGAATATATTATAAGTTCAAGAATAAGGATCCTTTTCACTATTTATATCTCCAGTGTCTTGCATCTTGTTTTTGTTCAGTCAATGGCATCTGACTCTCCAAGACCCCATATGGGGTTTTCTTGGCAAAGATATCAAAGTAGTTTGTCATTTCCTTCTCCAGTTCCTTTTATAGATGAGGAAACTGTGGCAAACAAGATCAAGTGACCTGGCCAGGGTTACTCACCTAATAAGTGTCTGAGGCTGGATATGAACTCAGGTCTTCATGACTCTATCCACTAAACCATCAAGCTCCCCTATTTGGCATCTAGTAGGTCCTTAATAAATGCACATAAGGTGAGAGTCTCCCAATGTATCCAGAGCCATCTCCAGTCATCCTGATCCATATCTATCTCACCACTGGACCCAGATGGCTCTGGAGGAGAAAGTGAGGCTGGTGACTTTGCACAGCCCTGCCTCACTTAAATCCAATTCACTTGCATGTCATGGTATCACCTTCCTGATATCATGATCCTCTTTGACAAACAACCGTAAGTGCACATTAATTGACTGAACTTTTTTGGGAAGAGAGTAGGAAAAATTATTATTCTTGCACTAAACATGAGTTCCTATGTTTGAACCAAAAACCTTGTTCTGGGTGCTATTCTTCTGATAATTTATTGAGATCATCAGAGAATGCATGTTTCCCATTTGCTTAGAAAGGCAGTGAAGGATATAGGAATGATCCTACTTTTTTACTCCTTGGTCATGGGCAGGGGAGAGAGTGCCAGACATAGAGTCAGGAAGATTCATCTTCCTGAGTTCAAATCCAGTCTCAGACAGTTACTAGCTGGGTGACCCTGAGCAAGTCACTTAACCCTGCTTGCCTCAGTTTCCTCACTTGTAAAATGAGCTGGAGGGGGATACTCCAGCATCTTTGCCAAGAAAATCCCAAATGGGGTTACCAAGAGTCAGACATGACTGAAATAACTGAACAATGACAACAACAAAAAGAAACTCTTGGTCATGTCACAGTCTCAGCTCCAGCTTTCTCATCAATAAATAACACTGAATTAGATGACCTTTGAGGTCCCTTTCAACTCTAAATTTTTCTGGTTCTATGAACTAGCTACATAAGGCACATTTCATCAATAAATGATTTCATTTCTTTGAGTCCTCTCAAGGTCTGCTCAGCATAAAATTGCTGCTAGGTTTATGCTACCAAGGAAGCAAGAGGAGCAAGGTGGTAATGATCCAAGTAAACCCTGAGCACTGACTCCTATGAGAGCATCATTAGATGTTACTCATGTACAGGGCAGATAATATCACAACAGGTTATCTTCCAAAGGAATTGAACAGAAAGCTCACATACACATACTAGGGTCCCAATATTAAGTCACCACTAGATACTCAAGACTACCACTGCAGTTGATTTTTGCTCTGACCCAAAATAAGCAATAAGCTCATCCCTGTGCTTAACTCAGCAGTCATCACAACTCTAACCCAGCGTTTCCTTGCTAGTCTACAGCTTTTGATGATAATGAGAACAATTGCTAAGATGGCATAGACACAGAGTCCTTTCTACTCATACTCTATGCCACATTCTCACAGCTCATTCCTCCCTGCTAGCCCACAGCAGGAGTCGATCTCTTGTGCCATATTCCTTTCGATTTTATAACCACAGAGACCTTGCTTGGGGCTGGGATGGGAGGGAAAAGATGACCAGTAAAAGAGGAAAAAAGAATTCATGAATTTTGAGGTCAATTGTCTCTGTCTTTTTTTTTTTCATTTGTACATTAAGGGTGTCTTCAAAAATTGTCCCTGTTTTGATACAATTTATACATTTCCTAATGATGGGATTAATTTGAAATGTTCTTAAATGATCATCATGTGCTGCTCTTCTAATTGGGAAATGGGAAAAGGTATAGCATCTAAAAGGGGGTCAGGCTAGAGAAAAGATATGGGATCTGTTCTGATGCTACTTACTGTCTCAAGAGGATCTAAAGATTTGTCCACTCAAGGGGACCATGACAATGTCAACTTCATATGCTTCCTTCTTTCCCCAGCAACCTTTCTTTTTGTGACTTTATTTACATGAACATTGTCACATGTAAGGACCACAAACCATTGTGCTAAAGCAAAACCTTTCCATGATTTAAGCACTGCTTCAAAAGGGATTTGAACCAATTTTACAGGAATACAAACCAACAGAACAAAAATTTTTACCTATTGAAATCACTTCTAATTCTCTTTCTCTGTTAATGTACACATTTTCCCAATGATCACCCTTCACTTTTCTGCAGCATTTGACACTACTCATGATCATCTCCTCCTAGATACTTTATCTAATCTCTAGGTTTTCATGATACTGCTTTCTCTTGATTCTTCTACTTGTGTGACAACTCTTTCTTTCTCTATCTTTTTTGCTGGATCTTCATCCACCAGCCACAGGTATTTCCTGATGCTCTGTCCTGGGCCTTTTTTTCCTCTCCCTTGGAACTATTTCACTTGGTGATCTCATCAACTCCCATGAGTTCAATTATCATCTCCATAAAGATGATTCCCAGATGTATAAATCTTCTCTAGTTCCTCTTTTGACCTCTACCTCCACAGCATCAAGTGGTCCTTGGATATCTCAAAGTGGATGTCCCATAGGATCTCCAACTCAATGTGTCCAGAATTGAACTCATCTTTCCCCCCAAACTCTCCCCCTTTTCCAACTTTCTTATTACTGTTGAAATCACCACCAACCTTACATTAGGCAGGCTCACAATTTTAGGTCAGCTTTGCTCCCTCACGTTCACACTCACCCCACATATCCAATCTGTTGCCAAATCCTATTATTTCTGCCTTCCCGATACTCATACATCATGTTCTCTTCACTCACACAGCCACTAAAGACCCTTATCACCTCTTACCTAACTAATGCAAAACTCGTCTTGCTCTAGCTGCCTCAAAAGTCTCTCCCCACTCCAAGGCATCCTCCAAGATGCAAAAGTGATTTTCCCAAAGCACACATCTGACCACATCACCTTCCTCCATTTCCCAAAGTAAGTAATTCAAAGGCTTTCTATTTCCTCCAGGACCAAATGGAAAATTCCCTGCTTGGCATATCCATTCCTATACCCTCTATGCCTCAATGACATTTGTCTGACTTTCTTCCCCTCAAACATTCCATTTGCTGATCTTATCACTTTGCATTGAGTCTACCCCATAACTAAAGTGTTCTCTCTCTCTCTCTGTCTCTCTCTCTCTCTCTCTCTCTCCTCCTCCTCCTCCTCCTCTGTTTCTCCCTCCCTCCTTATGCTGTGCAGTGAATAAAGAACCAATCCCAGAGTTATCCAGATCTGGGTTTAAGTCCCTCATTTGACACATCCTGGTTCTGTGATAGCGGTAAAAAAGTCATTTATAGCCCACTATGTTAATATACCATGGTCTGTTCAGATATTTCCATGTTGTTGGCCATAAGGGCTATTATGAACATCTTTTTATAAATTACTTTTATTATTTTTTAGATGATTCCTTGTTGTACATTCCCCAAAGTTGTATTTCTGAGACAAAGGAATGAATAGTAGGACAGTTTAAATCACATATCATCAGAATATTCTCCAGAAAGACAGATCCAGTTATAGCATCACCATAATATGTGTCCCCAAATCACCACCAATATCAGGCCTTACCTTTTCTTTGAGTGGCTCATTTGGTGGTGTATAATGGTACCATATATTTTTACCTGTATAAGCAATAGCTTACTCAGGTATAGAAATAAGTATTATGTACTAATTGACCTGCTCAAGCCATCAGGGCTGGATTGATGGTCAGCCTAAATTAGGTCAATTTAATCTGCCTTCTCCGTTTCATTATCATGAGAAACTATGTCTAAGAGGGGAGAATGTTTCTCTGCAGAAACATACTCACTTTGCCTTAACTTTGAGACATGGAGAAGGAGAATCAAGTGGGCTTAGTCAGCAAGAGGTGACAGGAATAAATAGGGCAAAGTCCAACGCAAAACCATTAAGCCAAAGAGAATTTTTGCATACCTCATGGATTTTAAAGAAGAAAACTACAAACTATTGTTAGGTGAAGCTTATTATGCAATCTTTTGCTGTTGAAAGCCAGTAAATCCCAGGCATAAACAAAATAGACTCACAGATTCTTAGGTTGGTTTACTTTCTTCCATGCATATTAATTTAAACCATCAGTTTTGGAACAGTTAGATATGTATTTTAGAAGACCTCATTGCTACATGTTCTTTATATAAGCTCTAAAAAAATAGTTTTAAGTGGAGAAAGGGAACAAAAAGAAGGAGCGGGTTAGGAAAGGGCAAAGAAAATGGCACCATTTAACAAAAGGAGAAATGGCTTTCATACCTGTGAAATGAAAGTTCACGGATTCTGGAAGACCTGAAAGAACAAGGATATGGATGTGAGTGTTGTCATCACTTCTGACTGGGACGGAATATGGATTAAGGAGTCAGGGGTTGAGGATGGGGTGGAAAAAGTGAGGCAGAAGTGAGGAGAAGTAAAAGCTATCCTAAACTGTCCTTACCTACAGGAAATCATAAGGTCCTTCACCAATATTATGCTGAATTTAACCCTAAACTGTATTTTAAATAACAACAAGAAAATCCCACAATCAGATAAATTTACATAGTGTTAGTTACAGTGATTTAGAGCAAATCCTTTCAGACTCCGTTTTATCAGTACATAAAATCCTACAAATCAGTGAATGCAAGGGAATGGCATATATCAATGACAAGGGATTCTGATGGACCCGTTTCAATGGAGAATTGAATGATGCCTGAGAATTTGATTAATGCACTGAATTAGCAAGAGGGGATTTAATCCATATGATTTACTCCCAAGATGATCCTAGCTTCTGTTGTCTCCAAGACATAGCATCGAAAAATGGGCAGAGCATTAGACTTTGAGTCAGCAAATCCTGGGTTCAAATCCAAGTCCCTTAACAACTGTTTGATCATGGGTGAGTGACTAGACTTCCCAGGACCCCATGAGTTCTTCAGCTATAACTACCATGGGATAATAATACTCAAAAGATCTATCTCCCAGAAACAGACTCAAATGAGAAAAATGAATATGCAAAAGCCCTTCAAGAACTTAAAAGTGTTATAGAAATGCCAGGTACAAATGTTTTCTCATTTTTCTCCTCCTTTTTAGTTGAGGCTCAGATAAAAAGAGTCAGAGGACAAGTCACTATTCTACCATTCTTTCGTACTGAATGTAATGTGCACAGTGGCTCAAGTGGATACAATCACTCCTTTTTATAGTTGAATAAAAGGATGCTCATCCTCTGTTGTTTGTCCTTTATTTCAAAGAGGACCAATGACATCATGGGTGACATTCTGACTCGAGCATGAATTGGATTTAAGTGAGGAAAAGTTGCACAACAGGTCAACTTCACTCTCTCTTCCAGAATCATTGAAGTCCAGTGGCAAGATAAAAGTCAAGATGTCTGGCAATGACCTAGGATGCACATGGATGGATGAGCATGGCATCTTTCACATCAGACCAAGCTCTAAGTGCTCCATCATATCGCTTGCTTCAGCTGCCTTCATGACTGTTTGCTCACATCTGCTCATTCTACCTGGAGAAGTCTTCACAAGCTTGGGGTAGACATCCTCCTAAATCACTGCCAAGTTTGAGACCTGTCAATTACCCTCAACCTGGTTTAGCCCATCTGCTGAGATGGTTTACCTGGGTGTGGCTGCTGTGTATGCTACAGCTTCTTGGAGCCACAGGTCAAAGTGGACACCAAAGGTGGATGAATGGTCCTAAAAAGGACTTGGCAAAACCTCACACCAGAAGTGTTCATCCTCCCTGAACACCCCACACACCCCTCATCCTCTGTAGGCTTACAGGGGAGGGTAGAAGGAAATAAACATTTATTAAGCACCTATGCCAGGCATTGTGCTAGGTGCTTTGCAAATATTATTTCATTTAAACCTCACAACAAAGCTGGGAGGTAGGTGCTATTATGATCTTCATTATACAGCTGAGGAAACTGAGGCAGGCTTGCGCCAGATCATACAGCTAGAAAATATCAGGCTGGATTTGAACTCAGTTTACGGAAAGAATTCTTGATCCAGTAGAAGACAAAACAAAAGGCATGAGTGGTACCTCAATGTATTCCTAGCTTTGAACTCCTATGTTAGGTCTCTATGTTTTGAAATCTTTTCATTCTGTGTAGTTTGATGATAAGTATTTGCACTCTCCACTTTCCATCTGAAGCTCTGCTTAGTTTGAAATGCAGTGTTGCCTTTCCAGCTTCCTTTATGTTTCTACCCCCATTAGATTGTAAGTTTCTTGAGAGCAAGGCCTTTCTTTTTCTTTTCATATCCCCAGGGCTTAGCATAGTGCTTGGAACCTAGTAGGTGCTTGATAAATATTTACTGAATTGAATTGACTTGCTATCGTGACACAGATTAAAAATGCTATTGCTAAATTTTTATGATTCAGTGTTCTTCCTAGGTAGTTATGGGCAATACATCTTTCTATAATGATTTTCCATCCCAGTTTGGTTTATTCACTGAATTCTCAAGGATATTTGGGGGCTTGTATTTAGTAGTTCAGGGAGATTTGTCACCTGTAAGTTTCTAAACCACAATGAGCTTTTGTGGTACAACTTTCAGCACCAAGTCATGGCTCACTAAATATCTGAGATGCTAAATTTTTGCATTTTTGCAAGCAATTTTACATGGATATTTTTCATGGTTCCCACTAGTCTTCTGCATCATTAGTATTGTTATTTAAGACTAGGCTCCTTAAGGATAACCTTTCTGTTATTTCTGGTGACAGCGACCTGGTCCTGAATCATTATAATAACCCTTACATTTCTAGAAATAATTCTGTATGACAATACAGAAGAAGCCATATAAAGAAAAGAAATATAAAGAAGCAATTGTTTGTTGCTTCTTTATAAACATAACACTGATTGGGCTCATGTGGATGTCACCCACTAAGTACCTTTTGATTCCATCCTGGAATCGTTGCCATTTCACAAACCCTTCGTAAATATAAACCACTTTCAACAACAATCAACAAATCCAGCAGCATATACCTGTTGTCAAGCTTTACAATTGCTTCATCAAATTAAGTCTGTTTGTTACAAAATTATTTCCATAAACTTTGTACCCTTTTACAGATTTTACCTCCTGACAGAAAAGTGAAGGATTCAAAGTACAGAACGAAACATATTTTTTGGCCCTGCCAACCTGGCAATTTCTTTGGCTTAACTACATGAATTTATTACAAGGGTTTTCATTTTTAAAATTTTAATTTAATTTAAAAAAACATTGTAGGGGTTGGGGTTTTTTGTTGTTGTTGGATGCCTTTGCCCCTAATGTTATCCATGTTATTAAGCCAACAATATATGTTAAGACTTATTTTTGTAGGTACTAATTACTCTAAATGTGGTCATTCCATTAGGCTTCGACTTTGGCATGCCAGTTAGCATATGAACACACACACGATGTAAATATGCTTGACACTCTTATACGTAGTGCGTCTTGACTGAGAAGGACCATGATATTTTTAAGTATCCCTTTTATTCACTGGGTCATATTTAAGCTCAAGTCCTTCAATTTCTATTCTTCCTTGGGGAACGTTAGCAATTGTATACTTATCAAGTCTAAATGATACTCTAATAACATTAAAGAAAGTCCCCAAGTCATTCCCCACTTGACAAATGGTCAAAGGATATGAACAGGCATTTTTCAGATGAAATTAAAGCTAACTATAGACATATGAAAAATGCTCTAAATCATTATTAATTAGAGAAATACAAATCAAAACAACTCTGAGGTACCACATCACACCTATCAGACTGGCTAACATGACAAAACAGGAAAATGGTAAATGCTGGAGAAGATATTGGAAAACTGGAACATTAATGCATTGTTGGTGAAGTTGTTAACTAATCTAACCATTCTGGGGAACAATTTGGAAGCATGCCCGAAGGGCTATAAAAATGTGCATACCCTTTGACCCATCAATATCACTTAGATCTGTATCTCAAAGAGATCATACAAATGGGAAAAGAACCCACATATATAAAAATATTTATAGTAGCTCTTATTGTGATAGCCATGAATTGAAAATTGAGGGGATGTCCATCAGTTGGAAAATGACTGAACAAACTGTTGTATATGAATGTAATGGAATACTATTGTGCTATAAGAAATGACAAGCAGGCAGACTTCAGAAAAACCTGTAAAGACTTGAATGAACGGATGCTTAGTGAAGTGAGTGGAACAAGGAGAACATTGTTCGGAGAAACAACCACATTGTATGAACACCAGAACTTTGATAGACTCATCTCTTCTTAGCAATGCAAGGATCCAAGACAATTCCAAAGGACTCAAGATGGAAAAGGCTGTCTATATCCAGAAAAAGAACTATGGAGTCTGAATGCAGATTGAAACATATTATTTGTACTCTCTCTCTCTTTCTTTTTTCCTTTTGTGTTTGTTTGTTCTTTCTCTGGTTTCTCCTATTGGTTCTAATTCTTCTTTACAACATGACTAATGTGCAAATAGGTTCAACATGAATGTATATGTAGAGCCTATATCAAATTACACGCCATCTTGGGGTAGGGGAGGGGAGAAATGGGGAGAAAATGTGGAACTCAAAATCTTATAAAAGTGAATGTTGGAAATGAAAAATAAATAAATTATAAAAAGAGAAAGTTCCCACATGATATAATAAATATTTAATATAATTTTCAGTTGAGCTACATAACTCGATGTCATTCACAAAGATGAAATTATTAATCCAATGTTTTGGTAGGACTTTATTCTTGACTTGAAAGTCACATTCAGTTGTATTCATTAATGATATTAGTGGATTTAATGCTGTGCAGGAGAACTATAATGGGGTTAAACTATCTTCCTGGAAGATGTCATACTTCCTATCAATTATCCTTGATGTTAGTATAATGGTAGTATATTTTAAATAGAGAATAGTTTTCCATGTGAATATCAACTGTGCTAGAATGCTCACTATGTTGAGATCTATTTTATATATGTTTGCAGTAGCTGATTAAGCCATGAACATGTAAATGAGTCAAAGGTTTTGTGACAATTAACAAAGGCAGTATAAATGTCACTTAGCTTTCTGGTAGCTTGTTCAATAACCACGGAATTGATAATGAGTTATTTATACTTCTGGAATGTTTGGTATGCCCATCTTGTTCCTCAGACAACATATTGCTTTCTTCTGTTTACAGATGTGCTGAGTGATACAGTCCAAGGATGTTTGATATAAGGTGTGAAACAATGCAGTTGTCTTATATTTGGAGAGGGTCACTGATGTTCTCACCTTTTTATAATAAATATGTGGTATCTTCTATTAAGAAAGATAGGATAAGAACTATGACTGACTTAGTTCTTCTCAGTAATACAATAATCTAAGATAATTCCAAGACTCATGATGGAAAATGCTCTCCACCTCCCGAGGAAGAACTGTGGAATCTGAATGTGGATCTAAGCATATTATTTTTTATTTTCTGTCCTTTATATGTTTTTTTTTTCTTTTGCTCTGTTCCTTCTTTCACAACAAGGCTAATGTGGAAATATGTTTTACATGATTGCACATATATAACTTAAATTCAAATTACTTACTATTTTAGGGAGGAGAGAGGGGAGGAAAGGAGAGGAAAAAAAGAAAGACGGGATTAGGCTTGCAGCATAGAGGAAGCAGGTAATTCATGTGCCACTGTGCAGTGTTTTAGCCAATGATTATTGATCTTATCTGGCCATGCCACTTTCCAGTTGTGCAGAGAAGCTCCCAGAGTCATTTCCCTTAGTAATGTTCATTATTTAATAGTACACGAGCTTTCTGTGTCTCTTTTCATCCAATTTGTGCTTTTATTATGTTGGACTTCTTTCAAGCCTATAAAACAAACATTTTTCATATTCTTCTTTGGGGTGTCTCTCCCATCTCTATTGTCTTGGATTCTAAAGCATTTAGAGTATAATTTTTGAGTGATGTGGAATTATTTTGTTCCTTTGCCACTGTGACTCCTTACATGCCTTTATCTTTTAACTGTCACTTTAAAATTGTTCATTAACAACATCAAGAATTTGATTCATTTTTGTTTTCTAGATCCCAGGCTGCACATTTCTCCACTTCTGCCATTAATCAGACAATATGATATTCAAGTATTCTTCTGTGTCAAGTGGCTAGATATCGATGTAATTTTTCAATTTCTTTCCACAGGTCTTCAATAGTTTTCTCAAAGAGATTTTTCTATGATGACATTTGATGTTTGCCCTTGGGAAAAGTCCTCCTTTCATCCTGTGGTCCTTACCATGGCAACAGCAGCAGCATGTCCTGTTATTGCAAATCCTGAGATGTTTGTCAAACATGCTATCAAATTTTGTGAGGATGTGTTCGTTCACAATCATTTGAGTAGAGAAATAATCTGTTTTGGTAGTAAGTGTATTAGTTTTGGGCCCTTAGGTGACACAGAAGATAGAGTGTTCAGTCTGCAGTCAGGAAGACCTGAGTACAAATTAGGTCACAGACATTTTCTAGCTGTGAGACCCTGGGCAATCACTTAACCTTATTTGTCTCAGTTTCCTCATCTGTACAATGAGCTGAAGGAGGAAATGGCAAACCACTCTAGTGTCTTTGCCTAGAAAATCCCAAACGCAGTCACAAAGGTAGATTCAGGCCGTCAAACTCTAAAAAGACTCTTCAAAACTCAATTCTAAGTAGGACCATCTCCTTTTCAAAAGTACTCAAGACACTGGTGTCATTTTAACCAGGCAGCTCTTCTGGAATGTGTATTGAAAGTAGATTTTTTCAATAATTTCTGGTTCTTCTGCCTTTCCCTCTTGAAATTTAAAGAACACCTAAATTTCTTCCCTTCTTTTATCTAATTCAGGCTTAGGAATGAAGTTTCTGATGGTAATTATAATGATCAGGCTGGTTGTACCTGTGATTTCACTTATGTAAAGGATTCTTACTGAGGAAACTCCAAGTATCAAACACTACAGCTTAATCCTTCCTGCAGAACATATAGTCTTGGAGGTTCAGTGTCTGGGATGATGAGAAGCTAAGTGAGTTACCCAGAGTCAGATAACCAGCTATCCTCAAATGCTCACTGTTTCTCTGCACAACTGAAGGAGAAACTCTTTACATTTTATAGACTACAAGGAAACAGGATTGGAAGGTTTCATATTTGATCCAAATCACAGAACTAAACATGAGTGAGAACTCACAAGTGCTACCTTTTAGCCAGCAGCTCTACTTATGAGACCAAGGGGAGGAGAGAAAGGTACCAGGCCTCAGGGGGAATTCAACTAAGAATCCAAGTCCTCTGGGCTTACGTGAAGGTATGCACATTGGTTTTAATGGCAAACTCCACTCTGGGATAAAAGACAAACAGGAGAAACAAATTGACTGAAACTTTTTCCTTTTTTTTCTTCCTGTCTTCAGATCTTACATGAAATTCTCACTCATACCAGGACAACATCTTTTGCAAACAAGGTGTAAGGGGGAAGGAAAGAGGAGCACCTACTTACTACATGCCAGTCACTGTGCTAAGTGGTTTACAAATATTAGTTCATGACCAACTTTGATAGACTTAGCTCTTCTCAGCAATGCAACAACCTAAGATAATCCCAAAAGATTCATAATAGAAAACAGTATCCACATCCAGAGAAAGAACTATGTAGTCTGAATGCTGATTGAAGCAAAAAATTTTCCCTTTTTTTCTTTTTCGTGGTTTTTCCCTTTGGTTCTGATTCTTCTTTCACAATATGACGAATGTGGGAATGTGACTGTATTATTATATTAATATAATATATTAATATGATTGTACATGTATAACCTATATCAGATTGCATACCATCTTTGGGAGGTAGGAGGGGGAAAAATTTTAGAATTCAAAATCTTATAAAAGTGAATGCTGAAAGCTAAAAATCAATAAATAATTGAGGAGGGGACATGATGAACAAATATATCTGATTTGATCCTCACAACAACCCAGAAAAGTAGCTGGTATTGTTGTGCCCATTTTACAGCTGAGGACATTGTGGCAGACAGAGGTTGTGACTTGCCCAGGGTCACACAGCTAGTCAGTGTCTAAAGCTGGACTTGAATCCAGGTCTTTGTGACTAGCAGAGTGCTTTATCCGTTGTGTCATCTATCTACCTATCTGTAGGCTTCAAGGTTTATTTGTTAGAACATCTGTAAGAAAACTTTAAAAACTGCACAGAAGAGGCTAAGAGAAAGGTCAGTATAAGCTTGTCATTGGCAAGAACAGTGAGGTATTTGTTTTCTACTGGGGAGAAGGATAAGTATGTTACCAGCAAAGGAGAAGGCCATGATCTCTTGGAGATGAGGTGCTGCAGCAGGAGGCCGGTACATGATTTTTCCTTGGTTAACATCTGCCTGCGTGAAATACTGAATGGGAAAGTGAGGCCTGTCTTTGTGCTCGATGATACCTGAAAGAAAGTATACAAAGTATTGTGATGCCACCACCAATTCTGTCCCTTGATGGGAAGCCTACCACCACCTCATGATTGGCTTGGAGCCTTCTCTGACAAGGACAATTCCATGGTGACGTACCTAGGATCACAGAGAAGAGCATGTGGCCAAGTCTGACTATCTCCATCAGACTTTTCACTAGGAGAGGGCAGATCTGAAACCCTGCCCAGGCAGAGTCCTGCCCAGGAAACTGAACACAAGCAGCGGAAAGGAGATCCGCTCCAGACCAGTGAATCTTCCCAAGCAGAGCCTTATCATAGAAGCTGGGCCCACAATCACTCACTCCCCTGTCAGCCCTCTTCTCTTTACAAAGGGGCAGCTATCCACTCTTTAAGCAGAAAGGAGAACAAGAGAAGCAGACATGAGTTTCTGTCTATATACAAGGTAACGCTTCAGATGATACAATGGAGCTTTTGAGAGAGGCTACATAAAAACTGAGTAGCATCTGGACCTTACAGGACTTTCTGGACCAGGCCCATTCGCTGCAACACTTGCCTTGATTTGGACGCAAAGGCACAGTGATATTGTACACAATCTTTCCACTTGGACTCCTGGAGTTGATGAAAGAAAGGTGGTGGGGTTGTATCACACTCAGACGATCCTCCTGAACCTAAAACACAAGAGAAAAGTGAACAGGGACTTCAATAAAAACAAGGAACAAGAGAAAGGAATAAATGTTTATATAATGTGTACTATGATGTCATTTTTGTAACATTATTTACTTTAATCCTCACAACAACCCTGGGGAGTAAGTGCTGTTGTTACCCTGATTTTACAGATGAGGAAACTGAGACAAATAGAGGTTAAGTGACTTGCTCAGGGTCACACAGATAGTAAGTTTCTGAGTCTGGATTTGAACACAAGTCTTCCTGACTCCAAGTCCAGTGCGCTATCCATCACACCCCTCAACCTGGACTATTTCTTGTCACTTCCTGGCACATAGTAGGTAGTTTAAGGAACAGCTGTAGAATGATTGTCTCCTATGCTACAATGAAGGCATTTAGCCTAATTTTTAATTTTAAGCCTAATTAACTATGATTTATTTGCTTACCCGTTGACTTGATATTTTGATGATCCTTTGCCTTTTAATAGTATATGTACTCTCCCTCCCTTCATGCAAATTGCATCCTCTCCTCATTTTATATGATTCGGGTCTATGTCTTCCCAGAAATTATCCTCCGAGGAGTTGACCAATGTTTTTGTTCTTGCTCTGATTCTGTTAAAATCTCAAGGGTACTAATATTTAACTTTCATCCTCACTTCATGGCTGGCCCACATCTTTTTCAAGACATCTATTTCCTCAGCGATGGCTTTTATTGTACTTTTTGGCCACAAATCGTTGATGGATTCCAGTTAATAGAGGTATAAATGAACAGCCACAATTCTATTTCTCTCTGTGGTGTCTCCTCTTTCTCCTTTGGATTTCTGCTGGTGCCCACTCCAGGGAGGCGTATTTTGGATCAGTTATTACCTCCATAAGGTTCAGACTGCTAAGGAGTGTGTAAATAAGACTTAGCAGTGGATGGTGACAACTCAGTTATTATTAATGAGGTTTTGATAGCTCCTGAGAACCCTGATCTATGAGGACTGAGATGCTGGAGGGCTCACTCTCTCCCAGTGTCCTTTCTTTTTCAAAAATACAGACATGGCAAATATCAATGAATATGTCCATAGAAAAAAGAAGAGAAAAAGAGGGTTGTATGTGAAATTTAGTACATAGAGATTGTCTAGTTATTATATAAAGATTAACAGATAAACTAAGTTTAATACAGTAGTACTAACACTGGTCTGTTTGTTGATGTTCCAGAAGCACAGGTGGATAGCAATGAATAGAACAGTGGGCCAGTCTGGAAGACTGTAGTTCATATCTGGCCTCAGTATCTTCCTGCCAAGTAACTTAACCTGTTTGCCTCAGTTTCCTCAATTGTAAAACAGAGGGGCAATAACAGGAGCCACCTCACAGAGTTGGTGAGGATCAAATACAATAATATTTATAAAGCACTTAGCACAACGCTTGGCACGTAACAGACACTTTAAAAATGTTGGCTATTATCAACATCACTATAATTATTACTCTTTTGCGTATTTTTTCATGTTTCACTAACTTGTTCATTCCCTCCCTCCCTCCCTCCCTTCCTTCCTTCCTTCCTTTCTCTCTATCACTGCTCCACTCCCCTCTCCCCTCTAGCTTTTCTATTTGGAAATTTAATTACTTGTGGTTCTACTGTGAAAACCAGGCAAACTGCCCCTAACTACAAAATCAGGCTCACTATTAACTGCACTTCCACACTTCAGGGATTCTTTTGTAAATCGGATTTAAAAAAACAAAATACTTACAATAGCTAAAGTTCCTTATCCTCTCCAACCTCTTCCCACCCTTCCGTAGATTTTTAAATTTAAAAGGAGCTAAAAATTGTCATCCCTGTCCAACAATCTCAGCTCCCCAGGCCACCTGGACCTACGCACAATCTATTAACCCTTTAATGAATACTACTTGGGAAAAAGGAAGGATTCAAGTTCTTAAATTAGGCACTGAGGAAGGCAGGTTCCAATCCTCTCTTTCTTAGCTAGCTGTGGTATTCACCAAACACAGTTTCTTCACCCTCTGCAGCTCAGCCCTCCCTTTTCTTCATCTCCCCACCCACCACTTCATGAAATGTTAAGTTCCTGTGGTCAGTTTTATCCTTGGTAGAGGAAATACCAGTGGGGTTAGGGAGGTGGGGGGTGCGAATTAGCAGAGAAAAATAAATAAAAGCAGTCCACCCATGAGTTCTCTCCTCAGCTACTCAAACTGCCCTGAGGTGGAGGAAGGGGAGACCATTCCAAACTTTACTAATCCCACCATATCTGAGAACAAGACAGATCCCCCTCTCCATTTTAAAGCCTAGCTTCATTTAGAAGGAATTTGCCCATTGTGAGAAGGATTAAGCTGGGCTCAGTCATACTGAAGGAGAAGGGACTACAGTCTATTAGAGAAGGTGGAATGAATGCTCCAGCTGCTTCGGAACTGCCCCAAGGCACACTTGTCCCTGGAAGAAACATCTCATGCAGGTTAGGACAAATTCCCTTTAGTCAAGGGTCATATTTCAGGTTGTTGGAATGCAGTGAGCTAGGAAAATCAACAAAGTAAACAGGAGGAAGTTCCTCATCTTGAAAGCAGTCAAGTAACAAAAACAAATTTTAAAATGCCTGTGCATAGCTGGAAGTGGCCATATGAAGTCCAACGAAGCCCCTACCCCAGCAGTTTCAGCAGCACACTCCTTGTGCCAGAAAACTAAAAAGCTGAAATGCGCTCAAGTAAAAACCCAAGTGACCTTAGGAGAGTCCAGGAAGGGACTCAAGGCCACATGTGGCCCTCTAGGTCCTCAAGTGTGGCCCTTTGACCAAATCCAAACAAATGATTTGTTCCCAGGGATACGGAGCCTACGTATGCATACACATATAGCACAGTACTTACCAAATGACAGCAAACAGTCTGATTTGGAATTTAAAAGAGAGTAGGAGCCACAGAAATGAGTTACCTTTCCTAATACTTGACAGGCCTTTAAAGTGATTTCCTAGGACTCTGGACAGATGAGGCACAGAGATAAGCAGTCAAGTCCAAGTAGATAAATCCAAGTGCATGACTGTGTGAGGTTTATTTTACCTTAAATGATCATCTTTCAGTTTTTCAGTTAAAATGTATACTTGATATTAATTTTTGAATCATTTGTGGAATAATATTCTAAATATATATAATTTGCATATTATTAAGTATAAAAACATATTTGTTATAGTTGTACTTGTCTCAAGAGTGATTCAGAAGTTTAACCCAGTACCTGACACATATTAATTTCTTGATAAATGTTTTTCATTCATTTTCATCCACATTAGATTAATGCGTTTTGTAACCACTCCGGTTACATTTGCACATGTGTGTTCGTCCTTTGTTGCCGAAGAAGATCACGCCATCAGAGAAACGATGACATGACTTGCACTTGACTTTGTTTTGAGTGGGGGAGGGCTGTGCACATCACCAGCCTCACTTCTCCTCCAGAGCCATCTGAATCCAGTGACCAGATATTCATCAGGATGACTGGAGATGACCCAGGATGAGGCAATTGGAGTTAAGTGACTTGCCCAAGGTCACACAGCTAGTGAGTGTCAAGTGTCTGAGGTGAGATTTGAACTCAGGTCCTCCTGACTCCTGCACTGGTGCTCTATCCACTGCACCACCTAGCTGTCCCATTTTTGCACATATCATATACATAAATATATGTGTGTGTATAGTATATACATAGAAAACTTGTTAGTAAGATTCCTTACTTGTAAAATTCTGTGAGAGTGATAAGTGAGGAATGATACAAGGTAGCAGGCCTGGGCAGGTAGAAGGAGGCAGGTGCCAGCAACTGCAGTGATAGGGGAATTTGGAAGGGAGGTGAGTTTCAGAAGATCATGAGTTCTCTTTTGAGAATATGTGAGAAGCCTCTGGGACCTATAGTTCAAAATGTTTACTAAGCAGTCTGTAGTATGGGACAGGAATTCAATAGGAAGCTAGGGCTGGCTACAGAGAACTTGAAATCATCTGCAGAGGTTCTAATTGAGCCCATGGAAGCTGGAAAGATCACCAGGTGAGAGGTTATAGAGAGAAAAGAGAGGAGAGCCCAGGGGAAAGCCTTAGGGTATACCCATCACTTGTGGTCATGTATGATGTGGATAAAGATCCAGAGAAGAAGACTAAGAAGGTGCAGAGAGAAGGAGGGAAAAGGGGAGAGGAAGGAATAGAAGAGAAGGGAAAAGAAAAGGAGAGGGGAGGAAGAGAAAGAAGGAGATGAGATGGAGGGGGGAGAGAGACACATAGAGACAAAGAGAGATAGGTGGGTGAGAGAGACAGAGAGAGACAGGTGAGTGAGAGAGGAAGAGAGATAGAGGGAATGGGGAAGGGAGAGACAGACAGAGAGACTGGGGGAGAGGGAAAGAAGGGGAGAGAGGGAGAAGGAGGGGGAGGGAGGGAGGGGGAGAAAGAGAGAGAGAGAGAGATATCATGAAAAAAAGAAGACAGAGCATCCAGAAAGAGAAAGTGATCAACAGGGTTGTGTTGCAGAAAGATCAAGATCTGGCATTAAATTTGTTGAGTGTTACCAAAAGTTGTTTATCTCTGTGGGGACCCTAGGAAATAGCCAGGGTCCAAGGGCAGAATCCAAAGGGGCTTTATGGGTAGCAGTCACAAGAACTGAGAAAACAACAACTGGATAAACCAGCATCAGTCAAATTACTGAGTTGTGTAGATTTGTTTATAGAAATAAAAGGGTTTATAATAATGAGTCAGCATCATATCACTGGCACCAGAAATTATAGAAAGGCTGTGCCCAAAGAACCAAGACATCTTAATCTTTACAGATTATGCAATGACTTGGTGGAAAATGCGCTACCTGTCAAGGCAAGTTGCAGATATTTAACTCTCCAGTGTCCAGAAAGACATAATGGGGGCTACAATTACATACTGTAGTAGTAGTAGTCTCCCCACCTGCTAAATGCAGAAGCCCCAGGAAAGTTTTAAAAAACTCTGAGCCACCATGTTGGACTAAGAACAGTTGTAACAGCCCAAAGCCCCTTTTCTGGAGAGTAAGAAATGTGAGTATCAACATGTCAACAATTACCTGAAAGTCCTGCCCTCCACTGGCATGAATCAGCCCAAGTTCTAAGTTCTAAGCTCCTGGCTTCTATCCCCCAAGCCAGGTAAGAACTCTATGAAACCCCCTTAGAAGTTACTTGGGTTGGAATACCCCATTCCCTCCAGGGACCAAGGTGTGTGTCCAATTTCCCTCAGGGGTCTTGCAGACTTGGCCTGTATGGGCCATTCTCTCTTACTGCCCTTGTTGATATGAGTAGGTTTCAATAAAACCAGCTTGCTTTTCTGTCGTGTTGTGGGCTCCGTGTTTCCTTGAATTGGATCTCGGTATTCTGAACCTAAGTCTGCCTCAAAACATAATGAAAGCTTGCTACTTTTGACCAACTAACAAAGGATACCTCCCTGCGCCACAATTACAAATTCTAAAAATCCTCTTGAGAATTCAGCAGATAAACTGCATTGAATCAGATCGTCGATACTGACAGAATTGTTGCTCACAATTACCTGGACATAAAATTGATCCTTACAAATTTAAGAACAGTGTAAAAACATAAATATTGCCATACTGAGTGCTCAATAATCTCCCAACTATGGAGAATGGAAAGCTTGAAAAATGTAGAGACCCAGCAGAAGAAATCAGTGCCACGTGGATAAAGACAAGATACTCAGAAGGACCTTAGAGACCACTGGACCCAATTCGGTTCATCATGTGAAATAGGAAACTGAGGTTAGGTAGCTTGGCCAAGGTCATGTAGCTGGCCAACGTGCGATTTGAACCCATGCTTTCCTGACTCCCAAGTCCAATGACCTCTCCAGAACACCATCCTATCTCTCATGCCACTATTATTTTGCTGCTTACATTTTCCTGAAGAAGCTTTCCTCCAAGGTGGCTATCTAGCAAATCTTCATCAGACAGTGCCTCCCTCCAATGACCATAGACTGCCTAAATCTCAAGTGTGGATCATGTAAGAGCCAGACCTACTCTTATCCTAAACAATCTTGATTGTGCCATAGGATCATGCTGATGGTTGAGGCCTCCAGGGGAAATTTTTAAAACATATTTTTAGCTATGAATGTTCTTAAATTATTTACCACATAATTTGATTGGTAGACTACTAATAAAGTTGTTTATAATATTTTTCCATTGATGGTCTCTCTTATTAGAGGATCCACATACATTTATCAGTTGTTTAAGGTTAGCTATGTTTATTGCCATTACAATACCACACAACTGCTCATCTTAGTATTAAAAAAAACTTATAGACAAACGTCTCAAAACAGCTCAATCACATAATGGAGGCATAAAACAACATGGAGTTAATTATTCCAACTATCTTATTAAGATAACAAAACTTATTCTCGCTACACTGACACACAGTAGGCATTTAATAAATGTTTGCTGACTGACTGGCCTTATGACCATTAACTCACCACAATCTCGTGAGGTAGGTGCTTATTTTATTATCCCCATTTTACAGATGAGGGAACTGAAACTCAGATTTAGTGACATGCCGTTAGTCACTCGTATGATTAAGCAGGATTTAGGCCCAAATTCTCTTGATTTTTGGTCTCCCATTCTCTTCGCTATACCCTAAAGAAGGGGCAGGGAACCTGTGGCCTTGAGGCCACATGTGGCCCTCTAGGTCCTTAAGAGCAGTCCTTAGATTGAATCCAAACTTCACTGAACAAATCCCCTTAATAAAAGGATTTGTTCTGTAAAATTTGGACTCAGTCAAAAGGTCGCATTTGAGAACTTTGAAGGCCACAGGTTCCCCACCCCTGCCCTAAAATCTTTCCCAGGAGTAGGAAAGCCTATATGTATGTATGAGTCTATATGTGTGTGTGTGTGTGTGTGTGTGTGTGTGTGTGTGTGTGTATATACACATACATATATGGATATGCGTATGAGTAGTTTCCAAAAAAAATTAACCCACGTTCCTCTAGTCAGAATGATAAATTATGGATTTTACGGTCCTAATGAATTACGATTTCTTTATATTATTATTTACAGTGTGAATGTCAACACCACCTATTCATTAAAAACTCTACTTTTTCCCTTTTTGTCTCTGTCTCGTACAAAACCCATCATTTCTGAAATGGGGGTGGTTCTCTTTGTTGTGGTTCAAGTCTGCAACCTTAAAATTCAGTTATGTACAAATATGGGGGCACCAGCTAAACAGGGCATCCTGTTGGAAAGCATCCGGCTTAGTGACACAGCATGGTCATTAAGGAGAGCTCCATGCACTCCGGGGCTTAACCAGAGTCAGCATCTGCCAAAGAGGAAAAGGTAATAATATTCCAGGGGAGGAGGATCAGATCAGAACAGAAGGAAGGCTTTCTCTTCAAAGACAGCCAGCACTTTTCTGATCTCATCCATCCATTGTGCTCTGAGAAATAATGACATGATCCTACCTGTCATGGAATGTTCAGGGGGCAAGAGCTGAGGAATGGCTAGAGACTAGGTAGCCTTCAATCCGGGGGGAGGACCTCCCCAAAGTGCTAGACCTCAAGCTGTTAGTGATAAAGGATGCAGTGTCATGACCTCATGGTACCCAAGAGTCAAAGACCATTATGGGTTCTTCCTTCTTATTTAGAACAACAGACTACTTTAGAAGCGAGATGTCTCAGCTCTGGCCTGATTCTTCCAGCCCTGAGAGGCAGGGAAGAGGAACTGAAGGCTAAGTTTACATTTCTTTTTTTTTTTAATTTTACACTATTGTCCTATTTCAAAATGCTCCCTACATCCTTGATCTCCCCAAACCACCATCAACAGTGAACTCTCCCTTATAAGAAAAAGGGTTTAACAAAACCAGCTGCCAAGAAAGTCATACCTGGTGGCATGTGCATGATTCTAGATGCCATCCTCCATACCCATACATCCCACAGGTCCCTGCCTCTCCAGAGAAAAAAGAGAAATGTGTTTTATCATTTATTCTCCAGGACCAAGATGAGTTACTCTAATGAATCCATATTCAGTTGCCTTTTAGTGCTGATTTCTTTGAAATTATGGTTCTTGTGCTGCTGGTTTATTTATTTATGAGGTCTTCTAATAAGGTATGTAGATGGCATAGTGGATAGATCCCCAGGTCTGGAGTCAAGAAGACCCAATTTCAAATCTGGTTTCAGACACTTATTACCTGTGGCTCTCCATTTTCCTAGGATGCTCATTTTAAATTTTAATTATATTTAATTTTAAAAATTTTTCTGCATTCAACTGTATTCCATGTCTCATCATATAACAACCCTGGTAAAATATTAGTGTTGAACTGATGAGGCTTGCTTTCATGAAAAGCTTGGAGTCATTAGAGAAGCTTTACAATTTCCCCAAAGCAATCCAGCCAGATCTTCTCCTGCTCTTACTGAAGCAACTTCCAAGGTTTCTCTGACTTTTCTGTATTCATTTTTCTCTATGTAGCACAATGGTTTTCATTTAGATGATCAGAGTACATAAGTTTTAAGTCTTTCAAAATGATTCATTTTTATAATACTGATATTATAGTGGTTCTACGCACTTCCTTCTGCATCAATTCAGAAGACCTTCTATGCCTCACGGAAATGATCCTTTTTCCTTATTTTCTACAGCATAATACCATGCCATCACCTCCAGATACTATAATTTGTTCATCCATTCCCCAATGGATGAGCATCCCACTGCATAAAGAGCTGCTATAAATATTTTTATACATAGAGGCCCTTTTCCACATTCTCTGATCTCTTTGGGATACAGGTATGGCAGCCATAGAGTTGAGTCCAGGGACATACTCTTCAGTAACTTTTCATGCACAATTCTAAACTCTTTGGACTCATTCACAGCTCCATAAACAACACATCAATGTGCTATTTTCCCACATCCTCTTCATGACAAACACAGGCAGCACAGTGACTTTTCTGAGCGATTCCACCCAGAATAGGCTTAAGCTAGTCTTTTCCTCTTATTTTTCCCCTCCTTATTCAGTCTCCATCTCTCTGGCTCTCTTGCTCTCCACACCAATCAGACCTGAATGTGTGTGTGTGTGTGTGTGTGTGCGTACGTGTGTGTGTGCATGTGTGTTCTCCATCAATCTCCTTCTTTCCTGCCTGATGTCAGCAGGAGGTACCAAAGGCAAGCGGCAGCCTTGTGCTATCCCATGCTGAGAAGACAATACCTAAAATATTGGAGTATTATGTTCATTTCCTGATGCCTCTGTTCTCGGCTATGCCCTTAGACAGCAGCTGTGAATTATACCATATTATGATTCCAGTAAGGCAAAGTCATAATATTCTTGTGGACAAGAGAGAGAGATGTGAGATGAATGGCAACAGATGTGGATTTATAGCTGGTCAAAAACACCTTACCCAAAGAGTGTTTATTAATATCAACATGTAGGGAGGTCTCTAAATAATACTACATATATATGTATACACACATAGATGTACATATATATAATATGTGTATATATGCATAAATACAAGCACACAAAAATATGTCTGTATACATACACATATATGCACACACAGTGAGTGCTTTATGGAGAGCAAAGCAAGCACTCTGTCCAAGTCTCTTCACTATTTTGGGTGGTATCAGTAGCTTGGAGAAAGACCGGCTTATCAAACTGAAACTGATGCAAACCCAGAAAACAAAATAATTTGATAAAATCAGGATTCCAAGGTATCTCAACAGGCTGAAACAATGAGCCAAAACTAAAACCTCCAGGCATTTTATAGGCACAAATATAAAATCCGACATTTAAGAAGAGCACTGCAGTCTAAATATGCAAAAGAGAAGACATTCCGGAGCTTAACAGTCACACAAAGGGATTAAATGCTCCAGAGGACAGACAGAACCGGGAGCAATGGGAAAATGTTTTAGAGAGGCAGATTTATTTAGGCTTGACGTAAGGGAATGTGTCCTAAAAATAGAGTGGGATGTCTTGTGAGTTAATGGGTCCCCCCTCATAAGAGTATTCAGTAAGAGGCTGGATAACCATCACATTCAACATAACGACTTCAGGGCTCTGGGATTCCATGATTCTCTCTGCAATCAATGGAAATTGTGTGGATACCATTAGTGAGAGAGATGCTGAATGAGATTGTTGTGAAGAAAGGCACATTTTCATTCCCAAGGCATTGTTTCTTCCTGTCTAAAGGAATGGCAGACCAAACTCACAGTCATATGCAGATTGGCTCCCAGGAAAAGCTTTGGTGATTCAGGAGTCTTTGGCAAGATGGCAATGTTGAATACTTGGTTTTCCAGATGTGCCTGGGGGGCAGTCATACTGGACACCTACAATGGTAGGACAGAGAGGTTAAACCCTAATCTGTATTTATATGGGACATACTCTGAGATACATTCAAGACCAACCTGGCTTTCTTGTTATAATACTTCACACACCTGAGCCAGCTAGGTAACACAGTGGGTAGAGTTTTGAGGCAGCTGGTGGTGTAGTGGATTAAGCAGTAGACCTGGAGTCAGGAGATCTTGAGTTCAAATTCAGGCTCAGACACTTACTAGCTGTGTGATCCTGGGCAAGTCACTTAAAGTCTTCCTGCCTCAATTTCCACAACTGTAAAACCTCCCAGAGTTGTTGAGGATAAAATGAGATAATATTTGGAAAACACTTAGCACTTTGGACTCTGGCTCATAGTAGGTTATTAATATTTATTGCCCATTATCCTTTCCTTTCTTGCACACTGTGGCTTCATACTAAATGTCATTCCTCCCCTCTCCCCTGCCTACATAGAATCCCTCCACCAAAGCCTAGCTCCAGCTTCAATGACTGTACAAAGCTCTTCCTGATTCCCATAGCTGCTAGATTCCCCAAATATTACATTGTATTTTGCACATATTTATGTGTGTGCATGTGATCATCAATCAGATGTAAGCTCATTAAGAGCAGGGACTGTTTCATTTTTGCCTTGGTACCATCATTGGTAAGAGATTTTAAAAATGCCCTCTGGGTCGATGGATACACAATATCTTCCATCTCTGACTTCGGTGTAGTTACTGACTTAGGCAATGGTTTTCTTGGTCCCCTCATTTCCCCATGACAGCTAGCACAGAAACAGAAGAAATTCATGCGTGTGCACACTCACACACACAAACGCACACACCAGGATGGTCAGCCACAAGGCAAGGTCACATAGGGCAACTAGGCACAAAATGGATCGTCCTTTTCTGGCATGTGAAATACACAATTACGTTTGTGGGATTCCTAGATTTCTTGTGTTTCTTCAGTGTTTCCCCCTTTGCTCTCCAGGGCATCAGACTGTTTTGTTATTGTTATTTTTTTCATTTTTAATGATGTCTTTTGTTTTAATATCACCTTTCTTGCCAAATGTATCCCTTCTCTTTCCCCTGGGCAAAAAAAAAACAAACTATAGGAAGGAAGGAAGGAAGGAAGGAAGGAAGGAAGGAAGGAAGGAAGGAAGGAAGGAAGGAAGGAAGGAAGGAAGGAAGGAAGGAAATGAGCAAAATTGAAGTAATGCATTGGTTGAGTCTGATGGTGTACGTGATGGTGACTTGGTGGGGGAGGGGTTGCCGCTCCCAAGACTGTCCCAAGACAACCACTTCAGGGGAAATGAGAGTATTTGTTTTTCCTTACCATTTTTGCTCCCCTTTCCTCTACCCACAAAATACAATATCAGAGGCAGGATTCAGACCCAGGTCTTGCCAGTTCTGTATCCCCTAGATACCATGGCTTACTTGTGCCTGAACAGGCTGGTTTCTCCAAGTAACTCAATGTCTTTCATGGGGCACATATTATAGAAATTCCAAGTCTTAACATATGAACTAACAGATGAGATGTATTGATAGCTCATGACAGCATTTCAGGATGAAAACAGAATTAAATTTGCCGAACTCAGTTCATCTCATTTAGTATATAAAACAAACAAAAAGGTGAAAGAGAAGGGCAGGAATAAATAAAAGCTCAACATTTATCTCATTTTCGATCTATTTCATACCACCAAAGTAGTGAATGGAAAATGACTGGCCACTTACATGAGCCCACATTTGTACAGACTATTTTAGGGAATGTGGATTAGATTAAAAAATACAAAGTTTGACTCAGGATTTGGATGGCAATTTATTCTAATTGTACCTAAAGGTGACCCCAAATGGTAGTACCTAATTCTGTATAAAGAGCATTCGAAGGAGGCTTGTTACATTGCTGCATTTGCTTTTTAATTTGTTAAAATAATGTTAATAAAAAACCCTCTTTCTAGCAAAAAATTAAAAATACAGGGTCTGATACCAGTCTTTACAACAACATTCACCAAATTCATGTTTCAATGAGCTCTGTCTCCTTCAGAGAAACCCCATGGGAGGCTCAACACTTCCTCTAGCAACACTGCCCTTACATGATGCATTTCTGTAACTCCTCCTCGGGGAGGGTGTATAGAACCAAGGTCTGAGTCACACAAAAAGACAAATCCATCTCTTGTATTTTGTTAGGACCTAAAGCTAATTTGATCTTAGACAAAGTCCTCTCAAATACAAGTTTGTATCTAACCACAAAAGACAAATGACTTGCTACCAGTGGGGAACGGGGTGGGGAAGAAACATTTCTTAAGCACCTACTATGTGCCAGGCACTCTACTAAGCATTTTACAAATATTATCTCACTTGATCCTCACAATAACCCCGAGGAGGAGATGCTATTATTATCACCCCCATTTTATACATGGGGAAACTGAAGCAAACAGAGATTGATTTTCCCAGGGTCACAAAGCTAGAAAGAGTGAGGCCAGACTGATCTTGGATCATGACTCCAGAGCCAACGCTGTCTCCACTGCTTTAACTAGCTGCCTAGCAAGGCTAATTTTAAGAATATGATACCAGCTTTGAAGGAAATTCCAAAGAAGAGCATGTCCAAAAATGCCTATGAGCATTTTTTAGGTCACTTGAATAAGTACATCATTTCCCAGTGTGAAAGATCACCCATGTAACTTCATACTCAGATCTCGGACAGTATTAGTTGGTTAATTATTGAGTGATAGGATATACCCACAGAATTATCTGAAGAATCTAGTGCTCTCTGCACCTGTAACTAACATCTTTCTGCCAGATCTTACACTTTACTAGCCCAGTCTTCAAGAACCTCAGGTCTCCTCTATACCACAAAGAAACATTGACAGAAGGTTTTGGTGGAGGAAATGGTTTGTTTTGTGTATTGCCATGGAAATAGAGCCACCAGAAAGAAAATTTCCCTGGTCCTTGATATGCATAGCTGCTTCAACTCTAGCTTGAGATAGTACTTCCCATATTTTTCTTAATATTTTGAAATAAATCTGTCCTACAAACATCTCTACAACAAAGGAAGAATTATTTGCTCCCAAGGATCTATTGTTACTTAGAGAATTATAAATCAAAATCTCTTGAAAAAAACATTTTAAATTGGCAGATGGAGCCACCTATCTTAGAGATTTTGTAAGAGTGTTTGCTTTCATTATGACATCCACATAAAATTACCCATTCATTTTTTAATATTTGTTACTCTGATGTATCATTTATCTATACACACATGTTGTTATTAGCATTATACTTCAAGGATAGTGAGCCAAAGGGTACCTGAAAGTTAAAGGAATCACTTTGTGCCTGGGGACCTGAATGCTTGTACCACACAATGCCTTCGTTGATATCTTGCTGGGTGAAGGTGTTGGTGGGCGTTGCCATTCTTCCATCAGGTAGGTGCTGCCTCCCGTCCACTGGACTGCCTTCTGGCATATTCATCAAAAGAACCACCTCCCCTGGAGGAGCATGGAGCATAATTACCATGTGGTAGACAAGAAGTGAACCCTTTATAACCTCTTTTCTAAAATATACTGGGAGAATGTTCTGGCAGCGTTTCTCTCCTTCCACTGCCCATGCAGCAGACTCCAGGCGTGTTCTATACAAAGAACTCCCTCCCCTGAGAGAGTACCCTCTTCATTTTTCTTTTCTGACTGTCTAGACAGGATGAGGTACAAAAAAGACAGCAATCATTACAGAACCATAGATTCCATTTACAAGACTAAAAAAAAGTCTGACCATCTCTGCAAACAGAACCAAAGCATGAAATAACTGACTTATGTCCACTAAAATCACACAAGAGAAACAACCAAAGAGGAAAGAGGGAGAGGTAGGGGGTAAGTGGATAAAAGACTGGTCTTGGAGCCAGAAAGCCCTTGGATCAAGCCCAGTCTGTGCCACATACTGAATCTGGCCCTAGGCAAATCACTCAATCCCTCTGTATTCTAGACAATTCTCTAAAACTACATAGAAGTTGCAAAGAAACTACCACTCTCCTAGGTAGAAGGTCTTTTTTTCTCATCTCTAATGAGCACCCAAATAAGAATATGGAGATTTGTGAAAATTAATGTGGTGTTACGAGTTGATCAACTTTACAAAAATAAAAATAGCTCAGAAGATATATTTGTGGGGTGGAAGAGGAGGGATTCCCCCCCCAAAATTGAGCTCTCAAAAAAGAGAGGTTAAACAAAAAGTTACACAAAATTTTATTGGAGAAAAACTCAAGGAAATCTATTTTTAAAGAATTTAAGTCACATAATAGATTTTCTGTAACCTGCAGATCACACCAATATTTACAGGGGTTTTTTTGGTGTAATTTCTAAAAGTCTTCCTTACTACTCAATTCCTTTGAACTTTATTTGAAGTGAAAATGGGATATTTGTACCTTTAAATAAAACATTTACTTTTATTACTCATTCTCCACCTGAAACTACTGGTCTCTTTTTTAAAAAATCAATTTTATCCTATTTTCAGAGCTGAATTTTCTCCACACTATCCTTTTAAAAGAGATGGTGCTTACCATAGGTTCAGTGGAAACAATTAACATAATAAGTAAGGTATCATGGCGTCCCGTAAAAAGTAAGAAGAAGCTGTGTGGTCAGCTACACAGTGCCAAAGTTGCGGTCAAAAAGACCAGAATTCAAGTCCCACCTCCAACTCATTTTCCCCATCCATAAAATATGGGCAGGTAGGTGGTACAGTGGACAGGGCACTGGAGTCAAGAGGACCTGAGTTCAAATAACTTCAAACACTTACTAACTTAACTGTGTGACCCTGGGCGAGTCACTTCACCCTGTTTGCCTCAATTTCTTCATCTGAAAAATGAGCTAGAGAAGGGAATTGCCAATCACTCCAGTATCTCTGCTAAGAAAACTCCAAATGGGGTCACAGAGAGTAGGACATGGCTGAAATGCCTCAATAACAAAAATATCTATGGTACCTGTCTCACAACAACCCTGGGTGACTCAAATGTTATGGAACTTAAAAGAGACAAAGTATATAAAATTCTTGGCAAATCTTAGAGTATTCTATAAAAGTCAGGGGAGAGAGAGAGGGAGGGAGAGATGAGAGGAGAGAGAGGGAGGGAGACACACACACATAGATACACACACACGCACACATGCCACTAATAAATTATCTTCTCATACAAATGTATCAACAGACATGAAAGAAGTCTCTTTTAATAGATCAAATGGTCTATTAAATATGTGTGTGTGTGTGTGTGTGCATTTTGGGGTGTGGATGTGTGTGCATGTGCATGGGTGTGCATACACATATGTATAAAGAAGTGTGTATTCTTTGATATATGATCACATCTTGGCTAAGTAGAATTATGTCATAGCTGACAACCAGAGCCAAAAAGCATTTTTTTTTACATTAGATGTTTCTTGTGTCAATGAAGAAACCAGAATGTTCATCCACTTTGCCTCTTCCACTGAGCACAGGTTAAGATTGCTTCAAAAGGGTTAAAAATTAAAGTTGAAGAAACATTTTTCAGTCCTTATCTATTTACATCCTTTTTAGGGTACATAATTATGACTCCTTCACGAAAGAATTTGGAATTTGAGTTAGGACTTGGAAGACAGATAAGATATTTACATGTAGAAAATGGAGGAGAAGGAAATCAGAGAGAGAGAAATTAGAGGTAGACTATGGATGGTTTTACTCAGTAAGCAGTGTAAGACTCTCCAAGATTCCTGAGCAGACACAGGGTGACCAGATCAAGCCTGATCATGAAGGATATTAGCAGTGTGTAGGAGGAATTAGAGAGTAGGAGACCAATCAGAAGGAGACAGCAATAGTTTAGGTAAGAAGTCACCACATGCACCTCAACTAAGGCGTTTGTAGTAAAAGGGAATAATATTGGAGTGACGCAGTGAAGTGTTAAGGAATGCAATTTGTAAACTTTTAACAAGTAATATATTTTGAGAAACAGGATGAGATAAAGATGAGGCCTCAGAGTCAGACAGACCTGAGTTCAAACCTTATCTCAGACACAGACTAGGTGTGTGACCGTAGACAAGTTACCTAACCTACCCCCTCCCACCACTATACCCTAGACTCAAACAGAAAGGTAGAGAGGTGAGGAGAGGGAAAAATTACTCAGAAAATTCAAATGAACATTATCTGGGTTGTATGGTATTTTTACTTATTTTGTTAAATATTTCCCAATTAGAATTTCATCTGATTCTGTCTCCACAGGAGTTCTGCAGGCTGCTTGTAGCCTGTGGGAGTCTGACACCCACATAAACCTAAAACTGTCAGATCAAGTGCCAATCTTCATCAGTAAAGCGAGTATATTCACTAGGGGTTCTCCATACTGATAAAATCATAGGTCTAGTCAAAGAATATATTCACGTGTGCCTATATGTACATATGTACATGTATATATAGACACATATATTTATATAAACAGTATATACCTATACAGATATATACATATAAATATACGCATTAACATATAAAATACACAAATGTGTATGTACCTAAAAAAGTATATGGATATATACATACATATACAAATATATGTATTTTTATTTTCATGTACATGTATGTGTCATGCATGTGTACCATGAGTGAGCATGTGTGTGTGTGTGTCCAAATTCAGTTCTCTAAACAAGGTAAAACTTAATCATTCCAAAATGAGAGGAAATAGTAGGTAGTAGTTGATACAAATGATTATCACCACACAAATTTCCCAAACCTGTCTGAATTCAATTTAACTGATTCAAGTTCATTAGCTTAAGTGAGTTAAAGTTTTCACCCTACTAGTTCCCTCCACCATTTTTCTAATAATTTGATTATGACTACTAGGAGCTTTAATCATATGAAAAGAATGACATAAAGTGAAAATAGATTTTGTTTTCAGTCATTTTCAGTCATCTCTGACTCTTTGCGACCCCATTTGGGGTTTTCTTGGCAGATACTGTAATGGTTTATCATTTCCTTCTCCAGCTCATTTTACAGATGAGGAAACTGAGGCAAACAAGGTGAGTGACTTTCCCAGAGTCAAAGAGTAGCAAGTGTCTGAGGTCAGATTTGAACTCAGGAAGATGAGCCTTCCTGACTCCAGGACCTGCACTCTGTAGAGTTTTAAGTCTGCAGAGTGCTTTACATGGGATATCTCATTTGACCCTTACAACAATCCTAGATGCTAGGTGCTATTATTACGTGCATTTTACAGTTGATGAAACTGAGGCAAACAGGTTAAGTGACTTGCCCGGGGTCATGTTGCTAGTAGGTCTACAGCAGGATTTAAACTTAAGCCTTCAGAATTCCAAGCACAACACTATGCTCTGGTGCACCTAGCTGTCTGGAAACTAGGAAATTAAGAAATGGAAGTAACAAATTAAGAGATTAATGATCAAGGGTAAAAATGACCATGACCTCCTTCAGCTAAGAGATGGTAATGAAGGCTTTATTAATATTTATTAGGGACTCAGATATTCAGGATACATAAAGGCCTATTAAGTGATGAGTAATTTATTCGATTATATACATCATAGAGTGGGATGGGTTAATTATCTGCCAAGATAATCAATATTTTAATGCATCCTTTTTAATAAATTCACAGTAAGATAAAAGTACCAGTGTATTTTCATTAGTTTGGGCTTATGACACCATTGTGCTGTGGCATGTCTTTTCAACTAGGATACCACAGAAATTCATTGTCTTCTCCATGCAGAAAATATTCAAAAATCATGATGGTAAGGCAGAAAACAAAAAAGTTCTAGAATAAGGAAAAGCTCTAGAATAAGGAATCTGAAAAGTTTTCTTATTATATGGGGAAAGATTCAAAACTTAATCAAGAAATGCTTTGGTTAACGGAAAATTAGCAATTATAAACCAAGTTCAAGGAGGTTCTTGGAGATTTTCTAAAATCTGCACTTTGGCTGCATTCCTAATAGTCCTATACAAATACAGTTAGGTCTTAATTCGTACAAATAATGGATCCTGTGAATTAGGCACATGTACTGGAGTTTACACTATTCAGAGTTGGGATTATGTAAAATTTGGTCATTGGTTCCAGCCCAACGAAACATGCAGTTCAAAGCTTAATAATGTAATTATTTGTAGGAGTCATTATCGGCATTAATCTGGAGCTAGCACCTCTATCTCTGTCTGTCTCTCTGTGTCTCTTTGAATCTCTATATTTTGTCTCTCTTTTTGTCTATCTCTGTCTCTCTCTGTCCTGCCAAATAAAAAAAATCGTTTTATAAAGAAATAAACAATTAACCCTTTTGACTTATTTTTAATGTAAACAGATATAATCAATAAACCCAAAGCCAGTAAAAGCATTGCTATTGTACGTAAAAGAAACTAAAATGTATCTGAGAAAATCTCATGTCTAATACCATCTCTTACTAGTTATCTGCAATGAGGTCTCGGAAAAGCAACTTAATTTGTGATCCTCAGTTTCCTCATCTGTAAAACGGAGATAAAAATGTCTGTCCTGCCTCCCTCAAAGGGTTATTGTGAGAAATAATGTAGGTATGGTACAAAAAAAGAGCTCTGGAAGCCATGAAGTATATATACATACATGCATACATGCATGCACACATACATATATATACATATATACATATACATATATCAAGAGAATCCTTGTCATGGTTGTCAGAAGAAGCTAGGTGACACATTAGATCACACATTGGGTCTGGAATCAGAAAGACTTGAGTTCCTATCCAGATTCAGCCACTTACTAGCTGTCTAACTTTGGGAAAGTCACTTCACCACTGTTTGCCTCAGTTTCCTGAACTGTAAAATGGGGGTAATGGTAACACCTACTTCACAGAGTAACTGTGAGGATCAAATGAGATATTTGTAAAATGCTTAACACGGTGCCTAGCACATAGTAGGTGCTATATTAATGTTAGCTATTTATTAGTAGTACTGATTTTAGTGTCATTAATACCATAGTAACATTAATGTCCTGAAGGAATCATGGTAGACTATTCTTATTATCTCAAAGGAAAAAAAGAAAACAAAGTTACCAAATCTTGGGCCATCTTGAGAAATCGTGTAGATGATTTCAGAGTCACTGGCACCAAGCACTTCAGCCCGTAAGATCCTGTTGGTGATTGGCAGCATTCCTCCTTCTGGGACCCACACCAGGGAGTTGGCCAGTAGCCGAAGGTCTCCTTCAATCTATGAAAAAGAAAAAGGAGTGTTAAGTCTAGAGGGAACTAAGAAGTCACCCTTGGGGCCATATGTCAAGAAGATGCCAACACTATCTTGTCAAAGACATTCGTCAAGAATGAGAAGACCCACAAACTCGAAGTCACAGGCAACCTCTCCTTTTAATTTTGCAGAACAAAAAAATTCATGTTTTATAAGTCAACTGAATTCAACTAAGTAAGTATTTTTATTATAGTTTCTTCAGCTGTACACAGTGAGAGTCTTATTAGGTCTCCTTAGGGCCCTCCAAGTTCTAAAATTACAATTCCATGAACCCAGTGTTTGATTCTAAGAGAGAAAATTAGACAAGGTACCAAGCTGGATGCTGAGATAAAAAACTGAAACATGAAAAGCTTATAATCTACTGAAGGTAAAAATTTGAGAAAAGTATGATTTAACATAGACTATTTTACATTTTTCAGCCATGGAGTTAGTGAAATTATTAGTACTCTGGCTTTCAACTTGTTTTTATATATTTAAAAAGCCCCACTAAATCTAATTTTAAAGGAGGTTTTTATTTCAGGAAGGACTTTTATCTATATTATTATCACTACTTTCGGGTACACTGATAGTTAAAATAAAGCCCAGAGCATTCACAAGGGGATGCCCATATAAAAAGAGACCAGACACTACTTTATAATCACTCCATATTTGTTCTTTGGCCCTTTCCCAGAAGTCCATTATGACTGTTGGCATTACCCAAATCAGGCAAGGGGTGGAATTCTAGTACGGGAGAGCTGGGAAGAGAACCAGGGAGAAGAGATATCTACGCTTGTTTCACACTGATTAATATAGTGAGAAAAAATCCAGAGGAATTTCATATTTTCCAAATAACTATACCATCTTATATATGAAAGCATTAAAAGACATGTCAGCATATTGATAAAGTATCCACTACAATGGTGTAAAAGGGGCTGTGAATTCCTGGATCTTCCAAAATACAGTATCCTTGGTCGTAACTTCCTGATTTAGCATCATCCATTCTAATACTTGCAGCAGCCTAAGCTATACTGATTATAAGATGTTCACCCACAGATGCACTATTGGTCAGTGTGTGTGTGTGTGTGTGTGTGTGTGTGTGTGTGTGTACATATATAGCTAAATCTATATATATCTATATCTATCTATCTATCTATCTATCTATATATATATACATTCTCTCTCTCTCTCTCCATTATCCCTCTTTCCCCCTCCCTCCTTCTCTCTCCATAATTCGCTCTCCAATCTTCTCCCTCTGTCTCTCTGTCTCTGCTGTTCTGTCTCTCTCATGCATGTGCATACAGACACACACATACACATGTATGAGTGTATGTATATATACATATGTATATATAAAACCATATATATATATATACACACATATATATGTATGTACATATAAAATTCAGCCAAATCCCTGAATTTACATAACATATGTTTAGGTACACATACAGAGTATAGCTGCTTGGTTTTTTTTAAAGGATGAGGAAGACTTGGACATGCTTAAAGATAAGGGAGAAGGAAACTCGATGTAGGGATAGGTTGATGATTTGAGAGAGGAGGGGATAACTGAGGATGCTATCTGATGGAGAAGACAGGAAAAGATGGCATCCAGTGTACTTGTAGAGGGGCTGGCCTTGCCATGGAGAGGTGCAACCATTTTGTCAGAGTGAGGAAAAGGATATAGTGAAGAAAATGTGGAGGGATTTGAAGATGAAGAAAACGGAAGAAGATGAAATTCACATCTAATGGCCTCTTTTTCTCAATAAAAAGGCAGAACTGATTCACTTTTTCCCCAAATGATAATTCCAACACTTTGATGCAACAAAAAGTTCAGCTAGAAATATTATTGAACAAGTAGAGTTTTTTACTTTTTCTGGGATCTCTTTATACCATATGCTTGGCAGTGGTAGTGTTGGGTAGCTACCAATCAGTGAATTGGGGAGATAATTCCAAATTGCTTTCTGCAACACTGGACCCAATTCTAGCTCACCAACAATATGTTAGTATGCCTGTCTTCCCATATTCCTTACACAAATTGCTATTTTCATTTTCTCATCATCTCCTATGTAATGTGCATGAGGCAGAACCTCACAATTACTTTGATTCGTATTCTCTTATTAGGACTAATTTTGGTCATTTTTAATATGACTCCTGATAGTTTGGATTTTGCCCTTTATGAATTTCCTGTTTATAAGGGGTGGAATCAAGATGGTGAGACATTTTTTTCCAGCCTAAGAAAACTTTAGTGGTGCACATGAGAAGTTTGTGACACTGAGGTGGAAGACTTGGCTACTTTGATTCCAAAGGACTCATGACTGAAAAAATGCTATCCACCTCAAGAGACAGAACAGAGGCACTCTGATTGCAAACTGAAGTATTATTTTCTCACCGTTTTTGATTTTTTTGGAAACATGGCTAATATGGATATATGCTTTGCATGATTTCACATGTATAATTGATATCATATTGCAAGTGGAGAAGTAAGGAAGTGGGGAAAAGAATTTGGAACTCAAAATTTAAAAAGAAAAGAATGCTAAAAACAAGTTTTAAAATTTTCTTTTTTAAAAAAGTATTGTCTATTTATACCCTTTGACCCAACCATACAACTACTATGAAGATCAAAGAATCAATAAAATACCGTTATCTAATGGGAGGATAGGTCTTAGGCTTATAGATCTGAATCAATTCCCCATGTATCTTAGGTATCAGAGTTTTCTTAGAGAAACTTGTTAACAAAGCTCCTCTCCCCAAGTTAACTATTTCCCTTCCAGTCTTATTTTGGGCGGGGAGAGGCAATTGAGAGTTAATTGACTTGCCCAAGGTCACACAGATAGTAAGTGTCTGAGGACCGATTTGAACTCAGGTCCTTCTGACTCCATGGCCAGTGCTCTATCCACTGTACTACTTAGCTGCCCCCTTTCCTTCTAATTCTAATGGAATTGATTTTATTTTGCAGAAGCTTTTCAATTTTACTTAATCAAAATTGCCCATTAATTCTTCTGTGACTTTCCCTATGATTATTTGATCAAGAATTCTTTCCCTACCAATATCTATAGTTGTGAATAAGATCTCCTTCCATGTTCTAATTTATTTTTTTCTTAATGACATGACCTTTTATACCTAAGTTACCAATCTCATTTTGGATCTTACTAAGGTATGAGATCTCGGTCTTGATCTAATTTCTGCTAGACTAGTCCCAGGTTTTGATAAGCATAATATCTAATCTTTGTCCAAGTCATGTATCAAAATAAGAAAGTCAGTGAAGCATTTTTTAAAAATTCAAAGTAGAGGAAAAAATGAGGTTTGTAGGGTTGTGGCAAAGCTGGAAAGCTTTAAAACTAACAAGATGAATTCATTATTTGCTTTATGAAAAAAGGAAGTCTGTTAGTAATAGAAGTGCATGGTTTCATGTACAATCCTTTTTTTTTTTTTTTAGTTCTTTCCATGTGAAAATATTCGTGCTAGTTAAGATTTGTCGATTACAGAATAATAAAATGTAACAACATAATTTCATAAAAGGTCAGGGTTGCACCTTAGCAAACCAATCTTAAATGAGTTTAGATTTACCACTGTTTAAATTATTATCAAATGTCCTTAACATGACATTTTTTTAAATGGTGACTGCTATCAGACTAGACTAAAGAAGACACTTATTCAGTATCTACTGTGTGCCAAACACCTACTGTGTGTTGAACATCATGTAGATAAAAATACAAGCAGAAAGACAGTCCTGACCCCCAAGCAGCTTACATTCTAACAGGTAAAGCCCACCCATCAAAGGGATGCTTAAATCAGGGTAGTGTTGAGGGGATGGAGCAAGGAGGGAGAACAAAAGTAGCCTAGACAGTCAGAAGGTGAACTAGAATATTAGTGAACATGGCAATGTGGGGACTTCCCTGAATGGAGGTGCTGAAGAGGAATCAATTGATCAGAGAAGGAGGTTTCAGGGGTGAAAGCGTCTTCATCTTGAGAACGTAGCTTTTTAACAGAATCCTAGATCTACAGCTAGAAGAGACCTTAGAGGCCAATGAGTCCAATTCCCTCATTTTATAGACAAGGAAACTGAGGCAAGTTGTGGTCTGAAAGCCACCGGAATGGGGGAGTCATAGGACACTGTATTGTTATGCCCTTTTAAAAAAATTTTATTTCACTGAATTTAAACAAAACAAGCATTTTGATAACATAGTAAAATAAGATAAAAAATGTACATGAAACTGCACATCCACTATGTACAACTTGCTATTCATTTTAAATATATAATAAAGTTATGATGTAACTATTTTTTCCTTTTTTCTCCCTTCCACCTCCACCATAAAGGTGGTTCCAGTTACACACAAACATATATATGTGTGCATGTGTGTGTGTGAGTGTTGTTGTGGTTCTTGTCTGCTGTTTGTCCTTTGTTTTCAAAGAGGACCATGGCATCAGGGAGGTCACGCCATGACTTGCAAGTGAAT
This sequence comes from Notamacropus eugenii, assembly GCF_028372415.1. Classification (NCBI taxonomy): domain Eukaryota; kingdom Metazoa; phylum Chordata; class Mammalia; order Diprotodontia; family Macropodidae; genus Notamacropus; species Notamacropus eugenii. The sequence goes on from NC_092878.1 coordinate 148,193,054, forward strand.
TGGATTTAAGTGAGGCAGGGCTGTACAAAGTCACCAGCCTCACTTTCACCTCTGGAGCCGTCTGGGTCCAATGGAGAGATACAGGTCAGGAAGACTGGAGCTAGCCCAGGATGCAATGGGAGACCTTAACCTTCTTAAGCTAAGGTCTTTCCCAGGTCTCATTTTAACTCAAGAAATGCCTATTCAGTGATTAAGGCATCATAAAAAATGAAGCACAGAAGAGCTTCTTTAAAAATAAAAATAATAAAGAGATCTAGGAAAGGAAAACTCTCAGAGTTTCTGGCCAAAACAAAAACACCCAAACAACTTAGACTGATTAAATCATTTTGACAATTATAAATAATTATAAAGGACAGATGAAGACAGATTCTGTGTGTATTCAGAGAAAGAACTAATAAATAGAAGTATGCTATGAGGATACAGGAGGCAGATGTTGCGGGAGGGCATTCCTGCTAGGTTGGCCAAGCTTAGCACTAGCAAGCCAACAGATGAAGCATGGAGTATTTTGTGCCATTAAAATACTGTTACATAAAAAGCCTGCTCATACTTTGACTTATCAGTACCAACCATCAGATCACGGCAAAATAGCATCCCCTAGGAAAACCAGTGGGAGTGGTATAATTTAACAGAATCAAGGAAACCAGCTGCACAAAGCCAGGACCAAATAGCCAGGAAATACTCGCAGCAACCCAGGAATTTTCCATCCAGTCGATGACATGGAACTTATTGGTTTTTCAACATCAAAGCTATCCAAGAGTAGCAAATAATCAACTCAAAATAAAACCAAGAGAGGGGTCAGTAAAGATTATCAGATTATTGCCAGAGAAAAACACGGGAAGGAGGCAAGATTTCTAGAATAACATTCATTTACTAAAACAAAGGATTTGACTTGAGAGTAGAGCTGGCCCTTACCAAAAAAGAACTAGCTTCTCTCTGGACACATCCTAATCCTTGACAGATACTAAATAATTTTAGAGAAATATCTCCAGAATTGTTTTTACTTAGTAATCCATCCAATTAATCAAACCTATTCAGCAAAGCACTCTTTATTACTCCTTAATCTTGAGGATTTATTTTGTTTCCACTGCCCCATACCTCAGTTGTATATGATTGGTAGCCAATTGGAAGCCTATTTTTCAGAAATGTTCCAACAAAAGTCTTCAGGGTGATATTCACAATGTTTGCATCCAGAACAAGATTAAAAACAACATTTTTGTGAATGTGGATTTGGAGTTTGGAAGGGAAGAGGGCTAGGGCTGACAGATACATGGAATAACCTTCCCTTTGGTTCCAAGATGGGTATCATACTGGTAACCAGTTCCCTGCTCGAAAGTCTCTGTTCTGATGAGGATGGTTACAAGGTACAAGTTCCATGTTCATCCAATCCCTGTCCTTTCCTGCTTACAATGACAGCTGAAAATATCTACTGAGTGTCATCAGCAATGGTTTGGACAGTCACTCAAAGGAAATTAGGCTGAAAGCCCTCTACCATCATACCAAAGTCTCCAGCCATACACTGTCCATCGAACAACCCTAAGCAAACAGAATTGCTTACTGTAGATAGACCTGTGTCCCATATTCACAGATGGCTACTCAAAACAAAACCCAAGAATGACTAACCCTCCAAGGTTGGCTACATGTCTACTTGAAATCAACAACTGCAGGAGATTGTCTTCTTTGCTCACTGGACCTTCTCATCTATAATAACTTCAGCAACTTGTAGCATAGGACCCACAGAAAACTATTCAAAGAGGAGGTCAAAGGCCACAGGACGTACTGAACAAACCACTTAATCCCTTGGCACTCCTCCTCTCTCCTTTTTTTGGTGAACGAGACAAATGAAGAAAAAGTATAGAAGAAAACTAAATAAATTTCAAGTATTATCATTACTATATTAGTATCATATAATTTTATTATATTGTTACTATATAATACCATTACATTATTATCATCATCAGAATAGGATTAGTATTAATTAGTTAGTATTAATATCCAATACGCATTGGTAAACCTAAATGCTGGGATCAATTATCTAAATGTCTATAAGGGAAGGAAATATGGTATCACATTGAGAGAAATAAACAACGACCCAAAGATAAGTCAGATCACCCCAAAGAGAAAGGTAAGGCTACTAAGGTCAGTGGGCCCTGTGTTCAAGAAGACAACTGAAGACCAGAAAAGGTTCAAAACTAGCAGCTCAAGGTGACGTTAGCCATAGAAGCAAACCCTACTGCATGAACACATCTGCAAGAAACAAGAGGTCCAAGCAAGGGAGTGCTTGAGCCAATTTGTACGAAGGTATGAAAGCCAATTATTAAATGTTCAGTTTGATCAGATTGTTAAGTTTATACCTCGGAAATCAGCAAATGCTAGAAAATCAGAGTATGATTTATGGTTTTGTTGATTGACTAGACTTGAGAAAATGATGGAGCAAACGTTTATAATGTAGTCATACACTCATTTTCAGAGAGCTGGTTGTTAAACATTTACAGTACACTCCTGGGTCGAAGAAGTGGAAATGCTCCAGGCAACCTGTCTGTACTTCCAACTCTGCTCCCCTTCTGAGTATAGATCCATTGGGAACTCAAGTAAACAAATGACTTTCCTCTGGGGACTCTAAAAGAATTCATCTATTAGGCAAAGGAAAGCTTTGCATCATCTTCCACCTGGATAAAAAGGGTGGGCAGTGCTTTTCGATGCTTGTTCAGACAAGAGAACAGCCAGATTTCCTTCTCCCTAAGAATACAGGCAATCCTTACATCCAAGGCAGTGAATGAAAGATACTCAGCCTGAATGAGAAGACTTAAGAGGGATAGCATAGCTGTCATCAAGGATCTAAAACACTGCCAAAAGATAAAGAGATTGATACTAATAGCTGGCATTTATACAGTGCTCTAAGGTTTGCAGAGCATTTTGCATGCTATGCTCACAAATAACAATACTGTGCCTACTTTACAGATGAGGAAACTGAGGCAGTTTCAGTGCCTTGCCCAGGGTCACACAGCTAGTGTCAGAGGTCACCTTTGAATTCAGATCTATCCACTATGTCACCCGCTGCCCCAGAAAGCAGGAGGAGGAAAGTTATAAAGAAGACAATTTAGATTTAATTAAAGGAAGGTTTTTTACCCCTTTATAATTAGAACTATCCAAAGAGTTGTCTCCAGAGACAGTGGGTTGTTCCTCCCTAAGCCAAATAACAACTTGTGAGGGATCCTAACAGGAGGGGTCTGTTCTGTGGGATTCCTCCAGGCAGGCCCTGGTAAGCTAACTAATTGTGACAGCCACAGTTAAGCTCTGATCCATATCACCACGTCTCTGTCTCATCTTTGTCACTGAGCTCAAGGATCTGCCTGGGTGAGTCCGGGCTGGGGAATTATGACACTCAGTGGAGGGAGGGTTCCTGTGCCCTTTTGCTGTAGGCAGGACCCCCAGGAAATAATCCAGATGTGAAGGAGCAACAACAGTTCTGCTTTGCTTCCTCAGGAGGGTTGGAAAGGCTAGACTGCAGTCTTTCAACTGTAGAAGTTCAATGGAAAAAGAACTCTTTGGCCCAAAATTCTTTGATTATTTACTCTAGAAATTAACCCAAATTGTGAATCCTCTAAAGGGGTCTGAGTATGAGTACTTCCCTATTTTCTCAGATACTACTAGCTGGGTGACCCTGGGCAAGTCATTTAACCACTCCCTGGCTCAGTTCCCTCATCTGTAAAATGGGGATAGTTTTAGTACTTACCTCCCAGGCTCACCGTATGGATAAAATAATACTTCTGGGTTCCTTTGGACTTAATGAATACTGACCACTGGGGTAGGAAGACACCAAGAGGGGTGTCAGCCAGGTGAGAAATACCACTCTACTTCTAAAAGGGTGAATAGTTCATTGGCCATTGACCAATGGAACTCAGCACTACAGGAAGAAGGATCTTCTAGGGATAATTCCAAACTTACTTCTCAGGAGCTATAGTTCCTTCATTTTCCACCTGCACTACTCATCCATAGCCCTTCCCTTATAGATGAAAATACCATTTTTTTTCCTGGGACAGCCAACTCAGCTGAAATCCCAGAACTACCCTTAAACATGGAGACATACCACATCCAATTATTCAGGAGTGCACTGTAACAAGCTCTATGTGCAGAGATTAGAACACTGGGTAAGAAAGCTCTGCAGGCTGGGGTTATGCTAAAATATTTCCTAACAACCTCTGGATGGGAACCAAGAGAAGAAATTTCCTTCTCTGGGTCTAGACAGTCTCCTTCAGAAATCAATCTCTGCAATTCTTCTCCCAGGGCTATTGCAAGAAGGTGATAATAAGAATGAAGGAGAGGCTGGGAATCTGCCAACTCTATCTCCTCGTGTTATTGTCCATATGATGCTACCACTGACACTTTCAGGACTAGCCAAAGATTTTTTAAAATAATGAGAAACAAGAGATTAAGAAACTAATAAACCACCCTAAGTTCAACTTTCTAGCTTCATTATCCTCTCTAGCAAGATATAAATGATCTTTTGGGGGGATAATGATTAGGGACTTCTAAAATGTCTTCAGCATCTCAACATGTCTTCCTGCTTACCAGGGATGAGTTAATAGGTATTTACTGAGGAGTAAAAAGTGCCAACTTAATGAATTTTTTTTCCTATCTCAAAATTTGAAAAAGAATCAATTTTTATAATTATTTTTACATATAAACAGGAGGAAATATTAAATAACTAAAAAAATAAATCCTTGTTTTCTATCTTGAGGGAATGGGAAAGAGACCTCTCTGCAGCATCTAGGTCAGGAAATCTTTAACTAACCCCAAGCAAGAGGTAATCCTTTAGTTTCCATCCAGTTTCATCAAATAGAAACCAGAAATATCCTCTTCAGGATGGAACTTGGTTTCCCAGCTCCTAACTTATGCCTGACTTAGCTTTTCTAATGATGTTTCTCTGGATCCCAAAATGAGTTCCCTTCCCCTGTTCCTGCCTGGATAACTGAATGATCTTTTATTCCTGATATACCCATAAGTTATGAACTTCACATTTTATATCCCATTTCAAATGGGCAGATAAAATCAAGAGCGTGCCTTCTTCTTTTCTAACCAGGATTGAAGATGAAGGAACTGGGAGAAAGTGAAGCAATTTGGCCCCAATATTTTTGATAGCCACCACCAAAAAGTTGCTTTTTTTTGAAACCAGAGTAGAAGCAATTTTCTAAAGCTACAATACTTATATAGCCACACGTAATAAAACCAAAAATGAAAAACAGCTTCATTGCAAAGCTAAAACAATCGGGAAAGGCATATCCCCTCTTAGCCTACTTCTTTCATATAAATGGAAAATCTAATAAAGCCCAGATCAGTAAATTACAAAGTGTGTAAGGCAAAAGCATCCTGTTGTGATGTCAATAATATCTCTCATACAAGATGCCTGCCCTGTCTTCCCCCTCTTGTCTATATGCTGCATTGACATGTGGTGTACATGTTGTTTCTCTTGCGAGAAATCGAAACTCCTTGAGGGCAAAGACTATTTCATTATTAGGTTCCTATTCCCAGGTCTTCACAAGATGCCTGGTTGCGTATTGACTTTTAACAAATCCTTGTGGATGGAAATATGTTTTGCATGACCGCGCATATATAACCTATATCCAATTGTCTTCTCAATAAGGGGAGTTAGGGAGGGAAAGAGAATTTGGGACTCAAAATTTGAAAACAAAAACAAATTTTTATAATTATTTTTACAATAAAGAGGAGAAAATATTAAACAATTAAGAAAACAAATCCTTGTTGCACTGAAATTAATTTGACAACTCCATAGCTGATAAAAACAAAGTCAAGAAATGGTTTTTAGAAAAAAATTCATGTGGAGTAGAAAAGGGGAATAGTGAGGAAGGAAAGAAGAAGGAAAGGAAGGATGTTAAGTATTTTGAGGATAAACTACCAATAACCATGGGGTAGGGGGGAGTTTCAGAAGCTTTAATAATCAGAGAAATGTAAATTAATAGAACCCAGAGACTGAGGGGTTATGAACAAGGAAAGATAACGGCCCCTCAGGTGATGAAGGGAAATGTTTGTATATTTGCTTGTATTATACCTTTGAAGCAAATATCCCTCTTTAGAAGTTAATCTGACTGTTACATGGTAGTTAAATAGTGTTTAAATGGAACTGAAGTGTTGGGCGTCTAAACTAGAACATGGTCAGTGCAGCTTGGCCAATGGCAGATCCAAAAGTCCTTCCCAAGCCTCTAAGGGCACTAGGAAGATATCCCTGGGGTAAGGGGCAAGGGGAACTATGGAAATGGAACACCTGGCTTTCCAGCAACAGGTGCCAGTGTGGTGACTTCCATACTGCCATCAAGCTAAACAAAATTCCAGAAGATGGGAAAATTGATGATCAGGGAGCCTGTGGGAAGGGAGACACAGACAGACACTGCTATGAACTGGTTCATACATACTGGAAAGTAAATTGGAATGATGCAAATAAAACTACTCACCTGTTTATACTCTCTCACTGACTGAACCTATAATCCAAGGAGTTTATTACCAGCTACAGCATACCCATACATAAAACCTTTCAAAGAAAAAATGTGGAACCAGACAAAAAAGAAAAAACTGAAAAAATAATATGTGCCCCTCTGCCAAAGGAGAAATGGTTGAGCCAATTATCGAAGGGGTGGGGTGAACTGGCCCTGGGATTTCATCAGGGTAGGGAGCACCTGGAGAAGTGGCCTCCAGTCCCATTAAACCATTCAATAACTGGATTCCTTTTCACGGGGGGACATTTACCTTAAAGGCATAACAAGAACAAATGTACAAACACATCCCCCCAAAACCCAGAGGTGTCTGGTTTGTTTTCATTCACAGTTCTCTAATTATTAGTGCTTTAGAATCTTTTTTGAACCTACCCCCTGTACTAATGAAGAGCAGTAACTTTTCCACAATATAGAATTTCAGTGCTGTCTGGAGCTCTGAGCAGTTTAGTGATGTGAATCAAGCTATGTGGGCGGTAGGTGTCCAAGACACCTCAATCCAAGTCTTCCTGACTCCAAGGCTATTGATTGATTCTAATCAATCAAGGAATCAAAACATATTAGCTAAATGTCTGCTGGTCTTGGAAGAGAAGAGGTGAGCTGACGGATGCTGAAGGCGACAGTGAACTTGTTGTAGAGTCATTTTTCAGTCTTGTCCAATTCTTCATGACTCTGTTTTGGGTTTTCTTGGTAAAGATACTGGAGCAGTTTACCATTTCCTTCTCCAGCTCATTTGACAGATGAGGAAACTGAGGCAAACAGGGTGAAGTGACTTGCCCAGAGTCACACGGCTACTAAGTGTCTGATGACAGCAATTGCCACTGGAGTGGAGCAGGGGCTATTGTATTAGCTCATTTTGGGAATTTAGTACAAGGAAAGTTTCTTGGGTAGGATGGATTTAGCTGGAAATGTCATATGCTGTTACATATGGTCTTTATGCCAGCTTGCTTTACTTAGTAATTCTTTCTAACTAGGGAGGTAATGGTATCTTTTGTTTTTCTTTTCTTTTTATTTATATTTCTTTTCTTTTATTTCATCATCAATGAAACAATTTTTTTAAAAAGACTAATGCATTGAGAGGAAACCTAAGACTCATCATGAAAAAGTAACAGGCTTTCTTTTAGATTCATAATTAAATAATTATAGATAAGTTCTATAGAATCATAGATATACAGCAGAAAGGGAAGCACAGCAATCACATACACTTTATAAAAGAGAAACTGAGGTCCAAGGACTTTAAATGGCTTGTCCAAGGTCACAATATTAAAACTGGGATTCATACCCAAGTCCCATGGGCTCTTTCCTATCAATCAACAAACATTTCTTAGATGCTTCCTACGGATTCAGTAATATGCAATGGTGATGACGATGATAGCAGAAATGGGTCGTGAAAGGTTGTCTGGTTTAGCCTTGTCCCTTCAGTCAGCACTACCCTTTAAAAATGGTGGCCAAAAAAAAGTCAGTGGGATCTGGGTGGTGCTGAGAGATGCATGGCTTCTGGGAACAGGAAAGTGACAGTCCTCATGTGCAGCATTGTACTCAGTTCTGAGTGCCATGGTTTAGGAAGAACAGGGACAAGCTGAAGAGTGTCCAGAGGACAGCAGAAAGGATGATGAACGGTCCTTGAGTCCATGTCATGAAAGGAATGGTTGAAGAAACTGGGCATATTTAGGCTGGAGAGGAGAAGACTTAAGAGGGGGCCATAGTAGTCATCTTCAAGTATGTGAAAGACTAGTGTATGGAGGAAGGATTCAATTTAGTTTAGCCCGAAAGTGTAGAATCAGGCAAAATGGGTGGAAGTTACCCAATGGCAAGGTTAGGTCTCATGCCAGGAACACATGGAGTCATCCCAAAGTGGAGTGTGCTACCTTCAGAGGTGGTGAGGTTCCCCCCACGTTGAAGTTGTTCAAGCAGCGGTTGGACAACTATCTGTCAAATGTGTTATAGCCAAGATTCCCTTGGGTAGCTCTGCTTTGGACTACCTGATCACAAAATTCTCTTACAAGCTCGGGTTCTGCGACTCTGAGGAATCCCACAGATGCTATCTTAGGCCATTCACATCATTCCATCCTTCTCTGAAGTCAATGCAACTTCTGTGGTTCCTTCTATTTGCTCTTAACACCACATGCCTGAAGACTTAAATGCAATTCGACCTTCCTAAAAATCTAGCTAAAATGATTTTGGTTCTTTCTTACAAATCACCCAGGGCTACCTATGGAAGTCTGGCACTCACCCAGTCCAACAGGGGAAGATGTCCCCCCCAAAAAAGCAGAAACTTTCAATAGAGTTGCTCATCGACCTGCTCTGTCACTATCTCCATAGCATTCAAATTGACCTTTGATGGGATATTCACGGGGATGGGATTTCTCCCTTTTCTCCTTAATGAGTGGATGGTCCCCAATGATACCAAACTCCAGTTACCTTTGCTGATACCCCTCTCACAAACTTAAATACCCTCCCTTTCCTCCTCCACCTATTCAAATCCTAACCATTGTCCTACCTCCTCATTGGAACTATTTTCTTTCCTGAATTCCCACAGCATTTGCAATCTGTACCACACATGTGAGAATTCTATTATGTTCTTGTAGTGTTCTCTGCTTTGTAGCTATGTCCTTTCTCTTGAAATAGGCAGTGATGCTATTAAGAAATGGGACCGTGCACTACACTTCTTTGCTGGGCACACAATAAGGACATAATAAAATATTTCTGCTGTTCACATTGACCAGAACATAAGAGAACACATTATCAACACCAGCATTCTAGCTTAAAGGACAAAGAGATGGATGCTTACTTTTGGCACGATCTGTACTTGGAACAGTATATTCTGAAAGAAGTACCCATCACTGGCCTGCAGGAGAATGGCATCAGAAGGACTGGCTGAGCCATCATGTGTGTAGTAGAGAAAGCCTCTGGCCAGGTCATCTAGCTGGAACTGATGAACAGGGACACTCGGATCACGCAGTGGCTGGAGGAGCCGGCCGTAATGAGGGGCATTCACCACCTCCACGACCACATCCTGGGGATTATCATCATCTCGGATGTCCAGTAGCTGGGTGGTGATGGCAGCGCTCTCCCCTGTGCTGATGCGAAGAACGTCGTTCCTCAGCAGATAAGGGGCCTGCAGAGCAAAGAGAAATGATTTACTCAGTTGATTTAAAAGGGGCTAAATGTCAAGAGAAGAACACAATGGGGTCAAGAGTCATGAAGGTAAACACCAAATATATCCCAAGCTGCCAAACCACATTCCCCAGAAAAGTCTCAAGTGAAAGAGGAGACTAAACCATATTCCAATGGCTGTGCTCATAGTATTTCCAGCAACCTCTCATCTCTACCTTGGAGACTCAGAGATTCCCCTAGATAGGTCAAATTTATGTTCTAGATATCAAGGGGTCATCCAGGATCCTGTGGTCTCCAGAAGTTGAGGAACTTTTCATTCTCAATTCCAGCATCTCCTTGGAAGTTTATGACAGACCCCAGATCCACTGAAAAGTCCCCTTCTCCTAGCCAGAATGTGTCCAAACAAGTTGGACTTCACACTTTCAAGCTTCCTCCAGATTCTATTCGAGGTGATTCCTAAGTCCCATAGGTCCAGAAAAGGTCTCCTGAGAAGAAGAAGAATAGACCTGAAAGGATTTTCTGGGTCAGTCCCATCTGAACCTACAGTATTAATAGCAGAGACAAAAGTACAAACGCAGAGCAGCTGTAGGCTTTGCGGGTCTTACATTACAATTTAGTTGCTATACAGCCGCTTTTCAGTTGTGTCTGACTCTTTGTGACCTCATTTAGGGTTTTCTTGACAAAGATACTGGAGTGACTTGCTACTTCCTTCCAGCTCATTTTATAAATGGGTAAACTGAGACAAACAGGATTAAGTGACTTGCCCAGGGTAACATGGCAAATAAGTATCTGAGGCCAGTTTGAACTCAGGTCTTCCTGACTCCAGGTCCAGTACTCTATCCACTGCACCATTTACTTGCTCCTCTTGCATCATCCTAAGTGACATACACACATTTGTGTTTTTTGGAGTGTGGGGACAGGACTGGAACTAGGACTCCATTGCTGCAAGAAATTCCCCATGAGGAAAGCTTGTCTTCAATATTAACTAGTATCTGCTCGGTAAATTACATTCTTAGAGAGCTGCCTGAGGGCACTGGAGGGATAGGCAGGATCAACCCAACCGACGTGGCCAGAGGCAGAGCTTGACCCGTTCTTCTTCCTCTGAAACCAGTTTTCTACCAACCATGCCACGGGGTCTCTCACATGTCTGTCTACAAGGTAGGAGGAAGACAGCACAAAAACTGGGGCAACTGGAGCAGCCTTCATGGAGAAGGAGGTGCTCAAGGGCATGTGAAAGACCTGTGTTTATCTATTTCTACATGCCTGAAGTATTGATAAGTAGCACTGACAATCTGAACAATAACTGTGGACAATAGCATTAATACACTTCCAGAAAATTCTATGAGTGCAAGTCCTATCAGAATGAAACAATAACCGTGTTAAGTAGGGTTCTGGGCCAATGGTATTAGGAGTTCTAGCAAATGATGGAAGAAATGGCAAGTTTGGAATAGTGGCCTTTGGGAGTAAGGAGATCCCATTTGGTCATTCAACATCATTTACTCCAAGAATTCTGAATTGAAACCAATAAAATCATGAGTATTAATGGAAGAGAAAAATCCCAGCATTTAAAGTCCATATTTCCAAGCATCTTCTTCCCCAGCCCAGGACCATGCTTGGAGAGGACACGTCCACTAAAGCTTCAGTAATGGATCGTCACTCCACCACCATACTCAATAATTTTTCAATGGCTCCCTATTACTTCCAGGAGCAAATACAAAATGTTCCTGTTGGCATTCAAAGCCCTTCATAACCTGACTCCCTCCTATTTTTCCAGTCTTCTTACACCTCCCTCCTCAATATGTACTCTTTGATCCAGTACCACTGACCATTTGGCTGTTCCATGTACAAGACACTCCATCTCTAGCCTCCAGGAATTTTCTCTGGTTGTTCCTCATCCATAGAACACTCTCCCTCCCTTGCTTCAACTGCTGACCTTCCCTGGCTTCCTTTAAGGCCCAAGAAAAATCCCACCTTCTACAAGAAGTCTTCTCTAATCTCTTTTAATTCTAGCACTTTTCTCTTTTATTATTTTCCATTTATCCTGTATCCAATTTGCTTCGTATATAGTTATTTGTAAGTTGTCTCCCCCATTAACCTGTAAGTTTCTTGAAGGCAGGGACTATCTTTGCATCTTCTTGTATCCCCAGTATTTGGTACAGTTCTTGACACATAGTAGGTGCTTAACATTTGTTGACTCATTGATTGAAAGAGCCTTTTGGGGACAATAGCAAAAACTGACTTGCGATATTTTACCCTTTAAAAAAATATGATTTTTAGGCTTAATGACTGAAGTCATCCCAAAATTCATGGGTTTAGATTATTAGTACTCAAGGGCAGTGCTAATGTCCTCTTTGTAACGTACCTCCCACAATATCTATTACAGGGTTCTCTCCACAGCAGTGGATACTTACGAAACGTTAACTGTGGTGAGCAAGACTAAGAACGTGAGAAAGGAAGAAATGGGATGAGGCTTACTGAATTATGATGAGTGCTTTAATGCAAGTAATTATCTCCTAAAAGGAAAACCTCACTCCTCAGCTCCCTAGGGTAAAAGTTGTACTAGACAGCTCAGCTTTCCACACAGCTGAGGATTTGATCCCTTAAACTTTACAAATACTTCAAGGATCCATATTTCGGTGAGAATCACAGAACCCACTAATTGGAAGGGAATTATAATGGGAGGGGTCATTGAACCCATCCCATACCTGACCACAACTACCTCTGCCACTTCATTGTCATGGGGCCACTGATGTAGATTATAATTCTTCTATAACTTAGCCGATGGTCCTAGAGAGTTGCGGGTGACCTAAAACACTTATCACTTCTTGGCCAACCTGATAATGTGTATCTTAACAACAAACCTGCAAGTCTATCACAATGCCCTTTGAACTACATGGAAAAAAAATAAAAATAACCATTCAGAATGGGAATCTTTTTAAAATGTATGATCTATCTCCTGTCTTCTTGTTTAGAATATATTTTTAGAATTTCAACATTTTCTTATTGTCTTAGGGTTGGATCACTACAATGAACCCAAAATATTTCATATTTGGTAATACAGGTACCTCCTGAGACCTACTGAGAGGTGTGTTTGATCCCATGCTAAATGACATTAGTGATTTTTTGAGTCCTTGAACATGATTTTTATCATTTTTCCATCTCCTCTCTTGTTTCTATAAGTGGTTCTACTTGTAGGAGCCTTTCTTCCCCTTTATAATTTGTGGCTGTCACTCATCTGCTATAGATTGGGAAATCAGAGAACGGCTTGTTAGAATTTTGTGTTAAGTAAGAGTAAAAACGGTCTGAGAGGGAACCAGGGGCTTGCCTCGCTTCACCTTGAACAGGACATTCGAGAAGAAACATCCTTCCTCAGTCACGTGGATGTGGACTAGTGCATTAACTTAATGTCTTCTTCTCAGAAGTCATTTTTGTTTTCTTTCTTTTTTTCAAATATATCCCAGAGAGCTGTCCTTAGAGTAGGTAAAATGTTACTCTACTAATCATTCATCATCTGTCAGGATGTCCGCAACATCTACTAACCCATGAGGCAAATCTGTGGTAAGTGGGGGAAAGTCTTTCATCTGTGAAATAATTACCCACATTGCCACAAAAAAAAAACAACCCATGATTACATCATTCTGAACCTTTAATTCTCCTTTTATACTGGATTCAGTTATACCCCCTTGGGAAACAACCTAGAGGGTAGCTTAAATGAAACTCAGCACATTTTAGGAGCAGTCAATCTCACTGAACCCCGGTTGTGATAAAGAAATGCAAAGTGCCAATACAGCTGTATGTGTATGTGTGGATGATGGGGAATTGGGCAGGGAGGAGAGAGGGGCAGTGGAAGGAATAACGGGAGGGTGGCGATTATTTCCTAGGAACCATAGATTGAGAGCTAGAAGGGATCCTAGAAGCCATCTAATCTGGTAGCTACAGTGGATAGAGTGGTGTCAGGAAGACCTGAGTTCAAATCGAGCCACAGACACTTTATTTCCCTTTGTCTATTTGAATTTCCTTATCAATTAAAAAAAAGTGGGTGGGGGATAATAGAAGCATCTGTCTCCCATGGTTGTTACAAGACAAAATCTGTAAAGTACTTTGCAAACCTTAAAACACTGTGTAAATGGTTATCATTAATTAATTAATATTATTATTAATGTTATCACTGCTATTATAGTCCAATCCTTTCATTTTAGAGTTGAGGAAACTAAAGCCCAGGATGATTAGAGAATGGGCCCAAGATCATATTGGTAGTATGCATCAATGGTAGGATCTGAACCATGTCTTCTGACTCCAAAACCAGTGATCTTTCCCTTATACCATGGTTCCTACCCCAATTCAGTGTCTACCTCTCGCAAGTGGACTCAGCAGTAACATACCTACCCTCCATACAACTAACTCTCTGGATTTTCCTTCAAATTCTCTAAAATATAATCACCATCAATCTGAATAGGGTTCTACCTTCTAAGTTAAGAAACTTGACAAGATCATGCCCTAGGGCAGGAAGAAGGCAATGGGCCATAAAGTTCTCTGAATAAATAGGATAATCTGAACAGGGTAGGAAGAAGGCAATAGGCCATCACGTGCCAGGCCAGGTGAATTCACATAGCATACAGTATACTATACAAAGTATGTTTTCTTCAGGGTTAACTCATGTTCTTAACATATTGTAAACATGATCACAAGTATTCTTTCAAGATGACTTAAAGAGCTAAATCTCATTCAAAAGCCAAGGCTGAGAGCTAAGGAAAACATTGGTATCCTTTGCAAGAGAAATGTATAAGTTTCTTAATAACCTACTTTCTCTCATCCAAATCTCTTTCTTAGAAATCACATGAATTCTCGCCACCCTACCACCATGTCCTCTACAAAATACACTCTACATTAAAGTGGTATTAGTGCTGTCTGATTGACGCAGCATTACCAGGGCCATGTGATGTGAAGCTAGGGGATTATCCATCTCCCAAAAGACCAGTTGGCAAAGTCCAAAGCTGTGAGTGTATGCACGGGAATGACCCCAGCAGACTGTGATGTGGACAGCAGAGGTCTTTGCCCGTATTAAGATATTAAAAGTAGAAATGGCCAAATTGATTTACTTGATGATGTCTCAGAGAAACTCAGAAGCCTGCCAGGGAGAGAAGAAATCAAAAACTGGAAGCATTAAAAATCATTAACTCAACAACCTCCCATCCCCCAAATCCCATCTTTATAAAATGTCACATACTTAAAGCATTCTCACCAATGGATACTTAAGTTTCTGGCAACACCAGCTTCATATTTTAAAAACACTTTAGGCTTCAACTCAGGTCAGAAAGTTTTTTTGCCAGTACTAATCCTAATCCTTTGGCTTACTTTGTGAAAATTATTTTGTTAAAAACAGAGAAAGAGGGGAAACAAACATAGGCAACCAGTGAATGAGACCCTTTGGGCTCATGTTTATATGAAAGCTATGTTATGTTTTAATTATAGACACAAGAAAAACTTTATCTTGACCCAAAAGGCATTACTTGGCTCAAAATATTTATGGAATCGAGTTCAAATGAAATTAACTTGCAATCAATTAATTAGGGTTTGATCCCTGAGTCATCCCTGGCATGGGCTAATTCTGTCTCTGAGCACTGGTCATTCTGGAGTCTACACAGACCTTCTCTTAACATTCACAGTTATCATTCCCAGGCCTGTCTTTCTTCATTTTGTGTTCATGTGATGACCCTTCAGGTACATGAGGCTCAATGAATCAAACTTCTACCACAAATATTTATGTCAGACATATAAATGCAGCTTGTCAGCGGTGAACTATGAGAAGACAATGCCATTACTCTGAGCTTTATTACATCCACCAGTACCGGTCTTCTGTCATTGTCTTGTCTTTTATGCATACCATTGCCCTATCCCAGAACTCATCAAACCAGGGCCAGAGGGCAAATCCAACCTGTGAGCAAAGAATGATTTTTACATTTTTAAATAGCATTTTATCATACAAGTTTTTAAAATGTAAAAAACACTCAGCTCCAGTTCCTACAAACCAGGTGGCCTGGCCCTCATAGTTAGCTGACCCTTTCCTATGTTAATGAAATCACAGATCTGGTCCAAAAAGAAGTGGTCTCTTATATTTGTTTGTAGTCATTCTACAAAGTCCCAGAGAGACAACTCCAGTAAATCATGCTTACCAGCACCTAGTCTGCAATTTATAGTCTTCTTAGAGTTACTTGGTAGCATTAAGAGCTCAAGGGACTTGCTGATGGTCACATGACCAGGATGTGTCAGAGACAAGACTAGAACCCAAATCTTCCCAAGTGAAAGGCCAGCTTCCTCTCCGTTATACAACACTGTCGTTATACTAGATAACCTATGTATAAATATATAGATTAATATAGATATACGGGATATCCTATATGGAAAAGGATAGTCATTTAGCAAGACTGAGGGATGACCAAGAGACAACCTGACTGCTGCACATTTTAGGAAATGTAAAAGATGTAAAGCAAGTATTCTACCATGATGGCTAATGTTCTATAGAAGAATAATAGGAAAACATAGAATTATACAGAATAAGGAGGTGTGGCTGGGGCTTGTTATTTTTAATGCATAATAAGGCATACCAAACTAAAAAGGAAACTAATCATACTGACATAGAGTTATCAAAATATTCAGAAAACAGGTTAACAGGGGGGCAGAGCCAAGATGGAGGAGTAGAAGGATGGACCTGTAGAAGCTCCACCCCCCCCAATCCATAAAATACCTGTAAAAAATGACTCTAAAGAAATTCTAGAGTAGCAGAAGCCACAAAATGACAGAGTGAATGAGATTTCCAGCCCAAGAAAGCCTGGAAGACCAACAAGAAAGGTCTATCACACAGGGCTCAGAGCTGAGCACAGGGACAAGACCAGAGCAGGCCTCAGGGGTAGAATCCCCAGCAGCAGCAGTGGTTCCCAGATCCCTCAACCCACAAATGCCAAAGACAGTTTCAAAGGTCAGTGAGAAAGCTCTTTCACCTGCGAGAGAAGGGAACTCAATCTAGTCCCACTGGTTTCAGGGCAGCAGTGGTTGCTGCAGCACAGCATCCATTTTAGGAGCCCTCAACCTGAAGCCCCTGGGTGAATTGTGCAGCTGATCTGCTTGAGAGGTGGCCCTGGGGTAAGGAGGAGTGCTGGCTGACCTGCTGGAGTTTGTGGAAGCTTTGGAGAGGGAATTCTACTCACAGATCCTGGGCAGAAAAGAGAGCTTGTGGTTGCTCCCAGACCAGAGTGAAGGCCAGGAGAAGAGTTAACTCCTTGATTGTGCCACCTTGGAGGAACTGAGAACTTACAGATCCCCAAAGTATACCCTCCTCTTGACAAACAGACTCAAAAGTCAAGTAACTGGCAAGGAAAATGCCCAAAAAAGGGGAAAAAATAAGACTATAGAAGACTACTTCCTTGGTGAACAGGTATTTTCTTCCATCCTTTTGAATGAGGAAGAACAATACATACCATCAGATGAAGGCATCAAAGTCAAGGCTTCTGCATCCAAAACCTCTAAAATAAATATGCAATGGTTTCAGGCCATGGGTGAGTTCAAAAAGGATTTTGAAAATCAAGTAAGAGAGGAGGAGGAAAAATTGGGAGGAGGAATGAGAGCAATTCAAGAAAATCACGAAAAGGGAGTCAACAGTTTGCTAAAAGAGACCCAAAAAAATTCTGAAGAAAATAATGCCTGTAAAAATGGGCTAACGCAACTGACAAAAGAGGTTCAAAAAGCCAATGAGGAGAAGAATGCTTTCAAAAGCAGAATTAGTCAAATGGAAAAGGAGGTTCAAAAGCTCATTGAAGAAAACAGTTCTTTAAAAATTAGAATGGAGCAGATGGAAGCGAAGGACTTTATGAGAAACCAAAAAATTACAAAACAAAACCGAAAGAATGAAAAAATAGAAGATAATGTGAAATCTCTCATTAGAAAAACTGACCTAGAAAATAGATCCAGGAGAGACAATTTAAAAATTATGGGACTTCCTGAAAGCCATGATCAAAAAAGAACCTAGACATCATTTTTCATGAAATTACCAAGGAAAACTGCCCTCATATTCTAGAATCAGAGGGCAAAATAAATATTGAAAGAATCCACTGATCACCTCCTGAATGAGATCCCAAAAGAGAAACTCCTAGGAAAACTGTAGTCAAATTCCAGAGTTTCCAGGTCAGGGAGAAAATATTGCAAGCAATCAGAAAGAAACAGTTCAAATATTGTGGAAATACAATCAAGATAACACAAGACCTAGAAGTTTCTACATTAAGGAATTGAAGGGCTTGAAATAGAATATTCCAGAAGTCAAAGGAACTAGGATTAAAATCAAGAATCACCTACTCAGCAAAACTGAGTATAATACGTCAAGGGAAAAATTGTCATTCAATGAAATAGAGGACTTTCAAGCATTCTTGATGAAAAAACCAGAGTTGAATAGAAAATATGGCTTTCAAACACAAGAATCAAGAGAAGCATGAAAAGGTAAACAGGAAAGAAAAATTATTAGGGACTTACTAAAGTTGAACTATTTATATTCCTACATGGAAAGATAATATTTGTAACTCTTGAAACTTTTTCTCAGTATTTGGGTAGTTGGAGGGATTACACACACACACACACACACACACACACACACACACACACACACACACACATATATATAGACAGAGAGCACAAGGTGAGTTGAATAGGAAGGAATGATATCTAAAAAAATAAAATTAAGTGGTGAGAGAGGAATATATTGGGAGGAGAAAGAGAAAAAATGTAATGGGGCAAATTATCTCTCATAAAAGAGGCAAGAAAAAAGGGGGGAGGTGAGAAGGGAAAAGTGACATTCTCATCACATTTGGCTTAAGGAGGGAATAACATGCACACTCAATTTGTTATTAAAATCTATTTTACACTACAGGAAAGTAGGGGAGAAGGGGATACGTGGGGTGGGGGGATGATAGGAAAGAGAACAAATGGGAGGAGGGACTAATTAGAAGTAAACACTTTTGGGGGGGCAAAGTCAAAAGAGAGAAAAGAATAAATAGGGGGCAGGATAGGATGGAGGGAATTATAGTTAGTCCTCCACAACATGACTATTATGGAAGTCTTTTGCAAAACTACACATATATAGCCTATATTCAATTGCTTGCCTTCTCAGTGGGGATGGGAGGGGAGGGAAGAAGGGAAAGAAGTTGGAACTCAAAGTTTTAGGAATGAATGTTGAGAATTGTTTTTGCATGCAACTGGGAAATAAGAAATACAGGTTATGGGGTATAGAAATCTATCTTGCCCTACAAGAAAAGAGAGAAGGGAAGGAAGGGGTATGATAGAAGGAAAGGTAGATTGGGGGAAGGGGTAATCAGAATGCACAGCGTTTTGGAGTGGAAGGAGGGGAGAGAAAGGGAGAAAATTTGGAACTCAAAATTTTGTGGAAATGAATGTTGAAAACTAAAAATAAATAAATAAACATGAGAAAACCTTAAAAAAAAGAAAACACACATGTACAAAAATATATATTAGTTTTATGTATGATAGTAAACATGCTAGAAGCAATATATGTATCTGTCTAAAATGTATCTCTCTCTTTCTACCTCTGGCTTTGTCTCTCCATCTCTGTCTCTGTCTCTCTCTTGTTCATACACACAAAGAAACATGCAGACACGTATATGTGAATCTTTCTAAATTACTTAAATATTTATGAATATTACTGGTTTTTAAATGAGTTTTGTATGTTTTTATTTTGGTTTTGTTTTGGTAACTGGTATTTTTTTCCAATTACATGTAAACACACTTTTCAACATTCATTTTTCATAGGATTTGGGGTTTCAGATTTTTTCTTCCTTCTTCCCATCCCTTCTCTCCAAGATGGCAAGCAATCTGATATAGCTTATACATGTGCAATCATATAAAATTTCCACATTAGTCATGTGAAAGAACCAAAGGGAAAAGTCACAAAAAACAAAGTGAAATATATCAAAGTATGCTTTGATCTGCATTCAGACAATGACTGTGTGCAATGTCCTCTTGATTCTGCTCATTTCACTTTGCATCAGTTCATGTAAGTCTTTCGAGGTTTTTCTGAAATCCACCTGCTCACCATTTCTTATCAGAACAGTATTCCTTTACCTTCATATACCACAACTTGTTCAGCCATTCCCCAACTGATGGACATTTCCTCAATTTCCAATTCTTTGCCACCACAAAAAGAGCTGCTATAAATATTTTTGTACAAGTAAGTCCTTTAAAATGAGTCTTTTTTGTATTGTTTATCAGCTTTTAAATGTACCCATCCAATAATCACCCAAAGTCGCTTATATCTACTTTTCCTTTCATACTATTTACATTTCTAAATCTCTTATTATTTTTTCAATTATATCTTGTCTTGAAAGGGCACAAAGAAATCATCTATTAAAAAAACAGGTTAACAGATTCTGAATTGGACAAGATGAACTTCACAAAACCATGTGAATTACTCTTTAACATCATGTGGAGTCCCCTAATGGTACAGTCCCTGATGCCCTGCTTCTTTGCAAGTTCAGAAGAGTAAAAATAAAAACAGTTTATTCAGTGTATATAACAGTAGATGCAGTGCTCTGCAAAGCTATGTTCAGCATACTTAGTGAAAGTTAGTAGCTAGTTAGTAGAAAGTTAATGCTAATAGCTAGTTAGTAGAAAGCCTGATCTAGAACTGAAATTTTCATTATCTCATTTGGTACTCATAAGATCCCTCTGAAAGAGGCAGGGTGGGTATTATCGTCTCTATTTTACAGATAAGGAAACTGAGGCTCAGGCAGGTGAATGGTTTAGCCTGAGGTCTTTAAGTAAGAGGCAGAGAGAGGAATCCAGGTCTTCTGACTTTGACTCAAATGTTAGTTTTGTCTGTATGACCCTACAGGAATACAAACTGTCCTCTCTATCCTTTTCCTCAAAAAAAAAAAAAATGAAGGTAGCAGGAATTTGGTGCATTTATAACCTCACTGCCAGGAATTTTGCTTAGTCCTTGTGATTTCCCAAACAAATTGACTTAAGAAATCTACTTTAGAGTTTGTCATTACCTGTGTGGAAAATGCTTGGACACTGATCAGTTGTGGTTCAGAGAAGAACTGTTGATCACTCACTTTCAGGGCAAAATGGCCTTTCCTAAAACAAGTGTCCAAAAAAGAAACAAAAACAAAAGTTATAGTCAGTCATTAAATAAGATCATAATGAAATCTATTTGTATTGCACAAAAGTCATTTGGATCCAAAATTAGCTACCGAGTAGATTGGGGAGAGGTTGGGGCTTCATCTCAGGAAATTGCCTAGCCACTGAAGGGTTAATTCACATAGTCAATATTGGGCCACTATGTTGGGCATTGTTGTTGAATTGTAGCAGGGTAGCCTCCCTGATCTCAAAGCCAGTTCTTTGTCCACTATACCATATTCCCTTCTTGTGACAGGTATACTGGAAATTAAAGCATAATTACCCAGGATGAAGTTTGGATAAAAATATAACCCACAACTTAATCATTCAATTGCATAGTACCTACATAATATTGTGGTTTCCTATGTTAAGTTTGCAAAATTCATGAAGAGAATATAAAGGAATATTATTTTGTCATGAGAAATAATTAAATGGACAATTTCAGAGGAAATGGGAAGGCTTCTCTCTATGAACAGATGCAGAGAGAAGTGAGCAAAACTGAGGGAACAATTTATACAATGATTATGTTAAAGAGAAAATATAACTTTGAAAGATTTAAAAACTCTGATCAACAAATAAATAAATAAATTTTAAAAAATTAAATTTAAAAATTAAGTGCAAAGGAATGAAGAGGAAGCATGCATACCACTCACCTCCTGACAGAGAGGTGATGAACTTAAAATGCAGAAAGAGAAATAATGTTTTTAGATCTGGCTAACCTGGTTAATGTGGAATTTGTTTTGCCAGATTATGTAAGTATATATTGAGGGATTTGGGTTTTGGATTTATTTGCTCATTTTTAGTTTGATAGCGGAAGAGGAGGAGTGGAAGGGACAGACTAATAAAAAAAAACCACTGGTTACTTGAGTGACTAAGTCATTTTGACTATTATAAATATAAAAATTAAAAGCAAAGGATATATGAAGAAAGACTATCTGAATCCAGAGAAAGAACAGATAGAAATATATGTAGAATAGTTTTACAAATATATACCTATTTGTGTCTAACGCAAATCATTTTCAGGGTGGGGGAGGGAAGAAAAAAGGAAAAAAAGAAAGAAATTAACATGATAATTATATATTTAGAAGGATTAGCAAGTTATACATAATGGATATTTGCAGTTTACGTATGGGAATACTTATTTTATTCTATAAATTAAAAATAAAATAAATATTAGAAAAAGAAAAAAATAAGCAATTACAAAATTTATCAGTATACTCAGAGTTAAAGAATCAAGTGTTAGGTCTTGATTCTGCACTTGGTATTTCAGTTTCCAGACCAGCACAAGGAACCTCTTTCCCGCAGATCTTGTCAGGAACTACTCATAAGAAGTCAGGAAATCGTCCTGGCTGTTGCTTCCCTATGTAATTATCATCATTTCCCAAAATGAGCTAATGAAAAAGGAAGTGAGAGATCAATGCTTCTGAAAGATCTTGAACCTTGGGGCATCCTATGTAACTTTTTTTGCACAGTTTCAATTAAGTTCCAAATAGATAATGTTCCTTCCCTCCTCTTATCTTCCTCTTTTCCACCCCCTAGCCTTGTACACCATCATTCCTTGGCAATGTGAATTTTTCCAGATGTAGCAGGGTAGCTCCTCCTAATGGAAGGAACACCAAGAGACCAATATGGAAGACTCCAGCAGCGTAGGCTTATCTTGGAACTTACAATAATTATAGTAATAGGTTACCTTTGCTTCCAAAGTATATCTCACTTGAACATGAAAGGATGGAATGCTTGTCTTCGTCTTTTAAAAACATGAAACAACAGACTGTGGATGGTTCCTTTTCTGGATCATTCTTATTTCCATAGCTTTCTTTTTCCAACACCTAATCACATTTCAGTTTCCTTTTTTTGTTTGCTTTTTTCTATTCTCGAAATTCATCATTATAATATGCAAAAAGTAAGCTAAGAATAATTAGTATGCAAATAAAGTGAAAGAATATCAGCTTGCCTTAGACTTATGGCTCCCAACTTTTTTGTTCTGTGAGCCCCTTTCAAACAAAAAAAATGTGTTGTGAACCCCAAAGATAATTTACTACTAAATTCATAATATTCTTTACAATTTTTAACTGCTGAAAGCACGCATAAGAATTTCACGCAAACCTCTTGGACCACTGCCACAAACCCCTTGGGGCAAAAAAAAAAAAAAAAAGATGAGACTGAAATAGATTTGTCAGAAGTAGCTGTGAAAAGAAAGATGTCGAAAGCACCTCCCTTGAGAATATATGATGTATTTCTGATCCAAATGCAATTTTAGAGTATTCAAATGAAAAATCCTACAACACAATTAGGGGAGAGAGAACGCTAACGGTACAGCGGTGCACAGCTAGTGGTCAGTGACTGCCCATGAATGGCCTATGTGACCTGACAGACAAATACAATAATGTGTACAACAGGGTATATTTGGAGGTGGGAAGGTTTGATGTAAGGCAGTGAAATCTGTAGAAATACTTCCAACAAAGTGAGCAGAAGAGTGGCTGGGGGAGTATTATTTACCGCACATATTGTATCAGAGAGGCAGCCAAGATGTAGCAGAGAGAGACTTGACCTAAGTAAGAAGACCTAGGTTCAAGTCCTGATGGTGACACAGACTGGGTGGGTGGCTCTGAGTAAGGCACTTAACCTCTGAGAGCATCAGACAACCCTTGACTATAAGTTCCAATCCATCAACAAGCATTTAGGAGTCTGTTACTTACCATGTACCAGGCATTGAGCTAATAAGCCTTGGGCATAAAAAGAAAATTCAAAAATGGTTCCTGCCCTCAGTACATCATATTGTGGGCTTCCCAGAGGAAGGTAACGTTCGTTGCCTTTCTTTGCACGCCCACAGCTCAGCACAGTGTCTGACATACAGGAGGTACTTAATGAGTGTTTATTGGACTGACTGACTCGTGGAACTTACAAGAGGGAAGCATAGATACACATACACACACACATATATAGATATATATAAATATATACATACACATATATGTACATATGTTTCTACCTTATAACATATATTTCCCCACATATATACATAAATATAATATATACACATATATTTCCCCCTTAAATATATATATAATGAAATATATATTTCCTCATATATACATACATATATTCACACAAATATATATTATATGTAAACACATATACACACATATATAGTTTCCCTCTCATAATACATATTACAAGATACATACTTTCTCACATATATATATATATACACACATATAATACACTCACAAATGGTATACACAAGACACAGACTGGATAGAAGCCAACCTTAGAGGGGAAAGCACTAGAAACTAGGGGTGGGTTGGGTGGGAAGGCTTCCTGCAGAAGATGGTATTTGAGTTGAGTCTTGAAGGAAGCTAAGGATGCTAACAGGCGGAGGTGAAGAAGCGATTGGCTTTGGTAGAGGGAGTTCTGTCATTAAGAATTCCCTATGAAATCACAGGTCTGGTAGAAAAATAAAATTGTGTTATTTCATATAAATGCATTTGGAAATCCTTATTGCAACAGCCTCCTAACTCTTCTCCCTGCCAGATACAAAAGAGATTTTCCTTCAGCATAGATTGAACCATGTCATTCCATCACTCAGTAAACTCTAGTGGCCCCCTATGACCATCAGGGTAAAATAGAAACTTCTCTGTTTTGCTTTTAAAGCCCTTTTAAACTTAGCTGCAATCTAGCTTTCCGGCTTTGTTCTGCATTACTCCCCTTCCTAACTGCTTTGGATCCAGCCAAATTGATTTTCTCTGTGTCTCACACAGCGTACTTCATCTATGACCCATCTCTAAGTCTTTAATTCCCACAAACACACACACCTAGGATGTACCTCCCTTTTTCACCTCCCCCTCACAGAATCCCTCACTTCCTTTAAGATACAGCTCAAAATCAAAATTTTAAAAACAAATGTTAAGCATTGTTTTTAACTGTTTTTAACATGTAATTGGGGAAAAATAAAATACTAAATAAATAATTTTTAAAAGATGCAGTTCAAAAACCACCTTTTAAATGCAGGCTTTGTCAATTCCCTACCCCTCAAATGCTCACGTGGTCCCATATAAAATACCTTTTATTTCCTTTATATCTGTTGTGTACACATTTATACATGTGTATGTTGTTACCCAGATAGAATGATTGGTGAATCTGTAGCAATTCTCCCCATAATGCTGCCTGGTCTCCTTCAGGACTGAGACACATTTATTACTGTTGCTATGAGTACAGTCAACATTTAACTTCTTTCTTTTTGAGGTTGCCAGCATTGTCATCAATGAGCTAATACAAAAAGAAGACTTCGTATTTATCTGCCTCCCAACCGTCCTGTCCCCTTTGTGGCAGAACTGAAATAGCAAATATTCAATCTGACAGTAAGTCAATGCATCCATAGACATTCAGCTAATATCCTTTCTATGCCTTTAATTCCAGATGCCTTTTTGAACCTACAGTCAACTTAAAATGGTTTGCACTGTGGATAAAAAGGAGTGAGATGGTTGATCCAAAATAAGGTTAATCTAAATGATTAGATGTCCTTCCTTCCTTTTTTTCCTTCTTTCCAGTTTTCTTTCCTTTCTATCTTCCTTCTTCCCTTCCTTTCTACGTTCTTTCCTTTCTTTGTGCCTACCTTTCTGTTCTTCTTTCCTTCCTTCTTTCCATTTTCCCTTCCTTCCTTCTTCTTTCTCTTTTTTCCTTCCTTTTTCTTTCCTTTCTTCCTTCTTCCCTCCCTCTCTCCCTTCCTTCCTTTTTTTCCCTCCCTTCTCTTCTTGCCTTCTTCCTTCTTTCTCTGGGTCTTCTGATTGAGAGAAATTATTATTTCTCTCTTGTATCAATAACTAATCATTGAATCAGGACCAAAGTCTTCCCCCTTTTCGACTTCCTCATCCAAAAATCAACCTGTGTGGGAAATTTTAGGCAAAGACTTACCAGACTAAAAATCTAATCAAATTCAATAAAAGAAATTTTAAGTTTAGGTTAAAGGGAACGTTCTTGCTTATTGTGTTCACTCAGAGAGGTCTGGGAAAATGCAGATTCTCCCTTTTGTCAGATAGGTGACATGAAAACCAATAGTCTCTCTGACCAAGACCCCAAGACCCTCTTTGGAATATAGTCCAGCCCCACATTGCAACATGAGGGGTCTTTGGCATTCAAGAGTGCCACCGACCTCTTTTTATTAATAAACATGATAGCCTTGTTAATAAAATAATTCAATTCTCCAGACACTCTGTCTTTCAAACTTTTTAAACATCACACTATATTATCAAGTCTAGAAGTGCAAGGACTACTCGCCAGATGAACTTCACTACTGCTTAACATGCAAGCTTGGACTTACTCAGTTTCCAACCTGGACCTGTTCACTCTTCTTTAGTAAATCTAGTGGACCTGTCATTCCCAGGCACCCACCTTACTGATGGTGAATTTAGCAAGGACACCTGATTTGCTTAGCATACTGCAGCTTAGAACTCCCAAACTCAAGGTTCCATGTGCCTCAGCTTCCCAGGTAGCTAAGATTACAGGCATGAACCACTAGTCTGTCCAGGCTTAATTTAACTATCCCAATACCTAATGGTAAGATCAGTTTGCATTCACAGGACATACACTATCTGAGGTAGGAGAAGGAGACCGCCATGTAGCAAGTGGTGGGAGAAATATGGATTAGTTGAAAAATTAACCACAATTAATCCATAGACTCAATAATTAAGAGTTGACTGCTTTCAAGTCTCATTTTTAATATTCTTGGAAATGAATAATTACTATCAGAGCATGTTTCATGACAAAATGATAAATAAATAAAATATTTACTGTAATAGATGAAGACAGGGCAGTTGGGGCAGCTACATTTATGATAGATTCGCTTTCTATTGAACTTCACAGCTATGTAATTGCACCAGGAACTTTCCTGTCACATCCGAGAATTACCCATAATTATGTGATAAAGTGAAAATATCTGTAACAGAAGCACATTTGCTGAGCAGTTACAGGGAGATGGTAGCAGTCAGATGAAACTGCTTTGGACTTAGACAATATCTTATCATCCCAAGAAACCAAGAATCTCCTGTTTGAGAGGGGAGGTTGAGAGGAAGGAAAGAAGAGGTAGTCACGTGCTGAATTACCTGGGCTTGTCTTTGCTGTGCACAAAACGGACTCTTTTCTCTCTCAGATCTTCCCAGTTAAAATGGTCAGCTGCACCTAGGGGAACCTCTTTCCCATTCACTAGAAGCACCAATTGGCCATTTGTGGGGAGGCTGACAAGATGGAACAACAGATCTCTGCTTCTGCCTTCTCCAGCATGGGTATTCAGCAAGGAGAAATCCAGGGACCTCACTGAGCCAATCCCCAAGGCAAGGGAAGCGTTTGTCTGAAGGATATGAGTATAGGTGCTGTCTAGGGAAAAAACAAACACAAAACCAGCAATATCAGACATGGACACATTGCCTGCTTCTTTGTCAGATAATCTATGCTGGTATGTTTATATGGAACTATCGTAGATGAAAATCTAGGTCAGTGAATATGTTGGGAAGGGTTGTATAGTGAATAAAGAACTGAATTTGACTTGAATCCTGCCTCAGACACTTGCTAGATTTGGGTAGTTCACTTAACCTCCCTCAGTTTCCTCATCTGTAAAATGAAGGGTTTGGAATCGATGATCCCTAAGGTCTAGCCTTCATTCTTTTAGCCTTTAAAATCTATGTCCCGGTGATAATCCAAATCACTTGTATATAAATCTCATTAAGGAGTGGTTCTTAACCAAGGGTTCTTAAACATTTCTTTTAAAAAATTTTGATGATTACATTGCAATATAATTATCTTTTTTGGTTATAGTATGTTCTTTATTTGGTACATTTAAAAACATTCTGAGAAGGGCCTTGAGACTTAGCAGAGGGGTCTATGACACAAAATAGTCTTCAAACCCCTGCATTAAGACTAAAAGGCAAAAGAAATGTCTAATTGCAATCCAAAACAGAATCTTCAAAATAGGCTTTTTTGTTACAAGGATACATTAGCAGCAAATCTTAATCAGTTGCTGCTTGGATTCAACTTCTGACATCATATTTGTTAAGATGCAAAATTAACCAAGGCTCAGAAGTCCTAAAATTATGTTCACTACTAGGAATGAAATATCCCTATTAGGGATGTTGCAATATAAGGAAGCAGCATCCCTAAGCCAAACTATAATACTTGGGATGAAACGCCTAGGGCTCCTTCCTATACCTAGGTCACAAAGGACAACGTGGGAATGCTGGATTTTGGTGGGAAATCTTATACTGTAAATCTGTTCTAGAGTGCCCAGAGACACTTAAGGTCCTTAAGGAATGCTTATTCATCGATGGGAATGTGATTAGCCTTCACAGGAGGATTTCTACACGACATGCCTAGGAAACTAAGCTGAATTCTCAATTACTGAGGGATTTACAAATGGGAGAGCAGTTTAGCCAAAAACGATAAAAATTAGTAACAGTTACAAAATGACTTCAGAGATTTATTTACTTTAAAGTGCGATGTTCAAATGTCAGTTGTAATTTATATGAACAACTGGATATTGTAAATCATTTATTTATTTATGCATTTGGAGAGACTCCCCTCTACTTCCTTTAGCACACTCATAATGGAAAAGAGGTTGACTTCTCGGACTATTTGTTTCAGAAATGTGCACTTACCAGATATTTATTCATACCAAATGTGCCCGCATTCTGACCTCCATGTAGATACAATCATATCTCAAATGATCATTCTATATATTGACACTCTGGGCTGCTGTAAGTGGGTTATTATTTTCTCCCATTAAAAAAAACCTACAGTATTCTGGCTCAGCTCTCATCCTTTGCCAATGTCCGCAAGAAGTCCTTTGTTCCTAAGCAACTCAAGATGCCCACACAGAAGTGGGAATACTGTTAAGTGCGAGCTCTTTAACAAATGCTGCCTTTCCTGCTGACTACATAGCCTGCCCATTGAGAAAGTGTAGGTGAATTCCCAAGGCTGTCAGATGAGAATCCCTCAGCGGGCACTCACCATGACACGTTCCATTCTGGAGATGGCCAGAGAAGCTGGGAGCACAGCTGGAGACACAAAGCCCGTTCTTGAGAGACATGCCATGATCACAGAGATGGCACTGTTCCTCACGGCTGCACTCCAAACACCCTGGGGGACAGGCTGTCAGGAACAGGAAACAATGAAGGCAGCCCCGTTACTGTCAGAGGTTCGAAAGGGCTCCCAAGTCTCCAGTCAAAAGTTAAAGCAAAAACAGAAAACAACTCCCCAGTCAACATTAAGAAGACTCTAATCACTGCACAGAAAATTATTCCTCAAACAGGAATCAAATCAGGGGTCAAACAGGGTGGGATTTCAGACCCCATAATAGCATAAATTCAGCTTTCACACAATAAGCATTTGCTACCTCTTACTGTGTGTAGGTAATTGTGCTAGGCGCAAACGGCAAAGGGAAACATACCATTTAGAGAAAATATGAGCCCTTATGCTGTGTGTCTATCACACAGAACATAATGAATGATTCTGTGCAGTAAGTATAAGTATTTTAAAATATTAAAATATAAGTATTATAAAATAAAATATTAAAATATGTATATGTAGTGTTGCTGCCTATCCTTCATTCTAAAAGAGGACCATGACATCAGGGAGGTGATGCAATGGCATGCAAGTGAATTGGATTTAAGTGAGGCAGGTCAGTGCAAAGTCATCAACCTCACTTTCTCCCCCAGAGTCATCTGGGTCCAATGGCAAGACATGGATCAGGACAACTGGAGATGACCCAGGATGCACTGGGGGATCTTGACCTTTTTAAGCTGAGGTCTTTAACAAGTTTCAGTTTGACTGAGGCTAAGTCCATTCAGTGATTAAGGCTTAATATAAAATGAGGCAGAGAGTGACCTCTTTACCTAGTAAAAAAAATTATACGTATATAAATATATATATACGCACATGTATATGTATAGGTACACATATATGCATGTATGCTTAGGTACATACATGTGTACATATGTATTTAAAACATGTGTATATGCATAGTTAATGTTCATTATCTGTAGGCTTTATATTTATGAATTTGCCTACTTGCTAAATTTTATTTGTAACCCCCAAATAAATGCTTACCATAATTTTGTGGTCATTCATGGACTTGTGGAGAGTAGTGAAAAAGGTTTGAGTCACCTTATGTGCATGTTCCTAGCTCAAATTAAATAAGGTGATGGACACTGTGCCTTCTTCTTTTAGTTCTCATACTGTAAGCAAATGTCCTTCTCAGTCTATTTAATTTTGTGCCTTCTGTTAGTGATTTGGGGGGGAGGTAAAATGACCCCCAAGCATCTGAAGTCTAGTGTTCTTAAGTGCAAGAAAACTGTGAGAAAAAAAATGTATGTTCGATAAGCTTCATTCAGTCATGAGTTAGAGTGCTGTTGACCATGAGTTCAGTGTTAATGAATAAATATGGAACATTCAGAAAAAGGAAAAGGCAATTTGCCAATACGAGGTAGTCCCAGAAAATGTTTATGGCAGCGCTGTGACCAGGGGCTCGCAGGAACACAACCCTGAATTTCCCCTAGAAGAAATGGTTCGGCATTCACTAATTCAGTGTTCAGAGCAACCTCATAGAATTAACCACTAAGGAATGAAAAAGATCAATACACACACACACATACACACACACACACACACACACGCACGCACACACACACACACACGCACGCACATACACACACAGATAGCTACATTACATAAGTGAATTAGAGGGTTACAAAATAAATAACTGGGTAAAGTCCAAGGGGGAAGTTATTATCAACCTTGTGAAATCAGAGAAAGCTACATGGAAGAGATGATTTCTGGATTAAGTTTTGAAAAATAAGTAGGAAAAATATTCCATATAAATTATATTTTTGTTTACTAGATCCTTTTAAGTCCTTTCAGGGATCAATTTAGATAACAACTGTAGTGAGTCATTTGGTAAAGTGAACACTTTTGAGAATGGGGGAAGGATTGTAAAGCAATAATCCTCCCTGATTTGTAAATTCAGATTTTGACTTAGAGAGGCTTATCTAAATTTGGCTGGATAAGAATCTCACATTTCTAGTAAGTATATTTAAATAGTCCAAAAGACCCTATGCTTTGGGGTCCTTGGCCACCTTCCCTATCACTTTTCCAACATCCCTGCAGAAGTGGAAGGAAAACCACACACAACCGAGGGTCACGCAGCATTGCTCTTTGTTTGATGTGTCTGTCCCTGTTTAGTTGGCCTGACCCTCAAACGAGACAATCTGGCACCAGGGTAAGACCTGAAAACTTTGCTGCTTGGTAGAACCAGGCTCTACTGGAATAACCTTTGAAAATCCAGGATCACCTCCATGCTATCATGAGGAAACTTCTGTTTATGGATGACATCCAGCTCAAAAGTATGATAGGACATCCTCAATGAGGTCCACTAATGTTCAAGAGAACCTATTCAAACAATCCACATGAGAAAAATGAAATGCCTGCTACTGGTCCTGGGAAATGGAGGGAGATGGGCAACCATTTAGTTATCCCACTATTCATCCTATCTCAGACAGGCACAACAGAGGGACAATGAACTTGGCCCAGAATTGAAGGAAGAAAGTAGACTGGATTACATTTGTGAAACTCCACAGCACATTCAATAACCCAAATTTGTTCCCTAAAGCAAAATCCATTTTTTAAAATATCAGCATTCTTCTCCACTAGAGTTTGAGCAACTTGAGAGCAGGGACTGTATTTTGCCTTTCTCCATCACTTACACAGCACTTTGCACATAGTAGGTACATAAAAAATATTTATTGCCTGACTGATAACGATGCATAGTCAGAGATCAGAGAACACCCAAATCTCTGAAAAATCAAATTTATAGGGTGGTCCAAAGAGAAACGGAGGGACATCGGATGGACAGAAAAGGACACCTTACAATGATAGCTGTTAGGAATGGACCAACGCCAACTTCTCAAAAGTCAAGCCAGAGGAAGGGGTGCTCTGCCCAGCGGTGTCCTACCCAGACACAAGGTTCACTGACAAGCTGGATTTCCACTGTCTGAGGACAAGTCTAGGCCAGGCTCCCAGGTGATGCTTTTCAGCTATATCAATTTACCAAGTCTACTTGACCAAAAGAGTTATGATCTGTGACTGTGCTGTGAGGCTGATGATTTTGCACAGCTGTCTCACTTAAATCCAATTCACTTGCAAGTCAAGACATCACCCTTCTGACACCACTCAAGAATGAAGGATGGACAACACCCACAATGATGGAATTATGGATCTCCAAAGTCTCCTTAAAGGGGGGAAAACTTGGAACATGTTTTTGTTTGTTATTTTTTTCCTATACATGGAAAAAATGAGCTTGAAAAATGCTCATTCACCTAATATGGAGAAAAGGCAACTGAAATGATTTGGTTTCTTTGGTTTTAACCAGAAGCACTTCTATACATATAAAAAGAAATTTCTAGTCTAACCATACCAACTGGTCCAATCTATATTTTGACAATTCTAGCTGCTCAGCAATAAGGCTGAATTTTAAAATTCATCTCAACATTGCACTCTCAATAGAGACCTTACTGCAGTCTTTCCATTCCATTATATATTAGTTTGGGGGTCCTCCTCCCTAAAGACGTTTAGAGGTAGGAATGATCTGTACAAAGGAATTACCAGATTGAATTTTTATAAACTATCTACTCTGCTAATTGACAAATTTGCATGGGAAGATGTCAATTGCTGTAGGCGTTTCCTCAGGTTTTCCTATCCCTATATCACAAAAATTAATGGGAACAAGCATACAGATAAAGATGCTTCCCCTCAGACAAGCCTCACCCATGCATCTCTGTGTCCTGATGTCTACATAATATCGCTGGCTGCATTTCTGGATACACTGGGCTTGAAAGAGGAGAAACGGTTCTTCACAGCGAGTACACTCATGGGGACCCAGACATTCGAGACAGTGCTCGCCACAGCCTAAAAAACAAAGCCAAATGAAGCAACAAATTGGAAGAGTGGAAGTCCATAAAAAGAAAAAAAAAAAACCATGGACCATATTATTCATTCTCCAAAGAAAGAGTCAAGGTATGGGGTATGGCAGTTTCTATGGACCCACATGCCTACTTTCCCCTGTCTTAAAAATCTTTGCAAAAATAACCTGGTTTAAGAAAGGTAGAGGCAGGTTTTCATAAATTATATTTTCAGATAAAGAATACATGACCCCCCCCATACTCATTATTTACTATAAAAAATTCTACCTTAAACATCCTCCTCCAATAAGGTATGTGCCATGTATATATAAAACATGATATATTGTTTATGTGTAATTTATAACATAATTATAATTATAACATAATGGAATTATATAATATATTAATTATATACTATACTATAATTATATGTAATATATAATAACTTTATTTGATGACCTCATCTTAATGCCAAGTGATGTCCAAAATGGAAAGACCTGTACGTTCACCAAAAGTATGCCACTGACCTAGGTTCCAGGACAGAAATAAAACGTAAGCTAGATTCTTTAAAGATGATGGATGCTCCAGGTGTCCTTGTTCATGAATGAGAGTGTGGTGGTTGCATTAAACCCTGGAATAGAGCCTCATCAATGGCATAATATGGCCATAATCTCACACACACACACATACAATGTCTACCCTAACTATCCCACAGAGAATATGTCAAATGGATGAAGTGTGTCTACTGTTCAGTGTGAAAGACGGTACATGGAACCAGTCCACATACATACAGTTTTTGTTGTTCAATTGTTTCTGAGTCCAACTCTTTGTTACCTCATTTGGGATTTTCTTGGCAAATATACTGGAAGTGGTCTGCCATTTTCTTCTTTCACTCATTTTATAGATGAGGAAACTGAGGTCAGTAGGGTTAAGTGACTTGCCCAGAGTCACAGAGCTAGCGTCTGAAGCCATATTTGAACTCAGTAAGGTAAGTCCTCCTGACTCCAGACCAGAACTCTATCTGTTTCAACACCTAGTTGCCCCCACATACAACTTAGACACTGTAAACAGATAACGAGCCAAGCCCAAAACTGAACAAGAGGTAGAAAGTATTTCCTTAATACCCCTAAGCTTCTCCTTGAAATAAAGGCTCATTTTTTGCATCAATATTATTCCAATGACGGTTTAAGGATGATCATCATGGAAGATGGTCTCTGGGGAATTAAAATATTGGGGTTTATCCAAAGAAGAATGAAAGGGTGATTATGAGTAAGCATTGCCAACTGAGAACTGGACTAGGTGGTCTGTACATGGCAGGGGCAGAGGTGGCTAGAGATCAGGTACCTGTTTATCAAACTAGTGTAAGAGATAACTAATGGACTGTCTAGGTACTATGCTGATAACACGCTATGTCAGGAGAGCAGATGGACTTAAAATGTAGCATGAGATATATGTTTTTGGACATGGCCAATTTAGGAATTTGTTTCACTGGACCTACAGATATCCTTGTCATCAGGGTTTTTTCTTTCTTCTTAAAAAAAACTGCTCAATGAGGGAGGGAGTAGTAAGAAGGAGAATTAATAAATGCTTGTTTTAAAAAAATCTGTCAGTCAATAAATGTTTATTAAGCACCTACTGTGCTAAGTTCCGGGCTTTAAAGAAAAGGAAAAAGATAGTTTCTACCCACAAGGAACTTCACAATCTAATTTGTAAAGAATTTGCCCTTTTATGACAACATCTGAGGTCTATGAAAGGACCAGCACGTCTGGGAAAATGGAGAAGCCAGGGTTAGGCACATAGACACTTACTCTTGCAATGGTCCGAGTCTCTGTAAAAGGAAAGTGAGCACTGCTCCACACAGATGCTGTTCTGAAGCACATAGCCATCCATGCACTGCAGGCAGTCTGTGCTCAGTGGACCCTGGCATGAATTGCAGCTCCAGTCACATTCTAAAAAGAAGAGACAAAGCCAAGTAGGAATGGCTACTTTCCTGTACACCTGGGACACAAGTGTTCAATACCTCTCTGGAAACTGCCTGTGGCTAGAGGCTCCCATGGCAGAGGGTAAAGTGAGGACAACATAACAGGTCTAAGAGAAATAAGGTCTTTTATGAGCACATCCCATGTAGTAACCTGGATTCTTTTCTAAGGTTAAATGTTTCCTAACAGTGCCTGATATGGACACATACAAGGATGGGTCAGTGCTGCTACAGGTCCTGCTCGGTATAGGGAGACCATGTGTAAATGTGAAATAAACCTCTGTTCCGGTCCTCCAGGCTTCAGTGCATATTATCCTTATTTTGGCTCCAAAACAAGCATACTTAATTATAGTGCCCTACTCTGACACAAACATACAGATTTGTTGTTCTTACTTTTTCAAAAAATTAACAGGGATGTCAACCACAATGAAGAATATAGTTACTGTCACCATGGGAACCCAGAGCATTTAGCACATGTTACTCAAAGTTTGGATTACTTGATCACTTACTTTACTGGAGAGAATAAATTTTGTGGGATTTCTCTCTATTCAGAGAGAAATGTTCAATATGATGTGACAAACCCATCATTTCAAGGAGTGAAATTCACCATTCCAATGGCTCCATGAGCGCCTAATGTAAGTCTAGCACTGTGGTGGACATCCTGAGAGATGCACAAAAAAAAACACAAAAACACAAAAACAAAACAAAAAAACCACTGGATGTGGAGTCAGATGATTTTGGTGTGAATC
This sequence comes from Notamacropus eugenii, assembly GCF_028372415.1. Classification (NCBI taxonomy): domain Eukaryota; kingdom Metazoa; phylum Chordata; class Mammalia; order Diprotodontia; family Macropodidae; genus Notamacropus; species Notamacropus eugenii. The sequence goes on from NC_092878.1 coordinate 148,228,521, forward strand.
CAGGGTCTTTTACTTACATTTATCTTGGCCTGGTTTTATATATATAGAATGAAGAGATTATACCGATGTGTTCTGTCCCTCTTCTCTTTTTATACTCTCTCAGTAACTGTATCAGTTCCAGCGGGTTTGCTTAAACATTCTATGCAAACATCTCAGATTTGTATATTAATCCTCAGACTCTCTCCTGAGCTTCAGTTCCACATAAACAATTGCCTAATGGGCATTTCAAACTGGACACCAGAGAGACAATGCATTGCAAAAATGTCCAAAACAGAATTCATCTCCCCCCATTCCAAACTTCTCTCTTTCCATCAAAGGCACCACCACATATTTTTGCGTGTCTCCCAGGTCTAAGATATTGACATCATCTTTGGTTCCTCACTCTCCCTTATTCCACATATCCAGTTGCCAAATCTTACTGTTTTTTCTCCACAACATTTTCACATCCAACCCTTTTTCTCTACTCACAGAGCTCCCTCCTTAGCTCAGTCCCTTGTCACCTCTCACCAGAACTGTTGCAAAGGGCTCCCAGTTCATTTCTCTGTTTCAGTTCTCCATCCTCCATATTGCTGCCAAAGTGATTTTCTTTAATCAGAAATCATCCTCTCTTCTACACCCTGTGATCCAGTTAACCTGGCCTTCTTTCTTTTCTTATGCACAGCAGTCCATCTCCTTATTTCCATCTCTTTTCACACTGGCCATCCCCATGCCTGGACTACACACTCCCTCCTCACCTCCACCTCAAAGAGTCCTCCTCTCTTCTTTCAAGAAACACATCAAGTACCATCTTCTACATGAAGTCATTCCTAATTATCTAAACTTCTTGTACCCTCCCTCCCAAAGTCCATGTATTTCGTTATTGTTCAGTCATAGTTACCCCATGGATCATATCGTTCATTGAGCGTTTTTGGCCAAAGGTACTAAGCTGGGTTTGCCATTTCCTTCTCCGTTGTCTTCAATTACTTTACATTTATTCTGTACACACTTTTACATACAATTCTTTTTCCCACTCTCATATAAATTCCTTTAGAGTAGAGATGGTCTGCTACAGAGTCTAGCACAAGGTCTAGCTAGAAGGTGCTTAACAAATGTTTGCTGATTGATCACTTGAACTCCAAATCCCAAGATCCCATAAGATGTAGCCTCTGTAACCTAAGTTTATCTTTTATAGTGGGTGGTGAGGAAGCAAGACATATCCATAAAATAGCTAGCAAATAGTTACAAGGCAACAGATAAGGAAGTGTTTTATCCTCAGAGTACTATTTTCGTTAATGCTCTACAACATTCTGCCTTGTCCAGCTCTTGCTGCAAATAGTAGAAATCACCCATTAGCTACCTTTCTCTTTGTCCAGGATCCAACATTTCTAGGTCCCCAAGAAGCCAATAACCATGCAAGACTGTACTTGTGCTCCAAAGAAGATTTAAAATGTTAATCTCATTCATTTATTTGGCCAATATAAACCTAGGGGCCACAGCAGGGGAGGGAGAGGGCAGGATTTAATCAGTAAAGCAGACCCTTGGAAAAATCTGCCAGCTCAGTCACAAAGTTATTTACAAAGGAAAAGATTTGTGATCATCTTGGCTTTTCACCACAAGCAGCCAGCCACCAGTGGGAAGGGGGAAAAATGGAAAAGTTGTGCTCAGTTGAAGGAAAACAGACATCCTAAGTTGACAACGAAAGTGGATGGAGGGAGAATTATCACACAACTGTGAATTTTTAAAGTATCCAAATTTTTCCACCTGCCTAATGCCTAAGCTCCAGCTCCTCTCCCAGAAATGGGGCAGAGAGGAAGAAAGGGGAACAGAAAAGATGGAATAAAGGAAATTTTCAGAGGCCTGCTCAAGAGGGCAAAATGGTGATGGAGTATCTCATTTCTTATCCCCTTTCTTCCTTCTCAAAGGCAGCATAAAATCACGGAATTTATGGAGATAACAAGGGAAGTGGATTAAAAAAAGGAAAATGTTCTTTGATGGCAGAAGACCTTTTAGAACCACCAGTGCTTTCCAACTATATGGAAGCACAACAAAACTGCTTGCTCAGCATGGTGACTTTAACCTTGTAGGGGTATTAGTTTGGGAGTATTTACACCACTTAAATGCAGACATATACACTTCAAAAGCATCTTTGTCAGTAATGATGTAGCCTGCTTCTTCTTGCGGCTTAGCAGAGTAGTATATATGTTTGCAGACACAACGAAGGTGTGAATTTGTTTTGCTTGGGTGTATTTATTTATTACAAGGCTGAGCTTTTATTTTAATGAGACAATTGTGGTGAGAGAGGGGAGTAAAGAGGGAAGAAGGATAATGAAAGAGATGCAAAATGAAGAAAAAAAGAAAAAAACATCAATGAAACATTAAAAAATACAAAAGAGAAAGCAAACAAAAGATCAGAAGGGAACAAAAACAGATAGGGCACTATTGGCATCATTATAATAAATGTATACAGTTTTTTTTCAAAAGCTCTATTTAATAGATATTTACCATTTCAAATGGAATCCGCTTTTTCTGCTCTTCTCTGCACATGGAAAGGTTGACATTTATTCATGTTTTTCAAGTTACCAATTTTAAAAAAGAAAATTTGGGGGGAAAATCTTCTGGTTACCTTTGCACGTCTTGGTAGACAAGTCAAGGTAGTACTGCTGGGCACAGTTCTCATACTGACATTCTCCAAAGAGTAGGACCTTAGCTGGGTCCCTGCAAGAGGTGCATCTTGACGAGGAATCACAGCTCCAGCACTGGGCGTTGCATGCTGAACAGACACAGAGTAAGAAATGACCAAATGATTACACTAAAATTATCAAACACTAATCTGCTTGGATGATGAGGTGAGATACTATCTCTGAGGATATGAAAAAACAGATTGGAACTTTTATTATGATTGCTTTCACTCATAATATGCTCTTAGGAAAGACAAACAAGGGATAACCCAGAAAGAGCACTGGGACTGGAGTGAGAAACCTGGTTGTGAGGTCCAGCTGCACCAACTAGAGTAGCTTTGTGATGCTGGGAGAGGCTTTCCATAAGTCCCACTTCCCTCATCAGTAAAATGGGCTTGAATGATAAAAGGTAGGATCGCATAGATGAAAACTCTACATGAGAATTCAATCCACGATGGATGGGAAACTCCCAGGAAAGAAATTCTGAAGACACAAAAGGAAACAACTGGAGAGAGGAGAAAAATGGGGAGACGTCTTAGTGGACCAATGAGGATGTACCAGGAACTCAACAATCACTTAAATTTTTAAAAAATATACGTGGTACTGAAGTTGAAAGAAAGGTCAGGAAAGTAAAGATCAATTTAAGAGTAAGGCACAGGTCTATAAAAATAGTTTCCAGGGTGCTAAGGTTCAAAATAAATGAAAGTTGATTACAAAAACTAAGGACAACCAAAAAACATTTGATTTCATTTGGTTTTTAGCTGTGCTGGGGGAAATAAGAGACTCTAAGACAGAACAGAAACAATGCTCAAGGATGATAACTGATAGCCCAAATAAGATGGTAATTCAATTCTATTTTGTTTCTGTTTTCTCTGCCAACAAGAATGACCTTCATACTCAATAACAAAAGTAAAACAGCTAATAGGGAACTGATAGCCAAGATAAGTAAGGAGATAGTATGAGAGCATCTGGCTGTCTTTGATGAATTCAAATCCCCTGGTCCAGATGAACTAGATTCTTAGATTGGTTGGTTGGTTGTCCTTTGTTCTCAAAGAGGACCAAAATAACATCACTATGCTAGAGCCAAGTTTCAGTGTGTCAGACTGTGACTGATCAGACCCATACGAGTTCGGGAATGCTCTACCACATGTTGGGCACAAATAGTCCATGTGAACATTTGGATAGATACTCTGAATGTGTACATCCTGCATTTCCTTTGAGCTGATTCAATTCTGCTTTGCTCATAGAGCACAGCACCTTTTCTGATATGGGCACACCATGATGAGCAGTCCTGTGCCAGTGCCTCCCATGTCACACAATCAATGCCAAAGATGGTGGATGTGATTACTGAGCCACCACTGGTAATCTCTGACAGATGAAGGAAAACAGGAGAGGCACCACAGGACGGTAAAAGGGCAAATATCTCAATATTCAAAAAAAGGTTAGAGATGGTTGGTGAGCGTCTAGAGAAGAAAGAAGTGATTACAAACATCCAGCATGGCTTCATCCAAACTAGGTCAGACCAGATCAATGTTATTTCCTTTTTTAACAGAATTACTAGTTGAAGGGAATTCTGAGATTACAGTAAAGTGTTTGATAAGGTATCAGGTATTCTTGAGGAAATGAGAGAGAGAAGATAGAAGACAGAAAAGGAGAGGCGAGGAGGGGGGGAGGGAGGGAGGGGGAGGGAAAGAGAGAGGGAGAGCGAGAGAGACACAGACTAGGTGATAAGACAAAACAGATGAATTCAGAATTGACTGAATATTTGGACTTAAGGAGTAGTCTGTAATGGCCGGATGACAGCTTAGCGAGAGGTCTCCTTAGTGAAGCATCCCAAGAATCTCTCCTTGGTCCTGAACTGGTTAGTCTATTTATTACTCACTAGGAGAAATTAATCAATGGTATCTTCATCAAATTTGAAGACAGTAAAAAGCTTAGAAGGAATAGTAATATTAGATTGCCGGAATCAGGATCCAAAAGGACCCAGATGGGGTTAGAGCACCTGGCTCAATGATAATATGAGATTCAATAGGGATGAATTTTAATACCTTATATTTGAGGTCAAAGAATCACCTTTTAAAGTCCAAGATAAAATGGCCTGAAAGCTCAACGTGCATGATCTGTTTAACATAAAAGTCAAAAAGACTTGCAGAAACAAAAACCTAATGAGACCTTGAGTTGCATTAAAAAAGACAAAGTTTTCAGGAAAAAGGAGGTGATAGTCTCACTGTACTCTGACCTTATCAGTCCACATCTGAAGTTTTGTGGATAGTTTAGGAAGGAGATTGATAGGCTGGAGAGTATTTGAAAGAGGCAGCCACATGGTGTAGAGCCTTGAATCTATGCCACAAAAGAAGTATTTGAAGCAACTGGAGGTGTTTAGAACTGGAAAAGAGGAGGGAGGGAATAAGAAGGGAAGGGGTCAAAATAACTATTCAAGTCTTTTGAAAAGTTATCAGGTGACTGTGGGTTGGGACAGTTCCAACTTGGTGCCCAGAGGGCAGAAACAGAAGCTATGGGTAACAGATGGAAAGAGATTTGGGCTTGATATCAGGAGAAGTTTTCACCAATTAGAGCTGTCACAAAGTTGAATGGCTGCCTTGAGATGTGGTAAGTTCCCCCCTCTTCAAACAGAGGATGGATGTCCACCTGATGCATATATCATAGTATGGATTCCTTTGGAGTATATGTTGAATAGATTTTTCCTAAGACACGTAACAGTGGAAGAATTCTGAAGAACTAGAATAAAATATGAAATAATGGAAATGCAGCTAAGTATTGAATACTGTAAATAATAAACCACATAAAGTCCTCACATCATTTGAATTTGCACTGCATATTCCCTTTCTTCTAACCAGTCACTATGTTTTATATACTCATAATTTTGATTAATGCAAATCTGAATGATGCTACCACTTCAGGGGGATTCATTACTCTGATTGGGACCTGACTGTATATGAAGAAAAAGAGATGGTCTGGTCACACAGTGAGAGTGAGTGTTGACAAGTGAACAAACTTCATTTCCCACTGGTATCCTGTCAATGTCAGGAAAAATCAATCAAGGCCTCCAATATTTTAGGTGGACGTGGGTATGAGTGATACACCCAGATAGACATGGATGCGTTGATACCAGCCATGTTGTTCAGTAATTTTTCAGTCATGTCTGACTCTTCATGACCTCATAGGGGTTTTTCTTGGCAGAGATACTAGAGTGGTTTGTCATTTTCTTCTGTAGCTGATTTTACAAATGAGGAAATTGACACAAATAGGGTAAAGTGACTTACCCAAAGTCACACAGCTGGGAGGTATCTGAGGCTATATTTGAACTCAGAAAGATCAGTATTCCTGACTCCATGGACTATGGGGCCACCGAGCTGCCCTGATGCCAACATTATTGAAGGGAAATCAAATAAAATCAATTTTGAATATCAGACTATATTTGGAGATGGATATTGACAAAATGGATAGTGTCCAGATGAATTTGAGCAAGAGAGTGAGAGCTCTGGAAATAATGTTAGAGGAGGAAAAGTTGAAGAACAGAGGACACTTAGTCTAAGAGAAGGGTAAGGTGGAAAGGGACAAATGTCTTCCAACACATAGCAGGATGTCATAGAAGGAAGACTGGACCTGTTCTGTGGTACTCTTTATGATAAATTGTGAAAAAGATGACTTGCAGAAGAACTGCAAAGGAGGGCAGTAGCACTTTTTGAGGACTATACTCCCCATGACGGGAGGTCAAAGGATCAAAAATCTAGAGAAAGATGGAATTTAAGGGCTGAGTTCAATTCTGTCATAGTATAGACAAGGAAAATGAGGTCTAGAGAGTCAAAGTATCCAGTCTCACAGGGAATAAGGATCAGGAATAAGAACTGAATCCGGCTCCTCTGAGGCTGAAATGAGAGCTTTTTCCAATGCATCTTTACACCTTCAAGCAAAGGCTGGATAACCGCCTGTCAGGGATGCTTTAGCAAGGATCTTGTATGGGGTAGAAATGGGCTGGATGCCTTCTGGGACCTAGTGCTCTGAAACAGTCTTAGATTGACTTGTTTCTTAGTTCTCACTACAACCATAATCAATAATTTTAGAAAGCATCACATTAGTGAATTCCTAAAGAGTCCCATACTGACAGAGGAAAGCATTGGACTACTCTTCCTTTTAAAACCACAATCAAAAGAATCTCTCAAAGGAGGCTGCTTCTCCGTTCCCATGTCCTTCAATAGAGAGGATAGAAGTACCCCTCAGGTTATCAGGGATGAGTGTTATCCCTCTAAATGACAGGGAATCCATTAAACTGGCTCAGACTGAGATGGTCTCTACATGTCAGAATCACAAACTGGAATCAGAAATTATCAGTAAAGCACATACAGAAGAGCCCAATTTCCCAACCCAGGGCTGGACTTTTCCATCTCCTAAGAGGATGACACTTAATTTTCAGCAAAGAACCCAAGATGGAAGATTATTCCATCTAAAATGCACAGCCCTATTTATGTGATAGCACTCCAAATACACTTGGCTTGTGCACGGGTCACATTGGACATAAAAAGAAGCTTCCCACAGGAGAATGACTTTAATATAATGCATTTTTGTCGTCTAGTCAATATCACACCGTTTTGTTCCCACAATGCCACTACCGGGAAGACATCCCCATCTCTATTTCTCCACTAAGACACCTTTGCTTATGTGTTGAACATTCCTATACATTCATCTTTGTCTTATAAAACCTAAGAGTTCCCCAGATTACATGGGATAATCAAATAAAATGTGTTCCCAATCAGATACTAGCAACTTCCTTGTTTTACCAAGGGAACATTGGCATTGTGCTTGTTATCATTATTTAATAAATTATTTAATAAAGTAATAATAATTAATAAATAATAATTATTTAATAAAGAAAAATGGAATAGTTTTTAAAAAAAACAGCAAACAGCATCTCTAAAGGGGAAATAAGATACCTGAAAAGAACTTAATAGGAATGGTTTGCTTGCCTCCTACCTTGGCTCAGGTACAAAACTGCTCACACCTTCTACAGAGAACTAGATTTATCCTCCCAAGATATTGTTCTGATCTTTTATAAAATTCTATTTTATAAAGATTGTATGTATGCAAATAAAATATAAATTTACATTGGCAAACTTCATCAAATTAACTCTCCACTGGACTCCTTCTCTGGTGTCTTTTCTATCATGAAGCCTGTCTTCTCAAAGTCCACACCAGTGGAGAGCAAATTTCTGGAGACCCTTCCAATCTGGAGAGCCATCAAGTACAAGCCCAATAAGACAATCTTCATGTAGCAATTGTTGGGGGATAAACCTAAGTCAGTTTGAAGGAGGTCATCACCAGGATGGACACAAAAGGATGAATTCTTTGGCTACAGAAACTCTCAAAAAACATCTCCCAAATCATAGAGGGGATGCCATCAGCAATGACAGAGGGAATACCCACATTGAGAAAGATCAATGATTCTTGACATAATATAGTAAGTATAAAGCTAAGTGGGGAGGAGGTCACTGGAGAGGTGGAAATATCCAAGGAAAGTTGCTGATTAAAAAGAAAGAAATACTAATCCTAGAGCCATCTCTCTACCACCATCCAATGGACAAGATGAGAAGGAAAGCGGAGAGCTGACTAGTAGAAAACATACGTTGGCAGGCATTGCTTTCATCAAGATAGTGCCCTGGGAAACAGGAGCTGGCACACAAGCCATTGTGAGACAAGACAAGGTTGGCATCACATGAGGAGCAGGAGAAGGGGCCGGGGCCATGGCAGGTTTTGCAGGATAAGTGACACCCTGAAAAAAGAAAAAGATATTATCTTTGAGGTCAAATTCTCCAAAGACCAAGCCAAGGGGATCACGTCACAGATCTGACCTCAAGAGTCCCACATCATGCTTCCATCCTCTACTCCCCCACTGCTGGATACAAGAAGGTCCAAAGAGAGGCTCACATCCCTGGAAGATATCCCAGGCACCTTTGCTGGCATCTCCAACTTTGGGGTCCAGCAGCTACTCACGTTTACAAGCTCCATTCTCTGCATAGTATCCAGTGGGACAATTAGAAACACAGTGGTCCCCCAGAAGCAAGTGGCGGGCATTCTGACACCTGAGACAGATGCTGCCAGTATTGTGGAGGTCAGCTACGCATTGTTGGCACAGGGGATGGCAGTCTGGAAAGCAAAATATAATAATAATGACAAATAATTATGATGATGACAATAACCATGTTACCCAGAAATCCCAGATGGTCCTGTGGAGTGAAAAGGGCATGGGATTTGGAACACCTAGGTTTGAACCTCAGCCCCACCACTTAATACTTGTGTGACCTTGAGCAGTTCATTTTACTTCTCTGCCTCAGTTTCCCTATCTGTAAAATGTTGGAAAAGGGGAAAGGGGAAGGGACTATGTACTGTGCTGACTATACATGTACTGTGCTGACTATACACTATACATATATGTGTGTGTGTGTGTGTATATCTCACAATTTTATAAATATCACATTTGATCCTCACAACAATCCTGGGAAGTATGATCCCCATTTTACAGTCAAGGAAACAGGCAGATACAGGCTGACTTGCCTAGGGCCATACCGTTAGTATGTGTTTGAGGTCAGATTTGAACTCAGGTTTTCCTGATTCTAGACCCAACCTCCTATTTGCCAGCAACCTAAATGATCTCTTGCAGATCTAAAACTATTCCTCTTTTATATGTTTATGATCTTGTGACCTGTATGTTCCCAAGAAAAAGGGGTTTTCAACTGCCAATATTCTTTCCAGGAGAGTAGGGAAGTCGCTCAAGCTATTTCCCTTTACCTCCTGTACATGAGACATCTGCAAGTTGCACCAATTGTGTGTTTGAACATTTCATACATAATTGGGCCCCAAGCTCAGGACAATTATTTTCTAGAAGCTTGGTTGAATGGTCTTCACCTACAGGAGCAGGAACAGGTGTGACACAAGCCTGCTTGAGAGAGAGCAGGCCCTCAGTTCAAGACAGAGGAAAAAAGAAAAAGCAATCGCAGCACCACCTAGAAAGAAGAAAAGCAGCCCAAAAAGAATTGGGGTTCCTCTTGGGAACCCCGAAAGGCTGGGAAAAACATGAAAAATGGCACCTCCTTTCCGTCTTTGGGAGAAACAGGGAAAATCATTGTGCACCATCACATACATCATCAGACATGGCTGACAAGCTGGTTAGGGTTGCTGAACAAGGGGTTTTTTCTCCATTTTTCTTCTTTGAAACAAGGGTTGACTCTCAGGGGAGTAAAGGGGATATAAAATAGAAGCGAAGAGGCCATAAAAATAGATCTGAATAAAATGCTTAAATCAGTAAGAGCAGTGCCTCAAAGACCCAGAGAACATCCACCATGGCACCCACCATCACTCTGTGAAGCGATGCTGAGCTCTCCATAGTAGATTCCCAGGCTCTACCCTTCCCACGGGGCTGGGGCAGCCCATAGTCTAAAGTATTTGGATTTAATATGTTTGGTTACTTTTGGTAAACAGAAAGTTAAAGACTTTGGGTACAATGGAGGAAAGGTGAGAAAACACATCTTCCTCCTTCTTTGCAGAAGCAGAGCACTCGAGAAATAGAAAACTTCACAGACCATCAGATTTGGTCATTTTTGCTAAGCTGATTTCTTTAAATTTTTCTTTTTATTGTTTGTTACAAGGGATGGGATACTGGGTGGGGGGAATGGAGTTGGAATGGAAATGAAGTGGATGAAAAACCAGGAGATATCTATAAACATTTTTTTAGCCAGAGGCAAAGTCCCATGACAATAAATATCATTTTTAAAAAACAGCAGTGTAGGAAGGCTTTTTCCATGTCCCAGCAGGCATGGTTCCCTGCCCCACCACAAATAACATCCTATTGATCTGGGTATAATTAATTCTGTAGACCAAGAAAGACCTCTGTGCAGCAACGAACCACTCTGCTCCTTGCCTATACAACAATCATTTTCTATAATGGAAAAATAATTATTGCAGGCTGTTTTTATTGTTGCTGAAGGCTCTCTGTACTTCTGTCTTGGCTTAAAGTACTGATTACCTGCAACTCATTTCAGGCTTTTACATGACAAACACCCCAGCCTGGAAACAGAAACCACTTAAACCCAGGAAGCATCCATCCAAACAATGTCCAAGCAGCTAGGAAGAAGGAGGATTCTGGGTACCTCTTTTTTCTTCTTTCCTCTACGAATTCAAAGCACTGATGCGCCAATTCACCTAAGAGAACCTCATCTTTAATTCTATCACCATCTCTAGTTCTCATAGACTGAGAATATAATTTCTAACGATACTCTCCTTGTTTTAAAATTCCATTGCAACAAGACATTTCATAAGGCCCTCTTAGGTGACTGTAATGGGATTTCACTTAACCGAACATCTATTACCTGCTTTCCTCCTTCCTGAGCACAAAAATACATTATCTCAGTAACTGATCCCTTTTTCCTCTGAAGGATTCAACATCCCCTCTTTCTCACAGGAGAGAAGTTTCCAGGTTTTTTTGCCAGTCCAGGAGAATATTCAAGAATGTCCATCTCAGAAGCATTAAGACAGACTTACAAACTTGTTTTTCAACAGCACACACACACACACACACAAAACTAATGAGTCCTGGCCTTCCTCTCAACCTGGAGAGTTTAAGAAGATTTTACAAGTAGTCGGCCTGTAGAAACAATGAAGCCAATTAATCCTCATTACAGTAATTTAGCAAGTTATTAGGGAAAACAATGAGACTATTCCATCTGGCTCACTGTCAATTAAAAAAAAAGATCTTGCTCTTCTCTGCCTGTTTTCTTTTCATCACGTCAGAAGTGTGAACGTGAGGTTCCCATACACAAGTCAGTGAAACTGTTTAGACACCAGTATGTTAAATGAAGGAGTCCAGTGTTTCATTACTAGAAGCCTTTAAATCGTGGATGGATAGGAAGTCTTATAAAGATGTTTTGAAGATTTGGGATTGTTTTTTCTGGATGTTCTATATCTCCTGTTCCTTAAGGACATGACCTTCTAGTTAAAAGGTGAATTAAAAGGTATTAGAGTCTATCAGTACCTAACAGGGTCTTTTTCCATGATATAATCAGAATTGAAAGAGCAATGAAAAAGGGGGGCTTTCTGGAAAGAAAATGGGCACTAGGAAACATCCTGAGTTGGAAACAAACACCTGCTGATTTGTCTAGTCTCGGGATCCCTAGAAATTATCTACCATTTATGGAGACAAGGTCTTGCATGATTGAAAAATAGAGAATATCATAGGGATATTATATCATTTTAAACTAAAGATGGCCATTTAGTTGAGATATTGACACAAAGCTGCCTAAAACCAGCGGGATGAGGATTAAGTAGACAAAAGTCATAAGATCCCGTCTCCTATGATTCCATGATCTTCTGTGCATGCCACCAAGTAAAGTTCAGCCTATAGACTGGAGTAAGTAGAGAAACTCATTGAACAGATGATCAATGTGGGGCATCCCAAAAATTCCAAACCATCCCACAGAAGCTGCTTCAGGAGAACATTTCATCTCATGTACAGAACATTCCAAATACCTTACTCTGCACCTCACTTTCTTATTCAACCACTATTTACCCATTCTTTGAAATTAGAAAATAGACCAATCATCTGGTCATCAATCATCAAAGAAAAAGAAAAAATGTGGTGGTTCACATGCCAAACTGTTCATTCAAACTTACACCTCCTGATGTCATAGTATACAATAAGCTCTCAAATAAAAAAGGCTGGTTAAAGAGATGTACCACAAACTACAGTTTACTCTCTGTCGGTGTCTCCATGGTTCCATTGGTAGAGAGGTAGCCAACCAACTAGTCCAGCTCTTTATTTTTAGTGATAACAGCTTTTTGTTGGGTACAGTTCAGGCACAGGGAAAGTCAAAGAAAAGAAATGAGCAAAATTGAAAGCAGACATGGTGAGCAGGGAGTTCATCCATCAGAGGAACCAACGAGATGAAAGAAGAATTTTCTGGAAGATCTGGACAGTCTCTATTGAAGGGTTCGGTTAGTCTGTCTGATCTTGGTGAAGCACTGAATGGAGTTCTGGAGACGAATCACCAGACAAGGCAGGTGGGTAAATTTCACAGACCTAGATAGTGACGGGAACTAAGAGAAGCTTGCTAATTCTGTTTTGACTCAGGTAGGGTGGGAGTAGAATTCTTGGTCATGGGCTTCTAAGTGAGGGAGTGTGCCCAGATGCACTTTTAAGTAGACTAGGGGAAAAGACTACCAATGAGGAAACATCCCAGAGGTTTCTTCTGTCTTTGTCCTAAAGCAGTTGGGTTAGGCTTTGCTTCACTAAACAGAAAAATAGTAAATGCCTAAACCAAAAATAATACCTTTTTTCATAGGATGGACCCAAAAGTCAAATTCTCTTTGTAAGAATGAGTTTCTTGGTGCATCTCCCACTGAGTAACAATGTGAAACATAACCAGAAGTAGGGTAAGGGGTGGCTGCACTTTATTGCTGGGGAAAGAGGAGGTCCCCTCCATCTTCCAACAACCTGCTACCATGGCTGTGATGCCATCTGGTTCCAAGTTGCCATTCTCAGAGTCCTGTTGCTGTGGGAACCCTCTAGTGGGATCTTCCCCCACTGATGTGCCACAAATTAAATTGAGAACTGAAGGAGATAAATCAAGGAAGAGGATAACCTATCTCTGTGTCCTTGTCTGTACACACACACACACACACACACACACACACACACACACACACACACCTGTTAGGCTGAATTTCCTGTTTTTAATGTTTGGGGAACTGAAAATTTCTTATTTTAGTTAGTGATCAAAATACTCTGTACAGAAGACAGGATCAGACTGACATTTGGGTTATGAATCTAAACCCCAAAACCAAAAATTAAATTTGCTTAAGGTACAAGAATTCCTGATAACAACCCTAATGTATAGGAGAAGAACTAATTGACAGGCATTTTTCTGAGCACCTGGTGTGTCCCAGGCACTGTCCTAGGTGCTAGAAATAGATAATGAATGAAACTACGCATCTTCTTGAGGATCTTACATTCTGAAGACATAGATATCAAATTAGCGTATATAAGATAAATACAGTGTCTCGAAGTTTTAGGACAGCTTTAAGCTGTAATAGCGTGAAATAGTTTGAAATGGCTCTATGACTTTGGAGACATCATATATGACACTAATCTACACAAAGTAGTAAAATACAAGGTAGTTTGAGGGGGAGAGGACTAGCAGTTGGAGCAGATCAGGAAAGGTTAAATGCGAAAGATGGTGCTTCAGTCATTACTGTCCTAAAAGAAGAGAGAGACCCTATAAGGCAGATGTAAGGAAAGAGTGCATCCCAAACATGGTGGATAGCCAGGGCAAAGACTCAAAGATAAGAGATGGAGCACCATGGGTTAAGCACAGGGAGAAGGCCAGTTTGTCTGGATTGCAGTATGGGAGGGAGACAGGTCCAGCAAGGCTGGAAATATACATTGGGGCCAGGCTATATACAGGACTTTAAAAGCTAAGCAGAGGCGTTAAGAGAGAGATATCCTAGAAAGCCTAGAATAGATATCCTAGACACAATAGAAAAATAATAGACTTGACTGTGTAGAGAAGTATCATGATAAAAATCTTTGCTTAAGAAAAATTACTCGGGTAGCAGCAGTGTGTAGGATGGATTGGAATGGAAAGAAACTTGATTTGGGGAGACTTCTTAAGAAGTCATTGCAGTATTTCAGATGAGAGATGAAGAGGGCCTGAACTACGGCTCTGTGAACAGAGAGAAGGGCATGGGATGAGGGAAATGTCAATGTAGAAATGGCAAGAATTGGCAACTGATTGGATATTTGAGGTTAGGAGTTATGGATGATGCAAAGTTTATGCAGCAGAGAGACTAGACAGATAGTGGTTCCTCCAATAGGAACAGTGAAGTGAAGAATAAAAAGTGTGGTAGGAGGGATGAATTCAATTCTGTACATGCTGAGTTTGAGCTATTTCTTGGATATCTGGTTTGAAATGTCCAATAGGCAACAGGTGATGCAGGACTTAAGTTCATGGGTGATTTTGACTAAATATATCTCTATATAAGTCAATGCCTTTGGCTATTACAGCTGGAGATACTAAATGTAAAAGCATCCTCCATATCTAATCAAGTGTTACTTACCCTATTTAACAATAGTTAAGCGATCAGAAAAATCCAACAGAAATCCAACATCCATTTATTGTTAGGCTGTCATACCAACTGTTTCAATCGTCAGCAAAAGCTTAACTATGGACACCAGGAAACAAAATGAAGGAATGACTGATCTGTCTAGAGCCATACTTACTCAGATCACAGTCATATACTTTCCTATAGCCAGAAAGTGACCCTGGCTTCTCAGAGGCTTTACCAGAAGGGTTCAGGATCTAGCAGATTCTACCATGTAGAAAAGGCTCCCAACTGAGCCCAGTTAAGTATATAGAAGTTGACCAAGACTGACCATCTTATGATATTTTTTTCTGTCATGTAAATTCACAAAAACATCAACCATAGTTGTAAACTATCAGGAGAAGGAAGGATGCGAGGCAGGAAAAGAAAATATATGCAACTGTACAAACACTGATCTCAAAAGCTGAATGAATGACTCAGATTTCTACTTCATTAGGGACATTCTGGATATTTTTGATACTTTGCACTTTGAGTGATGCTAAATGTGTTTGCCCTAATGTTTAAGAAGAAAAATAAAAGAGAGAATACATTTTTTAAAAGAACATAATAGCTTATCTCAGAAGGGGAGAGATTTGTAGTCATAGGTAAATAAAAGCGTCCACTGGCTAATTGGCACCATGAATTAACACTACAAACAAATAAATGTGTAAATAAATGATGGGGGGAATCATGAATTAAGTCATGAGATCTAGCTGAGGGGCACTTCTTGCTTGTAAGCAAGCCAAACAATTCTTTTTGTTTCCAAAATATACAAAATGTGGATACCTGATCAAAGTTTAAATAGGCAAAAAATAATAATAATCTTTGACTTTAACAGCAGCAATATTCAACAATATACAACACTGCAACTAATGAGCAAATGGCACATGGTCACATCGACACAATTCCTTCTTTGAGTCACCAAGGCTTGGCTTCAAAGATCAGAATGGACGGATGGCAGCTCACTTTGGCCCAGACACTTTCTTCTATGCTTTTGGCAATGAATCAAGAAATCTCAAAGATGTTGGTGTAAGGGTGCAATGTCACTGCATGAACCTGGGTGCTTGTTTTTAAGGGGTAATAATTCCTTAGCTGACAAGTGATGAACTGCTTAGCCAAGTTGAGGTACAGAGCAATATATTTTATTGATGGTTTCATAGTAGATTAGGTTTCTAAAGCAGTCAAACTGAATGTTTTCAGGCTATAAAGGCAATTTACATATTGACTGGTTCTCATCAAGCATCCCCCATCCCTCCTACAGAATATAAACTCCTTGAAGGCAGAGAGAATTTCATTTTTTGTCTCTGTATGCCTAGCACCCAGCACAAAATAACACATACTAAAAGTTTACCAAATATTTGATAAATAAAAGCTTTCTTCCCCAACTGACCTGTCCAAACACAGGACAATTAAACTGCGTGGTCAGACTAGAGAGACTTAGGTCTTTAAAAAAAACATCACTAAATGAATAAAATCAAAATATCAGATCCAACATCTTTCACAAAGGTGATCTGACCCTGTACTTCTTTATGGAGTGGGCATGAAAAAAATTTTTAAAAAATGATGGGATGTAAAAGGTAGAGGGGAATCTCCCTCTTCAGCTAGGTAACACAGTGGATAGATCAGTGGACCTGGAGGCAGGAAAGTCTGAGAAAAAATCCAACCTTAGCCACTTCCTAGCTATGTGACCCTAGGTAAGTCACTTAACCTCTGTCTGTCTGCCTCAGTTCCTCCAAATGTAAAATGGGGATAATAATAGCACCTACCTCCCAGGTTTGTTGTAAGACTCAAGTGAGATCATATCTATAAAGTGCTTAGCAAGGTATCTGACACATAGGCAAGCACTTAATAAATTCTTGCCCCCTTCGCCTTTCCTGCTTAACCGGTAGCTTTGGGTTCCTTTGGGCTGGTACGCTCCTCTTCAGAAAGCTTTCTGTGCCTCTTTTTGTATCATTGCTTAGCACACAGTAGTTGCTTAATAAATGTATGTTGACTGAGAGTCTATATAACATATAATTTATACCGGGCATAAAGTTGGTACAGTGATTCCCAACCAATCTGGTACTACATACCAGTGTGCTGCAAAGATCCTATGGATGCCAGCACTAGAAAATGGACATCATAGACAGGGTGGCACCATTATAGCCATTCCTGCCCATGTATCCTGCTCTCCTCCCCCATCTTCCCATAAATCTAGAGCCCAGCTTAGGGTTCGCCATGACCACATGCAGTCGACAGGGACTTCCACTATAGCCAGTCACTGTCAACAAGTATTTATAAGTGCCTACCACAGGCCATCATGGCTGCAAAAGTCCGTGTTTCATGATAATTTACTGCATCCTGCAGGTATGTCCCAACACACTGAGAAATCTACATGCATGCCGCAGAAAGGCTGACTTTGAAATTCTGTCATCCTGAAAGCATATTCAGCACTTTCTTTTTTGCATAAAAATGCTATTCAGAGGCAGTTTGGCTTGGAGTCATAATTTAAGCACAAAAGATTTCGGACCATAAAGGAGCTTTCGAGATCTGGTCCCACAGCTATTTCATAGATGAGAAGATGGAGAACCAGAGAGGTCCAGAGACTCCCACAGCCTCCTGGGAGGAATCGAACCTAGACAGGGCCTCCGGCTCCAGTCCAGGGACTGAGCCTCTTTCTAGTTACAACCCCTTGGGCATCCTGATTAAACTTTCCAAAGCTTGGTTTTCCTTATCTGCAAAATGGGAATAGCTTGCAAATCTTGTACTATTTACTTTAGGAATACTGAATCCTATTCAGGACTATTAGAAATTCTGAAGTTAGATATAAATGGGGACTTTATGGTTGTTCTTCTTGAGCCCTGGGACTTCATCAATAAAGAGGACTGCCAATGTGAAAAGTCCTTCTTCAATGTCACCTGGTAACCTGTTTGCAAGTGACTGGGTAGCAGATCATATATCTGGAAGTGTCCTTAAGCAGAAACAGGTTGGAGCCAGTTCAAACTGGCTGGTGAGAGCCAATTATTCAGTTTTCAGTGTAATCATTTATACCTCAGAAATCAGCAAAACCTCTAGACTTTAAGTCCAGGGCTTGATTTATTGTTTTATGGACTGTCTAGACTTAGTAAAGTATTAGTAATGCCGATTAAACTTAAAAGGGTGTGGGTATGCTTGTTCTATAAAAATCACATACAAGAGAAAAATGCAAATTCTTTTCTTTAAAAAAAATGCCCTATTTTAAATTAAGGTCACATATTACATTTTTTAAAAAAATCAGAAAGAAAGAAATGCTTTGAAACACTCAGACAGTCTTCAGTAGAAAGAAGGGTCTCTGAAAAAATATATAAACCCGAGAAGCAGAGCTGAGACCATCAATGAAAGGACCAGAGAGAGGATTGGAATGCAAATCATCCTTCAAATGGCAGAAGGGAGGATGACAGGCACAGGAGCTAAAATAAGAAAGCTGAGGAGGGGGATAGGAAAGACCACAGAGAACAGAGCAAAGGGGAGCGGAAGAGAACAGAAGAGAGAGAAAAATAAGCATGGGAAGAGAGGGAAAAAACCTGAGGGAAAGAAGAGAAATTAAAAAGCCAATGAGTAAGTAAATAGGAAGTAAAAAAGAGAGAGAGAGAGAGAAGGAAAACTAATAAGAATAAGACAGTCAACAGAAAGAATTAACATCATCCTGCCATACTTATTGTAGCACAGTGCATCAGAGAGGGTCACATCAGAGATAAAGACCTTGAGACTCCTTCTGTTTCTATCCTGGGTTAAAGTCCATATGTCCTATGTGTGCCTAAGGCATACATCCTGAGCTCCAAATCTACAGGCACTTGGTATCTCTGATAACAAGTTTGCATCTGCAAAACAGGAATTAGCTCCTCTTAACACACACACACACACACACACACACACACACACACACACACACACACACACACACACACACACACACACCCTTGCCTTATTTCTTATTAAGAGATGCTATTTGTGAGGGTTTAGAAAAAAAATTATGTAAACTACATATATACATATGGTAGTAATAGTAATATTAATATTATCAATAACAATACACAAATTATAACTAGAAATACAGACAGATGGCAGACAGATAAATCAGTAGAAAGATAGAGGAATAAATAGATGGATGGATAGATGGATAGATAGATCAATAATAGATGATGGATGGATGGATGGATAGATGATAGATGGATCGGTGATGGATGGATAGATGATGGATAGATGGACAGATGGATAGATGGATAGACAGACAGATAGATGGATAGATAGATAGATAGATAGATAGATAGATAGATAGATAGATAGATAGATAGATAGATAGACAGATAGATAGATAGATAGATAATGAGTTTGATTGAGACATGCTAAGTTTAAGATATTTCCAGGATAGCCCAGTTGAAATACCAAATAGGTAACTGGCAATGCAGGGCTCAGGTTTAGGGAAAACAGGGCTAGGTAGATCTGGATGTTATCTACCTAGAGATGATAGTTAAACCTCTGGGAATGACTGAGATGACCAAGACAGAGAATATAGAGGGAGAAGAGGACCTAGGGCAGACACATACCTACATACAGGTCTATGTATATGTATTCATGTAGTAAAACAAACATGCTTAGTTATTTAGAGTTATTCTCTCTCCGATGGGTGGACACAGAATGTTTACAGAAAATGTTTACCAAATATATCCTGACTACAAAGAAGGGAGTGGCACCTATCAGAAATCACTCTGTGCCCTATATAAGGTGGGAAGGCAGTAAAAAGCATTTGTAAATGTATGTTCCTGAAGGAGTGAGAGATGGCTCCTTTCTCTTCTGCAGAGGGTCCTTTAAACATCTGACCACTTTTCAGTCACCTGTTCGGTATATACTATATGTCCAGTAGCAGGCTAAGTTACTGTGTTGGGGGGAAGGGAAGAAAAAAGGGAACTATTCACTGGCTGAGAAAGCATCTTTTCAGGAAGGACTCCTTTTATAGAATCAGGCAAAGTAAAAAAGGGTGTAATCTATAATATTCAAGCTGAGTGGTGACCTCAGTTGCATTAGGAAAATTCTGTGCTCTGCTATTTCATTCATTTTTAAAGCTTTTGTATTTTGTTGTCTTTCTAAGAGTTTTCTAGGGAAGGCTGCCTTGGAAAAACCCCAATCTCATCTCCACTGACCAAGGAGAAAAAGAATTTGTCTCCCTCATAGGCCAGAACAGCTGAGAGAGACAGATGTGATATTGGCAGGTCAGGGACAAAGTGATAATTAAGGGAGGCAAGGAGTGGAGGAGTTGTATTCTGTGTTCCCTTTTCAGAAATATGAGTGGGGATACACAGAAGGAGACATGAAATCTACCACACATTTTGTTTCTTCTTTTTTTCTTTCTTTCTTTCTTTTTTTTTTTTTTTTTTGGTGGTAGTGAGGGACAAGGAGGGGCACTAAAAGAGTAGCGACCACTCACTCATAAGCCACTCACAGGCCAACTTCAGTGATGACTGGTAGAGAAGCTTTGACCTGCTCAGTGTCCAATGGGGCCAGTTTGCTCCTTCTTAAGCAGACTACTCCCTCATCACCATTTTAATGCTGCATTTAGTTCAAATATCCAATTGGCTTTAACCCTTCTGCAACTCAGAACTCCTGAGCTCAAGCAATCCACCAGCCTTAGCTTCTCTAAAAGTAAGAATTATGGGTGGGTACCACCATGCCCAGTCACACATTTTGTTCCAGCACTAATAAATATCAGTGATTTTCTATCTTAATTCAATAAACAATTTTTTTCTGATGAATGCCCACTCTATAGGGTGCAAAGCAAAGAAAGCCCTGAATGGTCAGCCCATGCTGTTTTGTCTCTGTTCAACATGGCAGTCACTTAATACAATGCCATCTATTAACCTAACGGATTTCAGTAAATCTTCCCCAAAAAGGAAGAAAAGATACAAGCGTGATAATTTTTTCAATTTTAGTAACTTTTTAGAAAGAGAAAAGTCATATATATTACATTTTAAGGTATTATTTTTATTTTCTGGATGTCTGATAATTAATCATTCACTAAGCATTTCATATAGTAGTCTGGGAAGATTTTTTCAAAGCCCTGAGCATAAAGGGAACTCAACATATGACTAGGAGACCATTCAAAGGAAAGGAAAGGAAGGTTTTCCAGGAGGGGTGGCATTTGGTTCATCAACTAAGGAATTTGAAGCACACTATTCCTAGACAAAATTCTAAAATAAATCAGAGATCATGGGGTTCAGAAGGGACTTTTTCAATCATATAGTCCAATCCCTGCCTTTCACAGATGAGAAAATTCAGTTCCAATGAGGATACATGACTTGTCTGAGGTCAAAGGTGAGTGGCTGAGTTGAGATTTCCACAGGCTCTGACTCTAGAATCAGCATTCCTTCCATCACACCAGGCTTTCTCCAGTAAATGACAAACACCAAGAAAGGGAATAGAGGTAATAAATGTTAGAGCTTACAGAATTTTCAAGTTGGAGCCAAAATTTGCCTCTTGGCAACATCCAGTGATAATTTTTCCTGTGTCTTCTCTCTGGAGCCAGGCAGAATAAACCTAGTCCTTCCACATTTTAGGTCTTTGAACACATGAAAGAACTTCCATATCTCCTCAAGAGTGTTCTCTTTCCCAAGCTCATCCTGAATTCTTTCCATGAAAAGGACATCAGATGTCATATAGTCCAACCTGTCTCACTCTGGTGTTCATCCTTCATTTTCAAAGAGGACCAGTGACATCTCAGAGTGATGTCTTGACTGGCTCGTAAACTGGATTTAAGTGAGGCAGAGGTGCACAAAGTCATCAGCCTCACTCTGTCCTCCAGAGTCATCAAGGTCCAAGACAAAAATCAAGATGACTGGCAATGGCCCAGGATGCAGCTGGATGGCCTGGGCATCTTCAATGCCTGACCAAGTTCCAAGCACTCCACAGTGTCTGCTGCAGCAACCCTCATAGCTATTGGGATAAATTGTTCTCATCCGCCCATTCTCCCAGGGGAAGTCTTCACATGTTTGGATAGACATCTCCCTCACTCCCTAATGGGTCAATTGGTTACCTTCAACCTGATTTATCCTGTCTGCCAAGACAGTTTTACCAGGGTGTGGCCGGTGTGCATGCTAAAACTTCTTGGAGTCCCAGCTGAGAGTTGAGTAACAGGTGGATATCAAATGTGGATGAAAAGCCCTCACACCAGAGGTGTGAACACCCCTGCCACCTATGACTTCCTCTACAACACACCTAATCATCATTCTCTTCTTGGAGACTTCCAGAGAAGTCCCCAAAACAGTCCATTCTACTTTTAGACACATCTAATTAGGAAAAATATTTTCCTTATATGGAGCCCTTTGCATTTTACATCAAGAAGTGCTCCTGCAAGTATCACAATAAATAAAACACTAGACCTGGATTCAGGAAGATCTGAGTTCAAATCTGGCTACATGCTAACTCTGTGATCCTGAGCAAGTCCTTTCACCTCCATCTGCCTCAGTTTCCTCAACTGTAAAATGAGGATGATAACAGCGCTTACCTCACAGGGTTGTTGTGAGAATCAAATGGGGTAATATTTGTCACAATGTCTGGCACATAGTAGGTGCTTAATAAATGCTTATTTCCTTCTTTTCTGTTTCTGCCTCCAGGGTCAAGTAGCACAAGGTTAATCTCTCTTCCACACAACGGTCATTCAAACACTTGAGGACACAGTTATCAGGTTCCCCCCCTCCCCCCAAAGCCTTATCTTCTTCAGTCTAAACATTCCCATGTCCTTTCGCCAGTCTCACATAGTATGACATGATCAGGGAGGTCATTCACCATCCTGGTTGATCTGGACACTCTGCAGATGATCAAAGTCCTTCTTAAATTGGGTTTGACTATTTAACCTTCCATACTGTACTGGTGACTCTGCACAGCCCTCTCTCACTTAAATCCAATTGATGTGCATGTCCTGGCATCACCTCTGTGATGTCATGGTCCTCTTTGAGAATGAAGGACCAACTATGACAACCACCACCATATTGTGTCTCTTGAGAGGAACGAGAGATCACTGTGGCTGGACGCAACAGTCACAGAAGCAAATATTTCAGGTGGGTCTTTATAGGATAGGATGGGTAGACTTTCAATGGGTAGAAAGGAAACACTATCCCATCCATAATAGTGACCATCACCATTCTCATCATTATTTCAGACAAGAGTCAGACCAGAATCATAAAATTTTATGGTCGACAAGGTCCTGAGAAACCTACCAGTCAAATTCTCATTTTACAAATGAGAAAACTAGGGCCGCCTAAGGGGTGAAATGATGTGTGGCCATGATTCTACAGTGACTTGGTGACAGAGTCGAATACAGACTAGAATACAGATCTCTTGCCTCCCAGTCCAATGCTGATGCCATGACATCATGGTTGACTACACAGCAGGATGGCGGTCCAGTCCTACATGTAAGATAGCTCTAAAAAAAGAAGGAAAACCCACACACTAACTTGGCTCATAGATGGTCTTATCTAGATGTGGAGAAATGCAATTTGGGGTCTCTCCAGGCTCTTTCTCAAATTTAATAAATTCAATAAATATTTATTGGATCTTTCCTACAAGTGGGGCATTATGGGAGGCACTGAAGGGGATACAGAGATGAATGAGACAGCCCTCGGCACCAAGGAGCTGATACTACAATCTTGTTGTGAGAGTAAGACAGAGACACAAATAACAAGGACACAAGGCAGAATATTATTCGTCACTTGGAGGTGTTATAAAAACACGATTAGTTTTACTTTGGTCCCTCATCGCCTCTCATGGGGTCTATATCAAAAGCTTCCTAATAGGTCTCCCTAATTCTATTCTCTTCCCTTCCTCCATAGATGCCAAAGGGATATTCTGAATATTTTCTGATATTCTGAAACCCAGATCTGACCCTCCATGCCCAAAAATCATCAGAGCCTTGTTGGGTCTTTAAGATAAAATTCAGGGGCAATTAGGTGGAGCAGTGGATATGATGGAGGACTGGTCCTGTAATTAAGAGGAGCCAAGTTTTCAAATCTAACTTCAGACACTTACTAGCTATGTAACTGTGGGCAAGTATCTTAACCCTAATTGTCTCCAAAAAAAAAAAAAAAGATAAAATGCCAATTTAAAATTTTGGCATTTAAAGTTATTGGCAGATTGGTTCCCACCAGCCTCTCTTGTCTTATGTCCATCAGACTAGCCTCTAGTTCTTCCTCCACTCGGTCCTCTCCATCTCCAGACCTTTGTATAAGGTCTGCCATTCCTGGAATGTCCTGGAATGGCCTCACCTCCATCTTCTCCCTAGCTTCTTTCAAAGTACAGTTCATCCACCACCTCCCATGTAAGAACTCCTCTGCTCTCCAGAATTATCAGCATATTCCCTCTCATATAGACTTTGCTTATACTTTGCACTCACTGAACAGGCTTTATCTTTCCCTATACAATGTAAACTCCCTTCAGGGCAGAGACTGTTAGGTTGTTATCACTGCATCCTTAAAGCCAAGAACAGTGCCTCCTACAAAAATGAGTGTTTGATACATGTTTGTTAATACACTGTACAATCTATTTCCTTTACGAATAAAAGTAGGAAAAGTAAAGAGAAAAACCAGAGGGAAAAAAGGAGTACCCTTTCCCAATCCCAACCCTGACCACTTAGAAGCACCACCAATTGTCTAGTAATTTTCCAGGCCCTTTCTCTTTAGAAACATGGATGACATGGAAGGAGAAATCACAATGAGGCTCTAAGAGGTGCTTATAGATAAAATACATTTGTTAACAAGCATTCCAAATGGATAACACATGACTATACTCAGGTTCACAGAACAAAGAATTTCTGTGCCCTGAAAAAAATGTAATTGCTAAAATGTATTTCAGCATGCAAAGTGAGCCCAATAGGAAATCTTTCTCTCTCTCTGTCTGTCTTTCTCTCTCTCTTTCCTTCCCTGTCCCCACCCCAAACACACACCTATAATGGTAGCGAGTTAGTATTGGACAGAGCCCAAGATTTGAGATCAAATCCAACCTGAGACACTTCCCAGCTGTGCATCCATGGACAAGTTAGTTAACCTGTTTGCCTTGGTTTCCTCTTTTGTAAAATGGGGATAATAATAGCACCAACCTCCCAGAGTTGTTGTGAGGATCAAATGAGATAGCATCTCTAAAGCTCTGAGGACTGCTTACTTCCTGCCCTCCTTCATTCATAGCTCAATAATGTACTGTCCAGACTCTCAAGACAACCTAACCTCACCATTCATTCTTCCTCAGCTCACATCATTCTCCCAAAGAAAGGACATCCACACTGCCTTCTGATTCAGGAGGAGCTCTCAGTCCTCCTTCTGCATGAGAAGTAACACTACATTAGAGGCACAGATATGGTCAGGTCATTCCATTTCTTCTACTCAAAACCTTTTGAGAGTTCCTTCTCACATATGAGGTAGAGCCCAAATTCCTTTGGCTTAAGCACTCAAAAGCCCTCCATAATCAATACCTCTTCACAATTTTTTTTCATGCTACTCCACTCCATATTATCCTCTTCTTGAACTTAACTAAATTACTCATCACTCCCACACATGACCCACCAGTGACTAACTTCCATAAGACCACTCCTGGCATTTTCTCTAGCTGGGCTGCCACCATCACCGTCAATGCTATATCTGCCTGGTAACCCTTCCTGACACTTCTAGCCAGAAATGACATTTCCCTCCTCATGGAGCACTTTGATTTCAACCTCTCCATAACTCTCTAATGGATTATTTTGTAGCATTCCCTCTACTAGTCCCAAGAGAGCAGGGTGCCATGTTTTACTTATAAATTTCCAACCTTATCCAGGAGCTACCTCAGAGCTCTACACACAGCAGGCATTTAACAAACATTTACAGAAGAAACTTCCCCAAAAATCCTTTTATTCAATCATAGACATTTTCCTTCCTTGTCCTCATCGATTTTTTCTTCTTTAATTCTGTTTTCTACAAAGAAAGGAAATAATATGATAGCTGCAAGACCAAAGTAGCAATAACCCAAGGCTTTGAAATATTTTGCTGGTTGCTAAGAGCAAAAAGATAATTTATTTTACAAAAGCTACAAGGAGAATATTCATACTGACTAGAAAATGAAGCATTTGAATGGCTGCATTTTTGGTTAAGTTTTGCAATTTTTCCTCTTTTTGGAATCATCAGTCTTTATTGGAATTTTCAGTCTTGGCCTAAGCCTCACAAGATGCAACTTTTCCTTGATACATCTTGGAATATATCAGAGTGGGAGGAGTCGGGGGCTGAGGAGTGTGTGCACTGCAGCAAGATATTATACATCCATCGAAAAAAGTACAATGAAGTCACTGTCCCCACTTCCAAGGGTGCCGACACTGTTTGCATAATAAATTAAATGTAATGTTCCTTTTTAAACAGTTGAAGGCAATGAAGAGGTCTCTGAAAATAGCCTTTCATACAGCATGCAAGGATTTCAAATCCTATGAATAAAATCTTTCCCAACACACATGCAGAATGCAACAATGAATGCTCAAGGACTGAACATGCTCCACATGGCATGAGTTCAACAAGGACAATAAAAGCATATTCTACTAATGACCCACCAGGAGTCAAACTATTCTCTGGTTTGTTTCCACCAGAGGCAGCTGGTGGAATGGTGGATAGAGCACTAAAGTCAGGAAGACCTGAGTTCAAATCCAACCTCAGACATTTACTAGCTGCGTGATCCTGGGCAAGTCACATAACCTCTCTTTGCTTCTGTTTCTTCAAACTGAAAAATTGGAATACTAATTGTGAACTGATTTGAAGGGCAATCTGGAATAATGCCCCAAGGTTATTAAACTGCCTATATCCTTTGACCCAGCAATGCCACCACTAGGTCTATTTCCAAAGATGATTAGGGAAAAAGAAAATGAACCCATATGTCCTAAAATATTTGGAACATGAAATACTTACAAACAAAATACTTATTAGCACTCTTTGTGGTGGCAAAGAAATGGAAATTAAGGGGACGTCCATCAATTGAGGAATGGCTAAACAAGATGTGGTATATGATTGTGATGGAGTACTAGTGTGCTACAAGAAATCATGAGCTCATTGATTTTAGAAAACTATGGATAAACTTTCATGAAATAATGAAAAACAAAGTAAGTAGAACCAAGAGAATATTGTACACAGTAACAATAATATTGTTTTAAGAACAACTTCAAATAACTGAGTCACCTTGAGTGTTATAAATACCCAAATTAACTAGAAAAGGCATATGAAGGAAGATGCTATGTGCATCCAGAGAAAGAACTGACAAAGTGTTTATAGGATAATTTTATACACACACACACACACACACACACACACACACACACACAGAGTGAAAGAGAGAGATTGTGTGTACGTATATATGTATGTATATATACAGATACACATATGTGCATACACATTTGTATCTAAAGATAGTCATCTCTAAGGTCAGGGAGAAAAAAGGAAAAAAGAAATTTATATGATAACTTTAGTATATATTTTAAAAGAATAGCAAACTGTACATAATAGATCTGCAATTTCCTACTATACTATATTATGGAAATATTTGTTTTATTTCATAAATTAAAAATAATTTTTTTAAAAAGCATCTAGCACAGTGCCTAGCACATAGTAGGTGCTATATAAATGTTTATTCCCTTCCCTATTAGAATGTGATACTTCTTAGGACACTTATAAACAGAAAGATTTAAAAATCCACTTAGTTCATCACCTCCTCCTTAAAAAGGAAATTTCAGAATCCTCGCACCAGGGAAAGTGGAGCATTGGACAAAGACTGGCCTTTAAAAATTCCTCTACATAAGAAGGAAATATAGTACCAAAGACAAGGGCAAGATGTGGTTAAAGGGGAATTACTTGATTGGGAAAACATACTTGGGTGTCAATGAGATGCTGGGAAAGGTCAATGAAAAGAATTACAAGTCAAATCCCACCATAACCAAAAAGATCACAATAATCTCTGTACAAGAAAATTATTTCTTAGCCCTAGGCATAGGGCTGCAAAGTCCAAACCAGTATTGAATCTCCAGGAACACCAAGAGAGCATTCAGTTCCTTGAACTGTGACTGGATTTTACTCATATAAGGCTGGAGTTTCACTGGATTTAAGTCCCACAATTCTCTATATTAGTGATCCCCAGCAACCTTAGAGACTTAATGATTCCTCCAATCACCTAATTAATGGGAAAAGGAGCAAATTGCCTGGCATGTTGTAAGCACTATTTAAATGTTAGCTATTAATATTATCATGAAACTTTATTCTATTTCCTTTCTCAATTCTCCCTACATAAGAAAATATACACTGCTCCATAAAAATTACCTTATACACTTTGGTGTATACATTTCCATTAAAAAGTATGTATTTGCAATGCAGAATGAATTCCAAGTGGAGAACTATGCTAAAGATATGAGGAAAAACAGGCCACCACCTTACTTCAAGGAACTTACTCTCTCACCTAATAAAGAGGTGACCTGATGCATTTTAACTGGTATCCCACCTCTAATCACTTTCTGTTCCAATCTATCCACCATAGTTTCTTCCCCTTTTTAGGGGCAGTTAGGTGATACAGTGGATAGAGCACCAGTACAGGAGTCAGGAGGACCTGAGTTCAAATCTCACCTCAGACACTTAACACTCACTAGCTGTGTGATCTTGAGCAAGTCACTTAACCCCAATTGCCTCATCCTGGGTCATCTCCAATCATCCTGATGACTATCTGGTCACTGGATTCAGATGGCTCTGGAGGAGAAGTGAGGCTGGTGACCTGCACAGCCCTCCCTCACTCAAAACAAAGTCAAGTGCAAGTCATGTCATCATTTCTCTGATGGCATGGTCTTCTTCAGCAACGAAGGACAAACACATACAGATTAATCTTTTGGAAACAAAATGTTCACTCTTCCCCTCCCCTGATCAAAAAACATTTACAGTCTACCCATTGCCTATTAGATAAAGCCCCAAGTCTAAGCTTAGCCTGGCTCTCAAGGTCCCTACGTAGTCTCACCTTGGCCTGTCATTCCATTTTGGCTAAGGTGGTCTACTTTAATGAGACATGGACATTCCTACCCAATGCCATGACTCATGCTATCCTTCCAACCTAGAATAACCTCCCTCATCTTCCCTGCACATATTTCACTCATTTTTTTCACGTATTTATTAATAATGATGATAACAATAACAGCTAACATTTCCATAGCACTTTATGAATATCATAATATCATAGCATTCAAGTATGGCTTCAGATGCTTGTGCAGGCCTTCTGACTCCAGGCCCAAGCCTCTCTGCACTGGACCCAGCACTTTAGGAGAGACATATATCCGTAAGACACGTTCCTTCTTCTCAACGATCTTTACAAAAGAACAGTCAGAAATAAGTCCAACTTAATCACTTAAGAACTCTGATCAATACAATAAGCAGTCCTGATTGCAGAGGGCTGATGATGATGGACACTGTCCACCTCATAGCAGAGAGGTGACAGACTACACAGAGAAAGGAAAACACATTCTGTGAATGTGGTCAAGATGGAAATTCATTTTGCTTGACTATCCTTACTTACTATAAAGATTTTGAATTTCTCAGTAGAAGGGAAGTAGGAGGGAGAAAAAATGCATGAAAACTGAAAAAAAAATCCTGCTAAATTTTTTAAAAACCATAATCCTAATCCTATTCATCCTTAAAAATCTCCCTTGTTTTATTAGGCAATTTTTCATCCCAGATAATAAATTCCTTGGAGGAAGGAACTGTTCTTTGCTTCTCTGCATCTCCCATATTACTTAGCACAATATCTTGTATGTTGGCACTCGGGAACCTTCTCCTGATTGAATGACAAGAAGAAAATAAGTATTTCTTAAGTACTGTGTGCCAGGCATTATGCTATGTGCTTTACAAATATCATCCCATTAAATCATTACAACTACCCTATAAGAAGGTGTTATTATTTCCAGTTTATAGTTCAGGAAACTGAGGTAAACAGAAGGTGATTTGCCCGGGATCACACAAGTAGTTAGTGCCTAAGGTAGGATTTGAACTTGAGTCTTCCTGACTCCCAGTCCAGTGGTCTATCCACTGCACCACCACTTCATGTCAGCCCCCACTATGTGAAGATAGTATGGCAACATCGCCAAAATGGGAATCATCAGCAGTTGGAGGGAGGCCCTGCCTGCATTTTTGTACCCACAGTGCCTAGCACATAAAAGGTATATAAGTGTTGTTGGATGATTGAATGATTAGGGAGCTAGCAAGCTGCTATAAGTTTCTAACAAAGATCTGGTCACTCTTATAGTCTCCAAAGTGGGGGCCTCACATTCCTATGTGGGCTATGCATGACTCCAAGGGGGAAGCAACTAAAGAGTGGTAAGATGGGGCACATCTCACCCTTCCCAAGATAGCCAATCATGGGGCTTGTCTCCAATCCAACTTCATCACCACCACTACCTCTTCACCCATTATTCCATAAAAATCTCCAAATCTGCCCTCTCCCACAGGTGGCCTGTGGCCTACACAGGCTCCTAACCTTTCTAATTTTGGAATGGCCCTTCACATTGTGTGACCTAGACACTCATATAAGCAGGGCTGGAATAACAAAATGCATCATCCCCTGCACTCCAGATCACCCCATAGCTGTAGCATGTAGCTTGTGGCTCCTAGATGGGGAGGGTCAGTACTGCAGAATAAGACCCACCTCCTCTTTCCATTTTTGGTGGGACAAAGTGAACCACACAGGATTAAGCAGAAATAGATGGGTTGCAATCTGCATGATGGATCTCATTCCATTACCTTTCCCCACAGCCCCACTTTTTTCCAAACTTGCATCAAGGGCAATCTGTCCTTCCATTCTCCTTGGTTCGCAACTTTCACATCACACTCTATTGAAACTGCTTCTTCAAAGTTACCAGTAATCAGATAGAAACAGCCAGGACCCTGAGCCCAAGATGCTTGAGAAAAACACTGTCTCCCAAACCAACAGACCTGCTTCCTGCCCAGTCCCTATAACCATCATTAAGGGGAGAAGTCACTGTGGAGAGAGGGTCCACCTTTATTATCACCAGTAACAAGGACTGATCAACTGCCCCCCAAGAGCCTTATAGGCATAGGAACTCAGGGAGTGGGAGAACCTCTAAGACCACTGGTCTCATTTCCAACCCCATTATCTGGGGAGGCAACTCTGATGGAGAAGGGCCAGCCACCTACACCAACTGCTACTCACAAAGCAGGTAAGCCAGTTTCACTGAAAAAGCAAGTCATCCTCATCTCCTTGACCACCATCTTCCCTCAGAACCTAGTGGAGAAAACCAGAGCACTGAATCCAAGAGCCCAGGACATAGCAATGCTCTTGGCCCAGATCCCTCAGCCCTCCTTCCAATGGACATACAGTCTGGCAACCATTTCTACGGGTACCATAACCATAGCTACCCAAGACCCGGAAAAAAAAGTCTTTGGTGCTATCAAATGGTTCAACATCAAAAACTGACATGATTTTATCAGTGAAAACAAAGAAGAGGCAATAAGATTTGTTTAGTCTCTAAGGACCTTTCTATCTGACTTATAACTAAAACTTTCCACATGTTGTCTTCCCCATCAGAATGTGAGCTCCCAGAGAGCAGGGACTGGCTTTTCTATTTGCATACAGTAAGCACTCAATAAATGTTGTACTCATTCATTCGCCTTAAAAGTGCCAAATCTGATGGCCTTTTCTCAATCTTCATCTTTTTTGGTCTCCGTGAAGCATCTGACACCACTGAGCACCTCCTCCTAAACACTCGCTCCTCTCAGGCATGCTAAAAACAACTTTTATGTGTCATCTGCACATACCCCCCTTTCTGCATGCTTTAAGAGCTTGGAGAAATAAGTTTCTAACCTTCAAAAATCTTTCAAATGAGGTTTCAATGGGTTTTCAACTCGTGTGTTAAAAAAATACAAAAATGCAATACCTTCCAATTAGCTGACAAGAACTACTGACTGACATCAGGTAAAATGGACACTCACAAGTTAAATCTCACCAGAAACCTTTGTGTATTTGTTGGATCTCCCATCTGGTTCTCTAGAAGTAGCTTTTTCAGCTCTGACAAGTGTTAAAACCTAATATCAAAATAAATGGAACTTAGAACCAGACCCTTGAATCATTCACTCTATCACAAAGTGTTAGACCATGATTTCTAAAAGTAATGAAGGTTATTCAATCATACTCTGTTTACTAAAGTATCATCACATTATTTAATGATATGGTAGAAAGAAGAAAATGCTTCCTATTAAAAACAAATATTATTTCAAATATATTTTTTCATTTCTCCCCTATCCATTTTAATGTCTAGTTTCTGCATGTTTCATAATATTAATAATTATTCATACAGTAGTACACATATAAAACTTAAAAATAAACACATATTGGGGCACATGCTCAAAATTTGTTAATTAATAGGAATAAAAATAATTTGGACACGTCTGGTTTTAGGTCAAGTAAGAGGGGGAGGGAATACAACGAATAAGGGGGCTTTGTCATTACTTGGATTTGCTACATTTCTCCTAGTTTTCATCTTCTGGAAGTCAGAATTTAAAGAAAGGGGAAATGTCACCAGTTTTTGTAATAACTGATTGATTTGGGGCACAAACATCCAGCAGAGTGGCTGATAGGAAGCGATTATGGTTCTGACAATCAATAGGTAAATATGGATGTAGCAATCAGGTACCAGTCAGTCAACAGGCATCTATCAAGGCCCCACCATGTTCCAGGCACTGCACTAAACATGATGGAGATGGTGACAATGATGACAGAAATAAATAATAATAACTCGAATTTATAGAGTACTTTAAGATTGGCAAAGCACTTGTTATCTCACTTAATCCTCACAACAGCACTGGGAGGTAGGTATTATTATCCCCCATTTTACAGATGTGGAAACTGAGACAGGCAGAAGTTAAGTGGCATGCTCAGGGTCATAGAGGAGGCAGAATTACAAAGCAGGTCTTCTAGCGCTCTATCCACTTAGCTCTCATGAAAAGAAAGCAAAAAAATAGTCCTTATTGACAAGGAGCTCTCAGTCCAATGGGGGAGACTAAGCCGAACAACTACGTACAAATAAGATGTAAACAGGATAAACTGGTAATAGTCAATACAGGAAATGGATTAGTATTAAGGGGCATTGAAGCAATGCACAGAATAGTTTTTAAATAGACAGTGAACTCTCTTGAAGAAAAGCAACACCTTAGACCTGAAGCCCTGCCTTTATACCTCCCCCAACTGCCAGTACCTTTCCTCTCAAATGGCCTTGTATTTATTTGCCTTTATTTCCTTTCAATTTTTATCCTGCACATGCTTCACAAATGTGTTTATCTGTCCTCCCCATTAGAACACAAGCTCCCTGTAAGCAGAGATTGTGGGGATCTACGTGCTTCTAACTAGTGGTAAATGTAGGTGCTTAATATTTCCTTGTTGATAAATAGGTGTTTTCATTATTAAAATGAACTAGAGAGCTTAATCTTTTCTCACAAGTATCTGGATGTTGTTGGCAGATGAGTAAGAAAGATCTGATTGCCTGAGCTAGAACAACACTGGATTCTCCCAGGTCCCACAAGACTTTGACTCACCCACACAATAGCCTACAAGGTTCAGGTACTGTTCCTCTTTACAGCTGGTCCTGCAGGTTCCACTCACGAGAAGAGCATAGGGATGGCAAGAGATGCAGTCAGAGTCCGTAGGGCCCCGGCACTGTCTGCACGAGGGATGGCACACTTGGAGAAAAGAAAATCCCAGAGTCAAGGTCAGCAGCATATCAATGAACAAGAAACACATTACTGGACAATTCAAAAATGCTCCTAAGGATATTTAACAATGACAGTGGAAGTCTGTCTTTTGACCACTTAAAAACTTCTGAGGACCCTTGGACAAGCAAGAATCACCTTGGGGGATGTCCCCACTCACAGGACTTTTTCTCATTCCTCATGCCCATGAGGTTGTTCTCCATACAGAATATTAAAGCACCACTCCCCAAAAGATATAGATAACCATTCAGTCAATCAATTAAAAATATTTATTGCTGGAATTACAAATACAAGAAATGAAACAAGACCTACTCCCAGGGAGCTCACATTTTAACCAAGGAGACAAGAACATTATAATTCAGTTTAGAATAAATATAAAATATATCTAGAGTAGTTAATTACAAAGCAATTGGGGAGGCATGGTAGTTGAGGGGATCTGAAAAAGTTTCACATAGACCAGGGATTCTTAAACTGAGGTCTTAAACCACTTGGGGACTCAAAAATAAATAGAAAAAGGTAAATATGGAAACATGGAACATGGGGGAAAAATCCACCTTTACTTTCACTAACCCCCAAGTCAACATTCCACCAATTATTTAAAAACACTATTCTGAGGAAGATCCCAAAGGCTTCATCAGATCACAAAAGGGATCTATGACACAAAAATCAGTTAAGAATCTGACATAGAAGATGCCACTCGTGCTGCATTTCAGCACTTTGGTGCTCATCTTATAGATGAGGAAAGCTGGCTAGACTGATAAAGTTTCAGTGCCATTCTCAAGGTCACAGAGCAAGTGACCAGCAGACCAGTCTCACATACCACTGTCTCTTCACCACCCACGCCCCATCCCCGTAAGTCAAGTCTTATGATGGTGTGCCCTATGGCCGAGCAAAAGCTGTCAAAAGAGCCAGGACCAAGGATACACAACAGAGGCAGCCACCTCAAGGGGGGGACTACACCAGAGACATTCTTAAACATTATTTGTATAAATACATATACTTCTTAATGCAAGAAAATTCTAGTCTCCATGACAGAACAGCAGAAACAGCATTAGGCTTGGGAAGAACCAAAGGTTTCTTCTGACCAAGTCAATGATATCTAGAAGCCCAACTTTGCCCCCTTGCACCAGAATCTTGTTGGATGTCTAAACTCTGGGCATTTGGGTGTGCATGGCCAAATGAGTTAGCATACCTAAAATACTTTGCAAATCTTCAAGTGCTATATAAATGCTAGCCATAGTTGGGGCTGTTATTCCTAGCTCCCTTCTTGAGTTTGATCTCCTGTGGACTCCTGTGTATCTCAACTGCTTCCTTCATGCAGTCTATTTTCTATAGTATCTACCTTTAGGGGACAGATACAGGCAGACTTCTTCCTCCTCTCAATCCTTCTCAGATTAGATTTGCAAGATCACATCGTTTGTGAGACCTACCCCATCTCTGGCTAAGAATTTGTCCACTTTACATTGTGATCCAGAAACCCACTTGCTCAGCCATGATGGTGCTTTATAGAAGATGGCTGAAAAAGTAGAAAGTGATGGTGGTGGGCTTTGGGACTATGTTGAGACAACTGGAAGAGGAGAAGACAGGTTCATTCCAAGTGGCTAAATAACACAGCCCTTTGTTGTCTCAAACTAAGACTTATCTGGGGTATATAATGGAGACTCCTCCTTTGTGAATTGGGACTATCTGTGTGTACCACCAGTTCAATGATACCACCATTCAATTTTCTCTATTGTTTACTTTACTATTCTGTACTGATGACATGCTTCCTCACTTGATTTTCTCAGTTCCTACCTGGCCTTGTTTGTAGAGCATGGACTTGATGAATTCTTAAGCTGTATTGGTCATTATACTGACCCCAAATGGATCTTAAGGTAGAATTGAGTTGTTACAGTTAGGGAGAACAAATGCCCCATCCTAGCAAATCAAATAAATAAGTAAGCAGCAAAAAGGAAAAAAGGAAGGAAGGAGAGAGGGAGGGAGGGAGGGAAGAAGGAAGGAAGAAGGGAAGGAAGGAACGAACGAAGGAACGAAGGAACAAAGGAAGGAAGGAACAAATAATAAAGTAAGTAAATTAAGCACAAATGCCTTGTCCTAGCTCTGACAGAAAAAAATAAATAAATAAAGAGGAAAATAAAATAAAGAGCCAAAGATGCTGCTTTTGTCCACGTGACTCACAAGCCAAGTCACAGAAAGTAGCAGGGAGCAGATACCCCACCCACCACGCCACCCAGATGCCTGGATCTGATATCCAATTCCTTCAGCAAAACTCTATGAGACAATTTACCTCTTCCTTCACATGACATATACCAAGCTGACAAGACATCCTGCATTTTCTTTTTTAAAGAAGAGTCACCTTAGGGTGTGAACAATAAAGAAAGCAGGGCAGCAATGCCTGAAAGGAAGATACAGCTGCAGTGGCACCTCGTGCCAAGGCAGGCAGCAGGCACTGAGCTCAGGAGAGAAAGTGAGAAGCTGCCTTTGCCAAGGGCTAGGGAGGTCTAAGCAAGTCTGATGCTGAGGGGAGGTGGGGAAGGGGAAAAGAAGAGTGAGACTGGGGGTGGGATGGGTCCTCTTTTCTGGCAGGTAGCTTGTGAAAAGCAAAAGCAGTAATTTCAGGTAAACTTGACTGCCTCTCCTCCAGGCACAGAGCCAAGATGAGTTCAGCAAGGCCAACAAAGCAAATGGAATCCTGATGAAAAGGCTAGCCACAGCAACAACCATCCCTCTCTCTGCATTCCTAAGAATGAAACTTGGAAGCTGCTAATCTCCCAGATACCAGTCTTCCCAGGATGAACCCTGCAGTACATTTCCTCCCCTTTACCAGCATCCTCCCAGTGACCTGGGGAGGCTGCTGATCCATGGTACCATCTGCCAGGATTTGTGTGGGTGGGTAGAAGATGGAGTACACAAAAGCTCACACTAGAAGCATTATGACTTCGGTCTCAAAAGAAATTTAATTACAGCACAAGGAAACCAAACAAACTCTGGGGGAAAAAAATACCCAAAGACTGATAGCTTTGAACAAATTCTTAGCCAGAGATGGGGTAGGTCTCACAAAAAATTGAGAAACCAGAGGGACAGTATTTTCCCCCTGCTAAACCTCCATAAAGATGAAACAACCCACCTGGAGAATAAGCATTTTTTTTAAATGCTGTGGTTAAAAATGTTTTGCAAGGAAAGTTCTAGAGGGAAATAATACTTAGCTTATATTAAATAGCATAAAACAACGTTTCACAAACCATTGATGTCTGGGATCACTTTGGGGCACGAAATATATTGGTAGAATCTATAAATGCTGGTCCAGGGATCCTGTGAGTATGGCATATAACCAGAAAAATAAGAATTGGGTAAACACTGAAGAAAAAAGAAGAAAATAAGGTTATTTCCCTATGGAAACTTTGTTGTATGTAATGATTTCATATCTCCTAACAGTGGGAAAATGTCACTACCATCAATATTTTCTCATAGCATCCATATTCACGTCACATGGAACACTAGAGTTTTGAGGAACACAGATTTGTAAATAAAATTTTAAAACTAAAACATTTGAACTGCTAAGATCCAAAAGATCAAATCCCTACCTCCATTTCTTGCCATATAAATTG
Source organism: Notamacropus eugenii (assembly GCF_028372415.1). NCBI lineage: Eukaryota > Metazoa > Chordata > Mammalia > Diprotodontia > Macropodidae > Notamacropus > Notamacropus eugenii. The sequence goes on from NC_092878.1 coordinate 148,265,691, forward strand.
CAAGATCTCAGAGGTAAAAAACTATCTGACTAGGAGTCTGCTAGTAAATATTTAACTATCAGTTCAGGGGGTGGGGCACTGAAGGGTGATCAAGGGAAATTATTTTCACAGCACACGTTTAAGTTTAATCTACATTTTAGCATTTTCTGTATCACTTTCTTACGTCTACTATAGGGTTCCAAAGTGGACAATACCACCCCCTGGGAATGATCCAAGGGGGTGGTAGTAGCTGCAGGTGACGCAAATTTAAAAAAAAAAAAAACACTAAAGGATTAAAGAAAGCAGATTTCCAGGGGAGGGGGCACTGAGTAATTTTTTTTAAGGGGGATATAGGCCAAATAAGTTTGGGAACCTCTGACAATCCACAAAACAACAAATAAAGTCCTGATTTGTGGAATTTGCTGATTTCTGAGGATACTTTGGATTACATTGTGAACACTCACAATTATTATTTCACAATCAGCTCTCGTGAGCTGGCATGAGCTGGCTCTAGCACACCCTTTATTCTACACTATGCCTCCCACCCCCTCGACCAGAACATACCAAATAAGTCATCATTCAGCTTTTACCTGAAAACCCTCCCATCAGGCAGAGTACAGTATCTCTCCTAAGATAGCTATCCGTTACTAGTTGCCTCTAAGAATTCTCTTTGGGATGTCTAGTTCTATACTGGAGACAAGAAGGGCAACTGTTATCACTCTTCTCAGTGAAAATTCTTCTAGAACTTGAAGACAAATGAAGATAAAGGATCCTGTCACCCAAGTCCTCTCTTATCTTAAAGAAACATTCCCATTTCCTTCAACCAGTCCTCATGGGACATGAATTCAAAACCTTTCACCATCTCAGTCACTCACTTTTGGAAGCTCTACAGTTTATAAGCCCCTTTCGTAAAGTGTGATCCCAGGAACTGAATGCAATTGTTCAAATCTAGTCTAACCGCAAGAGAGACAATCCCTCCCTAGTTCTTGGGATTGGGACTCCTAATGCCTCTTAAGGTCACATTATATTTATGACCGCCACTGCTTCATGTTGAGCTTGGGGTCCACTAAAACAACCAGGTCCTCTTCAAATTGACAACCTGCTAATTGTGCCCACCTGACCTTGCATTTTAACCCAAGAATAAGGATTCCCACCTACGTTTACTGTATTTCACCTTATTTAATACAGCCCAACACTCCAATCCATCCAGATCTCTGGTATATGCTTATTGCATAACCCAAAATGTTGGCTTTGCATCCTCTTAAGATACGATGTGATGTGCCTTTATCCTAGTCATTAATTAAGACTCTATAGCAGGTTTAGCTTCAATGACTCCCTAGTAAGAAAGTGGCCTCCATCTGCCCTGCATGGTCTGTTCCTATTTCTGGTTCTCCCTGTCTCAGCAACCACAAGTTGTTCCCCTTTTTGTCCTCAGGAAGTCATGACTCGTAAACATCTTACAATCTGCTTGTGAGGTTCTTCTTATTTATTTGGACCAGGATATGAAAAAATCTTGGATGCTGAGGCCCTTGGGGATGGGGTTATAAAGAGACTGTCTCCCAACCAGTCAGCTGTTTAATAAAGCTGCTCAACAATCTGACCTCCTGAATCCACAACAGTGTCAAAGGGCGCAGGGTCGCGCAGACACTCCGGGGGCACCTCCATGGAGACCTCATCTTGCACTGACACCCGAAGCCTTAACAGCTCCCTATTTCTAATACCACTTCATTATAATATCAACTAATTCACATCTTTCCCTCTTTCCACACTAATGACCAGTAAGCTCCTTAAGGGCAGGGACATTTTTTTTATTTTGATCCCTAATACTTAACACAGTGTTTGATACATGACAGGCATTTTAAAAAAATGAATATTAATGTTTGTAACAGGATTTGTTTTCTTGCTTTCTTAAAGAGGGCAAGAGATAATGTGACCTTGAAAACAAAATAAAACTGATTTTTTTTTTAAGTGGCTAAACTGAATTAAGCTGAGAGCTTTTTTCAAACACCTTCCTAAAAAATCTAGGTAGACTATATCACACATTTCTTGGACCTACCAGTGTCTACCCTGTGTCTACAATGTAACAGGATCACAAAAGGATGTAAGGTTAGTTTGGCATGCCCAGTCATTGATAAAGTCAAACTACCTCTTTCTGATCCCCTCTACCTCCTATTTCCTTTACTAACTATTCCTTTAATAGTGTCTTCTGATACAATGTACCATCCCCCAATACCTTCCTTCTGGTATTTATGATATAACAACTCAAAATATCTTCTGGTATATATACCAACCCCCAATACCTTCTGGTATAAATAATATACCAGTCCCAAATACTTTCTGATACATATAACAGCCCCCAATATCTTCTGATATATCTAATATACCAGCCCCTAAAACCTTCTGGTATATATAATATACCAGCCTCTAGTACCTTTTAGTATAATGTATTATCCCCAAATACCCTTTGAAATTTTTCTAGGAATCGCTCAAGCTCAGTGGCCTATTTTAAACCTCCACTCTCTTTTTTCTTTTCAAAATCTGGACATTTGACCTTCCATCCCATCCTGTGGCATGACTGAGGCAGCTGGGTAGAAGTATGGATACAGTTCTAGGCTTAGAGTCAGTGAGTCCCAAGTTCAAATACAGCCTCAGACACTTATCAGTTGTGAGATCCTTGGCCACTTAACCTCAGTCTGTCTCAATTTTCCCATCTATAAAATGGAGGTGATAATGGAACCTACCTCCCCCAGAGTTGCTATAAGGATCAAATGAGATAAGGTTTGTAAAGCACTTACTTAGCAGAGTGTCCAGAACCCAGCAATAAACTAAACGTTTATTCCTTTCCCTGTGGTACTTTTCCAACATTCTCCATAAGATTCTAAAGTAGAGGTATTAAACATATGGCCCACAAACACTCCTGAATGTGGCCTGAACCAGATTAAAATGTAATTCCTGGAAGTAGAAAGACGCACATACACATAGCTCCAAACCCACAAAACACAGAACGGCAGAGGGGACTAACCCAGGGCGAATTCTGCACCCAGAGACCACGGAATATTGGAGCGAGGGAGATTTCTGTTCCCGAGAGACCTGCAAACCTCTCGCGGGGGGTCCTTCGCACCGTGGACTGGGCACCGGGATGGGGAGCAGAGTGCAGTCCCGCCATGGCCACAACACCGAGGGGAAGAGATCCGAGAGGGCTATGGGGACGGGATCTCCAGCGGCCACGCGGGTCCCCCCACCCACAGAGGGACCTGCAAACCTCTCGCAAAAGGTCCCTCGCGCTGCAGACACGGAGCCCAGCCGGGACCTGCGGCGGCGGCCGCGGCTCTGAGAGGCACAGTCCTAAGAGGGCTCCAGAGGCGGGATCTTCAGCAGCGGCACAGGCCCCCCCCACCAACAGGTGACTGACGGGGATAGGTGAGAGAGTCTCTTTGGCGGGTTGAGAGGGGAGTGGGGTGCCCCCATGGCTCGGGCCCCCCCAGGAGATGGAAGCTGAGAGGCGGCTGCGGCTGTGGACGGCGGATCCCCAAGCGGGCGGGAGCCTGGATCCATTGTGGAAGGTCTGTGCATAAACCGCCTGAGGGAATTGAGCCAGAGAGGCGGCCCTGCCCATGACCACCTGAACTTAATTTAACACTGAATAACAGCCCTGCCCCCGCCAAAAACCCTAAGGCGGGAAGCAGCATTTGAATCTCAATCCTCCCAAACGCTGGCTGGGAGGAGTAGGAGGCGAGGTGGGTGTGAGGAGAACATTCAGAGTTCAGGCCACTAGGTGGAGAATATGCCAAGAAAAGGGAAAAGAAATAAAACTATTGAAGGGTACTTTATCGCAGAGAAAAAAACACTTCCTCCCCTCCTTTCTGATGGGGAGCAACAATGCTTGCCATCAGGCAAAGACACAGAAATCGAGGATTCTGTGTCCCAGCCCACCCAATGGGCTCGGGCCATGGAAGAGCTCAAGAGGAATTTTGAAAATCAAGTTAGAGAGGTGGAGGAAAGACTGGGAAGGGAAATGAGAGGGATGAGGGAGAAGCATGAAAAGCAGATCAGCTCCCTGCTAAAGGAGAACCAAAAAAATCTTGAAGAAATTGGCACCCTGAGAACTAGCCTAACTCAGCTGGCAAGGGAGGTGCAAGGGGCCAATGAGGAGAAGAATGCTTTCAAAAGCAGAATTAACCAAATGGAAAAGGAGATTCAAAAGCTTACTGAAGAAAATAGATCTTTCAAATCTGGAATGGTACAGATGGAAGCTTTGGACTTTTCGAGAAAGACAGATATCTCAGAACATACCGCGCAGATTCAAAAAATGGAAGATAAGGTGAAATATCTTATTGGAAAAACAACTGACCTAGAAAATAGAATCAGGAGAGACAATGTAAAAATTCTGGGACTACCTGAAAACCATGATCAAAAGAAGAGCCTAGACATCATCTTCCATGAAATTATCAAGGAAAACTGCCCTGAGATTCTAGAACCAGAAGGCAAAATAAATATTCAAGGAATCCGCAGAACACCGCATGAAAGAGATCCAAAAAGAGAAACTCCTAGGAGCATTGTGGCCAAATTCCAGAATTCCCAGGTGAAAGAGAAAATATTGCAAGCAGCTAGAAAGAAACAATTCAAGTATTGTGGAAATACAATCAGGATAGTACAAGATCTGGCACCTTCTACATTGAGGGACAGAAGGGAATGGAATAGGATATTCCAGAAGTCAAAGGAAATAGGACTGAAGCCAAGAATCACCTACCCAGCAAAACTGAGTATAATACTTCAGGAAAAAAAATGGTCTTTCAATGAAATAGAAGACTTTCAAATTTTCCTGATGAAAAGACCAGAACTGGAAAGAAAATTTGACTTTCTAACACAAGAATGAAGAGAACCATGAAAAGGCGAACAGCAAAGAGAAATCATAAGGGACTTACTAAAGTTCAACTGTTTACATTCCTACATGGAAAGACAATATTTATAACTGTTGAAACATTTCAGTATCTGGGCACTGGGTGGGAGTACACACACACACACACACATGCACACACGCACACATACATAGAGACAGAGTGCACAGAGTGAATTGAAGAGGATGGGATCACATACTAAAAAAAAAAAAAATTAAATCAAGCAGTGAGAGAGAAATATTGGGAGGAGAAAGGGAGAAGTTATATGGGGCAAATTATCTCTTATAAAAGAGGCAAGCAAAAGACTTATTAGTGGTGGGATAAAGAGGGGAGGCAAGAGAAAAACATGAGGTCTACTCTCATCACAATCCACTAAAGGAAAGAATATAATGCACACTCATTTTGATAGGAAAACCTATCTCATAATACAGGAGAGTGGGGGACAGGGGCACAAGTAGGATGGGGGGGAGGATAGAGGGGAGGGAATGGGGAGGAGAATGCAATACGAGGTCGACACTCATGGGGAGGGAAAGGACCATAAGAAAATAGAAGTAATGGGGGACAGGACAGGATGGAGGGAAATATAGTTAGTCCTATACAACACAACTAGTATGGAAATCATTTGCAAAACTAAACAGATATGGCCTATATTGAACTGCCTGTCTTCCAAGGGGAAGGGGTAGAGAGGGAGGGAGCCAAAGAAGTTGGAACTCAAAGTGTTAGGACGAAATGTAATGTTATTACCACCGGGTAACAAGAAATACAGGTTAAGGGGTCAAGAAAGCTATCCGGCCCTACAGGACAAAAGAGAAGACGGAGACAAGGGCAGGGAGGGAGGATAGAGGAGAGAGAAGATAGGTCACAGGGGCAATTAGAAAGCTTGGATCTGGGGGGGGGGGAGGGGAAAAAAGGGGAGAAAATTTGTAACCCAAAAATGTGTGAAAATAAATGTTAAAAGTTTAATAAAAAAATAAAAAATAAAAAAAAAAAAAAATAAAATGTAATTCCTATGTGATTTTAGTGTGTTGGCATATTAACTGTTTTTCAGTGTTTAAGCATGTGTGGTTTTCTAAGTCAATGTGTGGTCCCCAGAGATGTATGGTTTAGTGGGGCACATTTCTACATGAGTCTGACAGCCCTATTCTAAAGCAATCCCACGAGGCAGATCTCTCACTCCCGCAAGATGTAGATTATCTAGGCTTGGTGTCTCAGCCTCATCAAGGGCAGCCATTGTCGGTGCTCACTTATTATCTAACTTCTTACTGCTCATAGGTATTTGCTCCTCATTACCCCTTTTTTGTAATTTGCAATGCAAAGATCATCCTCCTTCAAACATGATAAAAACAAAAACAGAAAGCAAGATTAAAAATGGAGGAAGTCTGTCTCTATCATCTGCTATTAATGCCCCACAGAACCTTAACAGTCTTGCCATATCTCTGATCCTCCTCCTTTTCTTAGCATAGATTTCTTTTTAGATACTTTTTGCGATCCTAAGTTTTCCTGGCCAATCCTGACCCATCAGCACTTCTGACAATACTCTTAAAAGAGGATGCCATGACAAACCAGGGGCTTACCATCCAGTGGACTTAGGGAGAGGGAAGGAAGAGAGATATGGACAAAAATAACCACAAAATCAGTAAAAGTGTGATAAGGGCCTGGCAAAGAATCCTGAGAAAGTGCCAGAGTGACCCTCAGGCAAAGAATCCTAAGAACTTTAGCGGATGAGAGATCACTTTCTGCTATGGAGAAGGAAGAATTCATGGAGGATCTATTCTTAAAAGGTTATTCCATGCTTTTCTATTCATCTTAATATTTTTCATATTATGTATATATCCTTTAAAAATCCAATTAGGTGGTTAAGTAGCCTGTTCCATATCAGTCATAAACCATGAGTGAGGCTGAGGACTTTAGTTCTGCTTTACTTAAATCCAATTCACATGGAAGACAAAACATCACCCTCACGATGACACTGGTCCTTTTCAAAAGCAAAGGATGAAAAATAACCACATCAGTCTCCTTAGACAATACTTCCCTTTTCTTCCTTACTGGAGGGCAATAAATGTTCTTTGTGTCCAGAATTTCATTCCTGGAGTTTCCTATATCCCTTCTTGACCCAACTTCCTCTACAGAATTTTAGGTCATGGAAGTCTTCCTAATCCTTCATCCACACTCCTGGAAATGAGCTCTTCCAAAATTGGGGGGAGAGGAGGGTAGGCCACATCAGACTATCACTCCTCTATCAAAAAACCACAGTAATCACTTCCCTACAAGGTCCCCATCATTTCTACTCTAGCAATGTCTCCAGCTCAACAAAAATCAAATCCAGAAAATAATTCTCCCATGGCGCTTCCTCTACTTTTCAAAGGATGAAATTATCATTTAGGCAACTTAACAACCTATTATCTGCTCTGCTTTTGTCAAACCAGCGGATGCCTGGATATCTGAAACCCAATGCCATCCCCACGCATCCCAATGTGATTCCACTACTCCAGGCTTGAGATCTATTTCCCACAATGCTCCTCTGTTTCTTCTTTTTGTCCAAATGGTCTGGGACATACTCAGGACAATACCACAAACTAATGTTTCTGCTTGTTGGTCATCAAACAAAGGGTCTCCAACACACTTTCCCCCACCAGTTCTTGTATTTCCTCACATGAACGTATACTCTTCATATGCAATGCTGTCCTACTTCTTGGGAACCATTCCAGGGCCATTTTTCTGTCATGGGTCTTATTCCAACAAGTCTCAGAGATACCCAATAGCACATATTTACCTTCTTGCATTAGTTCATCTTATTTGCTAACTAAATACATATTTCTCATTATTTGTTTTTGTTATTGCTTTATCATTTTATCATTATTTAACTATCAAGCATTCTACTTTGGGCATTTGTATAGGAAAAGCCAAAGCCATAGGTTTTATTACTTAAAATCAAATTAAAGAACATTTGGCCTTGTTTCATGTGAGCTTCAAGTTATCTTTACTGACACAGGACAATAGCATCTGGGATTTGATGTTAGAAGGGGCCTTAGAAGCCAATCCTCTTATTTGCAAGTAAGGAAACTGAGGCACAAAGTTTAAGTGGCTTATTCAAGGTCACACAGCTAAAGTCTGAGTCAGAATTTGAATCTCAATCTTCCTCACATGCTGTTTGCTATCATGTTATCGCTATTTCATTTTCCTACAGCGTAGCTACTGACTCTCTAGAGCATGGTTTATACATTGGCAATTGTATCCTTCTTCTTTCCTTTTCAGTTTAAATACCTTTGGATGGGCTTTGTAGGATTCTAGGTAATTACCAGCCCTTGTTATGTGTATCCTATCCAAGGCTAGGAGCCGTTAATTCCCATGTTAAGCCATGGATCAGAAATCTAAATCTCATTCTCAAACTCCATCTTCTTAACCACCTGTTTACCTTCCACATGTGTCTCTTTTGAAGCCCTTGTTTTTACTAGGAAGCAAAAATTAAAATACTACCTTGCATCCCTCAGGGCAGCAGTGTGTTGGTAAATGTTTAACAAACAGCTTTCTGGGAGGGAAAATGTACACTTTTTAAAAGTCTAATTTGCATTATTAACATTTTCTCCATCACTTCCTTAAGCGTAAAGAATCAACAAAAGAGTGGTTTTATTTTGTATTTTATAGTGGTTGCTGATTTCCAAGGTATAATGCTTACACACTGCAAATTTAACAACTGAATCTTGAGAGTCAGTTGGAGCCACTCCTACATACCCTTTGCCTTAAGGTCTTGAGTTTCTTGCCCAGGATTTCACAACTTTTAGCAATGCTTTCAAGGTTCCTTCTGGCAATAACATTCAGGCACACATGAATCACCAGAAGTGGATATTAGTCATGCGGCTTGACAAGCCTTGGTAGGTTCTACGGGTAACGGAAGAAATAACTCACCTTACCCTCAACAGGAATTAACTTAGCTTAGAACCTCTTCTGCCTCAGATCCTTCCTGGAGAGCAACACTCCCTTGGAAGTTCCTATCAATGCCCCTCATTCCTCAGAGAGCAAGGAGCTGCTTCCCCTCAAGGTACACAGCCCCATCCTGTTCAGAAGAAGACTCATTTCTGTTTCTTAGCTATAAGTATTCAGTGTTTCTTCTTTTTCCTTTGGTTCTCAGGTCTACCCTCTGACCTCCCGACACACAAGAGGATTCTTCCTGGCCTCTTTGGATACTTTTTCTGATTATTTTTCACATGGAATTTTTCCTCTATTTTTAATCACTTTAATATTTCATCCTTTCTTATAGGTCCCTAATCTCACAAGCACCATTTATCTCACATGCACACCTGGAAAAGCCACATCCAATTCCCCTTCCTCTTTCTTTCCCAACTAACAAGCAAGAGGACGGAATTCATAATTTTCCCTAAACCAAAGATTCTTAACATGAGATACAAGAACTTGTTTTTTTTTCAGCTACCTTAATAACTATTTCAATATAATTGGCTTCATTTAAAATCCATGTATTTTATTTAATACATTTAAGAATATTTTTCTGAGAAAGGATGCATAACACCAAAAAGAGTTAAGAAGCTCTTCTCCAAACCTTTAATTTTGAGAAACTTCCCTATTTTCATTTAGAACAACCCCCCATCCTTAGAACATTCCTTCATTTTCCCCTCTTCTTCATTCACTATAACCCATAAGTTGACAAGTTTCAAGGATTCCACTTTCCTTTTCCCTTTAAAAATTTTTTTAATTCCCTTTAAATTTCAATTTAAAAATTTTAATTCCCTTTAAATTTCCCTTTTAAAAATGTTTAAATTTTTTGCTCTAAGCAATACTAAACATACAATCATTATTTAAATGCCCCCTTTGTCTTAATTTATCACCTTATCATCCCTTATCACCTCTCACCTAGACTTTTGTAGTAACCTCCTAAATGTGCTCCCTGCCTTGAGCCTACTTATGAGTTCAAACATCACTTATCCAATAAAATCACCTTCTTAAAGCACAGGTCTCTCTATGAAACTCAAAAATATTCCTAGTGTCAAGGCCTTACATTTGAGGGCCTCCAAAATCTGGCTCCTTCCTTTCCAATCATATCTAACTTTACTCTCCTTCAGATATTATATGCTCCAACAAAACTAGACTTAGCTTTTCCCCAGAATAGGCCTGGAATATGCGCTCTCCCTAAGCCCACTTTCTAGACTCTGTTTCCTTCAAGGCTATCTACAAGGCTCCCTCTTCTGTGGTGCCTTGCTGGCCTCTACAGGTAATATTGGTCTCTCCCATTCCAATAATTTGGACAAATGTGGATTATTTGTGCCCAGTCTGTGGCAGCGTCCTCTGCCCTCATACTGGTCTAGTCAGGCACACCGTACCTTGACTTCAACAGTGTGATGTCATTTTGATTCTTTCCAAGAATGAAGGACAACAACCATTATATTTGTCTTGAACATACTGTATTTCTTCCCTGCAGTCCCTAGCAAATATAAGAATCACAGCAGCAGGGAATATTTCCCTGTTGTCTTTATAGTCACTGTATAATCAATGCTTGTTGGACTGGATTTCTGTACATGTACAAGTTATCATCATTATCAAAACATTTGCTGAGCTCTTTGCAGGTAAGAAGAAGGGCCATTAGGGAACGTATTTCCAGAGTCAATGAACTTTCATACTCTTTCAACCATCCACCCACCTACTAGGCAAAGAATTTAAAGATATAAAGCATGAACCAAAATATTCACAAAAACATGTTTTAGAGTAGCGAAGAAATGGAAACCCAATGAGGTACCCATCAACTAAGTCAGGAAGGAACAAATGGTGGCAAGTGAATGTAATGGGATAGAATAATATTGCACCATACAAATGAAAGAATGTGAAGAATTCAGAGCAGCACTTACTGGAGCAGATACCGTTCTGGCTGAAAAATCCATGTGGGCAGTGGGGGAAGCATTGGCCATCCAAGAGGACCTGAGAAGACACACAGGATGTACAATTGTCGGGGCTCTTCCCTTGACATGCCAAACAGGAATCATGACAAGCTAGGGAAAGACAAAGCAAGAGGGATGATTAACAGGGAAAGAGAAATAAAAATACACACACACTGTACTCTTCTGGAGTGAGATAACTCAAAGTAGCCTCTTTCCCAAGGCAACCATGTCTCCCTTATTTCAGCAACTGGATAGCAAATCTTATTTATTTTGCTTCCATAATTCTCATATCCATTCCCTTCTCTCTAATCACATAGCCAAAAGCCAAGGTCAGGCCCTTTTCCCTTTCACCTGGACTACTGGAACAACCTCCCAATTGGTCTCCTTTCCTCAAGTCTCTCCCCAGTCCAATCCATCATTAAAGAGAAATTAAAATATGTTGCAAAGTAAGTATCTATAGAACATGGGTTGCATATAAAGTAAAAATGAAAAACAGGGACTTATAGGTAAGATAGTGATATGAAAGGTCATAGTAGAGCCCAGTTCTCCAGAATATACTCTAGCAAAGATCTAAAAAAAGTCACTGGATCAAATAAGGATCACAAAATGCTAAACAACCCAACAGTAAGCACCTCTATCCAGCCCTAGACTGAGCCAAAGGACAAAACATCCTGAAAGACTCAAATAGGGGGGTCCCACCTCGGACCAATATGAGCTCAGGTGAGCAGGCTTGAAACCAGCCAGCAAACTAGACAGAAATTATCTTGGGAGAGAGGATGCCTGCCAGCACACTATACCTGAACATTCTGTCTGAGAATATAGAAGGAAACAAGGTCCAATACTAGCAAAAGTCCCACACCAGAAACTAAGGCTAAAAACAAAAGTAAGCAAGAAGAAAATGCAAAAGGCCATAAAGAAATCCTAAGAGTCAAGAGATAGTCAAGAGGTAAAGCCAGATGAAAAATATAACTCCGTAAATACTAGAAGAGTTGGGAGGGGATGCTCAAGCCATAAGGAATATAAGAATACTAGCAAGAAACTAAAGATAAAAAATGAAATAAGAATGCTGGAGGGAAAAAAAATGGAAGAAAAATAAATAGGTTAAGTCTCATTTCCAAGATACATAAGGAACTGATTCAAATTTATAAGAAAAAGAGCCATTCTCCAATTGAAAAATGGGTTAAGGATGGGAATAGACCATTCTCAAAGGAAGAAATCAAGGCTATTTATATGAAAAGGTGCTTCAGATCACTACTAATTAGAGAAATGCAAATGAGAGTAATTCTGAGATTCTACCGGATATCCTTCAAAGTAGCAAAGATGACAAAAAAAGGAAAATGATAAATGTTGAAGAGGTTGTAGAAAAAATGTGCTCTTTGATGCGTTGTTCATGGACCTGTGAATATGTATAAGTATTTTGGGAAAATATTTGGAATTATACACAAATGATGAACTCTGCGTAAAATAGAATGGAACAAAGAAAGCATTCAGCGAACCCAGGAGAGATTTAGAAATGTTAAAACAGCCATAAGATTGAAAAAAAATAAGAAAAATGTAAAGTATCTATTACCAAAAACAGGTCGAAGAAAGAGAACTTAAAAATCACTGATCATCCTAAGAACCATAACCAAATAATAATAATATCATTTTTATAGCACTTCAGGGCTTGCAAAATGCTTTACCCATAATATTTTATTTGGTTCTCACAATAATCCTGACAGGTAAGTGGTACTATAATCCCCATTTCATAGTTGGGGAAACTGAAGCGGAAAATGACTTGTCGAGTGTCACACAGATAGAATCTAAGGCTGGATTTGAAATCTAAGTCCATCACTCTAACCACTGCATCACCTAGCTGCCTAAACAAACAAACAAAACAATCTAGACACAATATTTTAAGAAATCTTGGAATAAACTTGGCCAGGTATATCAGAACCTGAGGACAAAATAATATTGAAAGAATCCACCTCTCAAAAGAAACCTCAGATTAAAAAACAACAACACAGAAACATCAGACAAAATCCAGGGCTTCCACATCAAAGAAAAAAAATACTACAAGTAGCCAAAAAGAAAGCTTTCAAGTACTAATGAATCTCAATCTAGATAAAATATGATTTAGCAGCAACTACTATGTAATAAAGAAAAGAAAATCTTTTAAAAGAGAAATAAAGGCTTGCAATCATGAATAACTCTGCAAGGCAAAGTATAATTCTATAGAGAAAGAAAACATAGAACTCTGACAGAATAAAGGGTGTTCAAAGATTGCTGATGAAAATGCCTGAAATGAGTAGGAACTCTGAAAAGTAAACACGGGAATCAAGAAAAACCTAAAAAAGTAAATACATTTGAGCTAATGGAAAGGATTGAAAGGTGATGGAAGAAGTTACCTTCTGAAAGAGAAGAGGCAAGTGGCTAGTTAGAAGTTTACTGTTTTTGATCATTTAAAATCAAAAGTCTCTGCACAAACAAAAGCAATGCAGACAAAATCAGAAGAAAAGCAGGAAACCGAGGTGAGGGATCCAGTAAATTTCTCTGATAAAGGTCTCATTTCCCAAATACATAGAGAACTGCACCAGATTTATAAAAAGTGGACCCATTGTCCAAACGATAAATGATCAAAGCACATGAACAGAAAGTGTTCAGAAGAAGAAATAAAAACTATCAACAGTCATACGAAAAATTCTCTAAATCATCAAGAAATATTTCAACTCTCAGGTGCCACCCCATGACCATAAGATTGACCCATGAGACAAACCCCTTAATAAAAGGATTTGTTCTGTGAAGTTTGGATTCAGTAAAAGGGCTACACTTGAGGACCTAGAAGGCCATATGTGGCCTCAAGGTCACAGGTTCCCCAACCTTGCTTAACCTGACAGAAAAGGAAAATGACAACTATTAGAGGGGATGTTAAACACAGTAATCCACAGTTGGCAGAGCTGTGAACTGGTCCAACCCTTCTGAAGAACAATTTGGAACTAAGACCAAAGGGCTATAAAACTGTGGACCAATTCACAGCTCTAAACCACTACCAGATCTATATGCAAAAGAGATCAAAGGAAAATGAAAAGGACCCATACGCAGAAAAAATATTTATAGCAGAAAGGTTGATTCACCAAAAAAAAAAGTCTAAATGGTATAATGAAACAGAATTTATTAAATTTCAGGCAAACTAAAAAAAAGTAAGCACAGTAATAAAAATTTCACACAAGGCAGAAGCAAAAATAAACGGGTTTAAAAGCAAGGAAATTCCATGACATTTAAAGTCACCATAGATAAAGAGTCTATGAACTGAAGTGACAAGAACACACATATGCAGCAGTTTGGTACAGAAAAATGGGTTAAACTCAACTGGAAAATAGGTAAAGACAGAGAGAAAGGAGAAATAGTTCAAACAGGGAGGAAAGAGTCAGGGAGGGGATAAAAACATGCAAAACAAATTGCTGCTGAGTGTGGATCATAAAAAGGGGAGGATTAAAAGGAAAGAAAATTTAAGAACCATTGATTGGAGTCTAGACAAGGTGAAGAGAGGATGTAGCAGTGAAAGGTAAGCAGACCACTTCAATTACAGATTAGTAGTGTTGATCACATTCTCTCTTTCACCACCTTATTTGTAAAGAAGGGACCAGGAGGAAAAGAGGAAAAATATAAGAGGATACGACAAAGAAATATACATAATTAACAACTAAATCATGAACTTGAATAGGATGAACTCATTCATAAAACAGTAGGATAATCAAAATCAGAAACCTCCAAAAAGACTGACTCATAAAAATTTTAAATGAGATACTGGAGCAGAATTTATCAGGTCTCAGGCAACCTAGAAAAAAAAAAGCTAGCAGCAATCATAATTTCACAAAAGGCAAAAATAAAAATATAAAAAGTTGTAAAAGATAAGAATGAAAATTACGTGGTATTTAAAGGCACCATGGATAATGAATCCATGAACTTAATGGAAAAGAAGGAAATAAACATGTGTATAACACCTACTATGTCCCAGGAACAGTGCTAAGCACTGTAAAAATACTATCTCATTTGATTCTCACACACTAATGTTGTAGATGCTCTTATTATCTTCATTTTACAGATAGAAAACTGAGGCAGACAGAGGTTAAGTGACTTGTCCAGGTTCATACAACCAGGAAACGTCTGAGTCTGCATTTGACCTTGGGTCTTCCTGACTTCAGGTCCAGAGCTATATCCACTTAAAAGAAAAGTTAATCAAATTGAGAGAGAAATCAACAGCAAAGCTATAATCCTAAAAGATCTAAATGTGTCTCTTTTGATCCTGAACAAGAAAAAAGCTAAATGTCCAAACAGACTTCTAGTAAAGTTAGATATCAGAGCTCTGGTGATTGTTGAATGGAAATAAAAAAGAATATGCATATTTCTTAGCTATCTGTAGTACCTGTATAAAAACTATACACGTTAAAACATAAAACCCTAATTAACGAATACAAAAAGCAAAAATATTAAAAATATTCAATTAAAATCAATGAATATTTGACAAAGATTAAAATTGAAAAGAATGAAGAAAGGGATAGCATCACTTTTTTTAAATAGCAAGGAATTTCAGACTTAAGGAATGCCTTTTGGTTGAAGAATGACTGAAAAATGTAAATGGAATGGAATATTACTAAACTGTAAGAAAAATGCAAAAGGGATGAATTCAATGAAATCAAGAAAGACATGCATAAACTGATACATTAAAAGTGAGAAAAATCAAGAGACCAAATTATAGAGTGACTACAACATTATAAAAGAACTTTTAAAGTTTTAAGAACTCATCAAAACAATGACCAACCACATCATCAGAAAACTAATGATGATGATGATGATGATGTGTGGATTTCATATGCTTGCCTATATATGATTATATATTACAAGGAATGACTTTGGGAGGAGGTAATTAAGGGAGAACAGAAGAAAATAGTAGTATTGATGATGAAAAATAAAAGGAAAAAACCAAAATACCTTCAATTAAACATTTAAAAAATACAAAGATGAGGCCAGAAGAAAGTTCAGACATAGACACAGACAAGCAGGACAGCTCTAGAACTAACATACTGAATTTGTTATATGCTTGGGGAAAACAAAAAAGAAAGCTACACATAACAGATTAGTTTAACAGACAATACATATGGTGTAATATACAATCCTCTTTTTTTCTCTTCTTTGTCTACAGCTGTGCACATGTTCGATAACACCTGACAAGTTCATAATATAATATAAAAATTATAAATGGGAAAAAAAGTTCTCAAAGTGATATTTTTATACGCCCATTCTCAAGCTCTGCCCCTGAAACAAATTGCCTGAAAAAGACCAAGCATGAAAAAAAAAACTCAGAAAATTTCTCCATCTCTCCAAAATAAAGTACTCAATCAAGTTAAAAAAAAACAAACAAACAAACCAGAAGCTCACTAAAGGATGGAAACAATTTTTCATTGTCTGTCCTTGCATTTCTGGTGCAATTCTAGACTTAATGATAATATCACTGATCCCAAGCTTCCCATGAAATCATGACCCATGTTTCCAAAGCAACCATTCCCCTGACATTGCACTATGACAGTAAGACCTGGAATACCACTGCTGCTCAAGAATTAAAGATGACCATCACAGAAAACAAGCAATCTATAACCCACAAAGAAGAACAAGAATAAAGATTCCTCTCTATGACAGAAAAAGAAGATGGACTAGTCATGTGGTAAGGGTAAGGGATGACAAACAGACAGCCAGATTGCTCCATGGACTATCCTGGAGAAGTAGGGAGAAATAGAAGAGGGCACAGGGCATGGTGGATAGACCTCTTGTGCTGAACTCTTGGGAGGACATGAACAAGAATTACACTGGATAATATATTACAGAGAATTCTTAAACTTTTAACATTACAGATCCATGTGAGTGTACTTGTTGATCTTTGCCTAGGTATGAAATGATTCTAATCTGTCTCCTCCTCACCTTCTGCCTAAAATTTCCTAATTGAAACCTCAACAGAGGAAAATTTCAACAATTCCACAGAACCCACATGATCATAGTCCCTTTGGGGCCATTGCACTCCACAATTCCTTAAGTCATTCAGTTCAGGGGATTTTAAAGCCATAGACGTAACTGTTATTTGTCTTTGCGTTGCCTTTTGCCATAATTATATCTCTTAAGGCTTAATTATGAAAAAGGGTAATCCCTGATCTCAAAGAGCTCACAGACTAATGGGGGAGATGACACACAGACAACCATATATAACCAAGCTATATTGCACAATAGATTACAGATAATTAATAGGAGAAAGACTTTGAAATTTCACAAAAGAAATTGAGCTCTCTCCTCCTTCTTCTCAATTTTAGGACCAGCTCATGATCTATCTGTATTGTCTGTCACAGATATACAACTTCTGTCGGGGTCCAGTCAGACAGATGAGGCAATCTGAGCAATAGATATTGATCATCCATTTCCTAGTAGACTCTGCATTATTTTGGGGGTCACCTCCAAGTCACAATGAGGCAGATAAGGAGGCTGAGGATACAAGTCTCATTACTGAAAGCATCAGATATTATAAAAGAGTCTGGTCAGCACCAAGGTCAGCAGCAGAGGTTACAAGACATCAAAAGGAAAGGTCTAGAGGCAAGAAAGGAGCGCAACATGGAAATCAAATTACTCACAAGTCTCAGATAACCATTGGGCTCTAGAAACCAGAGGAAAGACCCTCTTAAAGGAGATAATATTTGTAAATTATTTAGCACAGTGTCCGGTATATAGTAAGTGCTTAATAAATGCTTATTTCATTTTATTCCATTTGCCCTCCAAAAAATATATACACACATACATATGTACATATACATACATGTATGTGTGTATATATGTGTGTGTGTTGTATGCACGCATGGATAAATATGTGTATATGTGTATGCATATGTATATGTGCATATATACATATACACACATGTATGTGTGTGTGTGTGTGTGTGTGTGTGTATAAAACACCAAGCTAGGCAAGAGGCATTCCAATTTGTTCAACCCATCTTTCTATAATTCAGCTGAGGCCCTTGCTTCCATATTCTCCTCAATTCCCTTTAGCTGCCATAAGCACTCATGAGCATCCACCACATCCATGGACATGTCATAGTGGTGCACAGGTATTTTAAATGATCAGCTCCAAGATCCGTAGGACTGTATGATTCTTCTCATAAAAAAGTTTTCCTATCTTTAATTTTCTGGTTAATTTTTTAAAAATGTTTTATCACTCTTTCATCTTTATATCACCTTTATTCCAAAATAAATCCTTTTCCCAAGGGATTCTATGATGCTACCAGTATATCCATTTATATCTGCCTAAAACAAAAAATACAAAGAAGTTTAAACGCTGTAGAGGTTTTCAAAATGTCTGCCACAATTCTGCACTCTTAGGGAAGCCAAGATTATGCAGCAAGAGAGCCTGAATGAGGTGCAGAAACAGGAAAGACTGCCAACTCCATAAGCATGCAGTTAATGAAAGATACTTGAAAAAAAGAATTTCAACAAGTGACTCCTTCATACATTATACACTTTCAGGTTCTAGCTGGGAAGTAGATGACTAAATGGAGCTTTGAAAAAGCATAACTGTATTGCTGAAGCAGGATTTTTACTGACCCTAGCCTCTGTACCAGAATGCAAATGCTTCTCAAGTCAGACTCCTAATTCCCATAAACAGGGGCAGGGAACCTGCAGCCTCAAGGCTACACGTAGCTTTAATAAAAGGATTTGTTCTCTAAAATTTGGACTCAGTCAAAAGGCCACACCAACAGACCTAGAAGGTCACATGTGGCCTCAAGACCACAGGTTGCCCACCCCAAAAAGATTCTAACTAAATTATTCATTATTCACTTGCTTCCATCCTATCCTTTGAAATCTCCAATAAGATTCCATAATCTCTGGGTTTTTTGTTAGTGATCCTAAAGAAAAAGGTCCAAAGTCTTCAAGACCAAACCACATCAATGTATGTTTCCTGGCTCTCCATATCAAAATCTGTGATTTTAGTTGTTTTCGGACCTGTGATTTTCTGGCTAGAAGAAATTCCTCCACCCATGCAGACTAAGATCCACCAGTAAGAATTAGAGTCATGGGAAGTATTAGAAAGTCAGAAACTCAGAAAGATTAATTTGATCCAGTGGATCAATCATCATTCATTAATGGCCAGGCATCACAGGAGATTCATACAAAGGCAAAAATAGCCCCTGTTCTCAGGGAGCTAAAATGCAAACAAATAAGTTAATATAAGATACATTTACAGTAGATGGAAGTAATAGATGGGAAGGGTTCTAGCACCTTCGGTGACCTGGAAAAGATGTCTCAAGAAAGGTAACATTTCAGTTGAGTCTTTAAGGGAGCCAGAAGGCAGAAGGGAAGAGGGAGAGAATTCCAGGGGGGGAATGAAAGTCAACACAAGAGCATTTGTCCACTGTTTTCTAATTATAGTACTTTAGTTAGAGTCAAAATTTAAACCCAAGACTTCATGAGTGAATGTCCACTACACCCTAATTCCTCAATCAAAAATATTTTGGTTTCTATTGTAAAAAAGTATAAATAGAATGAGGAATGAAAATGAAAGGGATTAAAGTCTGACAAAATCCATCAATAGAAGAACCGAAGAGAAACCCACCATAGTAACAGCAATGTGTTCATAGAATGATAAGAGTACGAGAAATCAGGACAGAAAGAAAAAGAACCAAAAGAAGGCTGACATTAACCCTCTGGAGGTCATAAAAAGTAATAGGATGGATGAAAAAGAACATCTGAGAGCTGAAAACAGTCTCAACAGACAGAAAAGATGACAAATATTGGGATGTCAAAGACTCCCGTGCTGCAAAATGAGGGAAAAGAAAGAGACAAAAACTACTTTTCCTAAAGTTATTAGTACTTCTTGTCCCAAGGCTGTAGAGTTAAAAGCAGTTATTTCTCTTCAAATACATGTTTCTCAATGATGCAGATTTTATATC
Organism: Notamacropus eugenii; assembly: GCF_028372415.1. Classification (NCBI taxonomy): domain Eukaryota; kingdom Metazoa; phylum Chordata; class Mammalia; order Diprotodontia; family Macropodidae; genus Notamacropus; species Notamacropus eugenii. The sequence continues at coordinate 148,285,419 of NC_092878.1, forward strand.
TTTTATTTAACATGAAAGTAAGGTATATCAGCCTACCCAGGTAAGTGGCTACACATTCCCTCACAGGGTTGGCAGGTTTTCTCTGTCTCCTTTGATTTCTCTAATTAAAACTCTGCCCAGAGGCCCTCAGTGTGTCCTAGCAACCCTGAAGTAGATCAAAATACCCAGAATTTACTCTGGTCTTTCCCTCTTACCTAAAGCAAATTAATTTATTTACAAAAACATCTGTTCAATTACCCATTTTTTAAAAAGAAAATGGGGCCAAACCTGTAACTACTTCACCCAACCACACCCCACAAAACAAGACTCAGCTTGAGAAAACAGTGATGGTCTGGACGGAGAAGAAGGTGTCTGGATGACACCAAAAGTTAGGCAGCATTTACCTGAACCACATTCCATGACCGCTCAAAAAGGCTAGTTTACAAAGGGTTAGGGGAGCAGGTCTCTTGTTTTCTCTGCATTTCTCTTTTAAACCCAATGTCTCCTTCTAAAGCCAGGAATGAAAACTGGAGGCACGCAAAATCATTTTTTCTTCTTTAATTTAGGGCTTTTAAAAAATGGAATTTGAAGCTCCTCAAAACTTTGACAATATGAATTCAACCAGCTCTCATTTGGAAAGCATAAGATTGAATCAATAAATGGACACTGAATTCTGCAAATTACATTCAATTAAATAATTCAATGTGCATATATTAAGCACCTACTATGTGCCAGGCCCTCTGTTAGACTCTAGAGAAACAAAGACAAGAACGAAAATGCCTTCAAGGAGTTTAGAGGCATCTAGACAGAATACTGCATCAAGCCCTACTAGACCTGAAGTCAGGAAGACTTCTCAAATGAGACCAATGACTGCCTCAGCTTCCTCATCTGCAATATGGAGATAACAATAGTACCTACCTCTCAGGTAATGAGGATCAATGTGATAATACTTTTAAAATACTTGGCAAACATGTTCATAAATAAAAAAGCTTTAATTACTATTAAAGTTTCAAACTGCACTTTGTGGACTTTTGAACCCCAGAGGCATGATTTTGCCCAATCCTATTCCTTTGACTGTCTTCATAATCAGCACTAAATACCGCAGCCACACTCTAGATCCTCATCCACATCTCTGATTAGGATGGCCAAAATAATTGGATAAACTGATCTGCAAACCAGTTGGCTGAGTTAAAAGACCCAATCACAATCTCTTTGCAGCTGTATTTTCTGCAATGGAAATAAAAGTCCCAACCCCAGGAGGGATCTAGCTATTCTTTAATTAGAAACCAAATATTCAATATATCTTGAGAGAATCCTTCAAAATTGCTGACATCTTTGCATTTGGAAATGGACATTTTCAAAGAACTTTTTCCAATTTGGAAAAAAAACTATGTTGGAAGTATAAATACACACACATATAAGTATATATAAATATATATATAAACACACATATGTGCGTGTTCATCCTTCATTGCTGAAGAAGACCATGCCATCAGAGAAATAATGACATGACTTGCACTTGACTTTGTTTTGAGTGGGGGAGGGCTGTGCAGGTCACCAGCCTCACTTCTCCTCCAGAGCCATATGAATCCAGTGACCAGATATTCCTCAGGATGACTGGAGATGACCCAGCATGAGGCAACTGGGGTTAAGTGACTTGCCCAAGGTCACACAGTTAGTGAGTGTCAAGTGTCTGAGGTTAGATTTGAACTCAGGTCCTCTTGACTCCTGCATTGGTGCTCTTATCCACTGCACCACCTAGCTGCCCTACACACATATATAAAATTTACAGCAAGGGTATCAGAGATATAAATTGAGTAGTTTGCCTCAGGGTCATAAGCTAACCAGTCAGAGGAAATCCAGATGTTTTGACTTTGAACTATCATGCTTTTTATATGACAAAGGGACAAGAACCTCTACTTCCAACTTTGGAACAGGGGGTGTTAGCCACTTTTGTGCCATGGATCTCTTTGGCAGTCTATTGAAATATAGTGACTCCTTTTCAGAATGCTTTTAAATACATAAAACACATAGGATTATAAAACAAAACAAATTATATTGAAATACAGTTATCAAATATTTTTTTTAAAAATTCGCCAACCCCAGACTAAGAGCCCCTGCCATAGAGTGGCATTCGGCTTTGTCCTTCAGGTTTCATCAATAATGAGACTGATTCAGGTGAATGAGTCATGTTGTCTATTACAAATACCCAAATTAACTACAAAGGACATATGAAGGAAGATGCTATCTGTATCAAGAGAGAGAACTGATAATAGATGTACAGAATGATTTTAAATATTTGCATTTAATGGTAGTCATCTCTAAGGAGTTGGAGGGGAGGGAAAAAATTTACATGTTAACTTTATTATATATTTAAAGGGTATAGCAAATTGTACATAACAAATTTGCACTTTCATGTGCAATCATCATTTTTTATTATACTGTGTTATGGAAATGCTTTTTTATTCCATAAATTTAAAATAAATGAACGAATGACTAAACCAACAATGGCAATAATTCCAAAGGGTATGAAAGATAAAAAGGTTAAGACGCATGAAAAAGCCAAGAACTGCCTTCTAGAGACATCTCAATCTGTCACTACCAACAGATAATAAAACCTGAGAAGCAAGTTGGGGTGAGATGCGGGGCTTAACCAGCTGAGCACGTCTAATTGCTGCCTGCTCCAGCTGGAAGGGGCCTCAAACATCACCTGGTATAGCTCCCCACAGCAGATGCTCAATAATCAATCAATCAAAAAGCATATTTGAGCACTTCCCACCTGGGTGGGTGTTGGTGGTATTTGCCCTTCATTCTCAAGGAAGACCATGACATCAGGAAGGTGATGCCATGACTTGCAAGTGAATTGGATTTAAGTGAGGCAGGGCTGTGCAAAAACACCAGCCTCGCTTTCTTCTCCAGAACCATCTGGGTTCAGTGACCAGATATAGGTCAGGATGACTGGAGATGACCCTGGATTCAGTGGGAGACCTTGGTGTTTTTGACTAAGGTCTTTCCCAAGTCTCAGTTTGACTGAGGCAATGCCCTTTCAGTGATTAAGGTAAGAAATGGAGCACAGAATGGTCTCTTTTACCTAGTCAAAAAAAAAATCATTGTGGGAGGGGAAGACGTTCAGAGTTTCTGACTAAAACAGAAACAGTTGCTATTTACATTCATTCTGAGCCATCAGGCCCAAACAGTGACTAAGTACGGCTTGAGATACTACTGTTGACCAGTCAACAAAAGTCAGAATGATTTGGCTTTAAGGCTTGGCCCTTAAGAAAGAAATGTGAGCCGTAAACCCCAAGATATCTTGTGAGGTTTCAGTGATCAAAATTTACATTCTTTTGAACAGAGCACCTGCAGATAAGGTTATGATTCCCTGTGAGCAGAGAGGGACAAGAGGGAAGGAGAGAAGAAAGAAGAGAGGGAGAGAAGGTAAGGAACAAAGAATAAAAGGAGCTGCGTTGCCCAACTGGAACTGGCCAGTTGGGTCCCCGGTGGGGAAACTGCTACTCCTCAAAAGTTGACCTCTCAAGCGGGACCATGACATTGGGAAGGTGATGTTATGACTTGCAAGAGAATTGGATTTCAGTGAGGCAGGGCTGTGCAAAGTCACCAACCTCATTCTCTACAACAACAATACATGAGCGGCACTGTGTTAAGCACTAGGGACACAAAGAAAGGTCAAAAAAGTTCCCACCTCAAGGACAGGAAATACAAAATCAAAGAAGGCAAGATTGTGAGGGCCTGTAAGAAAGCAGGTGAAGGCAGATCTTATAAAACATGGAGGGGAATAAAATATGGTTTGGCTTATTGTTAAATACAGAGTCTTCTTTATACTTCCAACCCTAGCCAGACTATAGTCACAGAAATTGCAAGGAAAACTAAAATGAATGGTAAAGCCACAATCATCTGAAATGCCAAAGTTCTCTTGTGGAGATGAGGCAAAATGGCAGGTGGAGAAGAAAAAGGTGGCGCTCTCTCTTCTAGGTATATTTGATCCACACCCCGATAATGCAATGGCTTCTTTCAGAAGGCCAACCATGCACGGTATACTCTGACCAATGTTTATTGCTCATATGTGTATTTCTCTTTCCATCATGGCCCAAGTGTAGTCAAATAGCTTGTTTGCATTTGTTACATCACCTTCCGGATAAGCCTCAAAATTCATGTAACAGCTCAGAGTAAAAGCTTTCATTTCTGCATTCTATCAATTGTATAAGACACCCTAGTGGAGCTCTTACTATGGGCTACAAAGATAAAAATGAAATCATCCTTATGCTCAACAAGTTTACATTCTATCGGGGAGGGAGACATGGGCAGATATAAACATACTCAAAATAAGAAAATGCAAAGTCAATACAAGGCAATCTAGGGAAGGAGAACACGATGGCAGCTGAGAGGTTAGGAAAAGTATTTTATAAATTAAGGTACTTGAGCTGAGATTCGAAGGAAGCTCATGATTCTAAGAGGTAGCGGTGAGGAGGGAAAACATTCTTGGTACAGAGAACAGTCTTTGCAAAAGCATAGAGATGGGAGATATGTCACATGTGCAGAGCAGCAAGTTGGCCGGTCTGATCAGACTGAAGGCAGGCTAGTAAAGGCTTTGAATGACAAACAGGAGAGTATGTACTTTATCCCAAAGGCAAGGAGCCCTTGAAGTTTACTGAGCAGAGGTGAGATATGGTCAGAATATTACTACAGAAGCTATGTGATGGAGAACAAAATATTATAGGTCCCCTCAATTGCTTCTACACAGAGACTTCCTTCAAAGGGATAAATATTTGAACCACTCCATGCTGAAATAGTAGAAAAAAGAGACTTTTCCATAAAAGTACTGCCTGCTTTTTCTTTGCATGGCCACCAAGATCAAAGGGGCAAATAAACTCCCAATGACACACTTTTTTTAGGTTCTGAAAACAAGAAAGGACATGTCTGGGTGGATATAGGGAGGAAAAGAGCTGTGCTCAAAGAATTGCTAAGCCTGATTTCCTAGACACCATTTAGTAATTTAAAACAGTTTGTGAGGTTTCTAGAGACATTGAATGGATGGCACAAGGCTCATCAACTGTTACACTCAATATTCCAGGAAAATGAAAGACAACAGAGTTTGGGGAACTACCCAAGCAAAAGGAAGAGTAGGTGAGATCCCTGAGGGGTCTTAGGCAACTCAATTAGCTGATTTCCCCAGCATTCACACCACCTTTAAATTGATTGTCACAATTTACTCAATGACCTATGGGGAGGTCAGCAGGGATTTCTAATAAGTCCCTGTTAGATAACCAGGGACCAAGGTGAATGATAACCATTTCTTCATTAGCCAAGAATCATGAGGTGATAAGGGAAAACAAGAGGACAACATAGGCAAAACTACAATTAAGCACTCCCATAGGATTTCCTTGTCTTTCAGCCTATGGATAAGAAGATTCCCAAAATATCCCCCTTTATTGATTCCAGCAGAATATCACTATATACCTAGTGAATGCCCTAATGCTATAGCATAAAGATGTTTAAGATCATAGGAGCATAGATTTAGTGCTAGAAGGGAACTTAGAGGTCATCTAATCCAACAACCCTTCCATGTTACAGACAGGGAAACTGAGGCCCAAAGAGATAGTAAAGTGATCTGATGCAAAGACACACAGGGAAAAACCTAGGATTTGAACCCAGGACTGCCCTCTTTTCCCCTCATGCTTATCTGATTCATAGGTCAGAAGATCAACCAATTATTAAGTACTTACTATATGCTATATGTAAGATGAAAAGTGATATACATATCAATATATTCATACACATATGTATATATGTATACATATATAGCTATTCATAACATATGCATGTATATATTTTTACATATACACATATATACGCATGTGCATGCTATGAATGGACATATATACATGATTTAGGAATATGACATATACTCATGTGTATAGAAGATATATATACATGTGTATATGTGCACACATGCATGTATGTGTACATACATACGTATGTGTGTATATGCATGTATACAGATGTTTTATATGTATGTGCATATATATTTGTTTTCTTGCTTATTTATTAATTTATCATCCTTTTCTTCTCCAAGCTGAATTATCCTGGCATTATTGATTTATGCTCTTTGGCATTATTTTCAATTATTCAGTTCTCTCTTTCATCCTCCTCTGAATCAATCCCAAATTCCAGACACCTTCTTTAGAAGAACCCAGCATTCTAAGAATAGCCATTAATAACAAGAAGGAGATTATATTCTTAATTCCTGTGGGCTACAGTATATTCTAGCACAAGAAAAAACAGTTTGTTTTGCCATAAGGGAGAATTCTCAATCAAAGGTTTTCAACCTGTTCTGTGCCAGGATTTCACCACAGCCACTCTAAGATTCCATGAGAGGGTAAGTGCGTACTTAGATATCAAGTATAATTTCCAATAGGTCCATTCCATCACCTGAGGGAAACACAAGGCTTTCACAGACACAGAATGTTGTTTCTTGTGAATGTTGTTGACTCTTTTTAGCTGTCAGTACATTTCCAAGTAGTAACAGAAAAACAGGAAAAATGACCCTCCTGAAATAAAAGCCTCTTTTAAGAAGGAAGGAGACAAGTGTTTATTAAGTACCTACTATGTGCCAGGACCTATGCTAAGCACTTTACAAATGTTCTGTCATTTGATCCTTGCAACAGTCCTGGGAGGTAGGTGCTGTGTTGCATTTTACAATTGAGGAAACTGAGGCAGGCAGCAGTGAAGTGACATGTCCAGGGTCACACAGCTGATAAGTATGTGAGAATGGATTTGATTCCAGGCCCAACAATCTATCCACTATGTCACTTAGCTGCCTTTTAAAATCAGATTTTAATATATGAAAACTAACTGAAAAGCAATGTACCAATAGCCTCACTGAACTAATTCAAAGGTGATATTTGTGTGCTAGTGTTAGTGTATGTGTATTTATATTGCTAGGAAAGAGTGTCTGTTCTGTGAAGTCAGCAGTATCAGAATTTTTGAATATAATGATGTTACCCAGAACAGTTAAACTAGGGCAATCCTGATGAAAAGACTAAAGCTGAGTAGAAACTCTGAAATGCAAATGCAGTTAATCAAGACAAACATTTTAAAAAAAGATAAATGTTTGAGCAATTAGGACTATTTGAGAATGAATTATTTACATTCTAGTAAGAAGAAGAAAAAGTGCCCCAGACCACCCAAACATCTTGAAGGTTATAGAATAAAGTGAGACAAAGGGCCTGAAAGCAGTTTTTCAAATAATTTGAATAATTCAAATAATTTCAAATAATTAGTTTTTCTAATAATTTCAAAAAAGTGGGGTAAGGGTGAAGGGGAAGGTACAGACTAAAGAAAGAAGTAGGGATGAAGTTTACTACTAAATGTAATAGGAATTTGCAAATAGAAGACTATACCAGAAAAAAAGAAGGAAAGGAAAGTGTTTATCACTTGAATATCCCATTCATCTAAACTGGTCAAAGGAAAGCTAAAGTAGACTGTACCAAGAATAGATCATTAGTGCTTATTAGCACACTGTTCTCTCACCATCCTCTTCTTTATGAAGAAAGAGTAGGGCAGAGGAAGAGAAGAGGGGGGAAATGAGAAAAAGAGAAAGGGAAATGCACAATTAATGGTCATAAGTCTAAGTGTAAAGGGGATGACCTCACCCACAAAATATAAAATGACAAGAGAATCTGAAAATGTGTTTACAACAAGCACATCTGAAAAATTAAGATTCACATAGTTAAAATAATGGGTTTCGGCAAAATCTTAAGTTATAAACTTATCAAATCAAAGGTAGCAATTAGGATCTCAGACAGGGCAGAAGCAAAAATAAATTTGATTGAAAGGGATGAACAGGGAAACTACATTATTCTTAAAAGTATTATAGAAAATGAATTAATAGCAATATTTAATATATTCATCAAATGACATAGCATCTGGATATTTAAGGAAAAGTTAAAGGAGTTAGAGGAAAAATAGACAGCAAAATAATAATAGTTGGTAAATGAAATGTATACATCTCATACCTTGGCAAATCTAATTTAAAAAGTAAAAGTTAAGAACCTGAAAAGAACATTAGAAAATCTAGTTATGATAACTCTGGCAATTACTGAATAAAAAAAGAAAGGAATATATGTGTGTATGCATGTGCATGTGTGTGTCTATGCCTGCGTATCCTTAGCATCATATAGCATTTTTGCAAAATATGACTGTGTATTGGGGCATAAAAACTTCATAAACAAATTTGGAAACTTGAAATATTAAAGCACACCCCTTAATGACCACAATGGAATAAAAACTGTATTAAGAAGCCACTGAAGAAATTTTTAAATGAATTAAGGACACATGAAACAATCCTGAAGAATCCTGGGAACAAAGAACACATCATAAAAGCATTGGAGATAATTACAACACTGAGATAACATGCTAAATTTGGGGGGATATGACCAAATTTAGTCAGTAGGGGAAATTTTCTGTCTCTAAATACTTTCACCAATAAGGGAAAGAAAGAATACATGAATGAATTGAGGATGTAACTAAAAAAATCTAGAATACGAACATTTTTAAACTTCAATGAAACACCAAACTAGAAAATACTCAAAATCAAATTTCTTGGAGGGGAAAAACTCTACCGTAAATATTTTCATTTTTTTCTCCTCTCACTCAATTCTTTGTGATCTGGCTTTCAAGTTCATTGCTCAACCAATAATTCTCTCTCAATTTACCAGTAAGCTCCTAATTACAAAATCTGATGGCCTTCTAAAAATATCAGCTCTATTTAACAATGTTGACCACTTTCTCCTCAGAAAATATTCTCTTCCTCTCTGGGTTCTGTGTCAATACACTCTCCTTGTTGTCCTTCAGCCTTACCATTTTTCCCTTTCCTTTGCGAGTTCATAATCCATATCATATTGTCTAACTAACAGATTACCCTAAGACTCTGTCCTTGGTCTTGTCTTCTCTTTCTACATATTTTCTCGATGACATCATCATCTCACAGGCTTCCTAGCTCCAGTCTTTTCTGTACTCCAGTTCTGAATTACCACTTTCTTGTTGGACATCCTGAAGGCAGATAAAATTCAACATGTCCAAAACAGAAAACATCATTTTTCGAAAAAAATCTTCACCTCTGCCAAAATTCCCTATTTCTGTCAAGGGCCACATCGTTCTTCCAGGTTCCCAGGATCATAACCTCCATATTATCCTTAATTCCTTACTCTATCAATTTACACATCCATTCAATTCCCAGATATTACTATTTCTAATGCCACAACATCTCTTGCTTCTGCTCCATTCTCTACACTCACACAGCCACTACCTTCTTTCAGACCTTTCTCACCTCCTTCTTAGATTACTGAAATAGCTTCCTAAGTGGTCCCCCTGCTTGAATGTCTCCCTGTCTAATCTATCCTCAGCAAAAATGCCAGTAGTTTTCCTTAAATGTAGATCTCTTTATATCTCTCTTCTACTCCAGTGGTTCCCTATGGGCTCTAATATAAAATATAAACTCTTTTGTTTGGTTTTTAAAGCCCTTCACAACCTGGCTCTAACCTAATTCAGCCTCCTTACATATTACTCTCTTTCTTACACTTTTATGATCCAGTCAATCTGGTCTTCTCTCCCTCTCTCTCCCTCTCCCTCTCCCTCTCCCTCTCCCTCTCCCTCTCCCTTACCTCCCCTCTCCCTCCCCCTCCCCCTCCCCCTCTCTCTCTCTTCTTGTAAATTAAATGAAGATGAAAGGATGGAATACTTCTTACTTTCTGGGGTACTGGCTCTTCCTCTCTGTCTCAGACATATTATTCCAGTGACCTTCCCTCTCTCAAGCTACACAGGCCAACCAGTATTACACAAATTCCTACAGACAATCTTGCCCAATGGCAAAAAGAGTTGCCTCAAGCACACTTTGATTTTGACACAAGTCTGCCTTTTCTTTAAAAGCTACTAATGTGTGTTTCTAAAAGTCAATTAGAAGACATGGCAACTAACTTCAGAGAATAAATTATATGACTTATTCCATTTGCCTACTCTACTGCTTTCTGAAATAAGTTTATACAGTATTTGACTAGAGAGACACTTTTAAGAGGTAACAAGGTTTGCTGACTAAACCTACTGCTGCTCTGGTGACTTTAAGAAAAGACGTCAGGGGCAGAGTCATAAGTAATCGTGTTCGCCTGCAGTGCAAAATGGAACGGGGCTGCTGTTTCTTTTTCATTTTTCACTCCATTGGTTTTCTGTGTTTTCTCCCCTCATTCACTTAACAACCCACTTTTCTAGGACAATAGCAATTGATATAATGCTACGCAACAGTCCAATCATGTACAAAGAACAAGTAGTGATGTCACTTTTTTATAAGATGAAGAAACAGACGCTCAAGAATTAAGTGGCTTTCCCATGGACTCAAACCCAGAACCTCCAAGTTCTGTGCTCTTTCTACCACACTGCATTACTTACAAAAGCAGAACTTGGGAGCAGTCCAGAACATTCTTGTACAATCCCAGCAAACCTCAGCCTAACCTAGAACCCCTGCCTCCCACATGTTGTTAGATGGCTCACCTTCGCAGAGTCCAGTTATCTCTAGGTAAAAGTGAGCTTTGCACGGGGACACACACGTGCCAGAGGGGACTTCCCCAGACACCCAGTCAGCCTGCACCCCTTCCTCTGGTTTCCTGCATTGGGTGCAATTGGAAGCTTCTGGACCAAAACAATTCAGACATGAGGGATGACAAGCTGCAACCAAGAATAAGAATATTGTGTGAAAATTAATACACAAGCTTTTCTTTTTCTTAACAAAGCAAAGAATCTCTCATTGAACCAAAAAGTCCACTGGATGAATCCACTTACTAATGCAATCTCTCCCTACAGTCTCTTTATTAGCAGTCTCTTGTGATATTCAAGTTGCCAGTAATTCTAATGAGTTTCTTTCCATTGAACACAAATACCCGTTAACCAAAGACCATTTTCAAATCTGTTTTTGCCCAAATGAGAGCCTAGTGTTAAAAAATTCCAGTTGCTTATGAATGTCATTGACCATTCATTCCTTTCAGGAAAACAAAATGGAAACAAATAATTAATCTAGAGGCTTTGTTAGGCAAATGGGGGAAAAGCAAACAAAAAAACAGATGGGGTGGAGGGAAGGTTAAACCCTGGGAAAGAAAATGGAAATGTTTCACATGATCCAATATGTATAATCTATATCTAATTCCTTACCATCTCAGGGAGAAGGGAGAGGAGAGAGGGAGAGAATTGGGAACTCAAAACTTAAAAAAAGTTTAAAAAATTGTTTTAACATGCAACTGAAGGAGAAAATAAAATATATAAAATTAAAAAAATGAAAATGTCAATTCTTCTGAACATGGGAAGAAAAATCATGATGTGCTGGATAGGTCTGCAAATGGTCACATATTGTCCAGTGATAAAATTAAAAACCACTTGCTTTACCTTACACTACAGATGACAAATGCACACTACAGTTATTTGTGCTGTCAGATTTAGAAAGAGAAATTTATTTAAATAATAGTTACACTGAAAAAAATAATAAAATCTATAGTCATCATAGCTAATACATTAAGTGCCATGGCTTACAAAGTACTTTGCATAGGCTATCTCTTTCAATCCCTTCAACAACCTTATGAAGTAGGTGCCATTTTAGTTCTCATTGACAGATGAGGAAACTAAGCCTAAAGAGAGGTGTGTAAGTGACTTGCCCAGGGTCACATGACTTGAAACAGTCTGAGGCAAACTCAGCTCTCCCTGATTGCAAATCCAATGACCACAATTCCATTGACTTGTAACAGAAGATCCCCAGAAGAGAAATAATGATATTTTGTAGGACTTAATAATCCAATACCTTTGCAGATGCCATGCTCAGGGTAAAAACTCTGTCCGCAGTCGGAGAGACACTGGTTTTGGTGCAACACCAAAGAATGGGAACAAGAAGTACAGTGAGTAGCTGAGGGGCCACTGCAGCTGGCGCATGAAACATGGCAACCTAGAGAAGGCAACAGAAGGGAGCTAATACAATGGGACATGAGTCACCTATGAAGAAGTCAAGATGGCTGGCTGCTTTACCCTTTCCCTGTTCATGGATGCATGAAACAGACAAAGATTCACCAATCCCTTAGCATGCCCAGAGCATCTCCCCTAAGGGTATATCTCTGTGGATTCTTCATCCAAGGTATACCTTGGTGAACTTCTGAATCAACAAACATTTTGTTTGGGCCTATTGAGTGCCATGCATTGTGCTAGGTGCTTAAAATGCAAAGACCAAAAGTCTCCAAGGATCTTAGTCACAATGGAGCAGACAATATATACGCACAAAATAAATACAAGGTCACAGAAGGGGGGCACTAGCATTTATGGAGGGTGAATCAGGAGAAGCATCATCACACAGGAGGCAAAAGCTTGAACTAAGCTTTGGAGGAAAGAGAATTTTAAGAGAATGGAGTACAAACAGACCTTTAAAAAAATTTTCAAGTCGCCAAAAATGTGTTTTCTCTCCCTCCCACCTTATCTCACCTCATGCCCAAGGAAGAAGAAAAAAAGAAAATCCTTGTAACAATTATGTATAGTCAAGTAAAACAAATTCCCACATTTACCATATGTCTCATTCGAATACAAGAAGACTATACGAGAAGATGACAGGCATTCATGAATACTGGAAGGGCACAGGACCAACACTGAGTAATGTGATGGCATTTTCTTTTAAGAATTACATTTCCTAAACACACAGATGGGTCCCAACTTAGAAATGGATTATGTTCTAAATGTCAGCATGCAAGTTAGATGTTTGGAACCAGGAACACATTTTCTAACTGAAATAAAGCTATGTATGGTAATGACTTTCCAAGGTCTGCTCACATCAGCCTGCTTGCCCTATTATCTAACTGAATATGGGGAAGTTAGGTGGCGCTGCGATGGATAAGGCACTGGTCCTGGAGTCAGGAAGACTCATCTTCATGAGTTCAAATCTAACCTCAGACACTCCCTATGTGACTGTGAGCAAGTCACTTAACCCCATTTGCTCCAGTTTTCTCATTGGTAAAATGAGCTGGCATAGGAAATGGCAAACCACTGTAGTATCTTTGCCAAGAAATCCGCAAATGGGGTCATAAAGAATCAGACACAACTAAAAAGACCAAATATCTCTACCTGAATACATTCCTACTGCAGCTCTCATTTTGAGATTGGAACTATCCTTCCCTACACCTGTTGGGCACTGGCAATTGAAATTCCCCCAACTTAAGTGTTTTGTGAGTAGCTCCCAGAACCTAAGACAGGGTTGTAGCAATAAGGGGGCTAGAGGCATAAGAAGCTAGGGTTATGGTTAGCGAATACTGTTACAAATGGGATAAAAGCAGAGAGAAAAAAGGTCAGAAATTAAAGGTGGTGAGGTAAAGTGGGAGGCAAGCAGAATTTAGACAAGTCACAATTTAGCCTCAAAAAAAAAGTATTCTTCATTAGTAACAAGATTTGAAATAAGGAAAATTGTGATACATATTTCAAAAAATTTTTAGACATCTGCTTCGGATTTTTATTTATTGTAGATATGCCAGAAATAAAGCTTTTAAGTCGTAAATGTGCATAGGGACTTTAGAGAAAACATGTCTTTAGTGAAACAATTTATTTCCTGAATTGATATACACACCTAGAAGTCATTGTTTTAAATCATTCAAACTCCCCTCAAGCACACACTTATACATATTCAGAATATACAGACAAAATCCTCTTTCATCTAAAATGTTCCTTTTATGTCCAGGGATCCTGAAATGGTAAGACCACACATGGAAGGTCATAGCACAGAACATCCCAAAGAGGTCTCATTAATGCTTTCTCACAACAATGTTAATGAGGATGACAAAATGATCATCAGGGCTTACCTGAACATCTGCCTGTGCCATCAGGATAGTGCCCAGGAGGGCATTTTGGAATGCACCTGCCATCATGCCATACGGTACTCTTAGCACATGTCAGACAGCGAGGGCTCTCTGGACCGCAGCTCTCACAGGATGGGTCACAAGCTAAGGAGGGAGAAAAATCCATAAAGGAAACTCAGTAGCAGAACAGATTCTTTACAGGTGTAACAGCCCCTCTCAATACAGCAATCTCATTCTTAGGCTGCCTGGGTCAGACTCTATTTACTTGATCCCCAGTCTTTCAGAGTACTTTACTAATTCAACTACAGGAGTGATGGAGGAGCAAAGAGCTGCTAATTCAAGAATAACTGGTAGCATTAATAATAATAGCATTGCCAATCCAATAAACCTTTATCAAGCCCCTACTGTGGGCCAGGCACTATAGTAAGCACTGGGGATATAGTTTTAAAAAAAAAAGTCACTACCCTCAAGGAACTTACGATTTAAAGGGGGTGGGGAGAGAGAGAAGATAACACACAAAAAGAAACAGATGGGAGAGATGGGACAGCAGGAGATATCTGGGACAGGTGGGGTGGGGAGGAGGGGAAAACCAGGTAGAATGAGCTGAAAGTCCAGTTCCTGTACTCTATAAAGGAAGGCACTGGGAGGAGTTTGGCACTTCACCTTCCTGTCTTCTAATCAGAGGGGAGAAAGAAGGCTGAGGAAGGTGGTGTCCATCAAGGCTTAAGTTAGCAGTGGGGAGTTTAGAAGTGAACATCTTGGAAGCAACATCTTGTTTCTTGGATTGGAAAACAGGCAGCATTTACACAGTATTTGAAGGTTTGTGAAGTGCATTACAAAAATTATCTCATTTGATCCTGGAACAATGCTGGAAGTTGGATGTTAGTATTATCTCCAATTTACAGATAAGAAAACCGAGGCAGGGGAAGGCTAAGTGACTTCCCACACTTACACAGTAAGTATGAATCAGAGATCAAATCTGAACTCAGGTTTACCTGCATGCAGGTCCAGGCCTCTATTTATAAGGTACTACCAGAGATTCAGCTAAATTAACATAATGCCCTGGCCCTGCTAGGAACAAAGCAAGGTTTCTCCCTCTAGACTGAGTCTACTTTACTTAGAATGGACTCACGCTGCTGAGTTTCACAAAGTGTTCTGGATCTTCCAAAACCCTTCCACTTACTCTCAGAAAACCCCCCTTTCCACCAATGGATTATTTATTCATTCATTCCCAAAATATTTACTGAGCACTTGAACTAGGGAGTAAGAAAAGCACTCTGGTCCTAAAAGGCAAAGGACTGGACTGATGGACCATGAACCCAAGTTAAGTCTTGTCTTCACTAACCACCTATGCGACCTTAGGCAAGTGGCTCCATCTCTCTGAAATTTAGTTTCCTTATCTGTAAGATGGGGATAAGTAGGAGTGATGTGTAGGTGCTGCAAAGAGATAAATTTAGTCTTGAGGTAGGAAAAAAATCCCTAATTGTTAAAGCTCTCCAAAAATAGGCAGCTTTGAGATGAAGAGGTAGAAACCTCAGCAAAGGGCTTAAGGCTGGAGGAGAGGCTGTCAGGTCAGAGAGAGGGGAAGTCTTCTTCTGAAATAGGGTCACACTTGGCTTCTGAGGCCTCTTCCAGCTCTCAAACTATTTCTAATGCCATGCTTTCAACAGACTATTCTGAAATGCCTCCCACAATGACTTGAGTTTGAAATTGCTGCAGATAGCAACTATTCTCTTGTAACCTATCACTCACTGTATTTCTGTCTCTGAAATCGTTCATCAGAACAGAAAACACAAGGCTGTGGGTAATAACTAGTGCTAATAAGAGTCAGGACAGCTGATAGAGAGAAGGCCCAGGAAGTCCTGGGTTCAGATCTAGCCTCAGATACACAATGGTTATATGATGCTGTACAAGAGCTCCACTGAGTTCTAAGCAACTAAAACTACACACCTTAATCAAAGGATTTTTTTTTTGTGTGTAAACCTTGATTTTACTGGTATAGAAAACTCCTCCTACTAACAGAGACCAACAATTCTTCAACACTTTACAGTCTGAGAGAGTTGCTTGGGGCCAGGGGAGGTAGTGTGATTTGCAAGGTGATGCAGCCAGACATAGCACCAGAGCCAAGACTCGAACCCAGATGCTCCAGGTTCTGGGAGCTATAAGAAGAACCAGAACAAAAAATGAAAGAGAAAACAACAGTGATTGGTCTTACTTGTGTGAAAATAATTTGGATAGCTCCACTCAAATACACCCCATTCCTTGTGACTTAATGGGTGTTGATGATTGTATTAGTGAGGTAAACAAGATGAGAGTTAAGGGTGATTATATTAGTGAGTTAAGCAGAATAGTTAAATTTTATTTAATTACATTAGTTAATGCTGTGAGAATAATAGGTAAGTGGGCTATTATTAACCAGCCCATCGTGTATTGATTATAATATTAATTCTATTTGGTTTATTATGGAACTATATTATTAGATATTGTTATCCTATATGAGGCCTGATATCAACTTATGTTAGGAATTTTCTGTATTAGAACTACACCTCCACTCTCGCCTCCAACTCCTAAGAGAAATTGGCTTTTAAAAAACACAGCTTTCTTAGCTTTCTTGTTCTCTAGATGTGAATGCTCATTATGGCTTATGAAAAGTCCCAGAATTCTGCTGACAAAGTACAAATGGTTGATGGACACCAACCTTCATCAGTCATGGAGTTCCTACCCCTTCTGAAAATGACCAATCATGAATTGTTAACATCCATTAGTGACTTTTAATGTTCGATAAAAGGTCGTAAATGGAGAGCAAAGGCATCCTTGGCCATGAGGAAGATCTTTAATCCAATTGCTTAAGGACCACTGGTCTAATAAATTGATCATGCCTGGGGCTCTGCCTCAATTTCCTTTTGTTGGGGTTTGGATTTTTGCAGGCCACACATGGAAAAGCCAAAAGTAGAATTTGGAGAGGAAACATTTGGGAGAAATTGAGGCAATTCTGAAGAGCAATTTCTAGGTCCAGAAATGGGGCCAGATTTTAGTTCTAGGTTGAACGAGGACCAGGATCAAGAGCAGTTAAGAAAGCTACCCAAAGATGAAGAAGGACTATGGATGATTAAGGAAGATGAGGGAGTATAGTCCAAAGAGTAAGATTTAAGAAAGGATAGACAAAGGTAAGTTAAAAGAGATTAAATAGGATAATTAGGGGGGAAAGTAAATTTAGAGAGGGAATGGAGTGTTGGGCACATTGATGAAAAAGGAGATTGATGGAGTATAAACTCGGAATTGTTGAGATTAAGAAAAGGAAATTGTGGGATTGTCAAGTTATTAAGAGGTGGATGTAAAAGTGTTAACCAGGTGTTTAGGATTAAGTTGTAAACAGAAGTCCAAAAAAAGGCTAAAAATCTCAACCATTTCAAAAGGTAAAAGAAATTATGTTGTGTCTTGCACCTAGCATGGACTGTTTCTTTTCCTGCCATAGCTAAGTGACTGTTATCTGTGTTCCAAGTGAACCTTGATCCCCATCCTGGAGGAGGCAAAGGTTCTTGAAGATCCCCTCTCCATATCCCAGGGCTGTAGGGATAAGGAAGCATTTCTTTAATAAAAAATAAACAAGGCTACATTGAAGGAAAAAAAGATCTGAAGTATGAGAGAACTGAACCTTGTGAAGACATTAAAGAATGTCTCATATGTAGAAGAAAGGAAACGAAAAAGATGGATGTACAATTACAATTTTAAAAACCAATTTATGGCTTTTCCTAAAAAGGGGGCATCTGGATACTCTTATCCTCCAAGATGGATATAGTGGGACCACAAAACATATAAGGTGCATTAAGCAATAGAGGATGAACGTAAAGATAGAAATAACAATAATAATTAATATTTACATAATAACATATTTAACAAACAATAGTTAAATAACAACTGCTAATATTTATGTAACTGTATAATTTAAATAATATTTCTATATTTACTAACAACTAACATTGATATAACACTCTAAGGTTTACAAAATGCTTTACAAATATCTCCTTTGATCCTCAAAACAACTCTGGGAAGTAGGTGCTATTATTAGGGGCAGACAGAATTTACCCAGAGTCACACAGCTGCTAAGTGTCTAAGACAGGATTTGAACTCAGGTCTTCCTGATTCTGATACTCCCTTTCCCTCCCCAAATACAATACCACTTAGTTGTCCTTAGTACTTGGTGATTCCCTATCAGGGATTCTGAGAAAGCTATTTGTTGATCTAATAATAATAGAGAAGTCTGTTGTCTTCTTGTCATGTATATTTAAGACATAAGAAAGGATCTGCCATGAAATATCAAAACAGATGACAATTTTCTATTTCTGGTGATTCTCTCAGACATGAATGACACTGGCAGAAAGAACCTAGAAAGCACCATCAACCATTACAAATTCTTCAACAAGAAACTCAAGACCATGGAGGCAAAGGCTGAGTACATCTCACATTGCCCATTGGAGTGAAGTGAGAAAAACAAATCTGAAATCTGAACAACTGACTTTTGAAAATGGGACTTGAATTTCTCAGCCATGGCCTCAAATATTGGATAACAGATTCCCAGACACAGAAAAAATGTACCTGACAAGAGCTAGGAAAAATATAGTCACATCCATCACAGTGTCTGACACACGGTAGGTGCTTAATAAATGTTTATCAAGTGATTGTTTTAAAAAATCTTTAACTTGAAAGGATAGAAGGAACAAAAGACTACTTGTGCATATCTCCCAAGTAAGATACCATAAAGAACAGAAATAAAAATGGAAGAATAGAAACTGAGACAGTCAAAATTTCACAGAAAACAAGATGCAAGAAATGAGCTAGTAGTAAAAACCCATGGTCTCAAATATCTATGTACAAATTCCAAAATGTAGGAAAGAAACAAGAAGATCTAGAAGTAAAGTAGTAGTAGTAAAATTTTCTAAGTAAAATAGGCAAATTAGACCTCATAGGCATCCCTGCTATTTGGAGAGATGAAGCTCATGACTGACCCATGCCTCTGGATGGGAATAACTGATTAAATATTATAAAAAAAAAAAAAAAAAAACAGAACAAGTAGAAAAGGTTGGGGTGGGAAGTATTTTGGGTAACACTATAGTTTAAGAAGGATTTAGGGGAAATATAATAGAAAGAATGAGTGCAGACCAATAGAGCATTTTTTAAAAAGTGATTCATCATTGGTGTGTACTACAGACCACCTGATCAGAAAGCAGAACTAGAAGAGAAGTTTGGGAAACAGATCACAAACCCCAAAGACATAATATAGTAGCGATGGAGAATTTCACTTATTTAGAAATGTCCCGGAGCTCTCTTCCTGTCACAAGTAGAAGACCCAATAATTCCTTAACTTGTCTGAACAATAATGTCATTCTTCAAGAGGTGGAGGAACAAAGGGAAATTCTAATCTGTCTGATTCTTACTGAAAAGAATGAGTTTTAGAGGGAGAAATGATAGGAACCTTTGGGAGAAGTAACCTCTCCCTCCTAGAGTCTATGACAAAGGGAAGAAATGGTGGCATAGTTTGACGTGTTCTAGATTTTGTCAAAGTAGATTTTAAAGAGTTCAGAGGAAAGATAAGAACTCTGGGAGTAAAATGTTTCAAGGAAATCAGCCCAGGAAGAATTGGAGATGCCTAAGAATTAAATTCTGATACATAAGGAAAACAAAGAGGAAGAAAACTGGGATTCATCAAAGCATAAAGAACTCACCAACCACCACAGATTTTAAAATAAAAGTTTTAAAGATGTCAGCAAGATTAATAATGGGAGATGAATTTAAGTGCCAAGATACTGTAAAAAATAGTCGAGGATACTAAAGCTCAGGATAGGCTGAAGTTGGAAAGAGAAAGTAAATACAGGAAAAAGGGGGAAAGTTATTCCTGGGGGAAGGGGAGGAAACAGATCAAAGAAGGGAGAGGACCTTTGCTTGGATGGAAAGAATGACCACCAAGATAAGGCAGGTGGCTTAATTTCTATTGTGCTACAAAGAATGACCTTTACACAGGAAAAGGCAGAGCAAGATTAGCATATTGTCTTTAGATGTCTGAGATAAGAGAGGAGATTGGAAGAAAGCACCTCCCTGCTCTGGGTAACTTCAAGCCACCTGACCCTGATGAACTCTATCCTCAGGTTTCTTGAAAAGAACTGGCTGGGGAAGGGGGGAAAATTGGCTGGTGGGATTAATGAGCCTCTGTCAGTAACATATGAATGATTATGGAAAACCAGAGAGATACCATAAGATTGGAAAAGAGCAGGTGTTCTCCCAGTTTTCACAAAAGAGAACAGAACTGAGCCGCAAACCTTACATCAGTGAAACTTTTATTGAGAAAATTGAAGAATCATTATTTAAGCAGGTAGTTGGGGTACATAGATGGTACAGTGGACAGAGCATCAATCCTAGAGTCAAGGAAGACTTGAGTTCCAACATGGCCTCTGATACTTACTAACTGTGTAACCCTAGGCAAGGCACTTAACCCTTTTTGCCTCAGTTTCCTCATCTATAAAATAAACTGGAGAAGGAAATGGCAAACCACTCCAATATTTTTGCCAAGAAAATCTCAAATGAAGTCACAAAGAAGTCAGGCACAACTGAAACAACTGAACAACAAAGTTGGCAAAGACCTAGAAAGGGAGGAGAAGATTACAAAGAATCAACATGGCTTTACCAAAAACAGATAATGTCAGATTCACCACATTTCCTCTTTTGACAGAAATTACTAAATGTGGATATAGTTCGCCTAGATCTTGGCAAATCATCACCTAAAGCACTGAGTCAAACTCAGGTAGAAACAAGAGGTTGCTAATCCATACGTAAGGATCCACACAGACTGTGTAATTGACTTAGTTTTAAAATGTAATGCTCTCTGTAATGTATTTTTATTTGTTTTATTAAATATTTCCAAATTACATTTTAATTCAATTCAGGCCTCACTCAGGAGTGTTGCAGAATACCTCTGTGCTAAATAAAGTAACTCCTACTGTTCTTATAAGAGAAGACAGAGACATGTGGATGAGATGAGAATACAATTGTTCTCAGAATTCAGGAGTCATATCTGGTTGGTTGGCTGGATTAGAAGAACAGTTGTTAATAGTTCCATGTCACATTGACAGAATGTCTCCTGGAGAATAACCCAGGGATCTGTATTTATCTCAGAGCTATTGAACATTTTTTTTCTAGAGACTCAGGTGGAATCCTCATCAAACGTGCAAAGGACACCAAGGTAACATCCTAGATTAGATTTGAGATCCACAAGGCTCCGAATCAGCAAGAGCCCTAGGCTGAAGCTAATGAGATGAAATTCAATGGGATTAATATAAAGTCTTACAGGAAGGTACAAAAGGTCAAATTCACAAATGCTAGTGGGGGTGGGGGGGGAGTTGTTAAGGCAGCAAATATTCTGGAATGGTATCTGGGAGTTTAGTGGGCAGCACAATGAATCAGCCTGCGATACGGAATGAGGGGTCTATTGGTCTCAGCACCCTTCCTGAGCTACATATTAACTGGAGTATTCAATTCCGTTTTGGGCACCATGGTTTAAGAAGTTCACTCATAAATTAGAACATGCCCAGAGTAGGAAAACCAGGACAGTGAAAGACCTTGAGTTTCTGTAATAAACAGATAGGTTGACAGAACTGGGCCTGTTTAGTCTAAAGAAAAGAAGCCTCGAAGGAGACGATGAGACAGCCATCTCCAAGCACATGAAGGGTTACTATGAAGAAGGAATTGGACTTCTGCTTGGTCCCAGCAGGCAGAGTCAGGAACTGGATTTGCAAAGAGATGAATTTAAAACTGATGTGAGAAAAACTGCTTAAATTCAAGCTGTCTCAAAATGTGAGAGGTTACCCACCCCTACCTAATTTTCAAGCAGGGCCATTGGTTAAGTATGGAAAAGTGGTGATTTCTCTTGTACACGAGTCACTTCACTTCTCTGTGCCTCAGTTTCCTCAATTATAAAATGGTGATAGGAGCACCTACTTCACAGGGTGGTTGTGAAGGTCAAATGACTTAATGTATGTTAAATATTTCTCTGACGTTAAAGTGCTAGCTATGTAAACGCTATTATTATTGTCATCTGTACTCTAAGACCAGCTGTCTATCCACTATGCCCTGCTACCTCTCTTGGAATTATACGGGATT
This sequence comes from Notamacropus eugenii, assembly GCF_028372415.1. Lineage (NCBI taxonomy): Eukaryota > Metazoa > Chordata > Mammalia > Diprotodontia > Macropodidae > Notamacropus > Notamacropus eugenii. The sequence goes on from NC_092878.1 coordinate 148,307,429, forward strand.
ATGTCATGTTAGTTCAGCACGCTTAACTTTTAGAAACCCCTATCCTCCTCCCTGATGCCACTGAGACTTTATCTATTTATCAATGTATGTAAAGTGTTGTTGGTACCTTACTTCCAGTATCATCCAATGGCACCATTATGCCCCCAAGGCACTTCATCTCACTTCAGTCTTTCAATGGATTAATAAATTTGAGTGAAAGGGAAAGAAGGCAAAGGAAAAGAGAGAAAGCAAACACCAGCTGTACTGGCTACCATCTTCTTACCTTCACAGACTCCATTTTTGTTGTAAAACCCCTGACCACAGCTGCCCTCACAAGAACCTTCTCTGAGTACTTGGAACTGATCCTGGCAAGACAAGCAATTCTTCTCCGTTGGTCCCCAGCATGTAGCACAGGATCTGTGGCAACCTGAAGGCAAAACACACAATCGCTGAACAGTGTATGACACAAAACCCACCATTTTTAAAGTTTTTGTTTTAAAGATCTAGAATTGTCATTAGAATTCTGGCAACTTTACTCCTCAAATGTTGAGAAGGGGCAAACATAGAAGAAAATAAAATGCATCTACTGTCCAACTGGTCATATGACCTTGAAAAAGGGGGCCTCGGTTTCCAGAGCTATAAAATGAGGATCAATTCTTTTTAAATCATAGTCAGAGCTAAGAAGAGCCTTGGAGCTCTCACCAAAGTCCTTCCTTGGAAATATGAGAAAACTGAGGCCCAGAAAAATTATATGATTAGCAGCCAAGGTCACACAATGTCAAAGATAGGATTAGAATTCAGAACTCACAACTTCTCAGACATATTCTCTTACCACTCTAGCTCCCAGGGCTATCAAGAGGTAAGTACTCTGTAGATTGTAAAGCATGATATAAATTGACCACCCACAAAACAAAGGAGGTGCACAAAATTCCTAAGGTGACCAGAAATCCAAAACAGACATCAAAAAGTTACTATACTCAAGAAGAAACCAAGGGGTATTGGAAATCATCTTGTTGCAAAATCAGTTAATAAGAACTAATAAGAAAAATATAGCTTTAAAGGGGAAAAAAAAACTTTCTAGAACTGATAAAGTCTCTATTTCAGAAGATATCATATGATGGCCCCACCAGAGACTCAGGGAGTTTCACTGGGTGCATCTCAGTCAAAAAGGGGAAAAAGGAAGATCAAAGGATGATGAGAGGTCAAACTCCAAAGTGAGTCCATCTGACCTTGAAATGTCATTTGTAGAGAGAAAACAGATCACATTAATTACAGAAACCTAAGCTGAGTTACCATTACATGACACTGATTTTTTAAAATACCTAGAAATTTAGAAAATAAAAGTGTGAGAAATATTATAGTTGTGGGATTTCTATGCACCACAACAGGATCCAAACATACTGCTTTACTGATGAATTGTGACAAATGTTTGTACCTTCCTTGATTCTGTCTTTTTTTTTTTCACTGAGATATATTTTATTGGCTGATAAAATACTGATATATATGTATATATGTGTGTTATTGCTACACTTGCATATATAGATTTTTATATGCGATCTATATATTTGCTGCCTATTTGATATTATGTGCATATGTATACAAACAGGAAAAAAATATAAGGATGGTCATGAACAGAAATATTTTTGTTTGGATATTGTTTGGAGTCAGAAAGATTTATTCAGTGTTGATCTAACATAAAATGTTAGTAGTGTAAAATAGTTTACCTTTCTGTAGCTAAATGACATTGCATAGCCCTCCTATCCTGAAATTTGCCTGTAAATGTTGATCATGGGGATGATATAAGGCACGCCATTCTTTTAAAGTCTCTTTTCATATGGAGTAACTTAAGGATGAAATGTCAAGGGGAAGCATTTTGAGGTATGGAAGAGATTTATATTAATTATCCAAGGATAAAAGACTCTGCCACTGTTATAGACAAACATTTTGATACCTAATAACAATAGAAAATAACTTTGTTTCAACAAAAAACTATATATAAGTATATTCTTCTGTGTATGGAAAATGACTGCATATATTACCTTATGTATGAAGTAATAACTTCAGGTGGGATTTGAACAGTTAGGGGAAGAATGTGAACTGTGAAGTAAACACAAAGACTCAGTCTTCTGGTGGGAAAACTATATTTTTAAAGGCAGAAAAAGATCTTTTATTAATTAAAAAGTGGAAAAATGAGTATAACAAAAGAGTTTCAAGGACTAAGTGAATAGAAGACTCTTGAACTCTTCACAGGTCCAGAGCATGATGGTACTTTAGCTAATTTGCAAGTAATTTGCATTACATTTGTAATATAATATTGTGACTCAAGAAGATAAAACTAAAAAATATGAAAAATCATGAAACATTTGGAGACTGAGGCATGACTTTGAAAAACAATTATCGGTTTGATAGGGGGAGATTTAGGGAGTTGAGACATTTTGAGTGAAAGTAGATTCACTCTTATTTAAGCCACTGAGATATATTAACAATATGGGAGAGGACTCAAGTATAAATGAATCTGACTTAGAAACCTGAGCATACAGCAGTAGGGCTGACAAGCCGCTCTGTCTGAGTTATGACAGTAAGAGGCAGTTAGGTGACAGAAGGCTTCAGCTGGGTGACTCCTGCTTGGTCAGAGACAGAAGTGATTTCATTGACCAAGAGCTTCAAGGATAGCTGATACCCTTGGGTCCATCTAGACATCTAGGGACATGAGACTTCTCAAAAAGAAAAGTCTCTTGCTCTCTGCTGCCACCACTGGCTTGAGAAGAAAAAGCCAACTGGACTTTGATGCACTTTGGGGTCTTGATGAGTTAAATTAAAGATAAGGTGTGCTGTTGGGGAGCTCCATTCTGATTGGACAATGCAGCTTCTGAGTGAGGGGCTAGCAGGCTGGGTTTGGTCCCAAAAAGAGTCTCTTTGCTAAGTTTTACAATGCTCTGGTTTAAAGAGAACTGTTATTCACATTAAGAGGTAACACTTTCTAAATGCCCTCTCAGGATGACTATGCATGGAGTTTGTAAATGCTTCTGAAGATGCCCCCAGCTCAAGAGCAGGGGAGTTCAATAACCCAGTCATTTGTCCTGTTTTCGAAGAGGAGCCATGACATCATGGAGGCTGTCTTGATTTGCGAATGAATTGCAACTGACACAGAGTTGCACTGTTCTCACTTTCTCCTCCAGAGTCACAGAAGTCCAGTGGCAAGACAAAAATGAGGACCATTGGTGATGGCCCAGAATGCACTGGATGACCTTGGTGTCTGATGTCTGACCAATCTCAAAGCTCTCCACAGTACCTGCTTCGGCCACTTTCATGGCCATTGGAATCAATTGTTCCCATCTGCCCATTCCACCTGGAGAAGTCTTCGCATGCATGAGATAGACATTCCCCTAACTCATTGACAGGTTTGAGGTCTGTAGAACTACCCACCTGCCAAGATGGTTTTACCAGGTTGTGAGCCCCTACACATGATAGAGCTTCTTGGAGCTGCAGCTGGGAGTTGAGTGAGAGATGGACACCAAAGGTGGATAAGCAGCCCTCGCACCAGAAATGCTAGAACCTGAACATCCCACATACCCCACAATCAAGTAACAGCTAAGTTGCAGCTATTCCTAAATAGGCAAATAACATACAAGCCTACAGCTCAGAGCTCCGAGTTCCCCTAAAAACTAGTTATTCCTCTCTCACAGTTTCTAGTTCTTATAAGCGTATGCACACTTTTCATTACAAATATTGAAAACAGTGGGAGAGTGATCAAGGTTTATATTGTAATGTATTTTATTAGTTATTAATTTGTTCTAAAATACTAGTATCTGTTATTATTATAGTGACTTTTTGTTAAATAAATACTTATAATTAAGGTCTAAAAGGGTCACCATTTTGAGTGGTTGGTTGTACAAGAATCGTGCTTACAAATTGTCAATGGTTAATTGTGACAGTATCAGATGGAGGTTCAAGAGCTAGTCAATGGTCTGGACCTTAGGATCTTCAAGAGCTGCCTGGGGCACTCAGAGGTTAAGTGACTTGCCCAAGGTCACTGACTCAGTTTGCATTAGGAGGACCTGAATTCAGATCTTCCTGCCTCTATCAGCTTTGTATATAATCCCATGCTACTTCTTGAAATACTATTACTTGCAGTTTAGCAATCCTTTATCCCTCTCTTGTTAATTAATCATCCTTTCCACCAGCTTCTCCCGTATAGCTCCCGTTCTGAAGTCTCTCATTTCAATGGTGTGTTTACTCTTGGGACCAGAGCACAAAGCTGTCCCAAACTCCTCCCATAACTGGAGGATTTGCTTTTTAACCAGCCTCATTCTTTATCCCAAACAGGTTTTGAGAACAGAGATCTTCCCTCAGCTGGATTCCAGTCTCCTTTTTATAGGTCTGGAGTTTTGACCCATCCTAGGCCCCTCAGTTCTTTAATTCTCTGGCTGGACTGAATCAGGATCTGTAACTTTTTGCAGAAATGAGTGAGGGTGAGGTGGATATTCCTGTTAGACTTTCTCTCATTGGGGTTCCATAACCTAAGGATATCCCTAAGGACAAAGAAAGCAAAAGTCCCATCCTTCCTAGACTTTCCCTTTCTCCTCATGAGCTGAAGAGCTGACACTTGGTGTGTTATAACAGGGGACTAGGAGAAAGGTAGGAGTGGGGCATGCAGGTAAAAATCTCTGCAGGAAGAGGGAAATTCCTGAATGAATCTCAAGGATGTGGATTGGTTTGTTCATTTGCCAGAACATGGAGGCTGGTAGAGAAAGGGTTCTGAGTGGGCACATTATGAATAATCGTTCTCCACTGCTGTCACCTTGATTGGCCCCTTGCTTTCTTGTCTGATACATTCAGGTCTAACTGATCTATTTCTGGCACATTACTCCTTTTGGAGGTGGAAGGAGGGTGGTTTGAGGGGTTTTTTTGAGAGTAGTGGAGAGCAGAGAAAACATTTATTCCTTAAACTTACTGGTCACATGACCCAGAAGTCAACAACATATGCTCTTGACTCTGTTTCCTCCCACCTATAGCACTCCAATCTCCTTCTCGAATGACTCAATTCCATCTGCCTATAAATATATTCAGGTCTCCTTTGTAATTGAAAAAAAGGCATCTTTCCCTCATACCTGGCCACCTACCTGCCACAGCTACTGTCCTTTCTCTCTTGCTCATTGAAAGGACATTGATTTTTTCTGTATTCATTTTCTTTGAGATTATTTGTCAAGGCTAACCCAATCCTTCTTCAAACTCTCCCAATGCTTGGCTTTAATGACACTGAATTTTCCTACCTCACTGGCAACTTCTCGAGCCTATTCCTCTGACCATCCCCTCCCTGGGGACACTGCTCAATTAATCAACAAGTATTCTAAGCATCTATTACATGTTAGGTCCTTAGGAATACATAAATAAAAGGGAGAGTCTCTGCCCTCAATGAGTTGACCTTTTTAGAAACCAAGGTCATATCTTGAATTATGTTTGTTTCATCCCTACATTCTCGTCCTCTCCTCTCCTCTCTCCTCTCTCCTCCCTCCTCCCTCCTCCCTCCTCTCTCTCCTCTCTCTCCTCTCTCTCTCTCTCTCTCTCTCTCTCTCTCTCTCTCTCTCTCTCTCTCTCTCTCTTCCTCCCTCTCCCCTCTCCCTCTCTTCACTTCTCACCCTCCATTTCCATCCACTGCTTTATTATCATTTTGTGAGATGTACAAATATGAAGTAGAGATCTGATTATTGCTCTCTGTTTCTCATGTGGGCTACACAACAGATACCATTCCGAGCTATGGATCGCCTTCAAAAAAACTTGATTTCCTAAATATGGGCAGCTAGACGGCACAGCGAATAAAGCACCAGACCTAGATTTCCAAAAACTTGAGATCAAATTCGGACACTTACTAGCTGTATGACTCTTGGCAAGTCATTTACCTTTGCTTGCCTCAGTTTCCTTATCTGTGAAATGGGGATAATAATGGTACCTATTCCCAACATTTGTGAGAATCAATTGAGATATATGTAAAGTGCTTAGCAGAGTTGCCTGGCACAGAGTAGTAACTGTATAAATGTTAGTTATTGTTATTATTAATATGGCTATTTATCCCAATGACATACATGATGGCCAAACCATACCTTAGCCACCAAAAGGAGCCCATCACCCAATGGCCCATGTCCAGGTGATGAACTTCTCCAAACTCAACTGAGGTGACTTTCTGAAGGCCTGAAGTCCTTCCCAGATGAACAATACCTATGAGAGGCAGAGTTCTACCAGTGTGATCTCCCAGAAGCCAAGACCACCTCTGTTCCACAAAGAGGCATCAGAGCAGCCCTCCAGTTGAATGCTGACAGGAATAGCTCATCTTTGTACAGACCTTTAAGGGTCACAGAGAGGCATAGCCACTAGAAAAGTGGCCGGAGAATTAAGAACATCTCTACTCCAGTTCTGCCTCAGGAAGAATACTGTCTATGTGACCCTAGAAAATCACTGTCACTACACTTACAGAGTCTCAGACACCTTGCCAAAACTACAGTTTGCAGAACATTTCCTGATCCATACAGGAAGATGGGGGAAATCCCCTTCCTAGGAGTTCTCTACATCTGACACAAATGTATTACCTCAAAAGGACAACTACATATACAGGTACATCAGTATAAATATTATCATCCAAATTTTCATGCAATACTATTGTGCTATAAGAAATGACAAGCAGGATGTTCACAGAAAAACCTGGAAAGACTCACATGAACTGAAGCAAAGTGAAGTGAACAGAACCAGGAGAACATTGTATACAGTCACAGCAATCCTGCATAATGATCAACTACAGATGATTTAGCTAATCCCAGAAATACAATGATTCAAGACAATTCTGAAGGATGTATGATGAAAAATGCTATCCACATCCAGAGAAAGAACTGATGGAGTCTGAATCACAATTTTTCTTTATTTTTCTTAGGGTTTGTTTTGGTCTGTGTTTTCCTTAACAACATGACTAACAGGCAACTATGTTTTGCATGACTGGACATGTATAACATATCAAATTGCTTGCCTTTCTCAAGGAGCAAGGGAAAGGCGAGAGGGAAGGAGAGAATTTAGAACTCAAAAAAGTTTTAAATGAATGTTAAAATTGTTTTTAACCATAATTGGAGGGAAAAAATAAAATATTAAATTAAAAAATATATTATCAGCCCAATTTTCAGATGAGAAAACTGATGCTCATAAAAATTAAGCAACTTGACAGCATCACAAGGCTAGAAGTCAAACATGGGTCTCACTTAATTCCAGATCCAATGACTGCTTCACTAAAATATTCTCTGCCTCTCAAATAATCCCCCAGTTTTCCTGAACAATCACTGGCCATTTCGTAACAGTGAAAATATGGTACAGAAGAATCCCCGTCCTGCTGGCTCATGTTCCCTATGACAACCATTATATTTGGTTATTTTTTAAAAATCTTATTTCTTGACCTGCAAGTTTCCTTGGTGGTACATGTTGGATCATGCATTATTATAATTTTTAAAATATGCAAATAATAACAACTAGTATTAATAAATGCATTTATTATTTATATGTAATACATAAAATTTATTTATTTGTAAATTTATAAAGCAAATTACTTTACCAATATCTCATTTGATCCTCAAAACAATCCTGGGAAGAAGATGCTATTATTTATGTCCATTTGATAGCTAAGGAAATAGAGGCCAAGAGAGAAATAGAGATTAAATGAATTGCCCAGGGCCACACAGCTACTAAGCATCTGAGGCTGGATTTGATCTCAGGACTTTCCTAATCTAAGTCTAGAACTCTATCCATTGAGCCATGTAACTGACTACAAATCATGGTGGTGAGTGGGAGTGGAAGGGAAGGAGAATTTATTCTCTCTTCTAAATATCAACGGGACAGCTCCATGGCACAGTAGATAGAGCACTGGGCTTGGACTTCCTGAGTTCAAATTCAGCCTCAGATGCTTACCATCTGTATGATCCTGGGCAAGTTACTTAAACTCTGTTTGCCTCAGTTTCCTCATTCATAAAAATGAGCTGAAGAAGAAAATGACAAACCACTCCCAGTAACTGGCAAGAAAACGCCAAATGGGGTCATGAGCAGTCAGACATGACTGAAACGACTGAACAACCAAAATATCAATACTTTATCTGAAAGGATCCCTATCTTAGAAGAGAAATAGTGGAAGACTTGCTGGCTCCGAGGGCAAAGGAATTGGATTCAAATCCTACCTCTATCCCTTAGTACATGTGTGGCCCTGGGCAAATCATGTTACCACTGTGGATGCCATTTTCCTCAGCTGTAAAATGAGGAAACTGAGTGAAACTGATCTTGAAAGTCTCTTCCAGCTCTAGAGCTGTGTTTTGTCATATAGAACAACTCATGAAAACCCTAAAAAGAAAGACTCATTTTGATCCTAATACACCAATATGTATCTCAAACTAAAATCTGCCTTGAAAAGAAAGAAGACTGTTTTGTCTTTGTAATTCTAAAAGCAGAGACATCAGACCCAGAATTTCTCTTATAAAAGGATTAAAATGAAATATTGTTCCAGTGAAATTTCCAAAGCTTCTCCTATACGCAGCATCTGACTTTCATGACGTATGAACCTAGGGAACAACCCTTGATTTGTTTTGTCTTTTTGCACTTCTGTTCAACATTCGTCTGTTCAGGTAAGAGGTAAAATGGTTCCAGGGTCATGTTTCCTGGACCATCTGCCTTTTAGAGCAATTTCCCTTCCATTACAGCAGCATTAGCACACTGTCTCAGTTAGCTGGAGTTCCTTAGCACGACTTTCCAAATGGCCAAAACGGTGTTGTTTGTAAAAATGCCCCAAAAACTCAAATTGTACAAACCTCATCATGACCTGTTACCTCCCCCCCCCCCAGACACACAACCTTCCTAGTTTTCTTGCACCTTATTTCCTTTCTATATACTCTGTGATCCAGTGACAGGGGCCCCCCATGCTGTACTCCAACTCTGACCTAATGGCATTGTCACAGGTGGTCTATCAGGCCTGGAACTTTCTTCCTCCACCTCCTGGCCTCCTCAGCTTCCTTCAAGTCTTAGCTAAAAGCCCACCTTCTGAAAGAAAATTTTTCCCAGTCCTCAATTCTAGGACCTTCCCTCTGAGACTAGCCTCGATTTATCTCCTCCATATCTTGTTTTACATGATCATTTGCATGTTGTCTCTTTGAAAGCAAGGTCTAATTTTGTTGTTTATTTGTTTTTTGCCTTTCTTTATATTCTCCACTTTTAGCACACTCCTTGGCACATGGTAGTGAGGCAAATGATTTAGACCTCTACTTTATTCCAAATTTATCTCCAATCAGTATTAATCAGCTTAATGTGATTCCATAGGGGTGGTCATTGTTAGCAATTATTATTATATTTATCTACTGATATACATTAATCAGTCTACTCAACTAACATGAGTGCAGGAATTACATATATATTAATACGTGTTTTATACATCTTAGATACAAGAATAATTAGATAAAGTTAGATAGATTCTTTTCTATATTAGGTCCCAAGCTTAAAACTACAAGCTAACAGTTCACTACTTGCTAATCTATTATAAAGCTCACTGGTTGTTATAAAGGCCACTTGCCTAACCACAAGAATTCTCACTAGAGGATCTTCACCCTTTCGGGTGATGACTGCATGACCATGCCCAGAGTAGGTGAGATGTCTTGATGTGATATGGAAAGTCCTCTAACTCATTTTTGGATCTCTGGACCACCTTCTTGCCCAACACGAGGAGGGGCCCATCTTACGACCACTTAAAATGGCCTGTCTTGAACATCCTGTGACTACCCACAGTGATACATCATTTCTCATCCTCCTGAAGGGTCAAAATCAGACTATATCAGCCAATGAGACTTTGCCTCTTCTGTGTGTCTGAGTAACAAGTGCTATAAAAGTAAGGCCCAGGGCAAAGGAAACATTTCAGATCATGAGGAAGCTCTAAGGTCTCATTTACTGAAGGTGGCCAGCTCCCTTGAATACATGGTTATTGGCTCAACCTCTACCTCAGTGGTTTTTCTTGCAGATTGGACAATTCTGGACCCCAAGGTAGGTGCTTAGCTTATTGACTTGACTCAGTTTCCAACATAATAGCCTCTTTCATCTTTGTCCTTTGATTTGGTTATACTAGCCAGCTTTATTATTATCTGCTCACAAATTAAAATGAAGTGTTTGCCAGTTTAAAAAAAAAATTCCATCAGGTGGCACCAGCTAACTTTTCTTAAGTGGACACGAGGTCATGGCATTCCCCATTCAACAGAGCCCAATGGCTCCTTATTCCTTCCTGGAAAACAGATCAACTCTTCTATTGTGCTTTCAAGGCCCTTTACAACAGGCTACCACCTATCTTCCCAGTCTCATTAGACATTATTCTCCTCCTGCACCCTGTCATGAGGCCAAATGACTTCTTTTTCATCCACCTCCAGTCTCTGTGCTGGCCACTCCCTACACCTCGTAATGAAGTTCTGGCATTGTGCTGACTGCCTAGGAGAGCATCTCTCCACAATGAGGAGGCTAGGGAGAATTATAATGACACAGCATAAATATGCCTTGAAGAGTTTTCTACACCTTGTTCTGGTAGGCTAACTATATGCTGAAGACAAGACTCTTTGACTAATCATAGAAGGATTTAATGTCTGGATCGGACGTTTCCTCTTTATCTCAGCAAAAAGATCCTGGTGACTGTTTTACGGATGGTGACCAGGGAATCAAGTGGAGCCTCTGAACTTGTGAGTCCAAAAGGAGGGAAGTAATCTCAGCATCCTGGCACCCCAGAGCCTGGTCTGCAGTCAGGATAGCGCCAATGCCCCATGGAACTTGGAGTGACCTTCAGAACTTTAACCCAGTGTCAGGTGAGACAAAGACTCAATGCTGCTTTTGGATATGAACATGGTGGGACCAGTGTTACATAGGAACTAAGTTAGGTTTTAAGCCTACGCCCTTCGGAGACCAAGGTGGTGCGGGGAGAATATGTCCAGAAGAGATTAAGGGACATTTTGTACTTTGTTCTTGCTATGTCTTTGAAGCAAATATCCTTTTGTAAAAGCTAATTGGTAGTAAATAGACCTCAGGTACTCTCCATTAATGGGGGGATCACAGCCCACACAGGCTCAAGCCAATGGGAGGAGAGAAGAAACCCTCTGATTCTCAGCGTTGAGCCCTAGAAGCCTGATGGGGACAGATGTGGCAGCCTGGCCCTGGGAGAGACAGCCAGAACAAACATGCTGTAACAGAAGGCATGCCCACCTCATCTCTACATCAAAGTAGACTTCTTTTTATTCAGCATGAAACTTAAGCATCACACAAAGCCTTTCCCAATCTCCTGAGCCACCAGTGCCCTCCAACCTACCTTGTACATAACTACTTTGCATTTCTTAGTATTTATTCTTTTCATGTTTACTCCGTATACTTTTAGGTGTATCTGCTGTCTCTTTCTTTAGAATGTAAGTTAATTGCAAGAAGAATTTGTGTCATTCACTGTCTTTGCATCTCCAATAGCTAGCTAACACAGTGTCAAGCACACAGGTGTTTGCTTGATTTCCCTGATACCATGATTCTATTTATCTACAGTAACTGAAGACGTGGAGTGGAAAACAGCAATCCAAACTAAGCTTTCAATGGAAGTGTTCTCAAAGTCACCAGTTCCCTGCCAAACTCCTATCAGATCTTTATGGAGCTAATCAAGAGATGTTGGGTGCACTGTGGAGATCTGAGAGGGAGGGATGAGGAGACAGTGGTACAGAGGGTGGAAATGGAGTAGGGGAAGGAGACAGAGAGACAGAGAGGAGACAGAAAGATGGAGGGAGGGAGAGACAGATAGGAAGAGAAACAGACACAGAAAAAGACAGAGAAACATGAGGAGAAAGAGAGATAGAAAGAGAAGACCAAGAAGAAAAGACAAAATGAGAATAAGATAGAGCAAAAGATGACAGGCAGAAAGAGAAAGGAAAGGAGAGAGGAGAGAGACAGAAACAGAGAAAGAGAGAGACAGAAAGAAGAGACAGAAAGAGAACAGGGAAAGAGAAAGAGAGAAAGAGAGAGAGAGAGAGAGAGAGAGAGAGAGAGAGAGAGAGAGAGAGAGAGAGAGAGAGAGAGAATGAATATGAATATGTTCTGGATGGCGAGGCCCCAGATGGCTAAATGCCAAATGTCTGACTATTATCCATTTCTCAGTCATAGCTGAAACATTTTGGCATTCATGTTTGCCAAGAAGAATTGGATATGCCTGAAATAAAAATTTCCCTTTTTTGTGAGCTTTCTCTGACACATGAATGAATGAATGAATGAGTAAATGAATAAGTGAATGAATAAATTTATTAAGCACTTGTTCTGTACCAAGTACTTTGCTAAGTGCTATGAAGCTTTGATTCTGTCCTTTGGTCTTTTGGAACACAAATCAAGGATCTATAAACAACCCAGACAAATACCTAACCCTGCCAGCCTCCTGCTAAAGCAAAGATGCTGGGCCAAGGCTCCCATCACATCCTTGAGTCTTCCCTACCTCTCTTTATTCTAAATCCAAATTCCAAATGTAGCAGGAAATAGAAGAGGGTAAATTTGGCAAAGGATGTCTCAGATGGTCTGCCCTGATGTGACACTCAACAGGTTAACTTGTCCGTGCCCATAATGTTGGCACGGTGATGTATAAGTTCAGTTATCCTCATAACCAGGTGTTTCCAGTGGGTGCTGTCTATTTTTTAAATTTTTAATAGTCTCCCTGTAGATATTTTATAGTATGTAGGCAACTTGAAAGACAAGAATAAAGATAAAATACAAGGAGAAAGACAGTGAGTGAGATTCTACACTTTGCTGGAGGCTACCTATTATTAACACAAGGAGTACAAGACCCAACGACAGCTACACACCACTAGTTTTTCTCCTCCAAGCCCTGGTTGATAAGATCAATCAATCCAGAATTGTAGACTCAGTGTCTACTATGTGCTCAGCATTATAATTTGATACTAAAAACTCAGGGGAATCTAGAACTCTAAGGAGCCATTTCAGTTCTTACTGAGTTTATAATCTAGTTGGACAGAAAAGACTAAACCTTAAATGATCAAAATACATTTCAAAAGTATAGCATTATATATCAAATTATACTTTGCACTTAATACCAGAGAAGTTTGGGGGAGGAGGAATAAAACCATTCAATGAATAAGCATTTATTAAGCATTTACTGGGTTCCGGGCACTGTGTAAGAGCAAGGAAAAACAGGGTAGAGAAAGGAACAATTCCTACTTATAATGAGCTTTAATTCAAATGGAAGATACAAAAAATGCATATAAATATACATGTGGGATAATATAAAGTTAATAAACACACACTTAACATACACAAAATAGTTAAATGCAAGACGGCGCACTAGTTCAGAAAGGTTTCGTGGAAGAAGGGAGACTTGAGATGAGCCCTGAAGGACAGATGGGCAGAAGGGAAAGGAAGTGTACTCTATGCCTTCACTTATCCCTATTCCCTTTATTTGAAATACACTTCCTTTCCCCCTCATGTCAGCTAAGGATGTTCACTAAGAAAGGTTATTTTTTGAAGATATGATTCCATTGAACTTAAACTTTTATCAACCTATCACAGTCAACCAACACTTATTAAACATATACTATGTGCCAGTAACTGTGCAAAGTTCTGGGGATACAATAAAAGGTATCAATAACCCTCGTTTTCAATGAGTTCACATTCAAATGAGGGCGATATTACACAAACAGCTATGTACAAAGAAGACACCAACAAAATGAATTAGAAGAGTCTCGCAGGGAAGACATTAAGATTACAGACTGGGGAAGGCTCACTGGGATTACCCTTCCCAAAATGTTTCTAAATGAATAAAACAAAATCCATAGGACTGCAAAGCAAACCACAGAAATAAAGTCATCAAAATATTATTTTTTAATTCAAAAGCTCACAGATTAAGAAGCCAAGTCCCAGATCTTTTCATGATCTAAAATTTGAGAGTCTGTAGCATGGATGACCTAAAAACATTCGCTGGACAGTTATATTTTTGTAAAAGGAGGTGAAAGCCCTATCTAATGTCACAGAATCCAGGGCTCTTGGGCCAGCTTCGATGAAGATAATAATCAGGGAACTCTGGGCAAAGCTTCCCCTATGTCGCTACAAAGCCCACCGTCTAGAGCAGGGGTGGGGGACCTGTGGCCTGGGAACCTGTGTATCCAAATTTTACAGAACAAATCCTTAAGTGCAGCCTTTTGACTGAATCCACAGATTTTACAGAATAAACCCTTTAGATTCAGTCAAAAGACCACACTTAAGGATCTAGAAGGCCATAGGTGGCCTCAAGGCTGCAGGTTCCCCATCTCTGGTCTAGAGGATGGAGGAGGAAAGGAACACAGAGATTCTTGGGTGGAAGAAGCCTTAATAGGATGCACTTGGTAAGCAACCCCATTCCCTCCTGGTAAAAAGAAAAATGGATAAAACATAAAAATTTTTATTTAGAAAAAATGTAAAGGTAGCTTTGCTCCACATGTCTTCAATGGATCCCTCCACCAAAGAGCTACCAGTTATAAGGGCATCCTATTTTGAGCTCATCACAATTCAGCTCAATTCAACAAATATGTATTAAGGACCTACTCTGTGCCTCTCCTATGCCTTGAATTTCTTTCATTTCTCCTTATGCGCTGCAGAATGTGACATAATCTCAATATCTTTTAATTTTACTGAGAACAGCAATATTAAAAACATGCTAATTAAACTAACTGTAAAAAAAAAATTATCTAAAACCAGCAGCCCCCATGGTACATGAAGATGGCTTCTTTTATCTCTCTTTGTGTTTATTCACATTGTCTCTCTTGGAAGAAGCATTGTATACCACAAAGCCCTGCCTTCTACTTTACAATTTATTCTCTATATAACTAGGTGCCCATGAATAGTAACTATGCAATTGCTAGGAATCAGTCTCCTTGGCATTGTGTGCATTTTTACTTTGTCCTGATGGGTCAATAATGTGAGAAATTATACTGAATATACACCAATCAGCCAAGGAATATTTTAGAGGAGAGGGGTATCTCTGATTTCATTCATATGGGTAACTCCTGACGTGAAATTCATTCCATTGATGTAGAATAGCAACTCATTTATAACTTTTGGTCTCAGAGACTTGCCTAGGGTGATGGTAAACCAAGTAATTTAGTCACACAATATGTAGAAGAGGCAAGACATCATGTGATCATAGCTCTGGAGTTGGATGGAACCTCAGAAGCCTCTAGTCCACTCCCATCATTTCACAGATGAGGGAACAGAGAGGTAAAGAAGTATGTCAAGGTCAGATTTGCATTAAGCATCAGAGGGGACATTTGAACCCATGACCCTTGCCCCCAGAATCATTAGACTTTCCACAGTGCTATATTCCTAGGACTTCCTAATGCCAAGGCTATCCCTCTCTGCACCATACTATTCTGAGTCTCCAATAAAAGAAATCTATCCAAGAACGCTGTTATTTATCTTAATAAGATAGACTTCTTTTTTTAAGTTGAAAATACACTGACAGACTTCCAATGTCTCATTGTGAAAAATCACAAGGAATTCCAGGTCCTCGAATACTTTTCAGTTAAGCGTTTTCTAGCTAAGAAGGGCAGCCAGCACAGCTAAATTTGAAAAAAGGAGGATAATCTATGAAAAAATGATTACTGGTTGACTCTGAGTTTTTGAAGTTCTCTTTCTATCCCTTCCTGGTCTTATTTTATACAGAAAAAAAAATTCAGCCAAGCTGAACTAAAGTAAATTGGTTTAATTCCCTTGAGGAACAAGAACAAATTTTCCCAGCAACTTTCTACTTCAGGCACGCACACGTGAGCTCTTGGATGGAATGTACAAGCAATTAACTACCTCCGTCTGGAACTGAAGAAAACACTAGCCTTCTGAGAACAGAACACCACCGGGCAGAAACCTGGGCATGGAGTGAAAGAACGTGGCAAAGCAAAAGGAATAAGAGTGGGGGGCCAAGGTCTGGGAAAATGAATGACTCTTAGAAAGCAAAATTGCTCCTGGGGTGCTCAAAGGGTATCTATGTGAAGGGAAGGAAAGGGTAGCAAGGAGCAGTTTAAGTATATTTATCAAATTGGAATTTAGACAGTTTTCCAGGATTATCCAAACCTTGGATATTTATCAAGAAAAATACATGTGTCTACTTAACAGAAACAGGTGTATGATTCATTTTGCTGAGAATGTCCACAGGAATGTCATTCCAACAAAGGTACCAAAAATAAATATCCAAGGCAAAGTTATGTATTTCACATGTAATAGTGGACAAATATTAAACACAATCCTGGACCCTTGCATCTCACTAACATGAATACCATCATAATTCTCACTGGCCAGCATCATTCCCAGAAAGCTATTACACATAACAGAAGCATCTATGGTCTCTGAAATTGCAAATATCTGCTAAACGAACTCAAGTGAACTAGCAAGTCATCATTTAACATAAGCCTTTCATACAGTCAATATGCTATTAGGTAAAATAATATTAAACAGAAAAAAACTGTAAAAAAAACAAAAAAGAATTACTTAAGGAACTGAAAAATAATTGGCATAGAAAAGTAAATACAATCCTCTCTTTGGTGATTACTACAATTCTATGAAAAAGATCATTGCATAGAGGTGATAATAATGGATTTCTTCCAATGCATGTTTTGATTTTTCTTAGTACTTAAAAAAAATGAAAGAAAAAATGTTATTAGGCCTATAACATTCATTAATGCCACTCTCTTCCTCTACACCACTCACAATATTCTCCCATTATTCCCCCATGCCATTAGATTGAGAGAAAAATGGCAAATACATTCAGTGTCCCATTCAACTATATATAACCCCCTCCCACAAAAAAAAAAATTCTGCAAAACTCTCATATAAAGGAGAATATGGAAAAGAAAAAGCATCAGCTTGTGAAAAATCCAACAAGAAAAAATTATAACCTGGATTTGAGTCCATTTAGAGGCAAATTATTGGTTGTTGGTAGGAAGTGATCACTCCATTCAAGGATTTGTAACAGAGATGGAGGGGAAAGTCAGGTGCAGTCTCATGGGCATGCTCTCTAGAATTAGGAAAAACAAATTTCAAAGGGTTTAGAGCAAAGACAGTTACACTAAACACTTTGGGCAAAGGCAGACCAGGAAGAATGAGAGATATTCAAGAATAAAATTCTGATGACACAAAGGGAAACAATTCCAGTATGGAAGAAAAATAAATGGATTTGTCTGAAGAAGCCTACATGGATACCCATGGAACTCACCAACCAACCTGGATTTAAAAAAAGAAATGTACAAAAGATTCAATCCAAGTCAGACACAGAAGAAGAATACAATGAGAAACATAAGTTTCAAGTGATAATTTTTGTTAGATTTTTCACAAATGAATGCTTTTTCTTCTTTTTATGAGATTTCTACAGATTTTTTTTTGTGGGAGGGTGTTTTGTATAATTGAATGGGACACCAAAAGGATACAGAATAGATTCATGTTTATTCTATAATGGCAAGGCAAGGTAAGAGGGGTTTTGTTCCATTTTGTTTTAGTTATACTGGGGATAAGAAGGCTCCACATAGAGAAGGGGCCTTTGATTGGAGTGGATGGGATTGTGATAACTTTGAGTGAAGCACAGGCACTCAACCTTCATGTTGTCTGTTTTCTCTGCCACACTGGAAAGGGCAGAATCAAAATGACAACAGTGAGTTGAAACCAAAGATAAAACAAAGAATGCTCAACAGCCCCCAATGTACCCTGTCTATCTATAGCTTTCTTACATAGTTGTTCACATGTAGTCTCCCTCAGACTGTGAACTTAAGAGCAGGGACTGTCTATTTTCATGGAAAATGGAGTGCTACGGAGGGGCCAATAAAACATTCAGATGAGCCTGGACCACTGGGCTCAGAATCGTTGCTACTGGTTCCAAGTCAACTGGGGAAAAAGTCTCCTCTGGAGTACCCCCCAGGAATCTATTCTAGGCTCCAGGGTATTTAACATGTTTATCAATGATTTGGAAAAAGGAACAGAAGGGAAAAGGAGCATCAGATGTTCAGGGGACATACAGCTGAGAGGGGGGTGTGTGTGTGTGTGTGTGTGTGTGTGTGTGTGTGTGTGTGTGTGTGTGTGTGTGTGTGTGTGTGTGTGTGTTTGTCCTTCATTGCTGAAGAAGACCATATCATCAGAGAAATGACTTGCACTTGACTTTGTTTTGAGTGAGGGAGGGCTGTGCGGGTCACCAGCCTTACTTTTCCTCCAGAGCCATCTGAATCCAGTGACCAGATATTCATCAGGATGACTAGAGATGACCCAGGATGAGGCAATTGGGGTTAAGTGACTTGCCCAAGGTTACACAGCTAGTGAAGGTCAAGTGTTTGAGGTGAGACAGCTAACACACAGATCAACAGAATCAAAATTCAAAAGGATCTTCCAGACTAGAAAAGAGGTTGGCAAACTATGGCCCACGGGCCAAATCTGGCCTACCACACATTTTTGTGCAGCCTGCAAATAAGAATGAGGTTTACAATTTAAAAATGGATTTTGTCAACCCCCGGGCTAGAGCATTGGGCTAAACCTGGTAGATGAAATTCATTAGAGTTGAATGCAAAGTCTTGTACCTTGGCACAAAGCATCAACTTCACAAGAATAAATGGGAAAGCCATGAATAGATAGACAGAAGTGGTTCTGAAAAAGATCTAGACTGTTTAGCAGACTACAAGATCAATAGAAGTCATCAGTGTGGCAGCCAAAAAAAAGCTAATATAATCTTGGACTGCATTAAGAAGGGCAGTTACAGAAAATGGGAGGTAACTGTTGCCCTGAACTCTCCTAAAGAACTAGAGTTGGCATCAATGTTTAAGGGCTTTAATAAGCTGGAGAATGTCCAGGGGAGGGCTACCAGTATGGTGAAGGGCCTTGAGAACATTGTCAGATAAAGAACAGTGGAAGGCCCTGGACGTGATTAGCCTGGAAAAGAGGAGATTCAGAAGGGTCAGGATTGTTGTTCAGTCGCTTCAGTCGTGTCTGACCTTTTGCAACCCTATTTGGGGTTTTCTCAGCAAAGATACTGGAATGGTTTTGTCTTTTCCTTCTCTGGTTCATTTTATAGATGATGAAACTGAGGCAAATAGGATTAAGTGACTTACCTAGGGTCACACAGGTGGGAAGAGACAGAGGCCGGACTTGAACTCATGAAGATGAGCCTTTCTGACTCAAGTCCCTCACTCTATGCACTGCACTGCCTAGCTGGCTAGGGTCAGGCTACCTGTCTTCAAATATGTGAAGGGCTGTCACATGGAGGAGGGAGTACACTTATTCTGTTTGGCTACAGAGAGCAGAACCAGAAACAAAGAAACAAGGGGGATCAGCCAGTGAAAAAGGCTTCAAGAGTCACCTGCAGTCATAACTTCCTCTAGAAGCCTTTCCCAATCCTCCTTAATCTTACTTTCCTCCCTCTGACACTACCCCCAATTTATCCTGTCTATATCTCATTTGTACATAGGGGTTCACATGTTATCTGCCTCATTAGACTCCGAGCTTCTTAAGAGAAGCTTTTTTATAAAGAAAAAAATTTATTTTGTTTTATTTTTTGCCTTTCTTTCTATCCCCAGTGCCTAGCATAGTGACTGGCACATAGCAGGTGCTTTAAAAAATGTTAGCTGACTAGCCCTTCCTAGCCCTCCCTTTCCAAGAGTTCCCTGGTCTACTTTTGATTCAATGGGTCCAGGACACTGCAGCTGGTACTTTTGATCAAGGTTGGTTGATACTTGGAAGGCAATGAAATGAAAGAAGAGGGAAGATCCCTGCAGGCAGAAAACCTGTGTTTAGAAGATCTGATCTAGAATCCCCGTTTCACCAAGCCTGTTTCTATTACCGTGGGCAAGTCGCTTGATGACTCAGACTTCAGTTTCCTCATCAGCAGGCTGGAGATAATACTCCCAGGATTTGAAGAAACTTTAGAGATTAGCTAGTCAAAATCACTCATTTTGAAAAGAGAAAGAGAATGCGAGGCCAAGGAAATCTCAGTAACTTGACAAACATGAACTGAGGCACCAATCCAAGGAAGAGGATCCAGTGTCAGGGCATGCACAGAGAGGGCTTTCCTCCCGGCTCAGCGGGATCTGTCAGAGCTCGCTCAGCTGGCATGGCCTGTCAGGAACCCCGCTTCCTGTCACAGCACAATACGGCATGAGGGACAGGGGCAGAGGAAAAGCAGCTCCCAAGTGGCCAGCAGTCTGCAGAATACAGAACACTTCCCTCACACACAGCTTAGGAAGAGATGGGCCATTTTGTGGGGTTTACTCTTCAGTCTGTTTCCCTTGACTTCATATGTCTTGCTTTGCCATATATATATTTTGATAAATGATTTTTCCGCTCAATAATCTTTTGTTATTTAAGTATCACGTACTTACATGGCTCAGGAATGTGACTAACAACCAAATGACAAGCTCGGACCAAAAGTACGCTTAATTAAATAGCATTCCAAAGCCCTGAGGCATGCACAGAATGACTTACACAAATATTACAAGCACATTTCATTGCATTAATATTCTTTAATCTATAAAACAAGAAAAAAAGTTCTACAGTGAGCACATCTCTCCCCTCCAATATTTGGGTTCTTTCATCTTTAGGAATTCCATTTGTATCTTTTCTTATTAATCTCAAAAGAAACTAGTAGAAGGAGCTGACCCAAGCTGCATTAGCAGGACTGGCACATACTTATTGCATACAAATCTTCTTCCCTGCCAGTTCTTACCTAAACAGTAGTGGTGATCCTGGTAGAATCCTTTCCCGCAGGCAGTCACACATTGCCTTTCTTTCATCAGCAAGGAGGGCTGGCAGGAGGAGCATTCAAATCCGTTAGTACATGTGGCACACTCCTGCTGGCAGGCTGCTCAGCCCACATCCAGGAAAAAAAGAAAAAATACCCCCATTAGCTCAAATACTTCACCCCAATGACTAGTCATGTGCACCCCAGGACTGTGTTTCATATCCCATCCTGACATCCACCAGGTCCTACCCAACAAAGGTACCATCTGCTCAGCCTTCATCTACATCCACCCCTGCACCTTCTGTTCCACATTTGGTTCTTGTTCCAGAAACAATAATAAATCAATAATATTATTGTAACTGAAAAGCAAATGACAATTTACCACTTTATGGATCCTCTCACCATCTCTGTCACTACATAAACCAAAACTTCCCTTGCTGGTCACCATTCCTCTATGCACTTTACATGTTCCTATTAGAATACAAGTGTCTTGAAAGTAGGGACTTTTTATTCCAGTCTGGGCCCAACTCACTGACTGCTGAGCTTGTCTCAAATATAGATAGATAGATTAGCCAAATTAGATAGATAGATAGATGACAGATGAGAGAGAGAGAGAGAGAGAGAGAGAGAGAGAGAGAGAGAGAGAGAGAGACAGAGACAGAGACAGAGACAGAGACAGAGACAGAGACAGAGACAGAGTCATTCATTCATTCAACATATTGGTCTTCTACTCGCATGTCATCTTGCATGTCTGGACAATGGGCAATATTTAGCCTTTTTGTTCTTCCCGAATGGGTTAGTTGGTCTTTCTCTTGGGTAATCATAGATCACATCATAGATCACATAATGCTCTGAGGCACAATACAGATAGCAAAATGCCATTCACAGGTGGGAGCAGCATTGGGAAGACCTCCCTATCCATGGGAATCTCTTTTCTATCTGAGCTCTAAGGGGGACGTACTCTGTAACCACCTTCCACGTACATCCATCTCCCTGTTTTATGCCTCATTTGATGTTAATAGTCATCGGGTCGTTGAACAAAGTTATCTCTGTGGTTGTATCTACAAAGGAATCTTGCCTGATTTTAACATACTCAAGAAAGACTCTTCATTAGAGAAGGTAAGTCTCCATTTCACTATGTCAAAAATTAAGGGGAGAAGGAGCTTGGGGTAATAAACAAACAATAAGCACAGTGAGATTCTGAATTCTCTATAGCCTCTATTCAGCTCTGTGAGCGAAAAAGACATGGTCCACTGTAGAGAGCTGTTTGTGAAAGCCTGCCCATTCCCTTCATACAGATTCCTCAAGGATACATTACAGGACTAATGATTCTTATAAAGGTTTTTATAAGAAGATGGACAAATGATCTGATAATTGTTGAAGGTTTTTTTAAAATGGGTATTAATATTGTTTATAATTCTTTTTCTGTTTTCTTTCCTCTTTCTAAGACATCCCACAAAATGATCTCTCAACACCTCTGCTATGGATAGCTTTGACGTAAGCTTCTTACAATCCATTGGCTCCTGCCAACTATGTTGACTTGCCCGGGAATGCTTGACCAAGTTTATATACATCATAACTAGTAGGATTGGCATTTAATTCCAGATCTTCTTAATTAAAATTCAGCAATCTTGCTTCTTCATGATGCTGTCAATCACCTCCTGTTTGCTAAGATACAATCAGTTTCATTTGAGGGGATGATGGATAGTGCTTCCCATGGCTGATGTCTTTCTTCTCTCTTCTTTAACAAAACCATTTCTAATATATAGAATGAAGGTTCTTAGTACTATTTAGCCCTTGAACTTCTTTTACTTAAGCTTGAACTATGTTTTTCAAAGGGCTTTTTGCCTTCCTTCCTTGCTCTTACATTTGCAATGAATTTTCTCACCAAGCAGCACAGAATATGTTGACTTAGAGAATCTTGTCGAGTTCTCAGAGATCTCCTCTACCTCTTCATCCTCCATTGGTGCATAAGCTGCAATTATCTTTCCAGGGAACTTCTTGCTTTTGCTTCATTAGCAATGCTTTATTGTGCTGTTAGCACTTCAAGACGAGATGACCATGTGCGTCCTGTGAATGATTTCTTACTGCCTTTGGTGTATGATGAAGCCAATATCTTTTGTTGTTTTGAAAACCTGGGAGCCATCATTCTATTTAGCTACAAATTCTTTTGGTGTTTTGTGTTTTTTGTTCTGGAGAGGATGTCAACATTAATGTGGTCCATTTATTCCAGTAATGCATTTTATTACATGACTACAATTGGGTCAGCTCCTACCAAGTGGGCTATATATAAGGCAAGTCAAGAAATCTGGCAAATCCCTGACCTCCTTCTACTTATGAGCTGTGGGACATTTTGTAAAGTACTTAAAATCTCTCAGGTTCAATTTCATCAACTATAACTGGCCTAGAAAATCTCTAAGGTCCCTTCCAACTCTAAAAATTATGCTGGAAAACCTCTATTTGTAATGGTTTAATGTATAAGCTCCAGTGTCTGGAAAGAGTTAATTTATCTGTGGTTTGTTGTTGTCATTCAGTATTTTAGTCATGTCCAAATCTTCTTAATCCCACTTGAGGTTTTCTTGGCAAAGACACTGGAGGAGTTCACCATTTCCTTCTCCAGCTCATTGTACAGATGAGGAAAAGGAAGCCAATAGAGTTAAATGACTTGCTCAGAGTCCCAATGCTAGGAAGTGTCTGAGGCTAGATCTGAACTTAGGAAGATGAGATTTTCTGATTCAAGGTCAAGCATTCTATTCACTGAGCCACCTAGCTGCCAATACACAGTTGCAATCTTCCTTTTGTTGTCCAATAGGAATGGGGATGGAACCTATGGTTTTATTGGTGCAGGGAAGTCCTAGATGAGGAAACTCACTCTACCAATGCAGGTGAGCACTTTCTCTGAAGACAACAGCCTTAAAGACTGGCTTAAAACACTGAGAGGTTTAAGTATTTGCCCATGGTCACAAAATTAGAATGTCGTATACGTGGAACTCGCACCTAGGTCTTCCCAGATCTCAGGTTGGCTCTATCTACTAGATCACCAAAAACGATAATCACTTAGATGGTCTAGAAGTTCCCTTCTGACTCTAATAGTCCTGGTCTTTGCCTAATTGTTAGAAGGAAAGAGAGGATTAGGGGTAGAAGTGGTTGGTTTATTATTTTCTTATATCTACTAGAAATAGTGGCAGCTGGAGGAATTCAAGCTATCATCTTCACCAGTCCCAATGGGTGAGCACGTCTCATGGCTCATGGCAACAAGGTAAGCTCTGACCAGGCTTCACTCTGTCCCCTGGTCAGCTCACCATCAGCTCTGCCCCATTAGCAAGATCTTTCCTCCTTGACTGTCTCAGAACCATGGAATCACAATCAAATCAGTGTGGTCACTGCTTTCCCCTATGTAAGTTCCTTGAAGGTAGGAACTTGCTTTTTTTTTATATTCTTAGGGCTTAGCCCACAGTGATATTTTAATAAATGGTTATTCAATTGTTTATTCATCCATTTACCCCAATAACCTCCTAGGTGAGCTAATACCCACATATAAGAAGTACCAGCCATAGCATGAGTAATTGAATTATACCTAAACAAAGGCTACCACTCTGGTAGAATCCCACGTCACAGCTATGAACACAGCGTCCACTCTGCAGATGCTTCCTGGGGTCTCGGCAGAGGTCACAGTGGTCTGGAGACTGAGAACAAGCCAGGCAGTCTGGGTGACAAGGCACTAGAATCAAGGAAAAAGCAAAGGAAGCAGTAAGTAGAAGGCATTGAGCCTAGCTCTCCAGGAAGAGGAGACCATCAGGAACCTAGAACGTAAACACGAAGAGCAAAATCAGGAAAAATACATTGCTATGGAAAAATTCCAAAGTGTTTTCTCTTCTATCTTATCTCCTAAAAGCCTCTAAGAGAATTAAGATCATCAGAGGCAGAAGACAATACTAAACACACATTGATTTGACTGATATGACAGAGAACTAGGAACGACGAGCCGCCAAACAGATGCAATTTTAAAGTCATTTAGAAAGTAATTTTTTTGTTATTTAAATGTTCTTAAGCTTTGAGCTTAAAGGTAACATATGTGTTTACTATCTAAACCCATTTTACAAATTTTGCAACTCATCGATCTTATATCATTACCTACACAGGGGTTTCTTTGGATTTGGAAATTAGAAAGTATTTGGTTGTCAATATAAAATGATGAAGATGACAGTGACAACGATTGCAGTGGTGGGGATAGTGATGAACAGAATAAAGGAGGAGGGAGTGAATAAAGAAGGAGAGGAGAAATAGAATAATGCCTGGTATCGTATAGCAGTTTGGGGTTGACAAAGCATTATGAACATATATCTCATCTGAGCCTCATGACCCTCTAAGGTGAATTCTATAAGTATCAACATACCCATTCTGAAAATGAAGAAATTAAGGCTGAGAGAGGTTAAATGAGTTGCCCCAAGGCACATAGCCAGTAAATATCTCTGGCAGAATTAGAACCCAGACTTTCCAGACTCCAAACCCAGTGCTTTGTGCATCATGGTAGACTATCTCTCTAATAGAACTGCACGCTAAACACACAAATGTGTGTGTGTGTTTACTGGCAAACCCACTTGAGGTATTTTTTTTGACAGCAACCTAAGTAAACCATAAAATTACTTTCCCTTTTCCACGCTATATTAAGTGATGCACTACAATTAGCCACAAGAAGCTAAACACAACAAAAACAGGTGCCAATATAAAAAAATTAGTACCTACAGATGAAAACTATTAACTGTGAAAGGCAAATTGAAAATGTCAACACATGAGCAAAAAAGCTGTGCTGAGAAAGCTATTCTAAAGATTGCTAGCAATCATTTGCTATATAATGACAAATTATCGGAGCCATAAAGCAACCCTCCAAAAAGATTTGTTGGACTCCATTTTGTTTAGTTTTATTTTGTTGCATAGTGTGGTCTATACCTGTTATTTCAGCAGCATCAAGAACCCCTAGTGTGTTCATTATCATTAACCAATTAACCGATACAGCTCCTGGTGAACTGAAAGCAAAGGTGAAAATCAAATAGATGTATTTTGGGAGAAATAAACCTTTATGTTTTAAAAGACTAACTTATAAGGGTCCTCCCAAAAAGCACCTTTGTTTAATAGCTCACCTTAAAAGAGCAACTAAAAAACATGGAGCAGTCATTTCTACATCTTCAAAGAAAGAAAAGGCCTTTATGCTGGCCTAATTTGATTAAGCAAAGACTGTTCACAATTCAAGATAAAAAAATCAAGAGAAATAAATTGGTAGAATGAAGCAGTAAGGAAACAAGGATAGGAAAACAGCCCTGAGGCCTCCCTTTTGAGTTTGTTAGCATGACCACCACTCCCTAGAAATTCAGTCTAAATTGTACCCACCTGATTTGCAAGTTGGGCAGCACTGGCCCATGACTTCCACTGCCAATGTGCCCACCGGGCACGGGAGGCAGGAGGGTTGATAACAGGTTACTTGGGCATCTTGGCACTCACACACTTTGCATGGACCATCGTTCCACTTTTCTCCCTCCTACATGAGAATAAAGGATTGAATTATATTACCAAAAGACTTCCAGCATCTGCTTCATTTGCCCAGGAATTTAGGTAGAAATTGAGGGGACCTGTGAGGATCCACAAATGGATCATAATTGTGTACCAAGGATCATCCCTTAGAGTAGGGTTCTGAATCTGGGGTGTGAAAACTTGTGAGAGAGACAGAGAGAGGGAAGGAAGGAAGGAAGGAAGGAAGGAAGGAAGGAAGGAAGGAAGGAAGGAAGGAAGGAAGGAAGGAAGGAAGGAAGGAAGGGAGGAAGGGAGGGAGGGAGGGAGGAAGGGAGGAAGGAAGGAAGGAAGGAAGGGAGGGAGGGAGGAAGGGAAAGAAAGGAAGGAAGGAAGGCAGAAACAAAGAAGATCACATATCAACTAATTGGCTTCCTTCTATGTATTATATTTTATGCATTTAAAAAATGAGACTCTAAGGAGTCCAAAGGTTTGCCCAGATTGCCAACAATGACACAAAAACAGCCAAGAACCCCTGGTCTGGAACCCTCATAGATGCCTCTTCACAATAAGCAAAAAGCACTTCAACATGACTCTCAACCTGTCTGACTGGAGACTCTCCAACACACTCTCCAGTAATGATTGAGGGGAATTTCATGGGGGAATTTCCCTGGCTTTACTGGGACATTGAGTCTCTGTGTTCTCCATGCAAATGCCTTTGTAGGCTTGGTTTATAATGTAGGACATGTGCCACGTGCCAAAAGCTTTCCAACTCTGACATATTTGGTGTGTTCAAACAGATGATGGTAATGAGAGTGAGTGTTCTGCCCTAGGATCCAGAGTGCTTTTCAAAGATGATTTCACTTATCCTCACAAAACCCCTGTGAGAACAGGAGGGGCAAAGTGTGTGAGTAGGATGTATGAGAGCAAAGAGAAAGGGGTAAGTGAAAAGAATGAGGAAATATTGTTAAATTAAATGACTTTAAATTCTCTGCTGAACCAACCAATCTGACATTATTTTGGTCTGCTAAATGAAAAATAAGAACCATCCTTCAAAGAGAATCTTTTAAAAAAAAAAATCGATTTCTGCGTGAAATGGAAGGATATATCAACAGCCTCCTAGCCTCCTTCATACTTTGATTCCCAACTATTCCACAAGCATGTACTCAAGTGAGCTCAGTCCAGCCTCACGCACACACAGAGTACACATATACAGCACACACATACACACATACTCTCTTATATCTCCTCAGGCAAGCTAGAACTTGCCAAGATAAGAAAAAGATGCAAATAAATCTGCATCACATAGGGAAAGGGAGAAATAAGGAGTTTCATTTTCAACAGTATGAGGGACTGTGCTGTGAACAAAACAAGACATCAGTGCATGAAACAAAGAGGAGAGGCAACGTCTAATGGATCCAGTCTAAATGACCCTGTTTCTCCCTCAAGCACTCCCATACCTTCAGCAAAACTGACCATCTACTAAAATGTTTGGCTCTCCTAAGATGTCCTATGCTATTAAATAATTGCACAAATTTCTATGTATATGCTGAAATAGGGATTGTTCTGGAATCTGTTTAGTGTCTCTCAAATTTGAGAAAGACATGGACAAAAAGAAAAGAAAACAGTGTCACTAAAAAGTTCACAGTCAAATCATTTTTGCAGGTAATAGACCAAAGACAGGAACTGAACTCATTTTTACTCAAATAAAGTAAGACTGCTTGCGACAAACATGTAAATCAAGAAGAGCATGTAACATTTCAAGGGAAATCCTGGCAAGAGATATCTGAATTGTAATTCCTGCTGTGAAATCTATTTTTTCCTCCTATGAAGTAAAGGTAAGGTTAAAGAGTCTAAAATCAACCTGAGAAAAATGGGATGATAGAGAAGAAGAGGGTTCATGTTAGTTTGCAATGTTGCTCCAGACAATCTTAGTATTCTTATCTTACTAAAGTAAGGACTTTAGGGTCCTATGGATATTCCAAAATTTAGCATTTACAGAATTATGGATCTCCAAAACTTCTTCAGATATATAAAATAGCAGGGAGACAGGTAAGATCATCCTCAAGAAGGAATTAGGGGATCTCTCCCAAATCTAAAATTAAAGTTCAAAAAACAAAGTTGATCTAGAAATCAGACACACTCATCCTAACCTTCATGTCAACAAAAGCATTACCTCATCAACCCTGGGGTTGGCATGGGCTATGGTCCAAATCGGAACATGTTTCAACCTCAATTTTGTCATGTATCAGCACTGTGATGAGGTGGGCTACTCTGAGCCCCAGTGTGATGTGAACAAAAGAACAGTGGATTAGGCGAGGACCTAAATTCAAATTCAAGTATGGTTCTTATGTGTTCTCAATTTCTCTGAGTCTCAGGTTCCCAATCTGTAAAATAGGGGTGCTGAATTAAATGATTTCCATAGTCCTTTCCAGCTATAAAACCATGATTCCAAGAATAATGTTTTAAAATTATGTTCTTTATAAGGTGGTGAAGAAAGAGCTTCGTAAACACTGGAATGACATAAAAATGTGTTGTACCATTACGGTTTTTATTATTATTCTTGATAAGTCAGCAAAGCATTTTTCTCATGCTTGCTAAGTCTTAACTAATAAATCTCACTTAATTTATCAAACGTGCCATGAAAACACACCTTGCTAGGAGAACGGCGATATAGCAGAATCAATAAATATTTGGAGGCTAAAATATCTTTTCGTTTTTTTCTCTGTGTAATAAAATAAAACATGGTAAATAAGTGTGAAAAAAATAAAATCAATGGAGCTTTTTCCAGTTATATAATGGTCAGTGTCACCTTTTAAATTAAATTTTTTCAGTAAATATTGGGAATAAAATCAGTTCTCAGTTTTGTTCTCATGCTCACTTCTCTTATCTGTTCTTCAGAAAGACAGTGTCGACGTCTTGAAACACATTCAGGACAGCATTTTCCATCCAAGTGAATTAATTCTTCATCCTATAGAGAAAGGGACAATGAGGTACTCATCAAATTAACAGCTCAGTAGCAAAAAGAAACAGCAACTTGGTCACCTGATTGGGACAAATGAATCCAAAGCTGATTTTTTTTCCATGATCCATTTCACCAGATTCTGGCCATCCCTTCTATTTAAAAGTGGTCAAGTTGGCATAATATGTCCATGATTTACACACTAGGAGGTATTACACGTACTAAGAATGAGATTTATGTTTATAAGTTCATATATTTCCTCAGTTTCCATTATGAGATAAAACCTTACTCACATTCATTCATTTAAAAAGCTTTTATTAAGTGCCTATGATGGACAAGACAAGTGTTAGGCTCTGCACATACAGACAAAAATGCAAAGGCTCCACCCCTCAAAGACTTTACATGAAGTATGAGGATATTTAAATATAAAGTAACTTCTACAGGTATATGAAAGTACTAACAACTGTGGGGAATCAGGAAAGTTGCCATGTAGGAGGTGGCAGCTGGGAGACTTGAAGGGAAGGGAGGGATGCAGGAGGAAGAGCATTCCAAGCAATCTACGCAGAAAAACAGGTGGGCAATAGAATGTTTTATCCTGGGAAGAGGTCAACAGTTTAGGTGGAAATGAGAGTATGTGATTCTATCTTCCAGATCATTTGGGCATCTTCTTCTGGACCAATCCTCACCAACATCAAAGCCCTGTACCTGTATCCATAATACCACCCACTCCTATGTTTTCAGGTAGCACATCCCTTCAATGGCCTGTGTATCTTTCCAGGTTGATTACATATCACTCCCCATCACATTAGCAGCTAGATGGTGCAGTGGATAGAGCACTGGGCTTGGAGTCAGGAAGACTCATCTTTGTGAGTTCAAATCAGACCTCAGACACATACTGGTTTTGTGACCCTGGGCAAGTTACTTAACCCTGTTTGCCTCAGTTTCCTCATCTGTAAGGTGAACTGGAGGAGGAAATGGCAAATTACTGGAGTATCTTTGCCAAGAAAACTCCAAATGGGGTCACAAAGAGTTGGACAACAACCCCTTCCCCAGGAAGCCTTCAGTGAACGTTTGCTGACTAACTGCTCCAACAAAATGAAACTACTTGCTGCTTCCCATATACAGTATTCCAAATCATATGCCTTCGCTTTCACACAGGCTGTTTCCAAATGCCTGCAGTGGTCTCCCTTCTCACTTCTACATCTACCAACCCTTCATTCCTTTCAAAGCCCAGCTCATATGCTCCCTAAGAGTCCCTTCTTGTCTCTGCCAGCTGTTAGTACTCCCATCATCACCATGTTTATTTTGTATATACTCTGTATTTATCTGTCAATTCACCTTGTGAATAGTGTTTTACCTTCCTAGTAAAATCAGACTACCTTCACTTTTATATGTTGATGTCTAATACCTAGCCCAGTGGCAGGCATACAGCTGATGCTTAATAAATACTTATTAATTCATTGACTAAATATGCTTAGAAAGTAGCATAGCTGGAGTCAGCTCATGAAGGGTTGTAAATACTAAACTTCCAAACAGAAAGCTATGGAAGATTCTTGAATAAAATTATCTTGGCAACTGATTTGATATTGAGGGAAACATGGTGTATGAAGTGTCCAGAAGGACTAGCACCTTGGTAGAAAGTCTTGCTGAGCCCTTTTCAGGGTTGCTTATCTGTCTTTGGTGTCCATCTGCCACCCCACTCTCCCCTGTGGCTCCAGGAAGCCTTGGCTTGTGCAGTGGCCACAACCCAATAAACCGTCTTGTCAGACAGGCTGAACCTTGCTGAGGGTAAATAACAGATCTGTCAGTGAATTAAGGAGAAGTCTACCCCAAGCATGTGAAGACTTTCCTTGGAGGAATGGACACATGAGAACAATTGGTTCCAACAACTATGAAGCTTGGTCTGGCATCAAAGATGCCAAGATCATCCACTGCATCCCAGGCCATAGTCAGTCTTGTTGACTTTTCTCTTGCCACTGGACTTCAGTGACTCAAGAAGAGAGAATGAGCTGATAACTTTGTGTAACTCTTCCTCAATTTACATGCAAATCAAGATATCACCCGTGACGTCACTGGTCCTCTTTGCAAATGAAGCATAAACAAGGAGGAAAAAGGACCAGGGATAAAAGCAAGGTCAAAACTTTAGGTGACTGGAAGTATGGTTCAGTGCTCAACAGGGATAGGGAAATGAGAGAGAAAGATAATGTTTCTGTTTGGGAGATATTAAGTCTGGCAAGCCAACGGGACATGGAGGTGGAGAGGCTGAGCAAGCAGATGCGTATGTGTAACCAGAGTTCAAGAGAGAAATGACAGTAGACAAGTAGATTTTGGAGTCATATGATTATATATGACCATTACACCCATGGAAGTTGAGATCACCAAGAAAATTTAGGGGAAAAAAGAGAGGATCCAAGATAGAGCTCTGAAGTATATTAGGAATGGGAGAGAGATGATGACCCAGGAAAGAGGAAAAGGAATGGGGAGACAAGTAGAAAGAGAATCCAGAAGGCAGTGTCGGGAACATCCGTAAAAAAAGATAACTGGAAGGAATGAATGGATGGCCATGAATGACAAGAGCCCTGTAAACCCAGTAAGAGACAGATAGGCTTTTATCCTCATCTAGGAGACAAATGAAATAAATGACCACAATTACCAGTCCAATCTGCAGCCTTAGAATAGAGCAAAATTCATAGGACCATGTGGGAATCAACTTCGTGGCCTTATTCCTATTACCAAGGGGCTCTGACTAGACTGAGTTAACTACTACAATTTTCTCTGATTACTTTAAATGCATCCATGCATTTCAGATGATAATTTGGACCTATTATTTAATTAGGTATTATTGCTATGTATCTTTAAATGCATGATTTGATTCTAAGGAACACTAAGAAAGACCAACAAATTCCCATTTGTTCTAGAAAAATTAGCCACAGCTCTGATTCTTGTCATCCAACCACTTCAAGCCAAAGCGGAATAGGGGGCCATCTCCAGTCGTCCTGATCTATAACTTGCCACTGGACCCAGATGGCCCCAGAGGAGAAACTGAGGCTGGTGACTTTTCATAGCCCTCCTCACTTACATCCAATTTACTTGTAAGTTATGGCATCATCACAAACAACAAGGGGAAGAGAAGCAGGGAAGGATCCAGAAAAGTAGCTGTGTTTCAGTCTATAATCAACTTAATTTCTTAGCGCAGCTATCTATCTGCATGAATCTAAGGACTCATCTAAGTCAAAATATGTGTATTCTGTAAACAAAGACTTTAATTTTCTATCTCTGTGACCCTGGCACTTTACTCATTTCAAAGGGCATGAGTAAAACACTTATGTTTTTTGAGGTCTTGAAAAGCAATTGTAGGGAGGGAAAAGAAAGTATTTTCTTTCCTGCCTATTGCAATTAATGTCAATCAGAAGGGATTAGAGGGCCTTTTGCCCTCTAATGGGTGATGTGTACAGGAGAGTCATTTATATAGAAAGTGTCTTACAGAAAGTGTATGAACCACGTCTAAACACTATTCAAATGTGCTTGGAACAGAGAATTGACAAGGACCAATATGTATGCAATCAAAATCTCTTTTTAAAAAGGAGATCTATAAGTCAACTAAGTAAGCAACATGGCTCTTTTCTCATCTCTCAAAAATCTACCCTAAACACAACAGACTCCACCCCTAGAGAACGCTGCCAGCTCAGACCTGGTGAGATAGGGAGCCTTAAATAGGAAGGCTATTTATAGTCCAAGGGTCTGAATGCCCCAGACTACTGCATCAGTACCTAGATGGAGAGTGTGGCTCCAATTAGGAGAAGCCTCTTACAAGAACTTGCTCTGTAAAACAAAATTAAATCTCTCTGCTCTAAGAGGATATCTGCTGAACATTCGCCACCATCTTCCACTCCTTACCCACTTCACACAAAGCCTTCTCTCCTTCAGAAACTCCCACAGGAAAATCAATGCACTTCCCTAAGGAAAATTCCCTCAACTCATGCCCCTCCACCCCCATCAATCCAATTTGGTTTTGATACATGCGTCACTCATAGTCTCTCTGAAAGGGTATAATCAACTCAATAATTCATTCAATGAACTTTTATTAAGTGCTTACTAGGGGTCAGGCTTTGTTCTAAGCACCAGAGACACAAAGAGATCTTGCAGTATAAATATATACTAAATATATTCACTATATCTATTATTTAATTTTCTTATTGCTTATTCTATTTATTTTACCATAATGACAGCTAGCATTCATATAGCACTTAAAGGTTTCCAAAGCATTTTACAAGGATTGTCTCCTCTTTTCTTTCACAATAACTCTGAGAGGCAGGTATTTTTATTACTCCAATTTTATAGAAAAGGAACTGAGGCAGGTAGTAGTGAAGTGACTTGTCCAGGACCACACAAGGAGTACGTATCAGAGTCAGGATTTTCTGACTCCAGGGTCAGTGCTTTACCTCCTAGAACACCTAACTGCCTCACTTGAGGTGACAGAAATATATTAAATATAATAAAATATATTAATACAAATACACTACCTCAAGTGAAACAATACTGGTAAAATGCTTTATAACCTTAAAGCGCTTAATAAATACCAGTTATATTGTTAATTACATTCAAAAAAAGACAAGATAATAGAGGAGGAGGTGCATATATCAATTGGAAGGAATCATTACAAGAGGAGATAGCACGAAGCTGAGGTCTGAATAATGTGCCATTTGATATTATAAGTATGAATGCTAGTCTTTTTTTTTATATTAACATGGTTTTCTCCTTTCCCTTAGAATTTTAAAAGTCAGTTTTAAGAACAAGAAAAAAATAAAACTATCAAGCTATAATATGGATATAGATTAGTTTTGGTTACAGGATTAAGGACAACAGGAGTGTTCTGGCCTGGGTTAAGCACCCAAGAACTTAAGTAAGAATTTTGCTTTAAAAAAAAGGCCAGTGAAGGTCCAGAATATCAAAGGGACTAATGAAAAGAAATGCTTGGGAAGGTGGCCTAGCGCTACCAGACCTTAAACTGTACTATAAAGCAGCAATTATCAAAACCACTTGGTATTGGTTAAGAAACAGAGAGGTAGACAAGTGGAATAGACTTGGCACTCAAGATGCAGTAGGCAAGGAATATAGCAACCTTCTGTTTGATAAACCCAAGGACCCCAGCTTCTGGGATAAGAACTCATTGTTTGACAAAAATTGCTGGGAAAACTGGATAACAGTGTGGCGGAAATTAGGCATAGACCCATACCTGACACCGTACACAAGAATAAAGTCCAAATGGGTACATGATTTAGGTATAAAGATTGATACCATGAATAAACTGGAGAAGCAAGGAATAGTGTATTTATCAGATCTATGGAGAAGGGAAGAATTCTTTACTAAAGAAGAGATAGAATGCATTATGAAATGCAAAATGGATAACTTTGAGTACATTAAACTGAGAAGTTTTTGCACAACCAAACCCAATGCAACCAAAATCCGGAGGGATGTAGTAAATTGGGAAAAAATTTTTACAGCTAAGCTCGGGGATAAAGGCCTCATTTCTAGAATATATAGAGAACTGACCCAAATGTATAATCATACAAGTCATTCCCCAATTGATAAATGGTCAAAGGATATGAACAGGCAATTTTCAGAGGAAGAAATTAAAGCTATCTATAATCATATGAAAAAATGCTCTAAATCACTATTGGTTAGAGAGATGCAAACCAAAACAACTCTGAGGTACCACATCACACCTATAAGATTGGCAAACATGACAGAACAAGAAAATGATAAATGCTGGAGAGGATGTGGGAGAGTTGGAACACTAATTCATTGTTGGTGGAGCTGTGAGCGCATCCAACCATTCTGGAGAGCAATTTGGAACTATGCCCAAAGGGCTACAAAAATGTGCATACCCTTTGACCCAGCAATATCGCTACTAGGACTATATCCCCAAGAGATCATAAAAATGGGAAAGGGTCCCACATGTACAAAAATATTTATAGCAGCACTCTATGTAGTTGCCAAAAACTGGAAGTCAAGGGGATGTCCATCAATTGGGGAATGGCTGAATAAATTATGGTATATGAATGTAATGGAGTACTATTGTGCCATAAGAAATGATGAACAAGAAGACTTCAGAGAGGCCTGGAAGGACTTATATGACCTGATGCTGAGTGAAAGGAGCAGAACCAGGAGAACTTTATGCACAGCAACAACCACAGTGTGTGAGAGTTTTTTCTGGTAGACTTAGATTTTTGTAATAACACAAGAACTTCTGAAAAAAAAAAAAAATCCCAATGGTGGACCTCAAGGCAAAAAGCCTTCCACACTCAGAGAGAGAAATATGGAAGTCACTCACATAATGTAGCAGATCATGTTTGTGTATGTGTATCTGTTTGTGTATCATGTTCTGATTTGTTATACGGATTCTTTCATTTATCTTAGTCTGACTACATAGCATGACGATAGTGAAAATATACTCAATAGGAAAGTATATGTAGAATCTATACAGAATTGTATGCAGTCGTGGGGAGGGAGGGAGGTAGTGGGGGGTGGGTGGGGAAGGATAAAATCGCAATTGTATGGCAGTGATTGTTAAACATTAAAAAAAAATAAAAAAATTAATAAAAAAAAAAAAAAAGGCCAGTGGAGAGAAAAAATGCTGTTACTTCTGACATTTCAGGACATAGACACTTTATTGTTGGGAGTCTTGTCATAGTACTTGCCATGGTGATGTAAAATAGGCGAGCCTGATGAGACCTACTGGAGTCTGCCTTACCACTAGGAAGGACATAGCTTTCTTACAGTCTTTCCCCCTTCTCTCATCTAGTGGTCTGTCCATCTACAGCTGGATGGATGAAACACAATGAGGAAGACAAGGGAGATAACAGTCTCACTATGTTCTACCCTTGTTTCTCTAACTTTGTCAGAAGCTTCCTGGAGATTCTGCAAATGGCAGAAGTCAATGTAACAAATTATTGATGAGAATGCCTTTTCCTCTTTAGGGGGGGAAAACTTGTTTTCTTCTTTCTCTGCTGCCACGTTGCTAGGGCTCCTTTCCATTGGTGCTGCCAGTAAGAGGTTAACAGGAACTGAGCCTGACACACTCATGCATCTGGACAAGCCATCAGCAATGACGTCTGGCTGCTTTGCCTGACTGGTAACCATTCAGAATCACTCCACCTTGTCTTATATTTTGTCCAGGTTTCCCATATGACCAGATTCTCCAAGAGGCCATCACAATCGTAGGCCTGCTTCAGCCTGGTCTGAACAAGTGATGAATAGCCTGATCTGAACATCAGTGAACATTCCTTGGACTAGACAGAACCTTAAAGGTTCAACAACTCCATCTCCCTGACTCCGGATGAACCGTATAACCCATCCCAGATAAATATATACATTTTCTGTTGGTAAATGTTACTCCTTAGTTTTTTACCTGGGTACACTTCACGCTGGCACATTCTCCAACATGGCAAGTCACCTGACCTTGATCACACGTACAAAATTCACAAGTAGAGCCCTTCCACATTTCATCATGATATTTAAGAATGCCATTATACAAGCAGTTTCGTGTAGATGCCACACATTTATCACAGCACTCTGTGGGATGGTGTATTTTGTTCTGACCCTAGAGCAAAGGAAAGGGAACACAGCCGAGAATCACTAGTCAAGGAATGACAGGTGGGGGAAGAGTCAAAATTATCAACACTGTCAAAATGTTGCCAGGCACCAAAATTGTAAGCTACTCATTTCCCGTTTCCAGTTCATCTGATACAAGCTACCTTCTTTTCATGTCTGCATAAACACATCAGTATCAAGATGATGAGAAAGGATATTCTTGACTCCATGGGAGACTATACTGGCCATGTACTAGCATCTCTTAAAGTAGTGACATTAATCAGGGTCAAACTGTATTCCCCCAAATACCTTTTCACAGGTGAGTGGAGGACACACTTGTTTGTGGCATCTGGGCTCTCCTTTGTCACATACACATGTAGTACAAGCATTTTCAGTCCACTGCTCACCATGCTGCATGAAAGAAGCAAAAGGAAAACCATGAGGTAAATATCAAAATGGTGGGAGGGGGGAGAAACCCTAGAGGACAGTAGGCTGACTGGCAGAGAGGAGGGCAGTCTTCTGAGGAGCAAAACTTGTTCTCGAAGATGAAATGTCCTTTACCTAAGTATACCTTGGAGAGACCCAGGAAGGAAAAAAAATGACAAAACATACTTCCCTCCCTTCCTGGCAAAAGTGGGGACCTATGGATACAGAACCTTGTATATTTTGTTGGGCTCATCTGATGTGCTAGCTAGTTTTGCAGAACTGTTTTTTCTCCTCTTTGATTAATATTTTTTGTTATAAGGAATGTCTCCTGGGGCAAGGGAGAGATATATGGTCAGAAATTAAGGTGATAGAAAAATTAATTAAATGTATGTGCATACACCTATATGTGTGTCTATATGTGTATCTATGGGTAGATAGACTGGTAGACATAGAGACAGATATAGATGACAGATAAGTAGATAGATATATGTGGATAGATAGATGGGTAGATACAAATGACAAATAGAAAGACAGATACCTACATATAGATAGACGATAATGAGACTGAGGGCTAATAAAGAGAGAGATACATATACATAATAGATATCCATATATGCATACACAGATATAGATGACAAATAGATGGTAGAGATACATATATAGATATAGATAATATAGATGCATATTTAATATATGGATAAACAGACAGATAGGGGGAAAGAGATAGAGTCAAATGATCCAGATTCTCAAAAAAAAATGTCACTATGTTTGTTTTCCTCTCATATCATAGAAGAGACAAAATTCAGCAAAAATTCCTTCCAAACATACAAGATATAAAAGGTGACATAGCATCTAGGGTCCATCTCTCCAGATGACTGACTACATTTTGACTGGACTATAAAATGAGCTGCTTGGATGAGAGCAGACTATCCTAGATGAAGAATTATGGGAATGAAGCTCATCATGAGAGCAGAAGAAAATCTCACTTAAAATCCCTTCCCAAAGCCACTCAATTTGCTGGAAATGTTAAATAGCATAGAGAAACACTGGAGGTATGACATCCCAAACTAATAAAGTACTGTTTGGGGGCAGAATTTTTACTCTATTTCACTAATATGGAGAATAAATAAGAGGAAGACATGACTGCATTGGAATGGGGAACCCCCTTTGCCAATGGAAATCAGCCACGTCAATGAAACTTAAAAGTCTCAGAGAGTTGCCTAGGGTGATGGGAGTTTAAGTGACTGTCCCAGGGTCACATAGTCAGGATGTGGGAGGGGTAGGGCTTGAACTCAGGTCTTCCCAGCTCCAAGGCCATGGTTGCCTCAAATGTATTCGCGTAATAAAATTTTAATGAACTTGTTTCTGGACAATGGTTAGTCCAGGTAACATCGGTTTCTAGAATGACAGTAAACAAATGTTCAAAGGGAATTTTAAGTGCCACTTGAAAACATTATACTACCAGCCATTCTCAAAACACTTTACCTCCATCCAAAGCAAAAGCATTTCTGAAAATGTCTCCCTTTAAAAAGCAAAGCCTAATGGGCTGCACTGGTCCAGCTCTTAATCTACTGCTAGTACCAGCCAAAAGAAAACTGCTGGTTTGTTAATTTATTTACATAAATTTGTCACCTCGCAGTGAGCTAGATGCTCAAAGGAAAGAATATCCCTTCATTAATTCAATTTATTCAACCAAAATTTTATGAATTCCTACTATGTACAAGGCACTGGAAGAGAGAGAAGAAATAAATCCTTTATTTGCCCATATACTTGCGCTGATGGTGTAAGAGGGCCTCTAGGTACTGCTAATGCGTATATAGAAAGATGTGTGTCTGTGCCTACATATTTATCTTCGTATTTTATTATTGGTTCATTTTCACTCATGTCTGGCTCTTCATGGCCCCATTTGGAGTTTTCTGGCAAAGGTACTGGAGTGTTTGCCATTTCCTTCTCCAGCTCATTTTACAGATGAGAAAACTGATGCAGAGTGAAGTGATTTGCCAAGGGTCACACAGCTAGACAGTGTCTGAGATCAGATTTGAACTCTATCCTCTATCCCCCCTTATCTTCATATATCTACATCTATATAAATATGTTATGTATTTAAAGATATAGATTATCTTCATATATCTATGTAAAGACAGGTAGAAACATACACACATAGGCATACATATTTAGTCCAAGTCCCAGAAGACATGAGGAAATCAATTCACAAAGTGGCTATCACCAGTAAAATTTTATTTCCTGATTCAAAATATGTGAGCAATAAATACCTCATCTACCAGCCCATGAAACTAGGGGCCACATGCCAGAACACTCCTTTACATTTTTAATCTTCTGCAATTTTTCCCCCATAAAAATGTTTCCATGAAGGGGAGGGGGAAGCTGCTACTCTAGGAGTTCTTGATTCTGGCAAAAAGTCAGCCAGGAGGGATGTGAGAGGTTCAAAGAAGGTTCATAGGAAGAGTTTCAGAACACGTCAAGTCACCTTGCGGGCCACATCCAAGATTGATTACCTGGTACACTTTCCCAGCCAAAGAGCAGGATCTAGGAAGACACTGTGGGCAACATTTCCCAGGGAGGCGTGCCATCTCTTGATCCTAAACCCCCAAGATGGGGAAAGAGCAAAGGAGAAGTTAGAAACTAACAAAATCCTCAGTCACGTCAACAAACATCTATTAAGTACTTTACTACATGCCAAGCATTGGGACTCGCGAGGAAAGGCAAAGAAATCATCTTTTCTTCCATTTAATTCCGTAGCCTGATTGTATATTCGAAAGCATCCCTTAAAAAAAATTATTCTCAGCATATATCCATTTGTCGTTGTTCAGTTGTTTCATTTGTGTTCAACTCTTTATGACCCACTTAGGGTTTTCTTCACAAAGACACTAAAGTAGATTACCATTTCCTTCTCCAGTTCACTTTACAGATGAAGAAACTGAAGCGAACAGGGTGAAGTGACTTGTCTAGGGTCATACAGATAAAAAGAATCTGAAGCTGGATTTGAACTCATGAAGATGAGTTTTCCTGACTCCAAGCCTGGCATTCTATTCACTGTGCCACCCAGTTGCCCCATATAGAAATAAGCACTATCAAAGTTATAAGATCTCAGGATCACAGTTCTTGAGCTGTAAAGTAGCTCAGAGGCCACTGGGTCAATCCTTTCATTTTAAAGATGATCTCAGAAAGGTATGGAAAGACTACAGTGAAGTAATGAAGAGGGAAGTCAGCAGAATCAAGAGAACACTGTATACAGTAACACCAATATCGCTTTAAGAATGACTTTGAGCAACCAAGTCATCCTGAATCCTATAAATACCCAAAATAAGAATGAACACATGAAAAAATATACTATCGGAATCAAGAAAAAGAACTGATAAAGAGAAATATGTATAGAATAATTTTACATGTATGTACTTATTTGTGTCTAATGGTAGCCATCTATAGGATGGGAGAGGGAGGGGAAAGAAGGAAAAAAAGGGAGAAAAAGAAATTCACAAGATAACTTTGTTACATATTTGGAGAGAATACCGAGTTATACATGGCAGATCTGCAGTTTCATGTGCAATCATCTTTTTTATAGTTACATTATGAAAATGTTTTGTTCCATGAATTCAAAATAAAATAAAGAAAAAATAATAAAGATGAGGAAAGTGTATTATTAAGAGTCAGCTCCAATTGTAAAAGTGGTCTGAAGACCCTCAGTTCAAGTCCCAGGTTCTTCTCTTTGCTAAGTTCAGAACAACACCAGCTCTCATGAGATTTATTGGTGAGTTCAGGGATGGGGATGTAGCTCCTTAACTGGGTCACTCCAGCTTTCCCTGGCCTTTTTCATTTCCATTTGAGAATTTTGGTGGTGATCCCTCAGGCATTTATAAATCAACCATAAAAGTAAGCCTTGGTTATGAGCAGAGAGAAAGAAGATGAAAATCAGGTCAAAAGACTCCATCCAAATCTCATTAAATCTCAGGAATACATGTACTTTAATAAATAAACTCTTAGGAACTATGTCGCTAATACAATTGCCAGAAGAAACTACATAAAAACAATTTTAAAAAAAAGGGTGTTATTCTTACATCCAAGTAATACCTAGTAGGCTTGCTCCTTGGTCAAGTTCATTCAATAAGCAGTTATTAAGCACCTACTATGTGCCAGGTACCATACTATGTGGACGTTCATAGTTTCATGTATTTTTAGAGGAAGAGGGAAGGGCAAGGATCAGTTTTTTTTAAGAGTAAAAAAGTCTTTTTCTTATTGGAAGAAGTCATACCATCTGTGTGGACTTATACAATTTCCAGAGTAATAGACCTTCCTCACTTAATTTCTTTTACCACTACAAGGGAAGGAAAGTCAGAAGGAAAGAGCTAAAAATGTCTTTCAATCTCTTCCTTAAACAAAGCCAGAGACACTATGACAGCAGACTTAGATAATACAGCCCCTGCCTGCTTCTCACCACTCCCAATCCCCCACCTGGTTTTATCTTCCTACAAGGAGGTACAGTTTCCAAAACAATGGAGGATGGAACCTTGACCCTGACAGTCAGTCATTAGAAGTGTGTCTAGAAAATTCTCTCAAGACAAATATTTAGAAAGAAAAGGAGAGAAATAAAAGAAAAAGGATAGGTTTTGTGGTGGTGAAGACACAGGGAGGCCTATCTGTAAAGAAAGCTATAATCAGAATAGTCAGAGAGTTGGAAAGAGGCCCCATAGTTGGGGAGCAGCCCAGGGATTTTCTTTGAAATATATGTCAGAAAAGAAGTTGTCTCAGTAGAACCATAGTGGAAAGACAGTGATATCTCTTTGCCTTTACACGGGCTGTCTCCCATACCTGGAATGCACTCCCTACTTACAATCAATCAACAAGTATTTATTAAACTCTTGCCTGGTGCCAGGCACTGTGCTGGGCCCTGGGGATAGAAGTACAAAAAAAACGAAAGAATCCTTAGTCAAAAACAACTGACATTCTATTGGAGGAGAATAAACACCTGTAAAAATATTTACATCATAAATATAAAGTGGATAAAGTAGTTAAACAAAAGTTAGTTTGGGAGAGAGGACAGGAATAGTTGGGGAGGGGAAAATCATGAAGTAAAGACTTCATGCAGAAGATGGTGACTGATCTTAGAGGAACATGGGGACCCCATGGGAGTACAGAGTCACAAAGATAGGAACTGAAGGGTTTTTCTGACCAAGAGAGAGAAGGTTGA
The DNA here is from genome assembly GCF_028372415.1 of Notamacropus eugenii. Lineage (NCBI taxonomy): Eukaryota > Metazoa > Chordata > Mammalia > Diprotodontia > Macropodidae > Notamacropus > Notamacropus eugenii. The sequence goes on from NC_092878.1 coordinate 148,349,852, forward strand.
TTCCCAGAGTTCAGAAGGAAGGAGTAATGTCCAATGAGGCTAGAATGGTAGGTTAGCACAAGGTTGTGAAAATGTTTTAAAAGGTAACCAAAGATTATATTTTATCCTAGAGGCAATAGGAAACCAGTGGCGTTAGTTGAGTAGGGAAGTCACATGCTTATGGAAAATTACTTTGGCAGTAATCCATATGTAGCAGAGGGTTGAGAGACTTAAACCAAAGAGAGCTATTCAGAAATCATTGTGATAGTCTAGGTGAGGGGTAACAAGACTGAATTTAAAAGGCAGTTGTGTGAGTGGAAAGGGAAGAAAAGGCAAGGTGTGACCATTGATCATGAATATAGTGAGTGATACGTCAGAGTTATTGCCAAGATCACAGGGTTTGGGGGCGGAAATAGAGTTCAATTTTAGGCATGTTGAGTTTGAGATATCTCCTAGACACACAAAATTTGAAATGTCTCCTGAAACTCAGGGGGAAGAATGTAGCTGGAAAGCTTAATCTGGGAATCATATAAGCACAGCTCAACCACCACATCCTATGAGTCCTTTCCTGATCCCCAATCAGCTAGTACCTATCCCTAAACTATCACGTAGTTGTTGTGGGCACATGTGTTGTTTTATTGAAGAGCATGCCTTGGGCCATGAAGAATGAATTTCAACCTGTAGACTGGAGGAAGGTGGGGAGGACATTTCATTGAGTCATGAAAATTGGAGCAGGACTAATAGAGAGAAACATAAATAGTGCCCTTCGGTCAGATTATAATGGGATGACAAATCCACTGAGCCTTATAGAAATGTCTATTACCCAGCCTCCCCTTAATATTCCTTACATTTAACTTCCTTGTTAAAAAAGTGTTTTTCCATGTAATTGAGGGAAAGTAAAATACTAAACAAACAAAAAAAAATTAAATAAATAAACAAATAATTTTGGCTTTCTTATACTGAGGGTAGGGAAGACTCTTAACCTAGAAATATGACCAGTAAGAGAAAGAGGCAGACACAGTAATAGTATGAGTATACCAAGGAGAAATTCTAAACCAGTTTTCAAGATAAGACCAAGGTCTCTGCACATAAATTGTTTTCATAATCTATTTGCCAAGAAAGGGTAAATCATCCCTCTTTGTCCAAAACCACTCTGACCCGGGAGCCTTCCTATTTCACCTCATCGGTGATACAGGAGAGGCAGCTTCATCTCAGAGGCAAGACCCTGACAAACTCCCTATTTCATTTAGAGTAATTTTTACAAATCACGTGGTACAAGTCCACAGGCTGGCAAACACACATACAAATCCCAGGAAATAAACCAGACCAAGAGGTAGGTATTATCTGTCAATACCCAAGCCTGCTCAATACTTCCCCCCTCCCTGGCATCTAATCATTTGTCTCTTTGATTCTTAGGGGAATTTTTCAGAAAAAAGCCTTCTGGATTGGCAGATCAGATCGATCAGTTCCCACCTTTCCTTACCTAGGGCATTTTCAGGAGTTCTAGGAAGACACACAACACTTTTAAAAGGGGGTAGGGAAAAAGGAAAGCATCAATGATACATAAGCTTGGATACTGAGCAGCTCACTCCTCAGAAGGAAAGGGCTTCCTTTCTCATCTCAGAAGAAGTGAGTTTCTTCACCTATCATAGTGGGTATTTTTTAACACTGCATCAGCACAGAAGTTCATAAATTTTTTAAATAGGGCTTTGACCTAGAAGTCCACAAATCCAACTAGATGAATTACTTATTATCCAACCAAGACAGACTTCAGAAGTCTGATCCACAGCAGTTAAGACTGTTTTCTGCCTTTAGGACAACTTGGCTGGTTTCTCAATATTTCTCTATGCAAAATGGGATCAGAGTATTTCCAATAATATTGGAGGTTTGTAGCTTTGAGGTACATTGAACAGTGTGTTAGAGGTAGAAATAATGAGAAAGTCTTTCAGCATGCTGTATTTTGATTGATTATAAAAAAGTATACCATAGATATTTCTAGTCTATAATCTTTACTATCACCATGGAATAATAATTATGATCATTGTAGTAATAATAAACTATCATTTACATTATGTCTACTACATGCCAGGCACTGTGCTAAGGTTACTTTTTACAAATCTCATTTGATTCTCACAATAACCCTGGCAAGGTAAATACTACTATTACTCCCATTTCACAGTTGAGAAAATTAAGGCAGGCAGCAGCAAAGTGACTTGCCCAGATGTATGAGGCTGATCTTGACTCGGGTCTCTGTGACTCCGGGTCCAGCAATCTATCCACTGAGTCACCTAGCTGCTCTAATAGCAATAAGGTAGGTCGAATGAGCTCTATGTTAAATTAGGTCAAAGCCCCGGATGACTAGAGCACTGCCCTGGCCACAGAATTTCACTAAGTATATACATAAATGTTGGTGTGCACTGAATCATCCCAGAGTAGAAGAGAGAGGGAGAGGGAGAGAGTTTCATGCAGGGTGTATGAGACAGAGCAAATCTTATTTTCTTTTTTTTTTTAGTCATTTAAGGAAAAAGTTGGTTTCCACAGGTGAGATCTTTATTTACTCTAACCCGGCAAGAGTCATTCAAAGGAATAAGCAGGAACCAGAGAAGCTGAGGTCAAGTCCAAGACCTTGAGCCTCAGTTAACTGATCTGTAAAATGAAAGGGTTAGGGGGGCGGAGCCAAGATGGCAGAGTAGAAAGACGCACATACACATAGCTCTGAACCCACAACCCATAGAACATCTACAAAAAAGTAACTCACGGCGAATTCTGCACCCAGAGGCCACAGAACGTTGGAGCGAGGGAGATTTCTGTTCCAGAGAGACCTGCAAACCTCTCGCAAAAGGTCCTTCGCGCCGCGGACTGGGCGCGGGGACTGGGAGCTGAGTACAGCCCTGCCGCGGCCGTGGCACCGAGAGGAGCTTCAGGGACGGGATCTCCAGCGGCCGCGCGGGTCCCTCCACCCAAAGGTGACAGGGGTCGGTGAGAGGGTCTCTTTGGTGGGTCGAGAGGGGAGTGGGGTGCCCCCATAACTCAGGCCCCCTCGGGAGGCAAAAGCAGAGGCGGGAGCAGACCGGGGCTCCCCAAGCAGGCAGGAGCCTGGATCCATTGTTGAAGGTCTCTGCATAAACCCCCTGAGGGAACTGAGCCCATGAGGCGGCCCTGCCCCCACCTGAGCACCTGAACTTAATCTCACACTGAATAGCAGCCCTGCCCCCACCCAAAGCACTGAGGCTGGGAAGCAGCATTTGATTCTCAGACCCCAAGCACGGGCTGGGAGGATCTGGAGGCGATGGGTGGGTGTGAGGAGAATATTCAGAGCTCAAGTCACTGGTTGGGAAAAAGCCCAGAAAAGGGAAAAAAACCAAGACTATTGAGGGTTACTTTCTTGGTGAGCAGGTTTCTCCTCCCCTCCCTTCTGATGAGGAAGAGCAGTGCTCACCATCAGGGGAAGACATGGAAGTCAGTGCTTCTACATCCCAGCCCACTCAATGGGATCAGTTCTGGGAAAAGCTCATGAAGAGCCCAAACAATTTTCAAAATCATGATAGAGAGGTGGAGGAAAAACTGGGAAGAGTAATAAAAGACTTGCAAGCAAAGTATGAACAACAAATCAGCACCCTGCTAAAGGAGACCCAAAAAAATGCGGAAGAAAATAACACCCTGAAAAATAGGCTAACTCAATTGGTAAAGCAGGTTCAAGAAGCCAATGAGGAGAAGAATGCTTTCAAAAGCAGAATTAGCCAAATGGAAAAGGAGATTCAAAAGCTCACTGAAGAAAATAATTCTTTCAAAATTAGAATGGAACAGGTGGAGGCCAGTGACTTTATGAGAAACCAAGAAATCACAAAACAAAACCAAAAGAATGAAAAAATGGAAGATAATGTGAAATATCTCATTGGAAAAACAACTGACCTGGAGAATAGATCCAGGAGAGACAATTTAAAAATTATGGGCCTACCTGAAAGCCAGGATCAAAAAAAGAGCCTAGACATCATCTTTCATGAAATTATCAAGGAAAGGGTTAGACTAGATGGTTTCTAATGGTCCTTTCCAACTCTAAATCTTTTAAATTCAAAACACCCGGTTAAAGAGCTTCATCTCTCTGGGTCAAATTTCACTCAAGGCTTTACATTATTCAGAAGAAGGAAGAGAAGAGCTTGGAATAATATGGAGAATGAGGAAAGTCCCAGAGGTTGACAATGTGGCTTCATCATTTTCTAATCATACAGAAGCCCTTAAGACTGAAACATTTTCAATTCTTTCATTATTGTTACTGCTTTCCTCTCCCACCTTATGTATTCTACTGTGATAGTGACAGAGAATAACTCTGAGTTACTACGGGCTGAGCCAGGGGAAAGAAAATTTTACACCCATGATCTAAAAGGAAGGAAGACAAATAGATGGGATAGATAAATGAATTAATAAAGTTAATAACATAGTGTACTTCTCAGTTGTCTCAGCAGCTGGTATCTTTATGGGAAGTTAGTTAAGTGTTACAAAACCCAAAGTAAAAGGTTGAAATCAGAAATCCCCCAACAGACACACACACTCCCTCTGTGTGTTGTGTATGTGTGTGTGTGTGTGTGTGTGTGTGTGTGTGTGTGTGTGTGTCTCCCTTCCTCCCTCCAGTGGCAACTTGCTTAATTACCCCTCATACATCAAACAGTTTGAAACCTTGGGCTTAAGTCTGGAATGTGTTTAATCAGCATAAATGAGGAACAACCACCCAAAGAGGTGAAGGCATCCGATAAGGGACCATGAGCATCCCCACCAAGTGATTCATCTATTACTTTGCAGCTGGGTCCACTCTGTAAGAAACAAAGAAATGTTGCCCATAGACCAGCTGGCAGGGTGCAAACAGCTCCATTCAGGCATTCCAATAGATCCATCTCCCCTGCCATTTGGCATTTAGCAGCTCATTTAATTGCCCTGTGTCTGTCTTTGAAAATATTGCCTGATTGTCACTCTGTAAAACACAAATTGATTTTGTTGTATCTGACAAAGAAAGGGGCTTTGTGTCAGCTGAATGGTGGCTGGGAGGTCTTTCTTTAGAACACAGCAACATATACTGAGATGTCAGGTACACTCTTAGGCTGACTCTCTCCTGACTGTAAGGGCTACCATGTTTTTAGGGGCTAGTTATTTAAGGGGGGGTGGGGCAGAGAATTCTGTTGTTTAGTCAGTTAGTCATGTCTGACTCTTCGTGATCCCATTCGGGGTTTCTCTGGCAATGATTTTGGAATGGTTTGCCATTTCCTTCTCCAGCTCATCTTACAGATGAGGAAACTGAGGTAAACAGGATTCAGTGACTTGCCCAGGGTCACGCAGCTGCAGGTGGAGGAGGGAATACCAACTGTGAAATACCAGCTGTGCTGACTCCTCTGGGATTACATCATTCCTTGTATCCTCCACACGTACCTTGCACATGAGCGGTGCTTACTAAATTCTTTAAAGTTGACTGATTGACTTCCTTAAAGTTGGGTGAAAATCAAATTTGGGAGTGGACCGAACACTGGATTTTAACTAGAAGGATCTAGGTTCTTATCCATTTGGTTGGAAATAATACACAGTTATGCTTTCTGTATCACAGCTCTCCCCATCGTGGCTTTGAATATATCACAAACTGACATAAGAAATTAAACAGGAATCTCTGGGGAGTTTTGCAGAAGCTGCAGATGACATACAAAAGCCAAGAGATGACATAGAAAGATCAGAAATTCAGAAATGGATAAAATACATGTATAGTATTGTATAATATTAACATATTTTATCTTTTAACACCATAAGAATTCAGACTTGTTCTCTGGTACCAAGAGAGGGCCAAAAAAATTAACACAGATTTTCCAGATCTGGGAGGGAATCATGTCGCTAATGCCCTGCAATGTGAAACGGATAACTATTTCAAGCAGTAAAGGAATCTCATAGTGTCATAGGCAGCTAGGTGGCACAATGGATAGAGTGCTGGGCCTGAAGTCAGCACAAACTAAGTTCAAATTCAGCCTCAGAGACTTATTAGTTACATGACCCTGGGAGAGTCATTTAACTTCATTTTGCCTCAGTTTCCTCAATTGTAAAATGCAGATAATAACAGCACCTCATCTCATAGAGTTGTTTGTGAGGATTAAATGAGATAATATTTGTAAAAAAAAAAAAAAAAAAAAAAAAGTTTGACCCTTGCCTGGCACAGCAGGCTCTAGATAAATACCTATTCCTTTCTTTTTCCTTCAATGTTTAAAATAACGTATATAAAATCAGCTACAAAGTTATTCACTTTACGATTGTTCACATATCTTTCAACAATGAATTCCAATGAAGCAGAACCAATTAGAAAACATCCCCAACATTGCAAGATTACCTTTGGGAGTTGGTTGGTTTTGTATCTACTCAAAGAAGTGTTATAGAGGAGACAAAAACCCAAATGGTAGAGAGGAGACTTGGTTCTGCCACAGATGAACTTGTGTGACCTTTGGTAAGTCACTCTTGCCTCTACTTTCCTCATCTATAAAATGAGGAGATTGCCCAAGGTCGTTTCTAATGTCTCTCAAATCCTATGATTCCTAAGACCCAGCTTCCCAATGTAACATTTAGCACAAGACCTATTTTTTAAAGTTATGAAGGGTAAAAAAAATGTCCCAGATAAAAGGGATTTTTTTTTTTACCAACAGTATAGTTTTCTTTAAAAAGAATAATCTTTATATCTTCTTTTCCCTAGTTCTTCCATGGCCCCCAAACATTCTAAAATGAGATTTACTCCTTCAAAATATGGTGTCTTAGTTCCATGGCTCCCACTTACCTGACCACAGAGCAGCGGCTGACACTGGGCAGTGAAGCACTGGGAAGTCCCGTCTCTACACACGCATTTGGAACATTGGCTTGGCTGCCATTCTTCACCATCCAGAAACAAGCGACCATCCAAGGAACAGGGCTCTAGAGGACACAAGACCCATGTTCGATGAGCATGATCCTGCCTCCTCCCCTGTATTCCCTGCATTCATGTAATCCTTCCTTTCTCTGTAAACTCTGCAGTTCACATAATGTAGCCCTGAAACAATGTCCTACCTACCAACTCTCTTCCCTTCATGTTCCCAAAATATTAATCTCTCCTATGTGACCAAAGAAAAAGTTTCTAAAGCACTAAGAAAATTAGAAAAACCTAAGATAAAATTCAAAATTCTCCTTTGTTTCCAGAGCATCCTTCCTTTCAGAGTTCAGCCTTCATCTGCCTAAGCCAGTTGACAATCAGTTTTGGGCGGGAAGGGGAATTGGAAATGCTAGCACCTGAGAACCGTATTTCAACTGCTTTCCGAGTATTTTCCCAGCATCATGGGAGGAGGCCAAAGGGCTGAAGATTCTTCTAAGAAGCAAAAAACTGAGACCTGGGATGGTAAAGGAAATGGGTGTGGATTCAAAAATCAGGTCTATTTTCAGAAAAGAAAGAATAAGAAGTGAGTCGTTAAAGGTCTATAAGGGTGGAGAATATTGTCAGAATTTCATCAGGGAAGGAAATGAACGATAATGGGAGAACAAAAGGTAGATCTAAGTCCTGCTCTGCCCATTACGCTGCTGGATACTTTTCGGTAGGGCTAATTCCTCTATGGAACAAATGAGGCACAGGAGTAAGTGAAATATATACATCCTATGTCATGTATGTCTTGCAGAAAGAAGTGTAATCAAGGTGCTAATCACCAGGGTTATAAAGCCATTTGTATAGAGAATGCATTTTATTTCTCAAAATATATGTACAACCCAGGTATCTGACATAAAGTTCCCAGAGCTAGTATTACACCAGGGATGAGAAGGTTAAGAGAGCTGTATTACAGACTGTCCTCATGATTTATTTGGGGCCAACCATGGCCCCACAGGGCTTTCTCAAAAGATTTGCCTTTTGGCCCTCTTTATCTATGAAGGAGGAATATTCAGAAAGTCAGTTTAACCAAGAGAGTTACTTAAGGAAATGCTTGGTTGCACATTGGTTACAGGGATGAGTGGGACTCAGGAAAATTTATCATATAGCAAGACAATAAAGGAAGAGACAAGCCCAACTAATCCCATTCATGTTCCTTAACAATATTCCCCAAAGAGATACTCACTGCCAGGACCCACACATTTTGGACAGCACGCATTTTCAGGGATTGATTCCAACTCTTGGGGCCCACAGGAAAGATGTGGGCATGGCCTACGGGTGCATCTGACTTCTCCATGACTGCAAGAGCAAAGGGTGCATTGAGAGGCTGTCCACTCTGTCCCATGCTGCATGAAAATAAGAAAGAATTTTGATTACATTAAACTGAGAAGTTTTTGCACAACCAAACCCAATGCAACCAAAATCCGGAGGGATGTAGTAAATTGGGAAAGAATTTTTACAGCTAAGCTCAGGGATAAAGGCCTCATTTCTAGAATATATAGAGAACTGACTCAAATGTATAATCATACAAGTCATTCCCCAATTGATAAATGGTCAAAGGATACGAACAGGCAATTTTTGGAGGAAGAAATTAAAGATATCTATAATCATATGAAAAAATGCTCTAAATCACTTTTGATTAGAGAGATGCAAATCAAAACAACTCTGAGGTACCACATCACACCTATAAGATTGGCAAACATGACAGAACAAGAAAATGATAAATGCTGGAGAGGATGTGGGAGAGTTGGAACACTAATTCATTGTTGGTGGAGCTGTGAGCGCATCCAACCATTCTGGAGAGCAATTTGGAACTATGCCCAAAGGGCTACAAAAATGTGCATACCCTTTGACCCAGTAATATCGCTACTAGGACTGTATCCCCAAGAGATCATAAAAATGGGAAAGGGTCCCACATGTACAAAAATATTTATAGCAGCACTCTTTGTAGTTGCCAAAAACTGGAAGTCAAGGGGATGTCCATCAATTGGGGAATGGTTGAATAAATTATGGTATATGAATGTAATGGAGTACTATTGTGCCATAAGAAATGATGAACAAGAAGACTTCAGAGAGGCCTGGAAGGACTTATATGACCTGATGCTGAGTGAAAGGAGCAGAACCAGGAGAACTTTGTGCACAGCAACGACCACAGTGTGTGAGAGTTTTTTCTGGTAGACTTGGAATTTTGTAATAACGCAAGAACTTCTTAAAAAAAAAAAAATCCCAATGGTGGTTCTCTAAGGCAAAATGCCTTCCACACTCAGAGAAAGAAATATGGAAGTCATTTGCAGAATGTAGCAGATCATGTTTGTGTATGTGTATGTTTTTGTGAATCATGTTTTGATTTGTTATATGATTTCTTCCATTTATTTTAGTCCGACTACATAGCATGACTATAGTGAAAATATACTCAATAGGAAAGTATATGTAGAACCTATACAGAATTGTATGCAGTCGTGGGGAGGAAGGGGGGTAGCGGGGGGTAGGTGGGGGGGATAAAATCTCAATTGTATGGCAATGATTGTTAAACATTAAAAATAAATGAATGAATGAATGAATGAATGAATGAATAAGAAAATAAGAAAGAAAGAAAATTTAGCCCAAGATCGTAGATTTTCAGTGGACCAACCAACCAGTGTAAATTTTTCCTTTGGAAAAATATAAATTAAGCTTGCTCATTGGAAAGAGGGAAATCAACATTCTGCTTCAGAAATCAAAGAGAAGACTTCCCAAAACAGATATTAAAATTAATTCACCTCTCTATAATGAGTGATGTGTTCATCACATTACTCTCATTTTCACTTTTCTTAATTTTTATTCAATACTATTAATTTTAACATTTAATAAACACTTGCTGAATGCAAGGCACTGTGGTTTTTCCGTAATGCTAAATCCTCCTGGCACAAAGATCTGTATCTGCTTTTACAGCAGCCCTCTAGGGCAGGCCCACACAACCTGTGGCTCTCCAGAGGATTTCAGGCAGCCCACAGGTCACAGGTTGTTCAGGCTTGCTCTAGGGAAAGCAGAGTAGTCAAGTGCACTGTAGTGGGAATCAAGAAGACCTGAATTCAAATCCTGCCTCAGATATTTACTAGAAGCCTAGACAAGTCATATAACATCTCCCAAACTCAATTTCTGTTATCTGTAAAATGGGGATAATCCCTACTTTACCGGGTTGTTTTGAGAATCAAATGAGGAAATAAGTACAAAGCACTTTGCAAATCCTAAAACATTATATAAATTTTAGCTGTATTATGCAGGTAGTAGTATCACTGGGCAGCTAGGTGGTACAGGAGATAGAGTGCCAGGCCTGGAGTTGAGAAGATTCATCTTCATGGGTTCAAATCTAGTCTCAGACACTTACTAGCTGTGTGACCCTGAGCGAGTCACTTAACCCTGTTTACTTCAGTTTCCTGATCTGTAAAATGACCTGGAGAAGGAAATGGCAAATCATTCTGGTAGCTCTGCCAAGAAAACCCCAGATGGGATCACATGACTGAAAATGACTGATACAAAAGAAGTATCATTCCTGAGAAACTTGCCATGAGGGAAACACAATTTCATAGTCTGCCCACTTATCTAAAATTAAGTGTTTTCAATCCATAGCATATGGGCATCCACTCATACCAAATCCTCAAAACGTATTCTGCCAATGATCAGCAAGTCAGCAGAGCTAGATGATGAACGCTAACATCATTTATTTATTGAGTGGCCAAGTCAGAGTCATTTAGAAATGGAGATTAGAAACTGAAGCTCTCTTAAACACACACACACACGCAAAAAAAAAAAACCTCCTCAAATGCTTTCCATCCCTGGACCTTCTTCCTCCAATGGGTTGCCACCTCTCCAAATCTCCAGTTTAAGGGGGACGCCTCTTCATTTCTCTGTAGGCTGTCCTAATTCTCCAGCCTTTCTCTAGCGTGCCTGAACATGGGAACCCCCTTTTCCTTTCCCTCTTTCTTCTACCTCCTCCTCCACTCATTCTGCCACCATTCTCAGGATTCATCTTTCCCCCATTAGAAGTCAAGGGTTATCTTTCTTTCTATTAATTTTTGTATTCCTAGCTCTAAGTTCAGTGCCTGGCACATAGTAGGTGTTTAATAAATACCTGACTGAATCATATCCTTCTTTTAAGCTCTACTACATGTTCTTATCTTTTTTTTTACATGTGGGTTCTCTTTTTTATCACATTATTCTCTTTTTATTATAATTTATATTTTATTCTAATATTCTTTATTATAACTTAATAAAAAATAAAATGAGCTTTTCCATATATAGTAGAACAAGAAGACTGTACATGAAACTAAGGATTGCTATCATGTATAGCTTGCTTTTCTTTTTAAGTCTAAAACAATTTAGTTTATTATAAATCTGCAAGATTAGACATAGATTCCGATGGCAGTTTCTCTCATAACAGAATGATTTCTGCTATAAATAAACATTAAAATTTGAAAAATGGTTAAAAGAGGAAATTCATAATGGACAGTTTTAATGAAAGCCATTTCCTGGAGAATGACATTTTCTAGTCATATACAGATACAAAGAAAATTCTTGAATTTTAAACAGCATTTTGAAAATCTAATAACAAGCCACAGTTCTTAAATGAACCCAAATCTGAAAACTCACCATAATAAAATAATCTGCAGCACAGAGCAGGGACAGCCCTATAACTTGGCTCTAATCAGCATTTGACAATAAGAACTTTAACACACTACAACAAAACCCCACCTTTAAGTCAAGGGCGTTTGGCCATAAAGGCAATCAGGATATCACTTGGTAAAAAGTGATAAATTCATCCAATAAGAAAATTTTCACTGGATAAATCTCCAGTAATGTCAGCAAATCACCATGGGTGCCCTGCAACTGGTGGACAGCGGCATGACCAGTCAACCAAAAAATGATTGCCAGGATGGACAGAGACCAGTGACTATTTCTAGGTCATAAGACTACATATATATCAATGGGACATGGAGTCTGTCTGTCAGCAACCCCACACACTTAGGGTTTTCTTTTCTTTTTTTTAATGTAACAGTGTTCCCTTTTTTCTTTTTTTCTTTTGATTTAATTTTTAAAAAAAAAAACAAATAAAATGTGCTTTTCCATATACATCACAGAACAAAAGAAGATTGTACATAAAACTACAAGTTTCTATCATGTTCAGTTCGCTCTTCCTTTTAAATATGTAACAAACTTAATCAATAACTTTCTAAGTTGTCTTCGCTTTTCTGTTATCCCTTCTTGGCTTCCTCTTCTGCTCTTCTCATATGTGTGTGTGATGGGGAACATAACCCTACTAGCCCCTTCCTCTCATCTTCCCCCACTTCGACTCTTTTCCCAGCCATATGAGTCTCCGATACCATCTTTTATAATCAAGTTTGTATGTGATTATTATTTGATATTATACTAAAGCCCACTGATACCCAATTTGTGTCTCCTTGGTGCCCTATGCGGGATTGGCAATGTGGATTTTTCTGAGCCTGTAGTATTCCATAATATGTAGCTAACATAGCATCACCAAAAAAATATTATCAGGGAGCCAATTAGCATTGATCAAGAGTCAGGCACTAAGTTAAACTTGGGAGATACAAAGAAAGGTGAAAAACAGTCTCTGCTCTCAAGGATTTCACAGTGTAATGGGGTAGAAGGCAGGCAAATAACTTTGTACATACAAGGTACAGATAGAATACATTGGAGGTACTCTCAAAAAGATTACGAAGGATCAGGAAAAGCTTGTAGAAGGTGGGATTTTAGCTAAGACTTAAAGAAATCGAAGAGGAAGAAGAAGAGGAGGGGAAAGGAGTTAAGAGGCATAAGGGCCAGCCCAAGAAAATGGTTCGAGTCTGGAGATAGAGCGCCATGTTCAACAATAAGGAGGCAATGTCCCTGGATTGCAGAATATGCACAGGGAAGTAAGGTGTAAGAAGACTGGGAAGGCAGGAACAGATCAGTAGGATCATTAACACTGCACATATCATCATGCCATCCCTTGTCGGCAAACTGTATTTCAACTGCCTCGTGAGAATGAAGGTAAGATTTTACATGAGAATTTATATTCTAAACAGCTCTTGCCCTTGGCTACCATCTATCTCTCCACTTGGCAAGAAAGCCAAGTGTCTGTTGACTTTTCTATGCCTTTTGGCGTCATCATAGTGGTAATTGACTTATACTAGTTAAACTGTCTTACAAATGGTAACTCAATTTCATTCAGTAAGCATTGTTTTAAGAGGCTGCTCAACAGACTACACTGTGCCCCAGCAATAGGGATTCAAAGACAAAACAGAAACAAAGCCCTTGACTACAAGGAGTTAAATTCCAAGGGGGTGAGAGGTGGAGGAGAATAAACTATTTTAAGAGATAAATACAACACAACTTGAAAAAGGTAAAAAATAATAATAACACATGGATAGGGTAAGCAGGGAGGAGGGGGGCATTTGGGAACCCATATCATCATCTCTTCCTTTTTCCATGTTCAATTTTTCAGTGTTCACAGGGATAGGGTTAGGAATTAGACCTTTGATTACTCTGATATAGGGAACCTTAGGGTGAGGGAATTCCTTCCACCAATGTAAGATGGCACTTCCTTTGCAACTTATAACTTAAGAGTTGTCTAGTACCCAAAGAGGCTAAAGAAGTAACCTGTCCAGGCTCCAGGAGCCAATATGTGTCATTCTTAGTTTTTATGTCATTAACTGGCCCTGTATGTTGTGTGTGCTCAAGTTGTATTTCTCTAAAACAAATTCTTGACCTCAGGTATGCCTGTATAATAATTCCCAAAAACTTAAGACTACTGCTTCCAAATATCTTGGCATTTTACTTCATTAAAGTGAGGGCTAAGGTTTTCTTGTAAGAAGGAATTATAGTCATTTGTAAACCATTTGTAATTCATACCAACTTTCATCCAAAGAGATCATAAAAATTAATTACAATGGCAAATCGCTGGCAATTAACTGTCAATCACAAGGAAACTCAAGAGACAGAAGTCTAAACAGTGTTCTCACTACACGATAAGCCTCAGAATTATGTGAAATAAGTGCATTCCACAGAGGAAAGGTACTGTTTAATGTCAAAATTATGACAAAGATAGTGCTTGGGAGCCTGCACAGAGGAGGTAACTAAGCCTGGATCCCCTATAGGCACTGACATTAACCATGCGTGTGACCTTGATACAACGAGTATAACTCCTGGTACTCTGACAAGCAATACAATTTATTAAACACCATACATTGAGTTCAAAGGGCATTGTATATGCAAGGTATTATTTTTAATTTTTCCATGTTTCATAAGAAATTTTCATAAGAACTTTGTAAGAAAAAAAGACCTTATCCTTTGTGAAAGTTAGTACAGCAGAGGCAGATTTGGGTGGAGGACAGGTAGGGAATTTGCACATAACAGAGCAATGATTCTGAGAACACAAGATATTTTGGGTGCCATCTTGGCTCCATTCACATTCCAATATATACATATGTATATGCATATATACACATATATACATATAGTTATATAAACACATATATACACATATATTTATATATACCCGTGTGTGTGTATGTGTATGTGTATGTATGTGTGTGTGTGTGTGTGTGTGTGTGTGTGTGTGTGTGTGTGTGTGTGTAACTTTCACGGATAAAAGCACCAATGGTTAAGGAATGTTCATCTCGGTAGAGAGCACCTGAGCTGAGCTGGCTCTCAACATACATCTGAAGGAAAGATAAAAGTATTTGCGTTGCTTACTGATGTTAGGAAAAATAACTTTTCTTTGTATAATTCCCAACAGTTATTAAGTTATGGATCAAGAATACTAAGAATGCTGAGCACATTTTAAAGCCTACAGAATTCACATTCGTTTCTTCCCTCACATACATAAATCCAATTGCCTTTTAACCTCCCAGGCAGACAGATGGAACAGACCACACCCAAATTCCTATATTCTAGCACATGAGGCTATCACCACCTGTCATTTTCTCTTCAGGAAAAACTTTCAAAGCTATCTTCCCAGACACGATATTATCTGGTGCTAGGATTAAATTAGCACTGAGAAAAAGAGGATTAATGGCCCTTGTGGCCCTGCCTTCCACAAGAATATGTGTACACAGGGAGCAGAGCAAAGCCTGCCAAGGTTTTTTAAATAAACACTCTGGGGCTTGTCTCCATCACCTGCTTGGCAATGGTTCACCATTTCCTCCTTATCTCACACTGGGCACCTGTCCAAATGTTAATTTGGAGGGATAGCTGGGGGTCAGTCAGGTATGAAACAGTCCTCCCAATCAAGAACATCACAGAATCTCAAGTGGCTCTGGAGCCAGCCAAGTGGTTCAAGTGTCCACCTGACTTGTAGAAGGTGCTTATGCAAAGAAGGACTTGTCTTGACTTGACAATGTCTATTCTGGGAGAGCTGTGATCCTCATAAAAGATTCAGGTGAAATTTTACATGAAACAATGCAGCATTTTATTTTATTTTTAATGAAAAAATATTTATTTTTTCCCTCCTCATCCCCCAATTCAAAAGAAAAAGAAAAGCCTAATAACAAATATGCAGGGTACAACAAAACCATCTCCCACACTGGCCATATCCAAAAAGGTTACATCTCATTCTATACCTTGAGTCCACCTCCTCTCTATCGGGAGTTTGGATGACTCATCTTCAATCTCCTCGAATCATGGTGGGTTTCCACATTGATCCCAAAGATCTTACATCTTTCAAAGTTGTCTTTACAAACAGCAACAATGTTGCTGTCTTTGTATAAATTGTTCACTTGGTTCTGTTCATTTCACTCTTCATCAGTTCATACAAGGTATCTCTGGGCTTTTTTCTTCTCTGTTGTCATTTCTTGTAGCAAAATCCCATTCATTCCATTACATTCATATACCATAATTTATTCCCAGTCAATGGGCATCTTTTTCATTTCTACCTCTTTGCCACCTCAAAAAAAGAGTTGTTATAAATATATTTGTCCATTTCCTAATTTTTAAAAAACAAAGCCTCTTTGGGGTATAGCCCTTGTAGTGGTATTACTGGGTCAAAAGGTAGGCACTGGTTAGTAATTTGGGGAGCATAATTTCACATTGTTTTCCAGAACAGCAGACCAATCAGTTCCAGTTCTACCAACAATACATTAATGTACCTGTTTTCCTACAGTCCCTCCAAAATTTGCCCTTTTCCTTTTTTGTCAGTTTGCCAAAATGAGGTATATTGGATAGAACATCAAATTTGTTTTAATTTAAATTTCTCTAATTATTACTGATTTGGAGAATTTTTTGTATGGTTATTGATAGTTTGGATGCCTCCCTTTAAGAACTACTTGTTTGTATCTTTTAACTATTTCTCTCTCATGGCTTAAAATTAAATCAGTTCTTTGTATATCCTGGATTTTCCCCCAGTTAACTGTTTCTCCTCTATTTCAACTGCACTGGTTTTAATCACACAAAAGCTTTTCAATTTTATGCTATCAAGAGTGTCCATTTACGGTCTGTCCTTTCTCTTTATTAGCAATAAGCCCACCCCACCCCCACCAAGCCATAGTTATGAAAGAATATTTCTTCCCAGCTCCTTCAATTTGTTTATGATATAAAACTGTATATTTACATCATATGGCCATTCAGAAATAATCTTGGAATATGGAGTGGAAGAGTTATTCTAAACCTAATTTCTGCTAGACTGCTTACAAGTTATCCCAGAAATTTTTTTTGGAATACTGAGTCATTGCCCCAGTATACGGATTTATTAAACACTAGAATCGCTGGTTTATTTGTTTCTGGGTGATAAAGTAATAAACCTATTCCACTCTATTGAGATTGACCTCTATTTTTTAACTGGCACCACACTAAAATTTGATGATTATTTCTTCGTAGCTTATGCTGAGATCTGTCACTACTAAGTCACAAAATGGGGTGTTTTCACCCTAGTTCATCATCATCCTTAAATTTCTCCTTTGAATGAACATGGTAACACAATTCTGTTAACAACTACCTCTCCAACCCACTTCGTAGCCATTCCCCAAGTTTTCTAAATCTAGATAATCATTTGGATACATTTAAAATGCTAGGATACATTCTGTTCATAGAATACTCTCCATAAACATTTTATAAGGTAGAAGTCAAAGGTAGTAAAAGAAGAATCAGGACTGCTTGAGAAAAGGAGAACATCAGCTTGGAATCTGCTTCTTCAACATACTAAAAAAGGGAATGATTCAGGATGTTATTCCAGTGGCATGGTGAGATATAAACCAAACCCAGACACGTGCTTCAGCCACTTAACAGAAACTAGAGCAAATCTAAGAAGAAGAAATGACAGCATTTGGTAACAGCCCCAGAATAAAAAAAAAATCTGAAGGAAGAGAAAGAAATATCAGTCCTAGAATCACCAGGATTTGCAGGACGATGGTCCAACAACTTATTTCTCTCAGTCCAGCACTCTATGGATATGAGGCAGCTATGGGGTACAATAGATAGAGCACTGGACCTGGAGTCGGAAATATTCAAATCCAGCCTCAGACAAGCTTCCTCAGATGCTTTCCTCTTGACAGTTAATCCGTCTCTCAGGAAACAAGTTCTCTTAATCCTTTTTTTGTACTTCACACAGACTCTTGTTATCTTTCTCCAGAATGTTAAATTATAACTTCCCAAGAAACTCTTCTTTCTTAAAGATATAGTATCAGAATCTGTAGTCCCTGTGGCAAGGGTATGTAATCTAGGTGCAGAAGATATTCAACGATGGCCTTTAGTGTTGTTGGGAATAGATTTTCTTTCCTTTAGTTGTGTGGCTGGAATTGTCTGGATCTTTAGCATCATCTGATTGAGCATCATTAGAACTTTTTGCTGCATTCCCATTGGAGGATGAAGGACTTCTTCATTCAAACATTTTGTAATTTTACCACAACCACCACCACTGAGGTCATGTGGCCCCAAGAAATGGGCCTGGGGTCTTGGATTTTTCATTTTTGCTTTCCCATGATAGGTGCAGGAAGGAGAGCCTCCGGTGTGGTCCAAGGGCAAGATCAAAGATACAAATGCAGCAAAAAATTTTCAATGTGCTCAGTCAGGCTAGGCTAAAAACCCAAATAGTTCCAGCTATACAGTCAGCGGGTTTGGGGAAAAGGCTACACCCAGCCACAGTTTGCACGATTAGGCCAAAACAAAATATCAATGAATGCCAGTTCTCCAATTTCCCAAAAGCAGCTCCCTAACATCATGCACAGGGTGACACCATCTTCAGGAGTCCAGGAACATACCAGAACTCCCATTACACTTGAACCCCTATTCTAATGATCATAAAATAGTATGATTCTTCCCATAAGTTCTTTTTCTCACTCCATTCACATCATGCATTTTCCATGGCATTGCAGATCTACACTCCTACATGTAACACACAGGCCATATCTGATACAAAGCATAGTAGTATTCCCAACTTCCCAGCAAACATACACCACTGAGTTCTCCTCTAGCAGCACTCTCTATAGGTATGAAAAACTGGGATCTGGAATGTAACCACTGCTCTCACCAAACACCACAGCTTACCTTGGTCCCTTAGGTAAATGTATAATATAACTCCTAAATCTCAGGTTAAAGAGTAGCCTGGGAAAGACAGCAAACTAACTAGTCTATGCCCTCACCTTTATCATAATCAGAAAGTAAGGCATTTAAAAGTAAGGTATTAACTTAAACAAGAGTCTTTCTGTGCCATAGTGTATTTCCATTCTTGCCCTACTGCACCTGCTTTTATATGTAGATAGGTTGTTTGCAAGAAAAAGATGAATCCATATTATTTCCTTTATTAATATGTATAAATATTTTTTATATCCCCTTTATTTCCAAACAGATCCCTCCCAACTCCCATACCCAGCTATAACACAAAATAAAAAAGAGAGGGGAAAAAGCAATTTGGAAAAATAGACCAACACATCAACCAAATGTGACAATATACGCAATGATCCAGGCCTGGAGTCAGGAAGATCTAAGTTCAAATCCAGTCTCAGACATCTGCTAGCTATGTGATGCTGGGCAAGTCACCCAGCCCTTGTTTATCTCATTTGTAAAATAGGGTCACACTAGAGAAGGAAATGTACGCACCACTCCAGTGTCTTTGTCAAATATATGTATACATATACACATACATATATACTCATGCATATATACACATACACACATATATATGTATATAAGTATATGTGTGTATATATCTAGATAGATGGATGGATGGATGGATAGATAGATAGATAGATATACACACACCACTCCAGTATCTTTCTCAAGTGTGTGTATATATATGTGTGCGTGTGTGTGTATATATATATACACACACACGTCACTTCAATATATAATGTATATACACATATATACCACTCCAATGTCTTTGTCAAATATATATGTATACACATACACGTACATGTATACATACATATATATGCGTATATATATACGCATATATATGTATTAACATACACACATATATGTGTATATGTGTGTATATATCTAGATAGATGGATGAATGGATAGACAGATAGACAGACAGATATACACACACCACTCCAGTATCTTTGTCAAGAAAATCCCATAGACAAAGTCCGCGCAGTCAGGAAAAGTTGGACACAACTGAACTACCGAACAATAGTAATCGTATCCGTAAGCCCCCAACTCCCCAAAAAAGGGAGGGGGGACCACTCAATTTCATTAGATATTTCTATTTAATTATATATGATACATATAATACTTACATGATGCTTACTATCCAGGCACCTTAGAAATACAAATGCAAGCAAGATAGCCCCTGCCCTCAGGGAACTTATATTCAACTGGTGAAGACAACCCTCAAAGGAGAGTGGAGAAAGGGGGGTGGGCGCGTGAAGATACACTCATAAGTTCTGACATGGTTCAAAGATGGCCAGGTAGTGAGGTGGAAGTCTGAATCCAGGTAAGATAAGGCAAAAGCTCACCTAGCTGAGTCTAAAATGGTGTCCATGTTCGAGGGAGAGGGAAAGGGGAGAGGACAATGACTGGAGGCTTGGTATTAAGATTTGGAGGCAGCCAGGAAGTTCTGGGTTTGTTTTTTTAACCCATGTATACTGTTGTAGTCACTGTTTTCCTAATTCTATTTAATTCATTCTTCATTAGTTCCTTTGAGTCTTCCTTCGCGTCTCTGAATTTCTCATATTTGTTACATCTTATGGTTCTATAATATTCCATTACATTCATGAGCCATTACAACTAAAAAAAGTGCTAATATGAAGGCATTGGCACATGGTGGCCTTTCTGCTTCTGATCTCCTTGAGGTACACACCTAGTAGTAAAGGATCCATCCCATTTATATGTGATTTTTATTGTAAGCTCTTAGAAAGGCCCGTTTTTCATTTTTTTTACATTTCTAAAATTGTATCCAAAAGGGCCTGCCTTTGAAAAAAGAAAAGATAAAAAACCCTGGGACAATATCCAAGCAACCTCAAACATCAGTCTCTTCCCCATTGATAGTCCCAAATCACCTGCTAGCTAAGAAGAGAATTCAACTTGGAGGCACCTGCACAGAATGCCAGTAAAATAAAGAAAACAGTAGCATTTTCAGGACTTTTCTCAAGAAACTTGAAAATCCAGCCTGGAAAAACAAGTTCTTAACTGATGCTCTGTAACTTAAACAAGGCAAAAAGCTACGCTCATCAATATAATGATAGTTTGTATTTATATAATACGTTAAGGTTTGGAAAGTGCTTTCTGTTGATAATCGGAGGAGGCAAGCACACTTTATTACTCCCCTATCCCACAGATGGGAAAAGTGAGGTTCAGAGAAGCTCATGGATTTGGCCATGGTTGCCCAATTCATAAGTAACTGAAATGGAATCTGAACCTAAATCTGCTCAATACAAGCTACCAGAGGTGGGGAATCTGTGGCCAATTTGTTCTGCAAAGTCTGGATTCAGTCAAAGGGCTGTACTTGAGGACCTAGAGGGTCACATGTAGCCTTGAGGCTGTAGGTTTCCCACTTCTGTTAAACCATGGCACTTTCATGAACTCCATGGGAACATCTATCCCTCTTGTCATGCTGAACTAGAACATCAAAAAACAACCCAACTGCTAGACAGCACTTACCCCATGGGTCTTCCCTTCATGGTGGCACAGTCCTTTGGTTCTCAACACACACTCCGGGCAGCACTGGTTGGCAGCTATTCGAAGCACTTCTCCCTAAGTATTTTTAAAAACAGTTCATTAAATTTTTTAAATTTAAAAATAAGGAGGCAGAATTCTTCACTGAACCTTGTGTCAGGGAGTACGCACTCAATCTTGTAAGAATTTCACCAAGTAATGAAATGAGTCTTTCCTTTCTAAGGTAAGATGCCCTTACAGAAAAAAAAAAAAATAGACTGCCTCATTAGGTTCTTCCCTTAAAAACATATAAACTCTTAGGCCAATAATGCTGGTCTATCGCATTTCATATTAACCTGCCTTTACAGTCTTCGTTTGTAAGCATCCATTCTGCAGCTTATGGGACATAAAGGGCAAAGAAAACAAATCTGTCTTTTAAGATTAAATGACTTGCCTCATCCTCATTTATATACCCAGACAGGAAGCAGGAAAAACCAATGCTGTCACAAGGCTCTGCCTGAGCCAGGAGTTTCTCACATGCCTACATGGCAAAGGCCAAAATAGAAAGCAATTAGTAGGAGTATGAATATCATTTTAAAAATCATTTTTCTACTTTTTTTGCTATTTCTTTGAAAATACTGCACTCATTCCTACTGGAACAATAGCATTCCTTTACATTCATATATCACATGGTTGGTATGAGTTCAGAGAAATCTGGGAAAGCTTATATGAACAGATGCAGAGTAAAGTGAACAGGACCAGTCAACAATTTGTGCAAGAACCGTGGTACCATAAAGACAAACAACTTTCAAAGACTTGAGAACTCTGATCAGTGTGATGACCTACAATAATGCCAGATAACTAACGATGAACTCTGCTACCACCTCCTGACACAGACGTAAGGGAGTTAAGGCGCAGAGTGAGATATCCATTCTTGGAAATGGATACTGTGAAAATGTGCTTTGTTTGACTGCATTTACTTGCCACAATGTTTTACATTAATTTTTCTCCCTTCTTTCTTTCTTCCTTCCTTTCTTTCTTCCTTCCTTTCTTTCTTCCTTCCTTCCTTTCTTTCCTTTCTTTCTTTCCTTTCTTTCTTTCCTTCTTCCTTTCTTTCTTTCTTTCTTTCTTTCTTTCTTTCTTTCTTTCTTTCTTTCTTTCTTTCTTTCTTCCTTCCTTCCTTCCTTCCT
The DNA here is from genome assembly GCF_028372415.1 of Notamacropus eugenii. NCBI lineage: Eukaryota > Metazoa > Chordata > Mammalia > Diprotodontia > Macropodidae > Notamacropus > Notamacropus eugenii. Next base: position 148,371,995 of record NC_092878.1, read on the forward strand.
TCCTTCCTTCCTTCCTTCCTTCCTTCCTTCCTTCCAGGAGACAATCTGGGTTAAGCGACTTGACTAGCATCACATAGCTAGTAAGTGTCTAAGGTTGGATTTGAACTCAGGTCTTCCTGACTCCAGAGCCAGTGCTCTCTCCTCTGTAGCACCTAACTGCCCCTTACACTATTTTTCCATGGGAAAAAAAAATAAATGCTTGTCTATTGAAAAGTAAGATAAAAAAGAAAGAATAGTAACTGTTCTTAAAATACTGCTATATTCATAGGAGATTTCTACAAGTATATGATTATGTGTATTACCTCACCATGAAGTGACCTAATAAAAAGTGATACTAAAATGTTGCACAAATTATTTCACCAAGTGCACACAATATACAGATCATCCAGAGGGAAGTAAATTTAGAGTTACTCATTTGGTGAAGGGATAAAAAGGAAATAATCCTTTTAAAATGAAAAAAAATATGCTCCCAAAAAAGAGTATTTTTCCAATGAAAAACCCTAGATGGGATTAGAAATGAATCTCTCTCCTACAGTGGTTCTACAGGACCACTCCTCAGTCCCCTTTGCTGAATCACTGTCCATATCACACCCTCTAACAATAGACACCGCTCAAGGTCTGTCCTGGTCTCTGTTCTAGTCTATTTCCACATCCCCTCTTTGTGGTCTCAATAGCTCCTCAGAGTTTAATTATCACCTCTTAGTTGATGACTTTTAGATCTATATATCCATCCCTAGTCTCTGCTGAGCTCTAATGAGCCCTAACGCCAATTGCCTACTGAACACATCAAACTGTGTCCCACAGACAGTTCAAACTCAACAAGTTCAATGCTGAACTCATTATCATTCTCCCACATACACACCCAAAAAAACCTCACCCCTGCTCTGAACTACCTTTTTCTACTGAGAATATCCTTTCATTCACTCAGGACTGTGGCACCAGTGTCATTCTTAACTGCTAATTGTCACTCAGCCCACATTGTCAATCAGTTGCAAAACTGAGCTCCATAATAACTCCAATAAGTAGCAAATATGACTTCAGATAAAGCAATAGTTAAAGTAGATTTGATTGAAAAGAAATATACAATAAAACTATGTTATGTTTAAAGCCATTATAGATTAATGTCAGTATTTAATACATACGTAGCCAACAACATAGAATCTAAGTATTTAAGAGGAAAAATTAATTTACATTGAGAAATTTACACTAAAACAGATGGAGATATCAATGTATCCTTCTCAAACCTGGACAAATCTAACCAAAGGATTAACAATAAAAGTTAAGAGCCTGAATAGAGTTATAGAAAAGTTGGATATGCTAGATCTCTGGTGATTAATGAATGGAAACAGAAAAGAATAAACCTATTTCACAACTGTGTGAGGCAGCTTATAAAAATTGACTACGTAGGAGGGAGGAATGTAATGAACATCGTTGTTACATCTGTATATAAATGTTTATTATCCAATGATCCCAAAGTAAACAGTGACTGCTGTATAATGGCCTGTCAGTGTGCAAAAGGAATGGCATCATTGTTACAATTATTTGTTTTTGCTTTCACTTTGTTGAAAATCTGCTGAAAATTAATATATTACTGATACTTGCTACTGCTATTACTACTGCCGGTGATTGTCACTAAATATCCATTGTTAGGAGTTTGCCTAAGTTATTTAATCAGTAGTGAACTACCCTTTGAAGACTGATTAAATAATGGCGTTGTTGCTCAACTGTGGAAACATGAGTATGGTTCTTGCAAAATACTGTTACATTAGAAATGTTAACATTCTTAAGGAATTAGTGATAACAGTAATATATTCTGTATGTGGAACTGAAGATATTAAATCTTAAAGTACCCAGCTGAAGAGTCCAGAGCCTGTAGAAGAGTACCTATTAGGATGAGGTTAAGAAAATCCACTGAAGATATGTTCTATAAATTACGGGATTCTAGGGAATGCTTAAAAATACCTAACAAAATTCACACAGTGGACAAGACGTGGAAGTTGGTTCGTAATCCTCCTTCAAAAGAAAACAGTGGTAGATACATTATGATAGAGTAAAAGAAATAACAGCACAGCAGCTGAGGTGCAAGCTTCAACTTGCACCAATACAGAAAATCAAGGAAAGACTTTTGCCATCACAATCTACATCTTCATTTTTTTAGCGATACTGACTGCAATTTTTCTCTTCCAAAGATGACACATATACCTAGAGAGATTAAGTAGAAGTAAGATATCTGAGAGAAGGCCTAAAGTTGGGTCCACTATGGGAAAAAGAATCAGTATCTTACTAGGTTCCCTGAGCTGCGCAGAGAATCATTACCTGAGATCTGGTAAAGAACAAATTGCTACAATATATACAGCAAAAAGAAGTTCAACGTAGAGACTTTATCAACAGGGTTTCTTCCTCCCAGGGAAGATGCTATAGAGACCAGGACTAGGCAAACAATGAAGTAGCCATAGGACTGGCAAGCATCAGAAAGGGATAAGATGGACTGACTGTGTCATGCAAAGCAGCAAAAAGCAAAGTCTTATATTTGACTATCTGTGAGACCTAAGGTACAAAAACCCAGGAGTCATCTACCTAAAAATTTTCAAAGATTCTGAGATATTCTATGTCTCTGAAGTATTGATGCACATGATGTTTTCAGAAATTGGCAATTTCATTCAAGACAAAAGGAATTACCATCCCATTTTTTGGATGGACAGACACCTAGTGGGACTATTACAGAAAGGAATGTTTCCTCTTAAAAACAGAAATTCATAGAGGACTAACAGGCTAGACTGACTTCAATATACCCCTAAGTGATGCTGTAGCAAAAGGTGACATTGAATGTGGCACTAGGTGGTATGGGAGGGTAGGGAAGAAGCTAAGTGACTAAGTGGATAGACCACTGAGCATGTAGTCAGGAAGACCTGAGTTCAAATTCAGTTTCAGATACTTCCAAGTTGTGTGACCCTAGGTAAATCACCTAACTTCTATTCTCCTGTTTCTTCATCTGTCAAACGGAAATGATGATTGCTCTTACTTCCCAGGTTGTTGAGAGGATTAAATGTGATAATAATTGGAAAGCATTTAGCATAATGCCTGACACACAGTAAATATATATATATATGTATATATATATATATATAAAAATTGAAAAAATGTGAAAATGTATACACTAACACAAAAGACCCTACAAGAAGTTCTCTCTCACAGACATAAAACCATATCTACCTCAGAATCATCTACTCATCTAGAGTTCACAGGAATTAAAAAGGGAACAGCTCTACTGGTACAGAATCTACAGAAGAAACTCAGAAAATATGGTGACCAGTGGACACAGGAACATCCCAATTCTCCCTACAAAGGTAATAAGGCAAGGTAGTAGACACTCTGGCTCCAGTGTGTCAGGTCCCAATATGTCGATACAGTGTTAACTCTAATTTCACTTTATTCAAGATATTAGTAGAACATTGTAAGAGCTCAATACACCATCTGTGTGACCTATGCAGAGGCATGTAGGAGGACAGAGTCAAGGAATGACAAGGAATATCATAAGAGCACTGTTCCTCAATTTCTGAACTGGATCCTGAGAATATTTGACTTTGGGTATTGCCCAGAAATGGACAAAGCAGTGACGGCAGAAACTCAGCCAAGAAACAAGTGTGCTAGGAGATCCTGGAGAAGCAGCTCACAAGATCCAGCTTGCAATTCTGGATCATTCCAGAAACAATCTAGAAAAACTCTTTTGCCATGAATGACCTCAGAGACCAGCTCAGAAAGCATCATCATAGAGTCCAATATCCCATATGTACTACCCTTAGAAGTAATTCTGAAGAAGTCCCATGAAGACACATGGAATGATGAATATGTATAGATCAGAGCTGTCAAACACACATCCATGGGCTACATGAAGCACACCACTCCTAAGTGCTCTCTAGACCAGATTAAAATGTAACTGGGGAATATTTAACAAAATAAAAATACAGTAGAACCAAGATAATGTTAATGTGCAACTTTCTAAGTTAATAGGCAGTCCATAGTGATATATATGGTCCCAATTTCCAATTGATTTTGACACCAGTAGTGTAGATTATTGGACTCTGAACTGGTATAAATCATACCCAGAGCTCAAGACATCCTGGACTGTCTGGTAGGCAGTCAGTGGTTCTTAATATTACATAGGAACTATCTCCAGATTACTATGACAGAGAAAGACAAGGAGAAGACTGCTTTGATCTGCCCAGAAAGGTGTAATTAGCTTGAGAATCTGTTCCAAGGCATCAGGGGGGTACCTGCCACTAAGATACTAATCCCTAAAGTGGAGAAAGAAATTAGACATGAACTACTTGTAAATGTTGGCATACCTTAAAGACATGATTGTCTCTAAGGAAATGATGGAAAAACATGAGTTAACATTGATGAAAATATTGAATTGATTAAGAGACAGTGGTTTAAAACTTCCAACTGTCCAGTGCCTCTTATGTGTGTGGGTGTGTGGGTGTTCATCCTCCATTGCCGAAGAAGATCATGCCATCAGAGAAATGATGACATGACTTGCACTTGACTTTGTTTTGAGTGAGGGAGGGCTGTGAAGGTTTCCAACCTCACTTCTCCTCCAGAGCCATCTGAATTCAGTGACCAGATATTCATCAGAATGACCAGAGATGACCCAGGATAAGGCAATTGGGGTTAAGTGACTTGCCCAAGGTCACACAGCTAGTGAGTGTCAAGTGTCTGAGGTGAGATTTGAACTCAGGTCCTCCTGAGTCCTGCACTGGTGCTCTATCTACTGCATCACCTAGCTGTCAGAGCCTCTGTCAAATATGTGGGTAGCAGAGGATCTCAAGGAAATGTGCATACCAATTACGTGTTCTTTAAGATTTAAGGACTTTTCTAGGATTTGGTGATTATTGAAAATTTGTCAGAAGTTATGCCACTACTGAAACCAGCAAATGCCCTTGTTCAAGCATGAGTGACTGAAAAGGAACAGAAGCTGAAAGGGCAAGAAATGCAAAGTTGTCTTAAAATCAAAAACAAAAAAAAAATACTTTGGAGACAAGTGGAGAGAGAGAGAGACTTGGCTACTGGCCTCACACATGAACCTGTGCTGGTCTACAAAGATCAAAACAAACCCTTTGTCCTATATACAAACAAATGCCAGCTTGGGAGACTTGGGAACAGTTTTGTACTAAGAGAAATGGTTGCTAGAAACCAGGTGAATGGGACTGAGAGATTTGATCACCAACAAAACCCTGTACCCACTGACATTCTTTATTTGGAAATGAGTAGTCACTGAGAAATTAAAGTTGCAAGAATGGCTCAATGATAATCCACTGACATAGCCTGATCAGTTCCCAGGCTTGCAACAAACAGTCAGCAACACTAGCCAACTATGAATTCCAGCACATGTGGATCAGGAGGACTAACGTGGTTTTAGATCCCCCGTTCTGAAAGCCACAATGATACCAAAGTTATGGTGATAATTAGGGAGGAAGAAAAGCCACACATAACACTCAAGGAGGTAGATTATAAGCAGATACTAGATACAGTTAAGAATCTATGACTTCTACTAAACTGCATGCCTGCAGCATACAAGAATTCTACTTCTCCAAACCAACCTCCTTTGTTCCAATGAACCAACTTCACTTTTCTGTAGATAACTGTATAGAGAGCTGATAAAGGTCTACAAGAAGTGATACAAGTCAAGAAGAGAGGGGGAGATGCCAAAAGACGTAAGTCTCCTGAAGATACTTTCATGTTGAGAAAATGTCAAAAGTTAAAGCTGTGAAATTGGATACTATATCATACCATCCCTAATCCCACACATGGTACTAAGAAGCAATGGTACTATGTAGCATATACTGCTCTATGGCCATGAAAGCTTTGCACTCTGGTGTCTTGGGGCATTCCCAGATCTGTGATCACACTATGATTATCGGTGTCACTGGGCAGTAGCTTACCAAGAGGATCTCAGCTTCAGGACATTGTCAGGCTTCTGGCCTTTGAAACAACGCTGACACATGAGCCTTAGGCTCATCAACCAAGGCATCTCCATTCTTTCTTCCCACTACCCCATCATCAGTTCTTTGCACCATCTCCCAAAAGAGGCCTTGAGCTCTATAACAAACATGTCTAAGGTCCCATTTAGTGGTGCCACTTTTTTATGAAGTGAAGAAGCTTGAAAGACATCTACTTGACAGTGAAATTGAATTTTGCATTCTTCTTCATCATTAGGAGGTACTCAAACATGGAAGAAGCCTATGCCTAGAACCTTCCATACTGCTGTATTAACTGGGATTCTCTTTAAAGGTGCCAATAAGCAATTTAAACAGCAGTATAGGAAAGAATCGTATTTGTGAAAGAAAAGGAAATTTTTTTAAAAAGACAAGGAACTTGAGATATTCAAAATCATAAACTTAACATAATTTTACTTTAAAAAAGAAAAAGGTTATTGGAAAAAATATATCTTCCCTCAATACTAACATGTTAGAAGCCTGGAGTAGGTAAATGTGGGTTATGATAATTTGCAGGAATTTAGAACAAATAGAAATTTTAAGAAAACAGATTACACCGTTACCATATTTCCACTTAACCTGACAATATCAAAACAATATTGGTACTGGCAAACTAAGACACTACCTAAAGGTCTTTAGAAAGTCACTTCCCATTTTTAGTCCAATAGAGAGCTGCAGGGGAAAAAAAACTTGTATTTAAGAAAGATACATTTTATCTGGTCCTTCACCAAAGTTCTAGTTGCTGAGTGTTATGTGGAAAATCAAAAAATAAACATAGGAGGAATATGTCTTTAAGACAAGAGGAAGGTAAGATGTGAATTGTCCTCCTACCTAGCTGATACAATCACAGGATTTACTAAAAGATGATAAAAGTTTTAACGTAATGACAAGTTGTTAAGACTATATGTAAAATTCTGGTCACCTCTGAATAAAATTTGAATATCTTTCTTTTATGGAATTAAGAGAGACAACTTCAGTAAGCCTTTACAGGGCTGTGAGTAACTATGGCCCAGAGAGAGATCCAGGCTATCAATTCCAAGGCTAGGACCACTTTGCAGAAGGGAACCTTTCAGGGTTCTTAGACGAAACTCCTCTCTGCAACGCCCCCTTACCCCAACTGGTCATTGTGTTTAGCACTTACTTGCCTAAAGGGATACACCTCATCCAAAACTCTGGGAGTTCAAGACCAGCACATCAAACACACAGTCAGAGAAAAGCAAATATACCATGGAGAAGGCAAATCTACAGCACCTGGAATTTAGAGTTACTTTTATACTACATATATTCACACATCTGTCATGACTACTCTACTTTTAAGTTTGTGTCCACTATCCCTACAAATGCTGTATATATCTCAAAAAGAAAGCAAAGGAATATTTTGTAGCTACTGTTTGTTACTAAGCCACAACAGTAAGTTTCAACGCTTCAAATTAATAGTAACTACTGGATGACCCTTAATGAGAAGCACACTGATGGGGGCTCATGTACCAGTAACCACCTAGAGAGTTATACCTTTAGAAGCTACCAGCACCACCACTCAGTCTGCAAACCTGCAAAGGAGAGGTGAGGAATAATCCTGAGGAGATGTTACAAAGACAGAAAAAAAGAGTCACCATATAAATCTTAGGAATCAGTTGACTGATGTCAGACTCTTCAAAACACAGTGGTTCAAAGAACAAGATCAGCTTAGGTGGTAATCATCCTACCAGATAATCATACACACACACACACACACACACATATGTATATATATATATACACATATGTATGTGTATATATATATATATATATACATAGAGAGAGAGAGAGAGAGAAAGAGAGAAAGAGAGAGAAAGAGAGAGAGAGAGAGAGAGTTGCTTAGTATAGACTATGCTAATATCCCAAGTGACTGTTCTGTTTTAACAGGGTCTCATTCTCATGATTGGGAAAGATACTTTGTTAGTTCTTAATACAACATGCAACAGCGAAGAACAATTGCCTATTGCTGCAAAAGCCACTTTGCCTTGAAAATCACTAACTCATACAAGGATTGGAATTCAAAAGAAATAAAAATACTAGCATTGTTGTACAACATCCCCACACCAAGTAAAGCCTGGAAAGACTCTCAAACCCCAGAAAGATCAAATCAAAAACACATGATTCTGACAGTATTTTAGATATAAAGTGGCTATCTTACCTTCTCAAAGTCACACTGAGGGTTTTTGCAAACAACAGGCCTGCAGAGGACAATGTCACCATGGCAACGACAATCCTGGCATGAATCAGGTTTCCAAGCAGTGTCATCCTGCAAAGAAACAGAAGTTCTGAATTAAAAACCAATCATTCAGAGTATGGGTGTAGCAGGATCACAGGAGGGACTGACTAAATTAAAAGGCAAAAAATAATAATAATAAATCGTAAGCACCTGTGCTATTGTTCAGCAGTGATTAACTCCCCACCAAGTCAATAAAATCAGGATACATCTCAGGAAAGTTATGTCTTACAAGGAGAAAAAAAATCAGCAAAACTGATCAATATATCAATACAAGTCTGAAAATATGGACAACATACTCACCATGCACTTCCCACCTCTACCAAAGGAGTGGGGTAGGAGGTGTATGACTTTTAAGTGAGAAAGAGATGGGAGTGATTCTAAGAAACAAAATTATTCATATTCCTTTCAAATGTCATGGAATTGGAATATGATCAGTGTTACAGGCACACACACCAATTTTTTGCATTATCAAATCAAGCATCCTTGAGTCACTTAAAAACTCAAGCAAAGGAAACAACCTCAAAATTGGTTTTCTACATACAACAGCCTTTCTACTTGTTTCTCTCACTGTGTGGCATATACGCCCACATCAGGATTCTTATCTTGAGATCTACAAACTCATTTATCTTTTAAAATATTTTTGTAACTTTCAGAATAACTGGTTTCCTCTATAATTTATGCCTTTAAAAATATTATTATTATTTGGATCTTATGACAATAGCCTGCAACTCCTACAAACTCATTTATCTTTTTTAATATTTTTATAACTTTCAATATAACTGGTTTCCTCTATAATTCTATGCCTTTAAAAATATTATTATTATTTGGATCTGATGACAATAACCTGCAACTCCTACTACCAGTAAGGATAAGGAAGGTGGATTACGTGGGCTTGGGAGTTCTAAGCTTCATTAAAGTTCAAGCTGATCAGTATCACTGTAAGCCTAGAACCAACAGGGTAAACCCCCAAGAGCAGGAGGCCACCAGGCTGGCTAAGGAAGAGTAACTTAGAAACAGAGCAGATCAAAGCTTCTGCACACTGACCTACAAGGGGAAGGGTCCCATATGTGGCTGCTTCACTTCCAGCCTGGGTAAGATAGGGAGACATAGTCTCTAAAAAAAATCTGGGAAGGGTGCCATAGATTTTTACCAGACTGTTAAGGGGTCCAAGGAACATAAACATTTAGGAACCTATATTGTTGTGATTTGTCAGTTTCTGTCTGTTTTTGTTGTGTCTTTGCAAATCAGAGTTTTGGAATTAGAGTCAGTAAGTCCTTGGTTCAAATCCAGCCGCAGGCAATTGCTAGCTGAGTGACCTTGGGCAAGTCACTTGATCTCTGTGACTCAGTTTCCTTATCTGTAAAAGTAAGTTATTAGTAGTACCTATCTTCCAGAGTTGTTGCAAGGATAAAAGATGAGATACTTGCAAGTGATTTACAAACCTTAATACACTATAGAAATGCTCATTGCTATTGGTGTTGTTAAATCACTATAATGAAAAAAGGTGAAAAGAAGGCTTAATGCTTAAACATTGTACCACATCCACCTTGGAACAATTAATTTAATTCGAGTTAAGCCCTGGTCTCTTGAGAAAGACCCAACCAAAGATGAAAGCACCAGATGAAGCAAATATGGTCAGGTGGGCCCAGGACTCCTGTAGTATTCAAAGGACAGAAGTTCAGCAGTCACTTCAACACACATGTACAGCTCACTCCTCCTCTGCTCAGGGCAAGGTTCAATGGCAGCCCAGTACTCATAAGAAAAGCAGCAAATTCCTTTCCTATAGCTTACAACTTTGGGAGCCCATACCATTTTTTTCCTCCACACAAATCATAAAAAGAAATGTCTAAAGCTCAAATAATCTTTAATATAGAACTAATAAATTTCATAGACCATTCTCTTTATAATTAGTTGAGCCTCTCCCACCTTTCACCATCTTCCTTTCAAAATAGTATGTTCCCTTTTCTCATTCTCAAACAGCAAACCTTCAAAAACAGTAGCAGCAAGTTCCAGAACAAGGCAACAGCAGCACCTGAAGCAGGCAGAGTCAGATAGTATTAAAGACCTGGCATGGGGGTGGGGGAGGAGTGAGGATCAGTTTGCCGCAGCAGTATTCTGCCTAATACAGAGGATATCACTAGACCCAAATACAAGGAAGTAGCCATCTTAGACACTGACTAGATTGTGTGACCATGGACAAGTACCCATTTCCTCATTTATAAAATGAAGGGCCAAATTTATTGACCTCTAATGTCCCTTCTACCTCTAAATTTGTGATCTTATAACTTCTGATCCTACCAGATTCCTCTCACCTCAAGAAAAAAACTGGTAATTGAAAAGAAATTGAGAGTACAAAAATAAAAAACAGATTAACAGAACACCAAAGGAAGATTTGAAATGGAGATCTCCAAAAAAGAAACTGAATAAGTTGTAAAAGAAATACCAAAGGAAAAACCTCCCTGGTCCAAATGGTTTACAGGAGAATTCAATGAAATCTTTAAAGAACAATTACTACCCTTGCTATACAAATTTTCCTCTACCCCCTTGATGAGACAAATATAGTCGTAAGACCTAGATACAGAAGGCTAAAGAAAAGAAATAATTCTATATATCAATGAATCTTGATTCAAAACTTTTTAATATAATCTGGACAAGAAAGACTATAGCAATTTATTTTTTAAAATATTCAATGAAAGATGGATTTATGCCAGAGATTCAAGGATGCTTTTATTAACAAAAAAGAGAAATAACAGATCAGTTGAGCTGGGCATAAAATTTTTTAAATACATAGAAGTTACAAACTTTAAAAGTCAATAAAATGTCAAAGAAGAACTTCAGAAAATTAAGGAAGACTATAACAAAACAAACAGCAAAAAAAAAAAACACACATTGATATGATTTTTAAAAACAGGAGTTATTTTTTTTAATTAAAAAATAGTTAATCCAATATAAAAAAGGGAGAAAAATTTGATTTATCAAATTTTTTCATCAAACATTAAAACAGAAATACACAATAATTAAAGAGGAAATAAAGAAAGCTATCAGAAATTACTTTACCCAATTATATGGGGAAAAACTGTAACTTATATAAAATGGATAAGTATTTGCAATAATACAAAATAGCTAATTAATAGAAAAATGCAATTATTTAATATAATAATAAACCAATATCTGAAAAATAAATTATGCAAATCTTAAGTGAACTTCCAAGGAAAAAAACCTCAAGTCACATAGGTTTACAAGTGAATTCTATCAAACATTAGAAAAATATTAATTCAATACTATATGAACTGTTTGCCAAACACAAAGGGAAAAGACATCTTTCTATAATCATATGGGGATCCAAATAGTCTTGATACCTAAAAGTGGAAGAAACAAAGCAATAACAGAAAACTGTAGACCAATATCACCAATGTTAATCAACACAAAAATATTAAATTGAGTATTAGTAAAGAGAATGCAACAACCTACTTAAAAAGTTATGTATTATGGGCAGGGTGAATTTATAGCAGAAATAAAAATTCCTGCTATAAAAGATTGGCTCAATCTAAGTAAACTTTTCAATATGAGAGTCTATTAATGGCAAAAAATAATGTAAACCATGCAATTTTATATCCGTGTATGTCAAGAAAGCTTTTGACAAAATCCAATACCCATTATTAAAAATACTAGAAAGAAGAAATAGACTTTTCTTTAATATAGTTGTCAGTGAGTGCCTATATAAAATTGAAAGTCAACATTATACCTAATGGAGAAATGTTAGAATCCTTTCTAACAAGTTCAGCAAGGATGTCCTTTATCGCTGGTATTTAACAGAGTAAGGGAAATGCTAGCTGAAGCCCTAAGACAAGAAAAAGAAACCAAGGAATAAACACAAGCAAAGGAAGGAAGGAAACTAACACTTAAAACCGATAGCCGATGACTGTCTAGAGAGCTGAAACAGATAAAAAATTAATTGAAAAGTTAATAAATTCAGGAAAGCTGCAGGATTAAGATAAATACACATAAATGTTTCTACATACAACCAGCAAAAGGGATAAAAAGGGAAATTTTATTAAAAATAACTATACAATGTATTTGGGACTCTATCTAGCAAGATACACACAGGAACTATCTAAATACAAAGCACTCTTTAGAGGAATAAAGACAGATCTTAATTGTAGAAATATTAATTTTTCACAAGTAGGTCTAGCCAATATAATGAAAAATGACATTAGTACCTAAATTAATTTGCTTATAATAATAAAATTCATCTGGAGGAACAAAAAGGTCAGAAATCTCAAAGGAAATAATGAAAAAAGTGAGAAGGAATTGAGTTTAGATCTCAAACCATATTATACAGCAATAATCATCAAAATTAACTGGTATTAGAATAAAAATTAAAAATAGAAAGACTGATAAATATACCAGGTACAGCAAATAAGAAACATATTAGCAAAGTAAAATAGTGTTCAATAAACCTAAAGGCCCACTTACTGGAGTAAGGACTCCCTAGCAAACACTCTTGAGAAAAAATAGAAAGCAATCTGAAGAAACTACATTTACACCAACAACTTGTGCCATATACCAAGATAAACTCCAAATGGATACATGATTTAGAAATAAAACGTCATATCATAAACATATTAGAGAAGTAAGGAAGAAAATACCTTTCAGATATATGAATAGGGGAAGACAGGTAGACAGGGGATAAAGAAAATCACAGAAGTTAAAAGGACAATTTTTATTACATAAAAAAGTGTTCACATAAACCAAAGCAGCTAAAACAAGAAGGGAAACAGGTAACTAAGGAAAATCTTTGCAGTGAATTTCAATTAAAATTAATAAGTCAAATAAAATCAATAAAAAAACATACAAGAGTATGAATGAGAGCTATTTCCCAATTGATAAATAGTCAAAGGGTAAGAAGTGGCAGTTTTCTAAGGAAATTTGTTATCAATAGATGTATGGGAGGAAATGCTTCAAATCACTAATAATATGAGAAATCCAAATTGAAGCAACATTGGAATTCTAACTCATGCTTATCAGATTGGCGAAGCTGACAACAAGAGAAAATTACAAATGTCAAAGGGGTATGGGAAAAGAGATCTATTCACAGACCATGAGTGCAGCTATGAATTAGTTGTTCCAATCATTCTGGAAAGCAATCCACAAAAGTAGCTACACTGTGCATGCCATCTGACCTGGTTATACCAATGACTTAGTGACATTCCAACAAAATCAAAGAAAGAGAAAAAGGACCCATGTATATAAAAATATTTATAGGGGCTCTTTTTATAGTAGCAAAGAACTGGAAACTACAGAGGTGCCCATGAATTAGGGAATGGAATGACAGAACAGCTTATGGTAAATGAAAGTAATAATACTACTGTGCTATAAGAAATGATGGAAAAGATGGTATCAAAGAATCCTGAGGAAAATTGTATAAACTGATTTGGAGAAAAGTGATCAAAGTCAGAAAATACACACTATAACAAGACTATTGTAAAAATTAACCATTTTGAAAGTCTTAGGAACTCTGATCATTTCAGTGGTCAATCATGATTCCACAGCATTGGTGATAAATGATGCTAATCACCTCCTGAAATAGATACACAGAACTGGACATATAACCAATATGGCAATTTGTTTTGTTTGACTTTTTGTATTTGTTGCAAGGGCTTCATTTTTCTTTTTTTTCCCAATGACTAAGAAGGAAAAATGGGGAGGATAAAAAAAAAAATAAATGCTTAATAACTAAAAAAAAGATCTAATTGTAAAAAAAAGAAAAAGAAAAGAAAAGAAAAATGTTCCAAATCACTAATTATTAGAGAAATATAAATTAAGGCAATTCTGAAGTGCCGTCTCACACCCATCAGATTTTCAAAGGTGATAAACAAGGAAAATAACAATTGTTGGAAGGTTTTGGGGAAAATTGGCAAAAATCTGCAGGTGTTGGTGGAAGCTATCAATTAGTCCAGCCATTCTGGAGAGTAATGTGCAACTATGCCTCCAAAGTTATTAAATTCCTCATACCTTTTAACCTACTGATACCATTACCAAAAAAGATCTTACAATGAGATCAAAGAGATCTTAGAAAGAAATCAAAGAAAGAGATCTTAATAAGAGATCAAAGAAAGATCTTAGAAATGAGGTCAAAGAATGAAAAAAGGACTCACAAGTACAAAAATATTTATAATTCTTTTTGTAGTACAAAAAAACTGTAAACTAAGGGGGTGCACATAAGTGAGAAATGACAACAAACTATGGTATATAATTGCAATGGAATATCATTGCAAAGGATGGCTCATAATGACAAAAATGATGGTTTCTGAGAAACCAGGCAAGACTTTGTGAACTGACTCAGAGTTAAGTGAGCAGAACCAGGAAAAAAATGTATGTAAAATGTGGCAAAGGCTTGAACTATAATCAATGCAAAACCCAACTATAATTCCACAGGATGGAGCATGCTACCCACCTCTTGACAGAAAGGTGATGGACTCAAATTGCAAAATAAGACATAAATTTTCAAATGTGGACAATGTGGGAATTTGTTTTGCTTGACTAAGAACATAACAGAGATTTATGATTTCATGTACTCTCTGGTACATAGGAGTGACTGGCCATTTTATTTGGCTTTGTTAAATTCAGAATTTTAAAAAGAGAGAAAAGATGTGCAAAAGGAAAAAGGAGGGAGACATGGCAATGCAGGGAATTTGGGTTACCATTGTATTAAATTTAATATATACTTTTAAAAACTATACAACAGAAGTTTACCCTTTATATAAAATCCTTTATTCTGTTCTTTGTATCAAATGGTCATGTTTGTTCAGTTGGTTATAAAAATTTTTAAATTAAAGAAAATAAGGTTAATTTTAGCATAATATCAAAATAACACATGCATAAAAATATCTCATATCTCAAAAGCATATAATAATTCACCTAAAAAGTATTCTGGTTAACCTATACAACATAATCTATTGGGGGAAATGGGTTTAGGGGAAGACAAATGATGCCTTTGAATGATTCACACTGAATATATGAGACTGTAATGGCAGTAACCAAGGGAGTTGTCCCAATCTACTGTAACAAGGAATCTTTCCATGGAACTAAGTATCCATTTTCTGGATCCAAAGGAAGAAATGTGTTCTCATTACATGTTTAAGGATCTGTCCTTTAGAATAATGAAGGAATTCTCTTGTATGCATGGTTCCTGTCACTGTAAGTTATGTTGAAGACAATTAGTAACTGAGGAAAAAGAACTGCCCACTTAATAGACTGGAAAGGAGAAATTTCTGTTCTCAATATCTTCTTCCCTTTTCAGTATGTCATTTAGGTCTCTACCAATTCTGTTTAGGACTACCAGTGCAGATACACATACACACCTCCCTAGCCACAACATACACATGGCATTAAGAGAATGTGACTGCCAGGGCGAGTTTCTGATCTAACTTCAAGTCCCAGCTGCCGCTTCTTTGTGGATCTTCTCAGCAAAGATGTTGCTGTGTTCGTCCTTTGTTCTTGAAGAGGATCATGACATAAAGATGATGACATGACTTGCAGACTTTGATTTGAGTGAGGGAGGGCTGTGCAAGGTCACCAGCCTCACCTTCTCCTCCAGAGTCATCTGGGTCCAGTTGCCAGATATTCATCAGGATGACTGGAGATGGTCCAGGATGCAATGGGAGACCCTGGTTATTTTAGGCTTAGGTCTTATCAGAGTCTCACTTTGAGTGAGAGACACCCATTCGATAAATAAGATTCTTTAAGTAGTTACTCAAAGGTTGGTTCAGCAAAAATAACTAATTATCAGCCTAAGACAAACGCTGACAGCCCTGGCGGCTACTCTACAAGCTTAAGAGGTCCAGAGTCAGTGAAAAGTGGTAGAAAGAAGAGCTTACTACAGATCTGTATGAATATTTATGTTGACATATGGCTGTCCAAAAGATAAAGACCATGAGTGAGCTGCTCAGATAAACAGTACAAATTTGAAGTGAAAGAAAAATGCTTACTCAGCAGAAGCACACATCTCCTGGAAGTCTTTCCTATTTCCAAAGACGGGATAGTAGAATGAATGGGTATATCATGTTTTAAGTATCTATCAAAGTGCACTTAAGTGTTCTTTTGGTTTCCAGTACACTTTTTCTGATGGACAAAATAAATAACTGTGCTATACCTGATATCTGCTACTTTATACATTCAATAACTTTCCTAGAACAGATTTTGCTCATTTTTTTCAGGAGAAATCTTAGACATGAACCACACATAAACTTTTTTTAAAGAAATTTCTCCCATTTTTTTTCTACTCTGGGTTGTGGATGTAATGAGTCAGAGAGTATGTGAAGAACCTAATTCCCTCACTTTGGGGGGGTCACATTTATCCAGGATATAACTGAGCCTAGAATTGGAGCCTTTATGTAGGAAGAGGGATATTTCTTGCATCCTGATTGATAACAGAAACTTAGATAATATTCCATATATTTCATTCTTGTCATTTTACTGATAAAATCTCAAACACCTGGGCTCATTTCAAAAGGTATCTATTTATCTTTTGTACATCTCTTATTAAATTGCAAATTCTCAATAATTTCAATTGTATATATATAATAGTATTTCATGATCCAAATATATTCTACTTGAAGAAAAAATTTCTCCATCTGGGTACTGAATATGCCAAAAAACTTTCCTCAACTTAACTGTCATCATACAAGCAAATAATCCAATGCTAATTTTAAAGAAAATTAGCTACTTTTCTGCTGAATTAACTGCCAAATATTTTCTAAAACAGTGTGGAAATTTCACAGTTTTTTTTTCTAGCTTCATAATATTGCTTTATAAGAGACACAGAGACCAGATTTCCTCAACAGGCTGAAAAGTTATATTCTGTCATCCTGGTACAGTTCTGGGACTTTATGCTATCTCCAAAATTAAAACATTTTAGTAAATTCTTCTTCCTAAGAAAGTCTTCAAGTGAAGTAATAATTGATGAATTCAACTGAGAAAATCATGATAAATAATGAAAATATGAATCGTAACAAATTACTCTTTAATAAAAATAAATAAAATCTACTTAAGCACTAAATGTTCACATCAACATGCACATATCTTCCTCCAAACCCCCCCCCCCCCAAAAAAGAAGAAGTACAAGCTAAGGGAGGTATAGTACAAAGACTTCTAAACTCGGAAGTCAAGAGAGACCTAGTTCAAATCCCACCTAGGACTAGATGTGTGACCACAGACACATCATTGAATAGAGGGCACAATGGTGTCAGTTTCATCATCTACAGAATAAGAATGTTCTTTTTTGTAATTGTCAAATGGCATTACCCATGTGAAATGCCTTCGCAACTTTCAAGCATTATATTCCTGTCAATTATTTTGAAGCCAGCTAAAAACCTTTCAATTTGCCTTCCCAGGCTAAGTGCTTGCTGTAACACTTAATTAGTGCTATGCAGTAAATAATTTATGAATCTTTCCCTCAGGAAGAATTTTGGGGGGGAAATAAAGCATCATTTTCAAAGCCGCTGTATTAACTGTCACTACATATTATTTCAACTGAACAGCATAGTAGCTGTACTTTAAATATTGATTAAATGTATAATTTTAGCTTTTGGGGCTTCTCAGACTGCAGATGAGAAAGTTATACTCTTTAAAAACTGCTGGGACTTTTTTCTGTCCATAACTTTGGTTAAAAATCACATTCTCTCAGAAAGGAGGAAGAGCTGAGCTTTATGGAACTAAATTACTTTTCATGCAAAGAATAAAATTGAGAGCCTAATGGTGAGAAGTAATCTACAAACATAACCTGTCAATAATGATTTTCAGGGCGTACTGTGTGCAGGAGATATAAAGAAAGGCAAAAAAGACAGAAAGGACTGAAAAATGACTGAAAAAAAGAATCGATGGCAAAAAAAAATGACAATCCCAGGCTCAAAGGTGCAAACAATTATATAGAAACAAGATATGGACAGGACAAGTTGGAAACAATTGGAAGGCAGTGGAATTAATTGGGATTAGAAAAGGCTTCCCATGGAAGGTAGGATTTTAGGTAGGAGTAGGAGGAAGCCAGAGAAGGCAGAGATGAGGAGGGGGAGAATTGTAGGCATGGGAGATAGCCAGTGAAAGTGGAGGGAGGGAAGGAGGGAGGGAGGGAGGAAGGGAGGGGGGGGAGGGAGAGAGAGAGAAAGAGAGAGAGAGAGAGAGTGTGTGTGTGTGTGTGTGTGTGTGTGTGTGTGTGTGTGTGTGTGTATGTGTGAGATCCCTGGGGGAGATAAGGAAGACCAATCTCCACCTTGCCACCATCAAAATATTTTCCACAAATAATTATGCTGCATATTTTAAGTATAATAAAATTTTTAAACTCTTCAACTGGAGTTATGTAAATTATTTCTGGAGATTTGTTTTTCATGTGAAGGTTATTAAAATTTATTGCATGGTACCTACATAAAACATAGGGACTAATTGTTTATTGCTTTGTCTTTATTTTAAATTACAGGCAGTAATGTAATGGAAGACTCATCTTGGATCTGGATTCAAGGTCCTGCCTTGACACATAATAGGAATCTGACCATGTGTGTTCGTCCTTCATTGCCAAAGAAGACCATGCCATCAGAGAAATAATGGCATGACTTGCACTTGACTTTGTTTTGAGTGAGAGAGGGCTGTGCAGGTCATCAGCTTCTCCCCCAGAGCCATTTGAATGCAGTGACCAGATATTCATCAAGATGACTGGAGATGACCAAAGATGAGGCAATTGGGGTTAAATGACTTGCCCAAGGTCACACAGCTAGTGAGTGTCAAGTGTCTGAGGTGACATTTGAACTCAGGTCCTCCTGACTCCTGCAGTGGTGCTCTATACACTGCACCACCTAGCTGCCCCTAGCAAGTTGTCAAATCTCTCAGTGCCTCTAAACAGTTCTCTAAACATGTTCTGTCTGTCTCTATGTGTCTGTCTCTCTCTCCATCTCTCTGTCTCTGTGTGTATCTCTATTTCAGTCTGTCTCTCTCTCTGTCTCTCTGTCTCTCTGTCTCTCTCTCTCTCTCTCTCTCTCTCTCTCTCTCTCTGTCTCTGTCTCTCTCTCTGTCTCTCTCTCTCTCTCAGTTACAAAAAAGTTGCCAAAAGGAGGAGAAACAACTTTGAACCAACTGACTTATAGGGGCAGGTAGGTGGCCTGATGGATGTAGTACAAAGCTTGGAGTCAGGAAGGCTCATCTTCCTGAGTTCAAATATGACCTCATTTACTAGCTGTGGGACCCTAGGCAAGTCACTTTATCCTACTTGCCAGTCTCCTCATCTGTAAAATGAGCTGGAGAAAGCAATGGCAAACCATTCCAGTATCTTTGCCAAGAAAACTTCAAATGGGATCATGAAGAGTTGGACATGACTGAAACAAATCACAAGTCAGGTCTTTAAAAAAAAAAAAGATAGCTATTGACTCTGCACAAATTCTCTCCTTTTAAAAATATCAATCATACGTTAAATGCCAACTAAAAGAAAAGAGGGTGAATCCTCTATTTGAGATGTGACTCAACCACTTCCCTCTGCCACATAATTGCCTTCATTGAATTTCCTACCTTTTGACCCACCAAACAGCCTAACTGATGATTAGGAATGATCTCCTCCCCCAACTCTCTAAAATGATGAACCTGGGGCATTAAGATTATCATCTTTGGAAATGGAGCCAGTAGGAGCTACAGAGCAGACAGCTGCTGTATATAACTCAAAACTGTTTGCTTTGTTGACAGACAAGGGCCCCCCCCCAAAATAGGCTGAGTTCATCAGCGTTGTGGGCTAACAGCGAGTGTGTGCAAGTGTGGACAGGTGCACTGAGGCACATGCATCACAGAGAGTGAGACAGATGGGGGAAGGTTAGAACAGCGTCTCCAACCTAACAACAACTCTTCAAATTCAGGGTGCACTCTGACTGCGATCTTCCTGCATCAACAACCCAGAAAAGGAACTGGCTTAGGTCCTTTATCCTCATTTCAACAGATGTGATTGAGGCACGGAAACAGGTTAAGTCACTCAGATAAAACTGCTTATTGCCGAAAGTGCCTAATGCTAGTTTTTGTCTTTTGGGTTTTTTGGTTGTTGATTTTGCTTTGTTTTGGAGGATGGGAGTTGGTTGCTATCCATTTTCTTTCTTGATTTTAGGCATCTGACACTCAAGGATTTGTTACACTCCATTCCAGAGGGCAGAGCTAGGAACAATGGGCAGAAGTTGCCTGGATGGATTTTGGTTTGATGGGAGGGTGCTATTTCCTACCACTTAGAGGGGTCTTAGAGGGGTCCAGCCAAAATGGGCTACCCAGGTATTCCCCAAAGTTTATATCCCATCTCCTACCTTCTTGCATTTATGCAGACCGGTCCCCATACCTGGACTGCTCTCCCTCCAGATTCCCCCAACTGTCAATGCCCGTCCCCCCTTCCCAATCTAACCCTGACTCTAACTTTTACATTAATTACTTTGAGTATATTTCTTAACTTCATATTTCTGCTGCATATTGTTTTATAAGTTCTTGTTATCTCTCCCATTAGAATATCAGCTTATCGTGAGTAGAGATTTTTCCTTCTTTACACCTGGATCCCCAGCCCCAAAGACGGTGCCTAGTACATAGTAGGGGCTTAATAAAAACCTACGGAATGATCAAATGTTCAGCTCAAATTCCACACCTTGACCCTCCTCGAATCTCCCTGTATTCCCCAAGAAAAACCTGAGTTCCAAGAAAACCAGGACTTTTATTTTTGTCTTTGTGGTCTCAATACTTAAAATAGTGCCTTGCCTAAGCACTGCATGATTAATAAATGTTTGTTGACTTGAAGACTAGATCTAAGTTTTTTTCCTTTTGTACATGGTCAGAAATTTGTTTTACTAGATTACGCACATTTGTAACAGGGGTTTTGGTTTCCTTGGACTGGGTTATTTTTTTTTTTTTTTTTTGGCATTTTCATGGGGGGAGAGAGAGAGGATTTTTGCTCATTGAAAAAAATCATCTTTTTAAAAAAAAATACTAGACATGAAGTAATAGATTTTAAGGATCAAATAGAATGACTCTTTTGACTGAAATGATGGTGACAACTATGTAGGTGCTTGGAAATCTCAAGAGACTGTGATATTTTATGTCATTAGAAAATACCTGCTTGGCAATTTCCCAGTATGCTTTGTTTCATGGGTTGCCATAACTTGTGTGGCAGCCCATTGATCATAAACCTATCAGTCATCATGAACTATGAAGATATCATCTGTGGTAGACGTAGGCTGTTGCCAGGACCCTTCCTGGAGTCTAACATTATAGAAACAACCAGAACTTGTATTCTTCAATTTTAGTCTTTCAGTACCTAGAATCCAGTGCCCAAGAAAAGGCAGCTAGGTGGCGCAGTAGAATACTGGGCCTGGAGTCAGGAAGACTCATATTCCTGAGTTCAAACCCAACCTCAGGCACTTAATAACTATGTGAACCTGGGCAAGTCATTTAGCCCTGTTAGTCTCAGTTTCTTCATTTGTAAAATGAGCTGATAAAGGCAAATTAACATCTCTGCCAAGAAAACCCCAAATGGGGTCATGGAGAGTCAGACATCACTGAAAATTACTCAACTACAACAACAACCTAGAATCACTTTCAGGTCAAGAAAAGCGATGGAAGTAGTAAGTCCTTCAAAGAAATAGAAAATGAATTACAAAATGTTTGGTGGCTCTGCACTTTTCTATACCTCATTTTCACCAGTTCGAACAGGGTCTTGTAACCTCAGACCAAAAATTCTCCAGAACAAACAAAAAAAGATACTCATAAGTTTTCAGAAACGTAACTAAAGACAACGTGACAGAGCAAACAGTCTGCCTCATTTCTCTACCTTAAGTAATTCAGATATTGGGAAAGCTCCAAGTAGCCAAATTTTCAGTTGTCTCTTTTGCTCTGTCAATCTACAAATGGTCTTTAAAAATACCCTCTGCTTTCTTTCCCACCACTTTGTCACCATCACTGCAGAAGTGAGAAGAGGCCACACAGGTCTCAATACCATTTTGCATTTTCCTTTATTTCATAAGGTGCCATGGCCAAAAAATCCATCACCAAATGGCCAGCCTACTAGGGCTGAGCTTTTCTGTCCTGAGTTATGCTGCTCTCTGGAAAATCCTCAAACTTTTGCTGGGACCAGACTCTAAGCCTTTCCAGCCAGTCATCTTCCAAGAAACCAGGTCCTCTCCAGCATGGGCACTCTGCCATCTGCCTTGGACCCTCTCCCTTCTTCTCCCTGCCAGAAATAATGACCTCCTAACCAGGACCTCCAGAGAAGAAGCATTCACACACGCCAGAAGGGCACTGCACCTGGATCTGATTTATGTTGATATGTGGGTAAGTGAAAACTAATTATATGCAGCTGATCCTAGCT
Organism: Notamacropus eugenii; assembly: GCF_028372415.1. Lineage (NCBI taxonomy): Eukaryota > Metazoa > Chordata > Mammalia > Diprotodontia > Macropodidae > Notamacropus > Notamacropus eugenii. The sequence goes on from NC_092878.1 coordinate 148,394,613, forward strand.
CATACATCAAGTGTGCCTTAAGAAATAGGTGGAAGAAATTCCTAGAGAGTGCTCCTAAAGCCTTCCCTCCCTGCCCCTGCCCACATCACTAGGCCCTATGGATGCCCTTCTTTCTTTTCTGCTGTTCATTTTTCAGTTATGTCCAACTCTTCAAGATCCCATTTGGGATTTTCTTGGCAGAGATTCTGGATTTGAACTCAGATCCTGGGCCAGTACTCTATCCACTGCCCTACCCTTGACATTTAGGAAATTTTAGTCCTTTGCTTGAGGGGTAAAGAGATGACGATGTGGTCACCAGTCTTATTGAAAGCCTTTGGTGTACAATTACTGTGGCTATTTTCAGAACTTTGCATTGTTTGTGATCACATCTCTTAAAATTTATGTCCTACCCAAGACCTTGGCTCCAAAAAGCTACCCTATCTCTGACCAAATACTAGGCTAATTCTGTCATTAGATTCTGCCATTTTCTAGGACTAAATACTAGGTGGTCTGGTCTGAGTGTCATTAGCATAGATATCAAGCAAGCGAGCAACACGTATTTATTGTGTTTACCGTATGCCAGGCAGACTGAAAGAGGAAGGGTATTCCAAGAAGAGGTGAATACAAGCAAGGGGAAAGAGGCAGAAAGGAGTATTTGCAGGGAGTCAGTTAGGAAATCAGGCAACTATGCACCATAGTACGACTCTGTTGGCCAGCTTGCCTACATCAGGAATCCAATTCGGTGATGACTTTAGGCTCTGGATCACAGAGGAAAACCTATGTGTGAGTTTCAGAGATAACTCTGGGACGCTAGAACTATGCCGAATGCTCTCAAAAATGTTAGCTTGCTGGGATGTCACAAGCTTACAAAAAAGCCAGCTTTTACAATGGGTTATTTTCAAAGGTGGTGGGGTTTTTTCCAGTGCTGAAATATAAATAAGGCAAAACCTAGACACAAAATCACAGCACCTCTTTCGCAGCACCCTTGCCTCCTGCGACCCAGTGATCTAAAGAGATTGTCTATTTACACAGCCTTTTATAATCATGATTGCCTTCGTAGCAATGAATAGCCACATGGCAAAATGGACAGAGAGCCTTGCCATCAGGAAGCCCCAAACTGAAATCCTCCTTGTCTGAAGACATTGCTTATCAAAGTTGACCTGAGAAAACACAGTGATAGAGTTTATTTCCAAATATGGTCTTTTTTGAACATCCAAACCACCTGAATACTGATAACTGGTTGTTGGACTTGGAATCAGGAAGACATGAATCAGATCCTTCCTCAGTCAGGGCAGGATGTAATTCTTGGGCAAGTCATTTAACCTCTCTCTGCCTCAGTTTCCTCACCTGTAAAATGGGGATAACAACAGCACCTACTTCACAGGGCTGTGAGGATTTGTTGAGATAGTATATATAACATACTTTTTAAACTCTAAAGGACTATATAAATTATAGTTACTTAATATTATTATCTTATATCCATTCTGCAAATGAGGAAACTGAGGTCCAGGGGAAAAGCTGAGGTCTCACAGGTAGGATTTAAATCCTAGTCGTGTGATTCTAGAACCAAGGAGTAAGTACACTTTCCAGAGTACCACACTGCCCCTAAAAATTCTTCCATAATACAGTCTTTCCTCCCATTCATAAGTATCATACAAAATGGGCTTGCGAATTTCATCATCTCTTGTTCCTAGGAATGCCTTGAGCCCAAGTCACAAGTGGCATGTGGCATCTGAACCCCCAGGAGTGCAGACCTCACCCCATTCCAAACAAAGAGAAAATTAGATGCCAGTCTTGACTAGAATAGCCTATCAATTAAGTCTTCAACCCCCAAATCCACTCCCAGACTAAGAAGGAAAATACACAGTCCCAGTTTTTCCTAACAACACAAGCATTTTTGTTGGCCCCACTTCTAGCAAAACTCTGCCAGGAAGCTTCTGAAGAAAAGCAGTGATTGAGGATCTCAGAGGAAGACCACTACGAGTGAGGCCTCTTTGTTAAATTCCAAGTCTGAACTCTGAGCAATTACACTTCTGGTACAATTACTGGCATCACCCACTCCCTGCCAAGCGCGGAGACTTGGCAGCTGAAGAATACGGCTTTCATTTTATATTTCCAGTCCAATTAGCTGACAGTACCAGTCAATTGGCAGAATGAAAAAAACTTCAGGCCAAACTGAAAGGTTTCTGGGTGGTTTGCAGAGCTGGATCTTTGTGCAAACAATAATGAGATGAAAGAGGCTAAAAGGAGAATTAAGAGTGCCTCCAGCCCCAAAAGAGCCCCAGACTGAATTCAGAATCTAAACTGTGCACGAGATATACTGAAGGCTAAAAAAGGAAAATCATCCTACCCTCCAGGTTTGTTTTATTAACAATAGGGGAATTAAGAGGTTGTTTTTCATTATCAGCATGGTCTAGTAAGGTATTATTAACACTTAACTATATGGAAACCATAGAAAATAGCTTGTGACAGGCAATTCACTGGGTCCCTGCTCTCTCCAGCAATCAATGACATTTACTGAGGAGCCACAGATGTTATGGCCTTAAATTTGATGCTGGGATAGGGACAGTGGGAAATCTGATAGACAATACAGATGAATGGATGGTTGGATGGAGGGATGGATGGATGGATGGATGGATGGATGGATGGATGGATGGATGGACAGACAGATGGATAGATAGCAAAAAGAAAGTAATAGCAATAGTATTCAATAATTTAATGGTAGCAAAAATAAAATAGCAATATTATTTAATAATATAATCACCACATAGATATTGATCGAATACGGAATGAAGCATGCTAGTTTTCATTTTTATTCAAGTCTTCTTGTACTATTATGAAAATGCATTACATAATTGCACATGTATAACCTATATCTGATTAATTATTGTCTCACAGAGGGGGTGGGGAGGGAAAGGAGTGGGATAGAATTTGGAACTCAAAACTTTAAGTAAAAATGTTTAAAAATTAAAAAATAAATAAAGAGCAAGTGGCTACTTAGAAAATGAAGGCAAGCACAGACAACAAAATTAGCCAAGTCAAAGACAGAATGGAGGACAGGGAAGCAACCCCCAGCCCTCTCTCCCTTTTACCTCTCCAAATTAGAATTACTAGGAAGCAGAAGCTACCATATGGTTCCACTACTGATTCTAGCGACTTTCTGCACAAAAATTACCTTTTCTGGCCACCTCTCCCCTAAATGTATTGCCTTCCTGTATCCGAATAGAAGCTCTTTGAGGGCAAGAACTGTCATACTTTTTTTATTTTTATCCCAAGTGCCTAGCACATTTTATATACTTCATAAATGGTTTTTTTCATTTGTATTGTGGCCATAGCCTGAGTCCCAGAGAGGCTCCACAGACAATAAATCAATCAAAAATATTTACAAAGCACTCACTATATCCAAGGCACAGTGCTGGGCACGAGGGAAACAAGATAAATAAACAACCCTTGCCATCAAGGAATTTATATTGTTATATTATTATTATATTATTATTAATATCACCATATCAATGAATCATTCTAGCTAACATCTCTATCATGCTTACTACATGTCAGACACTGTGCTGAGCACTGTCCAATTATTACCTCATTTGATCCTCAAAACCATCCTGGGAGGCAGGTGATATTGATCCCATTTCACAGATGAAGCAGACAGAAGTTAAGTGATTGGCTCACGATCAGGTAGGAAGCATGTGAGAGCAAATTGAAACTCGGATCATCCTGACTCCAGGTCCAGCATTCTATGCCCCAGGAATGTATTACATTGTTCCAAGTATAAATTTAACATAGATATAGCTACTTAAACCACATATAAAAATCAGGTTCCGTGAGGGCATAATAGTTATGACGAAATGAGAAAAAGTCTAGCATATATTTAGAGTTGACATATATCACACACACAAATGATCACTATATTCCAAAAAGAATAGAAATTATTAGAACTCCATATCATAGTTTATAGAAAAATGAGTACATGTGTCTCCTCTTAAACATGAAAGCTCTGTTCCTAATCTTTATGTTAACAGGGCCAGAAAGAACTCAAACAAGATTTCTCCTTCCTCCCCACCCCATATCCCGCAAGTACATTTCAATTGCTTTTCCCACCATTTGTCTATTATTTAAAGATTTATTGTTGACTTTTCTTATGTCATATTCATTTTTGAATGCTCTCTACTTTCCTGCCCCCCTATACTTCCTTTATAACAAAGAATTTTTTACAACAACCATGCTTTCAGTAAAATAAACCAACGCAATCCTAGCACCACCACTTCAACAAAATGTGAGGGTACTACATTTTACCATCAGTCCACAGAGCCAAGACTGGTGATGATATTCCCACAAGAATCCCCTTTATTTTATTGTGCTGTACACTTTCATTGTATACACATTTGTTTTTATTTTTTTCTGGATCACAACATCAGTTCTTTAATATCTTCACATGTTTTCTGAATTTTTCACATTCCTCACTTTCTATAGTACAAAAATATCTTATTATATTCATACACTCATTTAAGTGTTCTCTAATCAATAGGCATTTCCTTTTGTCTTTGCTGCTGCAAAAAGTTCTGCCATGAATATTTTCATATAACTGGGGCCCTTCTTTTCTGCCTCTGACATTCTGAAGTGTTCTGTTCAGCAGTGTAATCTCTGGGTCAAAGAATATGGACATTCTAATCATTTTGGTCAATTTTATGCCACATAATTCCAAATTACTCTCCAGAATGGATTGACCAATTCATTGTCCCATTCCCAGTTTATCGAAGTATCTGTCTTCCGGAAGCCCCTGCCATGTGACCTATTTTCATTTTCTACCATCTTTACTAATTCAATGAATAAGAGATAAGACCTCAGCTATTTGGATTGGCATTTCTCTTCCTACTTGAGAGGGGGAGTGATCTTTCATATGATACCTTTCAGAAGCAGGTTTTTCCAAAGGCTATAAGCAATATACTGTCTTGCAGACACTGTAAGTTGAGCAGTTTTACATGCTAAATCATAAGCAACGACAGGATGCAAGCAAACTAAATAATTTGTAATGCTATTACAAATTATTAGTCATTAATTACAACTGAATACAAATAAATTATAATATATACCAGAAACTATTACATTTTACTATTATATTATTATCATATTAACTATTACATATTACTTCAATTTCCTTGAAACTAGTCCCTGAATTTATATATATATGAATATATTCATATATATATAAATTCAGGGACTAGTTTCAAGGAAATTATATATATATATATCATTACAATCTCTATCTATGCATCGCTACAAGATAAAGATACAGACTGGACTCTTCAGTATGGGGTACTTCCAGATGAGGAAATTCCCTCTACCAACACAGGTCAGCACCTTCTCTGCAGCTTGAGAATCTTAAGAGAGTTGCTCTGGGAGGCTGGATGACTTGGCAGGAGTCAGACAGCCAATATATATCAGAGGCATAACTTGAACACAGGCCTTCCTGGCTCCAAATCCAGGATTCAAACAACCAAGGCAGGCTGCCACAAGAAACGACACTGTTTCCAGAAGGAATAATTTGGTTGGAAGACTGCTGAAAGAAGCTGACAACTGAAGAAACTTTTCAAAAGAAAAAAATCCGTATATAAAGTTACACTTTTTCTCCTTAGGATGAGTTTTTAATTCCCTTAGGAAATATTTTCCATTTTATTTGAAATTGTAGCAGAATGAATTCATGAGTAAACTGTGAAGATCTGAGATTTTCACCCAAATCAAACAGAATGTTATCAAAAAGCAGGTCGGGGTACTGAATTCTAAAATAATGAATCTTAAAATATCCCACCAGTGGAGTGGTCTGATAAATTTTGCTTTGTGGATCTTTTATTGCTTTAGCACTAATACTCTAGAATCAAGTCTAATGTTCTATCACTTTGGCCACTTTATAAATGTGGCTGGACCACACGGCCTAATGAAAACTTGCTCCCCTAGCAATTTTTTTCCATAGTACCAAAATATCTTCAGCTTCGGACAGAAAGTGTTAGAACACAGAGCATTTTGGAGAAGCTGTCAAGCCCTGCCATGACTTTTTAAAAATGGACAGAGAGAAAAAGTTAAAAGACATACAAGAAAGCATCAAAGTATATCGGGTAGACGCTTTGTGGACAAGGATCACACAGGATTAAACAACACAATATGATCCATACTACCTCAGACCCACTAATATATAAAGGATATGAAAGACCCAAGACTTTCCTGCTAAAGCGGGAGGGACTTCCAGGGAGTAAATGACTGATAAGCCCAAGGACAAGGGCCCTTGATATTTTTTGAATTGTGGATAACTTTGGTAGCCTGGTGAAGCCTATGGATCCCTTTTCATAATAAGTTGCCCCAGGTTAAGAACTGCTGCCTAATATAACTACTATCATAACACATTATGTATAAATTAGCTCAGTTACCTCTAAGGCAATGTGAGTGAATGGATCCAATCAATCGGTCAATAAACATTTTTTAAGCACTTAATATGTGCCAGGAGGCAACTTAGATGGCTCAGTGAATAGAGCACTGGGTCTGGAATCACGAATACTCAAGTTCAAATCTAGCCTCAGACACTTCCTAGCTGTGTGACCCTGGGCAAGTCACTTAACCTTTGTTTGCCATAATCCACTGAAGAGGAAAATGGCAAGCCACTTCAGTATCTTTGCCAAGAAAACACCAAGACAGTACTAATGTATGGTCCATGGGGAAAGAAAGGATCGGACATGACTGAACAACAATAACAATGCGCCAGGCACTGGACTAAGTGCTGGTGAGAAAAAAAAAGAGGCAAAAGTTCATCCTTGTCCTCAAGGAGCTTAAAATCTAACAGGGAGATAATATTGGGGGGGGGGGGCGCTATTTATAGGATAAATAGGAAATAATTTAAAAAGAGAAAGCCCTGTAATGAAAAGCAAAAGGGAAGCCAAATTATATATTATATATTATATATCATATATATTATATTATATATATGATAAATATGTTATTTATTATAATAAAAGTATAATTTTAGCTGAGATCCAAAAGAAACCAGCATTCCAAACTTTGAGCATTAATAATAGCCAGCTTCTCTCTGGGTTGGCTACTGACTCTTGGGATGTTTCTCCCTCTGCACCCACAGCCTTCTCACCCTGAAGATCCCTGCACCTCTGCAGGTTCCCACCCTCCAACCCTATAGGCTTCTCCTCCAATTGCTAGAACCACTATTCTAGGAAGTGGTTAGACCATCCAAGTTCTCTTCACTTCATTCCTGACCTCCAGACTTTCCCATCATTTTAATAAATGTTCAGCAGCGTCTACTCCAACACCAATCATTTCTATCCACTGATCTGTGAACCTGAAGATAAAATTCTAGCCACTGCTCCTTTTCCTTGAGCTGAGTTAGAAGTTGGAAAACAAAAGAGGCTGGCATCCAAACTGGCAGTGAAATGGACCTCATTACCATCTGATCCTAGTCTGGAAAGAAAAGATACCCAGTTTGGATCCCTGCCTATCACTGAACAGAAAAAAAATGTTTCTCATGCGAGAAACAATGGTAACTAATTGTTGCCCACGGAAGGATCATCAACAAATATCCAAGGTATGGCAAAACAAGCCCAACCAAATATAACCTCCTAATAAAATAATGAGCTAAAGGCAATCACTTGTTGTGGCAAATCCAACAGACTTTAGAAAAAGTTAGAGAAGCTTAACCCTTTCACCAAAATTTACTATTGCCACAGGAGGATTTTTTTTTTTTGCAAGTTCAATTCAACAGTCACTTATGAAGTACCTATTATTTTCAATTCAATTCAACTCAACAGGCACTTATGGGATATCTAGTATATTGGAGGCACTCTCTAAATACATTCTTTCTCATATAATTAATGGTCTGTTCAAATTCCAGTCTTTAAATTCTACTTTTCAAAAGATAAGGATTCTATATGCACAGTGTGAAAAATATATTGCTTGTAAGTTGAGTAATACAAGTATTTTCATGCCCATGATTTCTTTGCTTTGTAGCAAATTGGAGCTTAGAAAGGTCAAGTGATTCTCAAGGGTCATCTAGCTAGTAAGAATCAGAATTTTGACACAACTTTAAGTCTTTTAGATGTGCTATATCCAGGTGCATCATTTTTTTCCACAAAACTGTATTTCTTTTCTACAAGACTGATGCAATGAGTCATTTGTTTTTCTAGGTTCTGTTAAGTGTTCATTATAAAAGTTCATTTGCTGACAATATTTACAGTCTATATGTATATTCTTTACACAGAGTCTCAAGAAAATCTTTTTTATATTGTTCCAACTCATTGGGAAGAACTCTCATCCTTTCTAAATAACAGTTCCTTGATATTCAATGGAAAGTCACCAACGTACACAAAGATGTTATATGTACATCGGGAATGCTCAATTTTAAGTGTCATGGACAAAATAGTTTGCTGACACTCTTATCCATACTGCCACACACACACCAGAGAAGGTTAAATTTCAGTCAAGTAAACTGATGCTATCATAACAAATATCTGTAAAAAATGAGACAGTCAGGTTCAGGTAGCCAAAATCAGATTCTGAAGAGGATTTTTTAATCAAATCATTCCTATGAACACTGCCATAAAACCTGGGGAAATGACTTATAAAAACTGCCTTAATCTGGAATATAAACAACCACTGAATTCCAAGGAGAAGAGGCTTGTGGTAGGAGCAACATCTACTCCAAATAAGTCAGATTTGTTTTTTTCTTAAAAGGCAATGAAACTATCCATGGTTTAACTGGTCAAAGGGACTACGGCATAAAAAGTTAATTAAGGTTTCTGTTTCCCCAGCACAAAAAGAGTCAGGAATCCTCAAGCTTGCTATATTCTTCTAACTAGGCAGACCGCCATAGCAAATACAAAGGCAAGGGAGGAGTACTCATCTGAACTGATGCTGTATCCTTGCTGAATATCCCTTCTATGTTAAGTAAACTTTTGGTTTAACATCGAATGGTCTGTGAGTATCTCCTTATATTCCAATCCATCAACTGAAAAACTGGACTAGTCTGACTCAGTCCTCTTCCACAACAAAGGGGCAAGATGAGCACGAAGACAGGCTCCATTGGGAAGACAAAGTTACTCTTTCTTACAACCCATCACCTTTGACTCTTCTTTTATGCTGAATCTAAGTGAGGGCAGATAGAATATAAACCTGGTGTCACTTCCCCTTCTATAAATTCACAACCCACTGTCCCTTCTTCAAGCACATTTTCTTGTTCCAAGTCAGTGCATTCAACAAATAGTTACTGAGTATCTTCTATGAGCAAGGGAGATAAGGGAGTGTGGGGCAACTGGAAGTAGCAGATTCATAACCAAGGCTTGTTTTCTTTTTCTAGATTGATGAAGGCCAAAGGAACCAAGATTTTCATTTCACATCCAATGGAGAAAAATAAGTGGGGAAAAGTGGTCAAGAAGCTTTCAAAGAGGCATCCTTTGGAAGGATGAAGAAAGTACTGGTCTTGAAGTCAAGAAGACATGCATTTGAATTCCATCATCAGTGTGACCCTAGACTAGTCAGTCCACTACTCTGGGCCTCATCTGTAAAATAAGAAGGCTGAGTAGCTTGATAGCTTCTAAGTTCTCTCCTATCCCCAAATTGAGGATCCCATGATTCCTCTGAAAAGATCGTTCATTTTAATAACTCCAGTAGGAGATTCTGTATACTCAGAGCAATCAGGTTGCACTGCAGCAGTAAGCAAAGTGCTTAATAAATGCATACTGAATGTACTTAATGACTTGTATCACCCCAAACTGTTTTATTACTGTTGCAATGTGTAGATGAGATTTTTATATAAATGGGCCAGGAATTTACAACCAACTTACAAAAGGGTCTATTTTTTTATTGCCTAAAGCTTTGAAACCGGTGAGTTACCAGTTAATACCAGGAGAAGTATTAAGGTGAATACATTAAGTTAAGGTAGGCTTAATTAAGCCAGTGGCTACCAGATGCAATTCCATAATCCTCTTAGCAGTCAAGATCAATAAATTCAACAAAGTTCAATAACTCCCTATGACCTCTAAGATCAAATACAAACTCTTGTATTTGGCACGAACGTCAAACCCTTTACAACCTACTTTCTCTGCATTACTTCCCTTCACACACTCTACAATCCTGCCAAATTGGACCTTCTATACGGGTCCTCACACGCAAAATTCCATTTCCTGTTTCTACGCCTTTGCATGAGAGGTCCGTCATGTCTTCAACGCATTTTCTTCTGATCTGCAACTCTTGGAATACTTATTTTCCTCTAAAGCTCAGTTCAAACTCTATCTCATGCAAAACACCTTTTACTGATTCCCTGAGCACCTAGTTTACTCCCCCTAAAAGTGCTTTCTAATTATTATATTGATATATGTACATGTTGCCTTTCCATAAGGTCCTTGGGGGCAAGGAAAGTCTGCCTTTTGTCTTTGGCTAATGCCTAGCACGGTGCTGGGCACACAGCAGGCACTTAATTCACTGGTTGAATGAAACCTCTGGGAACTTCTGGTGTGGCCAGATACAACCAAGTGAAAATGGAAATGGGTTTAATATTCAAAAAGTTAAAAAGGACACAGTTTTCTTGTTCCACTTTGGTAAACCTCAATCCTTTGCACTTACCTCAGCTTCCAAGAAGCAGGTTTACAAATGGATTCTCCACTTTTGTTTTTGTTTTTTAAAGAAAAGACAAGAAAGGCTCTTCTGCCATGGTTGCCATCTTAATGCAAAAAGATTTTTACAGAGCCACGACAGCTGGGAGAAAGGCCTCCAGTTAGGGGACTCTGACTCCTTGTTCCCTGATTCACTCAGAATTGTCCAAATGTAATCAGGATACAATGCTATGTTTGACCAGTTGAATGGATATGAGTGGCAGCCAAAAGGTAAATTAGGTCTCTGCCCTGCTCCTACATATAATCCCTCACAGCTGCGAACTGTTCTAAAGGCAAAAAGTAATTGGCCAACCACTTAGCTGCCCTTGGCACATAGAAGCATTTGCTAATCTTAAACAGAACAAGCATAAAACGTTCTTATGGGCCACTCTAAAAGGGCAGCTAGAACTTTCTAGTATGTTGATATTTTCCTCAAAATGCCAATAGGATGAGACAAGTTAATGGCAGTACACATCAAAATAAGTCACACACACTGGACTATTCCATTACATCACCTACCATGAGAAAAATAAGGAGCATTACTTATTGGTGATAAAGTCGTCCTCTTTAATGGTGGCCGAGTCAAAACAACTACTGAAGAATACACACTTTTGACTAAGGTACTACTACGAGAGATATATTCCAAAGCGGTCAAGTAACGAAGGAAATGCTTTTGCTTTCGTCAGTGCTTAGCACACTACGTGACACATTTTTGTTATTCAGTTGTTTCAGCCATGTCTGACTCTCCCTGACCCCATTTGGAGTTTTTTTGCAAAGATACCCGAATGGTTTGCTATTTCCTTCTCCAGTTCATTTTATAGATGAGAAAACTGAGGCAAACAGGGTAAAGTAACTTGCCCAGAGTCCCAAAGCTACTAAGTGTTTGGGGCCAGATTTGAACTCAGGTCTTCTTGGCTTTCTAGGCCCAGCACTCTATCCACTATATCGCCTAGCTGCCCTTGGCACATAGAAGGGCATAATAAATTATTACTGGTTGTTGAATGGTAATAAATTTTTATTGACTGCCCGATAAGGCAGTGTCAAAACTAAGACAAGAAAAGTTCTCCTCACTCCCAGGCCATCACTCTTTCCATGAAAGCAGAATAATCGAAGACTTTAAATGAAAGGTCATGGAATTTGGACTTTGTTCTACAGGCAATTCTGTGAAAGAGAAACACAAATAAAGAACTCTAAGTAATGAACCTGAAACAGTATTAAAATCATTCATGCAAGTCTGATCTCTAACAATGATGCTCGCAAATGTTTCCAACTTCGAAAGTTCCCCTGAGTTTATGGACAATTAACTTTTAACCTTGGAAACCACAGAATGGGGCAGGTAGAGGAAAATGAATTAAAGAGAGGGAGTAAAGGACACAGCACTCACAAAGGAGGAATGCATGAATAGGTAGCTCTTGGCAATGGTCTACCAGGGGTGGGGAAGCTGCAGCCTCAAGCGCACTAAGTCCTCAGGTACGGCCCTTTGTAAAGTTTGGATTTAGTCAAAGGGCCACACTTGAGGACCTAGAGGGCCACCTTGAGGACACAGCTTCCTCACCTCCATCCCCTTCTTTCTATATATTAAATTGGACAATGCTTTTGAAAATCATCTCCCAATCAATCTTATCTGTTAAAAGGAAATGATGCATGTAACTGCTGGATATTAGTTATTAATATTAGATTATTAGAATTATTTAAGAGATAGTGAATTAGAACCAGCAGAGTTTCAACCAGAATGGGGTGCATCAGATTTTGCTTTCTCTGTAGTTACTAATGATCCTTTATCTGACTTCATTTTTTTAATTCTTTTTTTAAAAATTGAGTCTTATTGCTGTCTTTTGTTTTTCCATCACTAAGTTTCCCTTGTGCCCCTTCTTTACTCCCTCCCAGAGAACCATTTTTCATCACAAAGAATTTTTTATAAAATAAAAAGAGGAAGCAGAGAAAATAATTCAGAAAACCAAACAATATATCCCCGAAAAACTGACATCATGTTTAATGTTCCACACCTATGGACTCTCTCCCTCTGCAAATGAAGACAAGAGGAGTTTCTTTTCATATCTCTTCTTTGAAACCAAGGTTATTCTTTATGATTTTGTAGCATTTACTTTCAATTGTTTTGTTGTGCTGGTTCTTTCTCTTTGACATTCTTAAAGTCATTGTATATAATCAATGAGCATCTAACTGCCAAATCTGATGGTCTTTCCTCAGGTTTTATCTTTCTCAGCTTGTCTACTAGTTGCACTTGGCACTGTTAACCACCCTCTCCTTCTGGATACTCCTTGTTCTATAGGGTTTCCTTCTTCACCCTCTTTTCTGGTTCCTCCATTACCTTCCCATTTCTCCCTTCCTAACATCTTTCACATCCAACTTTCTCTTCCTGTTCACATCATTCATCACTTTTCACAAAGATTATTGGAACAGTCTTCCAACTGGCCTTCCTTCCTCTCTTTATTCCAATCCATTCCCCACAGCTGCCAAATTGATTTTCCTTAAAGATATAATGAAATCACTCTCCTACTCAATTAACCTCTTGGCTCCCAACTGTCTCTAAGATAAAACCCACCTCATTTATTAACTTTTAAAACTCAAGACCTAGCCCCAACCTGTCTCTACAACCTCACTGGGCACTATTTCCCCTCTAATACCCTTTCATCCAGCCAGTCTGGTTTTCTGTCTATTCCTCATAGTCCTCCTTTCTCCATGGCCTTTGAACTGGTCATTTCCTCATGCTTGCAGTGTACTCCCATCTCATCTCTCCTTCCTTTTAGATGCAGCTGCTCACGTACCATGATGCTTTTCCTGATCCCCCAACTGCTAGTGCCTGCCTTCCCTCCTTCCCCGATTACTTTGATTTTAGTACTTTGTAGATAGTTTTATTTAATAAATTTGTGTTTGCTCTATATATACTTACATAGGTACTCGTTATTCTTCCCCCCCTCCCCCCCCCCCACCATTAGAATATAAGCTCCTGTGAATAGAGCTGGTTCATTCTTTGTACTTACATGCCCAGAGTCTGGCATATAATGGCACTAAAGAAATGCTTGCTAATTGATTGACTGCCTTATTTCCACTTTCAACAGGGCTACAAACCAGTAAAACAGAGGAAAGTTATTGATAACATTTTCTTTGATTTTAGCATAGCATTGACTAAATATCTCAAATCATTCTTATCCAGAAGATGAAAAAATGTAGACCAGATGATAATATGTTAGATTGATTTGGAATGGACAAGCCCCCAAAATTTTTGGATGTCATGTAATGGTTCAATGTCAACTTGGCAAAAGGTCTCAAATGTAGCTCATATATGGTCCCAGACACTTTACTAGCTATGTGACCCTAGGCAAGTTACTTAACCTGTTGCCCTCATTTTCCTCAATTGTTAAGTGGGGATTATAACAGGACCTGCCTCCCTGGTAAGGAGGTCAGAGTCCCTTTGTTTTTTGCCCTGGTAAGACCAGGTTCCCATGTTTTCTGTTTTTTGCTGGGCATTGCAGTTTAAGAAAGATGATAAGGTAGAAAATGCCCAGAAGATGATGAAGAGTGATGAGTCCAAATCTTACGGATTATCTGAAGGTATTGGGTTTTGTTTTGGTTTGGGCATAGGAGAGTTTACAGCCTAATCCCTGCTGCTGCTTGGTACAGAGATTTCAAGTCGTCCTCAAACATCTCCCAGGAGGCTTTGAAACAGAATTGATCCTCTCATCTAGGAACCCTTGGGTCAACTTGCACCCAGTGTCACACTCTCTCCAGCTCTTGACCAATGAGATCCTGTATGACCATGTTTGCCAACTTCTCTGGGACTAAGGAGATTCTCACATGGATGAGAGCCAATCTTGTTTCCCAGACTGTCCAGTTTTCCCTTGCCATCCTAACATAAAATATTCCTCCTGGCATCATGGGCCAGCCTTAGCTCAGTTATTAAGCCAATCCAATGATTTAAGCTCAGGTTTGGGATGCAATAAAATATGGATGAACCCCAAAATTCAATAAAAATAAATGTAATTATACTGAGAGATTTAAAAGTGTACACGTACTAATTAAAGTAGTTCCTCCTCTCAGACTCAGGCACAGCAGCAAAATTGGGTCAAAAGGATATTGAGAATTCCACCAAACCTCAGAAACACTAACTCCCCATGGTATTTTAGGGTTTAGGTAATATAGAACGGAGGCCTTGCCAAAAGTTTAAGCCCTAGTCTTCTGCATTAGTCAAATCCTCAGAATAGCCTCCTTGCCTCCTTAAAAAGAAAACTGCCCCAGCTAAGTTAAACCAGCTTGTATTCTTAGCCCAGTCACCCAGTACACAAGACTTGCCCACCCACACTGAGAATGCAAGGACATACGGGGAGGCCCCCCTGAAATAACAGCTCCCCCAAAAGCCACACCTTTGCTCCCATACAAAGACCTCATTTAGTTCTCTCTCCCTCTTGCAAGGATAAGAAGGCTGTTTTTTAGGCTAAATGTGTTTGAAATCATTTCCTATGACCTGAAATAAAGCCATCAGACTCTGAATTTGTCCATGACAACCAACTCAAATCCCTTTTTGTGCTGCTGACTTACTTCTGACATTCTTCCCACATTCCATTTCAAAGACCAGGAAAGATTACTTACTCATTAATAGAGAGATGAGCCTACCTGGGCCCTAGAAGCACACCAGCTGGAATGGAGCTTTTCAAAATCAGATAAAATCATACTCCCCTCTTTAAAAAAAAAATCTCCTGACTGGTTAGTTAATTCCCTGATTTTGACAGTGTGGTGGAAAGTATGTTACTTCCTGGATTTATCCAGAGAAAGAACTGATAAACAGAAATACATTTAGAATAATTTTACATATATCTATACCTATTTGTGTCCAATGGTGGCCATCTCTAGAGCTCAGGGGGTGGGGAAATAGCAAAGAAAAAAAGGAATGTACATGATAATTTTATTATATATTTAAAAGAAGTAGCAAGTTTTACATAATCAATTTGCCATTTCATGGGCAATTATCTTTTTTATGATACTATGTTATTAAAATGCTTGGTTTATTCCATAAATTAAAAATAAAATAAATATGAAAAAATCAGTTGTATTAGATATCCAGGCAAACATTTCAACAGGCTTGGGGGTTTGTGACCCTGGGCAAGTCTCAATGCCTCACTGGGCCTCAGTTTCTTTATCTGTAAAATGAGAGTTGAACTTAATGACCTCAAAGTTTCCTTCCAGCTCAAAATCTCTTATTACAGCCCTATTAATCAGGGAGCTTGTGTTTCACCTGACCCAAATCCCATCTTCACAAGTACATCCTTTCCTCACGAATACTACTCACTTCCTCTGGGAAAGCAGGCTTAGACATTACTAAGGGACCCGAGAAGCAAAATCCATCAGAAGGTTGTCCTGGTCAGCAGCTCCACTCTGGCTCATTCTCCTCTCCCTATATTCCTTTATTTCACTCTGAAGCTCTTGGAGGCTGTCAGTCTGATGGTCTTAGAACTGAATTTTAAATCTACTGTTCTTGTGACCTTAAACAAATCATTCCATCTTTGGTCCTCCATTTTCTCAATGGTAAAACAAGGGGATTAAGTTAACTTATCTACAGACAAGACACAAACATCTATTAAGGATTTAGTATGTGCCAAACACTGTGCTAAACTCTGAGAATACAAAAACAAGAAGAAAGTAGTCCCTGCCCTCACGGAGCTTACAGGCTAACTGAAAAGGGATAGGGAGGTTGAGGGAGGAGAAATGTTTCCAAAAGGACATGGAGACAAAATGCAGACAGTCAAAAGCGAAACCAGAAGGGGAATGAAGGATAACTGTCCTGGGTCTCTATTAAAATAGAGGACTCCAGAAAGGACCCGCTAATACAAGAAGCAAAACAGCTTGATAGACAGATGTTGTGGGGCAAGGAGATTGTAGTGGCCATTGGATGTTCCAGAGTGAGAAGTCTCCAGGGGTTGAGTCATGGTGGCAGAGTCCAAAAGTCAGAAGCCAAGCTGGAAGGGGCATCTATAAGCTACCTTCAGACTCTAAATTCTACATCCCCCAAACACATTAATTTATCAACTTACTCACCTGGGAGCAAGGCAGTAAGAAAATGGAATAGGTAGTTTCTGATGGAGTAGAGGGAAAGGTGATAGAAAGGAGATGAGACCCTGGAAAGATAGGCCACCCTAAATGTCTCTGCAGGGAACAGCAGGAAAGCTGAAAGTATATAGAGGGGAGGACTCAGAAGGAAGATACAAAAAAGCAAAGGCACGGGAAGCAACCTTTCCCTACTTGCCGTTGGTCTCTGTGCTCTCTGGCCAGCCATGCTATATCAAAGCACCCCAGGGACCCCACACATTCCAAGGAGACACTTTACAGACATATGGCCTTGAAATATTCCAGGACCAGACCTGTCCTTGCCTGCCTGATTTCTACAACTCCAAAATCTGAAATTTTTCTGGAGCTGACCTTTAAAACTAAACTTGCCACCATAATTTCAGCTCAGAAGGATCCCCAGCAATAGCTTTTAATCTTCCTGCCATCTCCCTTTTCCCCCCACAGTGAAAGGCAATAAAGGCCACCATCCTTGCAGGAGAATGAATCCAGAGAGCTGAAAGGAAGCTGCTGTTTCTGCTTGAGGCAGTGATCTCTGGGTGAGTAGCACTGAGACCCTGACAAGACTTACTACCAGTGCATATGAAATGAAATAGGATCTTTCCAGTCATGCATAGGCTCAGCCATTGAAACTGTGGGTGTCAGTTTTTATGAACTGATGATACTGGGTTTCTGCTGAGACAAATAAAAGATAAAGCAAGGAAGGACAAAAAGAAAATGAAAAGAAAAGAAAGAGAAGAGGGAAGAAGAGAAAAGAAAAAACAAGATTTCCATCCATTTCCAGAGTTATATACAAGAAATTGTTTGGTTTTTCTGTTTTTGCTTTTGTGTATGTGTGTTCATCCTTCGTTGCCAAAGAAGACCACGCCATCAGAGAAATGATGACATGACTTGCACTTGACTTTGTTTTAAGTGAGGGAGGGCTGTGCTTGTCACCAGCCTCACTTCTCCTCCAGAGCTATCTGAATCCAGTGACCAGATATTCATCAGGATGACTGGAGATGACCCAGGATGAGGCAATTGAGGTTAAGTGACTTGCCCAAGATCACACAGCTAGTGAGTGTCAAGTGTCTGAGGTGAGTCCTCTAGACTCTTGCACTGGTGTTCTATCCACTACACCACCTAGCTGCCTTACAAGAAGTTTACAGAAATGAAAACTAAGACAGAAATGAGGGCACATGAAAATCAAGCAACTGGGCAGGGGAAGGAAACAATCATTTAAGTGCCTGCTATGTGCCAGATGTTGTGCTAAGCACTTTACAAATATAATCTCATTTGATCTTCACAAAAATCCTAAGTGGTAGGTGCTATTATATCCCCATTTTACAGTGGAGTACATCAAGTGAAACAGAGGCCAAATGATTTGTCTAGGATTACAGTTACTAAGTTGTCTGAGTCCAGTTTTGAACTAAAGTTTTGCTGACTCTATGCCCAGCACTCAATCCACTGAACCACCCAGCTGCCCCTCAGAACAAGGCCTGCATAGCCTCACTCTTTTGTGAGATTACACCCTAAGTTATTTTTGTTTCTTAAGGTTAACCTGAATATTAAATGTCATACTGTTAAAACATAAAAAGAAAGATTAGGTGCCCTTCTTGGCTGTGGCAGGGGTTGAATTCTTAGCCAAACAAGGGATGGAAGGGATCATAAATGGCAAAGTGCAAAATTTTAATTACATGAAATTGGAAGGCTTTGGCATGAACAAAATTAATGCAACTGAGATAAGAAGGCAGGAGTTAATGAAGGCAAACTTTGTATCAAATATCTCTGCTAAGGGTCTATGAAAGCAACAAACAAAAATATATAACACCAAAAGTCATTCACCAATAGATGTGGGTAAAAAGGTATGAAAAATAATAACCACATTGAATATCACTACAAATCACTAATAATAAAAGAAAGAGGGGGGGAAAGTAACATTGAGGTTTCATCTCAAACCCAGGAAACTGGCAAAGATATCAAAAAATGGGAAAAGTCAATGTTACAGAAGTTATGGGAAGACAGGCACAGTTATTAAATAACCTCAGAACTGTGAAACTGTATAGCCCTTCCAGAAAATAATTTAGAAGTGACTAAGGAAAAATGGAAAATTTAAAAAAAAAAGAAGTGACAAAGGAACTGATTAAATTGTCCATTCCTATGAAATCTAGAAATCTCATGCTTAGTGGATACCTTAAGGAAGACAATGATAAAGAAATATCTCATAGACACCAAAATATTCTTGGGCAACATTACTTGAAATAGCAAGTACAAGCATACCTCAGAGATGCTGCAGATTTGGTTCTCTAAGTCACTGAAATACGGAAAACATCACAATAAAACAAGTAACATGAATTTTTTGGTATCTCTATATATATAAAAGCTGTGTTTACACTATATTGTAGCCTATTAAGTGTGTCACGGTACTATGTCTAACTGGAAACATGCCTTAATTAAAAAATGCTAACCATCATCTGAACCTTCAGCGAGTCACAATCTTTTTTTCTAGTGGAGGGGTTTGCCTCAGTGTTGATGGAGGTTGACTGATCAGGAGGAGGTTACAGAAGATTAGGGCACAGTAATTTCATAAAATAAGACAGCATTGAAGTTTGCCACACAGATTGACTCTTCCTTTCAAGAAAGGTTTCTCTGTAGCTTGTGATACTGTTTGATAGCATTTTATACACAGAAAAACTTCTTTCAAAATTGGAATCGGGCTTCTCAAAATCTGCTGCTGCTTTATCAAATAAGTTTATGTAATGTTCCTCAATATTATTATCTCAGGGAATAGGGAGGTCCAAGGAGAGAGAGAGAGATGAGGGAAGAGCCAGTTGGTGAAAGAGTCAGAACACACACTATTTATCAAATAAGTTTGCCATCTTATACATGGTTCATGGTGCCCCAAAGCAATACAATAGTAACATCAAAGATCAGTGATCACAGATCATCATAACAGATAAGATAATCATGAAAAAATATTAAATATTGTGAGAATTACCAAAATGTGACACGGAGACATGCTGTGAGCACATGCTATTGGAAAAACTGCACTGAAAGACTTGCTTGACACAACGTTACCACAAATCTTCAATTTGTTTAAAAAAAAACAAACTGTGTAACATCTATAAAGCACAATAAAGCAAAGTGAGATATACCTATAGAAACAAAGTAGCAAAACAGACTATGTTACATGAATGTAACGGAATGTCACTCTGCTCTAAGGAATGATGAATGGAAAAAAGCACCGGGAAGACTCGTGAACTGACTGACGGTGAAACAAACTGAAGAAACGATTTACATAATAACTGCGACAATAAAACAGAAAGAAGAATGAAACAATTACAACTGAATGTTGCAACATTACAAAGACCAAATTTGTCCCCAAGGAAATATGAAAGGGACCTTCTCCCCCACTCTAGAGCACCGGAGAGACAACTTTTCCAATGTATTGGTTCATTCCATTGAACTGGTTTCTCTTTTCTCTTTATTATTGATTAAAAACTTTCTGGGAGGAAATGATATTGGAAATGTAAAAGGATGTAGAAATCAAATAGATCAATAATTGTTTAAAGGCAGTTTTCTTCAAAAAGGAGCTCAATGACCAACTTACACATAAGACTTTTCCCTCAGCTGCTAATGACTTCTTTTCCAACCAAAATAATCTCATATATAAATACAGACATACATGATGGCTCCCCTCAATAAAATATTTGTTTCTTAAAGTCAGAAATGATTTCATTTTTGTCTAGGTGTCTCTACTACTTTGAACATAGTAGGTACTTAATAGATGTTCCTTGATTCACAGTAGGTACTTAATAGATGTTCCTTGATTGACTGACTGTTTAATAAGGGAGATGAGGTGAAACTAATAAGTGATCAAGGAAGGTGATAGCAATTAGAACCAAAAGAATGGTGGTGTAAGTCTATAAGATATGCTGCCTAAGAAGTCAATGTAACACAAAAGTATGAAAATTAGGCACACTTTAAAAGCTTTACCTACTTCCCAAGAGGCACATAAGAAAAAATATTTCCTTGTTCCTTTTCTGTCTTACCCAAAATCAAATACTCAAAAAAAAAAAAAAATCACAGACTTAGAGAAGGAAGGACTCTTAAAAGACCAATTAGCCCAAACTCTTTATTTTACAAATAAAGAAACTGAGGGCCAACAAAGTTACATGCCTTGCCCAAAGTCACACAGCTAACAAAACCAATATTTGAATCCAGGTCCTCTGACTCCAAAGCAGTGGTCTTCCCATTGACCTATACTGCCCACCCCACTCCACTCCATGAACAATATGAATCCTCCTGATATAAATTCTGTAATGACAAAAGAATAAAAACTAAGTGGAAGAAACAGTGAAGAACCAGGCATCCCACATGTGGGATGAGTTGGCTTAGAATGTGATAGGCTGCTTTCACTACAGGTCTTCAAGCAAAAGTTGGATAAGCACAAGTCAGGTATATTTTCAATGGGATTTAGGTTCAGGAACAAATTGGAAAGATGTTCTTTGAAGGCCCTCTAAACTCTGAGACTGTAGTATTCTATAAATCAGTGTTGCCCATGACTGTTGTATATCTCCACTTTGTAGAGAGGAGTTGAATACTAGTAAGTTGAATAGGTCACTGGTTCTTCTACCTCAACCATCCCACTTGTCACTAGCACTTTAGCTCAATCAAATTTTCTTTGAGCCAATCGGAATTAAGTGACTTGCCCAGAGTCACACAGCTAGTATGTATCAGGCTGGATTTGAACTCAGGTCCCCCCAACTCCCAGGGCCAGTACTCTATCCCCTGTGCCACTTACCTGCCCCTATCACTTAAATTTGTTCAGAGAATGCTGAAGGTCAATGCCTTTGTTTTTTTCTGTTTTTCAGTTCTTTGAAACAAATGGCTTATTTGAAAAAATCAAGTTTTAGAGGCTCTCAAACATCTGAAAATATAATCGCATGGAATCAGGAGTGGTTAAATTGCTAAACTCAAAGAGTAGTTGTTAATGATTGGATGTCATCTTGGCAGGAGGACTCCAGCTATGGGACCCAAGGGATATGTGCTATTTAACATTTTTATCAATGACATGGACAAAGGCATAGATGATACTTTCAACAAATCTGCCAGCGAAACCAAGCTGGGAGGGACATCTACCATGCTGGATGACAAGTGGGATCCATGAAGACCTTGCCAGACTAGATAGAGACCTGGGTTGAATCTAATAAGATGAAATTCAGGGGCAAAAAAAGCATTCTTTCACTAGCATACAAAAAGTAAACTCTACAAGTATAAAGCAGGGGAAACAGAAACGCAACAGCTGTTTCCCAAAACATTAGGAGGTATTCAGCTCAATATGAGCCAGCAGTGTGACTTGGAAGCCCAAAAAAGCTAACGAAGTCTCAGATTTCATTGAGAGCAACATCACTTCCAGGAATAGGGAGGTGATAATCCATTGTACCTTATCCTTCTCAGACCTCTTGTAGTATTATGCACAAGTCCAGGCACCACCATTTCAGAACAATTATAAGCTGGAGAATGTTCAGGAGGGGCTTGAGTCCATGATATAGATGAAGATGGCTTGAAAGAACTAAGTGCCATCAATGAGAAAATATGTAAACAATTTCCAGTATACTGGAATGGTGGAATATCATTGCGCTATAAGAAAACGTGAAAGGGAAGGTTTCAGAGATACTTTGGAAGACTTGTATGAACTGATACAGAAAGAAGTGAAGAGAACGAGAATTTTATACAATAATAAATCTGTACAATATACAGCATATTGTACCAGGTTATACAATATTTTATGCAATAATCAGTTATTTATATAACAATAATATTGTAAAGACAAAAAACTCTGAAAGACTTAAAAACTCTGATCAATGCAGTGACCAAAGAAGATTCCGTAGGACTCAGGATGAAACTTGCAGCCCAACTCCTGACAGAGAGGTGATGAACAGACAGAGAGTGCAAAATGAGACATAGGTTTGTTTTTGGTTTGGACTCTGTTAATGTAAGAATTGTTTTTAATTTTTAATTTAATTTTTAATTTTAATTTAATTTTTTAATGTGAGAATGTTTTGCTTGACTCTGTTAGAAATTATTCTTATTTTTTATGGGGAAGAAGAAGTGCATTTTCATTCACTGAAAAACAATGAAATACAATTTAATTTTTTAAATGGCTACTAATGGCTTAGTTATCTGGAGAAAAGATAGATGTCTTCAAGCATCTGAAGGGCTGTGTTGTATTCTAGCTATCCAACGACAGAATGGCTTGACCTGAGGAGTGATGGGTTCCCCCTCCTTGGAGGTCTTTAAGCAGAGGCTGAACTAAACAATCACTTACTTGTTGGGTATATTTCAGTAAGGATTTCTTTTGAGCACGAATTGAACTAGCTGGCTGCTAAGGTCCCTTCCAACTCTCAAATTCTATGATTCACATCTGATCCTCAAATACTTTGTGTATATCTGTGATAGCAGTGTAGAAGAAAGGAAAAGTCTGAATAGTCTCCAGTCTGGGGAGTGTGGCAGTTGGCGGGACAGGTTTTGATCTCTGCAGTGTTCCCATTGCCTCCCCCCTCCCCACACCCTGGCATTCAGGGAAAGAAAACATTTTAATTGAGCTCATTTAAAATATTTCATCTCATTTCCAGGCTTTGCTGTGATGAGTAAGATTAGATTAGAGGACTTAATGTGCACTGAGAGAAAAGGTCCTTTCATTTTACTCTGGGATCCAGTTTAAAACCGTAATGAACATGATGGGGGGGTTCTGCTGATAAATATATATTTGATGAAAAACTCATCGCCAGCTGGAATTCTGTTACTTCACAAAGCTTCACCGATTCCCTTAACTAAGTCAGAAGTATTGGTATGTAGGAAGGGAGGAACCTGGGTCTTTTTCACCTTCACAGAACAAGGGGATCCCAACAGAAAGGCGAGAAAGCAGAAAAGAAGGGTGGGCCAGCGGGCCAGTCAGGGGACCCAGGCAGCCCCTGTTCCCCACTGGTCTCCATGTGAAGGAAAGGAAGCAATGAAGGAAGATTCACTCTCCTCAGGTGGATCCACTGAGGAGAAAGGATGGAAGGCCATGAAGAAAAATGGAACGGGAGTAAGAGGATAGGGGCAGGAAGGTAGAGGGAGGGCAGAAAAGGAGAAGAGAATAAGCATTGATTAAACACCTACTACACGCAAGTCACTGCACTAATCACTTTTTACAAATGTTATCTCATTTGATCCTCACGACAACTCTGAGAGTTGGGTACCATTCTTATTCCCAACTCGAGGCAAACACAGGGGAAGTGAGTTGCCCAAGGTCGCACAGCTAGGAAGTGTCTGAAGCTGAATTTGAATTCAGCTGTTCATGACTCCAAGTCCAGTGCTCTAGCCACTGAACCACCTCGCTGCCTCCAGAGGGCATACCCAAAGGATGAGATGACAGGTGCTGGAATATGCCCACTATTTGGCACAGACTAATAATAAAGTGGGAAAAGTAGGAGGAGAGGGGATTGTGTACACAGCTCTTCCTTCTCCCCTTTTTTCTCTTCTCCCTTATAAAGAGACTGGACAGGAAAGCTCTAGGCTGCTCCAAGCAGATCTAGAAAGTCAAAAACTCAGCTGGGCAAAGTTCAAATCTGAAGACTTTCAAACAAGTGACCAACACTACTACCCCTTCCCTCCTCCCTGCCCCAGTCAATTAAACAATCAGCACATTCGTGAAGCACCTACTATGTGCTGAGGATTGTGCTGGGTGCCAGGGATACACAAATCCTGAAAAGGGAAATAGCACATCAGCGCCAGGGGCATGCGTGTCCTTGGCTCTGTGGCCAACACATAGCCTCACTCGCAGTTTATTCTTTCTCCTTCTATTGAGCGCATTTGTGGGAGAGGGTGACCCAGAACGGTGAGAAATGCTTTTCTCATGGCTCATGACCCAACAGAGTACGTAGAGACCTGAAAGTATAAGTAGTAGCAATACTGTACGACGATCGACCAACAATGACTAACTCAGCAATACAAGAATCCAAGACAATTCCAAAAGATTTATGATAAAAAATGCTCCCCACCTCCAGAGAAAGAACTGAATGCAGGTTGAAGTATACCTTTTTTTTTTTTACTTTATTTTTCTTCTTTTCTTTTGGGGTATTTTGGTCTGTTTTCTTTCACAATATGGCTAATATGGAAATACGTTTTGAAGGACTACACATGCATAATCTATATCAAACTGCTTACTTTCTCAAGGAATGGGGAGGGATGAAGGGAGAAAATTTGGAACTCAGAGTTTTTAAAACTGTATGTTAAAAATTGTTTTTCCATGTAACTGGAAAAATAAAATATAAAAATTTTCACACAAAAAAAGAGAAAAAAGAAGAAAATAACTGAAGTATTTTTAAATGCATTGAAAAGCATAGAAGACAGAAGAAAACACAAACAGTATCACTTTAAAAGGCAGAGACTTAAATTATTATATATTTAAATGAAAAGCAAGTTGTACTTAAGAGAGATTCTCCATCTCATATATAATCTGCTTTTTCTGTCAAACTCTGAATATGGAAATGCTCATTTAATTTGGTGTATATAACATATATAATTTGTAATATATTTAGTATATAATTTGGTTCATAATTTAAAAATTAAGTATCTAAACATGTTTATATATATTTGTATGTGTATATATACATATACATGCATGTATTTAAACATGTATATCAACCTTTCATAATTTGCTTCTGTTACCAAAAAAGGGTTTTATCCTTTTTCTTCTGAACCCTAGACTAAATTTGAAAAGGCACCACAGTCCCAGGGGGTCCAGGAGCTCCACAGCACCAAGCCCTCTGCATGCAAGTCTGAGGAATGGATCTTCTGGAGAAGCCAGGATGGGATTTTATTTATCAGTTGTGAGTTGATGCCAAAAAATTCAGCACAGGAACTTAGATGGGTTTTTCAAAACAAACCAAATGGCTTTTAAATCTCCTGGATGATCATACCTTTCAAAAGACCCTCTTTATTTTAATCTGCCTCATCTCCCCAGTGAACCTTCATCTTCATCTACAGACATGGGAACAGTCATTAGGCACAATGACTTCAGGGAGCTTTGTTCATTCCATCACAGCCCTGATGCTTCTTCACTGCTTCCTACCGCATCAGCCCTCAGTATCAATCCCTGGAACCAGCTTTAATCCAGATTCTCACCACCTTCTCACAAAGTTATCCCAAGCCTAAATGAAGGCTGGATGAGGTAAGGCCAACTATAAGGGGCAAGGTCTCCTGATGGATACAAGGCTGACCTCAGAATCAGAATGATCTGGGATTAACTCTAACACTTACTAGCACTGTGACCTTGACAAAGTCACCTGATTTTTCAAAGTCCCCCAGCACAATTCTCAAAAAATATAAACTGAAGAGAAAAGCAACATTGCATCCACAGACTAAGTTTCCCCCATAGGAGATCTCTATATCAATAAAATCACAGGTCCAATTTTTTTTCATTATGGGCAGCTAAGTGGCACTGCAGCAGATAGAGAACTAGGCTTGGAATCAAGAAGACTCATCTTCATGAGTTCAAATCCACTCTCAGACAGGTACTAGCTGTGTGACTCTGGGCAAGTCACTTAACTACATTTGTCTCAGTTTCCTCATCTACAAAATGAAGCGAAGAAGGAAACGGCAAACCACCCCAGTGTTTTTGCCAAGAAAACCCTAACTGGGGTCACAAAGAGTCAGACATGACTGAATAAGAAAAACAATATATTTTTTAATGCTATAACATGGCTTGCCAGATTTGGATGTGTCTCCACTCAAGTCATTTTCCCTGCCAAATAATCATTTGGTCTTGAAGTCTTATGGGAGTGTGGTGAGCAGGGAGAAGTCTCTTCTTCCTTCCCAATATTTTTAGACAAGTGAATTTAGATTTTGAAAAAACAAAGACAGTTCTGAAGGAGAAAGAAGTCAGAAAAAAGGCAACTCACAGACAAAGGAATGATATGCATGATGTGGGAAGAAGCATGAAAAATAGGCTAGGTTTTTCCAAAATAAATTTACTTGGTAATTAATAGGGGGAAAGATCAAATAAAGAAAAATGCAAAATGATAGCACTAAAATGTTTACTGAACATAGAAATCTTCCCCTAAGATAACTTCAGTTTAGCTTAAAATGGCAACACACTTTGCTTCAACCATGTCTGAGCAACCCTTCCCACCTTGGACCCAAAGAGGGCCCCCAGGCTTCCAGTGTCCCGGTACTAGCTTCCAAAAGTACAGGTCTGATCATGTCACCCCCTACTCAGTTAACTCGTTTGCCTTCCTCACCACCTGGCCACAATCAGCCTTTCCAGTCTTGTTATATATTAGCATACTCTCCTCTCTCATACTCTACAACCCAGTCAGACTGGTCTTGCTTTCTGACAAGCCATCTCCCACCTCTGAGCTTTTGTACTTGCTATCCTCCATGCTTGGAATACATTCCATCCTCCACCTCTGCCTCTTAGAATCTCTTGCATTCTTCAAAACTTAACCTAAGGTACCTTCTGAATGAAATCTTTCTGGATTCCCCAGCTACCAGTGTTTCCTCCCTCAAAATGACCTAGTATTTATTTCATACATGCTTGTGTATGTATATGCTGCTTGGCCATAAGAATATGGGTTCCTGCAGGGCAAGGACTTTCATTTCTGTCTTTGTATCACCAGGGCCTACTACAGTGCCTGGTTTGTAGTACGTATTTAATAAATGTCTGTTGCCTGACTGCTTAAACTTTCATATCGTTCATTGTCCTTCTCAAGCACTGATCTCCAAATGTGGGCATGAAATAACCCTTAGGGGTGGATGGCCAACCAGTCAGAGGTTGATAGAATCCATTCTCCCTCCTGAAGCCAATCGTGCATTTGTCTCCAGTGTAATGACACCAGCCCCTTTAACACTGACTCCTGCTCTCCACGCTCACCCCGAAGGCTTATCTTATGTGATTATGCCAGGTTTGGTGTCCTTCAAGGCTGGAAGGATATAATCAAAACTAATCAATCCATTCTAAAAGGCAAATTTCCACCATCATCATCACCACTACCTCCTCCTCCCAATATGCCCGCCCTGTCCCATATCAGTGGGTTCTGCAGTGATGGACAGTAGCCACTGAGTAACACACTCTCTCTCTCTCTCTCTCTCTCTCTCTCTCTCTCTCTCTCTCTCTCTCTCTCTCTCTCTCTCTCTCTCTCTCACACACACACACACACACACACACACACACACACACACACATACTCACACACACACACAAACATTTATTTTTCCTTTGGGGATAGATAGGATGAATAGGCATAGATGGGTTTTAATTCCATTATTTTCTCCCAAATCTACCCACTCTTGTAAATTTCTCGATTTCAGCCAAGGAATCATTGTTCTTCCAGTTTCCCAGGTTCTCAACCTAATTCTTATACATAACTCCTCAGTCAATTGAAACTACTCTCTTCAAGGTCATCAATAATCTCATAATTACCAAGTCTAATGGCCTTTTCTCAGTCCTCAACCTCCTAGATCTCTCAGCAGCACTTAACACTGTTGACTTCTTGGATACTTACTCTCTCCTCTCTGGGTGTTCTCTCTTGGTCCTTCCCCTACCCGTCTGATAGATCCTTCTTAATGTCCTTGGCCTGGATAATCGTCTTTCCACATGACATCAGAGGCAGCTGGATAACATAGTCATGGGAGACCTGAATTCTCTATATCTTATCCTCAAGTAAATCTTTTTATGAGATCTTGCATTAGAAAAATAAAAATGTGAATAGAATTTTTAAAAGACTCCATAAACATTAACAACTCTCCCTTTAGGTATATTGAAAAGTAAAATTCTTAGCTGTATGTTGAAAAGTCTGAAGTGTGCCTAGCACAGTTTTTAGACAGATATGAATTATGCCTACATTTTAACTCAAAGCAGGTCAATGCTCCTCCTATGTAAACTGAAGGGAGGGAGTTAAATCTCTAGGAGTTCTTCCAGCTCTAATGCTCTTGCTGTGATCCTACTTGGTAAACTCATCAGCTCCCATGATTTCAACTTTTACCTCTAATGCAACGAATCTCAGCTTTATAGAACCTAGTTTCCCTCCTGAGCTCTAAGACACATATCACCCACTGTTTAAAGGACATTTGTTCAAACTGGAGTTCCTCTCGACATCTCAAATCAACATGACCAAAATAGAATTAATTACCTTTCCCCAAAAACCCACTCCTTGTACCCACGAGCATAGAAGGTACCACTACCCCTCCAGTTATCCAGGAATGTGATCTCAGTGGTATCCTGAGCTCCTGTTTCCATCATTCTGCATAACCAATCAACTGTTCGATTTCATTAGAGTTTCTTCCTCTATAGTATCGCTCAGATGTGTCCCCTTCGCCCCATTAACACAGCCATCGACCCTCATCAGTTCTTCCCTGAACTATCCCAATAGCCTTCTAAATGAATTCCATGTCCTTCTCCCCACTTCAGTCTTTCCTCCACTCATCTGCTGAAATGATTTTCCTGAAGCACAAGTTGGATGACATCATCCCCCTCCTCAATAAACTCCAAGGGCTTCCCACTACATCTTGGACTGAATATAAACTCTGTTGGACACAGAGATCTCTTTACAATCTGACTCCTTCCTGACTTCTCCACACACTCTACCCTTGAGCCCTAGTGGACAACTTGTTGATGGCTTCCACACATTACATCTCTGCTCTCCAGGCTTTTATTCTGACATAGCCTACAATACTCTCCCTTCTCTTTGTGGAATTCCTGGCTTCCTTTAAGACTCAGCTCCATATTTATCTTGTATGTGCTCATTTGTGTATATGATGTCCCTCTATTTGGAAGAAGGAAAAAAGGAAAGAAAAAAGGAAAGAAGGAAGGAAGGAAAAGAGAGAGGGAAGGAAAAGAGAGAGGGAAGAAACATTTTTCAGACTCCTACTATGTGTCAGGCACCATGCTAAATGCTTTAAAAATATTATTACATCTATTCCTCACAACAGCTCTGAGAGGTGATTGCTATGATCAACCCCCTCTTGCCATTTAGCAAACTGAAGCAAAGAGGTGAAGTGACCTACCCAGGGTCATACAGCTAGTAAGGGTCTGAGGTTAGATTTGAACTCATGTCTTTCAGACTCCAGTCCCTGGGCTCTATGCACTATGGAACCACCTAGCTGTTTCTATTTGTGGGCAAAAAATCCTTGATCCTTCGATAAAGATAAAAAAAATGCTAGACGGTGCATTTACATTCATTATTATGTGCCTGTGACCAGACGTACGTCACAATTTTTTCTATTCTTTTTTTAAATTAAATTTTATTTCCCAATCCAAATTCTCTCCTTCCAACCAAACTCCCTTTTCTCCCCTCCTCAGGAAGAAAGAAAAACAATATTCTAGTTACAAACATGTATAATCAAATAAATTCCCATATTGACCATGTGCGATAAAAAAAAAAAACAGGCAGTGAACGTCCATTTCTTTTCATTAAGATTAAGCTTCTCCACAGGAAGTAAATCTACTTGAAAGTATAAAAGAAAATGCTGTGTTGGCAAACTGAGTAAAGAACTACAAATGGAACTTTGCTTTAAAAAAAAGTTTCATCAAGCTGCTAAGTAACTGACCTGTCTAAAAAAATCTACTTGTAGGAGTCAAAATAAGACTAAGGGAAGACTTTCCTGAACATGTAGCTCATCATCAACAACACAGCAAACATTTTCCTCATTCCAAAGAAGCCAGCATCCACATGGACACCAGAAGCTGTCCTCCACATATTTCCCTCCATGTGTAACATAGACTTTTGTCACTCAAGACTGCCCTGGTTTCATATTAACCATAGATGCTATTTCAAGAGAATCATGTCACAGATTGAATATGACAAGAACGTAGCCTTATCTGTCAGCAGCTCCACATGGTTGGTGTGTTGAGGGAGGAGGCAAAGACTGGGGATTCCCACAAGCTCAGACTTAACTCTGGGGCTGTGCACACTATACTATTCTGCAAAAAGTTCTTCTCATTTTTGTGGTCACTTGGAAGCAATTCAGAACAACAAAAATAACAGGGCATGTAGGCACATGTCAATAAAGCTGCCACCTCTTCACCATTCCTGAGTCCAATTCCATACTAACACCTCCAGGAATTCCATGCTGCTTTGACTTTCTTCACCCTACAGACAGGCGATTAGAACTAGGATTTGTCCCACATCCCAAAAACAGAGCCCTTCTCATAGACATCCTCTCAACTCCTTGAGTGCTTTGAAATGGATAAAGTGCTTTCTCCATAACAGCCCTGTAAGATAAATCACAAATACATTACTTTCCCCATTTTACAGATGAGGAATCAGAGGCTCAGAGAGGACAGTCTTGGATAGCAAAGCTGGTAAGTATCGATAGCAAGATTTAATGCATCTTGTAACTTTATTGAAGTTATTAATTATTTCAATTAGATTTTTAGCTTCTACTTAAGGGTTTTGTAAATAGACTGTCATATCATCTGCGAAAAAGAGAGTCTTTTTCCCTTTTAACCTAGACTTATTACTTCTATTTCCTTTTCTTGTTTTATTGCTCCAGCTGGTATTCTAGCTCTATATCAAATAATAGCAGTGATAATGGACATTCTTGCGTCACTTTCAAGAGAGACCATTTATGCATCATGGACTCCCAGTGGAAATCTGGTGAACCCTATGAGCCCCTTCTCAGAATAATGTGTTTGAAATGTCTAAAATATATAGGATCACAAAGGAAACTAATTATATTGATAGAGTTACTGAAGAATTTTTAGAAATAAACTAGTTCTTACCCTCATATGAAGAACCCTTGAAAATCAAAAAAGAAATCAAATTAAAAGCACTGAAAGTATTGAATTGGTGAATAAAACTAGCCACTATTTTTTTGGAAAATTTAAGTAAAACAGACAATTAGCTAGTTTCATCTTAAAAGAGAAAAATAAAACTGTTGGCATCAAAAGTGAAAAAAAATTCAAAACAATTGAAGATGGAGAAAGCTATCAGAAACTATTTTGCCTAGTTATATGAAAAACAAAACTGATAAATGAATTACATGGATATTTACCAAAATAATAGGATAGTCATATTAATCAGAAAATAAAATGGAGAATTTAAGTAATACAATTTCAGCAATCATAAATGAGGATCCAATGAACTTGTGTGACTTCTATCAAACAAAGAATAATTCCCAATATTTACATAAACTATTTGCAAAAATGGGTCAAGAAGGGATCCCTACCAAACTCCTTCTGTAATACAACTGTAATAAGCCAGGGAGAGATGAAAGAAAATTATGGTTCAATATCCTTACTGAATAATATTAAATTCAATATCAGTAGGCAAAGAGGCCACAACAAAACATCATACACTTCTGATTATACAGTATGCCCAGGGTGAATTTTTATCAGGAATACAGAGTTGGCTCAGTATAAGAAAAACTATAAACATAATAGATTATATTAATAATGATACTCAAAATCACATAGCCATGTAAATAAGATGGTGAACAAGTTTTTGATAAAATTCAACACATTTCTGATTTTAAAAAATAACTATAAATAGCAAAGGAACAAATAGATCTTTCCTTAATAAGGTAATTGAGGTCTAAAAACAAAGAGCTAGAATCTGATATAATGGAAAAGGCGAGGATCCAAGGTTAAAGTGACGCAAGAATGTCCATTATCACTGCTATTATTTGATATAGAGCTAGAATACCAGCTGGCGCAATAAAACAAGAAAAGGAAATAGAAGTAATAAGTCTAGGTTAGAAGGGAAAAAGACTCTCTTTTTCACAGATGATATGACAGTCTATTTACAAAACCCTTAAGTAGAAGCTAAAAATTTAATTGAAATAATTAATAACTTCAATAAAGTTACAAGATGCAAAAGGCAGGTGCATAAATCAATATTTCTATCTATTAAGAACAAAACCCAGCATGAAGAGATAGAAATTCCATTCAAAATAGTTAGAGAATGGATAAAGTACTCAAGAAATCACCTTACAAGACCCACATAGGAACAAAATAAATATGATAAAATATTATTTATAGAAATAGACAAAAAAACTAAAGATTTGGAGAAATCATACCTGGGTAGGCTGTGTCATTATATTAAGATGACAATTCTACTTAAATCTATTTATTCAGTGCCATATCAAACTACTAAAGAATTACTTTATAGTGTTAGAAACAATAATAAAATTTATCTAAAAGAGGCATAGTTTGGAAATCCCAAGGAAACAATTTTTTTTTAAAGTAGAAAAGAAGAAGGCTGTCTTAAGCTATCTCTGAAGTAGTAATTCTCAAAATCATTTGGTACTCATAAAAACTGGAAAAGGCAACTACGTGGCATTATAGATAAAATTCCAGGAAAATTCATCTTCCTGAATTCAAATCTGACCTCCGACACCTAGCAGCTGTGTGACCCAGGGCAAGTCACTTTACCCTGGTGGCATCTGTTCCCTTATCTGTAAAATGAGCTGAAGAAGGAAATGACAAACCACTCAAGCATCTTTGCCAAGAAAACCCCAAATGGGGTCATGAAGGTCAGACACAACTGAATAACATAGAAAACTAGCAAAGTGTCTCCCAAATACAAATGCTCCAACTTTGACAATTAAAAAACTCAATGTTTAACAGAAACTTCTGGGAAAACTGGGAAGGAGTCTGATAGTGATTAGATTGAGACCAACACCTCATACCATATGCCAAGATAAGCTCTAAATAAATGTATGACTTGCTTATAACTGGGCATACCATAATCAAATTAGAGGAACTAGAAGCAAATGTCTTAAACAACTAAAGAAAGAGGAAGAGTTCATTGCCAAACAAGAGATAAAAATGATCACAGCAGACAAAATGATTAATTTGGATTGCACAAAATTTAAAAATTTTGGCACAAAACAATACAGTTAAAATTAGAGGGGAAATAATTAACTGGGGAAAATCTTTGCAATGAGTTTCTCTGAAAAAAAAAAAACTCTTACATATGTCCAAGATCTCTTTCAAGTTTTTTTAACGTTATATTGGTTATTTATTTTTCTTTCTTTGCTTCTTTTTTTTTTAATCACTATCACAATCCACCAACTCTCTTGCCCCAAAATAGAAGCTGTTCCTTATAACAAATAAGCAAAGTTAAGCAAAACAAGTTATTATATGGGCTATGTCTGAAAATATATGTCTGTTTCTCTACCTCTTGTCCTTTCACCTTTCTGCCAAGAATGGGAAAACACTCTACATCAACACATTCCTCTAGTTGCTTGTTAGTTATTGAATTGATCAGATTTCTGCAATCTTTCAAAGTTGTTTTCTTTTACATTACTGTAATCATTGTATATAGTATTCTTCTACTTCTGCTCAATTCACCCTGCAATAGTTCCTAAGTCTTCCTATATTTCTCTGAATCCATCATCTCTTAAGGTACAATGATACGTCATCAAATTCATAATTTGTTCAGCTATTACCCCACTGATGGGCATGCAAGTTTAGAGTTTTCAAGTCTCCTTTACATTTACTATCTCATTTACTCCTTAGGAAAATCCTGTGAGTTACACAGAGCAGGTAGTATTATCCATTTTGTATAAATAAAGAACCAAGCTCAAGTAGTTCAGTGATTTAGGAAATGGAAGAACCTGGATTACCGCTGTCTTTCCCACTAGATCATACAGTGAATACACAAATGAACACACATTAACTAGAGCCAAAAGATTACCAGCAGTGAAAGTCTTTACTTTCATTCTGGGAAAGGAGCTGTTCAGTTGTATATTTTCATTACAAACATGGTATACTTCTTAACTGATAAGCCATGTTTTGTTTACTCAATTAAAGTCATAAAATGTGTTTTTTTAATGAGGTGCCATGATGAGCTTTTTGATTGCACAACAAGGACACACACACTACAACGGGATATTTTTTCAATACATGATGCAAAAATGCCAGGCTCAAAAATATTTTTTAAATCTTAAAAAAAAGAAAGGAAAAGAACTTTATTGAAGATTTTTCATCAGCTAATGTTTCCCACTCAAATAAAATTGAAAGAAACAAGAGTAATGCAGAAAAAAAAAAAGAAAATTATCCCATCTTCCTCCCTAATCACAACTTTACAAAACTTACGTGAAAAACTAGATTTATTATAAGAGAAATAAACATGTATG
The DNA here is from genome assembly GCF_028372415.1 of Notamacropus eugenii. NCBI lineage: Eukaryota > Metazoa > Chordata > Mammalia > Diprotodontia > Macropodidae > Notamacropus > Notamacropus eugenii. The sequence goes on from NC_092878.1 coordinate 148,429,427, forward strand.
TGGAACCCAAAGCCACAGCAAAGAGTTCACAATTCCTACAGAAGTTTGCAGATTTATAACAGCAGGACAAAGGAAGGAAGAGATACCAGGAAGGGGTGTGGCATAGGAGAGAGAAAGTTGCAGTTCAGGTGGGAAAAGGACAAAACCCCTCCAGAAGGGGAGGGGCAAGGTGATGGGCAAAAGCCACATTGTTTTCCCTTGGGAATTGCTACCAGTAGTGGGAAACCTGCAGCCTTGAGGTCATATGTGGTCTTCTAAGTCCTTGGGGGTGACCTTCTGACTGAGTCTAAGTTTTACAGAATAAATCCTTTTATTAAGGCGATTTGTTCTGTGAAGTTTGGATTCTGTCAATGGGTCCCACTTGAGGAATAGAGGGCTACATATGGCCTCAAAGTGGCAGGTTCCCCACCCCTGTGCTAGACCATAAAGATAGGATGGTCTTTTTATCTACATGGGGTAGCAGCTGCACAAGTCTAGTGCAGAATGTCTGGTGCCTGTCTTGATTCCCAAGGACACACAGAGAGGCCAGCCTGAGATGTAAACACCACATTATGTCAGCTCAGGGCCTCCTGCAAGCTCTGGGTCCAGTGTTTCTGAAAAATATGGCAACTCAAACAAACAAACTGAAGGGTCCCCTTAACAGTCGTTAACACCACTTAAAACATGTTACCATCCTTGCTTCCAACCCATGCCAAAAGCATCATACACATGGAACCTCTGCCTCCTCAGCAGCCAGAGCTACTAAAAAACCAAAAGCAATTTTTAAAAGAATTCTTACCACCAAAGTCCTCAGCACTGTAAAATGTTTCAAAATGCAAAAACGATAACTTTTGGTTAGTGGGAATGCCCTGAAAGAAGGTGGCTTACCATGTACCTTACCATTGTATCCTAAGGACCATTGGACCTTTCTATATGATTTGTATGTAATCCATATGTGTTGTCCATTCCCTAATTCCTAGAGGATGAGTTCCTTGACAGAGATGGGCTTCTTTGTCTATTCCCAGCACTTACCACACTGATTTCCACATAGTAAGCATTTAATTGCTACATGGCCTTTGGAGCATATCCAGATTGCCCTAACATGGAAGTACTCTGCATCTCCTACCACGTGGGTGTGAGTAGCCTTCTTTGATTAGCGCCCTAACTGAAAAGGCTTCATCGTTAAAACTGATGGGACAGTCTCTCTATCTGGCTAAGCTCTGTCCTGCTCAGAAGCCAAAGATCACAGTTCACCCACCATGTAGACACCATGAATTGAACTGGTAAGATTACCACACCTTTATCCCGGCTTTGGAAAATGGACCTGTGGGTGTCTATTTCTCTTCTCTGTCATTTGTCCTCAGTTTCAGGCTCCAGGGGTAATAACCTCCACCAGAACCCAGGAGTTGGAACCATGGTGACCTTGGAGCCAGGATACTTGGTGGAATGGGACAGCCAACCAGCTTGGCAGAGCAGCCTTAGGAAGCCAAGTTACTTGGGACTCAGCCCCGATGGGTTATTTGAACTTGGAACTGGGAAACAGGATCCCCCTCTCCCTAGAGACCGAGGGGTGAGGGAGGAGGTGAATTATGTCTCCGATGTCTTGGGGGAGGAAGCTTGCATGTTTATTATATTTTTGAAGTAAATATTTCTTTGTAAAAGCCAATGTTGTAGCTAAATGGAACTGGGGCACATGAGAAAACCTTTACATGTGGGAGAATACCATCAGTAAGGGCTGCAGACATTTGCAGAGAGCCTAAACATCCTCAAAACCCCTTACGGGTACTAAAACCTCTCAGGAAATGTGTGAAGATAAAACATACCTGCTCTTCAGACAGTGGGCACCAGGTGGTCTGTCTTCTACAATAAATGCTTTTTATTTCATTCAAGAGGGCCACCTGATTGCCCAGAATGAGAGCTGTCTATATAAACTTAATTCTTCAGCACAATATTAGACATAAGTTATAGGATGCCAAGACCTCCTTTTTTAAAACTGATTTCTGGTGAATAAAAATTCTTCTGCCAAACTCCAAATATGTGTATATATGTATATCGATATATATACATATATATAGTGCGTATATATGTGTGTGTACGTATGTGTACATATATATATATATATATGTATCACCAATGTTAGAATGGGAAAAGGTATTCCATTTTCCGCAAATCCTAAAAGTACTGAGTTTTTTTCTAATAGTTTTGAATATTTTAATAATATCCTTCAGAATTAACTCTCTGCAAACAACACATTTTTCTGTTATGTTACTAATATAACACAATAGTGTTAGATATAACACAATAGTGTTATATCTAAGTAACTAGAGAAAGAAATTAAAGAAAAGCTTTAATTAACCAGATTACTTAAAGACAGGAGTACTCTGGATTACTAACTCTCCAGGCTAATCCAAAAACTTTTCTTTATCAAATCCCTGTGATGAAAACTTTCCTAAAATACATCTGTATATTTTCCTGCCTTAATAAACAGAAAACAAAGCAAGCACAGTATACTGAATACAGTCACTGTTTGATCTTGTGGTGCCACAGATCATTTGCCAATAATCCTCCTTGTTTGGTATGAAAGAAATCGAAGGTTTAGCATACTTTAAAACTTGAAGAACTTGTATTAGCTTGTCTGTTTTTGTAGGAAAACAAGTCACCAGCTCCTAGTGACAAGTCACAATACCCTGATGGTCTTGCCAAGTGAAGTATGAGTTCATTTGCATGGCTCCACAGAAGGGCATGAAGGAAAAGCAATTTTCTCACCCCAACTGAAATAGGAGATAGATTAGAAGAAGTTGCTGCTGGAAAGAAACACAAGGCAGCTCAAAGGACAGACCTGAACTCAGCCTCTGAACTGGCGCCTGGCAAGAGAGGGCTACGTGGACAAAGAGAGGCCATCTACCAGCTGAAAATGCGCAGAGAATCAGTAGCTAGCAGCTCAGCAGATAATCAGAAAAGGGTGAGAAATTCACATTGGCTCAGCAGAGAGCCAGTGGGCTGCAGTGCAGTGGGGAAAACAGTCCAGAAGATGACACCAACTGCTTATAGTTCAGTGGGAAAGGAAAGTAGCTCAAATATTCAGTGGAGAAAATAGCCCCCCAGACAACCTAGGAGGGTCAACAGATAACAGCAGCAGCTCTTTGGGGAAGGAGCAGTCGGTGCCTTCAAAGGAAAAGAGGTGAGACTAGGGGGTGTTCAGCTATGATACAAACCTAAGAACATTAACTTCCACAGTTACAAGTAGTAGTACAGATGTTCCCTCTCTCACCAGCAGCAAGGAAATCTGGGAGAGTAAGTGTCCCTGCACGGATGGAGAGTATTTTCCTTGTTGTTTACCTTGCTATTAGTTAAAGCAATTGCTTTTTTCTGTGAACTAATGTGTCCTTTGAATGTGTCCTTTGTCTTGGTATAATGAAAAAAAAATTGGTGAGGGTGCACAAGCTGAGGTTTTGAATATATGCTAACTCAAGCATGCCTTGAACTTGGGTGTAGTTCTCAGGCAATGGCACCATATTCAACTGATGGGTGGGAGAGGGAAGGCATTGAGTTAAATTTAATAAATCCCTCATGAGCCTTTTTTTCTTATTCAGAAAGTGTTTATCCATCATCTAATCTCAGGATTGAAAGAAATTTCAAGGTTCAATTCATACCTGAACAATGATCTCCTCTGATTCAAGATTTCTGGAGAGGAAAAGCTCCTCCATCCCAAGAAAGGACATTTCACTTTGTGAAAGCTCAAACAACTAGGAAGTTTTGTTCTTACATCACATCAAAAGTATGTTTTTCTGAAACTACCACCCATTGCCCTTGGGTATTCCTTCTGGGGTCAAGAAGGATGAAATTAATTCCTCTGCCCATGAAACACTCAGAGATCACATTCTCATCCACATACCAAACTCCTATAGGATGATCTCAAGCCCTTCACCATTACCCAGGATGCCCTCTTCTAAAGGGCAGCAGCTTCATATATACACAGTACTGCTGATTTCAGATGGGAAAAATTTGGTGTTCAAAGGGGAAGAAAAAGAACTTTGTGTATGAAAAAGTGATCAAAATTCACTTGTAAAAAAAAAAGTCTTACAGACAAAACATGGAGAAACACAGACTGTGAAGAAGGTAAAATGGAGAACCCCCAGATTAACAGACCTGTTTGAAGACAGAGAAATGATGGAGCTTACGGGACACTGTGGTCCATCGGCTTATTTGCATGGGACTTTTTTTTTAGAGTACTAAAGGTTATAACTGACATGGTTATAAATCAAATAACTTTAGAAGCTACAGAAAGATTAAAGACCTGACAGAAAGGTGGATTTTAGGAGTTTTGCATCCTAAGAGAAAGATGAATTACTGTCCACCTGATTTGATCTCAGGGACTGAGAAGGGAAAGGAACCAGTGATTGTGAAGACACTTGCAGGAGAGGCAGCTGAAATGGAGATTTTTAACCACAGTGCTGGGAGCCAACGGGCTGCTTTCTGCATTGACTGAAGAAAAGGCAGAAGTTCATTAGAAGAAAGCTGATCTCTGCTGTCAGGCTGAGCTCCTGCCCTCCAGAACCATCCATAGCATGAGAGGTTCTCTAAACTTGCCTCCTCTCTGGTGTGAGAGAGAGAAAGAGATGAAAGGCTTTTCATTTGTCCTTCTGTTAGCCCTCCTTCAAGAAGGCAGCTAGATGGTGCAATGGATAGAGCACACACACACCCCAAACACTTTTCCTAGAAGACTTTTTAATGAGTTCAAATCTGGCCTCAGATACTTAGTAACTATGTGACCTTGGGTAAGTCACTTCACCCTGTTTGCCTCAGTTCCTCATCTGTAAAATGAGCTGGACAAGAAAATTGCAAGCTTCTCCAGTATCTTTGCCAAGAAAACTCCAAATCTGGCCAGTACTTACTAGCTGTGTGACCCTGGGCAAGTCATTTAACCTTGTTTGCTTTAGTTTCCTCACCTGTAAAATGAGCTGGAGAAGAAAATGGCAAACCACTCCAGTATCTCTGCCAAGAAAACCCCAAATGGGGTCACAAAGAGTTGGACACAACTGAAATGATTGTTGCACAAGCCTATAGGTTTTCCCCATTTATATGTCTCCTTGCTAGGGTTCTACAAGTGTACATCCTCTCACAAACACTGTGTGAAAAGGATGACTCAAGTTCATGTGATATTTTGATCATTCCTCCATTTTGCCTTATTGTTGAGTGAATATTTTATGTTTAAGAGTTAGAGTGTCATGACGACTGATTTTGAGCATTTGGAATGCTCACCTTGGAGCTCAGGAGCTAGTGTGGTAAAGGAGTAGGAGTGTATACTTCCCAGAGTAGAGTTACCCATAGGATCCTATGGAAAGTTTGTATTGTAGAAGCATGATTTTCCCTCACTGGAAATCCAAGAACTACCAGTGTGAGGGCAGGATGCTAGCACAGAGAGCAGGAGTAAAGGCTTACTCCATCTAACAGAAGTAACAAATGACTGTCCTAAAACATTAACTCTCAATTGTTTTTGCATGCAACTGGGAAATAAGAAATACAGGTAGTGGGGTATAGAAATCTATCTTGCTCTACAAGAAAAGAGAGAACATGGGGATAAGGGAAGGAAGGGGGTTGATAGAAGGGAGGGTAGATTGGAGAAAGGGGTAACCGGAATGCACAGTGTCTCAGGATGGGGGGAGGGGAGAGATGGGGAGAAAATTTGGAACTTGTGTAAATGAATGTTGAAAGATAAAAATAAATAAATTTTAAAAAGTTAACTCTCAGGATGAATATTCCATCAAGGTCTGAACAGGTCATCAAGACTATCACTTCCTTCAATCTCTACCTAATGGCCCTAGCTTAATTCAGTCTAAAATCATATTAATTTTTGGTTGTGCTATCATAATTGATAGTGGACAGAGGATAGGAAGTTTTCAAAAGAAAAATTATAAACTATTGAATATGAAAACAAACTCCAAATCACTAATAGTAAGAGAAATACCCATGAAAACAATGCTGAGGTTTCACCTCACAGCAGGCAAATTGGCAAAGGTGGCAAAAGATAGAAATAGTCAATGGTGGAGGGAATTTGGAGAAAGACAACATTAATATACTAATGGTAGAACTGTGAAGTAGTCTATTATAGATACTGATTTGGAATTATCCAAGTATAGGTCAACCCTACTACTTAGCATATACCCCAAGGAAGTCAAAGAGAGAAGCAAATGTCCAATATAAACAAAAATTATCATAGTAGCATTCTTTGTCATACCAACGAACTGGAAACAAAGTACTTGACCATCAATTGTGGAATCGATAAAAAATCTATGGTGTATGAATATGAAGAAATATTATTGGAGAATAAAGAATGTGGAATCCAAGAGACTTGGGGGAAAGTGTGAAGATAGAATGAAGATACCACAAAAACAATATGCATAATGACTAAAAAATGAAAATTATAAGGTTTCTAAATGTAAACCAAACTAAGCAACTGAAAACCAAAAAGGTTTTATAAAACAGAAGATAAAACATACCTCCCTCACCCCCAATCCCGCCCATGAAAGAAGCAGGTAAAATATTATATATATGATCAGATGAGGTCACCCTCCAGAGGTTTTTGCTTAATTGCTTTTCTTTAACATACTACAGGTTCAGTGAGGGGAGGGTTTGTTGTTGAAATAATTATGAGAAAAAGTAAAGTTAATAAGCATCAATAAAAATATTGTTAAATAAATTCTCATGTGGTTGGCTTATATTGGGCTTTACAGTTCCCTAAAACACCTACATCTTTTTCAAACAAACTGCTATTCTTACAGATGAGGTTAAAAAATCTCCCCCACCGGAATTTTCAGGCAGAGTCTGGATATCCATTTGTTAGGTATGTTGGAGTAGGAATCTTTTCTGCTCTAGATTGTAGTTAACAGTTGCTGAGATTCCTTCCAACTCTATAATTCTGTGATTGTGGGAAATGAAGGCTGTGATGGATAAGCACCTCTCCCATTCTGTACAGTCTTGCAAACAACACTAAAAGTGGTTCACTGCCTCTCTGGGAGCTCAATCCACTTAGAAACAATAGAAATTAAAAAACACCTTGACTATGTCTACAAATGGATAATACATTCTGCACCACTGTTCCAACACTCCTTGCCAAAAGTCACGGTGTTTATCATCAGTCCTCTGAAGTCATGACTGGTCACTCTGTATTAATCTTAAGAAAGTTTTCCTGACATCAAGGCCAAGTTTCTCTCTTTTCAGCTGCCACCCACTGCTTGTTTCTGCCCTCGATGATTAAACTCAAGCCAAAACCATCATCCATGAGATACTTGAAGATTGCTATCATGTTGGACTAAAGATGTAGGATGAGATGTACACTTTTAAATGTGGTCAATGTGTGAATGTGTTTTGCTTGACCTCAAATATTTGAGACATATGTCTTCATTTTTCTTTCTTTTTCTTTTGGGAGAAGGGGGAGACAGAGAAACAGAGACAGAGAGAGAAGGACAGTAAAGTCAGAAAGCATTACAGACCACCAGCACAGTGTTCGAAGTGATATGCTTAAAAAGAAAAGCAAAACTCTATATAATTTCATATACCATCCACAATGTATAAATGATTATTTTAATCAGTGTTAAGTTCAGACTTTTTTTAAAGAAAAAAAATTGCCGCCATGTACCCCCTGAATCTTCTTTGGGTTCAACAACCCCTGTTTCTTCAAAAGATGCTCACATGGGTCAAAATCCTTTACCCTTTCCTCCATGTTGCCCTCCTCTGAATATTTTGCAACTTACAAATGTCCATGTTAAGCAAGCACTCAGCATGTAATCTGATTCTGATGAGGAAAGGGTACAGAGGGATGACTGCCTCCTTATTCCTGGAAGCTATGCCTTTCTTAGTGCAACCCAAGATCAAATAAAACCTTTCGGCATAAGCCTGCAGTTCAATAAAACTCTCATATACATTCATCCCTTCCACATCACAGAGGTTAGGGGAGGTTGCTCTCACAACCTAAAAAAAGCTCATAAAAAATTTTTGGCCCTCCCTTTGTATCAGAGAAGCCTAACTTTTTTCTTTGTCTTTTATAGGATGTTTCCAGTACCTTATTGTAAAATATGGGTTAAATATTTGGTCATAGGTTCTGTGTAGGTCAACGTTAAGTAAAAACACTTTGTGTCATCTGCTGGCCTTCACGTATTATCTGCAGTTTTCACAAAACTCCCCAAAATTGCCATTGAATTTCTTGTGTCAACTCATGATATATTGAAACCTAAAATCCCAACGGGGAAAGTCATGACGTGAAAGGGATAACTGCATTCTTCAAAGTGCTGTCTCACCACATCTCCCCCATCTTATACTTACGAAGTTGATTTTTTGAGCCCTAAGTATAAGACTACATTTACCCTTATATCTTACTACCTCTTTATTGATCTTGAGTGTCAACTGTCTTTTAGCCACATTTACTCTGTCATTTCTGATCCAAACATCAGAGAAAAGTAAAAAAAAATAAAATCCGTCCCTCCATTGTCCATCATTCTATCCATCCTGAATAATGATTCTTCCTTTCTTTGATCTTTTTTATTAAATCTCTTATCCCTGAGAAAAAGATCCTGCTTTGGTTGTCCCTAAGATACCTTTCAAACTTTGTCTCATTCTGAGATTTAGCACTTCTGACACCATTTTGTATTCATCCTGTGCTGTTTATGCAAAAGAAGGGATTCCCCACATACACGCACACCTAAGTCAATGTAGTCACAGAAAGCCGAGAATGAAAGTGCAAGGTGTCAACAGGGTCTGCAGATGAATCTATATTCACTGATGCCTTGAGGAGATGCAAATAACCTTTCTAACTGAATCAAGAAAGCAGTAGTGCCAGTGACTAAGAAAATAAATGAGCCATCCTTCTAGAAGCCTCAAATAGCTAAGCCTGAGAGTTGGGAACGTGGGGATGATTGCAAGCCAGGTGCTGCTTGGGGAGGGGATGGGAAGGACAATAAAGTTGGGCCTGCTTTCAAATAGATTTTGTTCTCTGCTCTACTGTATATACTGAAAGTATAAGGAAATAAATGGAATTCATTCCGTCATCTATCCCTTTTTAAAGAGTTTCCTCTCCCTCCTAGTCTGGCTTCTGCTGCAGAATTTTAATTCATGAGATGAATGAATGTATGAATGAATGGATGGGTGGATGAGCATCTATTAAACAGCTCATGCTAAGGCATGGTGCCAGGTACACAAAGACAAAAGCCAAAGAGTCCCTGCCTCAAGACGTTTAAAGGGAAAAGACTTCATGTACATATTTAGGCGTATACAAAATAAATCACAAGCAGCACAAAGTAACTTTGTTGAGAACAGGGAGGAAAGAATCTAGCCTCCAGAGGAGCAGTCTGCCAGTGATACCAAATCGTAAAATTGGGCCCTTAAAAGTCAGACCAATTAGGTGTCAATAGGCTATTATTCACAGAGGATTATGGGAGAAAACTTCAGGTAGTGGAGCAAATTACAGATCTTGATCTTTGTTCTCTTTTCAGTTACCATTTATCTGTCTATAGACAGGCAATGCACTCACACCGGGTTATTGTTTAATGTTTTATGTACTTTGAAGCATTTTTTAGAGCGCAGACACATTTTACACTGAGCAAATATCTGTTTCTTAATCATATCGCATAAACATTTACCCTTTATGCAAGAAGAAAATACATATGCACAGTGCTAGGCATAGGGGAGGTACGTGATAAATTTTTTTCTTTAATTTAATTACTTATTTTTAAAGGTCTTCAATAAAACAAGCATTTCATAACATAGTATAATAAAAAAAAAAAGATGATTGCCCGTGAAACTGCAAATCTATTATGTACCACTTGCTATTCCTTTTAAATATATAATAGCTACCATAATGATAAATACTTGCTGATTTGATATGTCACCCAAAACTTCCTAGTAAAGAACCAATTCATTTAAACTGAAAATAAATTATTTACTTTATAAGAAATACAAGAATGATCCAAGAACTCATATTCTTTTATCTGCATTTCCTTTCATTGATAAATACCCAATTTAGATTATAAAAATGTCTTCCCATCAAAGGAATCTACCAGCCCTTGTAACACATCCCAATACCATTTCTCTCCTAATCCAATTGTTGAACTGGGTACACTCATTACTTTAGAAAGTGACCTGAGAGCCTTATAATCAATAACTGTCTTGACAGTACAGGGAGAAGACCAGAAAAGTGAGGCAATTTTCCAAAGGTCATACAACAATTCTAGGAAGGATTCATCTCTAAAGGCTGACATTAGCAGTTCCCTATCCGCTTATCCAATCTCAGGACCACTGCTTAGGTAGATTGGGCAAATGCAATGATGACTGAAAACAATTACAGATACACCTCAGCAATTCCAGCCCATGTTACTTAACGGAACAAGAGTATACAGCGTAACAACCTTATCAAGAAAGGTAGACTTCCAAATTCTCCCTGAATTAGTGTCACAGTCAAAACTTGGATCATAATTTGCATCTCAATTTCCCAATGAAGAGTTGCCAACATGTAAACTGACACCAGCTAGTTCATTATGTATTCTGTCTTCCACTAATAGCACCAGCCATCTTGCACACAAAGCATTCTCACAAAACTCAACAACAAGCAGAATTAACGTAACACAATGGCTCCACAAAGGAGAGAGACCAACCTCCAAGAATCCTTTAGTGCCAGTTCACCCTCTTCATTGGGGGCTCTATTCCAAAGCAGCAGGGGCTTGGCATGCAACAGATGGGAAAATCAGAACCTAGACCAACCCCAGTATCCCCTACTAGAGGGGAAAGATCATGAAAAAAGAAAAAGGTTAGCAAAAGACAAAGTCTATTTTAAGGGAAATTCCAGTTCTCCCTGTTGAAAATTCTGAATCCTGAAAGTCCCAGACAAGACCCAACTCTTTGCTAAACATCGATATCTATATCTATATCTATATCTATATCTATATAGATAGATAGATAGTTATAGATGTTTAGCAAACATATATATACATATGTTTTTACCTACACATATATATAATGCATAACTGATTTAATGTCAATAAAAATAGCAACAAAAATAACTTCAGGCTATGTAATTTTAATGACCAAACTTGGCACTAGAGGAGAGCCTAGAAAATGTTCCTGGCTCTGCAGAGGTGGGGGATAACAGGAGTCAAATAGAGAAGAATGTGTTCAGTTCAACGGATGGGTTTGTTAGTTATGCTAAGCTTTTCTATTTTTTTTTTACAGGGATGAGTCACTATGTATAGGTGGAGGGAGGATATATTCTGAAATAAAGGTGATATGAAAGCAAAATAAAATAAGCATTTTAAAACTTCATATATTCAGACTCACATATTGATGATGATAAATGGAACGACATTTTGCATGATCCTTCAGTACTCTGTGGCGAGGGATGGTGGGAGAGGTAGGTCAGGAAACAGACCAAACATGAAACCAAACTGGAATGACTTCAAGTAAGAATCCAGCTACTGACTCTCCATCATCCAAAGATCATCCTACCTAAGTCTGGAGACAATGACTACCAGGCCATGATTTTTTTTCCAACCACAGGAATGCACAAAGACTGCCCACTAAAGTATAGAAGGTCAAAATTGGGAGTGCCACACTGGTGCTCCCTGGGATCGTGGATTCCTGAGCTAGTGAAGCATACAGCATAGAAACCATGATGGTCCATTCATATGAGAAGACTACATATGAAACCATTTCTCACACCCAGCTCCCCCTGGGAGAAGTAGGTGAGGGTGGGGTGGATAGGAATGTGGTGATATACACTATTAAACAGCCTGGATGCAACAACTTCAGGATAAGTGGAAAAATCCTAATCCAGTATGGTACCAGGACAAAAACAGCTAAAAAACATTTATATGCAACAGAGGGGGCAGCAAGGTGGCACAGGGAGATACAGTGCTGGGCCTGGAGTAAGGAAGACCTCAATTCAAATCCAGCCACAGACACTCAACAACTGTGACCCTGAGCAAGTCACTTAACCCTATTTGCCTCAGTTTCCTCATCTGTAAAATGGACTGGAAAGGAAATGACAGAGTAATCTAGTTTTGCCAAGAAAACCCCAAATGGAACCATGAAGAGCTGGACATGACTGAAAAAACAACTCAACAATTCAACAGTCAAAGAGATGAACCAAACATAATTATGCACCTAGGGATATGAAATTATACGATTAACAGTATACATTCATTTGGCAAGAAGATACTGACTACCTAACACAAGACTCCTAACTTCAAATCCAACCCTCTCTTATCTGCATGGTACCAGGCTATCTCAATGCATTCCATGTGCCAATCAACTCTTCCTAAATTATAAAAATCACCACAATGTCTAGCCACACACAGGGGAGGGAAGAAAGGAATAAGGATTCAGATAGTGCCTACTATGTGCTAGTGTTTTTCACAAGTAGAAGTAGGTATACCATTATTATCACCATTTTACAGTTGAGGAAACACAGGTTAAGTGATATGCCCAGGGTCACACAGCTAATAAATCTTGGAAGCTGGATATAAACCCAACTCCAGGATAGGTACTCTATCCACTGTGCCACCAGGTGAGGCCATAGGGTCTTGTGACCTCTACCCTTCCCTGTCACTTATCTGTCCTTGCAGGTTAACCAGGTTCAGCTTGGCATGGTTGTCCTCTTAATATGGGAAGTCAGCTCTCCAATCTCACAGTGATTGGCCATTCACCCTTAACCCTATTTCCTCCAAAGAACATTGCTATGTATTGCTCTTTTTTTATTTTTAAATTATGGAATAAAACAAGCATTTCCATAAGATAATTTAAAAAGATGATTGCACATGAAACTACAAATCGATCATGTACAACTTTCTATTCCTTTTAAATATATAATAAAGTAACCATGCAAATTTATTTTTTCTTCTCTCCCTCTACCCTAAAGATGGTTACCATTAGATACAAATATGTATGTATATGTAAAATCGTGCTATATATACTGTTATTCATCAGTTCTTTCTCTGAATGCAGATAGTGTCTTCCTAATATGTCCTTTGTAGTTAAGAGTTGCTAATTATTGAAACAGTTCTGAGCTCAGAGTCACAGGGTTTCTTCCCAGCAAGTGGATGAAAGTTAAAAAGGTACCAGAACCCAGTGGGGAATCAGGTACAGAACAAGTTCTCCTTCCACAGGAAAGAGAAGGCTAATAAACAATCAGAAGATGATTGGCACAGAATCTGGTAAATTGCGGTAAGATGATCAATTATCACCACTAATACCTTCAGCAGAGAGGCTAACATTCAAGCATCTTGGGGACATATGCAAAGTGCTTCTTTGTGAGAACTGCTAATTGGCCATTTTATATCTTATCATCTCTGAGTACAGTTGACAAGGCTCTCTCTCTTTCCCTCCATCTTTCTGTCCCTCCTCTACTTCCTTCCTTCTCTCCCTCCTCCTCTCTCTCTGCCTCTATCTCTCTGTCTCTGTGGGTATTTGTCTCTGTCTCTCTCTGTCTCTCTGATTCTCTCTCTCTGTCTGTCTCTCTCTCTGTCTCTCTCTCTCTGTCTCTCTCTCTCTCTCCAGAAACCTCCCAGAGCTGCCTCAGCTGTTTTTGTCACTGCACCCTCCCACCAGTCCCACCCAGGTACTGCTTTGCTACTCCAACACCAAAAGAAAAAAGAAAAGACACATGGAGAGGTGGCCCCATTCCAGGACCAGCCTTTCCTAGGAAGCTGTGGGTAGGTTGGGAGAAGTCCCTGACACTCAGGGCAGCCCAGAGAGACAGACACTGTGTCCTCTTAGTCTATGCTTCACAATTCATCTCCGCAGACAATTATGTTTGTCTGAACATCATGGACGACGAGAAACAGAAGATAACTGCCCTGCCTCTGAAGTGGAAGGTGGGGAGCCCTCCCAACACACAAGCTTGAAAGCAGGTACCAAGTCCCCACTTTCCAGGGGCTCAGTGAGTACACTAGTTCAACATAGGTGCCTGTCCTAAGAGAGAGTACCATGGAATCACTACTAAATCTTACTAGCACTTATGAGCATCGGATTATATCATTTAGAGTGATCCGGAGAATATGTGAAAAGCTTCATGTTAACATTTTAAGTCAATTTCATGATACAGAAAAGACTGCATAGGATTTGTTCCTAACGACATTCAAAGAACTGGATGCATAATGACTGATTTTCTTTTTGAGACACAAAGGAACTTAGTGATTTTCTGCTCTAACACTCTCACTTCACAGATGTACAAATAGGCCTGGAGACTTTACAGAGTGAATTAGCAGGAAAGCTCAAATTAGAATGCATAAGGAGAAACAAATTTTTTCAGACTGAGAAGAAATGGATTAACTCTCTGTTTTATCTAGTTATAGGGAAAAGGTATGTAAAAGATGTACCTGTTGTTGGAAATTCAAGAAAGAAAGGAAAAAATATGGTGGAAAGCATTTCATTCAATCAAAAAAAAAAGGTAATTATTAAGTTCCTACTATGCGCCAGGCATATTGGTGATAGAAACATTTAAGGGAACAATCCATGCCCTCAGGGTGTATACAAGTCAAAAGGAGTGAGGGAGAAGTACATCTGAACCTCACAACAAGGCGAGTGCTCTTATTATTCCCATTTTATGGATGGAGAAATTAAAGTACTTTCTAGTTTTCTTCATTACCTCTTCCAAAAATGAGACGCAGAGAATGAGAGATAGAGACAGAGAGACAGAAAGAGAGAGGGAGAGAGAAGGAGAGGGAGAGAGAAAGGGAAAGGGAGGGAGGGAGGGAGGAAGAGAGGAAGAGAGAGAGAGAGAGAGAGAGGTCTTCAAATAATTGAAGGACTGACAGCTGGACAGGGTTTAAATTTACTCTACTTGGCCTCAGAGATCAGAATAAGAAGGAAGAAAGAGTTAGGTTTGATGTGAAAGAAAATTTCCAAATAATTAGAACTAATTAACAGTCAAATGGATGGCCTCAGGATGACATCAGTTTCCTATCGTTGGAAGTCTTCAAGCAAAGGATGTAAGAATCCTTGTCAACCATGCTGGTATAAAGATTTCTGTTCAGATATGGTAAGACAAGCCCAGTTGGCCAGTCAATAAACAATTTGTAAGCACCTACTATTTGCCAGGCTCTGTGCTAAGCACCAGGATTACAAAAAGGGACAAGAAGACAGGGACCTCTGTTGGGGATGGAAGCTCAATTCCATGTGGACAGTCTCAGGCGGGTAAAGGTGGGAACTTCTAAATCTTAGAGTTCTCATGAGGCCCCCCAGAAAACAGCAGGGAATCGAGGAGTGAGACCGAGCTATCTCGTGTATTTCCGCCTGTTCCCGTGAGAAACGTGATGGGAGAGAGCTCTCCCCGCCCTCGAGATTGGCCCGGGTCTGGGCACACCTATTGTTATCTAACAGGCACGGTATTCAGGTGCAAACTACGCAGCTGGAGAGCTTAAGTAGGGTCAGGAAAGCCCGAAGGCACTCTCCTCGAGGGAGGGGCCCTTACAGGACAGAAGGCTCCGTTTTTCCTCTCTTCGCTCTCCCCTCCCCCTCTCTCCCCACTTACACTTCTGCTTCCAATCTCTTACTGTAAGATCTTTGCCTCCTTGGGAGATTTCTCTCTCTCTCCTAAGGAAGAGTTCCCCCTGCACATGTAACCGAGACCCTGAATAAAGCCAAACCCTTGTTCGACTCCGGAAAGTCTCTTCTCTCATACGTTTATCCGGTTTGGCCAGCCGAAGATCTGTGAGGTAAGGTAAGACTCGGGTAGCCCTCAGGCCTCTAGGCCTGGCAGACCTCAAGAAGCTCACTATCTAATGCAAGAGACAATAAATACATACAAACAAGTTACATATAGGATAAACAGGAAACTGGGGGAAGGAACTGAGGGTTGGGAAAGGCTCCTGTAGAAGATGAGATTTTATTTTGAATTTAAGAGGAAGCCAGGGAAGCCAGAAAGCAGAGGGGAGAAGGGAGAGCATTCCAGTCATGGGGGACAGCCAGAGACATGCCCAGAACCAAGATATGGAGTGTCTTATGCAAGCAAGGCATAGCAAGGAACCAGTGTCACTGGATTAAAGAATACATGGTGGGGGATAAGAAGACTAAATAAGACAGGAAGGGACTGGGTTATAAAGGCTTTGAATGCTAAACAGAGGATTTTGTTATTTGATCCTGAAGGCAATAGGGAAGCAATTTACTGAGTAGGGGAGTGATAAAGTTGGAACTGTTTTAGAAAAATCATTTTGATGGTTAAAGGGAGTATAGATTAGAGTGAGGAGAGATTCTATGCAGGCAGATCATCAAGGAGAGGTCAAATAGGCAGGAGGAGAACCAGGAGAGACTGGTGTCCCAAAAACCAAGAAAGAAGAAAGGATCTAAAAGCAATCAAAGACAGCAGACAGGTCAAGGCTTGATGATTCCTTGTGGTGAGGTAAAGTATAATAGAAGCTTAATTAGGTAGTAATTAGATGAACTGGCTTCAGGGGGCCTTTCCAACTCTGAGATTTTGAGATCCAGATCCAATGAGACAAACATTGTGAAGAAAATAAAATCGGAGAAGAAATTTGTATAATGCCTTTAAAATTAGTTTACAATTGTTTCAAGAGTCCCCGGAAGGGGGGGGGAGGGAGAGGGAGAGGGAGAGAGAGAGAGGGAGGGAGGGAGGGAGAGAGAGAGAGAGAGAGAAAGGGGGAGGGGGAGGGGGAGGGGGAGAGAACTGTATTTGGGTGTTTCAGTTCAGGAAAAAATTTTTTAAAAAAACTTAAAAGATTTTTGCTTTTTAAAAAATTACTGTTTGCTTGGGGTCCCCTGTGTCTCAAAAAAACAGGTGCATTTTGTTCCCACATGCAGAACAGCTTACTCAAACACAGCATAGGACAAAAGTGATATCTAAAAGCTCTCTTTCCCCTCTAGGAAAAACCTCCTCCATACTTCAGAGGGAAACAGTTCCATAAAAACTCTTCTGCCTTGTGGCCTCAGGAGAAAAAACTTGGGCCTCAGAAGTTATCAGATAAAAGCAAAACATGGCAATATCAGGCAGTGAGAAAGCTGGGATCAACACAATTAGAATGACAAAGGCAGCTGGGGAAAATATCTAGGATTTCTGTACTCAAGAGCCCACAGACAGGAAGGATTTGTGCTTCTGCAGTCATTAAAGCACATCTTCCTCCAATGCAGCCCATGGTCCGCCATCTTGATTTAGCAAAGTGAAATAGAGCTGTATGCTTCCCAGGAAAGGATGTGTATTGAACAGCAACGTTTGATCCCTCCCCAACAAATTAGGGCTATGTTCGGTGTTCTGGGGTTTGTTAGGGGTTTGAAGTACCTAGCCCCCATTCAAAATTGTTTGGGAGAATTCGTGGCAAGATGAGATTTAAATCCACTTTATTTACCTGGTGATTTCTATCCACTGTTTGACTTAGCTGATACTTGGGTATTGGATTCTTTTGGACTCAAGTGTTCAATAATCTAGCTGAAGACAACTAGGCCATGAAGTGGATAGAGTATTAGTCCTGAAGTCAGGAAGATTTGAAATCAAATTCAGCCTCAAATACTTACTGGCTATATGACCCTGAGCAAACCGTCAGCCTGAGTTTTGTCATATGGAAAATGAAAAAACAGCACTTGCCTCCTAGGGTTTTTGTGAGGATAAATTTGATAATATTTTAAAGGGTTTTGCAGACTTTAAGGTACTACACAAATGCCAGTTGTTCTTATCACTACTATTACTATCCTAAGATGGAAAGGCATAATCACAGCTTTATGGTGATACATGGCATCTCCCAAGGATAACAGCTGTGTTCCCAAAAACATAACTGAGAAACATCCTTCTTTTTGAAGCATTCCAAACATCTACGTAAAAACTGTTTATTCACTCCCTCGGCCACCCAAGTTAAATATTTCATCAAGAAAAATTAGGAAAGAGAAGTAGTCAAAAGATACGTGACACAACATTCAATCAAAAATTGGACATTCAGGGAACAGTGGTAATGACCTTCAGTCAGATGCAAAGGATCGTTGAATAAGAGTCCAAAAGAATCCAAGATCCAAGGATCAGCTAAGTCAAAAGGAATGGACTTCACCAGGTAGGCACCAGATAATCTATAGGATGGAGAGCTGGAAGTAGCCAGAAATTTTGTCAGTCTCAGGGGCAAAACTGAGCCAAACCAGAGCACTGAGCAAGGAGATGATGAGAAGGAAGATTCACTGTCACTTATAGGTCTGGTAGAAGCTCAGTTGGCTCAGGGCTAGGGCTTCTGAGTTTCCCCAGGGTGGGGCTCTCCAACAGCATTGGGAAGAAGCCAGTGAGCAGAGAAGCTCCCCTCCCCTCTACCAGGCCCTTGTTACAGTCCTTGGGAACAAATTGCAAATGTCATTATAAAAATAAAGCAGCATTTGTCATGTGTCTCAAACATAACTATAGAACTGTAAGTTATCTGCTTCTGAATAGATGCTCTAGAAAGAAATAATAGCTATTCTAATGCTCCTTATCACTTATTAGTCACCTTGGTGGCATCTGTTAAGAACTTAAATAACCATCAGAACAATGTCCTCAGAAATACAAGCATGAGAAGGCAAACATTCCAAAATGTCAAGACTCGATTTCCTAGAAGTCATTTAGTCTGTGCTCCATCTTCAAACGGAAATGCAATTTAATCATTCCAGCCCAAGAAATGGCCTCTTAGTGACTGTTCATGGTAAACTTTGGACATCACTGGACACTCAAGGTCAGATCACAATTCTTTCTTATATTAAACTCTCACACATCAACTAAAGCACAGCTTCAGATACTCTGCAACAAGAAATCTAAAAAGAGAGGCAATAATGATGTAAAAATATACAAGCAAACTCTGAGATCAATTAAATCCATCTTTATAAAAGAACTGATTTTTTTTAAAAAATAATTTATGATTAAAATTAGAAAGAAAATAGCTGGGGAAATATTGGCAACAAATTTCTCTAAGAAAGGTTCATGATATTCAAGTCATATAGGAAATTGCTATAACTATACTATTAACAAGAGCCACCTTCCAACAGATTAATGGTTCAAAGGACATAAAAAGTCACTTTTGAAAAGAAAGAAGGCAAGCTACCAACAATTATGAAAAAAAATGTTACAAAACATTAACAAGAGAAAAGCAAATGAAAGCAATGCTGAGGTTTCATCCCCTTGCCCATTATACTAGCAAAGAAACAAAAAATGGAAAATAGCAAGTGTAAGAAGGGGAAAGGTGGAATGATGGGAACACTAATATGTAGTTGGTAGAGCTGTGAGTTGGTCTAGCCTTTATAGAAAACAATTTGGAACTGTTCAAAATAATTCACTAGACCATGCATATCACTTCGACCTGGTGAAACCACTACTAGGCATATACCCTCAAAATGTCAAAGATGGAGAGAAAGAACCCAAGGGTATATTTTTTGTTTAAAGCAACACTGTTTGTTACAGCAAAAAAAAAAAACTGGGAACAAAGTAGGTATCCATCCGTTAGGTAGTGGCTGATCAAATGCACCTAAAATGATATCTGAATTAATGAAATAATATTGCACCATAGGAAATGCCCAAAGACATAGAGACAACAAAATCTGGGAAGACTTGTATGAAAGGATATAGGGTAAAGTGAACAGAGAAGCAAGGACAATTTGTACAATGTGTATTATATTATAAGTGAAACTAACTTTGAAAGACTTAAGAACTCTGCAACGCAATGGCCAGTCATGACTCCAGAACACTGATGAATATGCTTCCCACCTGTTGGCCAAGGGGTCCCCATGATTGTCCTTTGTGCCTCTAATCCAATTACTACTAAAACTCTCTCTTCCTTCAAGTACTATTTTGCACTCTTTCCTGAACTCCAATTGCTGGTCCTATCCCTCCCTAAGAAGCATGCATTTAATTTGCATATATTTTGCATATATGCTCTCCTTTTTACCTAAGTGACCCTGGGCAAGTGACAACCTCTATGAGCTTCAGTTTCCCCATTTTTAAAAAGAAGGGTTGTACCTTAGATGACCTCTAAGATTTCTTCCAGCTTTAGATGATTTTATGGATTTTAATGGAAGTTGATCAAGTCTTTGCAAATGTCACCCTCATTCAGCAGATTAAGTGGAGAGAGGTGAGGAGGAAACTTCTCCCTACCTATGAGATACAGTACAGTGCATGAGGGACCCTAGGGAGTGCCAAGATGCCTGGTTTCTAATCCAAGACCTGCTTGCTCATAATGATAATAATGGTAGCCCATACTCCATGGTGGGCATGTGGTTTACAAATCAGTTACGTGAAGATATTTGACCCTGGATAAGCTAATTTATTTCTCAAGTTCTCAATAAGGGAATTAAACTACAGGGCCCTGCCAGCTCTAACATCCTACAAAATAATACTACCACATTCAGTGCAGGGAGAAAATAGCATGATATCAAAAAAGTTGAACTAGAAAAAAATTTCCTAGAGATGAGACCAGGCAAAGAGACAGAGAGACTTATCCTACTATTCCATAGTAGTGATAGAGGAGAAATTGTCTGGAAGTAGTAAAGAATAGTACAGTAAAGAATAAAGTACAGTAAAAACGTGGATGTGGGCGTAGGATCCACAGCTGTGCTGTGGAAATAAAAGCAGAAACAATGAAGGGTGATCCTAAAGTAACTTCAGTGACAAATAACTAGACAAGCTGAAATCACTGGCCAATTTTTATCCTTGTCCCCAAGTGGCTGGCAATTACACTGAGAATGGATCCACTCTTCTGGAAACTGAGGTCATTTTTAGATGGCTAAAAATAAGCACATACACTGTCTTTTTTTGGTATCTTACCTAAACAGTTGCTTCTTTAAGGAATCTCACACGTCAAATAAACCCGCATGCCTCCAAGATGGGGGAAAAATGCCCAATGACCCACCAGCCTGGGACGATGATGTCATAAGGAGACCATTCTCTGACTGCCTATGAGCCAGATCAATTTCAAGCTAATGGAGGCACACTTCATCCCTTTCTTAAGCAATCGATAGAATAATTTTGAAAGGAATAGACTGTGCTATTTCTGTAGGGAAATTTTTGTAAATGTGACCTTTAGGTTCAGCTAATGATATAAGAATTCAGATGCGTACCCAAAGCTCATTCAGACATTAACCTGCTAAGTTTACACAACTAAACCTAATAAATCTTACATAGAAGAGTCTTCTACTTTCTCGTTCCACATAAATCTATAAATACAAAGATCTTCTCTCTTTCTATCCTTTCAGTTCCACCAGAAGAAAAATGTCTGAATGGATGGTAAGATTAGACGAGTGTGAAACCTAAAAACAGCTTTAGGCAAAAGCACCAATGGATTTTTGGTTTTAAATGGACTTGCTCCCCAGCAGCATGATAAGCAAAAGGGGAGAGACAGCACTACATGAAAGAATTATGTTGTTTGTTGGGTTTTGCGTATTTTTTTTAAAACTCCTCTTGGCAATGGTCCTGGATCACGGCTTTGGGGAAGTAATGTATCTCCCTGATGAAAAATGAGCTAACAGAGATTCCATTGATACTCCACTCATCAGCTTTGTACACGTACTCAGGTTTTACTCTACACAAGAAATTGAACACAAATTGATTTCCTGATCTTCAAAAATAAAAGAGGGAAAGGGGTGGGGAACAAGGAGTAATTTTGTTCGGATGTATGCTACCATGGTACAGGCAGGATAACATTTCATCCTGACAATGTTAAGCATAGCTACCAACTGTTTTAAATGCATAATTGAGCTTTTCCTTCGTGAATAGAAAGTAATCTTTTGAGGCAGGTTATAAATAAGTCGTCAGAATGCTGCACCAAGTTTCTATATTGGAAAACACCAGTGACTGCTTCATCAGTTAGCATGAAGAAAAGGTCAGGACTGAAATAGCATTTTTGAAAAATAGCTTTCTCCTTTAGTCAATCCTCCCTGATATTACAAGGCAGTCAGTCAATAAACATTTATTGAATGCGTACTATATGCCAGGCTCTAGGTCAAGCACTGGGATTCAAAGAAAGGCAAAAGACAGTCCCTGCCTTCAAGGAGCTTACATCCTAATGGAGAAGACTACATGTACACAAATATGTAAAAATAAGCGATGCAAAAGATAAATAGGAAGTAATCAAAAAGGAAAGGGGCAAAGGAGACCAAGAAGGAGTGGTCAGACAGAATGAGCCGGGTGAGACAGAGCTGCTGTGATGCTAATTAGAAAGAACCCCAACTTGATAAAGACTATCTTAAGCCCAAGGAGGAGTTGACTGAAGAGGAGAAACTTGGGTGTGATCTCGGAGTCTTCAAAGCTGCCCAGCATCAGAGACAAGCTCTTGGTTTGAGGAGCCAGCAACCAGTAAATTCACCACCATGGTGATGAAAGGAGGAAAGAAAATACTGGCTGATGACTGAGATTCTGGAAACCCTCAGGGGAGAATGATACAAAAAGTACCACACAGCCCTAGTCAAGGAGAGGGAGGCCACTAAGTGTAACACAAACACCATTTTCCACTGTCATCCTGTCCTTGGCCTGGTCAGTACCCTTAAAGGTAGCCACTTCTATCAGGTCCCAGACCCACTGAGTGGACCCATGGAGTGACAGATGCCCATGCTTCCTAACCATGAAATGGATGGTTCAAGGAGACCAGGAAAATAAGCCCAGTGAATGCTGAGGCCAGAAAAGCTGTCTCATGAATAACTAGAAACTTTCCACATCTAAAGCCCTGTAGTCAAGAGGAAGCCCTGTACCAGATGGCAGAGGCTAACAGGACCTTTGCCCACTACTGCTTATGGTAGGGAACAGGAAGGGAGGAGCCATGAGGGGAAAGTCTAATACCATTGCTCAGCCTCCGTCCCCTCTGCTGCTGGGAAAGTTAACCTGAGCAGGAGGGAGATCATTTATTTTTACTATTTGGAGGAGGGGACACCAGGGGTGCAGGCTTCAGGCAGAAAAGTGTTTGGAACTTCTGATTCCTCTCTCAAAACTTTTCCACTGTCAACTGGTCTTACCAGAAATTAGAGTAGAGCATCCACTTAGGACAAATCAGTAACAGACAGGCAAACTGTAAGGGGAAGCACCTGAGTAGCACATTACTCAAGCTGGGTCATCCTGGGCAGGCCACCCTCCCAATCCCCCAACCCCAGCCTATCATATTTCCTTCCTGCAGAGGAAAGAACTTAGGCTTGGCCTCTGCAGATGAACTAACAAGGCTACCTTTCCTTTGCCTCCGTTTTGGCTGAACCTTTGACTGTTGCAAAAAAAAAAAAAAAAGTAGCATTCCCTTTAGAAAAGATTTATGAAAAAAAGTCCTATGCTGGATTGTAATAAATTACATATATACATACAAATATATATACATACACATATGCATTTTTTTTAAATCCCACACTAAACCAGTTTTGTTTTGGTCAGCAGCTCATTAAAACTTGTCTGGATAAAATACCTTTGCATTCCAAGTCATTTTTTGTACAAAAACTATAAAAAGCAATAAATTCAGTTTCAAGCAATTAAAAAAATCAGGGGAGCTGGGAGGAGGTACCAAATTTAAGAGAGACTGAGAGAGGGCTCCTGGAAAGGTGAGATTTTTAGCTGGGACTTGAAGGAAGCCAGGAGGCAGAGATGGGGAAGGAGAGCATTCCAGGCATAGGGGACAACCAGGCAAAAAGAGATGAAGTGTCCCGTTGTGTAATTGGGGCTTTTCCTTTTTATAATTTATCCTGCTTTCTTACCCTTAGTAATTTTCACAGCTAAAACTACACTGGCCAGCTTCATTTCCTGGTTCTTGATTTAGGGTTTTCAGAAAGAAAAAAAAAAAAGGCTACTTGGTAGCACTGGGTCTGGAGTCAGTAAGACCCGAGTTCAAATTTGGCTTCAGATACTTACTAGCTGTGTGACTCTATGCAAGAGGCTTAACCTCTGCCTGCCTCAGTTTTCTCACCTGAAAAATAGGGATAGTAGAATCTACCCCAAAAGACTATCATGAAGATCAAATGAGATAAAATCTGCAAAGCACTTAACATAGTATCTGGCACATAGTAAGCACTTAATAAACATCTGTTCCCTTCCTCCTCATCTAAAAAGAATAATTGTCTGTCATGCTCTTCCTTATCTGAGTTGCTTGTTTTTACATTTTACAATTTTCCCCAAAATTTTTACAATTTCCCATTTATCCCAAAAAGATAAAAACAGACACCCTTTTGTTTCCTTATAATTACAATGAAAAATACCTTTAAAAATCATGAGAAGGAATATAAGGGGAAGAATAAATAGTACATTTATGTAGCACCTACTGTATGTAAGGCTTGGTGCTTGGTGCTTTTTACCAATATCATCTCATTTGATCCTCAAAATAACCCTGGGAGGGAGGGGTTACTATGATCTCTATTTTACAATTGGAGAAACTGAGGCAAACAGAGCTAAGTGACTTATGCAAGGTTGTGCAACTAATAAATGTCTGAGGCAGGATTTGACCTCCATTCTTCTTGACTCCACGCCCAATGCTCTAGCCACTGCACCACAAGATTCCAATCAATCTCAGATCTACATTAGGCTCCCAAACACAAAGACTCACACCCTTCCACGACTACCCACACCTCAGGCCTCTTCTTAGATGCTAGGTCTGCTACAAAAAGGAGGACAGTGGGAAGAGACACCTGAGTGGAGATGATCCTGAGCTCTGATAAACTGCTTTTGAACAAACACGACCATATTTAATTCAAAACAAATTCAGTAGGCTGCTGAAACACAAGAACATGAAGATATCATTTTTAGGCTACTTTTTTTTTTTTTTAGTTTTTAATTATCTGTTATGTTCTTCCTTATCTGGGTTGCTTATTTTTGCATTTTTTCCCAAAGAGATAAAAATAGATGTTTGTTTCCTTATAATGAAAAATACTTGAAAATGTTATGAGAATAATTACATCTAGACAATCAGAGCATAGTGCAAAGAAAAATTAGTCACTCAGCCTAAAGGAAATTTACTACATTCTGGCTTTCCTTTCTATTTTCATTTTTGGCTGTTTCTCTTGGAAACTTGTGTTTAATGAACTCTGAATGTATTCCTAATAACGGGTAGCTCTGCCATAACTCATGTTTGATCATAAGAGGACCTAGATGAAAAACTACAGCTAGTTCAGGCCATGTCATTACCATTCATTAATAACAGGAGGAAAAACCCACCTCAGGCAACAGACGGTGACGGTGGATCACTACCATCACCTTTCTATGGTACGCGCGATAATACCTATCTTTGTGCAAACAGGAATTTGAAGTTTCTTAGCCTCATAAAATAGGGACCAATGTTAAGAAAGAAAGAGGAAAAGACTCTTCAACATGGAGACTAATGCAAATTTTATAATCTACTTAAACTGTTTTTACTGATCCAAGATTATTTGATGTTTTTTGAACAGACAGCTTAAATCCAGCATTCCATCTTATTGGGCAAGAAATATCTCCAAACAACATGATATCCATAAATCCTTGTTGAGCAGTCTTATATAAATGCTAAAGTTTCCAATGTCACTAAATGAGCAAGGAAATAGACTTAAGAAACAAGAATAAAGAATAAAGATAGGTAGTACTATATAATCAAGTAACTTTTTTAAATGCACAAAAGAAAACAGAAGGAA
This sequence comes from Notamacropus eugenii, assembly GCF_028372415.1. Lineage (NCBI taxonomy): Eukaryota > Metazoa > Chordata > Mammalia > Diprotodontia > Macropodidae > Notamacropus > Notamacropus eugenii. Next base: position 148,454,966 of record NC_092878.1, read on the forward strand.
ATTCAGAATATAGCATAGGGAAGTAGGACAGTTTTGAAAAAACATAGAATTTATTATATACTTTTGAAAAAAGGGAAACTATATAAAATGAAGAGCCACTGTTTGATACAGATTCCTCTTTGTGTTCACTGTGTGTGTGGAAATATGTGTGTCTAAATTCAGAATAAAACAAAACATAATAAGTAAAACAAAAAAAGATAATCAAATGGGAATACACCAGTGGGGGCTCATGAGAATAGTACTATAGAAAATCTCTAAAGCTTCAAGTGTTACCCCTACAACCTTTAGGGTACTTAGCCACCCTCCAGATACCCAAATTGCCAGTGAGAGTGAAAACTGGGAGAGTATCTCTAGAAAGGAGGCTACACTGTCACTGCCTAGCACATATCAAGTACTTAACAAATGCTTACTGATTGACTGAAATTAACCTAAATTAAAGCACTTCCAAAAGTTCATTTGGCCAGCAAGGCTTCATCAAAGGTCAAAAGAGAAAGCCAAATCTTTCACTTATCTGAACTAGTATCTTGGTCAAGTAAATCTCAGTGTGCCTTTCAGTTGCTTCACCAGCATCAAAGGGAAGAAAAAGTAATGAGGAATCTGTTTTAACAGACTATGAATATCTGTTATTGGACATTGTTGGGTTTTTTCCCCAAATGAGAAGGGGGGAGAGAAAGAAAGAAAAATTAATCCTTGTTAATTGTGTAGGGGGGTTTGCAGTGTAGGTGCTGCTTTGTTTTTGCCCACGTAGGTTATGTATGTCCACATGTCCTCCTTCCCCCATCTTTCTCTAAGAGAGACTTTGATTCCTGTCAGGAGGGGATTGTAGAAGGTTGAGGCCAGAAGCTGGCCATCTTGATCTCAAAGAAAGGGGTACACTGGGCTAGAGTTATAACTGTTACTATTATTAGTCAAAGGGAAGTAGTTTTCAGGTTCAAGTTATAGCTCCTGATCATCGCTCCTTACTGAGGAAAGAGTGACCCAAGCTCTGTATCCAAGATGTGACCCACTTCCCACCAAATACCAGTTCTATAATTAGCTCTATATCCAAAGATTTGACCCCCTCCCCACCAAATGCCAGGCCTACAATTAACTCGTATAGCAAACGATCCCATTTATCCAAGTCAATGGCAAAAGAGAAATCAGAAAAAGTATATATGGTGTATAGATATGTACATATGTGTGTATATATATATATATGTACCACATATACTATGTATAAACTATATATATACATACTTATGTGTGTATGTATATGTATATATTATATACACATACACCTATATGTGTTTGTGTACATATATATGTATGTGTGTGTGTGCGTGTATGTGCTGTGTGTATATGTATGTATGTCTTGGAGGACACACACCAGACAATAGAGTGAAGGAGCTCTCCTCTTTGGAGCAAGACAGATCAGCTCAACCAAGAGAGTTCAGATCTTACCAAAGAGGAAATTTCCCAAAATCTCTAGTGTGGTAAACTGGAGATAAGAACATGAGAGTTACAGCCAGTACCTCTACATGTTGGCTTCCTCCCAGAGTCTTTCTGTCCCTTCAGGTACCTAAATAGAAGTTGGAATGGCATGTCTTCCCTCTCATAGCTAGAAGTCAAAAGAACCTGGACCTCTCATCTCTCCAGCCTTCACAACTCTGCCCAGCCCTCATTCAGGAACAGGGCATTGAGTAATCCATGTCCGCCACTGAGAAGATAGTCCCGTACAACTTGCCCTTTGAGTCAAGGATGACCATTAAAAAAAAGAAAATTTAATTAAAAAAGGAAAATTTATTACATTAAACACAATTCACAACGAACTCAGTAGAATGGAGCCATTGATAAGCACCTTCAGAAGAGCATAATTCAAAATAATAGTGAAAGAAACTGATATAGGCAAAGTTAATGGGCAAAGGGGAATTTCAGCCTTTCCAAATGATAGGTTTGACATGCATTTCCATAATGTGCAGTGTTAATAATGCTAAAAATCGTACCCTTTAAAATAGGACATAGTTTTCAAGGGCAGCTAGGGGGCACAGTAGAGAGAGTCTTCATGGCTTCAAATCTGGCCTCAGACACTTACTAGCTGTGTGACCCTGGGCAAGTCCCACTGTTTGCCTCAGTTTCCTCATCTGTAAAATGAGCTGGGAAGGAAATGGCAAACCTCTCCAGTATCTTTTCCAGGAAAGTTCTAAATGGGGTCATAAAGACACTGAACCACAAAAGATAGCTCTCAGTATATAATTCATCTGTAGGAATTAAAACTACATTAAGAAGAATTTTCTTTCCTTTTCCACAGAGATTAATCAATCAACAAGTATTTATTAAGGACCCACAAGGGCAACTTGGTGGTGCACTAGATAGAGCAACAGCCCCGAAGTCAGGAGGACCTGAGATCGAATCTGGCCTCAGATACTTACTAGCTGTGTGACCCTGGGCAAGTCAATCCTGATTGCTACACACACACACACACACACACACACACACACACACACACACACACACACACACACACACACACACACACACACGTAGGCACTGTGCTAAGTCCCGGGGACACAGAGATGAAAATGAAACAGTTCCTCATCCAATGAACTTACACAGAGAAACAATATGCACATGTTTACATACACACACACACACACACACACACACACACACACACACACACGCATTCACAAATGCAAAATAAAGGGAAATCTGAGAGGAGATACTAACATGTGAGTCATCAGGAAAGGGCTTAAATAGGAGAGACAGGAGGTGGCATTTGAACTGAGCAAACATTGAAGGAAAATGGGAATTTTTAAGAGACGGAAGTGAGGAGGGAGTGCATTTCAGACATGGGAAACAACCTATACAAAGGCATGGAGATGGGAAGTGGATTATCATGCATGATGAACAGTAAGAAAACCAGCCTGGCTGACCTGTAGAGTGCATGGAGGAAGTCTGCTGTAGCCAGGCCATATAGTGCTTTAAATATTAAACAAATGAGTTCATATTTGATCATGGGGAGACACTGGAGTTTATCAAGAAGGACTGGACTGGAGACTTGAGGCTGGGACACCAAACAGGAGACTATTGAAATCATAGACCCAGAGGTGAGGAAGCACAGAGAACAGTGAAAAAGTCACATAAAAATGGAAAATGAACGCTTCTTATTAAAAGAATGTCAGAATCTCACCGACCTAAGATGGATCATCTCCCAATTCTTTGGTTTAGAAACAAAATACAACCAAACCAGTCATCAGAAGGTGTGTTTCTCAAAACTGCTACAAGAAACTGAAAACTTCCATCAGGTACATAAAAAAGTCACTCAAGAAATCTTATTTTAAGTTATAAGAACCATGTGAATAAAGTTCCTATAAAAAAAAACAATAAGACCACCTAACATTTCACTTTCACTGACATTTCACATTCACCACTTAGTGATCCCTCACTTCAAGCCTACAATTTAGATAGAGCCCATATTCTTGACCAGGGGTGGGGAACCTGAGGCATTTGTTCTATGAAGTTTGAATTCAGTCAAAGAGCTGAGGGTCAGAGAGTCAGATAAGTCTGGGAACGTGACTACTTCCCAAAGTCACATCCCCTTAGCTACTAAGTGGTATCCCAGTTCTTTGGAGGCCAAATCTCCTACTGTTTCCATTCTGCTGCCCTATTTGCTCTTACCTCAGACAACACCACTCATGTCTAGAGTCATGAAGAACAAAAGTTATATTTATAACTTTGATTGGCATTTCTTTTGTTAAAGAAAGTGAGTAATAAGAAAACAATGTACCAGACACCCATACTGAGAGGACAAGGTCGAGAACTTCCTTTTGGGGAGAGCTGGTTCCTTTGGCACACCAGCATGAAAGCTCCCGTGGAAAAATCCTAAAGAATGAAAACTTCCAAACGGCTGCGTGACCCTCCTTGGCCTCTTGTCAAAGGCAATAAATTGTTTAAAAGGAGGGAAAATGTTTAAGCAATGGGTGTCCCCAAGATAAATAATGTTAAAAGGGCCCCAATGCAATATCAGATCACCAGATGCAAACATGCTTTCTGCATTCACATCATAAATCACTTCTCAGGGCAAACGCAGTCTCCAGTTCCTAGTTAATCATTTGGCTATTACAAACAGTCTAAATGAGAATTTTCCCAAGCTTTGGGGAAACAGCTTGTGCTTCCATTGGGGGATCTCCTTGTCCTTAGAGCTCCCAAGCTCTCCCTTCATTGGCCTTATGTTCACATTCATGATTAATCTTGTCTCCAACCAACTAGTTTCTTATATTTAGTGAAAAGAAAAGAGAAAACAATGTACAATATTGCTATAGAGAAACCATGGAGATCACCTAGTCCATTAAGGAGTTAACTCAAGCACAGAAAAGCAAAATTAATCACCGAAGTTCACATAGTTGGTTAGTACACGAGTCAAGACCATAACCCAAGTTTCCCAGTACCTAATCCAATGGTCTGAAGCCCACAGGCACTGGGGGAATCTTTTTTTGAGGTGAAGTAATGCAATCTAACCAGCTGTAGCCACAAATTGAATTATAGTCCTTCCCAAGGAGCTAGGCCCCTTACTGGGAGACATGTGGTCTGTCTCCTTGCTAAGTTGGAATAATTGGTTGATCCTTTGGTCCCCATGATGAGGATGGGGGAAATGGAATTGTATCAAAAATAGCTGGAAAATACATCAATTCAGGAGGCTAGATAAGGCAATCAGTTCTCTTTCCTTTAGGCAACTAGTTCACCCATACTGATCTACTAATATCCCATCTCCTGAACCTATACCTTTGAATTGGCTGTACCCAATGCCACTCCTTCCCAGTCTCCACCGCTTTACTCTTTGGTTCCCTAAAAACTCCAATTCAAGCACTATAAAGGGCAGCTAGGTAGGGCATAGTAGATAGAGTTCCAGGCCTGGAATAAGGAGGACCTCAGTTGAAATGCAACCTGAGATGCTTCCTAGCTGTGTCATTTAACTCTGTCTCAGTTTCTTCATCTGTAAAAGGAGCTGGAGAAGGAAATGGCAAACCACTCCAGTATTTTTGCCAAGAAAACCCCAAATGGGATCACAGATATGACTGAAATGACAACCTGTACAGAAGACCCAGCTTATTCCACTCTAGAGGAGGCAGAGAACTTTCATCTCTAAGATTACCTTAGATCTAATTTGTCTTATACCTATAAGTTGCCTCTTCCGATACAATATAAGCTCCTTGAGGGCAGGTTGCACCCCCCTACCACCACTTCTCACATTACCCAACCCACAGCAGATATTCAGACAGTAAATAAACAGTTATTAAGCATATACTTTGTGCCAAGAACTGTGTGCCAAGTGCTTGGATTTTTAAAAAAAAATAAACATGGTTCTTACCTGAAGACAGCCCACTTCCTAATGGAGAAAATATGCAAAATAATTGTAAATCCATAATATATATACACTGAAAACATAAGGTAATCTCAGAGAGAAGGTACTGAGGCAGGAGAGAAGACTGGGAAAGGCCTCCAGCAGAAAGTAGGCTTTGGGCTTAGTCTTGAAAAAAGATAGGAAAGCCAGCAAAAGAATGATGATGAGGATGATGATGGTGATGATGATGATGATGACGATGATAATGATGATAGTTAACATTCATATAGCACTTAATATTTGCCAGACACTGTGCTTAGCACTTTACAATTATTATCTCAGTTGATCCTCACAACAACCCTAGAAGGTAGGTGCTATTATTATTCCCATTTTATAAGTGAGAAAACTGAGGCAAACCAAAGGTAGAGATGAAGAGTGAGTGTGGATGACAGTCAATGAAAATGCATAGGGTCCAAAGATCGAATGTGATGTTAGAAGCAAGTAGGGTAAGGTCATAGAGTTGGGTGTAAGTGTTGAGTGAGTAAGTAATTGAGTGTAACAAGACTGACGAGTTAGGGTCTAGGTTACAAAGACTTTTAAATGTTGAAGAAAAGATATTATATTTGATCCTAGAGATAAAAGGGAGCTAATGGAAACTATTTAATGGGAACAGTGGGGAGATGGTAGGATCACAACTGTGCTTCAGAAAAATCATTTTGTCTGAGTTGAAGATGGATTGGAGCATGTAGAGACTTGAAATGGGGAGACCAGCCAAACACTTTTGCAGTAATCCAGGAAAGAGTTGAGAAGGGCTTATTCAAAGATGTGTGAGGAGAAAGAAGGGGATGAAGAGAGAAGTTGGATGGTGATGTTGGCTCAATATGTGAAGTCAAGGATAACACCAAGATTTAAAGTCTAGGTGCCTGAGAGGATGGTGGCATCCTTGACAGTAATAGTAAGGTTAGGAAGAAGGGAGGGTTTGTAGGAAAGGTAAGGAGTTCTGTTTTGTACATATTGAGTTTGGGATATCTACAGGACATCCCATTTGAGATGTCCAAGAGGGAGGTGGTGATGTGGGACTGAAAATGAGTAAAGAGATTAGGGCTGGATATCTAGACCTGGGCATCATCTACAGAGAAAGATAGTTGAATAATTAGAGGCCGGTGAGAATACGAAACAAGAAGGTATAAGGGGAAAAGAGAAGAGAACAACAGGACAGAGTCATAGGAGACAACTACATTTAAGTGGTATGACCTAGATGGAGATCCACCGAAGGAGACAGAGGAGGAGTAAGGCCAGAAGCAGTATCCAGGATCCTGGGCTGGCAAAAGGTGGCTGGGAAGACTCTGGGGCAAACACTGGGATCTCCAAAGAGCAGATGGATCTTATGCTGGGAAGACCTTAGAAAGAAGAGAGATGGGTATCCAGGATCTTAGCTGGGGCAGGATCCTAGGAAAGGTCCTTAGGGAAAGTCTGAAGAACTGAGAAAGTCCAAGGATAAAGATTTTTAAAAAATAGTGGCCTGGAGCCAGGGGGATCTAGGAAAGGCAACAGGAAGGCCCTAGGACTAAGATAAACATGAAGTAAGGCTTTTGCAGGTTGCTCAAAAGGCGTGGGAATGATAAATAGATGAATGGAAGGGGGAAGCATCTATTGATGCCTACTATGTGCAGAACACAATGCTAAGCCCAGAGATTACAAATGGAACAGTCAGACTGTTCCTACTCTCAGGAAGCTATATCCTAATGGGAGAGGCAATACATACTGAAAGATTCAACAGCAAGTCAGATAGAAAGACCCCATGGTGCTTAGGGTGCAGAAGCAAAGCAGATGGTAATGGTTCTTCTTGACTCACATCTCCACTGATAAAATTACATCCGTTTCTGACATTAAACCTTTGGTGGTGCCAAGGCCTTTGGCAGTGAGAACTTCCTCTTCCAGCTCTTCAGTAGCTGTGAGTGCAGCCTTCTCAGAAACAGTTGCCAGCACTGTTCTGCCCAGGAACTGCTTCCAAGGATGATGGATTTAGGGGCTGAGAGAGAAGCTCACCTAGAGGTCTTAGTGCTGTTCTTGGTAGCAGTGGTTCAGCAGCTGATGGCTACTAAATCTCACTGTTTCTACCTCTTGAATCCAATTCGTCACTCCTGCTCCTGCCATCTATGTTCAGGCTCTAATTACCTCTTGCCTAGATTATGGTGACAGCCATCTAATTGGGCCACCCACTTCAAGTCCCTCACCACTCTAATACTTGCCAAAATCACTTTCTTTGTTCCCTCTAGGATAAAATATAAACTCCTCTGATTAGTTTTGAAAGCCTTCCCAACCTGGCCCCAACCTGTCTTTCCAAACTCTTCACATACACTCTGCATTCCAGTCAAAGGATCCTCTGATCCTCCTTGGGGAGTCCCTCTCTTCTTTCAAGACACAGCTCAAGCATCATTTTCTCAATGAATCCTTCCTGCCCCTCCAATGGCTAGCATTTTCCCTCCCAAACTACCCTGGACTTAAATTACTTTGTATTTATTAATTTTAACTCTATGTTATATATACTTCCATATGGAGCACCCTACGATTCTACCTGGCACAAAGTAGGTACTTAATAAAGACTTGTTGACTGATTTGCCCTGCCTCTCTGTGACCTCTCTGACCTCTCTGACCTCACTCCCCATATCTTGCTTTTTCTCTGGAAATAATAATTAAATCATGGCTACTGAAAAAAACCATGCCAATCTACTCACCCTGTGGCTCGATTCACAAAACTCTCTTTGCTAGCCACCATTCACCTATGGTTATTGTAATCCATACCCTCCATTTAGAAAGTAAAGTGCCTTACAAGCAGGGACTGTCTCATTTCTATCTTTGAATCACAAGTTCCTACTACAGGGCTTGGCACATAAGAGGCATTTCACCAATGCTTGTTGATGTAGGCTTGGTCACCGTGAGTAGGGGAGGGAGTCAGGACAAGGGAATAGCTCCTACAACGTATCACTGTAGCTCTTGAGCCCTCACTAGTGTGATCATGTTCACATAAAATCAGTCACCATGACACCATTAACTTCTAACCATAAAACACTTACCAAATGATAAGACAAAAGGAAAAATATAACATTTACTCATCAGTAGAGAAAATCAGGAGTAATCCTAACATTTAATCATCAGTACACAAATCACGGCATTTAATCAATAGAAAACAAAGACATAATCAGACATCATAGTTACCCAATAGAAGACCAGAGACAGAAAAAAATCCTCCATGCACGGGACCTGGGTCATAGTCTCTCACCAATACATACAATACCCATGGAGGAAAAGGGATATACACCTACAGAAAATTAGTAGGGAGACAAGAAAGTGGGGAAACCCATGTACCCAGCCCAACTCACAACTCTGGACTAAACGTGTGGATGTACTTGGCCCCTTCATAATCAATCTGTACCACACAAAACCATTCACTACTGGATGTTCTCCTTTGGGTCACCAACATTCTCCTGCTTGACAAAGCTATTCCTCTCCTTCTCTACAAAGCAATAATAAGCTCTTTTAATTCCCAGCCACCCTTGCTAGGGTGCTGAAGAAAGTGTTACACTCTTTCAGTGGCAAGAAGTTCCCTTATACCACAGAACTGCCAAGTTCATCAGATAAGCAAAGAGCAGGGCATTCTGCTTTGACCTATCCACTCATCTTACTGAACAGTTCACAATAAAATAGATGTAAACACTGTCTTTCTCTGTTTCTCTCTCCTTAAGGAAAAAAGAAGAAGGAAGGGGAAGGCAACACAACCACCCCAAAAGATTTTCCATCTCTCAGGCTTCAGACAGTACCGGAGAACAAGATCAATAATAGCTCTTCACCCAGGTGCAGGACTCAGTTCTCAGTCAATGAAGTCTACTCTGGACTTTTCCCAGCTAAACAGCAAGGTCCTAGCTAAGCAGCTGGAGCATCATCTGTCTCAGCTAGAAGCTTTCTGTTTGCTTTCCATTTTCTGGCAACTCCTCTGTGTTCAGTTCAGTTTACTGTTCCTTCTTGTCAGATGGCATGGCACATAGCATTGGACTGGGGAATCAGGAAACCCTGAGATCAAGTCCTGTCTCAGACACTTACTAGCTGTGTGACCTTGGACAAGTCACTTAAATCTGACTGACTCAGTTTCCTCATCTAGAAAATGAGAATAAGAATACTACCCACTCCTCCCAGGGTTGCTGTGAGGATCAAGTAAGATAGAATTTGTAAAGTACTTTGCAAACCTTAAAACACTACATAAATGCTAGCTATCATTATTAGCATTACTACAGAAAATAAAATAAAAGAGACACTACATTTCACATAGTACATGCTTCCATACAATATGAATAAAACTGTAGTATGCCTAAAAAAACCTTAGGAAACAGGGTAGAAAGTTATAAGTACTCCAAAGAATATAACTGTAAAGTAACTCTAATATTTACTAAATTCCTAGTGTGTGTCAGGAACTCTTTGAGGAGTGGGGGAGATAGGGCAATTTATAAATGCAAAAGTGGGAAAGTCCCTGCCCTCAGAGATCTTACATTCTACTTGAGGATAAACCATTTACATAAGTAAATAGAGGAAAGACATAAATGAAATTATGACAAAGCAATAGAAGAGAAGAAGAAAGGGGTGAGAGAGTCAGGAAAGGCCTCAGGAAGGAAGGGACATGAGCTGAGTCTAGATGGGAGTTAGAGATTCTGAGAAGCAGAAATGAGGAGAGAGTATTCCAGGCATGAAGGATGTAGCCTCTGCAAAGGTAGAGAAGAAGGCAGAAGATCATGTGTAGGAAGGAATGCAAGGGCCAGTCTGCCACTGAGTAATGTGTAAACACCCTGGAAAGATAGTCTGGAATAAGATTATGAAGGATTTAAATGCCAAAGAGAGGCACGAAGAAAGCATTTAACCTGGGAACGGAGAAAAGAGGGGATGAATTCTTCAAGGATACCAAGAACAGCTCCGAATGATAAAACATATTAACAGAAGTGGTCTACAACAAAATGTGTATCCTGGGGAGAGTAAAGACGTATAAATAAATAAAATTAATTAACAACTGTTAATGGATTGATTGTTCCTAAGACCCTATTTAGCCCTCTGATAATAAAGGCCAAGATTTATAATATTCCAGTTGTTAATTTAATATTATCCCTACTAGAGATGGCTAATCAGCTAAATATTTTTATTCCTCTGGGAAGAACAATTACTGTAACCATAGGATGAGTTCCTACAAATGAAGCTTAAAATAATACAGATCTAATTATTTATAAATCACCCAAAGTTGGGGTTTTCTGAATTTTATTTTTGTCCCAGACTTAGTATTTTACTGTTATAGGGAATTCCTGCTGAGGACACAGAGTAACATCCACAATGAAATTCAGAGTTTCAGAAAGTTGCCTGGACAAAGAATTGGAAATTGAGGGGATGTCCATCAATCAGGGAATGGCTGAATAAGTTGTGGTATATGAATGTGAAGAAATACTATTGTTCCATAAGAAATGATGAGTGGGCAGATTTCAGAAAAACCTGGAAAGATTTATATGAACTGATGCTGAGTGAAATGAGCAGAACCAGGAAAATGTTGTACACAGTAACAGCTACATTGTGCGATGGATCAACTTTGATAGACTTAGCTCTTTCCATTAATGCAATGATCTAAGACAACCCCAAAAGACTCATGATGGAAAATGCTATCCACATCCCAAGAAAGAACTAAGGAGTCTGAATACAGATCAAAGTCTAGTATTCTCTCTGTCTCTGTCTCTGTCTCTGTCTCTCTGTCTCTGTCTCTGTCTCTGTCTCTGTCTCTCTCTGTCTCTGTCTCTCTGTCTCTCTGTCTCTCTGTCTCTCTGTCTCTCTCTCTCTCTCTCTCTCTCTCTCTTTGTCTTTCTTGTGGTTTTTGCCTTTTGTTCTGATTCTGTTTTTTTTGTTTTGTTTTGTTTTTTCTTTCTCAAAGTTTTTTTCTTTTTTGTTCTGATTCTTATTTCACAAGATGACTCATGTGGAAATATTTAATATGACTGTACATGTATAGCCTATATCAGACTATATGCCATTTAGGAGAAGCGGAAAGAAAGGGAAAATTTAGAACTCAAAATCTAATAAAAGTGAATGTTGAAAACTAAAACTTCATTAATTTTAAAAGAAGAAAGTTGCCTAGAAAGTTTAGACTTTTAAAAAATGGGGCAGGGGGAGTTGTCTGGGGCAATGAGTGGTCAAGAAAGTTGTCCAGCATCCCACACAAAGTACATGAGAGAGGATTTAAACCCAGGTCTTCATGAATCCACTCTGAATCTCTACGCATTAGGTGTCTCTCCTCTTTCTCTCCTCTCCTCTCACTCTACCCCCTGCTTTACTCACTCTCCCTTCTCCTCCAAAGAATAACAATATGGGAAATTATATTAAAATCTGGGAGAATAAGGGTATAGATTTCAGCACATCCCCAAAATCTGTGCTGAGAAACATTAGGGTTTATTAAGAAGACAGTATTAAGTTTTCCATCTGCCAACAGTATTGCCATTCAGACTAATAAAGCGAACACTAATGGAATGGCTATTACCAATCACACAAGTTATGGGATTTGACAGTATTCCCTTGCTGGGGAAGAGGAGTTTCATATTAATCATTACAGTGACAAAATTAGTAGCGAGATGGAGGGTGTGCTGACAAGGTTTAATAAGAAAATAGCTACATCAGTGGTAGCTCAGTTTCCATCTGGAAACAAATTCCAATCCTGCATTTATAGTAAAAGAGACTCACATAAAATAAATCATGGGAAGAGAAGTTTAAAAAAAAAAAACTTTCCAGTTACTCAAAAAAAAGACTAAATCAGGGCATCTGATCGTTAGATGTACAAATAAATTCCAAAATTTCCTGTTAGGAGTATAAAAATTATTATAAATGTCTGTAGTGGTTAGTCAGATTCATCATTTCTATTATTGAATCTCCAAATAAAGATCCTTGTCCTGACTCAGCTAAGATTAGATTAGTGCCAACTGTTCCTTCTCATGCACCAAATAATAAATAAAGTTGTCAAAAACCCAATTTAGAAGTCTTAATTTAGCTTAATTAATGGCTGGATTTGTGCTCCTGTGAAAGGAGTTGACTCTTTGAAACAAAAAAGGTCTAGATGAGTTAACACCTGCTTGATCCTTTGAAAAGCTTTGTTAAATCTAGTCTCTCCTAGACATATAGTTCAAGATTGTGAGGGAGGCAAAAATGATTTGGGAAGAAAAGGGAAGGGAAATTTAAAACAAGGAAATGAATTTTGCATGAGAAAACCTATTTGCCAACAGCTATTGTACTAGCTGAAAATGACTGGGGAAGGAATGAATTATTATCCCCCTCCCATTCTTTCCAAAGAGCTAGTGGGCACAATGACTGTTAATGATAATGATACTGCCAAGGAAAGCTAAGGAGGCTGATTGAACCAATCAATCAACAAATATTTGATTGTCTACCATGTACCTGATTTTAAATAAAATCTCCAACACTTCCTAGCTATGTGACCCAGGGCAAGTCATATTCCCTTTGTTTGCCTCAGTTTCCTCAATTGTAAAATGAGGATAATAATAGTAGTAGCTACCTCCTAGGGCTGTTGTGAGGAACAAATGAAATATTTACCAAGCCCTTAACATGGTCCCTGGCACACAGTAGGCAGTATATAAATGCTAGAGAGTGTTAGTTACTACCAAGCACTAGACTAGATTTAGGGCAGTTGGCATAAGTGCAATGGATAGAGTGTTGGTCCATGAGTCAGGAAAACATCTTCCTGAGTTCAAATCTGCTCTCAGACACTTTGTAGTTGTGTGACTCTGAGCAAGTTACTTAACTCTGTTTTCCTCAGTTTCCTCATCTGTAAAATGAGCTGGAGAAGGACATGGAAAACCCCTCCAGTGTCTTTGCCAAGAAAACCTCAAATGGGGTCACAAAAAAGTCAGATACAACTCAAATAACTGAACAACCACAGACTAGGTTCTGTAGATTCAAGGACAATCTCATAGGTTCAATTCAATATTAAAATAAAATGATCCACTTAGGACATTCAACAGTTAAAGGAAAGAGGTTTACGTACTCATGGTGAGGGAAGGACATTCATCAAAACTATGCAGTGAGGACATTCCAATTTGGTTCAGCTAACAAAGCTTGCCTACCCATGGTAATCTACAAGTCAAGCCTCAGAAGGTGTCTGTTTTGTACCTGGGCAGCCAAGAAGTGATCTCAAAGGCATGGGGATCAGAGATGGAGTATCTTGTATGAGTACAAAGAGATTGGAAGTTTGAGACGAGAATAATGTCCAATGAGGTTAGAAAAATAGGCTTGGGCCAGATTGTGCTGAGCTTGAAAAATTAAACAGAGTTTTTTCCTTTATCCTAGGGAAAAGAGAAAGCCAGTGACATTGATAAATTAGGGGAGTGACATGGTCAGATCCGAGTTTGAGGAAAATTACAACAGGGTAATATTTGCAGCAGATGGACAAGAATGCTAAGAGATGAGGCAGGAAGACCAATTAGTCCACTGTTGCGAAATGTAATGAAAGCCTGAACTGAGGTGGTAGTTCAAAGCAAATGACAATAATGAGACAACATATCAAAACTTTTGGGATGCTGCCAAAGCAGTCCTGAGGGGAAATTTTATATCTTTAAATACTTTCCTCAACAAAAAAAAAGAGAAAGAACTATTCATGAATTGGGCAGGTAATAAAAGAAAAAACTAAAGAACCAACAAATTTCAAAACACCAGCTATGCATCAAAATTGACATTTCGAAAATCAGTTAGAGAGTATAATCCCAGACAAAATAAAAGCAAAAATAACTCTAGTAAAAAAAGTAATCCGGGAAACTACATTTTTGCTAAAAGGTACCATCGACAATGAAGTAATATCAAAAATTTTTATAGAAAGTTTCTCTGATAAAGACCTCATTTCTCAAACAGATATTGAGTATGGAACTAAGTCAAATTAGTTTTGGAAGAGAGTTATTTTCCAATTGATAGTTAAAGGAAATGAACAGGTAATTTCAGAAGAAATCAAAGCTATCTATATTCAAATAAAATGCTCTAAATCACTACTGATTAGAGAAATGCAAATTAAAACACCCCCTCCCATCTATCAGACTGGCAAACATGACAGAAAAGGAAAATGGCAAATGCTGGTGGGGATGTGGAAAAATAGGGACATGAATGCACTGTTGGTGAAGTTGTGAACTACTTCAACCATTTTGGAGAACAATTTGGAACTATGCCCAAAGTACTATTAAAATATGCATACCCTTTGACCTAGCAATAGTACTACTAGGTCCCTGGAGGAAGATGCTACTATTACCTCCATTTTACAGTTTAGGAAACTGAGGCAAACAGGTTAAGTGATTTGCCCAGGCTCACACAATTAGTAAGTGACCATGACTAGATTTGAATTCAGGTCTTCCTAACTCCAGGCTTCCCTCTATGCTCTTGACCAAATATAATTCTCAATTTCAAATAAAAAAAACTTAAAAAGCATAAGAATAGAGCTTTCCTTAATATGACAAATATTAGCTATCTAAAAGTAGAGACAACATTATATTTAATGAAAATAAAAATAAAGGTTTTCCAATAAAATTAGAGGTAAAGCAAGGATTTTCATTATCACTATTACTTATTGACATTTAGCTGCAGGAAAAAAGACAAGAAAAAATGAGGGAATAAATACAGACAAAAAGGAAGCAAAATTATCACTGCAGAATATATATAAAATAGTAATATCATATATTGAATTTATATATATATACAAACACATTCACGCCATGGGGTCACCAAGAGTTGAACACAACTGAACAATTGAACAAAATATACAAATATATATATGAATACATACACAGATATATGCACACACATATAAAATATGGTCTACTTACAGAACCCTAAAGGAAGGGCCAGCCTATGCCTGTTTTTGTATTGCTTGCTAAGCTAAAAATGATTTTTAGGTTTGAAAATGTGAAGACTATTCTTAACTTGCAGGCCAAGCTAGATTTGGTCCTCTGGTCACTGTTTGCCGAGCCCTGCCCAAAAAGTCACTAAAACAAATTAATTGAAATAATTGCTTTAGCAAAGCAGCTGGATGTCAATCCGGCTGTCCATACATATCATCAGCATTTCTGTACACAACAAAATGCAAAAGGAAGAGATTGAAAAAAGAAATTTCTTTTGAAATAACAAGAGATTATATAAAATATTTAGAAGACTACCTACCAAGGCACACATGGGAATTATATGAATAAATAAATAAAGCAAATACTCTTCACAGAAAGACATGCATAAAAAAGGAGGGGAGATCACAACTGTTCGCGGCTGCTCCATTCCAACACAGTCAAAATGGCAATAATATCTAAATTAATCTACTTCATGCCATACCACTCAAACTACAAAAGGATTATTTTATAGACCTAGAAAAATAATAATAAATTCATATGGAAGAACAAATGGTCAGGATTCAAGAGAAATAATGTGTGTGTGTTCATCCTTCGTTGCCAAAGAAGACCATGCCGTCAGAGAAATGATGACATGACTTGCACTTGACTTTGTTTTGAGTGAGGGAGGGCTGTGCAGGTCACCAGCCTCACTTCTCCTCCAGAGTCATCTGAATCCAGTGACCAGATATTCATCAGGATGACTGGACATGACCCAGGACGAGGCAATTGGGGTTAAGTGACTTGCCAAAGGTCACACAACTAGTGAGTGACATGTGTCTGAGGTGAGATTTGAACTCAGGTCCTCCTGACTCCTGCACTGGTGCTCTATCCATTGCACCACCCAGCTGCAAAAAGTGGGAAGGAAGGGAGCTTGCCAGTACCAGATCTCAGGCTACATTACAATGTAAAAATAATCATCAAAACAATTTAGCACCAGTTAAAGGAGAGGATGATCTGTAGGAAAGATTAGATATAAGGAGGTAAACAAACCAAGTAACCTAATGTTTGGTGAGTTACAAATTCCCAAGATATTTGGAGTAAGAACTTGACAAATTATTTGACAAAATTACTGAGAAACCTGGAAAGCAGTTTGGCAAAAATTAGGTTTAGACCAACGTATCACACCACGTACCATAATAAGCACCAAATGGATGCATTAATTCACTATAAAAGGTCATACACACACCAGTGTTAGCTCCTTGACTTACACAGTACCCTAATACTTAGCACAGTGACTGGGACCCAGTTGGTGCTTAATGTTTATTGATTATCGATTGACTGATTGATTTTGTGTCCTCGGGGAAAACTGCAAAATACCTTGTACATAATAGGAGCTTACTAAATGTTTCGTAGAAAGAAAGCTATTTGGTTTGTGTTCCCAATTTTATTTAGATTTTGCCTCATGTATACTTTCAGCCTTTTCTGCCACTGAGTTGTTTATCAGGAAAGTAAAACCTCCCTTTTAAGAAAGGTATCTATCATCCTAAATTGGAGAATTAGTTAATTTGTGGAAACGTTTGCTCACGTACACACTCAAGGTGATAAGGTTCTTGACCAACATTCACAAAAGAAATCAGATTAGTCTATTGGTACATAGAGTTCATTCATTTAATATTTACTGGCAATTTGATAACCAAAGAAATCAGCCATTAACACACTGGTTACAACCTGTCTGACAGATTCTGGGCACTTGCCTCTCTTACTGCATTTTTTTCACATGTTAAGTGAGAAAGTGTGATGGTTTCTCTGGTGCTGAAGTTTCTTTTCTTTAACAAAGTCACTCAAGTCTGGCAGTTGTTTGGGAACTACATTACCAAATGTCAACAGAGAGGCACGTTCAACTTTTTAGCTGGATGAGATAACCTAGATAAAGTGCTCTGAAATCCTTAAACCACTATAAATGCTCCCATCATCATAATTTTTATTATTATCTTGTAGAGGAAAGTAAAATGTATTCGATTCACACTGGCCCTTTGCCCCAGAAGTCAGATGGTACAGAAAGCTTTGGAAGGACCAAGCGTGACATTTACAGCATAACATTAGCACATGAATAAAGTAATTTTATGTTCATTATGTTTGAGGATGATGACTGTGGTGCAAAATAAAAGTAGTCATGGATTTAATTTGCTAGAAGGTATATTTTTTCCTTTTGCTTTTAAAAATTTTTATGCTCAGAGCATGTTGCAGGTTGGGAAGTGTTACGGTACTTAGTTTCCTATTTTAACTAATTGTTCTTGATAATTAGGTTGTATCTCCTTTGACCAAGAATCTCTTCCACTGGGCTATTTTCCAGGGCAGAGCGGTCCTTATGGAATCTCTGTTCACTTCTAACATCAAACCAACAACTGAGAAATCATTCACTGTAGATTTTCTTGGAGACCCTACAAAGTTCATGAAGTATCCTCCATTCGAAGACAGAATGGATCAAAAGAAGGTGATGGTTTGAAGATCCTATCCAATTCTTAACATCCCCCTAAATCTTATTCCTTTGATAATTGATGAGTATCTTGGAGTTACAAATGATACTGTGAAAAAGAAATCTATTTATGGAAATGATGGGAGATTTTTCATTGGGATCTCAGCTGTGATGGTGGCTCCATTTCATGTGGGTACAAAAGGCAGAGTGATAGTGATTTATGACTTACTCCACCATCTTGACTCCTGCAAATCCCCTCCCAAAAAAGATTTTTAAGAGATAAGAAAATCTAAGAAATAACTGGTCCATGAAACAGGTCCAGGAGAGATAATCTAAGAATTATGTATATGAAAACCAAGTCTAGATACCACATTTTAAGAAATTATAAATGAAAACTGCCCGGGACTCATAGAACCATGTGGCAAAATGAAAATAGAAAGAACTCACTGGTCACCTCTTGGAAAAAAAAAAACTAAAATGAAAAGTCTAAGAATGTCATGATCCAAATATAGAGTTATTGAGAGAGATACAATATTGCAAGCAGACAAAAAGAAAGAGTTCAAGTACCAAGAAATCAAAATAAGTGTTTCAATAGATTTGGAAGCTGCCATTCAAAGGAGAAAAGAACTTGGAACATGATATTCCATGAGGCAAAAAATAAAGACACCCAAAGAAAAATAACCTACATGTAACTCTATAGATGAAAAATGCGCCTTGAATGGAAAAGAGAATTTACCACCTTCTATCAGTTTATAATGAGATGGCTGGGAACAAAGTGATGTTTTTTTAAGTGCAAGAGCATAAGATGGAGAAAAAATACACTTAAAGATCATTTTTTTCAAAAAAAAAAATTTTGTGGTCACCTCAAGAGAAGGGTCAAGAGGCATCTATATATTATCGTGCAATGCTATGCTTTCTGCTTCCAGGGAGATCTTTCTCTATCTTTTTAGTCATTTGACCTTTGTAGTCTATGCTGTTAAAATCTATTGACATCTCAATCAATCACTCAACCTGTAAACTGATATTAAGCATCTGTTATGTGTTAGTCACTGTTGTAGGCCCTAAGGATACAAAAAGAAGCAAAAGATACTCCCTGTTCTCAAGGAACTTACAATCTAATCTAACTTCAGAAACTCCCTCTTCCTTTAACTTCTAAATCAGATTTCTTGCTTGGTAGACCACAAGATAGATCCAAGGTCAGAAATTCTTGGTCCTAAGGCTTTTCCAAGAACTGTTCATTTTCTCTACACATAACCCAAAGGCCAATTATGATTCTTAACATCAGGAACTAGTATACAGTTATGTTTTTGGTTAGGTGGTGTCAAAACAAAGCATATCATTGAAAACAACTAAGTAAAACTTTTCATGTAAACAAAAATAAAAGGGTGGTAGTCTATGCAGATAACTGCACTGGCATTCAAAAAATGTTAAAAGACATAAAGAAAAAGAAAGGACCCTAGGGTATTGGATAACATATACTGGGGAAAACTTACAAATGGGTGTAGACAAGAATGCTCATTGTATGGGACAGGTGCAATGTACTAGAGGACAAAGTTCTCCCACCAGTGAGATCACAAATCCATCAGTCAGTCAATTAATAAGCATTATATGCCAAGCATGATGCCAAGGATACAAAGAAAGGCAAAAGAGATTCCCTATACAGGATATTTAAAATAGCCTCCTAACATTATATGTCTTATTATTAAAAGAGCTTCTTATATGAATGGAATGGAATACTACTGGGCTATAAGAAATGATGAGCAGACTTCAGAAAAACCTGGAAAGATTTATATGAACTGATGCTGAGTGAAGTGAGCAGAACCAGGAGAACACTGTATACCCTAATAGCAACACTGTGAAATGACTACCTTGGATAGACTTAGCTCTTCTCAGCAATGTGAGGATCTAAGACAACTCCAAAAGACTCATGATGGAAAATGTGATCCACATCCAGAGAAAGAGTTTTGGAGTCTAAATGCAGATCGAAGCATACTATTTGTTCTCTCTCTTTTTTTGTTTTGTTTCTTTTTTCTTGTGGTTCCTCCCACTGGATCTAATTCTTCTTTGCAACAGGACTAATGTGAAAATACATTTAATATGAATGTATATGTAGATCCTATATCAGATTGCATGCCATCTTGGGGAAAGGGGAGGGGAAGAAAATTTAGAACTCAAAATCTTATGGAAGTGAATGCTAAAATTAAAATTTAATTAATTTTTAAAAGCTTCTTGAGAAAAAGGGTAAAAAGAGAATGTCTTTGATTATACTAGAAAAGTATACTCCCATCTTTGTCATTATTAGATATAGAAATTAGAAATAAGTCAAAAATAACCAGACCAAATTCAAGAAGGTAAGACAGACAAATCTGGGGGAAGAAATACAGGCAGTCCCTAACTTACACATGGCCCCTTCTTACCTAGAAGCCATTCCCCATCCCACTCACCCACCTTTCTGTAATGCAGACATCCATTTGAGGAGGGGAATCATGAAAAAAACCTTAACACTTTTGGAAAATCTACAGAAATATGCTGAAGAGGATGGAGCCCTTTGGCAGATAGGTCAGGCCTACTTCTGTCAGGAAGGATGTTATTTGGGGTTTATGGGAACTTGAAAGCCTAGGGGATAAGAGGCAAGGCCAATCAGAAAGGAGGTGTAGGTCAAAAGTCTATTGTCTATTTTAAAATTTGTCTCAAGCTAATTCTAAAAACTAGGCAGCACAGTGGACAGAGAACTAGGCTGGGAACCAAGAACACTCATCCCCCTGCATTCAGATCCAGCCTCAGACACTTACTGTGTGACCCTGAGCAAATCACTTCACCCTGTTTGCCTCAGTTTCCTCATTTGTAAAATGAGATGGAGAAGGAAATGGCAAACTGCTCCAGTATCTTTGCCAAGAAAAACTCAAATGGAGACATGGGAAGTCAGACATAACTGAACAAAACAAAAAGGGAAAAAAATTCTCCTCCTCATTCTCCACAATACAGAACTACTATGCATCAGGCACACTAAAGGCACTAGGGATACCAAGTCAAAAATGAAAAGCCAAGCTCACCTTTAAGGACTACAACTCATCTGCATTTCTTCTTGTTCCTATCTTTGGGGATCTAGAGAGGTCAGAGGACTTAGACAAGCATGGTGTTGGTGTTAGGTTATAAATTCTTGCATGCTGCCATGGCTCCACATACTCCAGAGAGAAAGTATCAATGGGAAAGCCTGTCTAGGACACTGAGTAATACATTCCTTGTCTTTAAATGAGGCTTTCTTGGTGTCTAACACTTAATCAGGGAGGCCTTACTGGTTCATTTAAGGGTATGTGATTTCTCTTTGGAAAGGCTTCAACATTTTTACAATTCAAAATAAAAGCGGGGGAAGAGGTGGGGTTTTTTCTGCTCAATTAGACAGACTTTATACAAGTTGCTTTATTTACAGATATTCCCACAGAATGGTAATTAGGAAAAATGTTTCTTCTACGTGTTTGCTCCTGCCAAATACATGCTAGAAAATGAGATTCATGCCGAGGCCCTCCCTTCAAGAAGGAAGCTAGTTAAGCTAATACAGGCTTGCATGGAAATCAAAGAAATTCATTTAATCAAATTGTTTTGGGGCTAACTTGCAGTAGGCCAATAAAATGATCAGCCTGCTAATTGCACTTAGGAAATCCTCTGGCAAAACATCACACTCTCAAAACTCAGAATGGTGGATATCAGATGATGCTTCATTATGATGAGCAGGAAGAAAAAAAATCTACAATTATATGAGTTCATAGTTCCATTGTAAATAAGCATCATTTGCCAGTCAATCCAACAAGCATTTATTAAGCACTTGCTAATAAATGCTAAGAGCTACAGATACAAAGAAAGGTAAAAACATGGACATTGGCCTCCAAAGAGTTCAGTCTAATAAATAACTTATTTACAAAAAAAGAGATCTATAGGGAAAATGAAAGGTAGCTTCAGAGGAAAGACAATAGTAAGCGAGAAGGGGAAGAAGACTGGTAATGTTCCCCTGAAATAGGTGGAATTTGTGTTTAATCTTGAAGGAAACCAAAAACACTTTCCTTTTTGACTGAGGTAAGAATAGAGGGTGGAATGGGGGTGGGGAGCAGCCAAAGACCCAGATTTGGGAGATGGGATATACACAGTGCATGAACAAGTCATATGGATAGTAGAATCCAAGGAGGAAATAAAGTGGAAGGAGACTAGAAAGGTAGACATGAGAGGACTGCTAATTAGCAGCATTCCCCATGTAGCCTCTTTCTCCCAACCCACCACATGGAGTAGACACCCAGGTCTCTCCTCCTTCCCTCTTTCCATTGGGATGAGCATTCCTTAAAAGGGGACAAAGCCATCCTTGGGAGCCACCTTCCTGGGCACCAAAAGGGATAAAAAGTCCTAGCCATCCACTATCAGAGCCCCTTCAACTTGGTGGATGCCTGAAGACCCTAGAAGTCACCATGTCCTGATGACCAGCGAACCATATTCCTCTCCAGGCTTCAGCACTCCATGCCCCTCCATGAAACCTCTCCATCCTCAAGACTCACCAAAACCTTAGGATTCCCACAGTGGAAGTCGCCATACTCCCTGGGCCCTCTCCCTCTAAATGAATGGCTCTTCATTCCATCTCCATTTAAGGAGGGCTGCCCAAACCAATCAATCTTCTCTACTCCTGAACTCAGGATTTTCTCTACCCTCACCTTACATTCAATGCCTCCCACTTTTCAGCTTCCTTTGATGTGTCTTCTTCCCCCATTAGAAGGTAAGCTCCTGAAGGCAGAGAAGTCATTCATTCTACTTGGACTTGGACTCCCTTGGCTCAGCACAGTGCCTAACACAAAGTAAACACCCAAGAAATATTTGATTGACTGACAGGTTTCCATATGGATGAGGAAGGGACCATGTCCAAAAAGGTACATATTGTTGCTTTGCAGAGACAAAGAAAATCTTCCGTTAACTATTCAATAATCTGTGAATGCCTTGTGTCATCATCCTAACATGGAACCTAATCTAAGAGAGTACTAGCATTCAAGCTACCTCTGCCATGAGGAAGGTACCAGCTTGTGAAGGGCTTTCAAGGCCAAGCAGAACATTTTGTATCTGACTCTGGAGGTAATAGGGAGTACTGATGTTTACTAAGTGAGGGAAACTTCGAAAGCTTAATGGAAGATGGATTCCAGTGGGGAGAGACTTGCAGCCAGAGATCAACCTGCTACTGCAATAATCTAGGTATGAGGGGACAAGGGATGGAACCAGGGGTGGCAGTGGTGAGTGGAGAGAAAGAATAAGACATGAAACCTTACAGCTTTAGTTACAGGTTAATTCCAAATGTCATTCATTTGGAAGTATTGATTCAGCTTAGACTTGGACTCCAAAATCCAATAGCACTGAGACTGACCCAATGCTCTAATGAAAACAGAGTGAAGAGAGGGAGCCCCCTGCTCAAAATTCCTTTTCAATCAGCAGGCCAGAGATTAGGGGGAAGTCAAGCCTGAGTCATGGGTGCAAGAAAGAAGCAGCAAGGACCTCCAGTTCTGAAACTTCATCTTTTGTTGTTTTAGTAAGGAGTACAACTCATCTGAATCTTTTTCATTTGCCTGGTAAAAACTGTATCTTGGCACAAGAGAGGAGTTTCTGCAGAGTTCTTGGGACGTCAGAGGGCTAAAAATAATACTATTATAGCATTTATATACTGTATTATATTATTATGTATTGTATATACTGTATTACAGTACAGGGCTAATAATATCATTATTATAACATTTATACACTGCTATGTGCCAGGTACTATGCTAAGCGCTTTCCAATTATTGTCTCAATTGATCTCCATTTTACAAATAAGGAAAAATGAGGTAAACAGGCTAAATGACTTAGACAGGGTCACATAGCTAATAAGTGTCTAAGGTCAGATTTGAATTCAGGTCATCCTGACTCCAGTCCAGTGTTCTATCCACTAGGCTACCTTGACTTATTACACAAAGTTGGCACAAGGAGTATGCTATACCTCCATGCTGCTGAATTAATAAAATGAGAAGAATAAAATGCATTCAGATACATACAAGTGTTTATGTAAACTACTTGTCTAATTGCTATGCAACAAAACAATTACGTATATAATTAAATATGTGGTGGAATAGCTTAGCGTTAGATTGATTACCATGGTAGAGTCCATAGTGCATGCTCATCCCAAAACAATCCAATTTGGCAAACGTCTTAATAAATCTTAATACCTGGAGTGAGTGTGAAAAGCCTGTGCTTGGGGTGAGAATACAGGAATGAAATTAAAACATTCTTCCAGTCCCCAATGGAGTTTATCACCATCTAAAGGAGCTGGGGGGAGATATACACCAATAACTATAATACAATAATGTCTGCTAATTTGTTGTATACATAATAGCCTGGTCACCAGCCCGAAACGAAACACAGAAAACATCGCTCCCAAGATAAATATGATGAGTTCCCTGTTTCATCTTTTTAAAAGCGCTCAGGGTAAACAATTCAGAGTGACTCTGTGAAAACAAAACTATGAACTTAATCAGAGAAGATTACCTCTCTTGATTTCTCCCAAACCCTTGCTGATTTTGGATGTGAAACTTGGTTCACTTTATCACACGTTCATATCACTTCCAAGACCTATCATCAGACCTCGTACATGCTGACCCCAAAGCCCCGATTAGATCCTAAACATGCTTAGATAGAACAACCATATAAAATTTTTCTATTATCTTCCTCCAAATCTATAACACAGTGAGTCTTTAATAAAAATTTGGTATTAATTGATATTATCTGTCATGATATTAAGAATCTTGGATTTGAATTAAAAAAACTGATTTTTGTCTTCCATTTCTGTTTCTAGGAAAGAATCACTTTAGCAAAGCACTGTTTGGATGAAAAGTTATTTTTAATAATAATAACTTAACAATTTATTCATTGGTAAACCATCCAAAAGTCATTGCTCTGATCTTGTTATTTTTCTTCCTATCTAAAAATATAAATGTTACATTAAATTAAATGCTTGAAAATGTAACTAACAACAGGAATTTAGGGAATAAGGAATATTCCTGGATGCATATTTTATCTCTGCAAAAAAAAATTTTGTACAAGTTAAATGCCTTATTTTTCTTCTCATGTCCATGTGATATTTGTAAATGTCACACTTATTTCCAGGTAACCATCATGACCTCAGGAAGAGAGGAGTTGCTATTTAGACCACATTTTCATCGAGTGTAGCACAATAATAATGCCTATTACAAATAAGCCTTAAAATTTTGCAATAGCCCCTTAGGCAATACTAAAGATAGCTACTACGGAAACAAAAACCTTCTAAATAGGAAATTTCAGGAAGCGATGATTGGGGCATCAAAGGTTCTTTTAAATGGTGTCTTCCTAGATTCCTTCTGCATCACTTTTTTTCTCTTCAGATACCAATTCCTTCTCTACCAACAAAGTTATGGGCATCAGCTGATGGCAGATGACTCCTTAAAAGAGCTTAAAAAGTTGGAAGCCAGATGTTCAGATCCATCAAAGTATCTGCTATTTTTGTTCAAATAGAAATAAATTTTGTCTTGGTAACTTAATCCTTTGCTCTATAGAAATCCTAAGATTTTTCTGCCCATCAATATTAAATATAATCAGTTGCCACAATAGAATGATCACCAATTTTCTTTTTCTGCATAAGCAGCATACCTTAGAAACAGCAGCTGTAAAAATAAAGATTCCCTTCAATTTATATTTAGTCCTTTCTACCTTGACTGCTAGACATTAGGGGGTGACTCTGCCATTACTGCTTTGTTTGGTTTATTCATGGTCTGTGCACAGGCATTGGAGCTAATTTTAGGCCAGTACCTGAGGTATTTTTCCATTTTGAAATTACTTTATCATATCACTAATGTTTTGCAAGAAGTATATACAGAGAGAGAGAGAGAGAGAGAGAGAGATTCATATATATGACTCTGCTTTTAAAAAAAATACTTCCTTTTTCTCTGCTGATCCCACAACCAAACAAGAATGTGACCAGAGGTTTAAACTAAAGAGATTTTGTACTGAGTTGGAGGCTTATATCAGTTGAACTCATGGGAACCTGAAGGAAAGTCTCTTGTAACTCACCATCATTTTCTGGAGACAATTTAGTCACACAAACACAAAGGAGAGAAATCTGCAAAGTCTCTTCCTCTCTCAGGACTACCACTAATAAGAAAGCATGCTCTTGCAACTACATCTATAGGCTAATAGGTACAGATCACCCAGGGCATAAGGAGAAAGGAACTGTGTCCACTTTTCATGGATCCTTAGAGAATCCTCCATACATGGAGTAGTCATGGAAATCTTGAGCAAATGTTATTTGAAGTACAGAGTCCCTGACATCCACCTCTTCCCAGAGCCCCCTGACAGCTCCAGGCACTTGGGGAACACAAGCCTTACTGCCCACATTGTACCCAAGCATCAAGAAAGCACAGGACACCACAGAAGGCCCTCCATAAGAGCCATGTAAACTTTGGTCCTCTGTGAACAGAGAACTTAAGTATATATAGTTTAATTATTCAAAACTGATGTATTTTTGAAAAAATCAAGAATAGCCAAGACCCCTCCACTGGAGAGTCCACAGACTCTCACCTAAGTAGCCTCGGATGGGATTACCCTTCTCCGGCTGGGAATGCGTTTATTATATAATCACAGGGTAGAAGATTAAGAGATAATTGATTTACTCTCCTGGAACTGATAATAGAAACCTAAAGTATTCCAATCTAAAACTTTGGGTCAATGCTCTGGAAAATCGGAAAACCGATTGACTTGACGTTTCCTTCTTCAGCCAAGGGGAAAGAGAATGAGCCTTTACTAAATATCTACTATGTACCCTATGCTAATTAAGCACCCCATAAATACCATCTCATTTGATTCTCACAGCTACCCTGGGAAGTAGATGCTTTTGTTATCCCCACTGCAGTTGAGGAAACTGAGGCAGGCATAAGGTAAGTCATCTGCCCAGGGTCCAAGGTCAAATCTGAATTCAGGTCTTCCTGACTCCAGGTCTAAAGCTCTGTCCATTGCCCAGCAGGGTAGATACAGCAATGGTGGACCTGGACTGTGTTTTGGGATAGTCGATGGTCTCAGGTTAGAACTCCCTCAGAGAAAGGCTATGGAATAGAAGGAGAGCTCAGGCTGGGTACATCCAGTCCTCAAGATGAGGATCAAATGAGGTAATACTGATAAAGCATTTAGCACAGGGCCTGGCACACAGCAGTGACTTCATAAATGCTTATCCCTTTCCCTGTACATGAAATAGCCCATCATCTTATATGACCCTTTCCTCCTCTAAACCAAGAGATTTCAGTCACTGCTTCTTTCTTTTCCAAAATGGTTTTCCTTCAAAGCTCAGCTCAAAATGGAGAAATTTATGACCAAACCAGAGACAGAGAATATTATGAAGTACAAAATGTATAATTGTGATTACATTGAATTGAAAAGTTTTGCACAAACAAAGCCAATGCAACCAAGATTAGGAGGGAAGCAGAACACTGGGAAAGAATTTTTGCAACTAGTGTCTGTGATAAAGGCCTCATTTCTAAAATATACAAATGTACAAGAATACAAGTCAATCCTCAATGGATAAATGGTCAAAGGATATGAACAGGCAGTTTTCAGAAGAAGAAATTAAAGCAATCTATAGTTATATGAAAAAATGTTCTAAATCACTATTGATTAGAGAGATGCAAATCAAAACAACTCTGAGGTACCACATCACACTTATCAGATTGACTAACATGACAAAACAGGAAGATAATAAATGTTGGAGAAGATGTGGGAGAGTTGGAACATTAATTCATGGTTGGTGGAGCTGTGAGCTGATCCAACCATTCTGGAGAGCAATTTGGAACTATGCCCAAAGGGCTACAAAAATGTGCAGACCCTTTTACCCAGCAATACCACTTCTAGGACTCCATCCCAAAGACATCATAAAAAATGGGAAAGGGTCCCACAAAAATATTTATAGCAGCTCTCTTTGTGGTGGCCAAGAACTGGAAATCCAGGGGATAACCGTCAATTGATTTCCAACTGGGGAATGGCTGAACAAGTTGTGGTATATGAATGTAATGGAATACTATTGTGCTATAAGAAATGATGAGCAGGAAGATTCAGAGAGGCCTGGAAAGACTTATATGAACTGATGCTGAGTGAAAGGAGCAGAACCAGAACTTTGTACACAGCAACAACCACAGTGTGCGAGGAATTTTTCTGGTAGACTGAGCTCTTCACAGCAATGCAAGTACCTAAAAAAATTCCCAGTGCACTCTTAAAGCAAAATGCCGTCCACATCCAGAGAAAGAACTATGGAATTGGATCGCAGAATGAAATTGACCATTATCTCTTGGGGAAAAAAAGCTCAGTTCAAGGGTTGCCTCACACATGAGACCTTTGGGGAGCTGGCTCCCCCTGGAAAAATTACTTTCTATTTATCACAAAGAGTCACAAGAAACAAACATTTACAGCATGTGCTATATGCCAGGCATTGTAGATACAAATACAAGCAAAAAAGACAGTACCTGCCTTCAAGGAACTTACATTCTAAAAGGGGACAAGAAATTGTTTTTTAAAAGCAGGGGAGAAAGGTGTCTACACGGGTGCCTGGTGTCAAAATCCAAAAAAGTTGGGAACAGAGTCAAAAGAGGAAGGCCAGCCTGGATCCACCTCACAAGCAGACACATGCCTTCTTTTTTTGTTTGGTTTTATATTAATTTTATGGAATAAAACAAGTATTTCCACAGCATAGTACAATAATAAAGATAATTGTACATGAAAGTGCAAATCTACTACACACAAGTCGCTGTCTCTTTCAAATATATGACAAAATTATCAGGTAAATTTCTTTTTTTTCTTCCCTCCCTGCACCCCCAGCCCTAGAGAGATACAAATAGACACAAATAAGTGTGTGTGTGTGTGTGTGTGTGTGTGTGTGTAAAATTAATCTATACACACTTCTACTCATCAGTTCTTTCTCTGGATGCAGACAGTAACTTTCTTCATATGTCCTTCATAGTTAATTTGGGTATTTATAGTAGTCAAAATAACTTATTCACTTTTTCTTATTAAAACATTATTGATGTAGACAGCATTCTCTTGGTTCTGTCATTCCACTCTTTATTATTTCGTACAAGTAAACATAAGCCTTGCAGTAAACAGTCCACCACAACATGTCATATTCCATGTTGTCTTCTCCTATGGGATGTAAGGTCCTTGAGGGCAGGTGTATGTCTGGCACGTAATCGGTACCTCATAATAACAATAGCAGTTGACATAGCTCTAGCCACATTAAGGGTTCCATAGCCCTTGGCAGACCTTAAACCTACAACAACATGTGGGGTAGCCTCACTCTAGATCCAAAGCCAAAGCACTTTTCTTTCCTTCTCTATCCATGACTGGAAAGTCCAGGTGTATAAAGGGGTGGAAGAACGAGAGAAAGCAGAACTTGCCCAAGACAGGAATATCTTCTAAGATGCTTGATTGTGGTCCAGAATGTAAATCTGTACCACTGACATAGAAGGTGATACAGAAGATCCTACCTAAAAATAAACTTTAAACTGTTTTTAAAAAGTCTTTAATTGCTGAGATCCCCAATCAATTTATTTTGAAGAGTGCCATTATTTCAAGTTTTACTATGCTTTGGACTTTGGCTGAATATTAATACCAGTGATTTAGAAACTGAAGATTTCTTTTATGTCTCATATAATTATAATTCTGACATTTTCAAAATTATGTCCCTCTTACAAGTTTTACATGTGAAAATTATGCTAAGCTAATACAGAAAAGGAAAAAGGAAGTCATCTTTTCAATGACACCATTTAAATCAATCGAACAACAGGGATTTAATAAGTGCCCACTTTGTACCAGGCATGGTGCTAGGAGTTAGGGGCAGAAGTATAAAGGATGAAATAATCTCTACTGAGAAGGGGCTTATGTTCTAACAGAGAAATAAAAGTTCACAAATGTAGCATACGGTTAATAAATATAAAGCCATAAAAAATAATCAGATAAGATGTTGCTGCTGTTGCTTTGTTTTCTAAGAGGACCAGTGACATCATGGGTGATGACATGATGTGTGCATGAATCGGACTTAAGTGGGGCAGTTGCACAAAATCATCAGCCTCACTTTCTCTTCTAGAGTCACTGAAGTCCAGTGGTAGGACAAAAATCAAGATGACTGGTGATGGCCCGGGATGCAGTGGATGACCTTGGTGTCTTTGATGTCTGATCAAGCTCTAAGCACTGCATAGTTGGACCTTTGAAATAAATTGTTCTCTCTGCCCATTCCCCTTGGAGAAGTCTTCCCACGCTTGGGGTAGATACCCCCCAACTCATCAATGAGTTTGAGGCCTATCAGTTACCCTCAACCTGGTTTAGCACATCTGCCAAGACAGTTTACCAGGGTGTGGCCACTGTTTGTGCTAGAGTATCTTGGAGTCACAGGTGAGAACTGGGCACCAGGTAGACACCAAAGGTGAATGAGCAGCTCTGAAAAGAACACAGCGAGCCCTCACACCAGAGGTGCTAGTCCTCCTTGAACACCCTTATGCTCCATAGAGCAAGGTAGTTAGGGGAAGAGAGCACTCGTGGGAGGGGAAGGGGGATTCAGGCAGGAGCTGGTGTTCGAGCTAAGTGGCAAAGAAAGAGAAGGACTCTGTGAGGCAGACAGAAGGAGGAAGTTCATTCCAGACTTGGATATCACATAGAGATGGAATGTCATGTGTGAGGAACACCAAGGAGTCCTGGTTAGCTGGAGAGCAGAGAGTAGAAGGAAAAGTGATGCCCACTGACTCTAGAAAGACAGGTAGGGGCAAAGCACAGTGCATCTTGATCTTAGAGGCTACAAGAAATCCATGAAATTAATGTAATACATCAAGTATGTCAATTATGCTGCCCAGAACTCTCCCAAGTGTGAGCCAAACCAGATTAAAACGTAATTGGGAAACATTTAGCAAAATAAATGAGAATACAATAAAATATATGTAATATAATGTTTTAAAATGAAGTCAATATTTAGCCCAAAGAGATCCTTTTGTATGGATGAGCATCCCTGTTTCTACTTGACTTGGCCACCATTGCAGTAGAATTACATATTCTAATCTACATTTAAGGAGAATTACTTGGCAGCAGTGAGTAGAACTGACTGGAGCAGGAAGAGGTTTGAGGCAGGAAGACCCATTAGGAGGCTGTTACAATAATCTAAGCAGGAGGGAAATGGGGACTTGAACACAGGTGGTATTCATGTGAGTTGAAAAGAGTCTAATCAGAGAAATATTAAAGTAGAAAGGGCAAGATCTGGCAATCAATTGGATATGTGGAAAATTCCTCTTCTCTGAGCTCTAGCCCCACATCTGGCAACATGTCCAAATGTATCAAGAAGGTTGGAATTGTTGGTAAATATGGAATACATTATGGTGCATCCCTCAGAAAAATAGTGGAGAAAATTGAAATTAGCCAGCATACCAAGTATACCTGCTCCTTCTGTGGCAAGACCAAAATGAAGAGATGGGCTATGGGTATCTGACATTGTGGAACCTATATGGAAATAGTAACTGGTGGTGCATGGACCTACAATACCACCTCTGTAGTCACAGTCAAATCTGCCATCAGAAGACTGAAGGAATTGAAAGACCAGTAAAATCTTCTTATCAACCATCTATAGCCCACAGTCCAATAGTAAATGGGTTCATTTATGGAACAGAAAGAAAGAAAGAAAAGGAAAATTTCAAGGTTACAAACCTGGTGGAGAAGAAGGATGCTGGCACCTTCTACAGAAATAGGGAAGTTTGGAATAGGATATTATTTAGGAACAATGGTCACAAGTCAAATTTTGGACATTTTAAGTGTAGGATGTCTCCAGGGGCAGCTAAGTGGCACAATTAGTAGATAGGCCCTGGAGTGAAGAGGACCTAAGTTCAAATCCGACCTCAGACACTTACTAGCTGTGTGACTCTGGGCCAATCACTTAACCCCAACTGCCTCCATAAATGAATAAATGAATTAATTAAGTTTCCAGGATATATAGGAGGAAACATCAAATAAGCATCTGCCTATGCATCTGGTGATGCATCTGCCTATAATCCCTCAAATCTGATAAGGCTACCAAAGAAGAGAAGACAGAAGAAGAGACGAAGGTCCAGGACAGAACCCTAGGAAACACAGTTAAGAGTGGACGATGAATCAGCAAAGGAGACTCAGTAGTGGTCAGCCAGGTAGCAGGCAAGCCAGGAAAGAGCTGATGTCATGAAAACAGAGAAAAAAGAAGACTCTTTCAGAAGTGGTAAGCAGTATCAAATGAAACAGATAGGATTAGTACTGTGAAAAGACCACTGGATAAAGAGATCACTGGTATCTCTGGAGAGGACAGTTTCAGATGAGGGATGAAATCAGGGGCCAAACTACAAAGGTTTGAGGAATAAGCCAGAGGAGAGAAAGTGAAGACAATGAATGTAGATGGCTTTTTCAAGGAGTTTGACTAAGAAAGGGAGAAGACACGTAGAACTCTACATAGCTTGAGGGGATGGTAGGGTCTACCATTTTGGGGGGTAGTTTTTAAAGGATGTTGGAAACTTGGGCATATTTGAGAGCAGTTAGAAAGAAACCAGTTAAGAAGACCTAGACTTTGAAATCAGGAAGACCTGAATTCAAATCTGGTCTCAGATACTTACTTACTAGCTGTGTGACTCTGGGCAAATCACTTAACCTCTGTTTTTCTAGGAGGCAAGTAGGTGGCTTAGTGGATAGAGCAATGGACCTGGAGTCAGGATAGACCTGAGTTCAAATCCAGTCATAGACGTTTACCAGTTCTGCGTACATCACTTAACCTGTTTTGCTTTGATCCAATGGAGAAGGAAATGGCAAACCACTCCAATAGCTTTTCCAAGAAAACCCCATGTATAGTAATGGTCCACAGGGTCACAAAGTCAGACGCAATCCAACAACAACAATAAATATAAGTACAGGAGATGAAGGCAAGAAGTCAGTGACTCAGAGGCTGAATTCCTAGAGAAAGGCAAGACAATGGCCAGAGAGGAAGGAGAGGGACAGTATATGACACCTACCATTATTTGGAAAGGGTAGAAAATTATACTAAGTCATTTTCAAAAATGAAAAGTAAATACAGAGAGGGGAATCTGGAAGTGATCATGGGGAGCCAGAAATATGACCTCCCTTTCCACAACCAGTGTAATAGGGGTGGGAGAGAAATTACAGCAAGCACTTGAGATGAAGATGTGATTTTTCAGTTCTTGTTCCTTGAAAGATGGTCTTGGGGTCTTTGTCTAAGTCAGCTACTCTTACCTTCTGTCACTCAATTACAACTTTCAAGATGCCATGAAAATGAACTCACAGATCATTTGCTGTTTGGTGGCTTATATTAATGCTGTCAACTAAACTCTCAAAAGAAATTTTTTTCAAAGAGTATCAGGATTTATTGGATCATATACACCTAGACCTAGAAGGAAACTCATAGGTCAAAAGTTGAGCAGCTCTAGATATATATGATGAAACTGAGGCCAGAGATGTAAAGTCACTTGTCCAAGGTCCCACAGACAGCATCAGAGGCAGGATTTGAACCCAGGTCCTCTGAAACTGGAGTAAACAAAGATTAAATTACTTGCCTAGAATCACACAGTTAATAAGTGACTAAGGCCAAATTTGGACTCAGGATTTCCTGAACATGAGTCCAAAACTTTATCCATTGTACCCACTTAGCTTAAAAATGATCTCCACGTGATAAATGATGGGTCAAGTCTAATAAAATCAAACTGAATGGATGTAAATGTAAAATTTTTAATTTGGATTGCAAATATCAACTGCACAAATACAGTAGTAAGGAGCGATTGCTCATTCCCTAATAATTAAATGGTTGAAGGATAAGAAATCTTCTCAGGAAAAGAAATCAAAGTTATCTATAGTTATATAAAAAAATGCTCTAAATCACTATTGATTAGAGAAATGCAAATCAAAACAATTATGGGGTACCACCTCAAACTTATTAGAGTGGCTAATATGACAGAAAAGGAAAATGATAATGGAGGAGATACAGAAAAATTGGGACACTTATGCACTGTTGGTGGAGTTACGAACTAATGTAACCATCATGGACAACAATTTGGAACTGGGCTCAAAAGATTCTAAAACTGTGTACACCCTTTGACCAGGCAATACTGCTACTACTAGGTCTATATCATAAAGAAAATTTTTTTTAAAAAGTAAAAGTACCTATATATACAAAAATATTTATAGCAGCAAAGAGCTATAGTAGTAGCTATTAGTGGTAGCGCAGAATTGAAAATTGCAGGGATGTTTATCAATTGAGGGATGACTAAACAATCTGTAGCATCTGATTCTGCAGCAATACTATTGTGCTATAAGAAATGGTGTGCAGGATGCTTTCAGAAAAACCTGAAAGGACTTACAAGAACTGATGCAAAGTGAAGTAAGTCATTCCTTGAATACTGAAACATTTCTGTTTGTGGAGGTTTGCTGATTTCAAAATCAAAAAAAGAAAATTAAAAAAGAAAAAGATCTAAGAATTTTGATAGAGCTCCATATGAATCAACAGTGTAACATGGCAGGCCCCTGACCACCCTTATCCCCTCACCCCCAACCCTCTGCCCCAAGAAAATTTATGCTACCCTGTGTTGCATTAAGACAGGCAGATACCTTATTCTGCTCTGGCCAAGTCAATTCTGAAAAACCATATTTTGGATACTCCACATAGGCACTGAATCTTAGGAAAGATACAGGCAAACTAGAATGTGTACAAAAGATGACAACAAGGAGGGTAAGAGGTCTGAAAGATGTTACCCAAAGACTGGTTGAAAGATTTTGAGATAGTTAGTCTGAAGCATACTCAGGCGGAATGTGACTAGCCATCTGGAAGGATCTGAAGGGTTGAAGAGAGAATAGATTACAATCTCTCCTTGGCATCAGAGGATTAAACTAGAATAGATATTGTAGCCTGGAAGACTTAGACTTGATGTCAGGAGAAGTGTCCTCATCATTAGAACTATTCAAAAAATCAGTGGATTACCTTGGGAGGCAATGGAGGTCTTCATGCAGAAGACTAATGATTATTTGTTGAGAACATTGTACAAGGGATTCTTGCTATGTTATGGATCAGACTAGATATTCTTTGAGGTCTTCTCTAGCTCTCTTTGTTGTTGCTAAGTTTTCATTCGTGCCCAGCTAATACCATTTGGCATATTCTTGGCAGAGATACTGGAGTAGTTTGCCATTTCCTTCGCCGTCTCCAGCTCTTAGATTCTGCCTAATACCATTCTAGGTTGATATTATTTGTTTATTCTCTCTCTCCCCTACTCCCCATTCTCCCTTTCCCACCTATAGACAGAGATCTCCCATCAGATGCTAAAATCCATTCCCTCACTTTACTACGAAACATGTTTCTAAACAATTTTTTCAAGCTCAGAAAACAATTTCAAGAACGCAAATTTAAAGGAATTGCAACTCTCCCTTACAAGTAGAGAATTACTTTCTCCTACACACACACTCCAGTCAATATCCCTTAGGAACAAAGGCATGACATTAATTTCATAAATTAAGAGTGTTGGGCTGTGTCAAGAAAGAATGTGCAGGTCACAAATCTAGCCTTCCTCCTTGCTCTCATCAGTGAACAGTTCCTCGTTGTGTGTGAAGGTTCCTCTCCCCCACACATCCCATTTCTCCTCCTTCTTTCCATTTAGCCATATGTCTTCCCATGGACACTACCGTAGAATTTCAGAGATCCTGAGAAATCATTGCTAAAAATATGTATTCAGCCAGGATCAGAATCCATATCTCTATTTTGAACAGGTTTCTTAAGGATCCCATTCACATGTGCATGAATGGTTTGCATGCCAATTTAATATCTGTCCAAAAAGCAATTACTACATTCTCAGTCCTAGTTCAGCATTCTCTCTGAATCAAAATGCCACTCATGAAATTTTCAAATCCGTTCCTTATACAAGGGAGACCTTCTTTAGGTAGTTCTCATTAAAATTCTAAGAAACGAGGCAGCACAGGGAGTGGGGAAAGCATTGATTTGATTACTGAGAACATAGATAGGAATACAGGTTCTGCCTATACAATATTAGGCACATCCTTTGAGATCACTGGACCTTAATTCTGTTAACTACAGATTGAGTCCAGAGGACCTCTTAAACTGGACAGATTTCAGGGTGTCTATGAACTTGAATGGGGGGAAAAAAACAATTTATTTTAATTAACCTTTCCTTTATAAATCGATGTATTCTGTTGATGCATTTAAAAACATTATCCTAAGAAAAGGTCCATGATGTCACCAGATTGCCAAAGGGGTCCATTTCACAAGAAAAGAAAAGACCACTTGAATCAAATTATCTCTAACATTCATTCCAGTTCAAAAACTATGTCCTATAACCCTAAAACATTCCCTTGCTCAGCTTATAATCCCCTAAAACATTTCCTTGTTTGGCTTATAATTAAATCATAATTATCAACAAATAATTTTCTTTGAGATACTAAATGTGGGTATGTTTAAAAATAAATAAAATTTTTAACACAGTTAGCATTCACATAAGTAAATGCCTTCAAAGGAGCGGAAAAACTACAGGCTATTCAGGTACAGGACTATTTTCTAGGGTAACTGAACCTGGCAGAAATATTAACAGACTAAAAAAAGGAGAGTGCACAGCTTGACAAGAAGACTAACATTCATGTCCATGAAAAGCACAGCGTAAGTAATTAATACAGCTCGCTGCCTGGGAAGCATCTTCTAATTCCACAACAAAAGATAAGAAATTTATTAGGTGGCTTAAAACATCTGCTTCTAACATTGAAAAATGGACAAGAATAAAAACTCATTAAAATTCATACTCATTATTTGCAAGTAAAGACACAAAATCTTTTGCCCTTCTCTTCTCTTCCTCCAAATTATTTCAAAATCCAAACACCCAATAGGAGACTAGAGCATATGACTCATGTAGGATGTATGAAATGCAGGGGAATGCCAAACCACCTGAGGTACACAGTGCCTAGTTCCCTCCATCTGGCTGTACATGTTGCAAAAAAAAATGTGCCAGGCTAAGATTCCTTCAAGGGGCACTCCTAGGGCAGAGTTAGTGGGGCTAAGAGGGACAAAAAGAATGGACCCTGAAAAAGCTTTCCTTATGTGGTGCAGTGGATAGAGCCCCAGTACAGGAGTCAGAAGGACCTGAGTTCAAATCTCACCTCAGACACTTGACACTCACAGGCTGTGTGACCTTGGGCAAATCACTTAACCCCAATTGCCTCATCCTGGGTCATCTCCAGTCATCCTGATGAAAATCTGGTCACTGGATTCAGATGGCTGTGGAGGAGAAGTGAGGCTGGTGACCAGCACAGCCCTCCCTCACTCAAAACAAAGTCAAGTGCAAGTTATGTCATTATTTTTCTAATGGCATGGTCTTCTTCGGCAATGAAGGATGAACACACCTTATGAAAAGTCATACAAACATGCCTATTATCCTTAGAAAAGAAAAAGCATGATGATAGCAGGGATAATTTTCTAACTTTAATTCTCAACATTCTCTGACATTCTGTCATCTTCACTGGAGAAGCAAAGGAAAGGGTAGGGCTGAGGGAAATTTTGTATTTTCCTTCGTTTCATACACAGATTGTCCACACTC
Source organism: Notamacropus eugenii (assembly GCF_028372415.1). Taxonomy (NCBI): domain Eukaryota; kingdom Metazoa; phylum Chordata; class Mammalia; order Diprotodontia; family Macropodidae; genus Notamacropus; species Notamacropus eugenii. The sequence goes on from NC_092878.1 coordinate 148,492,310, forward strand.
TAAACAACTCAGCCTTACCACCCCCATAGGAAAAAAATTTCTCATTGTCCTGACTGTGACATTCAATTGAATGGAGTAACTGGAGATCTCATTCATCAGTTTCATCATATGGTTATCATCATGGAACTCAACTGTCTCTAAAGAGGTGGAACTAGGGATTACCCAAGCGGGCAATGAAAGGGAATGATAAGAACTGAATACAGAACATTACAAATGAAGAATCCAAAGGTAAAGCAGTATAAAGGAAGTCATGGAGGAAATGTACAAGGGAAAATGAAAATGAATTAGAACAAAAACAACACTAGGTATGCCCTGTATTCCTTATCCCCCATCTCTCTACCAATCAAGCAAAACCAAGAAAGGTCTCAGACATGGTGGGTGGGCAAACTTAATGGACAACAAAAGAAAAGTCATACAGGATCTATGGGTTTTGGTGACCAAACTGGTGTAAAATCATAGGTCTAAGCTGGTCACTTCTGTGCTCAAGAAGCTTTCTGCTTCTAGAATAAAACAAACTTCTATATTAAAAGGGCCCTTCCAGCCTTTAGACAGCTACCATCTACCTTTCCAGGTACATTACTTCCCTTCCCACATTCCAGCTAAATTGACCTACCGCTGCTTCCTGGTACAGAAGATCCCATCACCCACCTCCTGGGGGCTTCACTCAGGATTTTTCTCATGCCTGAAATGCTCTCCCCCTCCTCCTTTCTGCCTCACAGCTCCTTCAAGGTTCAACTTAGATACCCCAAAGTCCTACAAGAAAACTATCCAAATTTCCTCCCTGCCTCAACACTTGCTAGTACCTTCCTCCACAGAATTACCTTGTATTTCATTTTCACATTGTTTTCCTTCAGTAGAACCTTAAGTCCTTGAGGACAGGGATTTTGTCTTTGTAACTTCAGTGCCGGGCACATAGTACTTGACTGTTAAATACCTTCAGAATTGATGAATTATTAAACAGAGGGTCTGGATCAATGAGATCTCAGATCCATACGAGTTTCCTAAAAAATTGGATTTAAAATCCGATGATGTGGAAAAATCCACCAACCCATTCTCAAGTTTTCCAACCTCATACATTTTCATCTGTTCAGTGATATCTCCTTTAAGTGAAACAGCCCTGTACTGTATCCCCATGATAAATGAGATCATTTTGGCAAAGTAGTAGGAGAGTAATAAATGTTTTTTCCCTTCCCGTTCTCACCAACAATCAAAGAAAGTCTATCTTAAAAATAATGTCTATGTGACTAACATGGAAATATGTTTTTCATGACTGTACGTGTATAACCTGTATTAAATTGCTTGCCTTTTCAGTGAAGAGGGTGGGGAGAGAGAGAATTTGGAACTCAAAATTTTAAAAACAAATGTTGAAAATTGTTTTCCCATTTAAGTGGGGGGAAATAAAACACTAAATAAATACGCAAAATGTCTATATAGGCATAAAATTTAATAATTAGGCATTAAATTATCATTTGACCAAATAGAATCTCTAGATGGCTGACATTTGGACCCTAGGAAACTGAGATCCAGATCTGTAGTAGCAAAAATCCTATTTTCACAAGAGGATCTACCTTCTCTCCCTCCCACTGTCCCCCCAACTAAAAGCAAGAAAAACTAAATTCCAATTATAAATATATAGTCAATCAAAACAAATGTCCACATTAGCCATATCCAGAAAAATATGTCTCGATCTATAATCCAAGTCCATTTTCTCTAACAAGAGAGAATGTTTCATCATGGGCGGCTTGGGCAACATAATGGAGCAGCCCTGGTAGGGTCCGGAGTCCTCTAGAATCATGACTGGTCATTGTTTTCATCTGAATTCTCAAGTCTAATCTACTTCTCTTTCCACAACACCAAAAGGGATGCAGGGACTCCTCTCTTCATCCTCAGTTGTTTTGGAGAACATACAATTGCCCTTCCACAGAATTTATTATGCCTGGAAAAATCTCCTTTCCAAGTTTATCTAGACATATTGCCTACGAGGCTTGACTACTTCCTTTGTTGATATGCCAAATAACCTCACCGCTTTTCCCTTAGCACGTAGCCTTCATCCCAGACAGAGTCCTTTGAAAATCAAGCATTTAACCACCTCCTCTGCTCTAGGGAAGGTTTGAGAGACAGAATCTCTTCTCAGGATGTTTTGTACATAATAAACACATGATACATGTCTACTGACTGGAATTGAAGGTGGCCCTTCAAATCAGCCTTAAAAATAAGCTGTCTATTCCCAGGATAGATTAAGTTTCAGAGAAAATTTGAACAGAGGCCAGAATGAGAGAAAATGACTCCCTCCCCTAAGCCCCTTATTAACGCCTGCTGAATCAAGTCTTAATGGTATGGTTTCTTTGTTTTATTTGAAGGCAACACCCAGAACAGCATTATTTCCCATGTTCAAACATACAAAAATATACTCCCAAGGTAAAACAAAAAAGATAGGTCAAAAGACCCTGATTCTGATGCTAACTTCAAACTATATGATTTAAAGTAAGTCTCTTAAGTCAAGTCTGAGTCTCAGTTTCCCTCTCTGTGAAATACCTGAATGAAAACAGAAAGACAAATTTTTCTAATTGTATCTCCATCAATTAACACAGTATTTAGTACACTAAATCCTTAATAAATGTTTTTCACTCATTCATTTATAATCTCTATCCCCAGAGAAATAATTACATTGTGTAAAGTTTAACTCCAAGCATACTGCTATCAATTGCTAGTTTTTTCTCAGCCCTTAGATGTTAGAGATTCTACCCAAAGTTCCAACACCAAAGACAATCGAAAGTATCGATTTGTTTAAATCAACAGTAACAACTGAAATGAGCACTACTTTCCCTGGCATCTTAACTCAACTTTCGAGTTTAAGAAAAGAAAAGTGACAGTGACCTGAAATGCAATTTATTACAGACGAGGATTGTCCACACAGTTAGTCATTCTCGTATAACATTAATGGGAATAAATGCTCCAGACTTCTCAAAAGAAGATTTGGGTCCAAATCCTGCTGTAGACAGTTACTGTGTGACCCTGGGCAAGTTAACCTCAGTTTCCTCATCTATAAAGCAGGGATAAAAATAGCATCTCCCTCACAGGATTGTTTTGAGGATCGAATGAGGATATACATATACCTACATACATAAATACACATATATACACACACATGTATGTACATACATACATACATATAGTACTATGTGAATGTTAGCTTTTGCTTTTTATTATTATTCTATCCAAATCATCATGTTACCAAACTCTCTATAAATTATGCCCCATGTGGCAAAGTTTCCAAAGCAAAACGTTAATGTTTGTACACAAGACTGGACAGTTAGATGGTGCAATAGACAGTGCAGGGCCTGGAATCAGGAAGACAACACATCTTCGTGAGTTCAAATCTGGCTTCAGACCCTTACTAGAGGTGTGATCCTGGGCAAGCCACTTAACCTTGTTTGCCTCAGTTTCCTCATCTGTAAAATGGCAAACCACTCCAGTATCTTTGCCAAGAAAGCCCCAAATAGGGTCCATGAAGAGTCGGACATAGCTGAGCAACAACACACCACAAAATTTTATGATACAGTCTCTAAAATCTTCCACATACTCATGAATTCAATATTCCATTTCAAGAAGGGTCGGTCAGTCAATAACCATTTCTTAAGCATCTCCTCCATGCCAGGCACTGTGCATAGGGCTGGGATCCAAAGAAAGGGAAAAGACAGTCCCTGCCCTCAAAGTGCTTGTAGTCTAACAGAAGAACCAGTCAAATCAATATATCCAAAGAAGCTACATGTTGGACAAGTAGGATATTAGACAGAAGGCATGAGAATTGAGAGGAACTGGAAAGGCACTAGAATGAGAGTGGATGGGGAAAATACCAATGCATCTTGAGGGGGAGCCAAGGGAGCCTTAATTTGTATCTGACATCAATATGAGGATCTTATTTCCCCTCTGCGATTGGAAAAATACAACAGGGGCACTTTAGAATGCAAAGAAAAAAAGTTAGTGAATTTCATTTCCACTGGATTACATTCCCTAGGGAAATAAGTATAAATGTGTTGGAATAGTGGATAATATTCAAACAGCAGATGAAAAATATGTATATTAAGAACTGATAAGGTCAACTGATTCACCTGCTACCCTTCAGAAATTTTTTTACTCACAAAATAAACAGATCAAGTATATTAAAAATGACCTACCAAGAACAATGAGCCCTGGAAGCCACAAGCACCTGTGGGATAGAAACAAAACAAAGAATTAAAAAGTGTATATTATATAGCACAGATATAGCATCAGCACAGCATACAGAGAATTAACGAGTTTGACAGGAAACTCTTTCCCCTGGAGCCATGCCTTCTTACTACCTTGGACTTCCACACATCTTGACCCTTACAACAATGCCATTAAAATTCACTTTTCACATTTTTCAACAAGTTCATTTATAATGGCACGCTATAAATACACTATAAAATTTCCTCTGTGTTAATTCAGAAAGGCTGCCAAGACTCCAGCTCCCAATTTACCTTGCCAGCTTCATGTTATACACAAGAACACTCCTCTGGAAACCAAAGATTTAATAGACTCTCCATCCCCTAAATGTATCATGTGCTTTCCCCACCCTGGTACCTTTACTAAGGCCATTCCCATAGCCTAAAATGGTCTCCCCTTCCTCAGCTCAAGTATGATCCCCCATCTCCATCCCCCAATAACCAGCCACTGAAATTCTTCTTTAAAGTCAATCATTTGTTGTTGATTCTTATATCATTTCAATATTCTCCATGCATGCCTTATCTCTATAACTATAAAATATGCATCTTGAGAGCAGGGACCATATCATATAAGAATATAAGTGGCACAACCTGGAATCAGAAAGATCTAAATTCAAATCCTGTCTCAGATGAGCTGTGTGACCCTGTGCAAGACAGTTCATCTCTCTCTGCCTCAGTTGCCTCATCTGTAAAATGTGGAGCATCTACCCCCCAGCGTGATTGTGAGTATAAAATGAGATAAGATTTGTAAAACACTTAGCAAACCTCAAAGCTTCACCATCATCATCAAGATTTACTTCTTGGTGTCCCCCCACAGTGCCTACTAAAGAGCCTTACACTTCAAAAATATTTTAAATACAGTTTACGGATGTCTTTTGTCTTCACATCATAGTCATTTCCCATTCACCTGCCTCTCAGATTTAACCCTCCCTTGTGACAAAGAACAACAATTAAACAAAATCATCCCAGCTGAGCATGGGATTATGCCCATAATTCCAGCTCCTAGAGAGGCTCAGGCTGGCAGATCTCTTGAGCACAGGAGTTCTGAGCTGCATGTGGGCTCTGCCAATTGGGTATCTGCACTTAGTTTGGCATCAATGGAGTGACTCCTAGGAGAGAGGTTGACTAAGGAAGGGCAAATGGGCTCAGCTCAGAAACTGAGTTAGTCAGAGCCCCCATGCCAATCAGGAGGGAGATTAGGCAGATGAAGAAATCAAGACTTAGTGAGTAACTTGCCTGAGCCCTCCCCCCACAGACCCTAAAAGACAGAGCTGGGGTGCAAACCTAAATCTTCTGGGATTTAGAAATTCAATGCATTCTCCACTAGGTCAAATTGCCTCCACAGCACAAAAAGAAATCCATTACGTACATTCAACTCATACCAGAACAGGTTTTACCTTTGGATAAATAAAGTGAGAAGAGAGGGTTATCTCTTGAACAGGTAAAAGAATGTAAATGTTTTCAGAAGAAATAATCACTCATGTTCATACATTTTCCTGGCACATTCGCACCAGCCTCCTAATTGCTCTCCCCTCTCCAATCCCATCCCCACAGAGCCACTAAACTAAGATTTCCAAAGCACAGATCTGACCAGATCATCCTCCTGGCTTCAGAATTTCCAGTGATTCCGTACTGTCCTTAAGATAAAATATAAACTCCTATGTTTGGCATTTAAAGCCCTCCACAATATGGCTCCAACCTACTTCTCCAAGCTTTACCCATCACTCTCCTTCCTAACTCTCTATATTCCAAAGAAAGTGGCCAACTTGTCATTCCCTCTATGGAAGATAGCAACTCCCAAATCTCAGTGCCTTTGCAGAGATTAACCCCCATGTATGGAATGAACTTTCTTCTCACCTCCATCTCTTAGAATACTTAGCCCAGGGGTGGGGAACCGATAGCCTTGAGTCCACATGTAGCCCTCTAGGTCCTCAAGTGTGGCCTTTTGACTGAACCCAAACTTCATAGAAGAAATCCCCTTAATAAAGAGATTTGTTCTACAAAACTTGGACTCAGTCAAAAGGCTGCACCCAAGGACCTAGAAGGTCACATGTGGCCTCGTAGCTGCAGGTTTCCCACCTCTGAGCCTAGCCTCTTCCAATGCTCAGCTCAAATACCACCTCCTACAAGAAGTCTATCCTTATTTATCCCCCCTCCCCCACCATTTGTTAGCACCTTCTTTGCATCCCTAGCACTTAGCACAATGTCTGGCACATGACAGACGGTGAATCAAATGCTTCTTGAGTGAAGGAGTGACTGTCACTACTCCCCTTATCCTCCCTGGGGAGGCAAATGAGGAGATAAACACACAATACTTACTTATCTATGTACATCTGCTTCATTTCCCCTTCCCCACCCTACAAGAGAATGGGAGCTCTTTGAGGACATGAATTGTTCTATTTTCATCTTTCTTTTCTTAGCAGCCATTACAGTGATAGGCCACAGTACATGCTTGATAAATGCTCACTGAACAATGTCTAAAACCTAATTTCTCCTCCCTGGATAAGTCTGTCAGTATGTTACCTAAATCACATAAAGCATTTATCATGATTCAAATCAAGATTCAGGGCAAAAAGAAACCTCTCCCTGCATAGTTTCTAACTTGTTAACATAAAGAATCTACTGGAGCTCGATCAAAAGGCTTGTGGGTGGGGAAAGGAGACTGTCTTCCCAGCATTCCATAAGCTTAGAAGGGACTCTCAGACCTAAAGTGAAAACTTATTAATGAGCATGCCTTTGACCCTGACCTTGGAAAGGGCCTGTAGATAGAAGCCAAGAATGAGATGGGAAGGATAACACTACCTGACCTTGGTAGGTGGGGAGAGAATGATGGCAGAGCCCAAATAGCATCCTAGGGGACCCTACATGCTGACTTCTGCCACTGTGGGTTTTGCATAGCATCACCAATCACCGCAGCTTCCCAGTGACAGAGGAGAGCCATAAAAAAACATGGATGTATTCCAAGAACCATAGGAGATGATGGAAGGGGATTGGTGACACCCCTGGAGACTCATCCTTGTGAGTGAAGATCTTTCTATCACCTCTTTCATTGGCCCCATTTACTCTCCTATTTCACTTTTTCGCTAATAGAAGTCTTGAGAATGACTTCAGTGCCTTTTAAGAAAAAAAAAATAGCCTACCCTGCATGGAGATGAGGGGTTAGAACATTTCTCTCACCATATTCTGTTAATTCCTACCTGTGTGAAGTCATGGTCCACCAGCCAAGTATCACAACATGCCTGGAGTTCCTCATGGCTATTTTGGACTCAAGACTCTATTGACTCTGGGGGCTAAATAGCCACTGACAACAGTTTTTGGTCACCCAAATCCTAAATAGCCATGAGGAACTCCAGGCATGTTTTGATATGTGGCTGGTGGACCATGATGGGCATCTCAAACCATGAAAATTCTTTCAGCTTGATCAACTCTGAGATGTCCTTGTTACCTATCCTTACTGAATATTCTCCTGCTATGGCTAAGTAAATCTCCTTTTGTTACTGTTAAATGACCTAGAAGTGTCTCATTTTGTTTTAATATCAAAACTAAACTACCAGAGCACTGACCTGAGACAAGTTCAGCACAGAACACAGAGGCAAGATTCAAATTCAGACTCTAACTTCAAGTCTGACACTCTTTCCACTAGTTCATGTTGCTTCTCAATGGCACATCAAAAATCACATGAGGAATAGTCAATCCCAGACTAGAATCTCAGTTAGCACTGATTCTTCATCTAATGCTATCTCCTTGGTGTCAACTGGTCATGCTTTTAATTCAACAATTCTGAAACTTTGGGTCCCAGGACTCCCTTACACTCTTAAAAATTATTGAGGATCTCCACCCACAAAGAGCTTTTGCTTGTATGGGTTATATCTACCAATATTTACCATCCTGGAAATTTAAATGTCATAATATTATAATGAAAATGGCTTTGACCTCATGGACCCCTTAAAAAGGTCTCAAGGACTTCAAAGAGTCCTCAGACCATGATTTGAGAGCTGCTACCTAGCCTAAGAGCCACAGGAATCTACAGAAAACCATCTCTCCTTCCTTTTGCTTTAGGGCAAAGACTCAGAAGGATATGGTTCTCCTGTTATTCAGGCAAATCAGGTTTACAGTAGAATCCTACTTGTTCGATATCATTAATTGTTCAAATCCTAATACAAAATTAGTTTAATCATCTAGGGTAATGTAGAAGGACACTGAAAGTATTTGCTTTTAGAAATCCACTTTTCTTTAAAATGAAAATAAAATTCAGAAGGAGAAAGTTGCAATTACCTATAAATTTCAGTAGAAGGATTAGTGTGGTTTTTATGCTGCAATTAACCTTAATGAAATAGAATACAGTTGGGTATCACCATAAACTATGACACTGTCCATTTTAAAGTAGCCCACAGGACTATTTGTAAAACTTGAGAAAGCTTTTAATTCTATATTTAATTTTGATATTTTTAAATTCTTATTCTTAACCTTGCTCTTGTGGGGCTTAAGAGGGCAGGGAGGAAGAGAGATTTAAGGTAGGAATTTGGTGGTTGGTTTTTTAAAGAAAATGGTGGAAAGATATGGAAATTGACAGCAGCTGTTAAAGAATTGTTGACTAACTGCACCCAGTTACCCTTAAGTATCCTAAGATTTGGTCTTGAAACTCTAGATACCACTGTGTCCAACCAACAGGAAATGTGAAAAATATTCTGAAGGCAAGGGGCAGTGATAAGAATTTGTTTTGTTTTGGTGTAAGTAATTAGGGTTAAGTGATTTGCCCAAGGTCGCACAGCTAGTAAGTGCCCAATGTCAAATTTGAACTCAGGTTCTCCTGACTCCTGGCTGGGTTCTCTATCCACTGTCCCACCTAACTGCCCCCATAAGAATTTAATCGGTTCTGCTCAGTATTACGAGGGATTAGACTTTCTCTCCCTTGGCCCTATAGAGCAAAAGACTCCATAGGACCAATAAGTGAAAGTTACAAGGAAGAATTCAATTCAATATAAGAAAAATATTCTAATAATCAATACTAGCTTATTTGCACCTTCCAACAACTCTGTAACACAGGTGCCACTATTAGACACATTTTACAGTAGAAGGAAACAAACTCAAAGTAGTGATTTTTCTCAGGGTCACAAAATGACCTCCCCTGGTAGGTAGTGAGATGATCTTCCTATCACTGCAGATCTTTGAGTGGAGGTTGATGTTGCCAATGTCACGCTCTAGAATTCAGGGGTGGGGAAGCTTCAGCCTCAAGGCCACATGTGACCCTGAAGTCCTCAAGTGCAGCCCTTAGACTGAATACAAACTTCACACAGCAAATTTTGTGAAGTTTGGATTCAGTTGAGGACCTCAAGGCTGCAGGTTTCCCACCCCCACTCTAGATTCTTGTTTCAGACAGAGGTGATACTGATTTCCAAGCTCCTTACACCTTTGTAATTCTATCATTCTATGTATTTCAGCTGAGTTTATTCCTAGCATTCATTTTCTCTCCAGGTAGAATAGGTTTCCAAAGAATCTTGTAGAAGAGAAATATAATTGTAGAGGATCTCAAATTCTGATCAAACCTGAAAAGATTGTGTCTACACAAAATATACACACCCTAGGTGATGTTGTTGGACTGGGGTTTTATAGGGTCCTTATGGGGCAAAGAGCATTCAACTTCTACCCATAGCGTATTATCAGATATTCATTGGTAATGAATTGCCAGGTGTCTACTTCCTCTTTGTTTCTTGTAGACTTGAGTTTCTTCTGTTAATTCCTATAAAAAATAGAAATCTTTCAAGGTTTTCTAAGACTTTGAATTTATTTTTAAGTGGGGAGGATATAAGAACTGGTTACAGTATTTTAAAGGCAAAGTCAAGGAATAATCTCTCTTCAGGTGGGAATTTAGGGATATAGAGCTAAAATTCTGTTTCCATATGATTTAGGACCACCTCCTGTGCCTAACATAATGCCTGTGTGAGGTTGACACTTAATCTGTTCTTGTGACTAGTCATCAAGTTAAAAATTGCCTTAGTAGATCCACATGTATAAAAATATTGATAGCAGCTCCTTTTGTGGTGGCCAAGAATTGGAAAATGAGGAGATGATCAACAGCTGGGGAATGGTTGAACAAGTTACGGTATATGAATATAATGGAATACTATTGGGCTATAAGAAATGATGAGCAGGCAGACTTCAAAAAAACCTGGAAAGATTTGAATGAATTGATGCTGAGTGAAGTTAGCAGGACCAGGAGAACATTGTACAGAGTAACAACATAGTAACATTGTGCAATGACTGACTTTGATAGACTTATCTCTTAGCAGTGTAAGGGTCCAAGACAACTCAGAAGGACTCATGATGGAAAATCCTGTCCATATCCAGAAAAAGAACTATACAGTCTGAATGCAGACTGAAGCATATTATTTGCTGTTTTGTTTTCTTATTTTGTTTATTTCTTGTTTCTCATGGTTTCTCTCATTGGTTCTAATTCTTCTTTACAACATGACAAACTGAAAATAGGTTCAATATGAATGTATATGTAGAGCCCATATCAAATGACATGCCATCTTGGGTGGGGGGAGGGGAAAGATGGGGAGAAAATTTGGGACTCAAAATCTTATGGAAGTGAATGTTGAAAACTAAAAACAATTTTTTTAAAATTTCCTTAGGGATAAAAAATGGTCATCTTCCCTTTTGAAAAAAAGAACATTAAACTTAAAGACTTTAAAATTTAGCTTTAAATAGATTTCTACAACTTATTGCCATGCAATTCTACATAAGTCATTTCTCTCTGTGCCTCACTTTCCTTGTCTGTATGATGCATGATACATCCCACATCTTTGCTAATAATAACAATAGCTACCATTTATATAGTGCTTACTACGTGCAGGCAATGGTGCCTCATTTGACCTCATAACCATCCTGGGAGGTAGGTGCTATTATTATATCACTGTAGCCAAAAAAGAAAAAAAAAAACAGCTGACAGCAGAAGACTTACAGATGGAAACCACCTTGGAGATCAATTAGTCCAACCCCATCATTTTGCAGTTAATTAAGAACAACCGTTCACCCCTCTAGAAACCTTCCAAGGTTTTCAAAGCACTCACCTACCTCATAATAGCCTTGAAAGGTACTTAGCACAAATATGACTAGCTCCATTTTACAGATGAGGAAACAATGGAAGTGTCTACAGAAAGTGTCTGAGTCTGGTGTTCAGACTAGTAGTCAGTCAGTCAACAAACATTCATTAAAAACATATTATTTACCAGGCTCTGTGCTAAGCTTTGGGGATGGATGCACAGACAGGCAAAAAATAATTCCTTCCCTCAGAGAGCTCACAATCTAATGGGAGAAGATAACATACAAACAGCAAGTATATACAGAATAAATTGGAAACAAACAATAGAAGACACTAGAATTTTCTTCTTTGGGGGGAGCAATAGGGGTTAAGTGACTTGCTCAGGGTCACACAGCTGTACTAAGTGTCTGAGGTCTCATTCGAACTCAGATCCTCCAGACTCCTGAGCTGGTGACCAATTCACTGGGCCTCCTAGCTACCCCCTAGAAGGCACTAGAATTAAGGGAGATTAGCAAAGGTTTCGTGTAGAAGGTAGAATTTTCACTGGGACTTGAAGGAAACCAGGAGACTGAGATGAGGAGGGAGAGTATTTCTGGCGCGGGGTCCAATGACCAAAGGTTCAAAGATATCTTCCTGTGTTTAATTCTACATCTAAGTTGTCCCTAAGAGTCAAAACCAAAATTAAATTTTGTTCCCAGTATCTTTTGTAATTACATTTTCATCTTTAGAGATCATTCACTGCCATAGCAAATGCCCCGGCTCAACCGCTGGAAGTTTAAGTGAATCAATTTCATCCCCTCCAAACACGGAAAAGCCATTTCTTCAGGGAAAAGCAAGAAACTAATGGAAGCCTCCATCTAATAAGTAAGGGCCTCAGGGTGGTAAAAACACAAGCAGTATTTGCATTCCAGAGGCATATCTCTTAAACTAGGGCTTGGGGGCTGGGGAGGGAACAGGAGTTTCCTTGGGAAAGAGAACCCAGGTTGGTAAAAGGCTGGTGCTTCCGCGTACCCTTTCATCAAGAAATGACTTTCTAGACTGAAAGGCTGTGTCTAAAAAAACAGGTCTCGGAATGATTTCTCTTCCTTCAAAGTACTGGACTGTTTTGGTAATCACTGTTAGAATGTAAAAGCTTCGGGAGAGCAGATACAATCATATATATCCAGTACTTAGCAAATAATAAACGTTTAATGACACATTTCCCATGGTCGCAAAAGGCTTAATTAATTCACTTCTCCTGGCCATCAGTTTCTTCATCTGTAAAATGGGGGTGAGGTAATGTTGGACTAGGGGTCACATCCACCAGGAACCAACTCCTCTTAGTCACTGAGTACTCTCCCTTGGTTATTGATTGGAGCTGGGTAATGAATGACCTAAATGAAAGCTTGCAGAATGACTCGCCAAGTAAGCAAGAAGAACACAAACACTTAGTTCTCCATGGCCACTTGAATGTTTGTGATTCTTTTTAACTAAGAGGACGGGAATTCTGCCCGACTCCCCTCGTCCCTCTCCACTTCGTCCCTGCAGCCTGCCTCTCTCAAGGCTGCTAACTTCCATCCTCCAACCCTGTGGCCTTTCTCCAAGGGACTGTTCCTTTCCCCCAGACCGGCTTAGGGGGCTCCGCTCAAGAGCCCAGGAAGGGAGCTTTACTCCGGACCCCTGGTTTCCCCTGCAGACCAAATCCTGGACAGCCTGCCTCTGGGATTGCCCCGGCTCCACCTGCTCGGGTTAGCCCCGCTCAGAGGCACAGGCAGGTGAATTCCCCTCCCGCCCGCAGCAGAATGAATAATGAATGGGAAGCCCGAGAGCTAAGGAATTCAGCCAGCCGCTCCCATCCCCCTCTCCCAAGTGCACGCACTCCCCGAGCTCGGAGAAGCCGGTTTGGCTAAGTTTCTGCCGGTCGACCACCCCACCGACCAGCCCTCCTTACCCCTCCTCTCTCCCCCGCCTCAGTCTTTATTTCTCTGGCCGAGAGTGGAATGCTGTGGATATCTCAGGGACCACCGCCCGCGCGGGGCCAGGCTCTCCCTCCCTCCCATCACTGCCACCCGAGGCTGGAAATCAGCCGCGCCTGCTAGACACCCCCAGGCTAGAGGGGAAGGGGATCTAAGTCGACTCGAACCCACCCGGGCCGCAGGAACAGAGCTGTTCCGCCAACCTGCCCCTGGGCAGTTTTTAAGATTTTTTTCTAATTGTTCTGGACCGGCGCCCAAACTCTAGGAGAAAGGGAAACCTGGTATCTATCTACTTAATGGGTGGAATGTGTGCAAGCGCTCGTCGGTCAACTCTACGCGCATTTAACAGGCACGCATTATGCGCCTTCGAGTTATCAGGTACAGAGCCAGGTGCGAAAGACACCCAGACAAAAGTGAAAGTGTCCCTGCCGATCTCTGGGGGCTTCCATTACGGGTAGTGCAGTTTGGGGGATCCCTTTTTCATCACCGGTGTGACCATTTCACAGGAGCCCCCAACCCCTTTCCCCATTCCCAAGCTCCCCTCTAGGGGAGGAGGGAAGATACCCAATCACTGAGCGACCTCCCCACCGGCCCAAAACGCACGCGGGGCTTTTTTCGGGGAGCGTGAGGAGAATGCAAAAGCAGCCGGGAAGGGTATTTCAGTGCAGGGGAGCTCCCTCCAGGCCCACCTCCACCCCTCCGCAAAAGCACCCACGCCCTTCGCCCACCCCGACCTCTTTCAACTCCTTCGGGGCAGCTCTGGCTGGGGAGCCCCCCCGGACTCACCTCCGGAGCGCATGGGAGGCAGGGGGGTGAATTCTGCCAAGGCGAACGAAACGCCGAGCCACACTCGCAGGTACTCCATGGCCAGGGCGGCCGGAGCCCGCGCTGACGCCGGGCAGGAAGGGAGAGGCAGCTGGGGGGCGCCGAGCCCTTCGGGGTGCAGGCAGCCGAGCTGCTCCGAGGAGCCGGCGATGGCCGCAGCCTCACTGGGACGCGGGGAGCCGGGCTGGAAGGAGACAGGCTGCCATGGATCTGAGAGCCCGGGAGAGCCTCCCGCTCTGCCCCGGCTGGCGATGGGGATGCCCCGGCTCCGCTGTGGGCTAGCTTTTGAAACTTCGCTTGACACCCTACGTGGGCACTACGTAGAGCGAGCCAGGAAGGGGGAAGAGAGGGAGGCGGCGCGGGGGCGGCAGCCCAGCGGGCTGGAGAGCTCGGGGCTCGGGGGAGAAGCGGCTTGCCACCGGGGCTCGCGGCAAACTTTGTCGGGCAGCTGCGGGCGGCTCCCACCACCGCCTGCCGCCGCCGCCGGCTCCCGGGCTCCTGGAGAACCTGGGGGAGGTGCTGCTGGCTAGCTCCGGGGAGCCCCCTCCCACGCGCGCGTGCGTGCGCTCCCACACTCACGCGCACACCCTCTCCAAGCTGGCACCCCAGCCTTGCCCCAGCTGGACGTGCCCGACCGGGGCTGGCGCGGCGCGATCTGCTTGCCCACCGCCTCTGGTGCGAGGCGGCACAGAAATCTGGCCGCCTCCGCAGCGGAGTGAAGCTGGGGGCAGGACGGGAGCCATAATTTTTAAATGCACATGGGGGAAGATTTACAAAGGCAAAGAAAAGCCCAGAGAGTGAGCGCCATCTAGGAAGGCTAGCGCGCTTGGGAACGCGCTGCGCTCCCTCCCTTCCAAAAAAAAGACGTGTAGATGGCTATCTACATGGACGCTGCCCAGTGTGGAAGACAATCCATCTCTTCCTCCTCCTCCCCCTCCTTTCTCTCCCTCTTCCTTTCCTCCTCCTTTCCCCTCCTCCCTTCTTCTCTCTCCCCTCTTCCCTCCTCCTACTCTTTCCCCTTCTTTCTGACTCTTATTTTTCCCTCTCAGTGTGAAAATGGACTCAGGACTCAGAGAGCTTTGGCCAAGATTCCAGAGTCACGTGGGAGAGAAGAAGAGGGAGGCAGGATGGGAGGGAGGGAAAGGGAACCAGCAATGTGATCCCCTTATTCATTCTGTAGTTCAGCCTTGGCTTTCGTCTCAGATTGGATCAAAACTAGTCCCACTAAGGAAAAAAAAAAAAGAGGAAGGTGGCATGTGTTTTACTGTTAATCCTGGCAGAGTGCAGTAATAACACACAGGAGCTTGGTCTGTGCCCAGTAGAGCTTTAGAGAGGTTTGGGGACAAAAGTGTGCTCTGAAGCACCTGACTCCTCATCCCTTCTCTGCTGCTCTTTCTCCCCCCCTGTCCAGGGAGTGATGTTAGCTGCATTGTACTTCTCCTCTTTGTTTGGCTTAAACAGTACTTAAATCCATTGGGTTTTTCTATCTAGAAAGAAATAGGTCCCTTACTCAAATTTAGTTTTACCAATCAAGATTTTTTAAAAAGTTGACTTTTTACTCTGCTAAATCATCTAAGGCAATTTCATCTTTTACTTTATCTGAGAAAAGAAAATGTCAGTGGAATAGGATATTGTCCCAAGAAGGAGATCTCTAGCTATAACATCAACTCCAAGTTTTGAGAAATAAAATGTTTGGGCATAGGCAGTCTGAGCCACTTATTTTCAAAATGAGAGGACTTAATCCCATGCCAATGCTGAATTATGGCTGCTCTGTTAATTATGCCAAATGAGAGATCTGAGCTTAATTATTTTATGTAATTGAAAGTTGGAGAATCAGAATGACTTCTGACTGGCCTAAACCCTAGAGCATAGACTTATTGTAGATTTCTGCTAATTAGCAATCAGCTTGCCTATAATGCTTTTAGCATGTTTTAGCAGTCTATAGACTAAGCTAGTAAGTAAATCACTCAATTCTGACTAGCTGTCCAGCTTTGTTTATAACTATTGACAAGAATCCTGGGAAAGTTTATCATGTCTGACTGAACCAAATACTATTTGGAATTGTTCATTTTAAAATTGTGTACTATGTATCTATAGCTATACACTTTCTGATCAGCTCTTCCTTGGTTGAACAATGACTATATTCTAATTGGAATTAGGGTTAGGAGGGAGAAGGCTGAATATCTGGGTCCTATTTCTTGTATATGGGTAGCTAGGTGGCTCAGTGGATAGAGAACTCAGGAAAACTTGAGTTCAAATTCTGCCTCAGACACTTATTAGATATGTGACCCTGGGCAAGTCATGTCACCCAGTTTACCTCAGTTTCCCCACCTGTGAAATGAGCTGGAGAAAGGAAATGGCAAACCACTGCAGTATCTTTGCCAAGAAAACCCCAAATGGGGTCACAGAGAGTTTGGCAGGACTGAAGTAATTGAAGAGCAGCATCTTTCTTATATATAGTAGTGGTTCAAGGGCTGTGAAATCCAAACTTTATTTCCTTTCATTAAGGGAAGCAGTATGGTTCCATGAAAAGAATAACGAAATGGGAGTTGCAAGCCGTACCTCTACTTAACCTCTCTGGGACTCAGAAGTTGTATATATAACACTCCCTCTGGGTTAACTTGGCACTGGAAGTTTCAGTCTCCCAAACTGGTGGCTGCTGCTACTTTCTTCTAATGGCAACCTGCTAGGTGACTGTCCTCCTAACACTACCTCATAAGCCCCCTCCGGTGTTTATCTCCTTAAGAATCAGCCATAACATTCTATATTTTTTTTAGCAAAGGCATTTACTCAAATGGTAGACAAGAACGGTAACTACAAAGCATTTCCTGGGGTACACATTCCCACAAATACACACAAAATGGGTGAGGGGAAGAAAAGGCATGAATTAAAAGTACAGTAGTAGTGAGAAGTATGTAGGGAATACACATAACCAGAGTAACAGAGTAATTGATAACTCTAGAACGCAGGGCCCTAGCATTATCTTTCTGCAGAGTCCTCACAACATTTGTTGGGAGGGTGGTATTAGTGATGGGCAAGTCAGTTCACTACCTAGCAGGGCTCACTTCCCCAAAACCATGGTGTCCCAGGGCAGTCCACCAGACTGGATAGAGCTGATCAGTTAGCTGCTACTAAACTATACTGAGCAGGCTATTCAACCAGTGAGTTTCTATGATTCCAGGGTATACCAGACAGATCACTCAGTCAGTGGAGAGATGATGGACTGGACCAGGTAGATTACTCAGCTATTGGTTATTTGCTACAAAACTGAGCTGGTTAATTGGCAGTCATAGTTTTCATAGGTCTTGGCATCTCTCCAGAATGGATCAATACGCTAGATTCCCTAAGCTCACTCTTTGATGGACATCTTCAACCTTTCACCACATTTGGCACGTCAGCAGACTGCTGCCATGCTCTTTTCAGCTAAAGTACAACTGTGCTCTTCTAGCTAGGGCAACGATGATCTTTAATGTAGGAATGGCAGAAACCTTTCTCCCTGACTCCCACAGAGTCTCAGTACTGAGGTATAAGGTATTCCAGTTAAGAGGTGAAAGATGCAAAGTCTTTCCTAATCAACAATCCTTCTGGGTACAAAGCCAGTTCACTCACTAAGACATTCCATTTTGTCTTAAGAGTGAATCGGTCCCAATTCAGTCAGTTGCACACTTCCCAGACTCCTTTTGGGAATCTTATGCAGATGAGTAGCTATGGATGAAGAGATATAATTGCCATCTATGCCCTAGAAACAAATTCATTGTCTCTCTGGCCTCTTCATAAGCAATGGAGCTACTTACGCCTCAGACCCTTTCTAAATTGGGAATGTCTCTTTGGAATCTGAAGTCATTCACTTTTACATTTCTATCCCTGTACATTAGCCCCTCCCAATCTCCAGCTCTTACTAGAGTTTCACTGGAGAGCCCTATGTCTTGTTTATGAGGACAATGCAGAAAATGATCTAAGGTCACATCCAACTCTTGACTTAGAGAACTCTTTGAATCTGAGATTTTGACATGGAAGACCTTGTAAGCTCTCATAAAGGTTGGAATTGAGAATACATTAGTCAATTAGTCTCCTTTCAGTCAACAAGATTTATTAAGTGCCTACAATGTGCCAAGCACCAGGCTAGATGTGAGAGCTACAAAGACAAAAATCAGACAGTTTCTGCCTTCAAAGAGCATCTATTCTGTATGGGAAATAACCAGTAAATATATATATATGTGTAGCACCCACTCTGGGGTGACTCCTCCCAACTTAGACTAAACTCACAGATTGGTCCACAGAGGGCTGACTATTACTACTCTCTTAGGTATTAGAAGTAACCCTGAGGAACTCAACTTATAACACTGTACCTCCTGATACCCCACTGGAGTGCTCCCCATCAACAATCAGCCAGAATCTTCAATTTATTTTTAGCAAAGGCATTTATTTATACAGCATAGTAAAAAAAACAGTTGGTACAAAATGTTCACCCCCAAAAAATCTGGGGCACCCTCTCCCAAAATTACCCTCAGAGTCCATGAAGTGAAAAGTGAACACAAACTTTGAGTACAATAGTAGTGATGCACACATATAGAGAACCTGTACGGCAAAGAGGTGTCAGAATGTACAAAGGGTATTTGGTCATAGTATATCCTGAACATAAGAATGAAGACATTATAAGATTATTCAAAAGAGCTGAACAAGTTTTAGAAAAATGTAAAATTTATGCTTAGCAGGGCAGGATCAGAAGAAACTACAGTATTTTTCAAATGACCAGGCTGTGTTGTTCACTCAAAAATTCCCGCTAAAATAACAGTAGGGGAGAGTATGTGAAAATTGCACTCTAAATCACCCTCCAAGGAGGAAGAGGAGTTCATTAAAAAACTGGGAGATTTCATGAGCAGAGGTTTGCCAATGGGACAATTTGGAGGTATGCTTAAATCAGAGAAAGATGCTTCACATGTAATTCATACTGAATGTAGATTTCCTATATCACAGAATTCTCACAGGCTCAAGTAAGGATTCTTTTTGGGAGAGGACTCCAGTCTTGGGCAAGAAAATCATCAGAGCTTTGGACAGGATGTGCTATAGTACACCTAAAATGCTACAAGGCAACTGGGCTAGATAAAATGTTTAATTTAGTGGAAAGATTCAGAGGATATGCTTTTGAATGTGTGAGGTCTGGGAGGACGGAGAAACCTGAAATCACACATCAAGAAGGTTTGCAAGTACTAGAATACTGCTGAGGGATTGGTTGCAGTGTGGAACTGGGCTCTCAGAGGTCATCAAGAACCATCAGCCCAAGAAGAAATGCCATCTAAATTTGTGGTGTGAATGGCTAGCCTACTCTCTAAATTAGTGCAAAAACGAATACCTCAACCCAAGAGTCGATATATAGTCATAATGACCCAGGAATGGTCTGAGATGTCTAGCAAATACCATTTTGGAAAACAAACATTTCAATTGGATTCAGTTACTAGAATGATTAAAAGACAAAAGTTTATAGTGGCCTGCTGAAAAAAGTAGAAACAGGGATAAGTTTGTGTTATTTATGAAGATGAAAGATGAAGAGAACAGAGGTTACAACAGTCTGACATAAATCACCACCAGCATGATACTAGTGGGGAAAAAAAGCAGGATTTTCTTTTATTTCATGTGTGCCCTAGATGGACATATGAGTGATAAATGCTCCTAAAAAAAGAATGCAGAGTCGGTATGAGAGAGGCTGAACTCTAAATAATGAGCATTAAGAAATAAAGACAGAACCAGAGATAGAGGTCTTTCCAGATCCTTCAAACAATAAACATCAGTCAGTTCATAATAATTTGATGTAAAAGCACCACAATCAAGATTCAGAGTAGCATGGTTGGCCAAGTACAGGGCTGGGTCCTTACAGTGTACACAATGGGTCCCAAATGTAAATAAATCCCTATGTCAACTTGGTGAGCCTGTTCCTAGGTACGCATAGTGTAGGGGCCCTTCCCCTCATTTCATAACCCATGCTGGTGTTATCTGACCCTGTTCTGTTGTCTTACTGCATGGTGATGAAATGTTTTTTAATTGGCTGCTGATCCAGAATTCACTCTCTTCCCTGATGGCTTTTTGAAGAGAAATGCTGTAGGTCTCCTAGTGAGGGAGAGATAACAACAGTGGTCGCAATATTAAACTGCCACAGCTGTTTTATCTCCCTACCCAGCTGCAGTGTGGTCAGAAACATATGGAATCTCTATTTCTTGGGGGAGAGGGGTGTTTATACTTTCCTGATCTTAAATAAATGAATTTCAGAGATGGAATCCCAGCTTGTAATTTGGTGAGCTTCAAAGAGATGTAAGAGTCATCAAAGATCCCTACAATAAGCCAGTAGCAGTAGTAGCCAAGATGATAAAGAGCTAGCCTTAAAGAATGACTGATCCATCCTGGCACTGAAACAATGAGAAAGCCTAGCCACCTAAAAGCCAAGGAGTGACTCATCTGTTGGCTAGAGTAAACCCAGAAGTGAACTTGTTGGGGATTCCTGAAAAGGAGAAAAGGATTCACTGGACCAGGAAGTTTCCTGCCCGACTTGGTAGAGATTGGGGCCAGGGGAATATTGAATAGCAACCACTTTAACTTTGAGTTCAGTCTCCCCAGATACAAAGTGAATGTGTAGAGGACAGAGTATGTCTCACAGCTTGGGAGGATGTTATTACACTTTGGTCCTCGCTACACTTTTCCTTTGTAAAAGGTAACTGATGTTAATTGGTGGGGATGGTAAATGGTCTGTTGATATGGAGGGGCTCATGAGCCATAGTACTAGAAAGATCACCCCCTCAATCTCTCAAGATTATCTCAAGAATATTGAGGGGAGAAGTTACCAGTTACCTTCTGGAGATCTAATCTGCAAGATTCCCACTAGCACAACACAAATGAAGAAGGACTATCTGCTGTTATAACTCTATCCTAGATGAACACATGAGTGGTGAATGCCCCAAAAATAGGAATGCAAGATTGGTGTTACGAGAGGCTGAATTCCAGACAACACTGGCAAATGAGAATGGAACCAGGGATAGAGTTCTTTCCAGATCCCCAAAACAGTAACTGTGACCTACCTCATCATTCTTCAGCTAACAACAATTTTATACAAAATTACTACCATCAAGATACAATCAGAGGAACAGAAAAAATTTCAGTTACAAATGTAAAATACATGGTAATACTATATCACATAAACTGAAAGAATTAGCACTTGGTTCAAAGGAAGTTGGTGTCCAAGGAAGGAAACAGTATTTCTTAAATAAAATTTTATTTTTTAAATCAGTAAAACACTGCCTTCTTTCCCACCCCCTCCATTCACTCCAAACTGAAAGAAAAACAAAATTCCTATTTCAAACATGTGTGAGGCAAAACAAATTTCTGCATTGGCCATGTCAAAAAGTTATAAACATTCACATATGCATTCACATGTCTCATTCTGCAGTCTGAGTCTTTTTACCTCTCTATCAGGTGAAGAGCATGTTTCATGATTAGTCCTCGGGAATCCTTATTGGTGACTGTGTGGATTAGAATCTAATTCTTTTGAAATTGTCTTAATAATATTGTCATCATTGTATAAATCATTCTCCTGGTTCTGTTCACTTCATTATGTATCAGTTCATACAAGTCTTCCCAGGTTTTCCTGAAACCATCCCCTTCAATCCTTACAGCATTCTATCACATTTACATATCATAACTTGTTCAACCAGATGAGTACCCCCTCAGATTCCCATTCTTTGCCATCTCAAAAACAGCTATAAATATTTTTATACCTCCTGAATTTTGTTTTACTTAGAATTGATCCTTCTCTTATTCTACCCTCCTTCTAGTTTCCTTCTGCCTTCTTCCCCTTTCTTTCTATTTCCCTATTGAGTGAAATGTATTTCTGTACCCAACTGTGTATTCTTTCCTCCTTTTATTATTTCAAATGAGAATGAGGTTCAGATATCAGCCATTCCTTCACCTTCCTCCCTGTTTGTGTAGGGTTCTATTTCCATACCCCTAAGTAGACTTTTGTCTACTTAGACTCTCTCTATGATCCCCTGATGATAGGGTTCAGAGGGAATATATGAATAATCTCCTTGTATTAGAAGGTAAATAGTTCGTTCTTGTATTACCTTATGATTTTTTTTTATTCATGTTTACCTTTATATGTTTCTCTTAACTCTATTCTTGAGACTTTAAAGTTTCTATGCAGCTCTGCTCTTTTCCTCAGGAATGCTTGGAAATCCTGTGTTTCATTAAAAATCCACTTTTTCCCTATAGGATTATATTTCGTTTTGCTGGGCAAGTTACTCTTGGCTGGAAGCCCATATTCTTTCCTTCCTGAATTATCATATTCCAAGCTCTCTTCTTCTTCATGGTGGTGGTTGCTAAATCATGTGTGGTCCTGAGCATGGATTCTCTGTATTTGAATTATTCATGGCCAATTGAATATTTTCTTTGACCTGGCAGCTCTGGATTGGGGCTACAATATTCCAAGGAACCAGTATTGAGGAATAAATGATGATATGAGGCTCAAAGCTATGATCAAGAATTGAAGCAAGACAATTTTTTTCCTAAAATAAATCTTTGGGGTTCAGAGAATATAGGAGAGATTTGGGGGAAAACCAAATAAAGATAACCATTTAGAAAAAGTTAAATATAAGGTATCTCAGATGAAGAAGAAACATAAGGCAGGATATAATCTTACATTAAGGAGAAATTGAGATATTAATATTGTAATTATAAAGAGATTTCTAGATCCTGAAACAAATTATCACCTTGATACAAAACAATAGTTTAAAATGTTCAAAAGAAAACTTGAACAAAGAATGTTGAAGTCCAGCTTGCTTCCCAGTCTGCACAAACACCTTCTGAAAAGAAAGACCATGAAAGCAAAGACATAAAGACAAAAGAGGATGAAAATGGAGGCATGGAGCATTATCCAGTGTGGCTGGAATGTAGAGCATCTAGGTAGAGATGTAGCCAGAAAAAATAGCTTGGAACCTAATTCAAAGCACTGTCACAGGCAGAGAGAAGGAATACAAAGGCAGAAGATGGGCCCTTTCTTTATGGAGCACTTGGGAAAATTATGGGGGACATTTTATAGATACAATTATAAAAATGTTTTGAAAATTTTTCAAAATGTTTTCATTTTTCCATAACTCCAATTACTCTCCTATGCCCCCCTAAAAAAAGAAGAAATAATAGAAAAAATTATCATCTTAGCAGAAAGTTATCTGATTTCTAGAACACATGAATGCATGAAAGATTCTCAGTTGTGGCCATCCCAGGAAATGTATGTCTGGTAGCAACTTCTGGGGACTCTAGGGACCTTGGATCTTTTGCAAATGATGAACTTAATGACTGCTTCCAGTTATGTGTAGACCCCCAGAAACAATTTACTACTTCAGTATGACATAGCAAATCCTGAGTGGTCCTTTAATAATCTTCCTGCCCATGAGAATGCTCTGTGTGTGTGTGTGTGTGTGTGTGTGTGTGTGTGTGTGAGAGAGAGAGAGAGAGAGAGAGAGAGAGAGAGAGAGAGAGAGAGAGAAAGGATTTCCAGTTCACTCCCTTCCTTCAGTTTTCCACATGCCATCATATATAGCTCCTACTTAGACTATCAGTAAAAGGTGAGGACAGACCTTTCTCTACTCCAGTTTCCTGGCAAACTCAACCATGTGGCAACTAGTTCAGGGAAATTCTACCAAGGAAACTTGTATGTGAGCCCCAGGCTGATTTTTCTTCTTTTCTATCTGTTCTTTCCTGATCTTGGGTGAATGTGTATCTCTCCCAAGAGGAGCATGTGTAGGCTTGGAGGCAATATAGTGAGCTCAAGTAATATAGAGGTTCTGGGTTCATTGAGTGAAACTGACTGGTATCAAGGAAAATTCCTTCACCAGAGAAGGTGATCTCCAGTGATAAGAGGATTGGCCAAGGTTGGCCCTTTTACTAGCTCACATTTATTGGGATGGCACAGAGGGCAGGTAAAATGTAAAAGGTCTCATCGGTAATCACAGCAACTGCTTTAGGCTTTGATGAGGTTCACATCTTAGCCTCTCGATCGATGTAAGAGTAGTTTGTAAATTAAGCTCTACTGAACTTTCAGTTTGTCCTATTTTTCTTCAAATACTCACTTGTGAGAGTTCTGTATTTAGCATTCCTTTTGTGTGAAGAGGAAAAGATACCTTCCCCATAACTAATTCATATTGTGGTTTGAGTGCCTTTTTAGAAGACACTCCCTTTTGGAAAAATTCAGAATAGGAATCCAAATCTAAGCTATAAATAAATCATCCCTCCAGCAGTTGGATTGGGGTTTAATTAGGAGGAAAGTAGGAGAACAGGGAACTATCCCCCTTCTCAGAGCTTAGGAGACTGAATTCAGTCTGGACCCCATGCCTGAGTCAGAGTAAAGGGAAGGGGATGGTACAGAACTCTAGCCTCTGATGGCCCCAAAGTGGTGAATCATTGTGAGATATATCACACAGAACTATCTGATTTGCTGATTGATTATTTCCTGGTTTTATAGGAATAAATTCTTATGTTGAAAAAAATCTTTTTCATTTGGACTCACACTTCATTACAAAACTAATCCTCCATAAAGCATGATATGTGTTTGACTCAGCAATTCTTGCTGCTATGTTATGATTATAGGGCAATACTCACCTTAATAAGCAGGAGCCAACTGAGGCAATTTTGGAATTAGAAATAAACACTCCCCCACCCTTTACTTATGTCTGAGATTCCCAAGAAGATTTCTAGTACTGCTGAAGGGATGAGGGAACAAAAGTTTTCAGCTGATTGTTTTTTTAAATTCTTTTCCCCCTTGAATTCTATAAAATAAATGTCTCTACATGCTAAAAATGACAGCTGGTTTCAGTCTGCCTGTCTATTGGGGTTGCCAAGACAAAAAAGAAGGAAGAAAAATGAGTAGTTTAGTACAGGAAGTGCAAAATTCTATCCAATTCCTTACAAATTAGAATGGCCCAACAGAAATCTATGAGTCTATGTGATAGCAAGCGTTCTTGCCAGATAGACCAGAAATGAATAGAAACTTTGAAATGCAAACATAGGAGTCAAGAGAAATGTAGAAACATAAATACATATTTGAGGAAATGGAAGGGACTATACGATGATGAAGGGCCTCTAATCTTTTTTAAATTTTTTGTTTATTTTATTCTTAACTTAAGAAATAAAAGAAGCATTTCTATAACATAATAGAAGAGAAAAAAGATCATGGTACACAAAACTACAAATCTATTGTGTACAACTTTCTAATTATATAATAAAGTTACCACGTCACTTTCTTTTTTTCTTTGTTTTCCCTTCCTCCTCCTGCTATAGAGATGACTACCATTAGACACAAATGTGTATATACAGGTAAAGTCATTCTATTTCTCAGTTCTTTCTCTGAATGCAAATAGTGTCTTCCTTCATAGGTCCTTTGTAGTTAATTTGGAAATTTATAATAGTCAAAATTACTTAGTCACTCAAAGTTGTTCTTAGAACAATATTGTTACTGTATACAACGTTCTCTTGGTTCTGCTTATTTCACCTTCATTATGTCATGGAAGCCTATCCATGTTTTTCTAACATCATTGAGATCATCATTCTTATAGCACAGTAGTATTCCATCATAACTTGTTCAGTCATTCCCCAATTGATGGGCATCCCTGCAATTTCCAGTCCTTTGCCACCACAAAGAGACCTGCTATAAATATTTTAGAACATATAGGTTCTTTTTTTTCCCCTAATCATCTTGGGAAACAGACCTAGTAGTGGTATTGCTGGATCAAAGGATATAGGCAATTTAATAACTCTTTGAGCATAATTCCAGATTGCTCTCCAGAAGGGTTGGATCAGTTCAGAGTTCCACCAATGGCGAATTAGTGACCTAATTTTTTCATATCCCCTCCAACTTTTATTGCTCTCCTCTTCGATCATTTTAGCCAATCTGATAGGTATAAAATAATATCTCAAAGCTGTTTTAATTTGCATTTCCCTAATCAATAATGATTTAGAGCATTTTTCCATATGGCTATAAATTGTTTTGATTTCTTCATTGGAAAATTGCTTGTTCATATCCTTTGACCATTTATCAACTGGGGAATGACTTATATTCTTATGGATATGAAAATTTTTTTTTACATATTTGAGGTATGAAACCTTTATCTGAGAATCCATCTATAAAAAACTTCCCCCAATTTTCTGCTTTCCTTCTGATCGTGGCCACATTTGTTTTATTTGAACAAAAACTTTTTCCCTTAATATAATGGACATTATCCATTTTACAGTCCCACACTGTTCTCTATCTCATATATATATAGATATAGATATGGATATAGATATATAGAGAGATATATATGTGCTTATTCAAATCAAAGTCAACTGCAAGTCATATCATTTCTTGATGTCGTCGTCCTCTTCGAAAACAAAGGACAAACACACACACAATAGAAGTATCAAGTTTCCCTTCAGAACTTTAATATCTTTAAATGTCATAGAGATCTTAAATTTAATCCCATTTAATGATAAATGATAAAAGCTTTCTCCACCCTACTCATCTTATTAGAGGTACCATCTTGCATCACTCAACTCATAATGGATGACTGGTCAAAAAGTGATTGTATGACCCTGCTTCATTCACTAGTGCCCAGGATTAGGCAAGCAACTACTTTTCTAAAGTGATCTAATGAGTGAAGCTTCTGTTTGCCCTCTAGAAACCTAATGTTTCTAGTCAACCCAACATGCCTACCAAAAGCTTTACTTGACCTGGTAGTTATGGATAGAGACCTCCAAAAAAATGAGAGCCCTGGAGGGTATAAGGACCCAGGGGGAGAGAATGCTAGATGACCACTTTAAGTCTTCCAGGGATACAGCCATTAATCAACCCCCTCCACCCTCAAAAAAGACAGACTTACAGATGACTTAGGTAGCTGAAGGCCATCAGGCTACCAAGTAAGGAATGTGTGTTCTCCAAAACCAAGAGTCCACCTAGCCTCTGGGCTTCCTATTTAGATTTTGGAGAAGTGAGATCAACAGCTTGTTCTGAACCATGTCCAGAATTATTTGGGTTCTCCCTATTCACTGTATTATTCCCCTTTTATCAACAACCATCAGGTCTAAGGCCTCTAGTTGACCTTATGTCATTAACATAGTGGTGTACATCAGTGCTCTCGGGAAGTGGAGGGGTCTCTGCCCTCCAGAATGTGGCAGCTCGAGGGACAATTCAGGTAATGCTAAGGAAGATTGACAAAAGTATACAGGTGAAAGCAGGCTACTTCTGACTAACTTTAGTTACAGGAATAGACAAAAAGGCATTAGTGAGGTGGACAACCCCATACCACTTACCAGGGGCCTGGGCAACCTGGTCAATGATGTCACTATGACCTAAGATGGCTGCAGTAGTGAGCATGGCAGCCTCATTCACCTTCCTTTAGTCCACTGAAAATCACCAGTTAATAATAATGAATAGCATTTAATAATAATTTTATAATAACATATTATATAAATTTAATAATGATAATAAATAGCATTTATGTAACATTTTAAGGATTGCAAAATGTTTTATAACTATTATCTCATGTCTTCACAATAACGCTGAGAGTGTTTTTTATTATCCCCATTTTACAGTTGAAGAAACTGAGGCAGGCAGCGGTTAAGTGACTTACCCAGGGTCACATAACTAGTTAAGTATCTGAGGCCAGATTTGAACTCATCTTCCTAACTCCAAGTCAAGAGTTCTATTCACTGTGCCATCTCACTGCCAATCTTGTCATCTGCCTTCTTCACAGGGTGTACTGTAAAGGGAATTGGTACAGCAAATTGGTACTTTGGCCTCTTTCATCACCATCTTTGGGAAGAAATACTTTTTACCTCCCTTGGGACCATTGTTATTTTGCATTAACCACACAGGATGACTCCAGAAACTCTACGGTTTTCCATTTGGACTTACCAATAACTACCATAGAAGTTGCCAAAAGGTCTTATGCAGGCAAAGACTCCAAGAAGGCTGTCATGCCCTTTCCATTTCTGGGACATCTTCAAAGTCTGAGGGACCCCACTTTTCATGGATTGTCCTCCTTTATACCTTTAGGCAAATGAGGAGACACTTAAATCTTAAGCCCCTGTGCCAATCCAGTCTAGGGACAGCTTCCTTGATTCTTAAGGGAAAACAGTTAACTCTGGTTTCTGCTAGATATTGTTTCAACCACAGCCCTTATGAAAATAATTGCTTCTCATGTACCAGTTTTGATGGCTGAGAATCAAGTCAAGAAATGTACAAAAAAAATTGCTAAGATCCTTCATATTTAATCAACCTATGCTCCAATACTTGGTGACTTCAGTGCAAAGGCGAGGAAAGAAAGAAATATGTGGAAAACTATGGTTTAGGAAGAGAGTGGCCAGTGACCTCTTTTATAAAGACCTCTTCTCTCTTATAAAGAAGTTTCATGCCTTTAGATGACAAACATTTCCTTCAGGAAAAGAATAGATAGGCGTGGATCATGGCAAGGCAAAAATCACATACACACACACACACATTATATTTTGCTTTGCACATGCCACTTGGAATAGCAGCAGCTGCTTTAAACATTGGGCCCTGGCAGTGGGCTGGTAAGATACTCTGCTGAGCTGGTTAGCAGTCAAACAGAACTTTCCGTCGCTCTTACTTGCTCCCTACCTTTTTGGTGGTCTAGCTTGCCTTTACGTGACTTTCTCTCCATCTCCTTCCTTGTTGCCTCTCATCTCTGAATGGCTTTTCTCTCAAATCAAATGAATATTACACAGTTATGACTGCTACCACCACTTCTTTGTCCTGTAGAAATTATCAAAAACAAACTAATAACTCTCTCCTATAGCCAGAGATTGAACTTTGGCAAGATACTAGCTTACTATTTGCTTCTCTTCTGTCCCAGAAATCTCCCTAATCATCTTCTCTCAAGTGTATTCCAACAACAATACCCATAGATTTGCAATGGTGGTGGTTGGCAGCTCCACCTTCCCCAACTGCTCACTTTAGGAAAAGTCAACATTCGACAAAGTAAATATTCATCTACAAACACACACACACACACACGCACACATACACCACACACAAACAAAAATTAAAAAAATTCTTTTAAGAATCAGGGTTTCAGTCTGTGTCTTCTTTCACAACGTGACTAATATGGAAATGTTTTGCATGATTGCGCATGTATAACCTATATCAAATTCCTTACTTTCTCAGGAAGCGGGGAGGTGAGAGAGGGAGGAAGGGAGAAAATTTGGAGCTCAACAATTTTTTAAATGAATGCTAAAAATTATCTTTATATGTAATTGGGAAAGAATAGAATAGTTTCGTTTTTTAAGAATGAGGGTAAGAGGAAAGGTCGGGAAGGACTACATTTGCTGACTCTGATCTGTTGTCCTAACCTGTTTCAGCAGTGAAGAGTCTGCTCTGTCTCCTACATAATTTGATCAAACTGTCTTGGTCTCAGGAATCCCAGCTCCTTATGACAACTGCCCCCAGGACCTTTTCCACTCTCCCTAGGCTCTCTTTGGCTTCTCTTCCTGCTCCACACAGCTTTTCTTCTTTCCTGTAATATCAAAACTAAAAAGTATAGTCACAAAAAGTAAAGCCACATTGCCGCTTCCAGTCCCAAAATCAAGACAAAATTACCTGGGAGTCAAAAAAGACACGCTTGGGAGACCTCTATCAAAACAGTGGACTTTCATATAAAAATGTTCTCGTCTCCTTTGTAACACCTAGAAGAGATAAGGCAAAGGCACTGTTACAGCATCATTCTAAATGAGATGAATCTGTGCATGTGACTTCCTTCCACTGTATAGGGAACAGTGGCACGTTATGATTCTGTCTCACAGCTTAAACCTTGTGGTATAACAAAAAGAGATTTGGACTCAGGGTTGATAGGTTGGGTTCTCAACCCTACCACATGCTACCTGTGTGACCTTAGAAGGGGAAGGGAAGGAAATAAGTATTGATCTGGTGCCTACTATGTATCAGTCACAGTGCTAAGCACATTTTACAAATATGGTTTCGTTTGATCTTCCAAACAACCCTGTGAGGTAGTTGTTATTTTCACATTTTACAATTGGAGCAATTGAGGCCAACAGAAGGTAAGTGACTTACCCAGGGTCACATAACTAGTAATTGTCTGAAGCTAAATGTGAACTCAGGTCTTCCTGACTCCACGCCCAGCACTCTACCACTGCTGGTGTCTTTTGGACAAGTCAGTTCTCCAGGCCTCAGTTCCCCAATCTGTAAAATAAGAGTTGGACTAAACATCTCTAAATTTCCTTCCAGCTCTGAAGCTATTATCCTACAAGATGTCATTCTTTTTTGCTGCTTGGTGAGGCCATGAGGCTGGTAGTTATCCATCCTCCTCCATAATGTTTTAATAAAAACATTTTTGTAAATCCTCTTTTAGAATTAGCACCTTCCAATCTCCAGTATAAATCCTCCAAGCATTGAATGTACCTAGTACGCAAACCCATATGTTGTAAAGACAAAAGTCTAGTTAATGTCCACAATGGAGAACAATT
Source organism: Notamacropus eugenii (assembly GCF_028372415.1). Classification (NCBI taxonomy): domain Eukaryota; kingdom Metazoa; phylum Chordata; class Mammalia; order Diprotodontia; family Macropodidae; genus Notamacropus; species Notamacropus eugenii. The sequence continues at coordinate 148,522,900 of NC_092878.1, forward strand.
GGTAATTTTAATAATTGTACTTCTATTTATAATTCTATTTTAAAGGCTGGTTTTGTGTCTATTTAAGAAGCACTTTTATCTTGATTATCACATTATTATGAATGTGTAAAAATATTACATATTATTACGTATGTGTAAAAAAAATCCAAAGCCTGGTGTAAAATTTAAAAATTTAAAGAAATTCAGACTCTCTTTAATAAAGGACAAAAGGGTTTTGAAAATGATGATGAAGGAAAATGATAAATGTTGGAGAAGATATGGGAGAGTTGGAACACTAATGCACTGTTGGTGGAGTTATAAACTGATCCAGTCATTCTGAAGAGCAATTTGAAACTATTCCTGAAGGGCTATAGAACTGTGCAAATCCTTTGATTCACCAATACCACTACTAGGTCTGTATCCCAAAGAAATCATAAAAAAGGGGAAAAGGACCCATACGTACAAAAATATTTATAGCAGCTCTTTTTGTGGTGACCAAGAATTAGAAATTGAGGGGATACCCATCAATTGGATACCCATCAGTTGTAGTATATGAATGTAATGGAATACTATTCTGATATAAGAAATGCTGAACAAGCAGACTTCAGAAAATCCTGGAAAGACGTACGTGAACTGAGGCTGAGTGAAGTGAGCAGAACTAGGAAAGCTTTGTACACAGTAACAGTAACATTGTTCAAGGATCAACTTTCATAGACATAGCTCTTGTCAGCAATACAATGTTCTAGGACAATTCCAAAAGACTTATGATAGAAATTGCTGCCCACATCCAGAGAAAGAATGATAGAATCCGAATGCAGAGTGAAGCCTACTATCCCCACCCCCTCCTTTTTTTTTTTTTTTTTGGCTTTCTCTGTCTTGTGGTTTTTCCCTTTTGTTCTGGGTCTTCCTTCACAACACAACTAATGTGGAATGTTTAACATGACTGTACATGTATAACCTATTTCAGACCGCTTGCCATCTTGGGGAGGGGGCAGAAGAGGGAAAGGGAAAATTTGGAACTCAAAATCTTATTAAAATGAATGTTGAAAACTAAAGATAAATTTTAAAAAAGAAAATGGTGATGAAATTATAAATAAAAATAAATTTCAATCTTTTGTTAATTACAAAAAAAAATTATTAAATTTGCACTTCTCATATCCATTGGGCTGGAACCAATTACCAAGTTTTATGTAATGGCAACATTGAACAGTATAAATTTAAATACATGTGACCACTTCCTGGGACTGATTATTGGCACGAATCAGGACCTAGCTGTAGACATTAGCCAAAGCTGTGAAAGTTATTATGTTTGTGTGTGTGCATGGTGCTGTGTAGAAATATGGATCTATGTGAAAAATTAAAACCCTCAGCTTCTCTTTTTGTGCCACATTGGAAAAATCTCTTCTTCCTGACTTCTCATTAGGAGCCCTGGACAACCTGCCAGTTAGTCCTAGCTCTGTCCCTCACTTTTAGTGTGACCTCAAATAAGTTGTGGGATCATAGCTTTTTGGAGCGCAGAAGGGACCTGGGAGAGGTTCAGAAAAGTTACGTGACTTCCTCAGTTTCCCATTGTGAGTTAATGACAGAATGGGGTCTTGAACTTGGTTCTTTTAATTCTCATTTCAGTGCCTTTTATCCTTTTCCTTTCTGTCTTCCTTCACTTACCTTTTTTAACCTTCAGTTTCCTCATTCATGAAATGAATGAGTTGTCAAATCCAGCTTCTGACACTTATTAGCCAAGTGACCCTAGGCAAGTCACTTAACCCCATTGACTGAAAAGGTAGGAAGGAAGGAAGGAAGGAAGGAAGGAAGGAAGGAAGGAAGGAAGGAAGGAAGGAAGGAAGGAAGGAAGGAAGGAAGGAAGGAAGAAAAGGAAAAGAAAGAGAGAAAGAAAGAAAGAATGGAAGGGAAGGGAAGGGAAGGGAAGGAATGATTGTGTTGAAGATGAATTCCAAGATCCCCTTCAGTTCTAAGAGCAAACAAATCTGAGAGTAAGAGAAACTTTGTCTGAACTGCTACTCATTTACTTCAATTAGTACCAACTGATGATGATTATGGACCCATAAATCCTTGCCTTTTAGAATGTGCAAAGCCCTTTACATACATTAGCTGATTAGATACTCACAACACTCCCGATTTTCAGATGAGGAACCGAATGCTCAAAGAGATTAGATGATTTGCCCATGATCACCCAGACAGTAAGCACAAAAGAAGTGAGATTTGGTTTGGGAGGTTTTGTTTTATCTTAATTTATTAAATAAGACAAGCATTTCTATAACATAGTAGAATAATAAAAAGATGATTGCATGTGAAACTGCAAACCTATTATATACAATTTGTTATACTTTTTAAATATATAATAAATGTATCATGTAAATTTCCTTTTTTTCTTCCCTCCCCACCCTAGAGATGGCTACCATTAGACACAAATATATATATATACATATATGTATACAGTATATATATGTGTGTATATATATGTAAAATCATTCTATACATACTTCTAATTATCTAGATGCAGACAGCTTCTTCATCTGCCCTTTGTAGTTAATTTGGGGATTTATAATGGTCCAAATGACAGCTCAAAGTAGTTCTTAAAACAATACTGCTGTTACTGTTTTCTTGAATCTGCTCATTTCGCTCTTCATTATTTCATGAACATTATCCATTTTTTCTAAAATCAATGAGCAAGTCTTTCTGACTCCAGGTCCAGTCTCCATTGGACCACATTATATAGGACCAAGGCTTAAGCCCTGCCTCCTGGCATATCCTGGTGTGTGAAGACAGGCAAGTTACTGAACCTCTCAGTGCCTGCAGGCTGTAATTTATAAAGGAGATGCAGGTCTGCATTGGTGATAGGACTTTCCACACCAGGAGTTTCCTTCACTTCAAAAATCACAGGTCCAAACCAAAGCCCAAACAAAACCAACATATATCAAAGGCTTCCAAGAATGTTTTCTTTGTTAGTGGTTTATTTCTTACTGCTTTCAAAATTACTTTTTTTTTTGGTCTTTAGTGAAGAAAATTCTAAATAAAAGTGAACCACGATTTTCTTTGAAAATGTTAAGGGACTTGGTATTTGTGTCACACACACAGCAGATGTGATTATAAACCACAGGAAGACTTGTGAAACTCGAGAACAGCTGTGAGTTCATCATGGAGGATGCCAACGCTATCAATACTCATGTTGTTCTGTGAGATTGACAGGGTCATGTGTGATTAATACACAATCTGTGCTTTGGAGACCAGATTCCACATCTAAATGGATCAGGTGGAAATGGCAGAATTCAGAGGGCTTAGATTATATCGAGTATAGTCAAACTGTAGGAGCCTTGTGCAGTAATGTTATTGGAAGCCATTTCAAGATCATAGATGAGTGAAATGAAAATACATCCTATATCTCAAGTAGTATATATGTCAATAAGGACATGAATTCTCAGCCATAATAAGTATGGATTGAATTATACCCCAGTATTTTATATGGTCATTTGATGAAGGAGATGGCTGGAAAAATTATATCCGACTCCCAGACTCAACCATCTAACATGTTAATGTGGTATAAGACCAGAACATATAGCCTACATCCCATAGAAAAAATGTTGAATACTCTGGGGAGTGTAGAGCAATACTCCACTTCCAAAATTTCTCACCAAAAATAGAGACAGTACAATGTATAAAACTCTTAGAAGGGGAAACTTCTCCCCACTTCATGGATGAGGAAACAACTATATAGAGAGAGAAGGGACTTGCCCAGGGTCATCCATGTCAGAGGGGAAGGTAGAAATGGAAACTATGGGGAGTGGAGGGGGAAGGGGAAAAAAGAAGAAAAAACAAATTTACACAATAACTTTGTTGTATATTTAAAAGAAATAACAGGTTGTACATAATACATTTGCAGTTTCATTTGCAATCACCTTTTTTAATTACAATATGATGTAACATGTACTATATTTTATTATACTGTTTATTATATTACATATGTATACTATTATACTGTGTTATTATACTATGTTTTATTATACTGTTACATATTACACTATTTTATTCCCTAAATTAAAAATAAAAGAACAGAATGAATTATGGCTAGAGGAAAAACTGAAAATGATCTCTGAAACAGGAAGACATAGTTGTCGGACTACCTAGGTGTTCTCATAGTAGACACCTCTGTTGATAAATGAATGAATGTGGGTGAATGAAAGAGTGAATGAATCTATTATTTCACAGACAGATGGGATCAAAACCAATCCACTTAAAACTAAGAAAGGCTTAGATATCTCACCAGACTAAATGTGGCTGTAGCCACAGGAGCTTTCCAAAATGCAGAAAACTTAATGTTTTTGTTGCATCTGCAATGGTTATCACCTCAGTGGAATAGGGATGAGAGGAAATTGACTCTTTGAGTCCCTTAGACATGAACAGTGGTGTTGGAAAGAATCATAGCATCACAGAATTTAAAGCTAGAATAGATCCTGAAGGAAGACAGAAAAAATGGGTGGGCAGATAACAACAAGGTGAAAATGATTTTTTAGGAAAGTGTTTTCAAGTTTCATACCAGCAATGTTTAAACCCAGAAACCCAAAGGTACACATAAGAGCAGAAAGGATGTCAGGAAAACTGAAAGGATACCAGAGGATTTAGATTTGCTGGCAAGTCAAACCACTCTAACCCTTACCAAGGTTTCAAAGCTAGATAAATAAAAATATATTTGCTGGATGTCTTTTCAGTTGGTTGTCTTTCAAAAGGGGAATGGGGAAATTGTGGGTGATAGCACCTAAATGAGGGCTCCTATCCTACAGACAAGAAAGCTATATAATGAATCTGGAGAAAAGTTCAGTTAAAAGAAAAGAAGGATCAGGGAGAGTTCAAAATTGTAGTGGTCAACAAAGCATTATCCTTGTATATTTTTTTTGAGTCAATAGGGCTTAAGTGACTTGTCCAGGGTCACACATCTAGTGAGTGTCTGAGCCCCAATTTCAACTCAGGTCCTCCTGACTCCAAGGTGCTCTATCCACTGTGCCACCTAGCACCCACATGTCTTTGGAGTTAGAGGACAAGTTCAAATCCCAGTTCTGTTCCTTGCTACTTCTATGACCTTGGATAAGTCAATTCACTCTTCTAGGGCTCAGTTTCCTCATCTGCAAAATGACAGTGTTGGATTACATGATTCCCAAGTTCTCTTTCTGGTTGTATAAATTCATTCTACATATTTTTAGCTTCCCTAGAAAATCAAAAGCTTCAAGTTCCCATACTTGCTTCTACACACACACACACACACACACACACACACACACACACACACCCATAACCTTGCATTTAAGGAATCTAAGAAAGTTGGAAAGGATCATAGAGATCACCTAGCCCTACTATCTAATTTTTTAGAAGAAAGTAATAACACAACTTACACACAGTAGGCATACACTTTGGACAGCTAGGTGGTGCAGTGGATAGAATCCCTAGCCTGGAGTCAGAATGATCTGAATTCCAATCCAAATCTGACCTCAGACACTTATTAGCTGTGTGACCCTGGATAAGTCAATTAACCTTATTTGCCTCAGTTTTGTCATCTGTAAAAAATGAACTGGAGAAAGAAATGGCAAACCACTCCAATATTTTTGCCAAGAAAACCCCAAATGGAGTCATAAAGAGTTGGACATGACTGAAACAAATGAACAACAAAAAAAAAATAACAACTTTGCTTAAGATCAAAGGTTAATTTAGCAACATGACAGACTGGGATGAAGGTTTATCAAGTCCCCTTCTAGGGCTCATTCTGCTTTATGCTAGTAAGAAAAAATGAGGTAACGCAAACAGTTTGTGATACAAGACTTTCTTCCTCCTTGTTTAAACAATAGAGATGTCCTATGTGAAAAAGCACCAATAAGAAACCTTTGAGTTTAATCTGCTCTGTGATATGAGAACTTTTTCTCAGTGTCATAGATGGCAATTTTCCTCTTTGTAATAAGTGGTTTTCACTAGGAACATTCCTATAATTATGATGGCTCCTGTATGCACATTTCATAACACAATGGCACTTAATTAAAGTGCTGTGGTTGTACTCTACACCTACATCTAGCTAGGATATTATTTTATTCAAAACGATATGGAGTACCTACCATTTTCACCAGGATTCTTCTGAGATTAACAGCACAAGTCTGGACACCTTGTAGAATGTTTAGCTGGTGTAATGGAAGAGAGACCCCAGTCCTTAGCATAGGCTCAGACTGGCCCTTCCCAGTTGGTTAGGGGAAGCATCAGGAGATTATGTCCTGCCTGGTTCTAATCCAACACATCCATCGGAGTTTTGGCAGCCTGCTTCTGGCCATGTGTGTAACAACTCCTGCTAAGTCTTTGGTTAGCCACAAAACCCCCTGGAATTTGTAGTTCTTCCCAGTTTGGGAAAAGAGGATGCTACCAGCTCTTAGACAGGAGGTGGAAGGTTTTTACGGTGAAGATGGCAGGAATTTGGAGGACGCTTTAGAAGAATGAAGAGAGAAGGAGACGGGGAGGTCATCCCAAGGCAGCAACGTGACTATTACAGCAGCTGGTGTCTGCCATCTCCGCAGTTCCATTTTTAGACCATGAGAGATGATTTCTAAATGGATAAGCAGTGAGATGGGGCAACTAGGTAGCCTGGGTATAGGGTCTAGAATCAGAAAGTCTGAGTTCAAATCTGGCCTCAGACACTTACCGGCTGTGTGACCTTGGACAAGTCGCTTCACTGTTTGCCTCAGTTTCCTCATCTGTAAAATGAACTGGAGAAGAAACTGGCAAACCACTCCAGTGTCTTTGCCAAGAAAACTCCAAATGTGGTCGTAAAGAGTCAGACAATTAACAACAAGCTGTGAGGTCTGTGACTGTGACTGTAGGGTGTTGTTATTTTAACTACAGGCATTTGTTCCAGAAATAGTCAGTTCAGAGAGAAAAAAGCTAGCCAGAGGAATGAGCTTTATCCTGCCTCAGGTTTACTTCCAATTAACAGTGTTTTATATATATATATATATATATATATATGTATGTATGTATGTATGTATGTATGTATGTATGTATGTATATATATATATATATATATATATTCTGTTAATATATTTGCCAGGCATCTCCTTTTCCATTTTATTTTCTCAGGATTAATAAAAACAAGAATCCTTGGTATCTTCTAGATAGTACACTTTCAATTTCCTGGCTCTTTTCGAAGATTCAGGATTTTTTTTCAGTTAAAAGAAAAATTTAACAACTAGTCATTGTGCTCCTCCTGCTGGAAAGATATATGAACTACAGAAAATGAAGTTATTCCATTTATCTAAATCACTCTGCCAGGGACCAGAGCAAGATGGGATGAGTAGGACTCACCGTCCTTGACCTCAGATAGATTTTGCAGTTTTGAAACCAACATACATAAAAGTATGAGAGTCAATGACAAGACCATTTGTTTATAATTAACCAATCAACAAACAGCTTATGAGAGTCTAAGATTATGCTTGCTGCTCTAGAATTTAAAGATAAAGAATGATTCCTGCCTACCAGAAACTGCCCATGTATTTGTGCTCCTCTCCCCTACACTAAAGAACTGTATCTTGGATTAACTTTACTACCAGAGAAAGGTCTGTCCAATAATCTGGCCCTTTTCTATGATAAAGTTCCAAGCGATAACAATCCCATGTTCACCCTGGCAATTGTGTGCTCCACCCAACCCCAAAGTCATGGTTTTTTTAAAGACTTGTTTTTGAAAATGCCATTTTTAAAAAAAAAATACTCATTTCTCAAAGTTTGGATACAAATCTATAAGAAGAGGGAGTTCCTCAGTCTGATACTGCTCTCTGAACCTAGAACTGAAAGATACACACAAAACAAGAACAAAAGTCCAGCTCCATTATCTAAAGGGAGAGGAAGGTATTCTCCCCAGTCCAGCTTAATGAATGATTTTTCTGCTGTGGGGGAATGACACCTTTGCCTTTGTATTCTCCAGAAGAAAGAGAGAGAGAAATCATCCCAGTCTGGCAGTTTTAAATATGCTGCCAATTCTGGCTATGCAACATAGAATGAGGCTGCTCCCAAACATGTGGTGGCCAGTGCAGGCTGTGTTCCCCCAGAAGAATGTCCCTGGCATCTCCCATATGAGGCCCCCACTTTGGGTAATGGGCATCTATCAAAGCCTTTTTAATTAGGAAAAGATTGTTATTGAATTAACAGTTATCCTTAAGTGAACAGTGTTCAGTCAAACCATAGACTCCTCAGAGCTAAGATTAGTAAAAGAAAAAAACAAACAAAGAATAGAACAGAGAAAATATATAATATACAATCGAAACACCTTAGCCTCAAACTACTTAACAAAGTAACTGAAATTCAAAAATGGGAAATGAACAGAAATGACAACACTAACTATGATTACTTTATCCAGAAATTTACCCAATGTAAATTAATTTCCATAACCAAAAGGGTCAGAAAGTGCCTTCTTCAGTAAACATCTAATTTACTTGGCAAATTAAGAGACATGATTACTGCCGAAGTCAGTATCGGTTTAGGATAGAAATTCCTTTGTAAAATCTAATGAAGATGGATGATGAACAATTATGAGTATTGTTTCCTAAAACAGAAATGAGATAGGAACACTACGTGTGGTAGAAACATTATTTATTAGAGTCTTTGTCAGGAGAGAGGCATTCTGCCAGGAACTATGGGAGGATAAAGCAGGGAGAAGGCATTGTCTTTGCCTTCAATTATATCTTACAATTTAATTGGAAATTCAGAATTAACATGGATGAAGTATTTAGAGTAGCTAGCAAGATTTAATTTGATTAATCTGTACATAATAAAGAAATTGCTAAGCAATCACTGAGTGGCTAATAGTATTCCTGGTGCTCTAAAATATAACAGAAGTATAAAGTCTTGAAAAGAACCGGGTGAGAGCAAAATCCCAACACATGGAACTTGTTCTATCTATATTGAGATGGAGATTATTCTAAAATAGAAGCACTTTATTCAAGAGGAAAAACATAGGGTTCCCCTCTTTGACTCCTCCATAGTGGGATGGCTGAGGAGAAAAACAACTTTCTATGGTTGACCCTAAATGGGGTCATGACTCACAGTTTAAGAAGTGCTGAAGGTGGGGCAGAGCCAAGTCGGTGGAGTAAAAAGATGTCCTGCTCTAGTTCTCTCCCCACAGCCCATAAAATATCTGTAAAAAATGACTCTAAACAAGTTCTAGAGCAGCAGAAGCCACAAACCAACAGAGTAAATGAGATTTCCAACCTAAGACAGCCTGGAAGGCCAACAGGAAAGGTCTATCACACCTCATCCTTAGTCACCCTGTACGGCACAGACAGGACTGGAGCAGGCTACAGGGCTTGGAATCACAGGCAGTAGCTGCAATTCCCAGATTTCTCAATCCAAGAATGCCAAAGACAGCTTCAAAGGTCAATAAGAAAGCTCTTTCATCTGGGTGAGAGAAGAACAAGGTCCAGCCCCAACCCTGGCCCCAGGGAGGCAGCAGCATCTGCTTTTGGAGCCCTCAGCCTAAAAACCCTGGAGGAATCTAGCTGCCAATCTGAGTCTCAGTTCTGAGTGGTGGTCCTGGGGTGAGGAGGGACACTGGCATGGTGAAGCTAGTGGAGGCTCTGGAGAGGAAATCCTATTTGCAGATAATGAGCAGAACAGAGTGCTTGTGGTTGCTCCCCGACCAGAGTGCTGGCCAGGAGAGGAGGAAACTCCTCTCCCTTGATTGTGCCACCTTGGAGGCACTGAGAACTCACAGGTTCCTAGAGTATACCCTCTACTTGACAAAGGACTCAGAAGTCAAGTAAGTTGCTTTTTCCCAAGAAAGGGGGGGAAAATAAGACTATAGAAGGTTACTTTCTTGGTGAAAATGTATTTTCTTCCATCCTTTCAGATGAGGAAGGACAAACCATACCAACAGAGGAAGACATAAAAGTTAAGACTTCTAAATCCAAAACCTCCAAAAAAAAATACACAATGGTCTCAGACCATGGAAGAGCTCAAAAAGGATTTTGAAAATGAAGTAAGAGAGGTAGAGGAAAAATTGGGAAGAGAAATGAGAGCAATGCAAGAAAATCATGAAAAGCAAGTCAACAGCTTGCTAAAGGAGACCCAAAAAAATGCTGAAGAAAATAACACCTTTAAAACTAGACTAACCCAAATGGCAAAAGAGATCGAAAAAGTCAATGAGGATAAGAATTCTTTAAAAAGCAGAAATAGTCAAATGGAAAAGGAGGTTCAAAAGCTCACTGAAGAAAATAGTCCTTTAAAAATTAGAATGGAGCAGATAGAAGCTAATGACTTTATGACAAACCAAGAAATTACAAAACAAAACTAAAAGAATGAAAAATAGAAAACAGTGTGAAATATCTCATTGGAAAAACAACTGACCTGGGAAATAGATACAGGAGAGATAATTTGGTCTACCTGAAAACCGTGATCAAAAAAAGAGCCTAGACATCATCTTCCAAGAAATTATCAAGGAAAACTGTCCTGATATTCTAGAACCAGAGGGTAAAATAGAAATAGAAAAAATTCACCAATCACCTCCTGAAAGAGATCCCCAAAGGAAAACTCCTAGGAATATTGTAGCCAAATTCCAGAGTTCCCAGGTCAAGGAGAAAATATTACAATGAGCCAGAAAGAAACAATTCAAGTATTGTGGAAAAACAATCCAGATAACACAGCATTTAGCAGCTTCTACACTAAGGGATCGAAGGGCTTGGAATATGATATTCCAGAGGTCAAAGGAGATAGGATTAAAACCAAGAATCACCTACCCAGCAAAATTGAGTATAATACTTCAGGGAAAACATGGAATTTCAATGAAATAGAGAACTTCCGAGTGTTCTTGTTGAAAATACCAAAGCTGAGTAGAAAATTTGACTTTCAAACACAAGAATCAAGGGAAACATGAAAAGGTAAACAGGAAAGAGAAACCTTAAGAAATTCACTAAAGTTGAACTGTTTACATTCCTACATGGAATGATGTTATTTATAAATCATGAGACCTTTATCAATATTAGGGTAGTTAGAGGGAATAAATGTATGTATACGTAATATTATATTAATTATATATATATATGCACATAGACAGAGGGCACAGGGTGAGTTGAATATGAAGGAAGAATACCTAAAAAAATTACTGTTAAATGGAATGTACTAGGAGAAAAAGGGAGAGGTAGAATGTAGCAAATCATGTCACATACAAGAGGAAAGAAAGAGCCTCTACAATGGAGGGGAAGAGCGGGGAAATAAAGGGAAATAATTGAACCTTACTGTCATGGGATTTGGCTTAAGGAGGGAATGACACACACTCCATTGAATATGGAAATCTATTTTACCCTGCTGGAAGGCAAGGGGGAAGGGGATAGGAGAGGGAAGATAATAGAAGGGACAACAAATTGGGAAAGGGATAGTCAGAAGTAAACACTATTATGGGAGGACAGGTCAAGGGAGGGAATGGAATAAATGAAGGGCAGGATAGGACAGAGGGAAATGTGGTTAGTCTTTTACAACATAACTATCATGGAAGTGCTTTGCATTGTTACACATGTATGAACTGTGTTGAATTGCTTATTTTCTCAATGAAGGTGGATGGAGAGGAAGGGAGAGAATATGGAACTCAAAGCTTTAAGAATGAACGTTAAAAATGTTTTAGCATGCAACTGGAAATTAACCTATACAGGCAATGGAGTATAGAAATCTATTTTTCCCTACAGGAAAATAGAGGGGAAGGGGGATGGAAGAAGGGTGGGTAATAGAAGGGAGGAGAGACTGGAGGAAGGGGTGGATGTTGTCCTGGGGTGGGGGTGGGGTGAAAGATGGGGAGAAAATTTTGAATTCAAATTCTTGTGGAAGTGAATGTTAAGAACTGAAAATAAATAAGTTCTCTATTTTTTTAAAAAAAAAGAAGTGCTGAAGGGATCAATAGTGGAAAAAGTTTAAGGAACACTGGTAGAGAGCTATTATTTCCAACTCTTCCCTATTGGGAGTGGTAGTAATTCACCTCATAAACCTGAGGAGGGGGATAGTTGTTGTGGACTTATCAAATTAGAATCTTGGCTTAAGGAAAGCTTCCTCTTTGGTCTTCTGCATTTCAGAGGATTCTAATCACATGAACAAAACATGATGGGGTTAGTCCTAAACATAGCTTGCTTGTGGTTTTTACTCATGACCAGAGAAATAAAGAATTTAATAGCACAATTCCTCTGCGACCTCTGTACCTGTAACTCCTCCTAGAACTAGAAAAATCCCATGCTAATTGTTTCCTTTGCTGCGTAGCCTCATTAATACTGTTCTCCTTTGGACATAACTCCATCCTCTCCAGTCTCATCACTTGCCTCATGATACTGTTACTTCTCAAGAGCCCAACATCACTCATAATCTCATCATGGAAACTCAGCTATAGGGACAGAAGGGGGAGTGAGGTCTTTCCATGCTGCTCCCATCTTGTCTTTCCTTTGTCCTCCCTTCTTCTCCCTGAAGTTTATGTTCTGATTGCCCCTACATCATTTCAGCTTTAGACTTTAAATTATTTTTGTATCAGCTGAATCACTTTGAGACTGACTCAATACATAAACAGGACCTTTGCAGAGGTCTGCTGGAGCCAGTTCAAATCAGTTTGCAAGAAGCAGTCATTTACATTTTCAGTGTGAGCATTTATATTTTGGAAATCAGCAAAGGCTCCAAATCAGGCCTTAATTGATTATTTTGTTGATTGTGTAGCCTTAATAAAGTGATGGAGAAAATGTTAATAATGTGGATTAAATTTAAGTTTGTTGGTGTACATTTTTCCCCTGGAGAGCCTGTTGTTAAACTGCCACTTCTCATGAGAGAAGCCTTGTGAAATCTCTTTTTAATCTTCCACAGCACCTAATTGACAGGTATTCTTTCCCTTGGGACAATTCATACAATATTTACCTAGTAAGGGCTTGGGGAGAAAGGAGGAAAACTGTTCTGAGGTGCCTTCCTTTGTAATAACATGGGAGAAAGGAAGTTATTGTTATTTTTTTCATAATGGTAACTGTGAATTTGCCCAGAAAAAAGTAAATACTTTAGCAGACTTGATGGGAATCTTGAGTCTTTTAATTAAGATGAGGAGGAATCTTCATCCAGCCCTTATTAAAAGGTTGTTGATGTTTCTGTTGTTTCCGACTCTTCATGACCCTATCTGGGGTTTTCTTGGTAAAGATACTGGAGTGGTTTGCCATTTCCTTCTCCAGCTCATTTTACAAATGAGAAAACTGAGGTAAACAGGGTTTAAGTGACTTCTCCAGGGTCACACAACTAGTAAATGTCTGAACCCAGATTTGAAGTCAGGATGATGAGTCTTCCTGATTTGAGGTCCAGCACTCTATCCATTGTGCCAACTAGCTGCCCTTATAAGAGAAGGGGGCAGCCTCTATGTAGAGGTCTCTAAATGGGCAAAGATTTGATATCATCCCCCTAATTGGAATTTGAAGGAGGGAGAGGATTTGTCTGGTAGACCAGAGAATTGAGAAGGTGATGATATGGAGTTCATCATGGTATTTAGTCAGACAGGTTGCATATAATGAGTTATGATCTCTTAGTTATCGTACCTTATCAAAGATTACTCTAGCCCATGATGAGGATTGGTAACTGCCAGAGGTGTCATCATTAGTGCTGAGGGACTGATTGTACTGACCACTATTATTGCTGTGAATTGCCTCTGATATCACTTACACTACATGCACCATACTTTTCAAAGGTCTTTTATATTATTTGATGCTTTTATCCTTTGTTTGGTGTTGGCCATCACTGCCACATCTCTCCACTTGGAAGAAGTTTGAGTGCTAGCTGATGTAGTTCCTAAGTTCTTTTGGTTTGCTTCTGACAATTTATATATATATATATATGTATATATGTATGTATGTATGTATATGTATGTGTGTATGTATTTATGTATGTATGTACACATATATACACACATATATGTGTGTGTATAGATATATAGATATAGACATATATATCAGTTAAACTTCCTTAGGGACTGATGATAGTTTATTTCAATATCTGTTCTTTTATTCATTTCTTATTTTTCATCATCAACCTTGTGTTTAAGTAGGTTGGCTTGGATTTCACTTGACTGTACACCATATCTTATTTCCTTTTTTGATATTTTCTTCTAAGTGGGTACTGAATTTGATCATTGTTCCAACAAGTTGATGATCTGACTCTACACAATTGATTTGCAAATGGCTCCAATATCAGTAGGTCTTGTATCAACCGGCTTTCAGTTAAGAAATAATAAATGTATTTTATTGTGTGTGATATGCTATGCAATGCCCACCCCATCTGGCACATCCTTATCCTCTTCTCGAAGAAAGTATTCATGATGTATAGGTTCTAGGCTTCTATATAGTTTACAACCTTATAGCCTACCTTGTTCCTCACTTCTGAACCATACTTGCAAACTTATTTTTCACCTAGGTAGTTAGGGGGCAGCTAGGGAATGCCATAGTGCATACAGCTCCAGACCTGGAGTCAAGAAGACTCATCTTTTCGAGTTCAAATCTGGCCCCAGACACTTGCTCGCTGTGTGAGTCTGGAGAAGGAAATAAATTGTGTCACAGTCAGGTAATTTGTCATCAGAGGAAATAAGGAGTGTCATTTCATAAGGCACTTGGTCATCTCAAATTAAGCTACTGCAAAAAGACCACCATGAAAATAATTAAATTGCCAGCTGTTGCAGAAAATGAAAGACTCAAGAAGACTCTCCAAATTAAATCTACGAAAATTTTAATATTCAGTGACTTCAGTGCAAAGGTGGACATATGGGAGAATGGGGGAAGGGAAGGTAGAAGGGGAACAATCACTTATTAAGCACCAACTATGTGCTAAACACTTTACAAAAATTATCTCAAGGGGGCAGCCAAGTGGCACAGTGGACAGGGCACTGACTCTGGAGACAGAAGGACCTGAGTTCAAATCTGGCCTCAGACACTTGACACTTAACAGTTGTGTGACCTTGGGCAAGTCATGAAGGAGAAGAAGAAATTATATTTGATCCTTACAACAACCCTGGTTGGTAGGTACTATTATCTCCATTTTATAGTTGGGGAAACTAAGGCAGAGAGAAGTTAAGTGACTTTTCTGAGGTTGCATAATTAATGTGTCTGAGACCAGACTTGAACTCAGTTCTTTCTGAAAGCTGAGGCTTATTGTTGTTCAGTTATTTTAATCCTGCCTGACTCTCCATGACCCCATTTGGGGTTTTCTTGGCAAAGGTACTGGAATAGCTTGCCATTTCCTTCTCCAAATCATTATATAGTTAGGGAAACTGAGGCAAACAGGGTGAAGTAACTTGCACATAAAGCTAGTAAGTGCCTGAGGCCAGATCTGAACCCACAAAGATAAGTTTTCCTGACTCCAAACCCAGCACCCTACTCACTGTGCCACCTAGCTGCCCCTAGGAATCAGGAAGATCTTGACTTCAAATTTGATCACAGTCACTTACTAGTCCTATGATCCAAGGCAAGTCGTTTAACCTCTGTTTGCCTCAGTTTTCTCATGTGTAAAATGGGGATAATAATAGCACCTACCTCCCAAGGTTTTTATGAAGATCAAATGACGTCATATTTGCAAAAACGCTTAGAACAGTGCCCGGTACACAGTAAGTACTTGGAAGTGTTTATTCCTTTCCCCTTCTCCTTCCCCTTCCCCCTCCAGTAGTATGTCCATTGGACAAGGATCTCACACTGAATACTAGCAGTCAGCTAAATATTTGTAGATCACCAAAAAATAATGCAATTCTTGGCCCCATTTTGGAAGACTTCAGGTCCTCTGCCTCCATAGAAGCAGAAAGCAGGCTATTTTTTTGTTTGTTTGTTTTCTTTTGTCTCTTGGGAGGCCATAGTTGGGAATCCATCCTCAAGTGGAAAGTCAATCAGTGATGAGTCTTTCTCCAATTAGCCAAACTGCTCTTTGGAAAGCAGACACAGTAAGCCTTTATGGTGTAGTAGAATCAGTGCTATGTCCCATGGTCAGAGATTTCAAGGTTGCCTCCACAACACAATGAAGCATCAAAGAGTAGGAACAGACACTTGTGAAAATGATTACCTTTCTTATTTATAAAGCCTTTTAGAGAAACCAGAGCTGGAGGTTGTCTTTGACACCTCTGCTCTTGAAGAATGTGGTCCCCAATCTTCACCTTCTTTTGATAAATCACATAGATTGGATATCTTGTGAGGGTGCTCCCACTTTACTGATGAGCTAGTGGGGAGAAAAACCAGAATGACAATCTATCTTTGCAGATATCATACAACTGGGGCAGGGGACATTATGGATCTGATTGAACAGCATCTGTTTGTCATTTTTCCAATGGCCATCTTACTGCCACCACTGATGTTTATATTTTAAAGTTTGGATATTGTCAAATTAACTTTTACCTAGTCTGATGTCTCCTTCTCCCCAACAGCAAGAACAGAAAACCAGGAAGAAGAAAATAAATAAAAACCAGTCTGAGAGAGAAAAGTAATCACATATTTCCAAAGTAAATAGGTCTTATATGAGGGGAAAACCCCCAAAACTACTGTGTACCTTAGCTTAAAAAAGCAAACAAACCACTTTTTTGTTTTGAAAGACATGATAGGAGAAAAGGACAAAGGAAAACATCTTTTTTTCAATTTTGAGATTTAAAGAAGAATTCTATTTAACTTTCACTGTTTAATTTTATATTCCCATAAACTGGGTTTTAACCTTCAAAAAAGACAGCTAAGTGCTTTTATTGTCTGAGTTGTTTTCTCTGAGTAAAAAAAAACATTTAAAGTCTGTCCATTTTGAACTTCTTAGTGTTCTGATGCTTTCGGCACAACTTAAACTTGCTTATGAAGGTCACTTTCTTAGGAAAGTTCCTTACTGGATCACTAACCCTCTGAACAATTTAGACAACAATTGCCTGGAGGTCCAGTCTGGACAAGGGTAATTTCTTGGAACCAGAGGATTTGAAGGACCCAAGGAAGTCCATTCATCCAGTCAATTTCTCCTGGCGCTTTCCTTTACTAAGTTTATCCTGTGCCAGGCACTAGAGATGCAAAGACCAAAAAAAAACCATATCTGACCTCAAGAAGCTTGTGGGGACAACCTCTATGTACATATGTATAAATAAAAATAAATACAAAGGAATTTGTCAGAGGAAGAACTGGCAGATCAGTAAAGGATTCTCATAGGAGGTCAAACTCAGGCTGGATTTTAAAGGGGACAAGGAATTTGAAGGGCAGCAAGGTGGCACAGTGGATAGAGTGTCCAGCCCTGGAATTAGGAGGACCTGATTAAGGATGTGGTTAAGTGACTTGACCAAGGTCACACAGTTAGTATCTGAACCCAGATTTGAAGTCAGGATGATGAGTCTTCCTAACTCTTGGCCACTGGGAAACTTCAGGTCCCTAGATAATGTGTCTAATCAGAAATGCAGACTTAGAAACTCCTCCAAGCTGAGAACATTCTTGATCACAATGCCTAAGACTTCTGTAGAGTCCCTGCTCAGAGTGTTTCCAACCCCCAGAGTATCCCTAGTCAGAACACTGGCAGGTTCAAACCTCTGGCAGGCCCCTTCTCCTGGTACCCACAGGCCCAATTATGACTGTTTTTACAGAATATCAGTCTTGATTTAATGACAGCAAGGTAGTGCAATGGACACAGTACTGATCATAGAGTAAGAAAACTGAACTCAAATCTTACCTCAGACGCTAACTAGCTGTGTGCCCCTGGCAAGTTACTTCATCTCTGTTTGCCTCAGTTTTCTCATCTGTAAACTGAGGGTGATAATAGTACCTACCTCCCAGAGTTGTTGAGAGAATCCAAGGAAAATAATTGTAAAGTGCCTGGCACATAGTAAGTATTATATGAATATTAGCTGTTATTGATAAAACTTACTGTTATTTCTCTTTGGATTTCTTGATCATTATTCTCTCATGGCTTTCTGAGATCTTTCCTTAGATAATACATGGGAAATCTGGGCTACTCTATAACCATGACATTGCCATCTTAACTGGTAGCCCTATTAAATTTATTCTTGTTGGTTTCAGTCCAGTATTCTGAATAATAAAGATCTTTTAATTCTACCATTTAACATACCAACTAACCCTCCATGTTTGTGTCATTTTTAGACTTAATAAGTTTGCTCTCTACATTTTCAATGCAAGTTATTGATTTTTAAAAATTCAGAATCAATGCCTGGTACAAGGTATATGGCTTTTGGCAACTTCCTCTCCCTTTTTTCACCTCAGTTTCCCCATTTATAAAATGAAAAGGCATCTCTGTAAGATAGGCTTTTCAGACAAGTTGCCAATCTGTCTTGGGGATGGGTTTCTACACTAAGTTCTTGACAGCAATAAAATCAAAAGTTCAGCCTCCCCCAAAAAAATAAATAGGAAGTGATGGACTAGATCTGTGGTATCAAACTGAAATGAAAATGAGGACTATTATTACATCCATAAGGATCCTTTGGACCATATATTGACTAAATTTTACAGTGTAATGTTATTTATGTTTCATTTCATTTTTATTATTTTGTTAAATATTTCCCAATTATGTTTTAATCTGGTTCCAATCACAGTGGGGAGTGTTGGGGGCTGCCCACAGGACATGAGCCCCACATTTGACACTTCTGGTGATCTGTGTGGTTCCTTCTAGCTTTAAAACCCTTTACACCTTAAAAAGGGAAAATCACACTAACATATTGTTAGTGGAGCTGCAAAATGGCATAATCATTTTGGAAAACAATCTGGAATTCTTCAAATAAAGGAACTAAAATATCTATACTCTTTAAATCAGAGAATCCATTCCTAGATTTATAGCCCCAATAAGCCACTGATAAGAAGAAAGTCCCATGTATACCAAAATCATATAGCAGTACTTTTTGTGACAGCTAAACATCAGAAACAAAGTAGATGCCTATCAATTAGGGAATGGCTAAACAAATTGTGGTCTGTGAATGTAATGGAACACTGATGTGTGGGATGACTACAGAGAAGCATGGAAAAAGCTATATGAACTGATGCAGAGTCAAGAAAAAAGTATATACAAAGTGACTCTAACAATGAAAATGGAAAGAACTACACTCCAAAAGAAATGTAACAAAATTATAAAAATCCATCAGGATTGAAATGGAGAGATATGAGAAGAGACTTCCAACCTACCCCTTGGTGGAGGGGGGAAGTCCACAGGTGTTAGCCATAGCATGTTTCAAACTTTTTCAATTTATTGATCAGTGCATTGATTTTTTTTTCCTTCTCTAAAAATTATTATATATCCTATGGGAGGGAGTGGGAAGGAATACTTAGGATAACTATAGTGATATAATGTCAATTATACCAACTAAAGAAAATAACCATGAAAACTTATTTAAAAAACAACTTTTTATTCCTATGATAGTGACAGGGACATACATCCCTCTTACATACATACATCCCTCTTGTCACATGTCCCTGTTGCTGTGTTACTTGTTGTGTTGCAGCTAGATGGCACAGTGGATAAAGCGCTGGACCTGAAGTCATAAAGACTCTTCATAAGTCCAAATCTGGCCTGACGCTTACTAATTGTGTGACTCTGGGCAAGTTATTTCACTCTGTTTGCCTCAGTTTCTTCATCTATAAAATGAACTGGAAAAGGAAATACAGAATGTCTCATATTTCAAATATATAAAGAACTTTGTCAGATCTATAAGAATTTGTGTCATTCCTCAGTTGATAATGGTTAATGAATCAGAACAGGCAGTTTTCCAATGAAGAAATCAAAGCAATTTATAGCCATTTGAAAAAAATGCTCTAAATCATTATTGATTAGAGAAAAGCAAATTAAAACAGTCGAGATATCTTAGCCAAGAAAACCCCAGATAAGGTCATAAATAATGGACATGATCGAAACCAACTGAGCAACAAAAAAATTTGCAGTGCTAGGGAAAGGAAGAAAAAGGGAAAAAAATTTATAAAGTTCCTACTCTATGTCAGGCATTCTGCTGAACACTTTACAAATATTATCTCATCTCATCTTCAAAACAACCCTGGGAAGTAAGTGCTATTATTATCCCCATTTTACAGTTGAGGAAACTGAGGAAAACAGTAGTATGCCCCACTTTCCCCAAGTTTCAGACATTTTTGTCCTTGATTTTTGGTGGTATCACTCTAATATCAGAACCTTCTTCATTTAGGTTCAAAGTTGGAACAAAATGAAGTACTTGAAAATCACTGAGCATTTAACAAAGGACTTTGCCCTAACACAGCAAGAATACTGAAGCATTTACTGTAAGTGCTTACTTATAGAAGAATCTCTGTGTATTCTCCTTCATCTCCAAATGGAAATGTATCTGGTCACTAAGTCACCAGGATGTGATGCCTAAGATCCATGTGCTCTGAGAGGTCCAGACTACACATGAATGGTACTTTTTATACCCCTGAGATTACTAGGATGCTAGGTGAGAGATGGTGAGGCCAACAGGCCTTGGGGCAGCTTTGTTTTCTTCCATGTAAAGCCTTACCATCCTGTGGGTGGGAAAAAAGAAATTGCATCAGGAAAATGCTATCCTATCACACTGACCTTGAAAAGAAAGTGTAGGGGATTGGAGGGTGGCAGCCAACCTCAGAGTAGCTTCCATCTTCCCAGATCTGAGGACAAAAAGGCCACAGAAGAAGCATCAACCATGGCTGAAAGACTTGAAAGTCTAGTTCAACCCTGTAATTTTACAGATAATGAAATTGAGTCCTATGGAGGTTAGGTGAACTGTCCAAGTTGGCAAGTGCTGACTCAAAATCCAGAATTCTTCCTAGTGTACCACACTGAAGTAAAATATTGGCATTAATTGTTCCTGGAATTGTTTCCAGGAAAGTTTTCTCTATAAAAACAAGAATGGGAAAAAACACAAACAAAACTTGGTTGAATAGATGAAAATGTTTCATGCATTCCTGTCAGGGTCTCATTTCTTGTAGGAACTCCACTGACTTGACTGCAGAGATCCCTATTCAGCAACAAAGGCTCGGCTGTACATTTCACCCTCAACTCCACCTGTCCACTTGTCATCCACCTAGTAGACTTTGCCTTCCCAGGAGACAATAAATGAATCACAAAGTCGACAGACAAAGGAAAGATCCAAAAATGGAAAGGAAAATGGTAAGAAGAACTTTCCAGCTCTCAAAGAAAAATGTTGATTTCATTTTTTAAAAAATCTGTACCTGTATGTCCAGAGGCATAATTATTTTCTTAAATAATTATAGCAAATACCAAAGATGATTGCAAAAATATTAAAGATGAAAGCAGAAAATTGGGGGGAAATTTTATAGACAGTTTCTCAGATAAACATCTCATATATCAAATATATAAAGAACTTTGTCAAATCTATAAGAATATGAATCATTCCTCAACTGATAAATGGTCAAAAGATATGAACAGACAGTTTTCCAATGAAGAAATTAGAACAATTTATAGCCATATGAAAAAATGCTCTAAATCATTATTGATTAGAAAAACGCAAATTAAACAACCTTGAGGTAGCATTTTACACCTATCAGATTGGCTAAAATGATAGAAGGAGAAAGTGACAAATGTTGGAGGGGATGTGGAAAAATTAGGATACTAATTCACTATTGGTGGAACTGTGAACTGCTCCAACTATTTTGGAGAGCAAACTGGAATCATGCCCAAAGAGTTATTAAACTGCCTATATCCTTTGATCTAATAATATCACTATTAGGTCTGTTTCCCAATGCGATCAGGACAAAAAAATATTCTAAAATATTTATAGCAGATCTCTTTGTGGTGGCAAAGAACTGGAAGTTGAGGGTATGCCTGTCAACTGGGGAATGGCTGAACAGGTTCTGATATATGATTATAAAGGAATACTACTATGCTGTAAGAAGTGATGAGCTGGCTGATTTTAGAAAAACACAGAAAGTCTTACATGAATTAATGGACAGGGAAATTAACAGAACCAAGGGACCATTGTATACAGTAACTGCAATATGAAAGAAGATGCTATCCACCTCCAGAGAAAGAACTCATAAGCAGAAGTATGTATAGTATGAATTTAAATGCATACACACACACACACACACACACACACACACACACACACACATACACATATTTGCATTGAATGGTAGACTTCTCTAAGGCAGAGTATGGAGGGAAGGAAAAAATATAAAAAGTTTTTTTTTTTTTATAAAGGGCAGAGCCAAGATGGCACAGTAAAATCAGGGACTCACTTGAGCTCTCCCCCAAACCCCTCCAAATAACTGTAAAAAATGACTCTAGACAAATTCTAGAGCAGCAGAACCCACAAAATGACAGAGTGAAACAAGTTTACAGCCCAAGACAACCTGGAAGGCCAACAGGAAGGGTATATCTGGCAGAGCTGGGTGCAGGCTGGCACAGACCAGGTAGAGTTGGCCTTGGGGCACTGATTCACTGGCAGCTAGGGTGGTTTCCAGACTTCTCAACACATAAACAATGCAGACAATCCCAAAGACAATTTAGAAGGTCAGTAGGAGGGCTCTGTCAGACCTGAGTGAGAGCACAGTATGGTCTGTTCCCAGCCCCAGGGTGGCAGAGGTAGGAGGCAGGAAACAGAGGCTGCTGCTTCCAGAGCTCTCAGCCTTAGAGGGTGGGATGTAGAGCAGGTGATTAGAGGTGGGGTTGCAAGGATCTCTTTGGTGGAGGTGAGGCAGGAGTCTATTGCTTTGCCTGTGCCTTGACCTGGGTTACAGTCCTGAGTGGTAGTCCTAGGTCTTGAAGGAGTACTGGTGAGGCAAAACTTGTGGGTACAATGGGGAAGGAATCCTCTTCACAATTCCAAGGTAGAAAAAAATATTTGTGGTCACTCATAGACCAGTACAAGCCAAGAAAGTAGTAAACGCCTCTCCTTTGGTCATACCACCCTGGAAGAAATGAAAATTTATAGGTGCCTGGAAGTATCTCTGAAAATAGCTGCACAAAACCCTGAAGCATAGGACAGTATACCCTCCATACTGGAAGCAGAGGCCTGTCTTTAAAAAGAACTAAAAAGTCAGGTAATTGGCTAGGAAAATAAACAAACAGAGGGAAAAAAATAGGACAATAGAATCTTACTTTGGTGAAAAGGAAGATCAAAACATACAACCAGAAGAAGACAATAAAATCAAAGCTCCTACATCCAAAGCCTCCAAGAAAAATATGAATTGGTCTCAGGACATGAAAGAGCTCAACAAGGATTTTGAAAGCCAAGTAAGAGAAGTAGATGAAAAATTGGGAAGAGAAATGAGAGTAATGTAAGAAAATCATGAAAAAACAAGTCAACAGCTTCCTAAAGGAGACCCAAAAAAATGCTAAAGAAAAATATTAAAAATTAGACTAGCCCAAATGGCAGAAGAGGTCCAAAAATCCAATGAGGAGAAGAATGCCTTAAAAAACAGAATTGGTCAAATGGAAAAGGAGGTCCAAAAACTCACTGAAGAAAATAATTCCTTAAAAATTAGAATGGAGCAGATGGAAGCTAATGACTCTATGAGAAATCAAGAAATTATAAAACAAAACCAAAAAATGAAAAAAATTGAAGACAATGTGAAATATCTCATTAGAAAAACAACTGAGCTGGAAAATAGATCCAGGAGAGATAATTTTAAAATTATTGGACTACCTGAAAGCCATGATCAAAAAAAAAATTTCTAGACATCATCTTTCAAGGAAAACTGCCCTGATATTCTGAGGGTAAAAGAGAAATTGAAGGAGTCCACCAATCACCTACTGAAAGAAATCCCAAAAAGAAAATTCCTAGGAATATTGTAGCCAAATTCCAGAGTTCCCAGGTCAAGGAGAAAATATTGTAAGTAGCCAGATAGAAATAATTCAAGTATTATGAAAAAACAATCAGGATAACACAAGATTTAGCAGTTTCTATATTAAGGGATCAAAGGGCTTAGAATATGTTATTCTGGAGGTCAAAGGAGCTAGGATTAAAACCAAGAATCACCTACCCAGCAAAATTGAGTAAAATACTTCAGGAGAAAACATGGAATTTTGATGAAATAGAGGACTTCCGAGCGTTCTTGTTGAAAAGACCAGAGCTGAATAGAAAATTTGCCTTTCAAACACAAGAATCAAGAGAAGCATGAAAAGGTAAATAGGAAAGAGAAATCATAAGGGACTTGTTAAAGTTAAACTATTTACATTCCTACATGAAAGATGATATTTATAACTCATGAAGCCTTTCTCAATATTAGGGTAGTTGGAGAAGATAGACAGACAGACACAGACAGACAGACAGACAGACAGATAGATAGAGAGATAGACAGACAGACAGACAGACAAACAGATAGATAGATAGATAGATAGATAGATAGATAGATAGATAGATAGATAGATAGACAGATAGATAGACAGACAGACAGACAGACAGACAGAGAGAGAGAGAGAGAGAGAGAGAGATAGATAGATAGATAGATAGATAGATAGATAGATAGATAGATAGACAGACAGACAGATAGATAGATAGAAAGTACAGGCTCAGAATATGATAGAATGATGTCTAAAAAATAGAATTAAGGGGTAAAAGAGGAATATATTAGAAGAAGAAAGAAAGGGAGAGAATAAATAAATATTTATATTTATTTATAAATAAAAGAGTCAAGAAAAAGGTTTCACAATGGAGGAGAAAAGGGGAGAGGTGAGTAGGAATGAGTGAAACCTTACTCTCCCTGGATTTGGCTTAAGGAGGGAATAACATACACACTCAACTGGTATGAAAATCTGTCTTTCCCTACAAGAAAGTGGGGGGGGGGGAAGGGGATAAAAGTGAGGGGATGATAGAAGCAAGGGCAAATGAAAGGACGGGGTAATCAGAGGCAAACATTTTTGAGGAGGGACAGAGCAAAAAGAGAGAATAGAATAAATGGGGGGCAGGATAGGATGGAGGAAAACATAGTCTTTCACAACATTGTTACGGAAGTGTTTTGCATAACTGCACATATCTAACCTACATTGAATTGCTTGCCTTTTCAATGAGGGTGGGTGGGTAGGGAGAAAGGGAGAGAATGCGGAACTCAAAGTTTTAAAAACAAATATTAAAAATTGTTTTTACATGCAACTGAGAAATAAGACATACAGGCAATGGGGTATAGAAATCTATCTTACCCTACAGGAAAATAGAAGGGAAGGGGATAAGACAAGAAGGGGGTGATAGAAGAGAAGGCAGACTGGGGGAAGGAATAATTAGAATGCATGCCAACTTGGGGTGGGAGGAAGGAGAGGTGGGGAAAAATTTGGAACTCAAAATCTTGTAGAAGTGAATGTTGAAGACTAAAAATAAATTATTTAATAAAGAAAAAAAGTAAATCGTGTGAAATGCAAATTCACAGTTTCATAGTGAATCCTCTTTTATGTTGTGCCATGTACATGGAAATGCTCTTTTTTTTTGTCTTTATATATTTAAGTTCAAAATGAATTAAAATAAAAAGGTGACTGCTCTCACTGTGGAGGCTTAATGTCATTTTTATTAATTACACAGGGAGAGGAATGAGTACTGAGGAACATCACAAGACCTGGATTCTGAGCCTAGCTATGTTAATAGCCAGCTATGTGAACTGGAGCAAAATCTGTGGAAGCTCCACTTTCCTCCTTTGTTGGTGGTGTTCAGTTGTGTCTGACTCTCCATGTTCCCATTTGGGGTTTTCTTGGCAACGATACTGAAGTCGTTTGCCATTTCTTCTCCAGCTCATTTTACAAATGAAGAAACTGAGGCACACAGGGTTAGGTAACTTGCCCAGGGTCACACAGCAAGTATCTGAAGTCAGATTTGAAATCAGGTCTTCCTGACTCCAGGCCCAACATTCTGTCCACTGCACTACCTAGCTGTCTGTATTAATTATTTTTGTATGAATATTGTAGTTATTATATTAATAATAATGTTTTCATTATTATGTAAGTATTACTGGGGTAATGCTGACCACTTAATGTCTCTAGAACAGTTTTCTTTTTTTCTAAAATTAGGGGGTTGGACAGGAAAGCTTCTGAAGTTCCTTTCATCTCTAAATCAGTAATTGTCATCCATGCTATTTTTAAAAAACAGGTGATGAGTATTTTCCATTTTAAAATACTTTATTATAAATTAATATAAGTAATAAAAACTATATTATTTGCCATTAAACTTATTGTTTGTTATTATTTTATTAGATGACTTATTCTTAATCTTATAGGGCAGCTAGGTGACACAGTGGACAGAGCCCAGATCTGAAGTCAGGAAGACCCAAGTCAAGAAGACTTACATTCCTGAGTTCAATTCTGGCCTCAGACACTTATTAGTTGTGTGACCCTTAAACCTGTTTGCCTCAGTTTCCACATGAGCTGGAGAAGGAAATAGCAAACCACTCCAGTATCATTGCCAAGAAAACCCCAAATGGGGTCATGAAAAGTTGGACATGATGAGCAACAAAAATTATTTTGTTAAATTATATTTTAAAAAATTAAACATTTTATCATTTTATTTTTTACTTTTATTACATCACTGTATCGTTACATTACATTTTTAATTGTTTTCATTTTAAAAGGTTTATTTTAAAAATCTATGCAATTTTTAAGGGACAATAAGTATTGTCTATTTTAAAATATTTTATAGCATAACTAGTCACTGTTATCAGTTCTCCCTAATTCCACCAGGGTCCTGACCCACAATCCTCCTCCTCCTGACCCCTGGCCACTAATATCACAGGTGCCCTCTCTAGGGTCATAAGTGACATTGGAATGGCACAACAACCCACCCCTCATCCTCTGTTAACATCTCCAGTTTATTCCAGTTTTATCTTGTTTGTACTTGGCTGCTTACTTGTTTCCTTCTTCATTAGTCTGTGAGTTCAAGAAGAGGAGGGACTGTCTTTCACTTCTCTTTGTACTCTTGGCACTTAATAAATGCTCGTTGACTGACTGCTTTGTCATCATACTCCTTATTATTAGAGTTGGGTGGGAGCTATATCTTTGGTAAGAGAAAGACAGTGGTGATTTTGAAAAATACTCATTAATACCTGCTGTCATCTATGGAAAAGCTGTATTGCTGATGTAAGGAGACAGAAATATATATATATATACACATATAAGTCATCTTGAAAGACCAGGCCATTAAAGGCAGTGGTAAAATTGTTAAAACGTAAAATCATGTATTGAAGCCAGGGGACCCTCTAATGCATCTGTTGAATATGCAGGTGAAGAGGTTCGTGTTAATGGATTAAGACAAGAGGAAGATATGCTTTTGGATTCAGAGATTTCTCTCAGAATTCCATGAGGCTTGATGTGGTAGTACATACCCCACAATCCCAGCTAGAGAGGAGGCTTAGACTGACGGGTCTCTTGAGCTTGGATTGATAATTATAATAAGAATAATTTATTTGACAAAATACAACATCCATTCCTACTAAGAACATTGGAGAATGTAGGAATAAAGGGAACTTTCCATAAAATAATAAGCAGTATCTATCTAAAACCTTCAGCAAGCATTATATGCAATGGGGATAAGCTAGATGCATTCCCAATAAGATCAGGGGTGAAACAAGGTTGTCCATTATCACCACTATTATTCAATATGGTACTAGAAATGTTAGCTGTAGCAATTAGACAAGATAAAGATATCCAAGGAATTAAAATAGCCAAAGAAGAAACTAAGTTATCACTCTTTGCAGATGATATGATGATTTACCTAGAGAATCCCAGAGATTCAAGTAAAAAATTACTAGAATTAATAAACAACTTTGGCAAAGTTGCAGGGTACAAAATAAACCCACACAAATCTTCTGCATTCCTATATATTAGCAACAAAGTCCAACAGCAAGAGATAGAAAGAGAAATCCCATTTAAAGCTAGGGTAGACAGTATAAAATACCTAGGAGTCTACCTGCCAAAACAAACCCAGGGATTATATGAACACAATTACAAGACACTTTTTGCACAAATAAAGTCAGATTTAAGTAAGTGGAAAAACATTAGTTGCTCATGGGTAGGCCCGGCTAATATAATAAAAATGACAATTCTACCCAAATTAATATACTTATTTAGTGCCATACCAATTAAACTATCAGACAATTACTTTCTAGAGCTGGACAAAATAATATCAAAATTCATTTGGAAAAACAAAAGGTCCAGAATATCAAAGGGACTAATGAAAAGAAATGCTTGGGAAGGTGGCCTAGCGCTACCAGACCTCAAACTGTACTATAAAGCAGCAATTATCAAAACCACTTGGTATTGGCTAAGAAACAGAGAGGTAGACAAGTGGAATAGACTTGGCACTCAAGATGCAGTAGGCAAGGAATATAGCAACCTTCTGTTTGATAAACCCAAGGACCCCAGCTTCTGGGATAAGAACTCATTGTTTGACAAAAATTGCTGGGAAAACTGGATAACAGTGTGGCGGAAATTAGGCATAGACCCATACCTGACACCGTACACAAGAATAAAGTCCAAATGGGTACATGATTTAGGTATAAAGATTGATACCATGAATAAACTGGAGAAGCAAGGAATAGTGTATTTATCAGATCTATGGAGAAGGGAAGAATTCTTTACTAAAGGAGAGATAGAATGCATTATGAAATGCAAAATGGATAACTTTGATTACATTAAACTGAGAAGTTTTTGCACAACCAAACCCAATGCAACCAAAATCCGGAGGGATGTAGCTAAGCTCGGGGATAAAGGCCTCATTTCTAGAATATATAGAGAACTGATCCAAATGTACAATCATACAAGTCATTCCCCAATTGATAAATGGTCAAAGGATATGAACAGACAATTTTCAGAGGAAGAAATTAAAGCTATCTATAATCATATGAAAAAATGCTCTAAATCACTATTGGTTAGAGAGATGCAAATCAAAACAACTCTGAGGTACCACATCACACCTATAAGATTGGCAAACATGACAGAACAAGAAAATGATAAATGCTGGAGAGGATGTGGGAAAGTTGGAACACTAATTCATTGTTGGTGGAGCTGCAAGCGCATCCAACCACTCTGGAGAGCAATTTGGAACTATGCCCAAAGGGCTACAAAAATGTGCATACCCTTTGACCCAGCAATATCGCTACCAGGACTATATCCCCAAGAGATCGTAAAAATGGGAAAGGGTCCCACATGTACAAAAATATTTATAGCAGCACTCTATGTAGTTGCCAAAAACTGGAAGTCAAGGGGATGTCCATCAATTGGGGAATGGCTGAATAAATTATGGTATATGAATGTAATGGAGTACTATTGTGCCATAAGAAATGATGAACAAGAAGACTTCAGAGAGGCCTGGAAGGACTTATATGACCTGATGCTGAGTGAAAGGAGCAGAACCAGGAGAACTTTATGCACAGCAACAACCACAGTGTGTGAGAGTTTTTTCTGGTAGACTTAGATTTTTGTAATAACACAAGAACTTCTTACCAAAAAAAAAAAAAAAAATCCCAATGGAGGATCTCAAGGCAAAATGCCTGCCACACTCAGAGAGAGAAATATGGAAGTCACTCACATATTGTAGCAGATCATGTTTGTGTATGTGTATGTGTTTGTGTATCATGTTCTGATTTGTTATACGATTTCTTTCATTTATCTTAGTCTGACTACATAGCATGACTATAGTGAAAATATACTCAATAGGAAAGTATATGTAGAATCTATACAGAATTGTATGCAGTCGTGGGGAGGGAGGGGGGGAGTGGGGGGTAGGTGGGGGGGATATAATCACAATTGTATGGCAGTGACTGTTAAACATTACAAAATAAAAAAAATAAAAATAAAAAAATAAAAAAAAAAAAAAAGAATAATTTATACAGTGCTTACTAGGTGCCAAGCACTGTGCTGAGCATTTTACAAATATCTCCTTTGATCCCCACAACTCCAAGAGATAAGTGCTTTTATTAATCTCCATTTTACAGATAAAGAAACTGATGCAAACAGAGGTTAAATGACTTACTCAGGGTCACTCAGCCAGTAAGTGTCTAAAGCTAGATTTGAACTTAGGTCATTCAAGCAGTCTATCCACTGCACCACCTAGCTGTCCCTACCCTACTCTTCTCCACCTCACTATTCTCAGACACACAAGTCTTTCTGCCATGATTTGAGGGACTTTTAGAATGATTTCCCCTAGAATTAGGAGTTCCTAAGAAAGTCTGGCAAAAAATATGGTTCCCTTCACAGAATAATGTGTTTAAGTTCATATAATAAAATATATGATTACTAAGGAAGCAAATTATATTGAAATGCTGTTATCAAAATATTTAAAATCAAGAACCCTAGATTGAAATATCCTTGCCCTAGGGTGAGAGTCAAAGTTTTTTAACAAAAGGATTTGGGGAGGGAGGGTGGCCGGAAGCTCAATGCCTGAATTAGCATCATTTCTAGGATGAGAGGTGAAGTTTTTTTTTCATTTCTAGAATTTCTAAAAATTTCATGGCATGGGGAGGAGGCTGCCAAACATATGAAAGTCTACTAAGCAGCTAAGTTGCTATTATACCATGGGACCCTTTATAACTTCATAGGGATACCTCTGTTACTATTAGCTCAATCTATAACTTTTCATCGAGACTTACACGAACTGATGCTGAGTGAAGTGAGCGGAACCAGGAGATTGTATATAGTAACAGCAACATGGTACGATGATCAGTTATAATAGACTTCTCAGCAATACAGCGATCCAAGACAACTCCAAAAGACCCATGATGGAAAATGCTATCCATATCCAGAGAAAGAACTATGGAGTCTGAATGCAGAGCAAAGCATGCTATTTTCTTCCTTTTTAAAAATAAATTATTTATTTTTAGTTCTCAACATTCACTTTTATAAGATTTTGAGTTCTAAATTTCCCTCTTTCCCCCCTCTCCCCTCCCCAAGACGACAAGCAATCTGACACAGACTGTATTTGTACAATCATCTTAAACATATTTCCACATTAGTCATGTTGTGACAGAAGAATCAGAACAAAAGGGGAAAAACATGAGAAAGAATGAAACGTAAAAACAGAAGCATGGAATTTTCTCTCTGCTGTTGTTTCGTTCTAGAAATTCCGCTAGTCTTGAGGGGAGAAGGAGAGAGGGAGAAAATAAAAGGTGGAACTCAAAATCTTATATAAGTGAGTACTGAAAACTAGCTTTACATGTAATTGGAAGAAATAGAATACTATTACATGGAAAATAAATTAAAATTTTTTCATTATTATTTAGTAAACATTCACCATAAGCCAGGCACTATGTTGGGCATTGGGGATACAAGTACAGTGAATGATATAATCCCCACTCAAAATAAGTTTACATTCTAATGGTGGAGACAAATGGCACAAGTCAGTGAGGAAAGAAGTGAACTTAAATTAGGTGAAAGTGAATGGAAGACTCCCTATTTGGGTCTCAGTTACAGTGGCTGATCAGGAATAGATATGTGGAAATGGATATTGTGAATTCTTGGAAGCCAATATCTGTCTGAGAGCTTATAGTAGCTTCAAGACTGGTTATTGTATGTAAGGATAAAAGGAAGCCCTTAGAGTGTCACGTGTAGTTAATGTTAAATAATGTTGGATTTGTGGGCTTGCGTGTGAAGAGATTTCCTCCCTAATAAGGGAGGTGAAAGAGGCAGGAGTATGCCATTATACAAATTCCCTTTTTAATCACTCTGTCTAACCAGTGAAGAAGGTAAATGGTACCTGGAGATTAACAGTAAACTACAGGGAGTTGAATTATGCCAATTAATGCAGCCATTACCGATCTTATCGACATGGTGGACCAGATAACAGAGGCCCCAGGTTAGTGATATTGGGTTATTGATCTCACTGCAGATGCTTTCTTCTCCATCCTCAAGGCTAAGACCAGTTAGGACAAGTTTGCTTTTATCTGAGGAATTCAGTATGCTTTCATCATCCTTTCTCAAGGTTATTGGAGTTCCCCTTCTTCTTCCTATGGTTTAGTGGGCAGAGATCTGAAAGAGATCCCACTTCCTGAGGACATTGATATCTACCACTATACTGACAATGACGTAAAAGCATGGTAGCAAAAGCCTCACATTGGATGGTGGCTCATATGAGAGATGAAATGTGGGAGATTAACCCCACTGAAAAATCAGGATCTAGAGCTTTGCATTAAATGGGGAGAACCCAGATGATTCTAGATGTATCAACAAACATTTGATACTTGCTTCCCCACAGCCAAAGATGAAAGTTCAATAGCTTATTGGTCTCTTTGGATTTAGAGAATTCACATTCCACCTTCTGGGCATTTTAGTGGTTCCTGTTTGTCAAGTTATTCACAAATCTGCCCCTTTTGAAAAACTGGGGAGTAGAACAGCATGAAGTTGTAGAAGATTTACTGTCCAGCAGTAAAAAAAAAAAAAAGATCCTTGGGCCATTCTATCATCCCATTGGATCTATGTTCCAGGAAGTCTCTGTTCATCAGGACCAGGTTGAGTGGAACCTTTGGCAGACACCAGGATATGGCCAAATTAAATGATCCTTGGATTTCTAGAGCCATGAATTCCCCAAAGAAGTCATTATAATGTGTTTGAAAAACAATTGCTTTCATATTATTGGGTCCTGGTTACCACTGAACAGAAGACACAGAGCCACATGATTGCCCTTCATCTAGAAATCTCCCATATCAGGTGAGTAATGCAAGATGGGTCCTCTAACAAGAGGAGTAAGGCACAAGAGACCTCCATTGTCAAATAGCACATCCAAAATGATGCCTAGTTGGTCCTTTCAGGCTTTAGTAACATTCTTGAATAATTTGTGATGTTGTGGGAGGCTGAAACCTCCAGTCCCATTCCCATTAAATATATAATATATATTATATATAATATGCCCCCTCCCCACTCCTTATTTTTTTACTCTGAACTTTGGCACCAAAAAAATGAGCATTTCAAAACACACACACACACACACACACACACACACACACCAGATTGCATATAAAACCATGAATTTCCATTTTATATCACTTACACTTTCTATATATCTATCTATAACCTATCTAAAAAATTATATTTTCAAAACTGTCGATAGCTGCTTGTCAGTGCTTCCTTCTAAACTTATATGCAGTTTAAAACTATTTCAATAACCTTTATCGGGCATCACTATTACTATAATCCTTATCCTTAATTTCCTGCCCTATTTTTTTTAATCTTGTAACAAATAAACATAGTCAAGCAAAATGAATACTCAAAATGGCCAAGGTCAAAAATCTCTCTCTCTCCTTTCTGAGTCCACCATTTCTCTGCCAGGAGGAGGGTAACATCACTGGTCCTCTAGAGACATGATTGATCCATTAATCAGAGGTCTTGAGTCTTTCAAAATTGTTTTTCTTTACAGAAAATGATTCTGTTCACTTCACTCCATATCAATATATACTATCCAGGATTCTCTGAAATAACTCATTTCTTACGTGCAATAATAATACTATTACACATGTGTAACACAATTTGTTTAATCATTCCCCACTTAATAGGTACCCCTTAGATTCTAGTTATTTCCTTGTCTTTTCTTCCTTCTTATTCCCCATCTTCAGAATCAAGTCTGTTTTGCTTTTGATTTTTCTCTCCCTCTTAACCTTCTCCTCCTCCACCAGTGCTTACTTCCTTTTTGAGTATAATGTATTTCTACACTGAGCTGTTTATGTGTGTTCTGTCCCATTTTGTCCATATTGGATGACCAAGCTTTGTCTGATGCCTGCTCCCATGACCCTTTTTTCTATGTTCTTTTCATGCAACCCAACTATGAAAAATACCCCCTTCTTTCTCCTTTCCATATTAGTGTATTCCTTTTTTCCTTCCTTCTCTTCCTCTTCTTCAAAGACCTAAATAAGAACTAATCCACCCTGCTTTTCTGATTTAACTCTCTCAGCTCCACTCTCCATGGTGCAATCATATTCAACTCTTCATGACTCCATTTGGGGTTTTCTTGGCAAGGACACTGGAATGGTTTGCCATTTCCTTCTCCAACTCATGAGGAAATTGAGGCAAACAGTGAAGTGACTTGCCCAGAGTCACACAGCTAGTAAATGTCTGAGGCAAGAATTCAACTCAGGAATGTGAGTCTTCTTGACCCAGCTCCGGCACTCTATCTCCTATACCACCTCACTGCCCAACTCCCTTTTGAAAACATGAAGGCATGGAAAGATACATCTTTCTTCTCCACCTATTAGAATATTAGTGCTATGTGACCATAGAGTTCTTTCCATTGGCCTTTCTAGTGTTCCCTGGACTCTTGTGTTAGCATCTCAATTTTTACTTAGCTCTGGTCTTTTCATCTGAAATGCTTGATAGCTGTCCCTTCCATTGAAAGTGCATTTATCTTGCACTAGCTAATAATAATAGCTAGTACTTGTACAGCGCTTCAAGGAATTCAGAGCATTTCTAAAATATCATCTCATTTTTATCCTCATAGGTTGTTCGTCCTTCAAAGGAATTCAAAGCATTTTTAAAATATCATCTCATTTTTATCATCATATGTTGTTCGCCCTTCATTTTCTAAGAGAATTAATGACATCAAGGGGTCAAGTCTTGAAATGCACATGAATTGGCTTTAAGTGGGGCAGAGTTGCATAAAGCATTCACTTTCTCTTCCGGAGTCTTTGAAGTCCGGGGACAAGACAAAGGTCAAGACGACTGGCAGTGGCCCAGGATGCAATGGATGACCTTGTGTGTTTGATTTCTGACCAAACTCTAAGTGCTACACAACACCTACTTCAGCTGCCTTCATGGCTGTTGGAACAAATTCCTCTCATTCTGCCGGGGGAAGTCTTCACATGCTTGGGGTAGACATCTCCCTAACTCACTTACTGACTGCCTGTTGGTGTCCTTCAACCGTCTGCCCAGATGGTTTTTACAGGAGTATGGCCGCAGCTCATGCAACAGCTCCTTGCAGCTACGGGTGAGTGTTGAGTGCCAAGTGGACATGGAAGGTGGTTGAGCAGCCCCAAAAAGGACTCAGCAAGCCCTCCAGGGGAGCTAGTCCCCCCCAACATTCCATATACCCTATCCTCACAACAACCCTGGGAGGTAGGTGCTATTATTATCTCTCCTTTACTGATGAATAAACAGGCAGACAGAAGTTAGCTGATTTGCTCAGGGTCACATATCTAGAAAGTGTCAGAGGCTGGATTTGCACTCAGGTTTAATCTTGACTTCTGGGTCAGTGCTCCATCCACCTCACACCTATGGGATTATACTCAATTTTGTAAGAAACGTTATTCTTGTTTGTGAGTCTGCCTCTTTTTCCTTATTCCTTATTAAGCTACCAGTTCTGATTATAGTCCTTTGTTACTTCAACTAATTTTTTCTGGGGGGCAGCTAGGTGGTGTAGTGGATAGAGCACCAGTGTAGGACTCAGGAGGACCTGAGTTCAAATCTCATCTCAGACCCTTGACACTCACTAGCTGTGTGACCTTGGGCAAGTCACTTAACCCCAATTGCCTCATCATGGGTCATCACCAGTCATCCTGATGAATATCTGGTCACTGGATTCAGATGGCTCTGGAGGAGAAGTGAGGCTGGTGACCTGCACAGCCCTCCCCCACTCAAAACAAAGTCAAGTGGAAGTCATCTCATCATTTCTCTGATGGCATGGTCTTCTTCGGCAACGAAGGGCAATGAAGGACGAACACACAATTTTTTCTGGGTACTTGAAAGGATGTTTTCTTTGACCCTGGATTTTGGTGGTGACTTTTCCTTTTGGGATTCATTTCAAGTGACTGGAAGTTTCTTTGTAACTTTCTTCCTCCTTCTGCTCCTCACAGATTTGAGTTTTAATGTATGATAAATTGAATATAGTCTCCGCACTTTTTCAGGGAGTCCAAAGATTCTTAATTGTCTCTCCTGGACCTGTTTTCTAGCTCATTTAAAAAAATCTCATGGATAGAGCACCAGCCCTGGATTCAGGAGGACCTGAGTTCAAATCTGGCCTCAGATACTTGATATTTATTAGCTGTGTGACCCTGGGCAAGTCACTTCACCCTGATTGCCTCACCAAAAAACAAAAGGAAAAACAACAACAACAACAAAATCTCCTGCTTCATTTCTTCTAGCTATTTATGTATTCTTTTGGGAAAATCCATTTTCTCTGCTTATAGTTACTATGAGGTTACTTTCTTCTAGGCTGGATGTTGGGTCGTCTCTAGAACTGCAATGATTTCTTATGCTGGTCTATGTCTTCTTTGCTTAATACGTTTCTCCATTTTTACTTTGTGCATTTGGCCTCTGTGCAAGGCTCTGCCCTCTGCTGCCCCTATAGGTAGGGTGGTCAGCTCTGCTTGGTCTGAACTGGTCACACTGGCGCCTGTGCTAATCTCTCCTTCACAGGACTAGGCATTCCTGGATCTTTGAGCTTCAGAGTACTGTGTCTTCGGTGCTCTCCATGGTGTCTTGGGACAGAAGGCCAGCTCTGGGACCTTGGAGCTCCTGGAGACTTGAGGTGCCCAGCCTGTGTGCCATGGCTCCCCAGGGCTTCCAAGGTACTGCCCAGGAACTCTCTTGGTCCCCCTTGGTTTTTCTGTCTCTAGATATAGAGAACTGAAGCCTCTGTTTGTCTCTGGTCAGTCTCTGGTCAGTCTCTGGTCATGTTGAAAGGTGGAAGGCTGAATTATCCTTGGCTGTGCTAGTTTTGTTGGTGGCCCTTTTTCCTATTTCCCTTGGGCTTATGGCTGACTTTTGGGCAGGTCTGAGGTGTAAGAAATCACTATAGTTTATAATTAGATCTCTGGATCATTATTCAGGCTGGCACAGAAAAGAAGGATGGAAGGAATGGAGGGAGGGAGGAAAGGAAGGAAAGTGAAAGAGGAAGGAAAGGAGGGAGAAAGGAAGAGAGGGAGAAAGGAAGGAAGGAAGGAAGGAAGGAAGAAAGAGAGGGAGGGAGGGAGGAAGGAAGGAAGGAAGGAAGGAAGGAAGGAAGGAAGGAAGGAAGGAAGGAAGGAAGGAAGGAAGGAAGGAAGGAAGGAAGGAAGGAAAAAGAATAAAAGAATGTATTAAGCACCAGACACTGGGCTAAGCACTCTGTTCAGAAAGCCATCTTGGCTGAAAGTCTTCATTTACCACAATATTTAATTAAAATGCCTAAGAAAGCTACCAGAATGGGTAGAGAAATAATAATGATAATGATAAAATAAATTAAAAATCCGATGACTTTTGTACTACTGTGTTCTCCCCTACACATTCACCTGAAAAATCAAAGTAATATTGAGAAAACTCAGTGACCATTTCTAAAGAAAGATCACCACCTGCTGGTTATCTTAATGCCTGAATACTTGTTAAAAGGCCATATAATATTAATTGGTCAAGTGTTCCAAATGCCAATCAAACTTTTATCCAAGCCGATTGCTTTTTACTTTTTGACAGAGAAATCTTATTTTGCAAAAGAGACATTATATTCATGTTTCATGTTACATTTAACTTATAAAACTGAACACATAAGTTTCCAAATTAGTGCCTAGTTCCTACTTAATATATGAATCTGCCTTCACAGATTCACAGAAATATGCCCTGTAATGATTATCTAGCCCAATCCTCTCTTGCATCGACAATGAAAAAACAGACCCAGAGTGGTGAATTCATTTGCCCAAACCATAGGAAGTCAATGGCGGAGCTGAAGCTAGAGACTGTATTGTGCTCATACTCTAAGCCCACACTTCTACCACCCCCATATTACACTGCTTATCTAAAGCCCCTCATTTCTGAGATGGGGCTGAGAAAGATTGTTACTACTTGCCTGGAGCTATGCAGCTAGTCAGGGGCAGAGGACATGAGAATTTATGGTTGTCTTCTGACTCCTGGTCTACCCTGCCTTCTCAGTTACATAATCGGCTGCAGAGGCCAAAACACAAAGAAATTTGCCACGCTAAAATTGAAGATTTCTAAAATCTATAGTAGTATAAAACAAAACTAGTTATTTAGCATAAGAGTGATAAGCTTTTTTTACAACTGTGGGGTGGTGAGGAAGAGATCATTTGAGTGATTATAAATTTAAAATGTATATCACGCAATCTAGATCATTGACATGCTTTTTCAGGCTTTATTTCAGTTACCAAACAACATGAATATGTAATTTTATTTTCTCTAGTAAAACATTATCATTTCATAAGGCTTTTTTTAAAGCTTTAAGCAAGTTTAGGATGATTTACTATTCCTGCACAAGCATGCCAACAGAAACATGAAATAAGTTCTGTTTAGCAATTGAGATGGTCTTGGCATAATGGAGAGAAAACTAGATTGAAAACCAGGAAAATTTAGAATCTAGTTCCACTTCCGACAGATGTAGGCTATGTGAGCCCTTGTAATTCACTTGGCCTCTCAGTGTTCTATGCAATTCTAAAACTATAAATTGATGAGAATTTGATGACCTTCATTGGTAAAGGGAGTTTCCTCACTTGAGAGCCCCATGGGTTCCCAAAGTGTGCGATACTGTCCCCTGGAGGGCACTGGACTTATCCAGGGTGGCGGTGGTAGCCTCAGATGCAGTTGGGAGGCACTGAATAAAAATGGGGGGGGCAGTGTTAACATAAGGAAAGAAAGGAAGAAAATTTTGGGAAAGCATTTGTACGTGTAACAGCAACACCATACAAAGACCAACTCTGATAGACTTGGCTCTTCTCAGGAATATAATGATCTAGGACACTTCCAAAAGACTCACAATGGAAAATGCTATCCATATCCAGAGAAAGAACTATGGAGTCTGAATGCAGAGCAAAGCAGACTATTTTCTCTTTTTGTTTTTTCTTTCTCGTGGTTTTTCCCTTTTGTTCTGATTCTTCTTTCACAAACATGACTAATAGCTTATATCAGATTGTTTGCTGTCTTTGGGAAGGGGAAAGGGAGGGAAGGAAGGGAAAAAATTTGGAACTCAAAATTTTATAAAATTGAATGTTGAAAACTATTGGAAAAAATAAAATACTATTAAGTGAGAGGGTGGGGGTGGGGAATATGTTCTATCAAATGCAGGAATGGGCAACCTCTTGCCTGGGATTAGATGCTACTCCGAAACCCAGTATTATTTCTTTGGGCGTAATTTCCATTCCATGGGCTACTCTGATTGCTCCATTTACAAGAAGAGCCCCTGAAGTTTTGCAGATTACAGGAATTTTCAAGTAATGGTGAATCAGCCGATCTATATCTCAAAGGGAGAAGGTAAGAATACCTAATAGGAAAGCCCACCGTCTATTTTCCTTTCTCCTCTTCTACATAATTCTCCAGGCACTGAACTATCCTATTATATCATACAACTCTTATCACTTCCATTAGACTTTCTTAAACTGGTGTAATATAGAACTCAAATATGTTTCTTTTGTACAGGATTCAACAAATTGTATTCAGTGGATTAGATAGAGTTCTTATAAAAAGCAAATGAGTTGGACATTTTATATCTATGTAAGAAAAAGATATATTGCATCAAACCTCTGATATTTTTCTGCTGCTCAGGGAAACCTCAACAGGTATTCAATAATCCCATTCTATCGGTCCAATCATTTCATTAGAATTATATCTGAAAGAGACTACAGAGCCCATATAATCCACCTCCCTAATTATTTCTTCTCTTCCTTCTCCTTCTTCATCAAAGTCAAATAAGCCTACTGATTTAAAATCCATAATTCCAATCTGCCACAAGATTTCATAAAATTGTCATAAATTTAGCTTTTAAGAAAATGAAGGGAATAGGGAAGCAGCAGGCTTTCTGGAGGCATTGACTTCAAATTTTATGTAACAGAAGAAAAGGCAATAAAAAAAGTTTATGTAAGCAGTAAGTTCTGGAGAAGTTAAAAGAGGCAGCTACAAATCATTATGGCCTGGGCTCTTTCTGACCCATACATGCCACTGGAAGCCCTGATGGTCAATGGTTTTTTTCCTTGTCCAGTCCACCCTCTTTCCCATCCATTTGTGTGTGTACAGGGAACAGAGTGAAAGCTCATTCTGGAGTTGGTGTTGTGGTAGGAATGAAGAGCCCCAGCTCAGCCCCCATTCCCAATGAATGTTGCTTGATGGAGTAGCCTTCTTTGTAAGTCGTTGGAATAGTAAACCAGGTAAGCACATGAGCACAAAGACCAAACATTTCTATATTCTTGAGTAAATGTATTCAAGTTATTAGGTATCAAAATAAAAATGATAACCACAATTTGTCTAATCCCAGTTTGCTACTCTAATAGCTTATAACTGCCCCAAGTCTTTTGGAATAACTTGTATAGGGAGAATGGATACAGAGTCAAGGATGACACTGAGATGGTGAGCCTATAAACCAAGAAAGAATAGTGTTGCCCTCAAGTAATAAGAAAGTTCAAGAGGGGAGGATTGGGGGCAAAAGGAGGGGGGGCAAATAATATACTTAGAGAATCCCAGAGAATCAAGTAAAAAACTACTTGAAATAATAAACAACTTTGGCAAAGCTTCAAGTTACAAAATAACCCACACAAATCTTCTGCATTTCTGTATATTGCTAACAAAGCCCAACAGCAAGAGACAGAAAGAGAAATCCCACTTAAAGCTACAGTAGACACTACAAAATATTTGGAAGTCTACCTGTCAAAACAAACCCAGGTTCTATATCAACACAATTACAAAACATTTTTCCCACAAATGAAGCCAGATCCAAGTAAGTGGAAAAACATCAGTTGCTCATGAGTGGACCGAGCCAATATAATAAAAAAAAAAAAGACAATTCTACCTAAATTAATATACTTATTCAGTGCCATACCAATCGAACTATCAGATAATTATGTTTCAGAACTAGAAAAAAATATCAAAATTTGTCTGGAAGAAGAGGGGGGCAAGTAATGAGTTTTGTTTTGAACATGCTGAATTTGAAGTTTGTAGGAAATCCAGTTCAAAATGTCCAAATGACACAGGACTGTAATTCAGGAAAAAACCTGGGGCAGTATATATATATAGATCTGGAAATCATTTACATAAAGATAACCATGCATGAGAAATGCTCACATCACCAAGAGAGATAGTGAGCTTTCTGATTTAGCCAATACTAGATCATTGAGGTCCATTGTTTCTCCCCTGCGTGGTCCATTCCACTGATCTAATTCTCTGGTTTTCAAACAAGAGCCAATGTTTTTGATGGCTGCTGCTTTATAATATAGTTTGTGGTCTGGAAGTTCTGGTCTTCCTTCCTTCATTCCTATATTGTTTTCCTTGAAATTCTAGATCTTCTGTTTCTCCTAATGAACTTTATTATTTTATTGAGTTCTATAAAGTATCCCTTTGATAGTTGGATCAGTATAGCCCTAAAACTATAAATCAGTAGAACTGTCATTTAATTGTATTGGCATGGCCCAGCCACGAACCCTGAATATTTCTCTAATTACTTAAGCCATTTATAAGGAACCTTTTGTAATTAAATCTATACAATTATTTTGCATGACCATCAAGCAATCTTAATTTTTCTTATTTGTCATCTTTACTAATGTTAGAAGAACCCTCAAAATTATTTTCATTTTCATTTCTTCATGGCTGCTTCCAAACTATGCTACTTTGCGCATAGTCCTCGACTAGGAACAATAGTCAGCGTTTAAATCATACTGTAGAGTTTACAAAGCAATGTACAAATATTAGCTTATTTTATCTTCACAACAACCCCGGGAGGTAGGTGCTATTATTGTCCTCATTTTACATTTTACAAGTGAAGAAAGTGAAGCAGAGGTTAAGTGACTTTCCCAGGGTCACACAGCTAGTGTCTGAGGCCAGATTTGAACTCAGATCTAATATTTTATCCGATGTACAACCTCCTTGGTCTTTACAGAGCAAGCATCAGAGATTAAAATGGCAGAAGAAAACAGAGCTGCATTTGCTGGAGGATCTACTCTGATTCAGCAGGTGCTGCCTTGATCCCACATCCTCTCCTTACTGGTTGACTGTGAAGCTCCCCATTGAGGGGCATTGTTCTTGGTAGATGGTGGGATGTAGACAAAACATTTCCTGTTCGTAGACTTAGATGAGACTCAGCATTAGGGTGCTGAAGTCTGTAGTCATTTTAACCTCACTTATTTAGCATGCTGTGGATTAACGAACATTTCACTGATAGACTAGGAAGAATGACAAGGTGGTGCAGGTGGATAGAGCACCAGTGCAGGAGTCAGGAGGACCTGAGTTCAAATCTCACCTCAGACACTTGACACTCACTAGCTCTGTGACCTTGGGCAAGTCACTTAACCCCAATTGCCTCATCCTGGGTCATCTCCAGTCATCCTGATGAATATCTGGTCACTGGATTCAGATGGCTCTGGAGGAGA
The DNA here is from genome assembly GCF_028372415.1 of Notamacropus eugenii. Lineage (NCBI taxonomy): Eukaryota > Metazoa > Chordata > Mammalia > Diprotodontia > Macropodidae > Notamacropus > Notamacropus eugenii. The sequence goes on from NC_092878.1 coordinate 148,565,079, forward strand.
AATGAGGCCAGTGACCTGCACAGCCCTCCCTCACTCAAAACAAAGTCAAGTGCAAGTCATGTCATTATTTCTCTGATGGCATGGTCTTCTTTGGCAGCAAAGGCCAAATACATACACACACAGAGTGTAAGACCCTGTGTAGAGAGACAATCTTGCTTGCTTATATTTATGTACTTAGGATAGTGCCCAGCAGACAGTAAGCTCTTAATAAATGCTGTTTCATCTCCAGAATATAATTGCAATGGAAGGGGTAGGGTCAAAGCTGCAGAGATAAAGCCAGCAATGAATGAACTCTGGAGAGTCGAGGATATTTTACTAAACCTCCCAGAGGGACAGATTCAAGACGGTGACCCCAATCCCCACCCCAACCCCGCCTCTCATTTCTGTTTTAGAGTTTCTTTACCCTTCTGGTCACCTAGTCTCTAAAATGCCAGCATAAAGATACAACTGTGGTTAACACCTGCAAAAAATAAAATAAATGCTGTTTCATTCATTCATTCATAGTGATTTGAAACTATGATTTGAAAATATGATTGTTAGCTTTCATTTCTTCTATTGAAAATTTCCTTTTAATTTGCTGTGACCACTTAGTTACTGGGGGTAACTAAGTTTCTTGTTTTCATACATTTGTATCAATTCCCTACATCCTGAACAGTAGATCTTTATCAGAAAATTTTGCTTTAAAAGCTTTTTAATCAGTTAACTTTCCCTCCTAGTTACAACTAGCACTTTTATTTGTGCAAAAACTTGGATTTTATGTAACAAAACTGCCCACCTTCTCTTGTCACCTTTTCTCCTTTGTCAGGTGTTCTTTCTCTACTCCCATTTCCCAATTTGTTTATATGATTTTTTATAATTGCCATGTATGTACTTTGAGCTTATCAGAAAAAAGCACGTTGTGTAAGATGTTCTCGTTCCAGCCAGATTGCATGCCATTTTTCCAAGTTTATAGAATTTAGTTTAATACTTAGTCTAATATTTGAGGTCTCTGAACTTGTCACTGGTTGCTTCCATAAATACAATTGTGTACCCAGTCACTGCATTGATGAAATATTCTATTTCTTAACCACGACATAGATTTAATGATATACTGCTTTGCAGCATAGTTTGAGATGTTAATATTAAACTGCCCTGCAGTTCTAAAAGATAATCCTTCTAATCTAAAAGATAATCCTTCGGTAACATGATTCATTTGGCATGGAGTTTATAAATTACTTTTGGTAGTATTGTCATTACTATTACATTATCATACTCCAACCTCAAGTAATCCTCATCAAATATTGGACTTCATTTTTCTAGTATTTTCAGTTTTGTTCATATAATTCCTACATGTCTTGGTAAATGAACTACTATATATTTTATATATGCTAAAGTAATTTTGAATAAAATTTATTTTTCACTGTTGGATATTCTTTTGGGGGTACCTAATGATTTTTGTAAGTTTGTTTTCAATTCTGCTTCTTAAATAGTATTGTTCCTATTAAGTGTCTGGTTACATTTCTCAGGATTCTATAATTAAACTATAACATGATCTGCAAAAAGCAAATCATTTTGTTATTTCTTTGCCTATTTTCAATTTCTTTGTCTAGTCTTACCACGATTAACTCTAGAACTGTATGAAAGAAGTGACAATGAATAAATCTCTCTTTATCTCAGACTGTATTACAAAGGCCTCTGTGGATACTCTTCTACAGAAGATGTTTGAAAGTGGTTATAGATACTATTTACCATTTTAAGAAAAAGTCCAGGGGCGGAGCCAAGATGGCGGAGTAGAAAGACGCACATACACATAGCTCCGAACCCACAACCCATAGAACGGCTACAGGGAAGTAACTCATGGCAAATTCTGCACCCAGAGGCCACGGAACATAGGAGCAAGGGAGATTTCTGTTCCGGAGAGACCTGCAAACCTCTCGCGGGGGGTCCTTCGCGCTGCGGACTGGGTGCCGGGACTGGGAGCTGAGTGCAGCCCTGCCGCGGCCACGGCACCAAGAGGAAAAGATCCGAGCGGGCTTCAGGGACAGGATCTCCAGCAGCCACGCGGGTCCCTCCACCCACAGAGGGACCTGCAAACCTCTCGCAAAAGGTCCGTCGCGCTGCAGACGCGGAGCCCAGCCCAGACCTGCCGCGGCCCCGGCACCGAGAGATACAGATCCGAGCAGGCTTCAGGGACGGGATCTCCAGCGGCCGCACAAGTCCCTCCACCCACAGGTGACGGGGGTCGGTGAGAGAGTCTCTTTGGCGGGTCGAGAGGGGAGTGGGGTGCCCCCATAACTCAGCCCCCCCCCCGGGAGGTAGAAGCTGAGAGGCGGCTGCAGACAGGGGCTCCCCAAGGGGGCAGGAGCCTGGATCCATTGTGGAAGGTCTGTGCATAAACCCCCTGAGGGAACTGAGCCTGAGAGGCGGCCCTGCCCCCACCTGACCACCTGAACTTAATCTCACACTGAATAGCAGCCCTGCCCCCGCCAAAAGCCCTAAGGCTGGAAGCAGCATTTGAATCTCAGACCCCAAACTTTGGCTGGGAGGATCAGGAGGCGAGGTAGGTGTGAGGAGAATATTCAGAGGTCAAGTCACTGGCTGGGAAAATGCCCAGAAAAGGGAAAAGAAATAAGACTATAGAAGGTTACTTTCTTGGTGAACAGGCATTTCCTCCCTTCCTTTCTGATGAGGAAGAACAATGCTTACCATCAGGGAAAGACACAGAAATCAAGGCTTCTGTGTCCCAGCCCACCCAATGGGCTCAGGCCATGGAAGAGCTCAAAAAGAATTTTGAAAATCAAGTTAGAAAGGTAGAGGAAAAGCTGGGAAGAGAAATGAGAGACATGAAGTCAAAACATGAACAGCAGATCAGCTCCCTGCTAAAGGAGACCCAAAAAAATGTTGAAGAAATTAACACCTTGAAAACTAGCCTAACTCAATTGGCAAAAGAGGTTCAAAAAGCCAATGAGGAGAAGAATGCTTTCAAAAGCAGAATTAGCCAAATGGAAAAGGAGGTTCAAAAGCTCACTGAAGAAAATAGTTATTTCCAAATTAGAATGGAACAGATGGAGGCTAATGACTTTATGAGAAACCAAGAAATCACAAAACAAAACCAAAAGAATGAAAACATGGAAGATAATGTGAAATATCTCATTGGAAAAACAACTGACCTAGAGAATAGATCCAGGAGAGACAATTTAAAAATTATGGGGCTACCTGAAAGCCATGATCAAAAAAAGAGCCTAGACATCATCTTTCATGAAATTATCAAGGAAAACTGTCCTGAGATTCTAGAACCAGAGGGCAAAATAAATATTCAAGGAATCCACAGAACACCGCCTGCAAGAGATCTAAAAAGAGAAACTCCTAGGAGCATTGTGGCCAAGTTCCAGAATTCCCAGGTAAAAGAGAAAATATTGCAAGCAGCTAGAAAGAAACAATTCAAGTATTGTGGAAATACAATCAGGATAACACAAGATCTAGCAGCCTCTACATTAAGGGATCGAAGGGCATGGAATAGGATATTCCAGAAGTCAAAGGAACTAGGACTAAAACCAAGAATCACCTACCCAGCAAAACTGAGTATAATACTTCAGGGGAAAAATTGGTCTTTCAATGAAATAGAGGATTTTCAAGTATTCTTGATGAAAAGACCAGAGCTGAAAAGAAAATTTGACTTTCAAACACAAGAATGAAGAGAACCATGAAAAGGTGAACAGCAAAGAGGAGTCATAAGGGACTTACTAAAGCTGAACTGTTTACATTCCTACATGGAAAGACAATATTTGTAACTCTTGAAACATTTCAGTATCTGGGTACTGGGTGGGATTACACACACACACATGCACACATGCACACATACATAGAGACAGAGTGCACAGAGTGAATTGAAGAGGATGGGATCATATCTTAAAAAAAAAAAAGAAATCAAGCAGTGAGAGAGAAATATATTGGGAGGAGAAAGGGAGAAATGGAATGGGGCAAATTATCTCTCATAAAAGAGGCAAGCAAAAGACTCATTAGTGGAGGGATAAAGAGGGGAGGTGAGAGAAAAACATGAAGTCTACTCTCATCACATTCCACTAAAGAAAAGAATAAGATGCACACTCATTTTGGTAGGAAAACCTATCTCACAATACAGGAAAGTGGGGGATAAGGGGACAAGCAGGGTGGGGGGGATGATAGAAGGGAGGGCATGGGGAGGAGAATGCAATTCGAGGTTGACACTCATGGGGAGGGATAGGATCAAAAGAGAATAGAAGTAATGGGGGACAGGATAGGATGGAGGGAAATATAGTTAGTCCTATACAACACAACTATTATGGAAGTCATTTGCAAAACAACACAGATTTGGCCTATATTGAATTGCTTGCCTTCCAAAGGGGAGGGGTGGAGAGGGAGGGAGGTAAAGAAGTTGGAACTCAAAGTGTTAGGATCAACTGTCGAGTAATGTTCTTGCCACTAGGAAATAAGAAATACAGGTAAAGGGGTATAGAAAGCTATTTGGCCCTACAGGACAAAAGAGAAGATGGAGACAGGGGCAGAGAGGGATGCTAGAAGAGAGAGCAGATTGGTCATAGGGGCAATTAGAATGCTTGGTGTTTGGGGGGGGGGGAGGGGATAAAAGGGGAGAAAATTTGTAACCCAAAATTTTGTGAAAATGAATGTTAAAAGTTAAATAAATAAATTTAATTAAAAAAAAAAGAAAAAGTCCATTTATGTCTGTGTTTTCTAATATTCTGAACATAAAAGGGGTTGTCTATTTTGTCAAACTTTGTCTGCATCTATTGACATAGTGGTGCAATTTTTGTTATTTTTTAATTAAAATGGTCTTATTTTTCTAATACTGAATCAACCCTACATTCCTGGTATAATTCTAACTTGGTCAGAGTGCATATATTACACAGCTGGTACATCTTTGTTAATATTTTATTCAATACATTGGCACTGAAACTCCATCAGCTTATAGTTCTCTGACTTCTCCTTGACTGATTTTGGTGTTGGGACCTTCTCATACAAGACATCTGACAGAATACTAACTTACTAACTTTTCCTAGTTTTACAATCTGGATAAAACTAAAGTCATTATATTCCTGAACGTTTAATAGTATTAATCTGTAAGCCTGTCTAGTCCTAAGTTTTTTTATGACACATTCAGTTTCTTTTTCTGAGACTGGGTTACTTAAATACATCACTTCTTATTCTGATGACCTGGGTCACAAAATTTACTTTCAAGGATGAAAATAAGTCTTTTGTTTGAAGACACAATGAATGTCATCAGGAAGTTATTAAATCCAATAAAAGTCATTTCACAGAATGGAATTTTTTAGGTACTTTCTTTAATACTTTCTTCTTCTGCTTCTACTTTTTCTTGAGGTAACAAGTGCTCAGTCTTTATTAATAATCCTTCACTTGTTGAACTACGAAGAAATGCACGTACCACGAAAGGTCCTAGAAACAGAATAAAATTTGTGTTATATTCAACATATACCTGCTATCTCCATGCTGATACACAATAAGCAACATTCACCACCAACCTGCATTCAACTGGAAGGTACTGATATTTACTGAATTGTTTCTAATTCTAAGCAGTTTTTAAGAGTCTGTTTTAAAAAAGACTTCCCTTTTAGCATTCCAGGAATAACTGGTCTCATGACTAAAAATGACTTGTCCTTAAATGTCCTCGTGCTCACCAAGTAATTCATCTTTCCCAGATGATATTCACCCAAATTTCATTTTATTACAAAGTTAATCGAGAAGGAAGCAGGTGGTGATATTCACATCAAGTGCAAAGATTGTAAATATTTATTTTAAACATTCAGCACAGCTGCTACTTTGCCACCACTTAGCGAGATTCCCTGAAAATAGATAAAACTGAAATGTGATCAGCCAAGTGGGAGCTTCCTTTAAAAATGACATCTTTTTTTTCCAAAGCAAACACCTGACTTCAGGTCAGCATAAGCCAGTCAGAACTGTACAGCTAGTTTAAGTAAATTGTGTCATCAAAGATATGCATGATGGGATAAAAAAAGAGCTGGTCAAGTGGCTAACTCACGGATAATTACTGACCATTTATGTGCTCTACTAATGCCTTTCTGAAAGCAAGAGAAAGTAAGGAAAGGCCACCAGAATTTTGCTGGGCCACCAATGGTAAACTTATGAGAGGGCACAGAGATGGCTAACATGGCATTAGGGGCCAGCATAGAAGGGTTGATACTGGGAACACCCACCTCAACGAGATCACAGATCCATGTGAGTAGTCATCCAAAAGATATTCAGTCAGTGGGGTGGGGAATTTGAGAAAACTTTGTGTAGAAGGAAGCATTTGAGTTGAGATGAGTAAGAATTCAGTTTGGGAAAAAAGAAGACAATCTAAGCATAGAAAACATAGCGAGCAAGGGCATGGCAGGTGCACAGAAGGGATTAGTTTGATTGGAGCATAAAGTTCTTCAAGCGCAGGAAAATGAACTACGTCTGGAATAGAAGTATAGCGCAAGCTTTGAGTGCTATGCAAAGGAGTCTGACCTTTACTGGGCAGGCATAAAGTAGGTACGAAAGATTTTTGATCATAAGTGACGTGACCAAATGTATGCATCAGAGAGTTTACTCCAGCAGCAGCATAAGAAGGGAACTGGAAGAGGGATGGCAGGATGGATGGTCTCTGAGGAGGCTAGAGTAGCAACGGATCAGGGGGCTGGACTAGCATGGGGGCAGCAGGTGAGAGCAAGTGATGCTGTCAAAGGGACCTTCCCAGGATGCAAAAGCGGAAAGGGAAGAGTCAGAGATAATCACCGGTCACAACGGTCACAACAATGCAGACACAGCTGGGCACACCTTCAGAGCACGTTACTTAGGAATGCAATGACAAAACAACCAGGGCGCTCACCGGACAAGCCATGGCCTTGAGGGGCAGAATGAGCCATGTTCTCGGACATGGTCAATGAGGAAATCTGTTCTGTTGGATTATTATCTGTTACAAGGGTCTGGTTTTTCTTTTTCCTTTTTCAATTGGAAGGGAGCAGGTAGAAGGGAGAGGAAGGAAACACTGATTAGTTGAAGGGGAAAAAATAAAAATAAAAGTTTAAAAAAAGAGTCAAAGAAAATTCCAGGGTTTCAAACAGGGACAACTGGGTGAATAATGATGCCACCTAGACCCGGCGAGGTTGGAAATAGGAGTAAGCTGAGGGGATGTCACTGGGAGTGTGACTGATTCTCTGTGACCCTACTTGGGGTCTTCTTGGCAGAAATACTAGAGTGGTTTGCCAAGTCCTTCTCCAGCTCATTTTGCTGATAAGTAAATTGAAGCAAACAGGATTAAATGACTTACCCAGGGTCACACAGCTAGTAAATATCTGAGGCAGGATTTGAACTTAGGAAGATAAGTCTTCCTGAATCCAAACCTGGCACTCTATCCACCTTGCTGCCCTCACTAGGAAGTGACACCAACATCAAAAAGCACCAATCCAACAAGGCCAATAAAACTCTCCTTTATAACAGATACAGCCAAACAAACCAATACACATGTGGACTTCAGGGGCCCAAATAAGGTCCAAACTATACACAAAAGGAATGCCCCTGTAACATCCCTGACAACTGGTCATTCAGCCCAGCCTGAAGCCCTACAACAAGGAGGGCAACCCAGTCCACTTCTGAACAATCCTAGTCATGAGGAAACTTTTCCTGACACCAAGCTTCAATGTGTCTCTTTAGACTTTCCCCCAATGCTTCCAGCTCTGCCCTCTGGGCCAAAGAGAATCCTCCTTCCATGTCTAAACGCAGCCATTATGCTCATCCCACGTTTTCTCTTCTCCAGCTCATCGTGCCTGGAGCCTTTAACTCATGGGCCACACGACATGACCACCTTAGGTACCTTTCAGGTCTCATTCCATAACTGGTCCGCCATCTCCCTACTAAGATGAGTGAGGGAGACGTGCGACATTGTCAGTCCTCAAGTCAAAACTGGCCATTAAACTCATCTCATGCACAAACATCTTTTTGAAGAAATTAAACTGCAAGAAAGATGATATATAATAGGTAAGAGACAGATGCAGATGGTAGCTGGTTAAGCTAGAAGACCAAAAGACTGAATTTTAAGTATGGATTTATTTATAAAATATAATTGTTACATTTACTGCACACAGAATTTGTCAAATGATTGGATATGTAACGTGAAATAAAATGAGGAGTCAAGGATAAAGCCAAAATTGTGAATCTGAAGGAATAAAAAGAATGGTAGTACCCTTGATAGAAGTAAGGAGTTCAAAATATGAGAAAAGCAATTGTGGGGTACACTCAGAGTTAGATGGCAAAATATGGATAACAAGGATCAAAGATTACCAATGAAGCATGGTTAGACAGACAACTGGAAAACCAAGAGAGAGCAGGGTCACAAAAACCCAGACAAGAGAGTGTTTCCAAGAGGAGGATGTCAATAGTTTCGTATGCTCCATAGAGAGAGGTCCAAATGGATGAGTACTGAGAAAAGACCATTAGATTTGACCACCTAAAGATTAATGATAACTCTGGGTTGAGGCTAGAAAACATACTGCAAAGGATGAACAAATAAATGAGAGCAAAGGAAGTGGAGGCACAAAGCAGCCCCAGGGCTGAGCACCACTTCCTCCCATGGTTCTCTCCTGAGCCAACACCTGACCAGCAATGACCGATCTTGGAGTCTGACTGTCCAATCAGCTCGGAATCCACTTGGCTTCACTTCTGTTTAGCCCATATTCCTCCATCTTTTTAACAAAAACAACACTGTCACAAAAACTGTCAATTGTGTACTGGTATTCACAATGAGGAGAAGGTAAAGACGAGGAGAAAACAGCCTTAAATTAGGAAGGGATCTTTTGCAGAATTTAAGTATTTACTGAGGCTCACCAAATGCCCAACTCCACTAGGACTATCATTCACTGTTCTACAATGGACTGTGATATTACTGATGAGAACAGTCCCTCCACTGGTACAGACTGCGACCCTACATTGCAAATGTATTCATGCTTAATGGGAAGCAAAACTTTCCCATCTATCAATAGGCCCTTGAGACCTGCTTGAGTCACATGGAAGCCAGAGTCGTATAAGTCTGTGGTGAGAGGAGCTTGGCCAATGGGTGGAGCAAGAAGGAAGTTGGTGAGAGCAGTTAGAGCTGAGGGAAAGAGACAAAGCAGGCAGTGAGTTGTGAGTGTTGGCTTGGGGGGAGGAGGGGGAAGGCTTGAGGACAGTGGTGCCCTCTGAATTGTTTTTGTGTATAGACATCTTTCTTGCTATGATGGATCGGCTTTCTGGTGTTGGGATTCAGTTTCCTGATATTTGAATAAATGTCTGGTTCTGTCTTACATATGGAGAGTCAGAATTATGTCAGCATATTGATAGCAGCCATAGGCCTTTGCGCTACAGACCCACCCAAGACTTCTCATTTTGGATGACTCCTGACCATGTACTTCCATGGATCCTCCATAGACATTCACCCAACATGTTTCTCATCTATGGCACTGTCTTGACGTTAAGATATTCTGGTTATCTCATTTAAATTTTCAATGTATACACAGTATCATTAAGTCTGCACATATCAAATAACTTACCACTACTCTGTGGTTTGTGCCTGCAGACATCAGTGATAACTGCTTGCAGATTAGCGGCTATCTCATTAGTTGGCATATCCAGCTGAAAGAAAATGATAAAGTATAATCAATACAGAAATACATACTGTAGAATAACTTTCCAGACTGGCAAAGATGGTAAAAAGATATGGTTAAAGAAACTGTGGGAAGACAAGAACTCTAACAGACTTGGTTCAGATGTGAACTGATTCAACTGTTCTGGGAAATAACATGGAGTTAAGAAAAATGACTACATGGTTCATTCTTCCCTTCAATCTAATTATCCAATGACTATATTTAAACATCAGAGTAGTCAACAGGAAGAAAAGTCCCATGTGGATCAAAATAACGTTGGCAACACTATTTATAGCAGCAAGAATCTGGAAAGAATTCCATGCTGATCAATGGGGGAATGGCTAAACAAATAACAGTCTGTACATAAATGAAACAGATCACTGCTACACTATTAAGGAATAAATAATTCAGAGAAAGACGGGAAAACTTTTAAGAGCTGATACAGAACAAGAAAGCACAATCGAAAGAGTAACGTGCACAACTATAACAATATAAATAAAAACTTTAAAAGATGACAGAATTCAGGTCAAATACAATGATTCTAGATGACTGATGTTAACTACACTTCCTTTTAGTTAAGATCTGAGTAGAAAGTAATGTGCTGCCAGACTTAATTACTATATGATACAGTTTTATGAAGTTTTCTTTTCAGTAAGAAAAGACACTATAGGAGTATTTATTGGAAAGTGTGGTGTCAAAACAAAATGTATCAAAATAAAATCTATTCTGATGAGAAAAAAAGAAACATGGAGAGATAACAGATGGTTGGGAAGACACTAATTAGAAAAAAATATACACTTTATAACAGTTCTCTGAAAAAAAGGAGACCCTCTTGGGAAGATGTGGGGGTCTATTGACCCCTGCTTTCTACAACTGGGTTCTCAGTCACTCCCTACTCCCCAGGGCAGGTGTGGCTGTCAATGGGTTAAGTCCTCTTCTGGGTACCCCGTTTATGTTTAAGGAAAGGTCCCACGGGTCAGTCAGGGACATCAAACCCCTTAATGACTTCAGGGACTAAGAATAATATATGAAAAAATGGGAGTTAGTTCAATGTAAACTTTTATTGCAAGTAATGGAGAAAAGGGGGAAAGGAAGAGAAGAAAGGGGAGCCCAACATACAACTCAGACACATACACCAACACAGAGTATAACACATAAGGACAGCGCCATGTTGGGGAGCACAGAGTCACGGGCCCAGCAGCAGGAACAGGGTGCTTCAGGAGGAAGGTATGATCCTGCCAGAGGAGAGGGTGTGTTCTAAAGTGTCCTTCTGAATGTGGGGTCCTTATACTCTGATTCTGGATTGCCTCCTCCCTCTCAGAGCTAGTCAAGTTGCATATAAGGCATCTGGGCCATATCATTTTGGGGGTTTATTATTGAGAAGTAAAACAAGTTGGTGATAGACTATATGATTTGGGGGTCACGGCTGAACTAAGCCTTTGAAAAATGCTATTGTCAGTATTTTTCCATGAGTTATGTTCTCTAAACTACAGCCTCCCTTAAGGGGAGACCGTCATGGTGGTCTCAAGAACATCAGGCCCAGTCTTAAAACAAACATTCAACTCTTCTAAACCATCCAATAAGACATCCTACTGTGAAAAGACCTCCACATAAATCCTAAGCTGACGTGCAGTTTCAATGGCACACTGACTTGATGTACACACAGGATCACACTCTGCATAATTTATGCCGGCAATAACTTTTCTGAAATTTTTCAACTACAGATTTCTTGTCTTCAAATCAATTTCTCTAATGTCCTTCCTTCAACACCTTGAAATCAATCAGTTTGTTAGTGTGTTTTTAAAATAATGGAAAAAACTAAACCAAAAAGCTCACATTCAGGCAGTGAACCCCTCCACAAAAAGGCTCGGATTCATCCATCTAATCACACCACACACAAAGCCATGCATTTTCATCATGTTTTGCTAACCTTCCTGTATTCCAAACACCACAGCAACAAAATGAGGAATACTTTGCTATTTAGTAAAAACGAACCAGCAAAACAAGCAAGGATTGGCTCCTGTTTATAAAATTAAAAAAACAAATTTTCTGAAGTCCTTTAGTTTTACATTCAAATAGGAAGGTTTTTTTTTGTAAAGATACTAAATCATTTAAGCCAAATGAATCAGAACATTCAAAGAACTGAAAAATGAAGTCACCTAAGAAAAAAAATTATGGTCAACTAAATGGTAAAATTGCCTGGTCAGAGAATAGGAGTCCATACAACATGTCTCTCACATTCCTCTGAGAACTTGGTAGGAAACTTATATTAGACAGACAGAAATCTTGGGACCAGGTGTTATTACTTTGTGCTGAGATTCTTCCAGAGGAACCTTTGAGATTCCTCTCTAGAACCTTCCTTTGAGTTTGGAAACTATTTCCTTTGGCAATATGGTGTCTTTTTAATTTTCTTCTTGTTTCTTTAACATTTGAGCAATTAACCTGTTTCCTAAATCATTTTTCTTGGAACGTGGTGGTGACTGATAGTGAATGTGTATGTATGTCTAGGGAGAGGGGATGATAGGAAGCTATAAGGACCAGGAGAACCTGACAAGCTCCTGCCAACATTTATCACATTCGAGCTCAGACTAAGCTTGAATGGATCTAGCAGAAAGCCTGAGATTGCCCTAATGAGGCCCCACTGCTGCTATACTCGGTGATACTGTTTATTGCCTTTGTCTTTCAAATTTTTGAAATATAAAGCAAGATCATGGGCTCTAATGGATTCCTTCCCATTAGAATGTAAGCTCCCTGGGGCAGGAACCATGTTTTTCACCTGGCACATAGTAAGTGTTTAATAATGGCATATTAACTGAACAGCTTTATAAGAAGAAAGAATGCAATTCATTTCCTTGATAAGGTCACACCAAAAATACTTGGCATCATGATGAAATTGGTGGCACTATACTATCAAGGATTTGAAAAGGTCTGTATATATACATATCTATCTTAACATTTTACCAATCTGCCTTGGGGGAGATGTGTTTGATTAGTGTCTTAAGGGCATAATCTAAATCTATTTAGAACAATTTAAGATAGGAAATAGATTACAGACATACTGTATCTCTCTAGATATATGGAAAGCTTTTATTTCTTCAGACTTTTGTGAGACAAAATGGAATCTCTTCATAATGGTGGTGGGTAATACAGAATAATAACAGTTCGCAAAGATAAAGAGTCTTCCTCAGAGCAGTCTTAAGTGAATGTATCCATCACTGGAAATGTTAAATTTAGAAAATAAGAATTATTTCCGTTGAGAACTATCTTGTGGTTTGCACTATCACAAAGTATCTGATTCTTTGAAATAAAAATAAAAAAATTAAAGACATGCTGCCATTAATCTGACAGCTGGCAAACACAATTCAATTCACCAGATGACACATAAATGAGATCTGTGAATGCAGCATCAGTTTTCACCTTAGTGTTCTGAGAGCCTTGTTCATTAAGTAGGTGCTTAATACATTCTTGTAAAATTGAATTTGTTGAAGCACTTTCTTGGGGGAAAATGATGGGATGACATCAATAAATTTTAAAAATGTGTCATCTACCAGTCTCAATAAAAACTGAATATAAGATTTGCTTCAAAGCTAAAAGAGATAGTTATACTTCCTATCTCCAGATACTCTGGGAAATCCCCAGTGGTCTGATGAAAAATATTCTAAGACACCAGGAAACTGGTAATAAGAATAAAGCAGTTTTGTCATTTTAATTTTCCTAGAGGAAGGCAGACTACTGATCACTTCTTCAGTCTACCTAAATATATACTGAGACCCATTTCTTCAAACTTCTGAATTCTACAGCAAAATTCTTTTGCTTTATGCTAGTCAGTACTGGCACAATTGTTGTGGATTTTTTTTACTCTATGATTCTCAAGTTTTCTTTTACGATTACTGTCCTAGAAATCAAACATGTTATACAGTAATAGTCACAGAAGAAAACAACAATAAGAGTTTTATCATTAATTTAAAGGGGTGAGAAGACTAAGCTATCTTCTTTAAACTGAATTTATCAATACATTTGCCTTCGGCTATGTTTTAAATACACCATTCAGTCTTCCAGAAGAAGACTTCAAAAACTGTGTCTAAAATGTATACACATTTGGCAGTTTTTCTGAACTTTAAATACAGACTTTATTTTTCCCTTTCTAGCACGTTCACTATAGCGGAAGGCGTTTAGATTTCAACCTATGCCATTCATTCCACCATGCTTAGATTCAATTGCCTGCCTTTGTTTTTGATACAACTTACATGTCAGCTTTTATCAATTGCCAGGCGACCGATAATCTTCTGGAAGAAAATATCAACATCACTGTTTATTACATACACAAAACGCAGGAGAGAGGCTGATATTTTTGGGGAAGGAATGGAAAATCAGCACGAAAACCAGTCAGGCCCAGGCCATCTGCACACCTGAGCGCCTCTCTAAAAAGGTTTGGCTTGCCAACTTGAGGGAGCTGAGCACTTGCAAGGGCAGCAAACACAATAGTTTAAAATGCCCTTCAACCTGAGTGATGGCTACCTAAAATCCATGTGGCTGGCAGCTCTGTGTATTTAAACACAAAGACACACAGAGCAATGTAACTGTGCAGAATTATAGCCTTCTATGTAAAAATTCTTTGCACTTATTGCCTGTGGAATTCAATCTTACATATAATTTTTATAGATGTTACAATCTAGTAACATAATGAATGACACACGGCACAATGTAAGCAATGCCTCTGGAGGAAGCCTCCAGTTCAAAGGTCACTTTGACTGTAAAAAATGAGATAACATTTGACAGACTGAGTGTTGCAGGCCAGGGCTGACCAGGTTGATCTGGTAGCAGAGGTTCAACACGGTAATAAAATGAAACATTCACAGGAGATCTGATAGTTTGAAAAAAAAAAAAAGCTTTCCTGAGGTCCTGTCATCCCATCAGCCAGGGTGGAGCTGTTCTGTTCTGGGGCCTTCACGTTGAGAAGGGCCTTTGCCCTCTCCTAACTCTGCCAACGTGCCCCTGAACCACTGTGCCCTTGTTCCTCTCCCCTCCTCTTTCAGGGAAGGGCAACTCAGTGGCACAGTGGATAGAATGCTGGGTCTGGAGTCAGGAAGACTCATTTTTCTGAGTTCAAATCTAGCCTCACACAATGACTAGCTCTGACTCTGGACAAGTCACTTCCCCCTGTTTGCCTCAGTTTCCTCATCTGTAAAATGAGCTGGAGAAGGAAATGGCAAACCATTCCAGTATCTCTGCCAAGAAAACCCCACATGGGGTCACAAGAAGTCAGGGAGGGGACTGTCTGCCTCTTCCCCCCATAAAACCCCCAGTGCTGAGAGGAGGACTGGACAAGAGGGGGCTGTAGCCCTGGAGAGCTCTCAGGCCTCCGGGCTGTCTGTGAAGGAGAGTCAAATATCAGGGCCTGGCGAAGCTTCTTGGACTCAGGCATCCCATAAGTCCTGCTAAGCCTCTGCCCCGTGAGTCACTTAAACCTCAAGTCTTTCCTAGCCTCACCGCATAGGGCACGGCATTAGGATCCTGCTAATACCACACAGAGTAAAGAACATTTTTCAAAATTGCCCCTGTCCTTTGGAACACTTGTAATACTTCACAGACTAATATAGCGTAATGGTGAAAACTTATTCCATAATCCAAGAAGATAAAGCAAACCCCCTAGTCAGGCTTAACAATGTTCAAGCAAAAGATAATTTTTATATTCAAACCTCATTAATCCAAGACCTACTTATTCAGAATTATTAATAACTTAGAAACTCACAAGGCTGAAGCTATACAATAAAAACTGGTAAAACCAATCAATATTGTACAACTTTAGGGAAAATTTTCACTCATTTGTTTAAAAAGCATTTGATAGACTAATTATAAGATCATTATTGTCCTCTCCCATTCACGTCCTCATCTGGTGATAGTTAACAGCTTGGAAACGACCACCAAATTTGAAATACTCCCAAGGTCAGGGCCTTACTCCCCACCAAAGTGCCCCAGAGAAGTCATCAACCCTGAAGAATGCAAAACTAGCATCATTCCTGGCCACTTTCATATGAAAAGAAGAATTGGTACTATTTCTAGGTCTGGCTTATGAAGCAGTTTATCAAATAAAACAGATTCGATTAGGGCAGTCACTGCGTATGGGGACTTAAAGGTGATCCTTTTGATGAAACAGATTTTTTTGGACTGCTCTGATGTCTTTCTGAAAGACCCAGGTGCAGAAGGCATTATCCTGAGGGGTAAGACTGATGGCAATGCCAAAGTAAACATGGCAGCATTCCTGAAGCAACACAAGCAGACTCAAACCCTTCATGGTTATTTTGATAGATCCTCCTGAAACAATGGATCACTTGGGGCCATCTTGGGGAGAGGAGGCTAGGAAGGGAAGCTGTAGGTCAGGAGCAAACTGCTGCTTCCCAGAGTTCTGAGAAGAGGAAGAAGAAAAGTAAATGTCCACGGAATGAATCAGTTCAGAACTGTGAACCAGGAGTGGCCAGTGCCCACCTTAGCTACTCTCCTCTAACTTGCAGTCTCCAAAACATGGCTGCCTGATTGGTCCAGCAGGAAACTGCAGGTGACATCTGAAAATGTTCCAGTCTCACCTGAGTGGCCATCACAGACCAGTCAAATTCTCTGACTCTTAGGAGCACCCACCTCTCCTCTGTGGCCAGGTGTAGTCACTATAAGTACTCAGCTGACCATTTTCCAGTTCTTCTCATTTATGCTGCTGCAGCCATAGCACATACATACTGTTTTCCTGGTTCTACGGCTTCACTTCTCATCAGCTGGTGTGAGTCCTGCCATGCTTCTCAGCATGGACCACGTTAATGGTGTCTTACAGAACAATAACATTCCATTCCATTTCCTACTATGGTTTGTTAGGCCATACCAGTGCTGGGGCATCTCCTTTGTCTCCAATCCTCTGCTATCATCACACAAAAAACAACTATGACAGACCCAAGAACTGGGATCAGTGCAATGACCAATGCTAACTCCAGAAGACTGATGATGGATCACACTTCCCATATGACAGCAAAGTGATGGCCTTGGGGCGCAGATGTGTCACTGTGTGGGTTTACTTTAACTAACCTTGTTCATCACAAAGGAAGGCTTTTTTCTGTGAAAACAGAACCATAAGAGGGAGTAATAATGATACCAAAAAAACCTACCCCCCCCCCCCAAAAAAAGGACCAGAAAAAAACAACAGTGAAACATTTTTAAAAAAACACACAACAGGGAAAAACAAATTCAGAATGGGACACATAAGCCATGGAATATTAGAACTATCATGTTAAATGTACACTCTTTAAAAAGCTGCAACTAAGATTAATAGTATCATATATAATCCCTTTTTCTGTCCTTTTTTTTTTGTGTAAAGAACCATCTCCTATTTGTTGTTTGTCAAGTTCAAAATAATTAAAAAAGAAAATGGATGGAAGTCTCTTTCATAACTATGGTTAGGGAGAGAATTTTTAACTTAAAAAGGGATCAAAATCACAAAAGAGAAAACAGATACTTTCAGTTACATAAAATTGAAAATCTTTTGCACATACAAGATAAAGGCAACTTAGATGAACAGGGAAATTGTTGATTGAGAAAAAAAAAATCTTTGCATCAGGTATTTCTGTTAAGAGTCTGGTACCCAAGATAACAAGAAATGGAAGCAATCACGGAAGACCGAGAGCCATCGCCCAACAGAAAGACTGCTGAAAGATATGAACAGTCTCAAAAAGAACAGCAAACTATTAACAGCCACAGAAAAGGTTTGGTTCCACACAACAAAACGTTGCCTTTAAGGTTCTCTCCCAACAAGCATACATCATCCACACAGAAAAAGATACCATGCATCATACAGCCAATGAGGAACTTCCAAGGACAAAAATAAAGGTATCATAAGGGAAACGTGCAATAGGAAAGAAAGATGGTTTGGTGACATGGTGAAGGCGAGTACTGACAGATGAACAGTAACAGGGTTCACCGATATCTGTGAGGTGTCGAGAGGAACTGAGGAAGGCCCAGAACATTGGAGGGACTTCTCATGGAGAACTGACAAGGAAACACGGATGAAATTCACACAGAACAGCCTGGGGGAGGGGCCGCATCCTCCTTGGTTATAGCAGGGATTTCTTTGAATACTGAGAATGAAACACTGCTCTGAGTCACTAACAATGACAGGAACATGTACCAAAACCATTCTGATCTTCTGCCTCATCTCCTGCAAACTGGACAAGAGGATGATGAAAGATAGAAGCAGAGGATGCTGGAGGAGCTGCCAGAAGACAGGCTCACGAATATGGTGCTGGTGGACCTGGAACAATGTGGAGTGTTCCCCTCTAGGAACCATGTTTTAGGAAGGGCTTCTACGCGCTGCAGAGCACCAGAAGAAGGCAACTAGGATGACAGTAGGTCTCATGGCCTGTAGTCTTCAAACTGCCTTCAAGGTCTGTCCTGGGGAAAAGGGAGCAGACACTTCTGCTCAGCCCAGAAGAGAGCATTAACAGTACAGACTGGAAGCTGCAATGTGGCAGACCTAGATTGTATTCAAGAAAAATGTTATTAAGCATTAGAACTATTCAAAAGGCTTGCCTAAGGAGGCAGGTTCTCCTTCTTTACTGCAGTCCCATTCTGCAAATACAATAATTCATTTCAATAAACCCCTACTGTGCACAGAAGTTTGTCCTTATCAACAAGAGAGACAGACACGATCCTCAGGGCACTTACTAATTCTAAGTGCTATAGAGAATACTGAGGATACAGGGAATGGGGGGAGGTGGCACTCGGTGCAACATGGAAACACAAATGTGTATGTAAAAGCATAAGTTCTCCCTCAAAAAGCTAACAATGTCATGATGACAAAATATATCTAACCTATACAAAAAAAGACAATACACAGCAGCCGATGCTGCGATTATAATTCATGTATGACTACATCATGTATAATTCCAAAGTAAGGAGGACAAACTCAAAAGATGGAGAGATTACAGACACTGTTTCAGAAGCACAAGGTTCAGGGACATGCCTGTTATAGGTAAATGACTCACCATATACATGAAAAAGAATGTCACATGCCAACAATCCCCACTGCAACTTACCTTTGCTATCTGGGTCTTGAGAAAGTTCCCTCTTTCCTCATCTACTGCAATCTCATGTCCATTTTTGAAGAACTCAAGCATTTTCACGATGTCACGACTGATGGAATCTGGTGTGAGAAATACAAAGTTTCATTTACTGAATCTTTATCAGATGCAAGACAAAATCCCAGGATTTTTGAGTTGGAAGAGACCTCCATGGCCTTCTATTCCGACTCATACCTGATAAAGAATCCCTTTCTTCCCACTCCCCCATGTTCTTGACAAGCCTTGACAGGCCTCTTCCTGACAGACCATTAGCAAGAGGAAGGCCCTACCTCCAGAGGTAGCCCACCTCTCCCCAGAGGGCTCTAACTGTTCTGAAGTTTTTCCTTACATTAGTATGTGTAACTTCTATTTACCCTCTTCTGACAAAGAGAGTAGATCCAACCCTTCTTTTGCCTGACTCACCAACTGCCTACTGGATGTTTCAAATGGGCAAAGGCATCTCAAACTCATCAACAAACTCAGCTGATTACGAGCCCCCTTGCTCTTGTTCACAAACAACGCTCCATCGTCTATCTCTGCTCCTTTGTCCTGAGGGCTCCCTCATTCTGGGAGTGTCCTCCCTTCTCACCTCCACCTCTTGGAATCCCTGATCCTGGAGGTGACAGGAACCACTGATGTTTAGGGTGTAGTGGGGTGGCATGGTCAGACCTAACCTTCAGAAAAATAAATTTGATGACAGAATGTAAGATGGACCAGAGTTGGGAGAGATTTGTGGCAGACAGATCACCCAAAAGGCTACTGCAGTAGTCCAGGTATGAGAAGATGGGCATGTGTCACAGGGTAAGATATGTCAAGAGAATAGGATATGTGGAAGAGATGATATGAAGGTAAAACTGACAGGCCTTGGCAAAAAAACAATATGGAGAGTGAGAGTAAGAAGAATGAGAATAACATTGATTGTGACTTGGAGGTTACTTTATCCTTCACAGTAACAGGGAAGTTAGGAGAAGTTTTGAAGAGAAAAATAATGAGTACAGTTTTGGTTCTGTCAGGTTTGAGATGTCCTACAGGCAATCAGAGATGTGAGACTGGTGGTGAGCAGAGATGGCTTTGGATGAGTCACCAACACAGAAAAGTGGATCGATGGGAGCTGAAGAGCCCCCCAAATAAACACAGAGCGGGGAGAGAAGAGGCCCAGCCCAGGACAGAGCCCTGAGGGACACACCTGTGGGTGTGATTTGGAGGACCTAGTGACCCAAAAACCTAGAGAGAAGAAGAGCCAACCAGAAGCACGAAGATGACAAAGAGCTCAGTAGGCCCGGTAATTAAGAGGTCATTAGCAACTCTGGAGACAGTAGTTCTGAATGACAGGCACAGAGTTCAGAAGAGAGTGGGAGAAAAGGAAGCAGACGAATCGGTCACAGGTGGCCTTCCCAAGGTTAACCACATAAGGAGGGAGGGATAGATAGTGGAAAGGATGGATGAAGTCGAAGGTTTCTAACAATGTGGAAGACAGGTGTGTTTGGAGACAGTTGGGAAGCAGCCACTAGACAGAAAGATGGATGATAAGTGAGTGAAAAGGTATGAGGGGGAGAAAGAGGGGCAGCGTGCAACCTGCTGGCAAAGATGGCACAGCAAGGAGAAGGGCCTCTTCATGTGAGGTGGTGATGAAGGCCAAGACAGTAGCAGAAGGCCTGTTGGAGCAGCGAGCTGAGGATGCAATAGTTTCAACCCTTTATCAGAACAGGGGTTCCATTAACAGAAAAAGAGGTCAGGCATCAGAACTTATCGTAGGGCAGGGAAGGAGAGATGCCAAATTCAGTTGGAGACATCCTGAGTAAAACATGTCAAAAAACCTCCAGGCAGAACAGGGCCTGGAGCTCAGGAGAGAAGTCAGGATTAAATACATAGTTTTGGGACTCATCTTCAAGTAAGTAAAAATTAAAGCCATGAGAATGAGACAGTCAAGGGGAAGGAAAGGAAGAAGGAGAAGAAAGCTAAGACAGAACCCTAAAAAATGCCTGTAATTAGGGAACAGGAAGAGGGCCAGAAGAGAAGAAATTAGAATCGAACAAGAGCCTGGGGCCAGAGGTGCTGACTTGTGGGTCTTCAGCAATTAAAGTTATAATTAATGCTAAGAAAAAGAATGGGTGGTCTCTCAGAAAGCATCAATGTAAAGACAGGGGCAGGTTACTTGGGAATATCAGCAGCCCAAGGACTGTACCTGTGGGACACCCAGTGGGGTGGGGGTGGGGGAGGAAAAGAAAAGAAACTAGCAAAGAATACAAAGGAATGCATGGTCAGAGAAGCAACTAGGCCAAGGAAGGGGCAGGGGATGGGGAATCCTGATGGACCAGCAAATGCAGGGAGATCAAGGCAAGTGACTGGGAGGAGGTCTCTGAGTCTGACATGAAGGTCAATAGGGATCATCGAGAGAGCACCTTTACTAGAGTAGCCATCACAGAAGCCACATGAGTACAGACTACTCATTGCGGAGGCAGCGAAGGATGACAGAGAACTGGAAGAGTCACCTAGTTACCTAGTGGTTTATTTTAAGATGAAAATATCATATTGGTAGAAAGTAATTATCTTAAAACTCTAAAAATTTCAAAAAATTAAGCAAAGATCACTAAATTTAACACTAACACCATATGTAAGTTGACAAAATCCTCTCCTTTGTATGTAGAAATGCCCATATTATTAGGTGTTTATTAAGTACAGAATAACAAAAAAAAAAGTTATTTCAAGAGTTACTAGATTTCTTTTGGCACTTAAGTCACAATCAAAAAGTGACACACATACAGGGCAAAAGAGTCCACTGTTATGTGACATTTCTTTCAAAGCAATATTTAATAAATGTAAAGAGTAAAACATATTTGTGCACAAAGTAAATTTAATTTACAAATTAAAAGAGTTCAGAGTGTAAATGTGTATCTATGTAAATATACCTATATGTAGCTGAAATTCAGAATAAAACTGGATTTTACCTCTCAAAGTTAGTTTAAAGGGGTTTTTTAGCAGAACATGATGTAATATAAAAACATGAGACTGTCTACAGTTGTGTAATTAAAATAAAGCTAAAAACCTGTAGCATTCAATGTACTGCAGAATGTGCTAACTCAATTTGGCCAACATGATTCCACCCACTACCATTAGTAAAGATGAACAAAATGAGAAAATGATGATCTCAGCTGCAGGGAGTTATTGGTTTTTTTCATTTCACCCACTTGTTCAAAATGTAATTTATATTTTGTCCTTAAGGCTTTTGCTAGATTAGAAGAATCAAAAGTTTCTAAACCGGGGGCGGAGCCAAGACGGCGAAGTAGAAAGATGCACATACACATAGCTCCGAACACACAAACCACAGAACGGCTAGAGGGGACCAACCCAGGGCGAATTCTGCACCCAGAGACCACGGAATATTGGAGCGAGGGAGATTTCTGTTCCGGAGAGACCTGCAAACCTCGCGCGGGGGGTCCTTCGCGCCGTGGATTGGGCGCCGGGACGGGGAGCAGAGGGCAGCCCTACCGCGGCAGTGACACCGTGAGGAAAAGATCCGAGAGGGCTACGGGGACGGGATCTCCAGCGGCCACACGGGTCCCCCCACCCACAGAGGGACCTGCAAACCTCTCGCAAAAGATCCGTTGCGCTGCAGACACGGAGCCCAGCCCAGACCTGCGGTGGCGGCCGCAGCTCCGAGAGGTATAGATCCGAGAAGGCTCCAGAGACGGGATCTCCAGCAGCTGCACGGGCCCCCCACCAACAGGTGACTGATGGGGGTCGGTGAGAGAGTCTCTTTGGCGGGTTGAGAGGGGAGTGGGGTGCCCCCATGGCTCGGGCCCCCCCAGGAGATAGAAGCTGAGAGGCGGCTACAGACAGGGGCTCCCCAAACGGGCGGGAGCCTGGATCCATGGTGGAAGGTCTGTGCATAAACCCCTTGAGGGAACCAAGCCAGAGAGGAGGCCCTGCCCCTGACCACCTGAACTTAATTCTCACACTGAATAGCAGCCCTGCCCCCGCCAAAAATCCTAAGGCGGGAAGCAGCATTTGAATCTCAGTCCCCAAACGCTGGCTGGGAGGACCAGGAGGCGAGGTGGGTGTGAGGAGAACATTCAGAGGTCAGGTTACTGGTTGGCGAGAATGCCAAGAAAAGGGAAAAGAAATAAAACAATTGAAGGGTACTTTATCGGAGAAAAGACACTCCCTCCCTTCCTTTCTGATGGGGAGGAACAATGCTTGCCATCAGGCAAAGACACAGAAATCGAGGATTCTGTGTCCCAGCCCACCCAATGGGCTCAGGCCATGGAAGAGCTCAAGAGGAATTTTGAAAATCAAGTTAGAGAGGTGGAGGAAAGACTGGGAAGGGAAATGAGAGGGATGAGGGAGAAGCATGAAAAGCAGATCAGCTCCCTGCTAAAGGAGAACCAAAAAAATCTTGAAGAAATTGGCACCTTGAGAACTAGCCTAACTCAGCTGGCAAGGGAGGTGCAAGGGGCCAATGAGGAGAAGAATGCTTTCAAAAGCAGAATTAACCAAATGGAAAAGGAGATTCAAAAGCTCACTGAAGAAAATAGATCTTTCAAAACTGGAATGGTACAGATGGACGCTAAGGACTTTAGAAGAAAGACAGATATCTCAGAACATACCGCGCAGATTCGAAAAATGGAAGATAATGTGAAATATCTTATTGGAAAAACAACTGACCTGGAAAATAGAATCAGGAGAGACAATGTAAAAATTCTGGGACTACCTGAAAACCATGATCAAAAGAAGAGCCTAGACATCATCTTCCATGAAATTATCAAGGAAAACTGCCCTGAGATTCTAGAACCAGAAGGCAAAATAAATATTCAAGGAATCCGCAGAACACCGCATGAAAGAGATCCAAAAAGAGAAACTCCTAGGAGCATTGTGGCCAAGTTCCAGAATTCCCAGGTGAAAGAGAAAATATTGCAAGCAGCTAGAAAGAAACAATTCAAGTATTGTGGAAATACAATCAGGATAGCACAAGATCTAGCAGCCTCTACATTGAGGGATAGAAGGGAATGGAATAGGATATTCCAGAAGTCAAAGGAACTAGGACTGAAGCCAAGAATCACCTACCCAGCAAAACTGAGTATAATACTTCAGGAGAAAAAATGGTCTTTCAATGAAATAGAGGACTTTCAAATTTTCCTGATGAAAAGACCAGAGCTGGAAAGAAAATTTGACTTTCTAACACAAGAATGAAGAGAACCATGAAAAGGTGAACAGCAAAGAGAAGTCATAAGGGACTTACTAAAGTTGAACTGTTTACATTCCTACATGGAAAGACAATATTTGTAACTCTTGAAACATTTCAGTATCTGGGTACTGGGTGGGAGTACACACACACACACATGCACACATGCACACATACATAGAGACAGAGTGCACAGAGTGAATTGAAGAGGATGGGATCATATCTTAAAAAAAAAAAATGAAATCAAGCAGTGAGAGAGAAATATGGGGAGGAGAAAGGGAGAAGTCATATGGGGCAAATTATCTCTCATAAAAGAGGCAAGCAAAAGACTTATTAGTGGTGGGATAAAGAGGGGAGGCAAGAGAAAAACATGAGGTCTACTCTCATCACATTCCACTAAAGGAAAGAATAAAATGCACACTCATTTTGATAGGAAAACCTATCTCATAATACAGGAGAATGGGGGACAGGGGCACAAGCAGGGTGGGGGGGAGGATGGAGGGGAGGGCATGGGGAGGAGAATGCAATACGAGGTCGACACTCATGGGGAGGGAAAGGACCATAAGAAAATAGAAGTAATGGGGGACAGGATAGGATGGAGGGAAATATAGTTAGTCCTATACAACTCAACTAGTATGGAAATCATTTGCAAAACTAAACAGATATGGCCTATATTGAATTGCCTGTCTTCCAAGGGGAAGGGGTGGAGAGGGAGGGAGCTAAAGAAGTTGGAACTCAAAGTGTTAGGACCAAATGTAATGTTCTTACCACTGGGTAACAAGAAATACAGGTTAAGGGGTCAAGAAAGCTATCTGGCCCTACAGGACAAAAGAGAAGACGGAGACAAGGGGAGGGAGGGAGGATAGAGGAGAGAGCAGATAGGTCACAGGGGCAATTAGAAAGCTTGGGTTTGGGGGGGGAGAGGGGATAAAAGGGGAGAAAATTTGTAACCCAAAATTGTGTGAAAATAAATGTTAAAAGTTAAATAAAAAAAAAAAGTTTCTAAACCAGGAACTGAATAAGCTCTAAAAATGCCTCTGACAAGGGTCATTTGCCCCAATGTAGTCTAACATTTCTGATAGGTTAATCATTTGTTTGGCACACATAAACAACAAATGCTTTTGCTTTTGCTATTAAATGTATCATGCCAGAGTAAAAAGAAAAATTTAAAAGGAGGGGAAAAATATATTTTTCAATGTTAAAATTACTTGGAAGTTGTGGCTCATTATGAAAGTAAGAAACTAAGGCCCATTAATGAAAGCAAATATTTTAAAAAACTTTCATTGTTTGAGGGGAGAGAAAATTATTTCAAACACTTTAATTCTCAAAAAAATCACAGACCACTCAGTGTTCTCACTGATGAAAAATTCAAGGACCAAAAGTAGTTAAGAAATCAAAACTGTTAATGAACAGGCAAAGCAGTGAAGATAACAACAGAATTAATAAAACTACTGTTCATCCTGTAAAGTAAAGAAATTCAAAAAACGCCTCCTGGGATTCAGTGCCAATTTCTATCTCGTTAGATGTGACAAAAATCAGCATACATCTGGTCTTGTTCTGATTCAAATTAATGTTGGTCTGAACAAGTTAAAACACAAATGTGCTATTATCTAATCCAAGTTTACATCTTCAAAAATCTCAAAATAATAATAAGCTCAGTTCTTGTTCCAGAAAGAATACAGAGCAAATTCCATCAGTCAGTAGCATTTATTAAACACCTACTATGTGCCAGGTACTGCTCTGGGACACAAAGAAAGGCAACAGATAGTCCCTGCCTTGAGGACCTCACAGCATAAGGGGGAAATAAACAAGCAGCCAGCCATGTGCAGGATAAATCAGGGCAAATACCAGTATGACAAAAGTTACCCTAACAAAAAGACGTGTGTCTTGCCTAGCCTCAGTTTACCATTTTCTTCAGGTAGTATAATGAGAGAACAAACTATTCCAGAGGAGCAAGAAATGGGTAAAATTATCCAAAGTTTAGTGTACCTTGGTTTAGCTTATATACCAATATATAAGATTAACCTGGACGAAAACTGTCCATTTTTGTGGTAGTATATTGATTGTTTAAAAACACTGTCATACAAGTCATTCTCCAATTGATAAATGGTCAAAGAATATGAACAGGCAGTTTTCCGAGGAAGAAATTAAAGCTATCTGTAGTTATAATGAAAAAACGCTCTAAATCACTATTGATTAGAGATGCAGATCAAAACAACTCTGAGGTACCACATCACACCTATCAGACTGGCTAACATGACAACACAGGAAAATGATAAATGTTGGAGAAGATGTTGTTCGTGGAGCTGTGAGCTGATCCAACCATTCTGGAGAGCAATTTGGAACTATGCCCAAAGGGTTACAAAAATGAGCATACCCTTTGACCCAGCAATATCACTTCTAGGGCTGTATCCCAAAGATACATAAAAATGGGAAAGGGTCCCACATGTACAAAAATATTTATAGCAGCCCTCTTTGTGGTGGCCAAGAACTGGCAATCAAGGGAATCAATGCCCATCAACTGGGGAATGGCTGAACAAGTTGTGGTATATGAACGTAATGGAATACTATTGTGCTGTAAGAAATGATGAACAGGAAGATTCAGAGAGGCCTGGAGGGACTTATATGAACTGATGCTGAGTGAAAAGAGCAGAACCAGAACTTTGTGCACAGCAACGACCACAGTGTGCCAGGACTGTTTCTGTTAGACTTAACCCTTCACAGCAATGCAAGGACCTAAGACATCCCCAAAAGACTCTTGAGGCAAAATATCATCCACATCCAGAGAAAGAACTATGGAATTGAAATGTAAAATGTGTTACGTTTTGTTTTGTTTGGGTTTTTCTCATGGTTTCTCCCATGCATTTTAATTCTTCTATGCAACATGACTAATGCGCATTAAATGTATTAAATACACAAATGTATTTAATGAGAAAATATGTGTAGAACCCATAGAAGACTGCACGCCATCTTGGGGAGGGAGGGAGAAGGGAAGGGGAGAAAATTTTAGACTTATGGAAGTGACTGCAGAAAACTGAAAACAAATAAATTAATAATAAAAAAATTAAAGAAAAGCAAAAAACTGTCAAATCCTAATGCGTAAATGTTTAAATGACCACACATGTAAAACCTGTATCAGACTGCCTGCAGTCTTAGGGAGGAGGGAAGGGGAAAAAGGAACTGGAGGAAGAGATGGTGAAAAATGCAGAACTCAAAATCTTAAAAAAAAAAAAATGAATGTTGAAAATTGGCTATGTAAAGCTATGTAACTGGAAAAAAATAGAATTACTGCCAAATCAAGTTAAAATTTGAAAATGGGAAATGTGCCAATTTGATTTTTCTTGCTGTTGTTGTTTTTTACTATAAATCAAGTTTTAAATGAAAATCAATGGCGAGCAAATAGAATATTCACTCTAAAGAATGACTATGAAACCGGTGAATTTTAAAAGCATAGTGGGCTGCCCACAGCAATCCTCCTGGAGAAAATCAGACAATGACAGTTAAATAAAGCACAAATTCAATCCGGCATGTACAACTTACCTTACACATCTTAGCAGCTCTGTTTACAATTAAACATATCTGAGAAACATAAACTGATATTAACAAAATAGTAATAAAAAACTATCTTACTTTGGGAAAGCCTTGGAAATCTTTTTTTTAGTTTCTTTCTTAATGGCTGAAGTGCTGGAAGCATTTCTGGAACACTTACATAAAAATCTGCCTGGATTTCATCATCCAAAATCTGAAAATCACAACAAAATTACAGTTTTGCATGAAAATCTAAAGCCTACAGAGCCTAGTGAAGTTTTCAATACAATTTAGTTACTTTTATGAGTCATTTACAAAATGGAGGCTAAACAATTTCATTTCATAAGAATAATGCAGGTGAGTTTATTAATCATGTACATTATCCCAGAAAACAAAACATTTCTTTCTGTTAGGAAGACCCTGAAGGGGCCTCAATGTTGTGAAGGTCAGAAAAATTCAGGCACAAAGGCATTACAAGCCAGGCCAATGAGTTGGTTATTTTTTGTAGCACATGCAACAGCATAAAGTAAAATCTAAAAAGTTTAATTTCTAAGCATGCCCCAAAATAGGACAATCAAGCTTATTATCTAACAGATCATGAGGAAAACTTAAGTAATTCATACTGCGAAGTTCACCTAAAAAGATAACAGTAGCGATACTGTTTTGAGCACCAAATGGACTGAATCTGTAATTATTTCACAAAGATCAAAAAAAAAATATTCTGCCATGATTGATAAGTTTACATTTTAAAAAGGATTAAGTTCAAGTCTACTCTTAAGTGAACTTTGTGTAATCCAGAAAATTTTTTCCGTTTAATTTTACAGAGAGAACAAAAATGTTCTCTATGTGCACTAAAAAAAGCAAAATGAACCTAGGCAATTGATTAACATTGGGCGGTTAGGAGGTGCACTGGTGCGCAGTCTGGAGTCAGGAAGGCTCAAGTTCAAATCTGGCCTCAGACACTTACTAGGTGACCCAGGGCAAGTCATTTCACCCTGTTTGCCTCAGTTCCCCCATCTGCAAAATGAGTTGGAGAAGGAAATGACAAACTATTACAGTATTTTTGTCAAGAAAACCCCAAATAGGGTCATAAAGAGTCAGACACAACGGGAAAAACAACTGAACAACAACAGTTACTTTAAAAAATTATTACATTATGCCATCTTGGGGAGGGCGGGGGGAGGTGTGGGGCAGGCAGGGGAACAAATAATCCAAGTTATAGGGTAGTGATTGTAGAACACTAAAAATAAATAAAATTAATAAAAAAATTATTACATTACACTAGGTCCCATTTAATTATGTTTAAAATTACCTTTTAATGTTACTTTTTAATGTGTTACCTTTTAAACATATAAGATGAAGTAATCTGTTTAAAAGTACTGCCTGAGAATCAGATGTAATTTTTAACTCTAGTAATGAGTAATACCTGTGCTGGTACACATTTCAAGTGCTTGACTTTTAAAAATGGAACAAAAACCACATTCACTTGAACACTCATTTAGGCAGTAATTCTATCCTTTGGGTTTGTCACCCCATCGAACCCTGACCTTCTAAACTGCTCCTTTGACTTTACACTCTAGGCTCCTAAAAAGTGCACATGAAGTATGTCTTTAAAGTGAATTAAAATTGTTTTTTGAGAATTTTGATACATATCTTGAGATTTGGGGATATGACCTAAAAATATAACAACAGCAAGGGCTGGGAATCCTGCACCCCAGGGCCAGCTGCTCTGCTGCTTGGCTTCTGGGAAGCTCAGGGGTTATACAATATTCATCAGGTAAAACTGACAGGCTTAAGATGTAGGGAAGAAAAGGTTGGGGGAGCAAAAAGGAAAGTGAAAATGGAGGAAAGAAAGGGGCAGAGGTGAAAGAAAGAAAAAGAGAAGTCACCCATTACAGCCCCAAAGATCACTTCACAGTGTGGTGACACATATTTCTTACCCTTGGGCCTCGTGTAGCCATTCCTTCCCTATCCAAATCTAACAGAATTTAACAGAAAGACCTCTTTATCTGGACCTCAGCATGAAATGCAGATTTCTGCTAATGCCCTTCTCTTGCTAACAGCTTCTAAATGTCCCAAGTAGTCTATTCAACGATAATATTTACTTTAATAAAAGGAGACTTTACCAAACAAAACATTATTAATTTTAAACTCTTGTGTACTTTAAAGAGTACTGGAATTAAAGTCAAAAGATGTAGTTCCAAGTACTGTCTCAAAATTGTGGGCGAGTCATTTAACCTCAATGATTCTCAGTTTACTCATCTGTAAAATGGAGATAATAAAACTGCCTTCCCTTCTTCACAGGACAATTCACAAACCACAAAGTGCTGTATGTACGTTAGCTACTGTTTGCTCTCCTAGGACTAAACATATATTTGTCACGTTTTAATCCAAAACACAGTTTAGTGAAATTAAATTATAAGTGATTAAATTATTAATGATTAAATGAATCACAATCTCTGAAAAAGGACGTAGCCATGGCACAGCAGACAGGCAAGGGGCTTGGAGGCTGGAAGACCTGTGTTCAGGAACCACCTGATGCCCATGGTGCGACTCTGCCACCTAAAAGCTCACTGCTCTCTGCACTGGCACAGAGTGTTTGCCCATCTAGGAATTCTCTGCTTCAATGAAATCACAGGTCCAGACCCTACCCTTATCTCCTCATTTCTGAAAAGCAAAATTTACTAATGTTAATGGTTTAAAGGGACTTACCACAACCAATTTTGGACCATCCTAGCAGTTTAAAATAATGATTTAATCTATTCATTTGGCTAACTTTGGAGAAGGAGGGGCTGTTCCTGGGGGGCGGCAGAAGGGGAAGAGATGATTTGCAAGATTCTGCTTTAACTTGTGAAAATAAAAGACTGAACAGAAAACTCCATAGAGACTCCCAGCAAACGCCTTCCCTCTGACAAGAGTAGCCCACTGCAGCCCTGGGCAGGAATCACGAATGGTCCTCCAAAGTACTGCTGGTCCCTGTGAGACTTTGCTTGTAAAAGCATTTCTCTGGCTGAATGGAAAACTCCATCATGCTTGCAGCCTCAATGGTCCTTACTCCCTCCTGGCAGCCACTAAAACCTGAGCAATGGACTGTGTATATCAAGACTCCTTTGTGCCTATATCATGTAGCAGGACATGCTAATTCGTAAATTCAAATTTTGTTTAGAGGATGGGATGCCATCCCTAGCATCAGACCCAAGATGCATATGCGGTCTGTTTTTCTTGAGAATTTAACTATCACCAAACACAAACATTTCCAGATTTCCACAGGAAAGGAAAACGTATAATAAACTGTGAACTTCTTTTATGTGGCTTAAAAAAAATTATAAGATGTACATATACATATTATAGCTATATATGAGGTGTGTGTGTGCGTGTGTGTGTGTGTTTAACAAGGCAGTAACAAAACTGCTCCACACGTGCCCTTCTGAGCTTTTCTTATGCTGTGCATTTTTTAAAATGCTTTTTTTTTTTACTGTCTCTCTCTCCCTACTCACTAATCCACTCCCTCCCACCAAGTAAAAGCCCTTATTTACAACGAACAGGCAGAGTCAAAGAAAACAAATCAATGCATTGGTCATGTCTGAACTCATGTCTCATTCTCCACACTGTGCTTTTAAAGCACAATAGCTCTCTATCTCTCGATGCCTTACCCCCAATTATTATCTTGGCAATTATCCTTACAAATAAAGAGTTCACATCAAACCCACAGTATCTCAGGAAAACATGCTGAATAGGTGAAATACTGTGCTCAGTGTAGTTTTAAGAGCCATCCCTCATTCTCAAAGGATATTTTTATGTGAAATCCTTGCCCAGGAAGGGTAACTGAAGTTTGGGGAATAATGAAATTTCAAGTCTTTTTCTCCTAAACCAGAGAATACTTCATATTCCATTAGCTAAATTCTCACAATAAAAGGAGGGATTTTTTTTTTTTAGCAAGTAAATGTTAAGAAAAATATCTTCTATTACAGAATGAATTCCCAAAATTCAATGGACATGGTTTTTTCTCCTTGTTTCTACTGACTTTCCCTCTTCCCTACCGCAGGTTCTTTATAATAAAAGCCAAGTAAAATGATAATTACTTAAAACCATAGTTATTTAAAACTACTATTATCTAAAATGTCCTGCTTCTAAGAAATATAAAATGATGCTACCGTGTCCAGAGGGGAGTCAAAGGTATTTTGTCAATAATACAAGAGTCACATGACAGGCATCAATAAGCCAATTTACTAATGAGTGCCCTCATGATTTTGAACTCTGTAGTCAAACACGAAATCTCACATAAGGACAACAACACAGAACTCAAAGTCTAAACATCTGCTCCTCTACCAGGCATTTGTGGTTGTTTAAAAGTCACTTCGGTCCTGTCCAACCCTCTGTGATCCCATCTGGGGTTTTCTTGGCAGAGATACTGGAGTAGTTTGCAATTTCCTTCTCCAGCTCATTTTACAGATGAGGAAACTGAGGCAAACAGAGTGAAGTAACTTGCCCCGGGTCACACAGCTATGAAGCATCTGACGCCAGATTTGAACTCAGGAAGACGAGCCTTCCTGACTGTAGGCCCAGCATTCTATCCATTGCACCTGCCCCAAACAGGCATATATCCCTTTTCTCCCCAGTCATGTCATTCTTCCTAGTCTGTCAGTGAAATGTTTTGTTAATCCACAGCATACAAAATAAATGAGGTTAAAATGACTACAGACTTCAGCGCCCTAATGCTGAGTCTCACCTAAGTCTACGAACAGGAAATGTTTTGTCTACATCCCACCATCTACCAAGAACAAACCGTGCTCTCAATGGGGAGCTTCACAGTCAACCAGTAAGGAGAGGATGTGGGATCAAGGCAGCACCTGCTGAATGAGACCAGATCCTCCAGCAAATGCAGCTCCATTTTCTTCTGCCATTTTAATCTCTGATGCATTCTATGTGGAAAAGTCAGAAAAGTCAGTCTCAAACTCATGTGGGTGTCAGGTATTTGTTACAGATACATATTCACAAAGGCAGTAATGTCATCAGTCTACACCAAACCTAAAGATGAACATCTCATGCACAAAAACTAAAACGGGGCCCTTTTTCCAACATTGAAATGAGGCAATGGCCTCTCACTCGGGCATATACCTGCTCACAGGTAATCACAGCAGGCTTCCTGGTCATTCACATCAAGCCTACAGCATGACTGGACCTAAGCCTCGAGGACCATTCAAGTATGATCTTCCAGAAGGAAGACAGACTTTAATTATCTTATCTAGTTTTGTTCTCTTAAATGTTAACTTCTTTTACACTAAGTTGTTCTGTAATTATTAGACAAAAAATCTCCAAGAATTTCTGCCACATGAACTTGAGCAAATAAAATTACAGAGTAATGTAGGAGAGAGGTGGGGTCCATGATGAAATTTAAAGGAGAAGACATAAACCAACATATTTATAAAGGTCTGGTATTTAAAACACACTATAACCAAAGGCTTACTTCACCTTGACATCATGCAACTTTATTTCAATACTGTCTAAGATTTTGTCAGTGGCTAGCCACTTCACTGACAGAGAATGCAACCTCTTTAATTCCTTAGCCAATGGTTCTTCAGGAGCTGCTGTCACTTCCCTGCACCGAGGGGATGTCAGGGAGGCGAATTCAAGAGCCACAGACAGGCAGGACATGCTCAGGATGGTACCCAAGGCCTGGCCAGCAGGTCTGACCTGTCAGGCCAAAGCCCAAGAGCTCCTCCAATTCAAACATGGAAGAAAGCTATTTTTCTGGACTAAAATAAATGGTCTAAAAAAAAAAAAGTCTATTCTCTGGTTTCCTATCTTCACATAACAAAGGAGGCCAAGATCAAAAGTACTAAAGTGAAAAAGAACACACATACAGAGTCTGATGAAGTTTTAGAACAGAACATTATCTAATGATTTAAAAAACCCAAATGTAAAATATCAATCACTTGAGAATGGTTTCAAATCAAAACAATTCTCTCAAGGAAAAGTTAAGGTTCCTGAGCTGGTGATTATCTCATATCTGTAATACTGGTATTAAACTGAAGATTTTTTTTTTTTAATCTAATACATAAGAGTAAAAAAAAAAATTTTAATTTTTTTCCATATATTTTATATCCTAAAAAAAACCCTAACATTTTGACTAGTCCTTAGAAATACAGATGGCTTCATCACTTAAGAAAAACTAGACTTTTTCTACCTCTAGCAAGTAATTATAGGATAGACTGATTGGTATGGCACTGAATAAGTAAATTAACTTAGGTAGAACTGTCATTTTTATTATACTGGCTCGGCCTACCCACGAGCAACTGATGTTTTTCCACTTACTTAGATTTGACTTTATTTGTGCAAAAAGTATTTTGTAATTGTATCCATATAGTCCCTGGTTTGTTTTGGCAGGTAGACTCCCAAATATTTTGTAGTGTCTACCCTAACTTTAAATGGGATTTCTCTTTCTATCTCTTGCTGTTGAGCTTTGTTAGTAATATGCAGAAATGCAGATGATTTATGTGGGTTTATTTTGTAACCTGCAACTTTGCCAAAGTTATATTATTTCAAGTAGTTTTTTACTTGATTCTCTGGGATTCTCTAAGTATATCATCATATCATCTGCAAAGAGTGATAACTTAGTTTCTTCTTTGCCTGTTCTAATTCCTTCAATTTCTTTTTCTTCTCTTATTGCTGCAGCTAGCATTTCCAATACCATATTGAATAACAGGGGTGATAATGGACATCCTTGTTTCACCCCTGATCTTAGTGGAAATGCATCTAGCTTGTCCTCATTGCATATAATGCTTGCTGATGGTTTTAGGTAGACACTGATTAGAGATGCAAATCAAAACAACTCTGAGGTACCACATCACACCTATCAGACTGGCTAACATGACAACACAGGAAAATGATAAATGCTAGAAAATATGTGGGAGAGTTGGAACACTAATTCATTATTGGTGGAGCTGTGAGCTGATCCAACCATTCTGGAGAGCAATTTGGAACTATACCCAAAGGGCTACAAAAATGTGCATACCCTCTTACCCAGCTATATTGCTTCTAGGATTGTATCCCCAAGAGATCATAAAAATGGGATAGGGTCCACATGTATAAAAATATTTATAGCAGCTCTTTTTGTGGTGGCCAAAAACTGGAAATCAAGGGGATGCCCATCAGTTGGGGAACAACTGAATAAATTGTGGTATATGAATGTAATGGAATACTATTGTGCTATAAGAAATAATGAACTCGAAGACTTCAGAGAGGCCTGAAAGACTGACATGATCTGATGCTGAGCAAAAGGAGCAGGACCAGGAGAACTTTGCACACAGCAACAACCACAGTGTGAGAGGATTTTTTTCTGGTAGACTTTGAACTTCATTGCAATGCAAGGACTTAAAAAATTCCCAATGGTTTTTTAAGGCAAAATGTCTTCCGCATCCAGAGAAAGAAGTATGCAATTCAATCACAGAATGTAGTAGATCATTTTCTTCTGTATTATGTTTTGGTTTATGATTTCTCCCATTCATTTTAATTCTTCTATGCAACATGACTAAGGTATTTAGTAGGAATAGATGTGTAGAACCTATATAGAATTGTATGCTGTCCTGGGGAGGGAGTGGGGAGGTAAGGAGGAAACGGGGGAGGGAGGGAAAAAAAGTCTAGGTTATATGGAAGTGATTGTGGAGCCTGAAAATAAAAAAAATTTTTTAAAAAGAGAATAAACTAGATTAAATAATTATTTAGATATCCCTAACATAATATCTTTTTACATAAAAGGTTTATAAAGTTTACATACCTCTGTAAAGACCAGAATTTTATTAGTCTTTGAAGTGAATGGATATGGAAAATTAAGGACACTGACAAATGGCTCCACCTTTTTCTGAAATGCAAAAGAGAAAAAAAAATTAACAATTTTTTCAAACTCTTCCATTGCCTATAAACTAACTATAAGCACAACTAACATATTCCACTATATACCGTATCTTCCCCCCTCACCCCATTAATCCACCTGTAACTGTACTACATAAGTAATCATGGAAAAGAGGGGGTTCCCAGCAAAAAAATTCAAGTTGCAAAGATAGTCTAAAACTGTAGTATTTTCCTGGAGCACAGGGAGGGGACTTATACAAAAACATCGACAAACAAATTCACATTTGGTTTAACAGCCAAAAAACACATTTGTCCCAAATGGTATACAGATGACCACAGGTCACCTCTAGCTTAAATTCTTGATTCCAATGAAGTCACATGGCGCAAGCTACAGTGTTTTACTGGAGTAGGTATGTAGGAACTAGGTGGCACACTGCTCCTGCAAAAGATTTACGGGAGGACACAGAATAAGAAGATGTGGATGGGTGGTCACTTGCATATCTACTGAGAAGATACATAAAAGTAGTAAAGTGATCTTCCTAATATGCCTACATAAAATGCAAGAAGCTGGAAAGTGATGTGAGGGAAAGAGCAAAATGAAAGGAAAGAAGAGACCTGCACACTCCATTCTTATGCCCAGAATAGACTATATATGTGCTGTTTCTATACACCATGTTCCTACTGGTACCTGAAGAAATATGCAATAAATGGTATGTCAATACTCTTATAGACTAGAGCAATTTTCCCTTTCTGAAATACAGTCCTTATCGTATATATAATGGGATGATGCTGGTCTCTCAAAGGCCATGCCAGCAGAACACACAATAGAGAGGCTGAATCATCTAAAGACACATCACTATGGGACGAATTTTTCAGTCACATGAATTCTTGAGGACCACACTCAGCAACAAAACCACAGGTGTTCTAAGTACTAAAGAAATTAAACAGAAAACTGGAAGAAAAATAGGCAAGATAGGAGATATTAATATTCAGAAGCAGCTATCAATCAATCCACAAGTATTTATTAAATAACTGCTAAGTACCAAGGGGAGGCAACTAACTAGATGGCACAGTGAAGTCAGCTATGTGAACCTGGGCAAGTCACTTAATCCTATTAGCCTCAGTTTCCTCATCTGTAAAATGTGCTAGAGAAGGAAAGGCAAACCACTCCAGTATCTTTGTCAAGAAGACCCTCAGAAGCAGTCATGAGGAGTGGGATAAAACCAACAAAATAAAACAAAAAAAGTAGCAAGCACAGGGCTAGGGTAGCTGGGAGACAAGGGCAGAGAATGAAGCAACCCCTACAGACAAGAAAAAGGGCTAACATACTAAAGAGGAAGGCGAGTCCACTGACAAAGATACAAAGAATATAAAATAATTAAACCCAAGGTAGTTTGGGAAGGATGCATGGGGGGACATGGGGCATCACCAGCTTCAGGAAGATGGCAGTGGTGGGGCAGCATCTTAGGAGGCAGAAGGGAGAAGGGAGTCTGTTCCCAATGTGGGAGGTAGCCAATGAATGCTGAGGCACAAAGACAGGAAAAGGAGTGGATTGCTGAGTGTGGGAAGGGAAGTGATGCCCAAGGAGGCTGGGAAGAGAGGCTGGGAAGGGCTCTGCAGCCTTAACAGAGAGGTGCTGCTCCGTTCTGCTGTTGACTGAGCATTCAGACCAACTCTTCAGGAAGATTCTTTTGGCAGCAGTCATGGATGGTGCCCTAATCTAAGTGAGAGGTGATAAGGACCTGAATGAACCAAGGTGATGGCAAAGAGAAGAGGGATGGGTGAGAACTGTCATGAAGGTAAAGAGAGCACGGGCTTTGTAACGTAAGACTGAGGACTTCAGAATAATATCAAGGCTATGAACTCGGGGTACCTGTGACAGGAATGGTCAAGTTTGGAAGAGACGGATTGTAAAGGAAAGATAACCAATGAGTTTGGGATGTCCGGGGCCAACCAGCTTCACGATATAAAGCTTAGAGCAAAGAGTGAGACTGGACAGATGGAGAGAGACATGTAATCTGGGAGTCATCTGCATAGCTATCTATCTGTCTGGAAGTATAAAATTGTGTGTTTGTATTTATGTTATCGGTTGGTTGTTGTCCTTTGTTCTCAATGAGAGAAATAAGGAAATTGTGAAGACTTTTCATAATACAATATGGGGAACATTGTATTTTCTAAATAAAATTTCTTTTCTATAAGGTCTTTCTTTCTGGATACCTGATTTCTAGGAATCCAGCCCTGTGGGCAGTCAAGCCCCTCCCTTCCTCTCTCTCTCTCTGTGTGAAAGTGCTGTGGACTGCAGCTGAAACTTGGACTCCAAACTCCCCTTTGCTTCTTACAGTACAAGCTCCCCTTTTCCCCTCCCCTCCTTTTCACCTTAGTTATAGAATAGCCACATCAGCAGTTAGTTAGGTATCAGATAGGGAAGTGTGTTGGGATAGGCGAATATTTCCTAGTTTTTCAGGGCTTCAATTGTAAGCCCACCTCCCGGTCAATGGAGAGGTGGGAGAGTGGGGGGTGGGATTCTCTGCATTAAGATATATGATTGTGCTCTGATCTCTGTAAGTTACCTCCTTCCATCAGCCCCGTCCTAGTGGAGGGATGCCCCTTTCTCCCGAGAATTGAAAAAATCACTTTCTGTTCTTACCTCGAGA
Source organism: Notamacropus eugenii (assembly GCF_028372415.1). NCBI lineage: Eukaryota > Metazoa > Chordata > Mammalia > Diprotodontia > Macropodidae > Notamacropus > Notamacropus eugenii. Next base: position 148,603,045 of record NC_092878.1, read on the forward strand.
AGCCTTTGAATTTATTTAAAATTTTGGGTAAGGATCTTTTAACCCACACATCAAGGATGACCAAAATGACATCAGTACATTATATATGTATGTATATAGAGAAGGGGAGGTAATCTAAAGGAAATGCTAGTAGAACCCATAGCAACTCATGAGGTCATCCAGATAAGGAATGTTAAAAGAGGGTCCTGTAAAACTGAAAATGGATTTTAATTCTATTTTTACTTTTAATTCCATTTTTAAGGTGGCCCGGGTTTAATACTCTCCCACACCTTCAAAGTCCAAACTCTCTTTGGAAAAACAGAATACGAAGACTGAAGAAAATGCACATAAAATGCAGAATGTGTGCACAAGTACTAAATGCTGCCTACTTCGGTCCCAGTATTCAACCATTTTTAATAATTTCAATGTCTTTAACAATAATTTAATAATTAATATTTTATTAAATCTGTGATAAATATAATAAATGTTACCCAGAAATCTTTTGGAATTATTAACTTGCTTTATTTCAGGTAGTGAATCCTCCAGTGGTCACTGTAGTTGTTTTCTTGGAGGGGAGGGGGTCAATTAGTGTGCTCAACTCTCAGTGATCCCTCTGGGTTTTCTTGGCAAAGATACTGGAGTGGTTGGCTATTTCCTTCTCCAGCTCATTTTACAGAGGAGGAAACTGAGGCAAACAGGTCACACAGCTAATATCTGAGGCCACATTTGAACTCAGATCTCTAAGACCACAAGCCCAGCACTTTACTGGGCCACCTAGCTGCAAGAGATGATTTGTACATTGCCAAATAAAGATTTTACAAAATTTTCCTAACAATTTTATTAACAAAAACTTAACAAAGCTACTCCAGACTCTCCTCCAAACACTATATTAGAACCATCAGAACAAGGTGCAATAGTTTGTTTTCAAATATTCATTATTAAAGCCACAGTCATTTAAAGTAAATAATAATGTACTGAAAATACACTTGGCAATGTTTGACACCAACTCTTTTAAAACAAGAAATAGCATCACCAGTGCAGAAGCTGACTGTCACGTTTATCAACTGGCCCCCACAAGCCAGGACAAACCAGCTCCAGTATAGCACTGTGAGAGGGGATGGCAGGGTGACCTGAACAGGGAAGAGAGTCCTTTCTTTCTCTGAAAGGATATTTCTCTAAAATATCCTTTCAGATATGGAGGAGGGAATAGGGGGATGATTTCAAGAGATTCTGAAATGAAGAAAATGGAAAAAGGAGTTCACACCAAAAGGTTTCCTTTTTTCTCAACAGAGTAAGAGGCAATATCCTCAGTTGAAAAGGGGAAGGAGGAGGTATGAGGGCTAAAGGTCTGAAAACAGCTTCTGAGGGGAGCAAGGGAGGAAATCAAGCTGCCGTGCTGCAGTGAAAGCCCACTGCTGGCTAACACAGATTTAGTATGTACCCAGGCAGCACAGCTGTGAGCTTCTTTCTAGCTTCATCCAGGGGCCTGGGAAGAGGAACATAGAAGGTTGCGCTGTAAGATTTGGGATTTGGGATTGAGGTTTGACAAAAGCGATCAGTGGCAGCAAGGATTCAAGCACAGAGAACAGTGTAGGCTAACTTGATTCAAGATTGGAAAGTGAATTCAGGGTAGAGATAATGGATAAAGAAAGTACTGAGGGAGGGGGGGACTGGACATCTCAATAAGGGTGAGAAATAATTTTTAGTTAGTGTGAAACCAAGGGATATTAGATCAATATCTAATAAATGAAGCAGAATCCTTGTGGGTCAGGGAGATATGGTGTATGACTGGGCAAAGGGAAGGGAAGCAGGAACAGAGAGGGAGTCTGAAAGTATGTCAGTGTGAAGACTGAAGCCCCCAGTATAAGGACAGGAGATCAGAACAAGAAGATGATGATGAGCCAGGGTCTGAATGTCTTGAGAAAGGAGGTGGGATGGCCTAAGAGGTCAGTACACTACAGCCACCAGAGTTTAGAATGGGAGGACATTTTGAACTCAAAGGAGGAAAGGTTTCTCAGTGATCAAGGTAAAGGGAGTATCTGGGAGCGAGAATGCAGGAAGTGCATTCCAACTCCACCCCCATTCCCCCAGGATACAGTCAGTGCTGGAGAAGACTGTGATGAACACAGTATCATCAAAGGGAGCCAGGTTTCAATTAAAGCTAGTAGATGGAAAGAGTGTGAGGAGGACCAAGACAAAGGGGAATGTGTTTGTTATGGAACAGGAGTTCCAGAGAGCACAATGGAAGGGAGTATCTAAATGGCTGGTAGAGAAAAGGACGGACTTTGATTCTGCAAAATAATTGATACAAATGGCACCACTGTCAGCAGTTCTAAAGTAAAAGCGGAATATTACAACTCAGCCAGCAAAAACCACTGTTAGATGTGGGTAAGATTTACACGATCTTGTTCCTTCTAATTACGTGCTAATAAATCTCTGCTCAGTATCAATCACAAGAACCATTTAGTTACACTTTGACCTCTTGTTCACGTTCACTCGGTTACTTTAAATGGGAATCCATACCTTCTTCTTCCCCAGTGACATATCCAGTGTCAAATCAAGATAGACACCTTGCTGTGGGTTAGAGTAGTCCAGAATTTGGTATTTTTTTAGTAAAGTAATAGCTTTGTCCACTTCATAAATCTGCCTTGGGAATAAGCGTTTTAAGTAGACATCATCCTCAGGCTCACCCTCCATGTAAGTATATGTCTTTAGCTTTTCTGTATCATCTGTTTTTGCATCTGAAGTTTGCACTTTGGAGCCTTTCTTCTCCTTTTTTGCAGGTCTACAGGAAAAAATACACACTGAATATTAGCTATCACAGGATGTATTCCGAAAGACTAGAAAGAAAAGCATAAAATGCATGACAGCAAAAGGAACAATAACAAAGTTATGAGATCGCCCACCAATTCACAAAAAAATAACCAACGGATTTTTAAAACAGGGAAATGTCCCCAAAATGAAATTCTCTTCTGGATAGTTTCTCTACAATTGAAACATATGATATAAATGATGTAAGTTTTACTGTGAGAAGACTCAGTCAAACCCGGTCAGAAATTCCATATTCTACATACATTTATCACCCAATAAACGTCCATCATCACAGTTAGTGCTCCTCCTATAAAATAAGCAATTCAACAGAAGAGCTAAAAATAGGCTGTTATACTGATGGCCCTCATTTCTAATTGTCTACTGGTGCCCTTTGGATGGAAAACAGAACACGTCTGAGCAAAGGGCCCAATTAGAGGAGTTAAAATGCTTCTGCACCTACCTTGTTTACTCCAAAATATTTAAACACCCAGTCTGGGAAAACATATTTTCATTTTTAACTCAGGACGAGAATAATGAGATTAACAGAAAATGGGGCCTAAAGAACCTCTGCTTCAGGAAGCTGTGGCCTCAAGACTACACATGGCTTTCTCGGTCCTTGCATGGCCTTTTGACTGAGTCCAAGTTTTACAGAACAAATCCTTTCATTAAGGGCATTTGTTCTGTGAAGTTTGAATTCAGTCAAAGGGCCACACTTGAGGACACATGTGGACTCAAAGCCATAGGTTTCCCACCCCTGATCTATCCTGTCTAAAATAAATATTATGGGAAAATGCCTCACTTTTCTTTCATATTTGCAAACTCTCAACTGTTACTTAAGTTGGGAAAATTAACTTGACAAAGGTATTCAGTTCTCATGCTGATAATATTAAATTCATTTTGAAAAATGTTTTCCAAGTGTCTATTACAATGTGTGAAATACTGTAGAGATACAAAAATGAAACTAGACAGTCCCTGCTCTCTTGGAACTTATATTCTACCACGGTGATAAAGCAGCATAAAAATGATAAGCTATAATGGGATCAGTGAGGAGGGGAAGCAGAGAAATGATACTGAACCACTAACAATACTCTTGGAATCCATTCAAATCACCTCATTGTATGCCATATCTCCAACTTTTCTACAAGCACGAGGTGTTTTGCCAGGATCCAGGGTAAACTGTATCTCGTGCCTACTGGTTTAGGAAACCTTGCCAAAGAAGGGAACAACCTGTTCTCAATGAAGCCAAGTTTGCTCTGGGTAATCACTATTTCACTCATTAGGTCTTTACGGACCGAGTCCAGAACAGCCCGGTCCAGGAATCAATGGCTTAGCAATCACACCCACAAGTTCTTTCTACACTAGGGGACAGAGTTCATCTAAGCAATGTGACCTAAATTCATCAACGGTAACTCAATGCCCTCTTATTCTGCCTATCTGTCTTGGATATCAACTTCCTGTGGAGACACTGCCAGTTACCATCCTGGTCACCCCCTCCCCAGCAGACCTTGCCCATCTTTGAGACACCTCTTTCCCCAATACAGTTTTTTAAAAATAATCCATTGGAAAATGCTATCCAGATCCAGAGAAAGAACTCATGGAGCCTGAATGCAGATCGAAGCACACTATTTTCATTTGTTTTGCTTTTTTTTACATGTTTTTTTCTCCTTCTATTTCTTCTTTTACAAAGTGACTAATGTGGAAATAAGTTTAACATTATTGCACATGCAGAATATCAGATTGCTTGCCCTCTTGGGTAGGGGGAAGGAGAAAAATTTGGAACTCAAAATCTTATAAAAAATGAACATTGAAAATTGTCTTTATATGGAATTGGGGAAAAACACACATTTCCAATAAAAAAATAATAATACAAATCCCTTTTTATTGCTCTTAATTTTCCTTGCCTGCCTCAGCTCCTTTTGAGGTTTAATACCTCCGACAGTATTTTTACAGGAACACGTCAAGCTCTTATGAGGATGAAGTCTCTTGTCAGTGGGTCTGACTTCTATCCTCTGCAGTTTTCTTTCTTCCTAAACTGCCTGGTTAAAGCTGCCTGGTTGGGTCCTTCGTACATTCACACCGTTCTCGACCCTCATTAGGAATTGTTTTCCTTTATGTCTCCACAATTTCATTCTTCCCCTTTCCATACCTCCCAGGCTGAATTCAGCTACAGAAATTGAGTCCAGAGGATGCTACCTATCCTTCCTCTGAAACCCTCTCTTTGAAGTCTGGCTTTATGTCAGGCTACACCTGGCTTTCTTCTCTATCACAAACTCTAGGAAGGACTGGTTACTTCCCTCCAGGATTCCCATTATTTCCAATCCAAAAGCCAGTTCATCCTGTTGGTGCAAACCAGATTCATTACAGAATTCCCCCACCTTTTGATGAATGAAAGTACCAAGGCAAGTCACTGAATTATTAGGTGCTATGCTTTTGGCAGAGAGAACTCTAACAGAGAAGTCCTAGCCCTCATCACTCCTACATCTTGCCCCTGTGCAGCCTTGGGACCTGTCTCCCAAACCCCTCATTCATCTCCTCTTTTGGTTCAGACAAGTCTACACTAGAGGTGTAAAAAGTACCAGATTAAAATGCAGTTGGCAAATGCCTGACAAAATAAAAATCAATAAAATATAAATACTGTTGATCTGTCATTTTCTAAGTCAACACACAGCAGTAGGGATCCCCTTCTAACCAGAGTAAGTTGGTCAGTATGTTCTGGTGATGAAAACAATTTGTTTCTCCCTCTAAGGATCTTCAGGGAAAGGTTGTCCCACACTATTGACCTCCCAACCCCCTTTCCTACATGCTCTCTCTTCTAAATATACAATGCTAGCCATCCCACTTCACCTTTTACCCATCCTGTTCCTTCTGAATCAGTTACACCCAGGAAGAGCCAAATTCCCATCAGGCATTTCACTCCAGGTCTCTGTGATATATGGTCACATTTACTTCCTTACATTAGAGCCCTAGTTCCCCTTGTTTATTGCCTAAACTTTAGAAATTTGTATACAGACATTTGAGATCATCAATTTGACTGCTGACTCCCCTCCTGAATTCTGCCTTTAATGAAACTTCTCAGAAGTTCAATTGATATTCCATCTCTGTAGCTACTATCTACAGTATATAGCTTGGAAGATAGAAATTTCCAGTATTTTCTCCCTCCCCCATTCTTTCAGTAAAGCCTTTTTGAGGGGTTTTGCCACAAAACTCAGAGCCCAAGAGCCCAAAGGAGTGCAGGGCTCCTCAGTGCTTGCTTTCAGCCCAATACCTACAGTTACCACTGAAGGCAGCAAACCTAGAGGAAAAGAGAATTCACCTTCTATACCTAATTCCAAGAGCATTAAAGTAGTATGGCCCCCATAGCCACTGTCCAGGGAAGTAACCTTGTGAAGATATGACCTGGGCCTGCTCCTGAAGATGCTGAAGTCACACTTACTGAAGAGGCAGAAAAGAAAGTTCTAGCCAACAAAATCCTTAGCCTTTTCATATGATTCAACCTCAGAAATGGGTGTAGTGTTACTGATGAAAATTATGTGAAATAAAATACATTACCATATGCTTTAAAGCTGTGTGTCCAGGACCACTGGCCTTTCCATAAGACTTAGTGCTGACGTCCTATGGAGGGTGTCTCCCCCTATCAGAATGGGAACTCCCTGAAAGCAGGGGCTGTCCTGACCTTCTATGTTTATACCCAAGGCACAGCATAAAGTGCTCTGTGCACAATACTAATAATTACAAGACTGGCTCAGTGGATACAGCACTGGGTCTGGAGTCAGGAAGACCTGAGTTCAAAGGTGGCCTCATACACTACTAGCTGTGTGACCCTTGGCAAGTCACTTCACCCTGTTTGTCTTAGTTTCCTCATCTACAAAACAGAGATAATAACAGTACCTACCTTACAGGGTTGTTGTGAGGATCAAATGAGGAATTTGTAAAAACTCACAAAGTAAACACTATATAAATGCTGATGCCAGATATATCCCCCTCCCTTATCTTGTACCCAAAGATTTGTCTCTTATAATAAAGGATGGAAAGGAGAGGACAGGAGAAGTCCATCCAAACTGATATATCAACCACATGTGACTGTACAACTTGGTGTGCAAACTGAGACAAAGTAAAATCATTTGACTTGTATAATGAAACTTACAACTTTTCACACTTTTAAATTTTTTTTTAATATGCAATACGTACTCTTTTATTGAAATCACTTTGTTTTTCTGAAATCACACAATTTGTAACTAGGTTCAGAAATTTTTGACACATTCTTTGATTCTTCATCAGGAAAACACAATTTTATAACACTGAATATTAAATGTACTTTTGACAAACCATTCATTTTCCTCAAATCTCATCTGGAGAGCATGTAGATTTTCAAAGGGCCACTGAATCATGTTCACCTCTACCTCTTGAATACACTTTTTTACCTCTCATGTCACATGGAATGCCTATGGGGCTGTAGTTTATCTCCATCTGGGAATTTCTGCAATTCTGGAACAATGCTGCTTCTGAGTACACAGGCTTGAAAAGGGCAGGTTGTTTGTGAAACAGATGGATAGGGTCCCAAGTCTGACACACTCACATATGTGCTGCTCAACTTTAACTTGCCACTGGACTCATCACTACATATTTATTTTTAACCTACTGAGCTCTACAGAGAATGAGTTGTGATGTGTTGTGACAGTTTCTCATTAATAAACTTATAATCTTTCATTCATTAAATATTACTTAATGAACTAGAGATGAACAACTGGCTAATGAAGTCACATCTGAGAGTGGAATTTAGATCTCTGGACAACAGCTTTAAAGTATAGGGATGACAGACTCCTCTACAAAGATGGAAGTGTATCTAACTAAAGTAAGAATGACAGATAAACCACGAGGTGAAAGGCAGAAAAAAAAAAGCACTATACACTCAAATGAAATGGGCAAAGGACAGTTGAACAAACCCACATCCACCCACACCAAGAGTTTGGCATAGAAATATATCATATTTAACAGGTAATCAATGAGGTGGAAGAGGGAGGATAATATGGAGGAAATTGTTACAAGCAAAACAAACTTCCTGCTCCTGATGGGAGAATTAAAAGGGGGAAAAAGAAAAGTAAAGAATTTGAATTCCAAAGAATACCTTAAATTGCCTCTTAGACAACTGGGGAACAGCTGGACAAATTATGGCCTATGAAAGTAAAGGATTATTGCACTATAAGAAATGATGAGAGACAAATTTAGAGAATCCTGGGTGGTATGAAGCGATGTAGGATGAAATCAGCAAGAACAGGAGAACAATTTAAACAAAGATAACAACATTCTAAAAAAAACCTAACTGAAAGACCTAAGAAGGCTAATCAGTCAATGATCAATGATGTTTCAAGGACCTCTACTGAAGTGTGCGAGCCAGACCCAACAGAGAGATGACAGATACATTTACAGACAAGGCCACTGTGAAGATTCATTTTCTTTGACTTGGGGTTTGTCACTAGAGTTTGGGATTTTTTTTTCTCTTGGTTTTTAATGAGGGCTACGGGGAGGAATATCAATAAAAATGATGTTTCCAAAGGGAAAGTCATTTGATCATTTTTCTTTAATGCAAAGAAAGTTTGGAAGGCCACACGGACAAGCGGGAGAGTTTTCAAAGTAATGTGTTAAATTTTCATAATCTTTTTCACAATATTAAATAGAAACCCTCAGTTTTATATGAAATCCTTCTGGTATGTACAAAAATATTCTTTTTCAATGCTTAAGCTCATAATTTTTAAAATTTTTCAAAATGCTTTCAAATAAACAAACAACGCTAGGAAAATAAGGGCAGAACTACCATTAGATGCAATAAAAACTAAAATGCAATGAAAACTACAGGTTCATTATAATTTTTGTCAGCCTAAATCAAGTTTACTGGAGAATGTGATAAATATACTTAAATGTTTCAGACAAAGCTATTTATTAATACCCCCAACAGGAAAAGAATGCAGACTGCCCTCAAAAGACAGGCCTAAAATGAGTTCTTGAAAGGGAGAAAAAAAATCGGTTACTAGTGAACAAGAAAAGTGATTATATAGAGATTTTATACAAGCTAGATTTGAAGAAAGGCTAAGGCCTGTGTCTGAATCAAAATGCTGATTTTGACTTAAGGTCCTAAAATTCTTCTACTGAAAAAATCATTTCACTCAGTGAAGCAAAAATGTTATGCCCAACTACTTGGAAGTACTAGTCAGGTGTTCCTTATGTGAAGTGCAAAACTCCTCAGATTCACACACCCACAAACAATCAGCATCCATTGGGGACATCATGAAATACCACAAGACCATCCTGTTCTCAGTTTGACCATGGAACCCAGGAAAACTAATGTTGAGTAACAATCTCTGTGCACCAGGGACAAAGAGATGCCTTCATTGTGCAGGTTCACTGAGGAAGATCAGCGCCCCAGGGCAGCAGTGAAAAAAGAGGGCAGGATTAGGACTCTCCAGCAGCTTTCTCACCCTGGGGATGCCTCTCTCTGCCCTAGGGTCCGTTATCCTAACTGGGGAGTTAGGGAGGGGCCCCAGCCATGCTCACCTCACTCCCAGCTCCAAGACTTCACCACCTCACAAACCAACTTGTCCCTGTCCCAGCATCCTTCCCCCTCCTACCACAGAGAATATAAACTCCTTGAGGGTAGGGACAATCTTGTTTCCTAGTACCTGCATCCCCAGCATGTCCCACTCTTAAGTTCATAATAAGTGCTCTATCTATAAATCTCTTGCACAGAGTCACTGGTTCTTTCCTTAGGACTCAAAAGTCAAGAAACAAATTGTATTCCATAAGATTTACATATGCTATTCAACTCAACAAACTTCCTACCAGGTGCTGTGCCAGGTGATAGGAATACAAAGACAAAAAGGAAGCAGGCTCTGTTTACAAGGGGAGTATACATTCTAACATACACACATGGGTACACATAAGATAATACAAAGTGATCTAACGAGAGAGAGAGCATGAGGAACCCACTGAAAGGAAGAGATGATGCAGGAAAGGTCTCAAGTAGAAGAGGAACCGAGCTCTGCGGCCTGCTCTATGAAAAGGTGACTGGAGAGAATGCAAAGCTCGGTGGAGGTCATGTGAGTCAGTCCAGAATGATGGGTGGGAGCCAGGCTAGGAGGGGTGTTAAATGTCAGGAGTCAGCATTTTATCTTAGAGGCAAGAGGGATCCATTCAAACTTCTTGAGCAAAAGAGGAGGGAGAGAATGAAGTGGTGATGTGGTCACTCGAGACAAGAGAGGTTAAAGAGGAGTATTTCCTCTTTGTCCCAGGCTTTCAATTTGGAACTATGAAGATAAAATTATTTGGCTAACAGGTGTTTAAAATAAATATCATCCCAAGTAGAGATCTCCCCATAGCTTCTGTAACAAAGAACTCCCTTCCTTCTAAAAGTGTTTCCCTAACAGAAAAACCCTCAAAATAAAAACCAATCAATAATCATTGAAAAGAACGACTGAAATACGAAAATACTTACTTTGCAGCAACATAATGTCTTTTGGCTGCATGAACATTTACAATACAAGATGCAACAGAAGTGTTATAAGGGATCCTGGAGAAACACTGCCTCTGGTACTGAAGGAAAACTGAAAAAGAAAAGGATGAGAAACATTCAAGTGCCAAGTAATCATATCATATTCTCAGTGTAAGAATGCATTAGAGCTTTCCAAAAACCTTTATTTTGCTACAGTCCTGATGTCCTTACTGCCCATGGGCAGTGGACAGACTGCAATTCCTTCACGGCATCTCCTCTCCCTTGCATGATCCCCCCCTCCCCTCCCAGACATCCTGCACACAGGCTCTGTAGACCAGCCGTGGGCCAGAGCTTCCTGGTGGCCATATCTTCTTTTTCCAAGCTGTGCTCTGGAGAATATAATGGATGCCATCCTCACAGGACAAAGGAAACAGGCCTTTGGATCAAGGGGCAGTCTGAGATTACACACAACACGGTGAAACTTCCCGAATTCAGTTCAACTCCACCCCTTTCCCCTTTGCAATTCCAGGTTTAGTTCATTAACCAGTTTATCCAAGAAACAAATAACGAAAGATTAATCTGACAGAGTTGGCTCAAATGCATATCACAATTCGGGCGATATGTATTTAGTTTCTCATTACTGTCCCCAATTACTTTACGACAGAGCAACGATAGCTTTATTAAATCTTTATCACAGAGCAATTTTATATTCATTCCTATGCCAGGCCCAGGTGGAACAGGCAGGTGTGTACATTCTAATTTTAAAGCATACAACTGCAGTAGGATTTTCAAGCAAATGATTTATCAAATATTGTACACTAACGAGTGCAAAAGAATTGGTTTACAACACTAAAAAGACTAATGTCAAAATAACAAGAAGAAATTACAAGGAAAGGTAAAAAAAAGTCCTTATCCTCAGGAAGTTCAGAGTTTAAAAGGGAAAATAATACATAAATAACTGGGTACACCCCAGATAAATACAGAGAAGACAGAAGGTAATCTCAGAAGGGAGATTAGCAATGGGGGGGGCGTCTCCGCACTGTGGGATTTGAGCTGAAACTTGAAAGAAGCCAGGCAAACAGAGAGGAGGCAGAGGTGGGGAAGGAGGGCACTGTAGAGGTGGGGCCACCAGCACATGTGGGATGCAGGGCATCATATTTGAGGAACAGCAGCAGACCAGGAAGCAGGACTGGAGAGGGCCAGTGCAGGTTGGGGGTGGGGGGGTGGGGCTAGGTGTTAAAGTACAAGAAGACTGGTCAGTGAGTCAGTCCATAAACACCTGTCTACCATATGCTAGGCACTGTACTAAGCGCTAGGGATACTAAGAAGGCAAAAAACATTGCCTTCTCTCATGCTCACCATCTATAATGGAGGAGGACATATGCAAACAACCTGTACAAATAACGTACAGGATAAACTGTAAATAATCAATAGACAGTCACATAGGACTAAGGGAGATCAGAAGAGATTTCCTGTGGAAGGTGGTGAGAATTTAGTTGGGACTTGATGGAAGCCAGGGAAGATAGGAAAGGCAGGAATGAAGGAAGGGGCCAGATTAAGAATTTTCAAAGCCAAACAGAGGAATTTACTGGAGTGGGGTGGGGACAATGCAGTCAGAATTCTAATTTAGAAAAGGCCTTAGCGACTAAGGAGAGGATAAATGGGAGTGGGGAAGAGACTAGAGGCAAGGAGAGCAATTAAGAGGTCTGAACAAGGGTGGTGACCATGTGAGTGGAGAAAAAGGTTTTTTATAGGAGAGATGGGAAGATGAAAACAACCATATCTGGTACCTGATTAGATATGTACTATGAGAGGAAGGTGACAAGGATGGCATGTAGTTCCATCGACCAAAAGAGTAATCCTCCTCAGAAGAGGGAAGGATTTGAGGGGAAAGATAATGAGCAGTTTTGAACATGTGGAGTCTGAGATGCCTATGAAACACCCATTACTCCCATGTTAAAAAAACCTCAGCCACCCTCTATCTGACCATAACTTTCTATTACTGTTTCCCTGTCTTACCCTTCCTAAACCAATTCTCTGTCAGACTTGTGGCTCTGCTCAGGCTTCACTTTTCCCCCTTCTCAATATCAACCTTCTAAACAACCAGTTCTACTCCATACTATTCCCTGCTCTCAAATCTCTTGCCCCCTTAGGCCTTTCACCTATCCCTTGCCAAAACCCAACCTTGAATTACACCCAACACTCATCTCCTTGGTTTCTATACCTGCAACACCATAGGAAAAAGCTGTATCTGAGTTCATACAAATTTGTGTTATTGGACAGCAATCCCTTTTCTCTTCCCTCTCTCCCTATAAAAGCACTTCAAAACACTCTTCTCAAGCCTCCCACGGAAAAGTGAGGCCTTCCAATGTCAGCTCCTAGCTCCCTGTTCATCTCAAAACCCTTTACTGTGTTCCTTTCCTCCAGGCTCAGATGAGGGAGAAGGTCTTCTCACCAAAGCCACCCCCTCTACAAGTTTCCATGAATGTGTCGACCTCTCCCCCCCTCCACAGGCTGCTCTCCCCCTGAATATTCCCCCACTTCTCTCTCTAGTCCCAATCTCTCCCTGGTTACAGATTCAATCTCTATTGCCTTCGAATACATCCAAGCTTCTCCTTCCTTAAAGAAATATCTGCTAGACTCTACCATCACCTCAAGTTATTGTCCCAAGTCTCTCTGCTTTCTTGACTAAATTCCTAAGAAAAGTATCCTATATTCACTGCCTCCACTTCCACTACTGTCCTTCACTCCTCAACTCTTCCAATATCATCAGGACCCCAAAGCTACCAGTGACAAATCACCAAATCTAACAGTCCTCATCCTTGGCTTCTATCTGCTACATGACACTGTTGGCCAGCCTCTCCTGCCAGATCATCTCCTCTCTGGATTGTCACTGCTCCCCTTCCATCTGTCTGGACACTTTTATCTTCTGCGCTTGTTCCTTGTCCCGATAATGTCCCCTATCTGAGGGTATATACACCCCAATTCTATGTCCTGGGACCTCTCTATAAGAGCTAATGAGAGAGTGTAGAAAGTATTCATTATCTCTTTGCAGATAATTCCCAGATGCATATTATATAGGCAGCCCTCATCTTTCTCCTAACCTTCTATCTCATACCAGCAACTGCTGACTGCACTTTTCAAAATGGATGTTTGGGAGACATCGCAAACTTATCATACAAAACAAAACTTATCTTTTTTCTCAGTGAAACAATGTAGTCAAGATGTGACTTTATTAATAAAGAGCATCTGTGATAAGTTAGCTTTAACATTTTAACTATCATGGCACTGCATATGTACACATGAAAACATTTTCTACTTTCATGCACAGATGTTTAACCTGAAGCACTGTTTATAAAATATCATGGACAAATAATTTGCAATAATTAATATTCATTTAGAGAATCAAAATCAAATGTTAACTCAAGAGGAAAATATCCTAAATTCAACATATTACACATACCTGTAACCAGGCTTTATTCACCTGACTTTAAAAAAGGTATTTAAAATATTAATTTTCTTTAGAGGACATTATTTTACAAATATCATTGTTCAAATGAAAGCTGAAGATTATCCTGTTTGACCATCCTAAAAACCTCATGGAAAAGAGACTTTGCCTTTTAACTTTAACAGGAACAATACAATCAGCGAATCTCTCTCTCTCTCTCTCTCTGTAGGATTATATTAATGAAAACTCTTAGAAATACAATTCCCAAATTCTGCTTAGAAAGACAGTTTGGAAGTCAAGAGTGATGTTAGAAAAATCAAATTCCATCAACTCTAATGCTAAAAAAAAAAAAAAAAAGATGTAATTAGGCTATTCTGAGCCTCCACAAAGCACAATATTTCAGTAGATTTTAACCCTATTTAAGTTGTACATTTATTGTTCATAAGAGATAAAATGAAGTTCGACCAGTATAGTCTGTGGTAACACTGGCAATGACAAGTTCCTGTCCATCAAGAATTCCCAATCCTTTTAATGTCTCAGAAGAATTTCGGCCTTTTGGCCTTCTTCAGGCTTCAGCAGAAGTTATCTCTGCAAGAAAAGTGTTCTGTTTTTTGCACTAATATAGCTGTGGAGGCTGGAGATTCCATCTATAATAAGGCATCAGAAATTAGATACTCCTAAACCTCTTGCAGTATCTTGGGGAAGTTGGCAGCAAGCTGGACAGTTCTTTTTTTGTCCCTCAAATGTAACTGTCTAGCCCATCTACATCATTAACTATAAATTATTAATGGGAATATATGCACTTGTGTTATTTGGGTTTTTTTTTCAAGACATCAGTGACACAACAGCATTAACAGTATTTATGAAAGCACAGCTAGAATGATTCTTTTTATAGTGCTCTGGAGTTAATCTATGTTTAACTCTCTTAATGTTAAACTGGGATGTTTTCTCTAGGGATTTTTGGAAAATCCACTGAATATCACATCTAATGTAACCCCTTCTCCAAAAGGTTGCTCCTTGGCCACTATACCATTCTTGCACATTCAATACAATGTTCTGGCAGCGTGAGCATAGATGAATTGATAACAGGTGGGAAAATTAACTTGAGGTAGATCAAGTTCCCATGTACCTCCAGCACAAGCTGTTATTCTGTGTAGAATTACCCAAGCATTTCTTTTAAAGCCTTCTGTTCCCCCATTTTCAAAGGGACAGTGGAACTTGGCTCTAATACACTATCTGCATAATTCAGACATGCACCAGCATGCCACTTAACTATCTTCTAGTAGCACTGAGTCCAGATTATATAAAATGATATGAAACTATCTACGATAGCATCATGAAAATTCTAATGTTGTTAAAATGTGGAGCTACAGAGCAATCAGGAATTCTGTCATTCAGAAATTCTGCAGCTACTTCAATTTTGGCTCTTCCACCAACAATAATCTCCTGTTGAGGATGAAAATATCTAGGGCACATCTGTGACACCGACTGGTCTAAACCCAAACACAGCAAGATTTTTCACAAGTTCGCAACCCAACTAATTCTACTGCTCCAGTGACTAGCTAGCATGTCACATGTATCCAACAGGCATTCACTATTCATTCAAGGGGAGTTACCTTCCTCTAAGTGAGTATGTGAAAAGACCTTGCCTAAAAAGGCCAAGATCTCCCAGTGCATCCTGGGCCATCTCCAGTCATCCTGATGACTATCTGGTCACTGGATTCACATGGCTCCGAAGGAGAAGTGAGGCTGGTGACCTGCACAGCCCTCCCTCACTCAAAACAAAGTCAAGTGCAAGTCACGTCATCATTTCTCTGATGGCATGGTCTTCTTTGGCAATGAAGGACGAACACAACAAAGGCACTCAAGAGATTCAGTGGTCGGTTAAGAATCAAAATCAAACCACAAATGGCTTAGACTGCTTTAAGGACTTTTTTGGGCCTCCAGATACCTTTCCAGTCCCCAGTATTCCACAGAATTTTTCAGTCAGCAGCTTTTCTACGCTGCCTCTTTTCCTCTCCAGCTCCTCACCATTAACAATACCGTTTCTCTAAACCCATTATCTCTCCCCCGAACCTCCTTATTTCTGTCAAACGTATGATCCTTCTTCCAGCATCCCAGGTTCTTATCCCTGATTCTTCACTTTCCACCCCATATGGCTAATCAGTTAACAAGTCTTGTCATTCACACGTCCGCAACATTTTACCCACCTGATTCCTCTCTACTCACTTAGATAACCCTTTACTACATACCCTCATCACCTCTCAGTCTGGACATCTGAAGTGAGTTAACTCCTCAACTGGTCTTCCTAGTCTAAGGCTTTCCTTTCTCTACTCCAGGGGTGGGGAACCTGTGGCCTTCTAAGTGCTTATGTGTGGCCTTTTGACTAAATCCAAATTTTACTTAATCCAATCCAAATACAGTTCTGTAAAATTTGGATTCAGTCAAAAGGCCACACTTAAGGACCTAGAAGGTCACAGGTGATGTTAAGGCCGCAGGTCCCCTGTCCCCCCCCCCAATCCATCTTCCATAAAAGAGCTAAAGTGATTTTCCTTCAGCACAACTCTGACCACATATTTAAATGTGTCTATGTATGTATATACATGCATGCATACATTTAAATGCATACACATTACCTCCCAATATACTATAAACTCGTTTCATTTTCATCTCATCATCAGAACTGTGTCTGTGTGGAACACAATGCTGCCTTGCTGATGAATCATGAGTAAGTCACTATGTTTTTCTGATTCTGTTTCTTCACCTATAAAAGGTGGATGATAATACTTATAGTGCTTACCTCCCCACATTGTTTTGGGGATAAAAAGAAGAAATGGATATAAAGTCAGTATGTAATGGTCAGTTATTAGGATCTATATTATGGAATAACGTGTGATGGAGCTGGGAGCACATAACCCTGCAAATATATGACTATTTTCAGACTTTATTTAAATTCCAATCAACTACAATACAGGAAATGAAATTAACTTGGTATATTAGTGGCAATATACTAAAAGCTGCAACAACCTGATTGGAGACACCTGCCTTGGTTTCCCACAGAGCCCCTCCCGAGACTGAAAACATCATAGGTTCAAGGGATATAGCCTAGGTACAGCCACAGCTGGTAGTTTTACATGGCATTAAGGTTTACACGTAAGCGGACAAGACTTATCATTTATCAGTATCAGGCTCCTGTTGAGGAAAGGGGAGAAAAGAAGGCTCCAGTCACACCCACCCAATGAAGGAGGCGCTGGCATTCCCATTCACAGCGACCTGCCCAGGTCCCACAAGGGTGGGAGGCAAAATCTGAATTCTCCCATCAGAGGGGAAGCTGCTCGGGGGCAGGGGCGGATTCACGCCTTTTTTTTTTTTTTTGTATGCCCCGCATTTAGCACAGTGCCTGGCACATAGTAAGTGATTAACATTGAATTAATTCAATTAATAAATGAATTAAATGACATTCCGTCTCCCGATCGGGACTCCAGACCAGAGAGTCACTTTATTCTTACTAAGCTAAGGCGTCATCATGGTCAGTGTGGACATGGGCTCCGTAAGAACACGTTCACAAGCATTTACTAAGCACCTACTGTGTACCAAGCGCTGAGCCACAGTCCTGCCCTCTGGAGGGGGGAGGGGAGGAAGAGCACGCTAACAAATACAAGGGAAGCGAGTCTTCCACTTACGTTAGAAGGAAGCGGGGCTGGGGAAGGCTTTCTACGGGAGATGGGGTAAAGGACCGGAAGCGCCCTGGAGGCCATAGGGAGCCAAAGCACGTTACGGAGAAAGGGCGTAAGGGGCGACGTGGGCGCGCTCGCGCTTTAGGGGACCCACTTGACTAGAGGCCATTACAAGAGGTGACCAGAGCCTGCCCGGGGGCCACGACAAGCGGCATCGCGCCCTTCCTTACCTCTCCCGAAGCAGCTACTGGCCGCCGCCATCTTGACCGACCCGCGCTACGCCACGTCCAAATCAGTCCCCGCTGCCATAGGACTGGAGGATGAAAGGTTCCGGGTGGAGAGAGGGGAGGGGGGGACCCAAAAGAGACGAGGACCAAGCAGGAACTGCGCAGAGACTCACCCCGCCCCTTCCGTGGGGGTGGCACTTCCGGGCTTTCCCTCGGCTACGCCCCTAAGGGTCGCCCTGGTGAAACGACTGGAAACGGAAGCACGCCGGAAGCGTCAGAGCGTCGGGCCGCGTACGCAGGCCACGTGTGAACCTCGAGCCAATCGGCGGCCTCCAAAAGAACACGTGGTCTGGAGCAGGCCGCGGCCCTCCTCCCGCTCTACCCAAGGCGGGGGACGTTTGGACCGTTGTGGTTTAGCGTTCTTCAGCGTTTGAGATCGCTTTGAACGTTCCCTCCACCACCTAAATGCCCATCGTGCTTAGGAGGCAGTTCTGTCGTGCTCTTTTTCACAAAGAAATAAAATCATTCCTGCCCTAAGGGGTTTTCCTTCAATCCACAAGGCCAAGAATAGGAGCACATTTATATGATTATAAACAAGTAAAATCATCCGGTTGCGAACCAGTACAAACACCTGAGTGATTTTAAGATTAAGAGATGATTCCTGTGATTATAAGCAAATAAAAGAAGAATCTTGTTACTAAGCCATTGACCATTACATGGCTTTATGACTAAGAGAGAGACTTAGGATTTCTGGGATTATAAACAAATTAAAGAAAACAAGAATCTGGTCACTAACCAAGCCTTTAAGGTGGATTTGTTCGAAGCTGAACCCAAAAGCAGGAGCCAAAGGTGCAAGGACCTTTGCTTTCCAGAAGTGCATCGGCCACAGCTGAGGCTGGAAGGGATGGTTACTATGGATGCTGATGAATGGAAGGGAACAGCCTGGAAGCAGACAGTCAGAGGGGTCACCCACTAGATCGATTCATTTGGCACAGGCCTTGCCCAGGGAGGCTTTAGTCAAAGCATTGATCCATTCAGTTTAGCAGGGGAGGATGCATTCAAGACCAAAGCTATGTGGGGTCACTGAGGTCTCCATATCCACAGCCAGAGATACTCGGAGCACATGGGTTCCTCGCCTTTGTGCCCACTGCCTGCCTTTGCTGAGTTCGTTGGTTGGTTGGTTGGGTGGGTGGGTGGTTGTTGGCCTTCATGCTAAAGATGAATGACGTGACTAAATGACAAATGACAATTCTATACTAGAGTCAAGTGCATCAGTGAGGCTGTGACCAATATAATATACCGCTACCTCAGACCTAGGTTAGAACCTCTAAGTTCCTACAGTGCGCTTTCCATTTACAGGGAATCATTTACTATCACTGAGTATCTATGACCAGGTTACTATCGACGCAAACCCAATCCTAATAGAATGGATTTGTGGGGTGACGGAGTCAAGAAGCACAACATTTTTAAAGCATTTTTTACATGCCAGGCTTAAGTCTGCATTCTGATATATTTTATTTCTGCATTTTCTATCACATATGAGCACTTGTGATAGCGTTATTGTTTCTTTTGCCTTTATTAATGAAGTAAATGGAAACAAATTGCCAGGGGTTAAAGAGTTGAAATTGTGAGTGGGAATTACCACAGCACCCTGAGAAAATTTGAATGTAACAAATCAATCAAAAAACATTTATGAAGCCCCTACTGTGTGCCAAATTGGGCAGCTAGGTGGTGCAATGGCTCCAGGCCTGAAGTTAAGAAGACCTGAGTTCAAATTTGACCTCACAGACTTACTAGCTTGATGCTAGGCAAGTCACTTCACCTTGCTTGCCTCAGTTTCCTCATCTGTAAAATGAGGTGGAGAAGGAAGTGGCAAACCATTCCAATATCGGCCAAGTCAACCTCAGATGGGATCACGTGACTAAAAAACCTAAACAACAAAAAAATGTCCCGAGAACTATGCTTAAGCACTGGTTACCGTGTGGAGATGGTCTTTAAGAATCTATTATCTGCCAAAGTGAGGGCAGGGTAGAAAGAATGAGCTGGCCTAGAGAATGAGTGTGTATCCATTCTCTCATGTAAGAGATGGGAGATACTATGGTATATTTGGTCTCCTTCACTTTTCTCCCTGTTCCATACTTAAATCTGAATTTCTTCACTATATCCTAACAGCCTTCTCACCCTGGAAAATGCCTCCATCCTGCAGATTCCTTCACTTCTTGGACCCTTCTTCCTATTGGTGAACTTTTCTGGAATCTCCATTTTGATGAATTGCTTGTACTAGCCATGCTCACTCCTTTCCCAGCTCTCCTCCTGACTCTCTGGAGTCTGGGTCCTCCACTTTTCAGCTTCCTTTTATGAAAGGTTAGCTTAAAATGTAAGGTCCATGAGGGGAGGGACCATTTCTTTTTGGCTTGTAGTTATATTCACAGGCTAGCACATAGAAAATAATAAATACTTCTTGACTTAGTCACCCCACAAATCCATTATATTAGACTTGGGCTTATGTCTAAAGTCTTCCCAAATCAGGGAATTGGTTGGTTGTTGTCCTTCATTCTCTTAGAAGGACAAAAATGGCACCATTCTGTCAGGGTTAAGGTCCAACTGTGGCCAACCAGGCCAGTAGAAGCTCAGAAGGCTCTACCATAAATCAGGCACAAATAGTCTGTATGAACATTTGAAATGGAGATATCTCTAAATTTACGCATTTCTCATTTCTTTTGAGCTACTGCAATCCTCTTTGCTGATAGAGCACAGTACCATCTTTGATGGGGACACACCATGCTGGGTGATCCTATGCCAGTGTCTCCCATGTCTCCTAATTAATTCCAGCGTTTTTCAGAGAGACCTTGAAAGCATCTTTGTATTGATTCTTTTTACCTTCATGTACCTACTTGCCTTGTATGAGTTATCTGCAAAATAGTCTTTTAGGTAAACCTGTGTTTGGCATTCAAACAACATGGCCAGCCCATTGGAATTGTGCTTTCTCAAGTAGAATTTGAATGCTTGGCAGTTTAGCTTGAAAAAGGACCTCAGGGTATGGTACCTTATCTTGCCAAGTGATCTTCAGAGTCTTCTTAAGACAATTCAGGTGGAAGCAATTCAGTTCCTGGCATGGCATTGGTATACTGTCCAGGTTTCACAGACAAACAAAGATGAAGTCATCACAATGGCTTTGTAGATCTTCAGTTAGTAGGCAGCATCATACCTCTTCTCCCCCACATTTCCTTCAGAGCCTCCCAAACACTGAGCTAACTCTGGCAATGTGTGTTGCTGTGAGGATCAAATGAGATGATATTTGTAAAAATGCTTAAGTACCTAGTACAGAGAAGATGCTACAGAAGTGCCTGTTATATTAACTTCCCTTCCCCTAAAAACAGTTGGATGCAAATGAATCGATGGATCAAAATACCTTACAGTCATCATTGCTTCAGACACTTGCTCTACCATCAAAGAAAGATGTTCTCCCAAAACATTTATGTGAAGAGCATTTCCCTATCTTGTCTTCAGAATAGTCTATCTCCTGAACATTCTATTTGAGAGACTTTCTTCACACATCCATCATATCAGTTAATCTTATACAAGGGATGTACACATCGCTTGGAAAATATAAAACTGAACTTAATAATAAAAGTGAACTTATCCACAACAATTAAAATTTCTCTATTTGCTGTAACTGATGGTTCCTCATATGGATGGTGCAATACTGGGTGGTGGGGAACCTCTGTTTTCTTGGTGTTAAATCAGGGAATAGGAAAGTACTCTATGTAGAACTGGTAAAGGGCAGCTATGTGTCTCTTCTATATATCTGAAATGTTTAATATACACAAGACTCACAAGAATATGTAGCATGGGCACAGCATCTGGCATCCCTTCTGTCTTCTTTTTCAGGGTTGGCTTGATTGCTCCAGCCTGCACCACCATGCTGGTCGGTTAGGGAGGTTTCTTAAGGGTATGGCCAAAGCTACAACTCATTCTCTCAGGGTTCTGGAGATAACCCTGGTGAGAACACACTCCTACTCCAGAAATATACAAGAACCCCCAGAATTCCCACAGTATGCTTTTCATTTATAGGGAATCAGATACCATGACACTGGTAATTGTTAAACATAAAATATTTACTAAATGAAAAGACAAAAGTATTAGTAAATGTAACACCTACTCAACAGAAGACCAGAGCAGCAACAATTACAATAAATCTATCCACCATACAGTGGATACACTTTACCACCATTTCATGTAGCATACTGGGGAGAGAGTGGGTACACACAGAAACTTGGGGAAAGCATATTATTGGGGAAGCCCACTGGTTTAGAGCAATTCACTACTGTGGGTTATAGGCTTACATACATACATACACACCATGTATGTGTGTGTGCGTGTGTGTGTGTGTGTGTGTGTGTGTGTGTGTGTATGTATAGGCTATAGATTATTTATGTCCTTCATCCCATCAGGAAGAATCTATCCCACAAATTCCTTCTTTGCTAACTGCAGTCCTGATCCTCACAATTTTTTTTGCTGGTCAGTCTCCCCTCTTCTGCTGTAGAAACTATTATGCAGTGACAGGCTATTCACACTCACACCCACCCTTTAAGAGATTTGAAAATAGCAAGGGATTCTGCTTTATCCAATCATCTCCAAGTCTTTTCTCCTAGAGAAGGAAGCACAGCTTACAGTCAAATAGGAGTAAAGCCTGTACTTCCTGCTACATGTCTCCCTCTCAAACCAGAGAAGGTAATAGTAGAAGGAACTTTGAAGCTTCTTCTCTCTCTGTCTCTCAGCTACAGGTCATGCTAAAGAACAAGATGCCCTGGTAGCTCTTCACCCAGGGGCAGGATTCAGGTTGCTAGCATGCAGTCCTGCCTTTCTCCCACCTGTCAGCAAAGTGATGCTCGTTCTAATCAGCAAGCTCCCAGCAGGGCACATAAAGTATCAATTGTCTTGGCTGGAAGTTTTCTGACTTCTGTCTCCAGTTTCTTGTGACTCATCCTTTGCTCAGCCTACTCTCCTGTTTCTTTGTCTCTCTCTTCCTTCTTTTGCTGGTCAATGATTCATCTTTCTTTTATGAGGTAGAACTCAAGAAATCTAGATTTCTGTCAGGTATGAACCCAACAGTCTTTCTAAAATCTTCCTACAGTACCTAAACAGTTATTTGATTCATAGTTTTGTCATTATAAAGCTTAAAATGCTAAAAATAGGAGGCAGCTGGTGGTGATGTGAGTTCAAATCCAGCCTCAGACACTTAGTAGTTATGTGGCCCTGGGCAAGTTATCTACCTTATACGGCCATAGCTTCCTCATCTGTAAAATGGGGATAATAATAGCACTTCCCAGGGTTAATAGCACCAGGGTTGCTATGAGG
The DNA here is from genome assembly GCF_028372415.1 of Notamacropus eugenii. Classification (NCBI taxonomy): domain Eukaryota; kingdom Metazoa; phylum Chordata; class Mammalia; order Diprotodontia; family Macropodidae; genus Notamacropus; species Notamacropus eugenii. The sequence goes on from NC_092878.1 coordinate 148,626,031, forward strand.
ATCAAATGAGATGATATTTGTAAAAATGCTTAATAAAGTACCTAGTACAGAGAAGGTGCTACAGAAGTGCCTATTATATTAAATTCCCTTCCCCTAAAAACAGTTGGATGCAAATGGATGGATCAAAATACCTTACAGTCATCACTACTACAGACACTTGCTCTACCATCAAAGAAAGATGTTCTCCCAATACATTCATGTGAAGAGCATTTCTCCTTCAAAATAGTCTATCTCCTGAACATTCTATTTGAGAGACTTTCTTCACACATCCATCATATCAGTTAATCTTATACAAGCATTCTCTCTCTACCCTTTAAGCATCCAAACTATTCCTATACAAAAGAGGCAGTACTTTACAGACATTTTACATTTCACCTGGTCTCTGCACTGTCCAAACAATCCCCTTACAGTCTATGTCTTCAGGGAAACAAGTCCAGGGTTTTGGCTCATTCTTCTATTGATTGCCCTTTTTATCTCCACTAAGTGATATACTAGATGTAAACAGGGGATCTCCTTCCCCAAAAGAGGAAACAGGATATCTTTACCTCTCAAACTCACAAGACTGTCTTTAAGACTAGACACATCCACCTTGGAATCCCTTTTTGGTCACCTAAAAGAAACAGAAATAGTAATAAGCATCCTAAAGCCTCAAGGTCCAACATCATCTCACCTGACTGAGTGTTCTGACTGCCATCTGGAAGCAATTCCAACTCGGTCCTCTCTTACCTCATGAAAAGTCTCAGAGTTATATTTCCATCTGAACAGCCATTCCCTTTTTAAGGTACACTGAGTGGGCCTGTCCTGACTTGGCAGCCAAATCTATTTGACATGACTTTGACACAGCCTCCTCTCTACTTTCAGACATTGGGGGACCAAAGGACAACCCAGGTATTACTATGTTATCCCAAAGCAACAAGTCCTATAGATGTAGGAACATCTTTCCTCAGAAGGGGCCAGGACAACCCAGCCCAACCCAGTAGATTCATCCTGTCATTCACTATTAGGTCATTTGGTAGGGAGAGAGCCTGAAAAAAAAGAGTGCCTCCCTCCTAGAATCTTTAGGAGGTTACATTATTTAGAGTTTAGATAAGGGCATAAGGACATTTGCCTGATTTGTCTCAGGAAGGCAAAGAGTAATAACCATAACAAAGAGAACGGTAGTTTGAAATGTATATCAGCTGGTAGATCAATCAAAAGACAAGAATTGGGTGGACCCACAACAAGCACTGGGTGTGATATAAGTATTCCTTTAGCCATTATACTTCTCCGGACTCTCTCCAATATCATCTTTCAAGTAAGCTTATGTCTAGCCACATAAAGCTGGATTCAAACAATTTTAATACATGGTAAGTATCTACTCCACAATCCCAACACAGGATCCATGAGGTGCAATTCTCATTACACTCTTTCTTTGGTTAAATATTTTCTGCCCTCAGCAAATAAACTGAGGAACGATGGGAACATTTGTCCATATCCCTATTCTACAAAAATTCCTTGAGATCCTGGGGAGGGTTCAAGCATTGTCCTTTTAAGTACCTCACCCTGACTTGTTCTAAGGAGTCTCAAACAGTTCATTAAACATAGCTCTTTTAAAAATCCCGCTATTAAAAGCTTTTCATGAGGGATCAGAGTTCTCACAGTTAGTGGGCCTAGAGATTATATTCATCTCCTGTGGTAACACCAGGGCTCCCCCTTTTCCTGTAGTGGGGATTAATCTTTCTGAAAAAACAACAAAGATGTGCCTAAGACTTGATTGGTCCCCATCTCCCTTGACATTTGACACACTTTCTGGTCACCCAAGGGCATGAAAAGTCCTATCCATGTGCAATTGGATCCCTTCTAATCTGGCAGATGTCCAAACACCACCAAAGTCACCATGTTTTTCACCATGTCCTGTCTAGATGACCAGACACATTTCCAAATGGAGATGAGGGGAACAGGTCCAGGAAAGCTAATTAACATTATATTCTCATTGCATATACTTGCTATTAGGGCAAAGTAAACCTCCTTTTGTTAGCTATTCAGGGGATTTCAGGTGCCTCATTTCATCCCAGCATTGAACTTGAACTAAAAATGCTAGGATGAGAGCTGCTTACTATATCCCAAATGCAGAGTTCACAAGTAAATAACACGATGGTACCTATGAGAGGTCACCATCTGGTTTGCCCTTATAAAGGGTCTATCCTAATCTAAACCAAGAGGAAAAAAAAAACACAGATTCAAATCTAAAAAAACAATGAAAATGAAAAGTAGGATAAAGGAAAGGAAAAACTCTCTAATCCCAAATAGGTTTTCACAACATGTGGAACTCTCTCCAAAGAGGTTAGGAACATGAAGTCTCCTGGAAGTCAATCCCTCATCCATAGGTGAGAAACCAAATTGGCTTCAGTATAAATTCTTGCAGGACCCTGAAGTACCCAGGCTACCTGCAGCTTCTCTAGACAACCCTAAAACACATAGAGCAGTCCACCTGCCAGCCAGAAGTTTCTTTTGAGTTACTGTAACATGTACAGCACTCAGTATTTGGAACCTGGCCAGCGCAGAGACTCCAAATTCCAGATTCACTTTACAACAGAACAAATTCACTTAGTTCAAAAAGAAAGCAACAATTTATATCTTAACTGTACAATAATCCACCAAACATCAAACACAAAAGAACCACAGAAGTGTGATGATTTGTTCCTGGATCATTTGTATCTTCTCTAAATTAAAAAACTAGAAAGACATGTGACTTTGAGTAAGTCACAGCTTTTGTGCACCTCAATTTCCTAATCTGTACCATGGGGATATTGGATTTGATGCCCTTGGAGGGAGGAGAGAAGAAAGGAAGGAAATAAGTAATTATTAATGCCTGCCATGTGCCCGGCCCTGTGCTAAGTTCAATCTCATTTGATTCTCCTAACTCTGGGAGGTAGGTACTATTATTATCCCCATTTTACAATGGGGAAAACTGAAGCAGATGGCATTAAGGTGACCTGCCCAGGGTCACACAGCTGACCATGTGTAAGCTAGATGGTAGTGGTGGAAGAATATTACTTCTAGCCATATGTGACCCAAGGACTTGCCATGTATAATCCCCTATCTGGCTGCAGAGCTAGAGATGCTAGTGACTCAGGGGACCTATTAATAGAAGAGACAGCTTCATGAGATAAGGAGCCAAATTTGGACAAATTTGCAGACTCAGTTTCAGGTCAAAGAACTCTTCTTGGACTAAGAGTATTCCTTTCTAGATAAATCTAGAAGGCCATTGGAGATCCTTTTGGTAGATGATTCAGAGGTTTGGAATTTCCAAAGGAGGGTCTAAGATCCTAACTTTGATAAAATAGACCTCCTTGACTCAATCCAGTTATCAGCTATCTGGCAATGTCCCAGAGACAAAGTGATTTCCTGGGAACACCCTGGAATAGGTTCTGATCCCTCTCTAGACTATCCACACTTGTACAATGTAAGCCACCTAGACTAAACTATGTAAATGCAAATAGCAATTCTAGCAATCTCTGCCCCCAGGCAAGTTGAGCTTGTTTTTCTTGAAAGCTACTGAGACCATTCTTATGCTTCAGTGGGCATAAGAGACTCCAGGTGCTCAACAGTCAATAAACATTTATTAAGCTCCTATCATGTAGTAGGGGACTGCTAGGTGGAAGAGTGGATAGAGTGCTGGGCCTGGAGTCATAAAGACTCATCTTCCTGAATTCAAATCCAGTTTCAGACACTTCCTAGTTATGTGATCCTAGGCAGGTCACTTAACCCTGTTTGCCTCAGTTTCCCCATCTGTAAAATAAGCTGGAAAAAAGAAATGGCAAACACTCCAGTATCTTTGCCATGAAAACCCCAAATGGGGTCATAAAGAGCCAGCATGACTGAAATTACTGAGCAACAGTAACCCTTGCTAGCTGCCCTTAAGGACTTTACAATCTAATGAGGGAAGACCACACTGAAAAGGGGAGTGGGACAGTCTTGGATGTAGTGAAGAAATCAAAGAAGTCCAAAATAAGTACAGCCCCTTGGGAAACTGGAAGGCACTCTCCTACCCTGAGGAGTTTTGCTCAGCTGAATCAACTCAAGGTACCCTCCACACCTCTCCTTATGAAAGATTCTCTTGCCACAGCTAAGCAAATCTCCTTTTGAATCACCTATGAGTGTCTCATTTTGTTCAGATATTGACCATAGACTATCAGAAAATTGGCCTGAGCCAGACCCAAGGGCATTCCACCTGCTGAAGATTAGTTAGTTCTGGTCCAATTGAGTCCAATTTAGCTGCCAGGCCCTAGTTCACTAACCGAGCTTTCTAGGGAATCTAAAAACACAACAAATACTGCTATTTTCTTACTCTGTTCTGTTTCACTCACTGGTTCTTTCATGAAAAGAAAGTTGTGTTGTGTACTCTTGACTCAGAGCCAAGGCAGACCTGGTTTCCAATTGGGCTATTGGGCAGGTTGCTTAACCTTAGCCTCAGTTTTCCCCACTGGAAAAAGCAGAAATGATACCCTCTGGGGATATTTTGAGGCTCAGATGAGATAACATATATTAAAATGCTTGGCAAACCTTAAGACATTATATTTCTGTCGGTCTTTAAAAACATTTTATTCCAGGAAACTTTGCAATGATTTGATTTTGATGTAAGTAAAAATTAGATTCTTTTAAATGAAATTTCTAACTTTTTTTTTGGTTCTACACATACATTCTTATTAAACACATTTTCACATTAATCATGTTGCATAGAAGCATTAAAATGAATGTGAGAAACCATGAGAAAAAACAAAACAAAACACAAGGGAAAATAATCTGCTTCATTCTACAATTAAATTCAATAGTTCTTTCTCTGGATGTGAAAGGCATTTTGCCTCAAGAGTCCTTTGGGAATGTTTTAGGTCCTTGCATTGCTGTAAAGGGCTAAGTCTATCAGAAACAGTCCTCACACACTGTGGTTGTTACTTTGTACAATGTTCTCCTGGCTCTGCTCATTTCACTCAGCATCAGTTCATATAAGTCCTTCCAAGCCTCTCTAAAATCCTCCTGTTCATCATTTCTTATAGCACAATAGTATTCTATTACATTCACATACCATAGCTTGTTCAACCATTCTCCAGTTGATGGGCATCCCCTTGATTTCCAGTTCTTGACCACCACAAAGAGAGCTGCTGTATTTTTGTACATGTGAGACCTTTTCCCATTTTCATGATCTCTGTGGGATACAGTCCTGGAAGTAATATTGCTGGGTCAAAGCGATACTGCTGGCTACATTTTTGTAGCCCTTTGGGTATAGTTCCAAACTGCTCTCCAGAATGGTTGGATCCACCAAAAATGAATTAGTGTTCCAACTCTCCTGCATTTTCTCCAACATTTATCATCTTCCTGTTTTCTCATGCTAGCCAATCTGATAGGTATGATGTGGTATCTCAGAGTTGTTTTGATTAGCATCTCTAATCAATAGTGATTTAGAGCATTTTTTCATATGCCTATAGATAGCTTTAATTTCTTCCTCTGAAAATTGCCTGTTCATATCCTTTGGCCATTTATCCATTAGGGAATGATTTGTATTCTCGTACATTTGACTCAGTTCTCTATTATTTTAGAAATGAGACCTTTATCACAGACACTAGTTGCAAAAATTCTTTCCCAATTTTCTGATTCACTCCTAATCTTGAGAAAATTGAGGTGGATAAGTGGCTTGCCCAAGGTCACAAAGCTAGTAATTAACTGGGGTTGGATTTGAATCCCTAGTTGCCTTTCAGAGAAGTCAAACAACCTGTCTAAATTAAAACAGGCAGTGTTGGGATTCCAACCTAGATCTATGACCCCACTAGCTGTATAGTACTTAGGGTCCTCTAGGTTGTCTCCACCAAGCTAAGGTGGCCTGATGCTGACCACATATACATAAGAAAGGGAGGAATTTGGATCAAAGGACTAAAGGTGGAAGGTGATGCCTTGATGAACCTGGGTTGGGGAGAAGGGAACCCCTTTTCCGTTCATCAGCATGGGGCACCTAAAAGAATCTTGGGTTTGACAGAACGTAGGAGCTACAGACCCAGACAGCCCTTGGTGGTTTGTTGAATGAGCATCACCTAAAATGATTCTGAAGGGAGTACAATCTGCTCATCAGTTACTAAGCAAAAGACACAAGGACTTTCTAATGATAAGTCAGAGGCTTGGCACAGACACTTTGCCATTGGTGAATAAGGTTACAAAGAAAGAGCTGGAATTCACCTGCCCAGCTTTGTTTGCTTGTCCTGGTTCCAAAAGAGCTTGGTCCCTGGGTCTGTAACTCTTTTAGAGAAGAAAAGTCTACCAAAGCCAAGGCTGTGACAATTATCAGACTCTTCATATGGAGGGAACAAGCAGCTAAGAGGTTTCCCCAGTTTGACACTGAGTGTGTGAAGTGTCTGCCTTCCTAAAAGAACTACAGATCATGCCTCCGGGCTAAAAGTTAAAAGATGAACCTGAGAGAGCTCACTCCTTCCTATGGGAAGGAGGTGGCATTTCAGCCAAGATCTCAGCTAAGAGCAGAGAAGCTCCCCAACCCTGTGCCCAATGGAGCCAGGTCTGGCATCAACCAACAATGACTAGAGGATGGGCAAAGAACTATCCAGCAATAGCCATGCTAGGCCTGAAGGGAGAAGTGCCCAGCAGAGAAGCTACATGCCTGCCAGAGGCTGAATACCATGGGAGTGTGTATGTATATGTGTATATGTGTATGTATGCATATACAGATAGATACACCCATACATAGGCATATATACACCACAGCAATGTTTCTCCTATATACATTTTCCAGCTATATGCTCTAGCCACACATGCTTATTATATCCATGCCTTTCCACATGTGTTCACTAGATGAATTTATTCTTACCACTGATGATGTGTTTATCTGTGAGGGCATGTACTCTGGTTCATTGGAGAAGTATTCTTTTTCTTCTTTTATTACTGTGCTATCTCATAAATGGCTTTTTGGTAAGGTAATGATGTCTTCTAGTTGACTAATAATAAAAAAGTGAACACTGGTGGGGGCTCATGAGATATAGTTTTTAAATGAGTACAGACCCACTTAACTTGGGTTTCATGTCTGGCTGGGAGAAGACCCAAGTATAAGCTAATGCTACACAAAATTGGGAGAGAAGATACCAGTGTTTCCCTCCATAGCTCATCCTGAACCCAGAAAAAGGGGGTCAGGGTGATGTGGACATCTATGACAGGGTGTGAAAAGTCCCAGGAGAACAGACTGAGAGCTGCCTGTAGTTAAACCCACTCTCCTCAGCTAGGAGTTGATCAGTAGGGGTCCTTTATTTAGAGGAAGAAAACTTTGGATTTGTCAGTGGAAATACACAGCCATCAACTTTTCCACCTGGATAAAGAGGGGCCACTTTCCTTGTTTCACTAATGTGGGTTAGCAAACAATATCGTTCCTGGACACCTAAGACTCTAAGAGTCATCTGGGTTAATTGACCCAGTAACTTTTATAACAAATAGGTGAAGAATTGCATTTTCTTAAAACATCCTAGATTAGAAACCTGTACCTTCCTTTTAGTTCTAAGCTTGTTATAAAACATTTGCATCCTGCATTGACATAAATTACTGCTTTTGAATATTATTGAATATATGTACCCCCTCATCTTATAAAAGATACCCAGAATTTAACTTACAAATGACCAATTCTCAAATAATTTTGGTTAATTCTCCATTCTGTATCCTGAACCCAATTGAATGCAGCATCCAGAATTCTCTTAAGGCAGGATGACTTTGGTGGTAGGAATTTCAAGTACTGTGGCAAGCTGAAAGAGGGGGTTATTTTTAGTTAGACACACTGTTGTATATATTTTTTTTTGCAGCTGTGAAACCACATCAGGTAGACAGCTGTCAAGCCTGTCTAGGCCAGCTATCAAGGTCACACCTACTGAGGGCCAAATGGGATGGTTGGAAGAACCCCTTAATAAAATTTACCCCCTCTTTTTTAAGGGAAAGAAATGCCCGTATCCTCAACAAACAAACAAAAAACCCTAGCTAGTCTAAGGATGCTAGAACCCTCTTCATTGTAGGGATTTCTGTAAATCCTTGGCTATTGGATGTTCAGCTCTAATTCCTGAGCTGTAGTCTTCTGGAAGTAAAACATAAAAGCATCTAAATTATTACAGGGATGGAAGGAAGGTTTGTCTCCTTTTGTTTCTTGAGAAGATTGGAGGACAGGACAATCCTGATAAGCACAAACAAGATCAGGTTCTCTCAGGAATACAGTCATTCACTGGCTGAAGAAATGTTCCTAGGGAGTGCTTGCATGTTTCCCTTTGCTGTTATCAAATGAAGAGATAATTATACTGAGAATGTAATCAGAGAATGAGAAAATTCAGTGACAATTTACTGAGCAACAGAAGCCTTAAGTTTGAACATGGATTCTGATAGAAAGCTGCTGAAATTGCCACCTGTATTTTAATTGTCTCTGACAGACAGTGCTACTAAAGCATGTGCCAACCAAGATGCTACAGTTATGAACTCTGGTCATTTGTGACCATAAATAAACATTATTCATTGCCTTGAATTCTTGCTGTATCTTCATGAAGCTCGAAGTAATAGAATGTGAGATTTGGAAGAAACCTCAACAGTCATTTATAAAGTCCATCCATACACAAAGAGAATCATATCCATTTTAACATACTTGTTACTATGTACATTATAACAAGAATTATCCCTATTATAATATACTTAACAAGTGGTTGTTCAACCTTTGCTTAAAAATTCTTAGGAAGAGGCAGCTAGCTAGGTCATGCAATGGATACAGTACTGGCCCTGGAGCCAGGAAGAACTCAGTTCAAATCTTACCTCAGATACTTACATGTTGTGTGACACAGGGCAAGTCACTTATTCCTAATGACCTCCAAAAACAAATAAAAGTTTCCTATGAGAAGGAAAGCCTACTGTACTTCTTGGTAGAGCTGTATGCTTGACATGAAGTCTAAATTTGCTGTTTTGCAATTTCTAACCATCATTCTTGGCTTTGCCCTCTGGATCCAAAGTGAATAAGTCAAATCCTGTTTCTTCATGAATGTCCTCTAAATGCTTGAAGAGAGCTAGCATGTCTTTCCTGAGTTTATCCTTCTTCAGGCTAACATGCCTAATGCCTTCAAATACTCCTTATAAGTCATAGATTTGCAGCAAGACTTTTCACTGCTCTGGCTGCCTTTCTCTGGACATTTTGTCTTTATCAGCATCCTTAATTTTGTGCCACCCAGAACTGAACGCAATATTCCAGATGCAGTCTGACTCAAGTAGAATGCCAAGGGACCATTGCCTCCTTCTTCCTGGAAACCATGGCTCTCTTTACACCACCCAAGATGACATGAACTTGTTTGACTGGCCCATCATACTAAGTTTAAAGCTTATAGTACTACTAATCTCCTAGACCTTTTTTCAGAAAGATTCTAATTATGACAGCTCCCTCTTATAGTTGTGAAATTGATTTGTTTTGAGCCCAATTGTAAAAATTTACATTTTTCCTTATTGATTTTATTTAATTAAATTCAGCTCAATAGTCTAGCCAAGATCTTTGTGGATCTTGACTTTAAGGTCCAGTGTGCTACTTATTTCTCCCAACATTTTACCATCTAAAAATTTAATGAGCATGCCATCTATACCTTTATCAAGACATTGATTAAAAATGTTAAATAGCACAGATCATTCCATTAGAATGTTAACACTGAACCACTTAGGACCCTTTGAGAACAGCCATTTAACCAGGTCTGAATTCATCTTCTTGAATTATAATCTAGATTTCACCTTTCTATCTTTACTGTAGTTATTCAGTCATTTCAGTTGTGCTCAACTCTTTGTGACCCCATTTAGAGTTTCTTGGCAAAGATACTGGAGTGGTTTGCCATTTTCTTTTATAGCTCATTGTACAGATGAGGCAAGCAAGGCAAACAGGATTAAGTGACTTGCCTAGGGTCACACCACTTGTAAATGTCTGAGGCTAGATTTGAACTAAAGACTCCAAGTCTGACACTCTATCCACTGTGTCATCTAACTGCCCTTCTAAATGTACCACTGAAAGTTGTAAGATCTTTTATCAAATTCTTTGCTAAAGTATAAGTAAAGTGTGTCCCTAGTATCCTGTTAATATACGAGTTTACTAATACCATCAAAGAGGAAATAAAGTTAATTTGACAGGTTTTGTTCCTGAAGCCATGCTGGCTCTGAGCAATCATCATTTTCTTTTCAAGGTATTGACTGGTCATCTCTTTAACAATCTGTTAGAATCTTCCCAGGAAACAAAGTCAAGCTCATTGGCCTATAGTCTTCAAACTATGAAATTCTCTACTCTTCCTTGATTTGAAAACAGGGATATTTACCTTGCTCTAATTTTGTGATATTTCTCATCTGCTTGAATGATCTTTCAAACATCATTGATAGTGGTCCAGAAGTTGCATCTGCCAATTCTTTTGGTTCATGAGAATATAGTTTAATCTGCTCAAGGTCAGTTGAATTCATCAAGTCAGCTGGAGCCACTGAAAATCATTTTTGTTTGGATATTTCCAGTGCAAAGGTCATTAGACTTCATATAGAAAATAGAAGCAAACTAAAAAATAAGCAGTTCTGCCTTTCCTCTTTTGTCAGATTCATTGGCACATCCACTTAAAGACATAGTGATTCAGTCTCTTCACTGATCGCTTACCACCTCTCCTCCATACCCAATATATCAAAGAAAATCTGTTTTGTTGGCCTTAGCTTTTCTAAATAGCTTTGAGTCATCCTAAGCTTTGAAACTCCTGACACTAGAGGATCATAATCCTCTCCTATAGTCTCCTTCTGTTACTCTTCTATAGAAGATATAGAAGAGATAAACTCTTCTATCTTCTGGATATATCTTAAAAATCGAAGTTCATTAGTGAGTTTCTAGAGCATGTATATTGATATCTTTAACATATTTCCATTTTCCCCCTCCCTTTGTTGTTCAAAATTTCATCCACAAGAGTTTCTCATCCTTCCTAAGTTGACTCCCCTTGTAAAATTTTAGTCCATGGATGCCTACCTATGCTTTCTCTGAGCCCTATGCATGTCAAACCATACTCTAATTCTCTCCTATCACAAATTCTAGAAGGGAATAGTCACTTCTTCTGGACATCCCACTTATCTCTCGCCCAGAAGATAGAGCTAGAATACAAGTTTGTGTCTTAATTCCTCCACCTTTTGAAAGATTAACTTTTCATTCAGTCAAGTCAAAAAGTTATTAGTTGGAATGTATCTGGTAGAGAGAGAAAATTCTAGCAGCCGTATGGATTTTGATTGATTGGATGATCAAGTTCCCCATAACTATTGTGCCATGGTTCTTTGCCTAGTTTGTGATATTTTCCAAATTCCACATCCATTTCCTCTTTTTGACCAAGTGATCTCTAATATAATCTAATAACAAAATCTCTTTGCCTTCTCCTTCCATTGGTCTTCATCCAAATGTTCTCTACTATACTTTCCATGTTCTGGCTTCTGATTTCCTCACTTGAGTCTATCTTTTTAATTGAAAATTACCTACCAAGAGGTCAAATTTGCCTCCTCCTTAGGGACTTCTAAATCCTTCTACTTGCTGCCTAAACTTCATTCATTTGTGTATAGATACAGGTAAGTGATGCATGTGTTGAAGCTAGCTCTGAGCTGGAGAATGAATTATTAAATTTTCACTGTAATCTCAGAAATCAACACAGCCTACCAATTAGTACTTGATTTATTATTTTGTTGATTGTCTAGATTTAAGAAAATGAAAATAAAAAATTAATAATGCAGATTGAACTTAAAAGTATGTCACAATTGCATTTTTTAAGAGTTGGTTATTAAATTTTTAAAGACACACCCCTGGTCACATATTTTACTACTGGTCCATTTTTTGGAATTTTTCTCTTGTGAACCTCTGGGTATTTCCATCACTTCATTGTAGCTATTTTATGATATCTGGCTTGGTAGAGAGTTTCTCCCTTCCCTATCTTTTCCTGTAAAACCCCTTTGATTAAATTTGCATAACAACCAGCAAATACATTTTTAGAAAATATTAATGTAGCTTTGATGCTTTTGTCTGTACATCACAGTGATTTTCAACTGCTATCCATATCAAACCCTCCTTTTTGACAAAGAAAAACAATTAAGTAAAAACTAATACTGAAAACAGGTTTCTTAGACACCCACAAGACTATAGTGGCTTCCTCCTCGTGGATCTTCTGTTTTATTAAATAAGTTTTGTGGTTTTTCTTTGTATGAAAGTTATCAGTATATATGTTTCTACCAAAACATTTTAAGCTCACTGAAAAAGAATTATCAACGACCAAAATAGCTATGAAATATAAACTGGTCTTATCTTCCACTGATAAAGCATTTTACTTGTATTTTTTTTTACTTGTTTAAAAAAGCTACAATTTAAAAATCTGCTAACTTGTAGATACCTTTTATTTGGATCTAAAAATATAAATGGTTTTAATGTTTTAAAAAAACCCAAACTTTTGTCAGATTGTGTCTGACAATGTGTACAATATTCTGACCTCCAACTCTGCATAGTGAGGGAGAATTTGTAGTTCTTTTCTTTTTCTCTGGGACCTTCATGGACTTTTCATTATTTCTTTTTAAGCTTCTTTTATTTATATGATCGTAGTCATATAGATTTGTCTCGATTGTACTTATTTCGCTCTGTATTGATTCTTACAAATCTTTTCACATTTCTCAGAATTCCTTATGTTCATCACTTCTTAACACACATAAATATTCTACTACATTCATATGTTATAGCCTTTTATTCAGTCAATCTCCAATCCACACAATCCACTTTGTTTCCAATTCTTTGCAGCCACAAAAAGTGCTGTTATAAATATTGTGGTGTGTTTTGTTTTTGTTTTGAACATTTTCAAATGTAGACGTACTCCATGCCTCATCTGCAATCCCTGCATTTTAAACTGTGGTGCAGAAGTCCAAATCCAATCCCTAGGCATCACTTTCTTAGCTGTCTGTGTTTTCCTGTATTTTTCTCTTCTATGTCCCTTGCCTTCAATGGTCAGCAGACTCCTGCAGTCATCACTGTCTTGCTCAAGATTTCAAAATCTTAAGCAATATTTTTTAGGTTCCTTCTGGCAGTATCATTGTTATTTTTGTTTGTACTTCATTCTCAGTGAGGACCACAACATCAGGAAGGTGATGCCATGACTTGCAAGTGAATTGGATTTAAGTGAGGGAGGCCTGTGCAAAGTCACCAGCCTCACTTTGTCCTCCAGAGTCATCTGGATTCAGTGGCAAGATATAGGTCAGGTCAACTGCAGATGGGCCCTGGCAGTATCATTAATGCCAACAAGAAGGAAGGAAGGAAGGAAGGAAGGAGGGAAGGAAGGAAGGAAGGAAGGAAGGAAGGAAGGAAGGAAGGAAGGAAGGAAGGAAGGAAGGAAGGAAATTTACTTATTTATTAAGCACTTAGCACCTACCGTGAGGCAGCTAGGTGGCTCAGTGAATAGAATGCCAAGTCTGAACTTAGAAAGAACTGAGTTTTAATCTGGCCTCAGATGTTTACTAGCTATGTGACCTGGGGCAAGTCACTTAGCCCTGTTTGTCTCAGTTCTTCATCTGTAAAATGAGCTGGAGAAGGAAATGGCAAACCACTCCAGTATCTTTGCCAAGAAAACCCCCAATGGGAACACTCAGCAACAACACCACCTACCGTATTCTAGGCACTGTGCTAAGTGTTTTACAAATATTACCTCATTGGATTCTCCCAACAACTTTGGAAGGTAGAAGCTTTTATTATCTTCATTTTATATTCGAAGAAACTAAGGTAAACAGAGTTTAAGCAACTTGCCCAAGATCACACAGCTTGGTGTCTAAGGCTGGATTTGAACTCAGGTCTTCTTGACCTCAGGCCTGGTGCTCTATCCAATGTATCACTTAGGACCTTGAAGTGGATAAAAGTAATCCATTTTAATAAATTTTGGGGAAATAATAATTGGAAAAACAATTCTCATTTGATGATTCCATCCCCATGAACTACCATGTTATATCTCTTCTGATTTTTAATAGGTGCCTCTGCTTTCTCTCCTTTTACTTTCCTCTTAACCCCTTACAACCCGTATTATCAAGCCACTGAAACTGCTCTCTCCAAAGTTACCAATGATCTCTTAGTTGCCAAATTCAGTGGCCTTTTCTCAATCCTCATTCTCCTTGACCTTTCTTCAGCCTTTAACACTACTGATCATCCCCTCCTCTTTGATTCTCTCTTCTCTCTAGATTTTCAGGGCACTCCTCTCCCCCTCCCTGGTTTTCCTCCTCAGTATCTGACTCCTCCTCAGTCTCCTTTGCTGGATCCTTATCTAGATCATGCCCTCTAACTATTGGTATCCCAAAGGGTTCTGTAACGGGTCCACTTCTCTTCTTCCTTTAGATTACCTCACTTGATGACTTCATCAACTCCCATGGATTTAATCACCATTTGTATGCAGAAGATTCTCAAATCTACCAATCCTGCCCCAACTTCTCTGCAGACCTCCAGTCTCATATCTCCAAGTGCTCTTCAGACATCTCGAATTGGATGTCCAGTGCACATCTTTAACTCCACATGTACAAAGCTCATTTTCTTTCCCCCTAAATCCTTTTCCCTCCTATTTTCCTTATTACTATAGAGGGAAAAAACATCCTCCCAGTCCCTAAGGCTTATGACCTAGGAACCATCTTCCTATCTCACTATCTATCCCAGGAACCATCTTCTTGCCTCACTATCCCTCACCCCCATTCCCATATTCAATCTGTTGTCAGGCTGGTAGTGTTGCTTTCTCCTTTGCATCATCTCTCAAGAGGGAGAACCCTAACCCAACCTCCTTCTCTCCTCTGACACTGTCCCTCCAGGGGTGCAGGCTCTCATCACTGCACACCTGGATTTTTGCAATACTCTGCTTGTGGGTCTGCTTGCCACCAGTCGCTCCCCACTCCTCCATTAGGACACCAAAGTGATTTTTCTAAAAAGTGGGTCCAACCATGTCATTCTCTACTCAAAAACCTCTAACTACTTCCTATCACTACCAGGATCAAATGCAAAGTGTTCTGCTTGTCATTCAAAGTCATTTACAACCTGGCCCTTTCCTGCCTTTCCAGTCTTCTTATACCTTACTTCCTGCCACTTACTCTTAGATCCAGTGACTCCAGCTTCTTGGCTGGCTCACAAACAAGACATTCTAGCTCCAGACTCTGGACGTTTTCTCTAACCCCATGCCTGGCTTACTTTCCCTCCTCACTTTAGCCTACTGGCTTCTCTCTGGCTTCCTTTAGGTGTAAAGCGCTTATTGAGGTGTGTAGGAATGAAAGGTAAAGTATGGGGTGACTCCTAAAAGGAAAAGACCATGTCTTTGAAAGCAGCCCAGTCCTTGAATTTCCCCACCCTAGTGTCTCCCCCAAGGCATCTGGCCCTGCCCAGCCCACTTAGATACTCAACAATCCTTTCACAGTGGCTCTTAACCCACTCAGTCCTTGGTGCCATACTACATATAGTCATATTTTTTGGCAACCCCCTTTTAAAGGAAAAGTTCTTATTTTATTACTAGGTAGGAACATAGTAGTACTATACACTATGTTTCTCCCTTCTAGGAATTTACCTAGGATAGACATACAGCAGATAACATCTATAGACTACTTGTACCCAATCATAAAATAGGACTCTAGCGTCAGAAGCCCAGACTCTCCTCTCCCCACCTGCCATCTCTCATCTCATTGTATGCTGGGAGCTTGATGGAATGCAATATTGCTCCCCTCCCATAATCCTTGTGGTCTTTAAGCTCCTCTTCAATTTCTCCCTGTTCCCATCTACACTGGCCACCTGCCAGGTGGACATGGGACCAGGCTTACAGTTCTGAAATGTTTATAGGACACATGGAGGATGGAGTTTTCCCCTTAGACTCTCTTATTCTTGCTACAGAGAAGCCAGGGGTAGGAAGGATAACCATCAGAAAATAAAGTCCATTTGCAACAAACTAGCTTGCATCTTCAATTCTTTCCTTTCCCATTCCTTCCATCTTCTGGCTCTGATTGACACCTAGCTCCCTACCTCCCTCCTTTCCAGCACTGGCTGTTTTCATTCATTCCCTGACCTCCTCCAATTCAGTGACTCAGATGGGAGAGTTGGAATCCTCCTTGGTCCAATGTCACTTCTCACTTCTCCCTCCACCACTTCCCCTGGGTAACTTCTTTTCCTTTAATGTTAACTCAGTTCATATCTATCACCCAATCAAAATACTCCAGATAACATCAGAGGCAAGTGGGTGAGGGTAAAAAACATGCTGTTTCTCATATGATGTTTTTTAAGCTAAAATTCAATATTACTCATCATAACCAACAAAATACTCATTTAAGGCAACTTTAATCTTTAATGCTTTATGAAGTATTTTTTTTAATTTCTTTTCAATGTCAGTACAAAAATAGACACATTAAAGTCATTTTCAAAGCTAGAGGAAACTGACAAGAGTAGTGGAGCAACTCACAGTAAAATGTATCTTTTTTCTCCAACTTCCTGATACAGAAGAGTGTGTGCTATTTACAAGGTGGACCTGCGATGTTCACCAATGTAATCACACTAACAGAAATTTGTCTAAACATATATGAAAAGTTACAAGTGAGTGACATGCTTCCTCTCTTTCATTTTGGCGTTTTTTTGTTTCCCAGACTTGCAGCGGAACTCTGAGTTCTTCTTGAACTTCGATGGGTTCCTGTATGTATGGGACTGGGAAAAACTAAGCTTTAGTTCTTCATCAAACTTCCAGCCTTAGAAACAATAGACTGCTTGTCTAACTTTAGCATTTCCTTTCTACTGGCCTTTGGGAAAAGGAACCCAAGGGGGATTTTTGTGCTGGATTATTTATTATTTTTATTTGAAGGTTACTGAAATGTTCTTGTTCAGTATATAATAGTATTATTTCTTTTCCAAAATATTTTTATATCAGCTACCACCTTTGTCATTTTGTTATGACTGTTTTGAAGCATTCAACAACCTTGAGCCCCTACTATGTGACAAACTGCGCTAGGAGCTGGAAACAATAGCTCACATTTAACAAATACTTTAAGGTTGACAGAGATACATGGGCTGTTCAGAGGGAACTAGCACCTCTGGTGTAAGGGCTTGTTGAGCCCTTTTCAGGGTTATTCATTCACTTTTGGTGTCATCTGTCACCTAACTCTTGCCAACAACAAGATGCTGTAGCATGCATGCATAGCCAACACACTGTTCTGGCACATGGGCTAAACCAGGTTGAAGATAACAGGCCTCAATCCCATTGGTAAGTTAGGGTGGTGTTGACCCTAAGCATGTGAAGATTTCCCCTGGGGAATGGGCAGATAAGAACAATTTGTTCCAGTGACCATGATGGTGGCTAAAGCAGGCACTGTGGAGTACTTAGAGCTTGGTCAAACATGGAAAACACCAAGGTCTTAGACTGCATCCCATTCCAAGGCCAGTTATCTTGATTTTTATCTGGCCATGAGGCCTCAGATCTCACCCGGAAGAGAGAGAGGCTTTGTGCCTCACTTATAAATCCAATTCACTTGATTTGCAAAACATTACCCTGTGATGTCATTGGTCCTCTTAGAAAATGAAGGAGGGAAAATCAGAGTAAGGAAACATTTTCCTTATCTAGAAGGTACAAGAATTATTGTTTCCATTTTACAGATAGGGAAAGAATGCTAGAAAGGTTTTGCAATTCTTTCTGGATTACACACACACACACACACACACACACACACACACACATTTAGAAAAGGTCAGGTTGTTGGAACACATCTATTGTTCATATTGATAGCATGTGATGATATGTATAATTAGAAAAGAATGATTTTTCTTTTCCTCCAGAAGAATGTAAGATTCTGGAGGACAGGGATTTGTCCTTTTTGTTTCTTGGTATACCCACCTGCCAGCACACCACTGCCTTCTACATAGTATATATTCACGAAATGTTTCTTTAATTAAATGGGAGGCTTGAGCTTTTTATACATATTTAAAACAAAAGCATGTTTCCCGCCCAGTAATTATTTTACCAAACTGAAAACCAAATGTGATAATACCTGTGTGGCAAACTGTCAAAAGGGATTCCAAAAATAATAGTAGGAAAGACAGCAAAAAAAAAAAAAAAAAAAAGGTAGTTTAGGTTAGTAGAAGCAAGTTTTAGAGGCCTTAGAAATAATCTAGGTGAGACTTACTGTACAGATAAAGGAGTAGTTAGCTGGTTGGGAGTTGGAGCAGATTAAAACTAGAAAGAAAATCCAGACTTCTTAGTCAAGGAAGAAAGAATCCTTGCTTGAAATAAATTGAAGTATTCAAATGGAGAGAGATCTATAAATTAGACATTTCCTAAAATCTCGCTGGTGGATTAGGGGCTTGGGACACAAGCTGGTTGTGATGTATGTCGAAAGAAGATCCTGTGTGGAAGCAAAATATGCTGTAAAAATTATTGGAGTTCATCAGACATGAACTTGGCCATGTAACCTAAAGCTGTTGCTCTGAGCCTCAGCTTATAAATTACTTGTTACCACATAAAACCTTCACTTTCACCTGTGATTTAGTGTGAGTTGTTATGACTAGAAAGATAAGAGCAGTGCTATCCAAAGGGGACCCATTACATGAAAATCCTTTGTTGTATTTCAGCTGAGATGAGTTACTCAAATGTTGCTTAACTACCAAGGCTTATTAGTTTCTCCTGGAACTATGGGAAAATTTTCATAATCATTTCTAGCCTACATAGTTATCAGCAGTATTTTGTGACTTATTGTTTAAGCTTCTATTCTAGATCAATAATGAAAATGTCAAGGATCTGACTTTCCAGTTAATTTCCAATTAATCTCTCTCATCTGAATGTTAATTATTTGTTTTAATCATTTAAATCATTTCAACTTTTAGATTCCTAACACTTTAAGTTTTTAACCCCTAAAAAAGTTTAACCACCTTATGCCATGTTTACAGAATTTAATAGTTTTGGAAGAAATTTTTAAAAAGACTTTAAGAACTGAAATATTTTATTTTCATTGGTTAGTTTTCCTTCATCACTTATTTTAGTCATTGAAAAAATTTAACCAAAGAGAGAGAAATGATTTAGTCCTACAGAAAGTGGTTTCAGCTGTTCTTATAGAAATTTGACCTTATAGGTATTGAGATTTGGTGGTATGAGAAGCATGACTGGAATATGGCTCTAGAAATAGAATGAGAACTCAATTACAGCTCTAGAGAAGAGGAAAAGGAGAAAACATCCACAAGTTAAATTAACAAGCATTTATTAAGAGGTTAATAGAGGATAGGGACAAGCCCTGTACTAAAGTCTTGGAAATATAAATACAAGCATGAAGAAAGTGCCTGCTCCTTATACAGAAAAGCAAGCTCAAAAGTGGAGGGAAAGAGAGAAAGAGAGGGAGATGAAGAGAGAAGGAGAAAGAGAGAGAGACAGAGACAGAGAGACAGAGACAGAGAGAGACAGAGACAGAGAGAGAGAGAGAGAGAGAGAGAGACAGAGAGAGAGAGAGAGAGAGGAGAGAGACAGAAGGAGAGAACATAGGTGAGAGTGTGGTGAAACTAGAAATTAAGAGTCCCCAGGTGAACCTGGAGAGGAATGAAGATATGGCAGGCCTTGGATGGTTTCCTTAAAATGGAATTGAGAGGAAGGGGGCCGCAGAGGCAGCGTTCAAAAGAAATGTATGAAGTTTGTATTAAGTATTGAGTAATATGATGTTCTTTCCAGCTGACTAGAGACAAATTGAGATCAAGATCTCAATAATGGTTTCATGAATGTGGCATCTCCTCCTCAAATGGCTTTCCAATTCTCCCTTAGATACTGGTATGCCAGGACATTGTCATAAGGGGAAAGGCTTGGAAGGAATCTCCTCCATGTTGAGGCAATATGACCCTGAGAAATAGATACTGGTCTTTGGCTTTTGTATTTGCTCTTTTTCATTCCAGGTGAAGGGACCGGAGTCTCCAACCTTGTTTTGAAAGGTCAGGAGAGTAAGCATGTGGACTTCATATCATCTGGGCTTTGTAGCCTGCTCCATATTGGTGCCCTGAGGGGCAATGAGTAGCTTTCAGAAGTCAGCCCAGTGGTAACTGAGTCTAAGATATATATGCAGAATCACATAGATTTGACCCTAGGGAGAGCAATGTTATGAGGAACTGGACTATGTTTGAACTCTCTCCAGGGACCACGGTGGGATAAGGGAGAGTGATTCCTTATAGCACTGAAGGAGGAATGTCTGTATTTTTGTTGTTGCTCTATCTTTAAAGAAAAAACATCCCTCTGTAGAAGTTAACTGATTAAGTAAAATTAGGGTGCTAGTCATTGGTAACTAACAATGGGGAACCAGCTGGTAAGGGTTCAAGCTTGTGGCAGTACCTTCTCATGGTACATAAGGAGGGAGGTGTAGCCAAACTGGCTTTGAGAGAGTGAGTCAAGGCTAGCTACATTGGACAAGTTCTATTTCTTCCACTTCAGTCACATTCCTTATAATAGAAGCAGTATCTCCTACTCTATCACAAAGACTGGGCTAACTTCAAAGGCTGTTTCTTGAACTGGTTTGGGAGACTAAGGCTGGGACCACTGAAGTCCTTTCCTTGCTGCCTGACTCCAAAAAGAGACTGGAAGCAGAGCAGGAAGTGCTCCAGCTGCTCCCTCAGGTTTCTGAATCCAGACTGTCATGCACCCACCAAGCCAAGGAAGCTACATACCCACCTTGTTGAATATCTTTTCCATTCTATGGCTACATCAACTTCCAGGCTCACCAGGCCTACTATATCCCTCTCATTCAGGTGTTCCAGGCTGGTGCAATCTCACACTTTGTGATCCTGGAGTACAGTAACTGACTGAAGTGGAGAAAGAGACTATGGCATTAGAATATTTCCCATTTACTCAATGTTAGCTAACAAGGCGAATGGAGAGGATATCATTTATAATTCCAGGTGCTTGCTATGAGGTCATTCAATCCAAGATGGACAGTTATCTATGAAGTTATAATTGGGGAAAGAGGTGGAAACCTTCTCTGCTGGTTTTTAGGTATGTATGTAAGCAGAAGAAAATAAGAAGCAATTAAAACTAAATAGGTATACAGAATAATAGCCAATTAACATAGGTCTGAGTCTTCCCAGGAAGGTCAGGGGGAATGCTGGGTCATTTTCTCAAGAATGCTAACTCAGATTCTATAATGGGAGTAAAGAATACATTTCTAATATTCAAATATCGTAACAAGGGGGTGTATTGATAATGCATTTTTGCTTACTGTTAATATAATTTTGCTTCTTAATGGAAAGATCTTCCCTACCCACCAATGGGCCTGCCCATTAAGGGCAATTTGATTAGGGAAGATTTGTAGGAAGGCCCACACCTTTTGTTAATTTTGTAATGAGGGAGGCACTGGAAAGGTTGTTCTAGCTGTGAAAAATGTATAAGTACTTTGAGGTGAGGTTTTACTTTGGGGATTAGATTTGGAAGAAAGTTTGTGTGCCAGATGATTCTCTGGGAAACCACTAAGGAGCTCCCCACACCCCAGGCTTTGAAAACTCACATGTTGGTGCTTCTCTCTCTGGTAACTATGTATGTATGGTCAGACAGTTATCAGTCTGTTGATTTGTGATGTATGTATTGCTTATATTGGGGCAGCTAGGTGGTGCAGTGGATAGACCACCAGTGCAGGAGTCAGGAGGACCTGAGTTCAAATCTCACCTCAGACACTTGACACTCACTAGCTGTGTGACCTTGGGCAAGTCACTTAACCCCAACTGCCTCATCGTGGATCATCTCCAGTCATCCTGAAGAGTATCTGGTCACTGGATTCAGATGGCTCTGGAGGAGAAGTGAGGCTGGTGACCTGCACAGCCCTCCCTCACTCAAAACAAAGTCAAGTGCAAGTCATGTCATTATTTCTCTGATGGTATGGTCTTCTGCAACGAAGGATGAACACACATTGCTTACATCAGGCAACTGGAAGCACTGTCTGTTGATTTTGATTTCCTCTGTATTTTCTCTGAAGTTCAAGGCACTGATTTTTTCCACTGAACTAAGTGAATGATACATGTGCTTGATTAAAGTGACTACTGACCCCTCAAGTTGCCTTTCCTTTAAGAAAAGCAGATCAAAGAACCTGTGACAGCAGGCCCTCCTGTGTATGTCAGGGTGCTTGCTTTTACAGGGGAAAAGGTCTTCCTTTTTAAAGCAGTCATGTGCAAATGCATAAAAGTATATATTTTTTTCTTGCAAGCACCATCAGTTAATTTGCTTCCCCTAGAGAAAGCATGTCAGCTGCAAAATTCTAAGAAACAAACATAGCCTTATACACTTCATAAAAAAGGCTACAGAAATCCCAAACCAGATACTGCAAAATGAATCACGGCAATGATAGTTTCATGATCCTTCCACAGAAAGGTATAGTTTATTCAAGAGAAAACAAGATCACTATAAAGGGATATAGATATACTCATGAAGAAATCCAGAAACTGAAGAGAAGAGAA
This sequence comes from Notamacropus eugenii, assembly GCF_028372415.1. Lineage (NCBI taxonomy): Eukaryota > Metazoa > Chordata > Mammalia > Diprotodontia > Macropodidae > Notamacropus > Notamacropus eugenii. The sequence goes on from NC_092878.1 coordinate 148,648,496, forward strand.
AAACACGATGGAAAATGTTTGGGTAAAGAACAAAGTATAAATAATTAGACATTACCATCAGAACTGTTTCAGACGATTCCGACAGAAAGAAGAAATAAATAAGGATTTGAGGAAACCAATCAATCACAAGTTTGGCAGGGGAGTACAGTGTAGTACTGAGGAGAGACCTCAATTAACTGGGCTCTGTGGAAGCTCTGGCTGACAAAAGCAGGACAGTGACAGTTTCTTGATTCACCTTCATGATAATTTTATCCTTGAAAAGGTGGAAGAAGCAGCACTGGACAGTTCTATTCTACATTTGCCTCTCACAAATAAGAAAGAAGTGTTCAATGAGATTGAAATGATGGTTGAAATCTTAAGGGAAAGTGATCACTTCACACTTTATTTTAGATCTTCTAACAAAGGAGGAGAGGGAGACTATGCAAGGTGACAGGAACCCTAAATACTGGGAGAGGAGATTTCAAAGCATTGATAGGACAAATAGGAACTCAGGCACTTACACTTCTTCTATAAGGTAAGGAGACAGGGAGAGCTCCTAAGAATGAAGTTCTAAGCACTCGAAGAGAAACAATTCTGATTAGTAGAAAAAGGAGATTTTATAGGATTGTTGATTTAGAATGGACTACTGAGGTCATCTGATCTAACTCATTTTTAGATGAGAAAGCTGAGGTACAGAGGAGCGTAGTGACTAGCTGAGATCACACAGGTCCCTGAACTTCAACTCCAACCCTCTTTCCACAGCCCCCAATCCCTCTTCTCAAGTGTACCATGAAATTTCATAGAGACAAACATGGCTGCATATTAAACTTATATTTTGCAAAGATAAAAAGAAGATGGAAATAAAGGGATCTATTTTAAAAAGGATAAATGTTTAAAAAAAACCACCTTTGGCACTCTATTTTTAAATTTCTTATTTTTTTTTAACATTCTTTTCTTTTTAAATTTTGAGTTTCAAATTCTCTCTTTTCCTCTCCCATCCACTGAGAAGGCAAGCAATGTATATCATTTATACATATGATCCTGAGAAAGAAAGACCCTGAATGCAGATGGAAGCATATTATTTTCTCTCTTTTTTTCTTTCTCATAGTCTTTCCCTTTTGTTCTGATTCTTCCTTCACAACATGACTATTATGGAAATGAATTTAATATGATTGTACATCTGCAGCCTAGCTCAGATTTTATGTTAGCTGTTTTGGGGAGAGAGAAAAAATTTTGGAATTCAAAATCTTATAAAAGTGAATGTTGAAAACTATCTTTACATGTAATTGGAAAAAAATACTGTGAGAAAAGTCATAGATGTGAAATAATGCAAAACATTTCTATAATATATTCTATATTTTTAAAAAAGCAAGAAAAAGAAAATGACAAATTATACTTCAATTTGCACTCAGTTCATCAGTTCTCTTTTTTCATCACAAATCCTTTGGAATTGTCCTGGATCACAGTATTGATCAGAGCAGCCAAGTCTTTCACAATCGATCATTATTACAACATCGTTGTTACTGTGCACAGTGATCTCCTGGTTCTTCTCACTTTACTTTGCAACAATTCATATTTGTCTTTCCATGTTTGCTAAGAGAGCTTTTAGGCTTCCTCAATCCTACTTAATCTTCAGCCACACAGTTTGCATCTCAATACCATGCTGTTAGGTAACTAGGTGTGCTCCAATCCGGGACGACCTCGAGGGCAGGGAGACTCCACCCATCAGGTATCTCCGGGGGAGAGGCGGAAATACCCGAGCTAGCCGAGCTAGCTCGGTCTGACCTTCTCGAACCCCCGCTGTTCATGGAGGGCCTCGTAAGACTCTAAGATTTAGAAGTCCCACTTTTACCTGCCCGAGACTGTCCACACGGAATTGAGCTTCCAGTCCCAACAATGTTTTTCTGAAACCATCCTCCAGTCGTTTCTTATAGCACAATAGTACTCCATCACAATCATATGCCACAATTTGTTCAATCATTCCCCAATTAATGAGAAGTCCCTGGATTTCCAATTCTTTTAGCATTTTTTTTTAAAATAATTTCAGGAGGAATAAACTTCAGAATGAGTTGAAGTTGGTGAAGAAACCTAAGAACAGCAAAAAGGGCTTATTTATGGTTTTTTAGAAGTCATACTGAAGAAAAATTATAAAAAATGAATAGGTTGGCTGGAATGGATGAAATGATGATAATGTTATTTAGTTGTTTCAAACTCTTTGCGATCTCATTTGGGGTTTTCTTGACAAAGATACTGGAATGGTTCACCATTTTTTTCTCTAGCTCATTTCTCTAGCTCAGAAAACTGAGGGAAACAGAATTAAGTGACTTTTCTAGTAAGTCACACAACTAGTAAGTGTTTGAGGTTGGATCTGAACTCAGGAAGAGAGTCTTCCTGACCAGTACTCTATCTACCATGCCACCTATTTGCCTAAATGATAACAGAAAATGGATAAAAATATAGCTGTCCAGCCTGATTTTGCTTTTTATTTTCTGCCAAAAAGAAGAACTTTGGACTGAAGCTGGCAGAACAAAAATGGTCAACAGGGATTTGACACTTAAGATAAGTAGGGAGATACTGTAGTTAGAGAACATCTAGAGGCTCTTGATGCATTGGTCCAAGGTAATGAAAGAAGGGGTAGATATGATTATTGAGCCACTGCTTGTGATGTTTGAAGGAATGAAGAAAAGAAGAGTAGTTCCACAGGATAAATGTCCTGATTTTCAAAAAAGAGAAGAGAATGGAGTGTGCCAACTATAGTCCAATGAGCTTAACTTTGATTCCTGGGAAAATTCTAAAATCACACTATCAAAAGTGATGGCTACTGATGTGGTATTTATTTTTTATTATTATTATTATTAATTTTATTTATTTTCAGTGTTCTATAATCACTACCATATAACTTAGATTCTTTTTCCCCTCCCTCTCCCCTCCCTCCCTGAGACGGCACACAATTTTATATAGATTCTACACATACATTCCTATTAAATATATTTTCACATCATGTAGAAGAATTAAAATGAATGGGAGAAATCATATAACAAACCAAAATGTAATACACACACACACACACAAAAACTGATCGATGCTACATTCTGCATTTGAATTCCATAGTTCTTTCTCTGGATGTGGAAGGCATTTTGCCTTAGAAGACCATTGGGAATCTTCTTAAGTCATTCCATTGCAATGAAGTTCCAAGTCTACCAGAAGAAACTCTTGCACACTGTGGTCATTGCTATGCACAAAGTTCTCCTGGTTCTGCTCCTTTCACTCAGCATCAGATCATATAAGTCCTTCCAGGCCTTTCTGAAGTCTTCCTGTTCATCATTTCTTATAGCGCAATAGTATTCCATTACATTCATATACCACAACTTATTCGGCCATTCCCCAATTGATGGGCATCTCCTTCTGATGTGGGATTTGTAAGGCACCGATATGGCTTTATAAAAAACAAATCATAAGTGAAACAAGGAGTAGAAAATTAACAATTTTGATTCTATAAAATTAAAGTTTTTGTACAAACAAAACCAATGCAAAAAAAATTAGAAGACAATCAAATAAATGGAGGGGAAAACCCTTTACATCAATTTTTTTCTAATAAAGATTGTATTTCTAAGATATTTAAAGAACTGATTCAATTTTTTTTAAAAAGAAGAGCCAAGTCATTACCCCATCAAGGAATATTAAAAGGCAGTTTTCAAAGGAAGATATGTAAGCTATCAATAGTCATATTAAGATGCTCTAAATCACTAATCATTAGTTCCTGAGGTTCTGCCTCAACCCTGTCTGACTGACAAAGGTGACAAAAAGGAAAATGACAAATATTGGAGGGACTATGGAAAAATGGGTACATGAGTGTACTGTTTGTGGAGATGTGAACTGATCCAGCTATTCTGGAAAGCAATATGAAACTGTGCAGAAACAGCTATTAAATTGTGCATATCCTTTGCCTCTTCTTCTGCCCCCCTCCCCCATATCACTACTAGGTTTATATTTCTAAAGATATCAAAGAAAAAGTTCACAAGGAGAAGGTATTTTTCACAACATTGGATAGAGGGAGATTGACTTAACAGGGATTAGAGATGATCACAAAAGATTAAATGGACAATCTTGGTTACATAAAGTTGAAAAACTTCTGCAAAAACAAAATCAGTTTAGGTAGAATTAGAAAGAGAATAGAGTTAATTAAGGAAAAAATCTTTGCAACAAATTTCTCTTATACAGTCTGATATACAAGATATATAGAAAATTGATACAATTATATAAAAACAAGAATCATCCTCCCCTAGCTGTATGGGTAAAGGATATGAAAAGGCAGAATTAAAAAGAAGAAATGCAAACTCTCAACAACCATATGAAAAATCCTCCAAATCACCAATAAAAATGTAAATGCAAATTAAAATTCTGATGTGTTACCATATAGTTATCATATGATCAGAATGACAAAAATGGTTGTAAGAACTATAGGAGGGCAGGCACTTTAATACAATTTTGGTACAGCTGTGAAGTAGTTCACTCATCCTAGAAAGTAATTTGGAACTTGGGTAAATCCTCTACCCAGAGGTCCTAAGGCCTTCCTGAAGAGTAATCCTTTCCAACTCAGTCAATATGACTGGAGGTCAATAAATCTGGAAGACTGGCTAGGAGATGAAATAATTAATTAGCATCAGCTGATCTAATCAGACTATCTAGGTGGGGCAAGAACTTTCCTTCCTGACAGGATTAGGCCTGACTCACGGTGTTTTTGAATCAAATGCAGCCTGCTGTCCTGTCTCTTTTAACAGGATCTTATAAACTCTTTCTTTGACTACTTAAGATTACTTTTTCTGGGGATATGTTTTCCCAAAATTCCACAGCCAATCAATAAACATTTTATAAACACCTACTATGTGCCAAGCACTATGCCAAAGGCTAGGCATACATCTCCACAGACCTATGTGCAAAAAGTCACTCAACTGTGCATGTCCTTTACCCACCAGTACAAATTAGACATATAAGATATCAGAGATAGAGGAATAAGACCTATGTGTACAAAAATATAAAAACTCCCTTTTTAGTAGTGATGAAGTAGAAACAAATTAAGTGCATAACAATATATGAACTTAATGGAATATGCCATAAAAACCCAAACCAAAACAAAAGAGATATGTATTTTTCTGATGGATCAGTAGTGCAAAATAAGATACCCATTGTGGTTTCAGTCAAATGTGTGAATTTCTTTTGCTTTGAAGGGGAAAGTGAAAGATTATTGAGAGTGGTACAAAAAGGAAAGAAATCAATGAGCATTTTAAAGAATACATAGAAAACAGAAAGAGGTTCAGATGTGTACATATATAAGCATGGTGCTTTTATAGCATTATGGTGCTAAATTTAATATACACTTAAGAAAACAAATTGTGATAGAAGTACACCATTTTGTAGACAGCATTCTGTTCTTCGAATATGAAAATGTTTATATTTGTCACCTTCATAATTAAATAAATACTTTATATGGTTGTGCCATACTAAGTTTATTTTTCTTCTTTGACAAGGCTACTAAACTCTTAGTTCAGGAAATGTTTTAGACAAAGTTAAAGTTTGCCTCAATTTTTAGCAAAGCATATGACAAAGGCTCTTATGTTACCCTTACGGAAAAGATGGGGAGATGAGGGCTGTAGGATAATATAATTAGGTAGATTCAGAACTGGCTGAATGGCTAGAACCAGAGTATTCTTTAATTCTTCTACGTCAACTTGGGAAAGAGGTCTTTAGTGGAAAGCCCCGGGAATAAATGTTTTAAACAGTTTTTTTTTTCATTAATGACTTGGATAAAGTTGAAGGGGCATGCATATCAAATTGTAAATGGCAAAACCTGGGAGGGACAGCTAACTCACAGGATAACAGGGTCAGAATTTGAAAAGATCATGTAGCAGACTAGAACACAGGGCCAAAATGAATAAGATGGAATTTAATAAGAATTATATAAAATCTTATACTTGCATTTAAAATATCTACTTTATAAGTACAAAATGGGAGAGATGTTTCTAGACAGCAATTTGTTTGAAAAAGATATGGAGATTTTAGTGGTTGCAATTCCAATTGCATAATAACTGGTATGACTGCCAAGATAGTTAACGCAAGCATGGGCTTCATTAAGAAGAACCTAGTGTTCAGAGCTAAGGAGGCCATCTCTAAATTAGTCCACCTGCACTCTGGCCTTCTTCCATCTCCAGCTGAAGTTCGGATTCCTGTCCTTGGGTCCCTGGGTTCTGACAGGTAGTCATTCACCTTATCTTGGTTGGAACCAGGTCACCTTCCCTACTACTTCCAAACCACACTGGTCTCTCTCATGCCCTCAGTCCCCCTCTTTAATTCCAACTCTAGCTCTTCACATGTTTTGCCTTCCCTTTCTTCCCCTATTAGAATAGGGCAGCTAGATGGTGTGGTGAATAAAGAACTCCCTAGAGTCAGGAAGACCTGAGTTCAAATCCCACCTCAGACACTTAAAACTTATTAGTTGTGTGACCTTGGGCAAGTCACAACCCAAACTGCCTTGCCTTCCACCCTCCAAAAACAAAAAGAATTGCTTTTCCCTAGTTTATTCTCTAATCTGAAGGTATCCTAAAGTCTCTTCCCCTTCTCTTGAAACACCATAAAACTTCCCCTTTATCATGAACCACAAAATTCCTTGTCTCCCTCATTCTGGTTCATAAATTTTCCCCTGCCTCCCTCATTCTCTCCTTATAAAAACAAGCGCCTTTCCCCCTGTAAATTTTGAGTCCTTCTTCCAGGGCTAGCTCACTTTTGCATCAATAAAGCTCCCCTTGGTTAGGAGAAAATCATGTCAATGAATTCTTTCACATCTGAACCTGCTCTCCCAACCCTGACTTCAACACCTTATCCACAGGTGCCTCAAAAAAAAAAAGTATTCCCTTGCTCCTTGAGGGCACAGGGACTGTTTTACTTTCCACGTCGTTGTTGAAATATTTGTCCTTCATTCTCGAAGAGGACCATGACATCAGGGAGATGATGACATGACTTGTAGTACACTTTGATTTGAGTGAGGGAGGGCTGTGCAAGGTCACTTCCTGCAAGGTCCACTGATCAGATATTCATCAGGATGACGAGATGGCCCAGGATGCAATAGGAGACCCTGGCCAATAATTCTGATTTAATAATCGTTAGATTATGAGCTCCTTGAGAATAGGGACTGTCTTTGTCCCTTTTCATATCCCTAGCTTAGCTTGGCACCTAGTAGGTGTTTAATAAATGTTTCCTGATTGACTAAAAAAATGCTTTATCATGATCAGACCACAAGTGGAATATTGTATTCAATACTGGGTGCCATTTTTTATGAAGGATACCGATTAACATTTTTCTGGTGTCTAGAAGAAGGCTACTGGATGGTAATAGGTCTTGAGTTCATGCCATATGAAATCAGCTGAAAAAAACTGGGTTTTTCTGAATTAAAGAGAAGACTTAGAAGACATCATGATGTTTCTGTTTGCCTCAGAAGACAGAACCAGAAACAATGGATGTAGGTCACATTTAGGTTTGATCTAAATTTAGTAGAGGTTAGGGGTGGGAGAGTTTTGGCTGAGGAGGAGAGCTAACCATTCTCTTTACGGTCTCTACCTTCCCATGGGTAATATCTTTATTTCCCAAATAGATTTCCCTCCAAGCTTTCAGAGCATCCCTCTGGGTGTGATTATCATTTTAGTCAAAGCTCTCATTCCAAGGTAGGGAAGCTGTGGTCCAGAGTCTTTGCCTAAGGCCACAGTCTTGATTTAAAATTTATTTTTACGCCCATTCACCAAATTTACTCCCACCAAAAAAAGTGCCAGGAAGTTCCAGATTAACTTCTTCTCCTTTGCTTTTAGGGAGTTATAATCATATGTATCAATAAAATCTCTTTTGCAATTGAAGCTCAACTGATTTCTCTCCCTCTGTGTCCTTGGTCATCCAAAGCATCCCTCTTATGTATATTTAATCCCACAGAATACCAAAGGAATGTCAATGATAATAGTAATACTGTAATAGTAACAGCTAGTATTTAGATAGCACTTTAAGATTTACAAAGCTCTGTATATATATTATCTGATTTGATCCTCACAAGGACCCTGTTAAGGAGGTGCCATTATTATATCCATTTTACAGATGAGGAAACTGAGGCTAAGTATCTGAGGTGGAATTCCAACTCAATTCTTCCAAATTCCAGTTCCAGCACTCTTAACCTATTATAGCATGAATGACGCCTCAGAAAAACTTGTTTTTCTTAAACATTTGCTAAATACAAAAAACTGACCTAATCTTACAGAAGTTGGGGATACAGGGCCAGCCTGAGAGTTTCTGGTTCCATTCTCAGCAAATAGAGCAGCTACAATCCAGGCCTCATCACATCTTCCCCACAGTGGAGCCAATCTTTTTTCCAGTATCCATGCCCAGGCAGAGGTAGCAGCAGCTCTGGGCAGCTTGCTTGAGTAGACAGTGTCTTGCTTTGTATCCATTGCCCGTCATTTGCAGGAGTCCCAGCATCCCAGTTGGAGGTACTTGACAGCGGAAAAAAGAGGCCTATTCACTCAATGGGCACTACCTCCCTCTAAGTGAGTACCTGAAAAGGCTAAGGTTTCCCATTGCATCCTGGGTCATCTCCAGTCATCCTGATGAATATCTGGTCCCTGGACTCAGATGGCTCAAGAGGAGAAAGTGAGGCTGGTGACCTTGCACAGCCCTCCCTCACTCAAAACAAAGTTAAGTGCAAGTCATGTCATTGTTTCTCTGATGTCACGGTCTTTTCAAAAATGAAGGACAAACAAAACAACTTGACAGGGGCAGGTGGCAGCTTCCTTTTCTCCCCACCCCATTGCTGTTGTGATCCCTCTCCCAGTTGTAGTGGCCCACACTCTCACAGCTTCTGAGTGAGGACTGCCCTTCAACAAACTTGTACCCTCCCCTCTTGAGATTTTAATCTCTTTTTCTTAGAATAAGAAGGGAGACATCCATTACAGACAGGCTCAGAAGATGATCCGTTTCAGATTCTTCCTCCACTGCTTTTCCTTCCTCCTTTCCTATTGCCTCTGTCTACTTCTTCAGCCATCCAGATTTCCCACACCATCATGGAGACCCTCAGGCCAAGATCATGATTATAGATGATGAATTTGCCTAGAATTTGTGATCTGAGCTGATTGTGCACACTTAAACATTTTGCTGAAGATTTGGAAAAGGTATTCATTTCTCATAGGTTTGCTTGTTCTTCACTCTCAAAGAGGATCATGACATCAGGAAGGTGATACCAAGAAAGTGAATTGAATTTAAGTGAGGTCAGCCTCACTTTCTCCTCTGGAGTTATCTGGGTTCAGTGACTGAATATAGATCAAGATGACTGGAGATGGCCCAGGATGCAGTGGACAACCTTGACCTTTTTTTTAGCTAAGTGCTTTCCCAGGTCTCAGTTAGACTGAGACAATGTCCATTCATTGATTAAGGCTAGGCAAGAAATGAGACGGAGAATGTCCTCTTTACCTAATTTAAAAAAAAAAAATCAATCTGGGAGGGGAAGACCCTCAGGGTTTCTGGCTAAAACAGAAACAATTGCTATTTACATTCACTCTGGAGCCAATCATGGCCCAAACGATGACCAAGTAGGGCTTGGACTGGTATCAGTTGTTGGACAATCAAGGAGAGTCAGAGTGATTTGGGTTTAAGGTGTGGTCCTTAAGAAAATAAAGGTTTCTGAGATAAAAATTTACATTGCTTTGGGCACAGCACCCCTGGTAAGAGTAGGCTACCTTATGTGGACCAAGGAAAAGAAAAGAAAAGGAATGAAAAGAAAGAAAAGAAAAAAGGCTAATCATGAACTGGACCTAATGGCTAGAGATCTTATCATTACCCTTTGGGTCCTCAAGGGTAGCTATAAATTCTTTTCTGATTTGCTGAATTATATTAAGGCACTGAAAAGGAACAGTGATCAAGGACATAAAAGCAATTGATGGAGATGATCCCAATGTTAACTAGAAAAAATGTCCTGATTGTTGAAGATAAAATTAATAACACTAATAGATAGCAGTTACATAGTAACTTAAGGTTTGCAAAGTACTTTATAAATATTCTCTCATTTTATCTTCCTTCATAACCCTGAAAAGTAGGTGCTATTATTATCCCCATTCTGCAAATGAGGAAACTGAGGCAGAGGTTAAGTGACTTTCCCAGGGTCACTCAGGGTCACACAGCTATTAAGTGTCTGACCTATTTGTTCTAATCTAATCTGAGGTTAGATTTGAACTCAGATCTTTCTGACTAGAGCATACTCCATCGTTGGCCGTGCCACCTAGCCAACTCAAGTTTTGGCACAGGTAATATGATACAAGGTTTATTTTTTCAGGTCAAGAAGTATAATCCCCACATGGCTAAAGTAGTCTGCTTATTGGTGAAAAAAAACACCTCAAAGTATAGACTGCAGACAAGACTCTGTGGGATTTGAAATTCTGGACAAATTTGTCCTAAGACATGCCCTTGATGAATATTTCAGGGATTTAAATCATGTTCCTGTAATTAATGAGACCATGAGGTGCAACTCAGTGTGCAAAGAAGCTTTGACACACTTTGGGGGAACTCATCCACTTTACCTCTGAATCACCAGCTATATTTGTTCAGTGTTCCTGTCCTGTGACCATCTGGTTAGTAGAGCTTTTTGCTTGTACTGTATCTTGTCTGTTTCACATTTGAAAAGGCTAAACAATCATTACAGTTCTGATTTCTAGACTAACATCTTCCCCTGGATGTGTTATATTCCTTCCATCTGTGTTTGACTCATAAATGGCAAAGTCTTTTTGTAAACTACAGTAACAGTGAACTTAAATAGTTAAAGTGCTGTAAATGTGAGAGACGTTCAAGTAGGATAAATACTGGTTTTCAATTGGTGATTTAATTTTATATAGTAATGAAAATTCAGAGAAGTGATTGAATAGGGTTGATACCATTGCAGCGTCGGATGGAGAAGTCAGTTTCAATATCTATTCTAGTTCTGTTACAAAATTCAAGAGATTTGATTATTTCCTGATCATCCTGTTGATGAGGTATGCATGACCCTTGCCCTTTTTCACAAATTAAATTGGATGCCCACTTTTTGTGGGGGAGAGTGGTTCAAGGTCCCTACAATCCTGGCCAAAGGAATGAGGAGGGGCAATAACCACTTTGGAGGTCCAACTAGCAATGGCCCTGTGCCCCTGGGCATCCTGCAGCAGCCCCTCTAGGCAAAGTCAGGGAGTATCACCCAGGCTCAGTAATCCTGCCCATTCTCCCTAGCAGCTAGAATATCCTAGAATTTACATTTTTGTTTCAAGAACTTTTTTAAATTATATTTTTACTTAGTATTTTATTTTTCCCCAGTTCCATGTAAAGACAACTTTTAGCATTCGTTTTTAAAACTTTGAGTTCCAAATTTTCTTCCTTCCTTCTTCCCCTCCCCTCACTGAGAAGGCAAGCAATTTGATATAGGTTATACCTGTGTAGTCATGCAAAACACATCCATAATAGTCATGTTGTGAAAGAAAACATAGACCAGGAAAAAGAAAAACCTCAAGAAAAATAAAGAAATGAAAAAGTATTCTCGAATCTGTATTCAGGCACCACAAGTTACAACAACTTTTTCCTGCTGTTGTTAATAAGGATGAACAAGACAACAAAAAGTCAAAAAACATTTTCCCTGAGTTGTCTGTCCCACTCTTACAGATTTTCTTTCTGTCACCCTTGTCAGAAGCAGTTTCTTTGAACGTATTCTGAAGATTATGACATCTGCCTTTGAAGTCTCTGATTTAAAATGCTTAAAATAAAGGTTGTCTCTTTGTGGGGGTGGGGGAAAAAGCAGGGAGAGGGATGGAGAGAGGGTGATTGAGACGGGGGGGAGAGAGGGAGAGAGAGAGAGAGAGAGAGAGAGAGAGAGAGAGAGAGAGAGAGAGAGAGAGAGAGAGAGAGAGAGAGAGAGAGAAAAGAAGAAGAAGAAGAGACAGAGAGAGGGAGAGAGAGAAAGGGAGGGAGAGAGAAGGAGGGGAAGAGAGAGAGAGACAGAAAGAGAGAGAGAGAGTAAGGGAGGGAGGGAGGGGAAGAGAGAGAGAGAGAGAGAGAGACAGAGACAGAGACAGAGACAGAGACAGAGACAGAGAGAGAGAGAGAATTCACAGTCCCTGTACCAGAATATGCAGAGAATTTGAGACCTGTCCTGTAGGCATACATTTTAGCTGAACTGAAACTCAGCCTCTGCTGGAGGTCTTTAAGAAAAAAACTAGGTGACCACTTGCAATACATCTTATAGAAGAGGTCAGTTGGACAGATGGTCTCCGAGTTCGTTTGTTATCTGTGATTCTGTGTTTCATAGGCTATTGATTCTTTATTATATTTTTTTCTTTTCCAGCATATTTTTAAAAATCAGTTTTCTCATTTCTATAATCCTTGAATTTACTGGTAATTTCCATTTTGAAAAAAGATGACTTTTTAAAAACTTTGATAATGAAAACATGAAACAAGAAGTAAACTGTCCTTTGATATATTATTTACATATTCAATACTAGATATTTATAAATATTCAATGTTAAATCATATCTATATGTTAAAGGATAGGACAGAGTTGTACAATAGTAAAAAATATATATTAATGTATAAGATATTAACTATTTACAGATCATATGTTAACATGTATGGATAGTAAATTGTATCCATGTATTAAAAATACGGTATATTCATATATAATAGTTTAAAAGTATATATTTTCATATAACATTAATAGATTATATATTAATAGTAATAAATATTAAATTATATTTATTAAAGATAGTAAAGCTTTCTACAATAGTAAAAAGTATGCATATATATAAACATTACATATCTGTATGGAATATATTACATTGCATGAATATTAAATTATACCTATGTGTTAAAGGATAGCATATGAATCAATGAACGAACATATATGGCTGACGTAGCATAGAGATGCATTGTTTTGTGACACTGGGTTATATTTGGTTCCATCAGCATTATCAGAAGATGCTGGCATTTTGTTCAATCTGCATATATAAATGTCTAAATGAAGGCATTTACTAATCCAACCTCACAACACGTAATGTTCCTTTCTGAATGTCTTTATGCTGCAAGTCATGATTTAAAAATGCAGAGCCCTTGGTTTAAAGCATACATTTGAATGTTATTTTGAACAAATCTGCAGTTGTGTTCAAGAGGGACTTAATTCAAAGTGTGTTTTTAAAAAACGATATTTAGCTTTTGTAATATGCAACTTGGTAAAACTGCACTCACCACTTCCTTCCTTCTCCCTACCTGATGCTGGCCTGCTACATACTGTGGTGCAATAGAATTATACCCCATGGTCTTCATAATATGGGTAGGCTTCATTTCACAATAAAAGCAGTTATACATTCAAACCAAACCCTACCCTAAAATCAGGGTTCCCACTAAAGTCCTCCAGGTTTTCCCATGAGACCCACCCAGCACCTAGATTCTCAGAAAATATTTAACACTTTATGTAAATAATTCTCAAAAAATGGCCCTTATGCTTTATGAAAAAAACAGCCATGCGCATCAGCCTACTTAGGTCTTTTAAGAACACAAAAGAAATATGAACAAGAAAACAATACATTGAGAGTTAGCTTCTGGCCCCAATCCTTCCAAGTCTGTTGGTTTCTTTCTGCTTTTCTTCCAGTCCCTTGCTCACCTTCCCCAATGACCCTCTTGCTCCCATGTTACAGAAGAACTCATTGTGGGAATGGTCTTTACCTTTCCCAAATGTGAACAGTAGATGGTTTAAAAAGTTTAAGCTCATTTGAGAGTTCCAGTCTGTAATTAGATTTTAAACTAGGGATTAAGGAATTACTAGAGGGCAAAGTGTTAATCCTTCATTATCCTCTTCCAGGATGAAACTGAATTCTTCACTCTTTGTCCTCTGGTTAATAAATAAGAAACATAACAGTATTAATAATAGCTAACATTTATATAGTACCTTCTATGTGCCAGGCACTGTGTTAAAAACACTTTACAATTATTATCTTAATGCATCCTCACTATTATTATCCTACAGCAGAAGTTAAGTGACTTGCCCAAGGTCACACAGCCAGTAGTATCAGAGGCTAGATTTGAACTGAGGTCTTCCTAATTACAGATCTGACACTACTACATCAGCTAATTAATCACTTCTCTATCTCCTCCCCTCATAAAGAGGTAGCTGGGTAGTATAGCGGATAGACTACAAACATTCCCCTCAGATGCTTACTAGGTGTGTGACCCTGGGAAAATCATTTAATCTCTGCCTCAGTTTCCTCATCTATAAAATGGGGACAATAACACCACTTACCTGAGATACTATTTATAAAGTGTTTAGTACATTATCTGGCACATAGTAGGCTCTTAGTAAATGTTTGTTTCCTTCCTATTCTGCTGCCACAAATGGAGGACATAGCTCAGCCCCATCACAGCCATCTCAGCACACCTTTGTTGAGTCCAGAGCTAGCTCTGATCTCCAGAAGGAGCTGATTATTAGGCTTTTATCATCTGAATTTTCATTTCCAGGAACATAGCTTCTATTTATAATATTGTTGCTATGGAACTATTTACCCACTTCCACACAGTTACCTAAAGTAACAGCGATAATGAACTAATTTATAAAAAGAGAATGAGGTTTACAAAATATCACCAGCGTCAGTGGCAGTGGATAAGAAAATAGACCTAGGATTTTTGTTTCTTTGTTTGTTTATTAAGTTTTATTAAAACAGATGGAGGCAGGGAAGAGAGAAAAAAGAAGCCCCTCAATCACCATCCTCTGCAGCTGGGGAGGAAAATCCACTCCCACCTCTCAGGGTCTTCCTCCAATTGGGGCTTTCCAGTCTGGTTGTGTGTCTGCTATAAAAGATGATGCTGGTTGAACCTGAGGAAGCCTGGCTGCTTTCCATTTTATTAAACAGTCTTTGCCCTGTTTCTTGGTCTACAAAACCTCAGCCGGCCATACTACCCCCTACCCTATCCATCTGGTGCTCCAACTTTTTGATGGGGCAGTATCTCATCCTTTCTCTACCAAACCTAGACATAGCCTAACCATGAGATAGTCATATTTCTCCAATCATTTGCCTCTGTCTTTATTTCTGTAAATAGTGTTTTGCATTGTATTTATATATGTAACAGTGATTATCCTGCCTGAGAACCTGGTGTGTTACACTTCCCCCCTCTGCCAGGGTATTCCAGTACCCTTAAGGGGTTTGGGAATGTCCAGCCTCTGCCACTGGTTCAAGCCTCTACCAGTTGTGTTCCCTCAGTCTTACAGATTCCCCAAACCCAAGTTCCATTTAACCACTTACAAACCAGATTAGTTTCTACAAAGGAATATTTTTGTCAAAGGTTTAGCAAGCACTGGGGGAAAATTGCAAAAATGAAAAATATCAAAAGGTATCAATAAAACTTTAGTTTGAAAAAAGTATCACAAAAACAAAATTGTACATTCTCCCCCAATGCCTTGGGGGCATAGAGGGTGATCAGGTACACAGCTTAACCCAATTTTAGTGTAGCCTAGTCCCACTAAGTTCCAAGTCTAAAGTATCCCTGGCTTCTCAGAGCTCCCCAGCTAAGCTGGCAGCAGCATCCAGCCTGATATCCTGGCTCCATGTCGCTATGACTTGAGTTCTTAGGTCCAGGTCAGGGATTTCACTATATATACCTAGAACAAAAAAGGACAAACCAAACCAAATCAAACCCTAACCCCATTTTTTCAGGGCCACAGGGCTTAAAGGCAGTGGGAAGCCCAGTTTAGTGCATGGTACCATGGTACCATGGGACAGAGAGAGAGAGAGAGAGAGAGAGAGACAGAGAGACAGAGAGACAGAGAGACAGAGAGACAGAGAGACAGAGAGACAGAGAGAGACAGAGAGATAGACACAGAGAGAGACAGAGACAGAGAGAGAGTCTTGAAGACTGCCTTTCTGGCTATATAACTGATGTAAAGAGGTTGTTCTCTTGTGGAAGGGAAATTCAGAATATCTTGTAGAATCAGGTACTTGTTGCTTCTCATATGGATGCTTCCATCTTAAGTAAAGCCTTGATACATAAAATTTAATGGTTTTTTTCACCAAATTTTGTGTATATGTTCAACCTTTCTCTGTCTGGTTCAGTTGAAGGTAAGGTTCATGTGATGGCTGCTTCCTCCACCTTCTTCTCCATATTTGTATAATCATTTTCTTGCATTCCGTGATTATGTGAAACAGTAAGTTCCACTCGCCTCTTCATTCTTTTTTCCACAGTATATTACTTTTTCCCTTCCATTTTTCACTTAAGATCATTAGACAGAACAAAATGCAACCTCAGCTCTCTATGTTCCTTGAAAAACTAACGTTCTGTAGGGACATGTATTTCTTCTCCTCCTCTCAGAATGTAAACACTTTCTCCTATGGCTGCATCCACTTGCTCCATGGCTTTTACTTTTGTAGGTCTCTCTTGATTCCTGAATTTGCATTTCAAAAACTCTATTCAGCTCTCGTCTTTTCATCAGTAAAAGATATAATCCCTCTGTAAGGAGTGACAGTCTATTTATCTGAGGCATAGGTCTGCTCAGAGCTCTAAGAGAACCACCTACTCTGACTTGGAGTTCCAAGATAGCAACTGCTCATTTCTGAATGTGTCACGTAACAAATACTCCAGCTCCCAAATCAGGGGCATTTTCATTGGCTGACTCTCGTGCCTGGAATTCTCTGGCTCCTAATCCCAGCTCACTGGCTTCCCTGACTTTAAGTCTTAGCTCAAGTTCCACCTGTAAGAAGTCTTTTGATCTCCCTTAATATTAGGGCTTTCCTTCTGCTGATTATTTGCAATTTATAACGTATCCAGCTTGTTTCTATGGAGTTGTTTGCATGTTGTTTACCTTATTAGTCTGTGAGTTTCTTGAAATCAGGGCTTATTTTTTTTTTTTTTTTTTGCCTTTCTTTGTATCCCCAGCACTTAGCACATAGGATGTACCTTAATAAATCCTCTTGTCTTGACTTGAATGTGACAAGCTGTTGAGTAAGAGAATAAATGGGGAATGCAGAGTGCTTCAGTGACGGGTATACAAAGAATCAAATAACTTTAAGGTTAATAACAGGGGAACTGTGGATACCTAAACTGTTCTGTCATTACAGGACTCCATGTAATTTACCTAACTGTAATTAGAAGATGAAAATTTAGTTACTAATTGAAGCCAAGGTGAATTAAATTGTAGAGGAACTCCAGGGTCTGAACTCAGAAAGATAAAGGAGGTGAAAGAAAAGGTTTCAAAACTGTGTTAAAGAGAAATTCTAAAATTCTCTCCATTTTGTTGCTGGGTATTGCTGAAAAGTATAAGTGTGACCACAGAGGGGTGTGTGTGTGTGTGGGTTTGGTTTTTGCTTTTATAAATATGTATGTGTGTAGTATATATGTATGTGGATATACATATATCCCCATATGTACCTCTTTTGTTGTTGTTATATCTTTTGACTTATTAAGTAAATGGTTATTTTAAAAATATGATATTGTAAGGTCCAGAATTTCTGAGCTGGGGAAGCTTGTACCTCCCCCATAATTGTGGGGTGGTTTTTTTATGCTAAAGGAAGAGGCCATGAAGCTCTCAATTGATTATAGGTACTAGTTCAATCAATAATTACTTACAAACAGGGGTAATCTTTGGTCTAGGGCAGTGAGCAACCAGACACTTTAGTGGATCTTGGCAAAGAATCCCCCAAATTCCCATGGTAATTATGGAAAACAGACAAAGAGAGGAGAAGTTATTGAGTGCATCACTACTGATTAGTGGATATTTTTGTCTTTCTGCTTACTAAGGAGCTTGGGCATTAAGCCAATGTTATGCCCAATCATAAGTATGTGTATCAATCATGTCCTGGTCACATATAGGTCAAGATATTCTTGTTTGGGTTTTCATAGGTCATAGTATCTTAAGTTATGACTCAGTATCTAAAATAGAATTCAGTTATCTAAGTTATGATTCTAAACAGGTCACCATGTTCAGGCTTCCATCTTTCATGGATTTTTAAGTTTTTATGGCTTTTCACTTGTTACTGTATTTTATGGCTTTTTCCCCAATTGGGACCCACAGATATCCTTGCAAATTGCTGGGTTTGTATATATGTCAGTCTAAGTGCTGAGTACGGGGAGTATATTTCCCTCACTACAGGGATATCTCTAGAACTCAGAAAAAATGTAACTGTAGTCATTCTATAGGAGTTTATACCTGTCCATGTGCCTGTTTGAGAGGTGTGAGGCTAGCCTATACTGTGGACTAGGTACATACCCATTTTGTCCTTCCTGTGGAATTACATAAGGAAGTTTTTCTTTATCTTCTGTCTTTTGGAATATCATCTTCCAAATTTCCCTCTTCTTATTGGTGATATCTATTACATTTTGTGTGTTCCCGACTGTTGTCCTTTGGTATTTGAATTCTGACTTTTTGGCTACTCAGTTTTTTTTTATCTGAAAATGCTGAATTTGTACCATAAATTTCCATGGAGTTTTTATTTTGGGGTCTCTTTCATGAGAAGGGCAGTAGATTAATTCAGTTTTCATTTTTCCCTCTGGTTTGAATAGTTCTGATCACTTTTCTGGTATGACTTATTGAAATATCCAGGCCATTTTTTTTATTATGGTTTTCAGGAAGTCTGATGATTCTCAGAATTTTTCTCCTTGAATTATTTTTCAAGTGTTTTTGATAGGAAATACCTTATGATATGGCATCAATAAGCTCAGCCCTTCTAAATGGATATAGAGTGCTCAGCTAAGGCAATCCCCAATCAGACTTTGCAATATGGACAGACATTTTATAACTGGTTCCAGTCTTCTGAGGATTCTTTTTGACTGACTATGGAGATGGAACCGGGGTGCATTCAACGGGCTGCACACTAATCAATGTGGGCCTCTGCTGTTTTGGTCTTCTTGGTTTTCTTATGCTTTATCATTTCCTCATTTAGGTGTTAGAACTATATTTGTCTTAAAAATGGAAGTGTGGTAGAATGCTTTCTTTCTCAATTTTTGTGAATAACTTGTGTAGTATGTCTGCTAATTGTTTTCTTTAATTTGAAAAATGATCCTGTGAATCCATCAGGGCCAGGAGCTTTTTTTTTTGGTTATTCCTTTATAGCTAGGTCTATTTCTTCTTCTGAGATTAACTTATTTAAAATCTCTGTTTGGTCTTTTGTTGGTTTGAATAGCTTATATTTATAAAGATATTCCTTGTATACATTTTTACATGTACTGGTTTACATCTCCCCCATTAGAATGTAAGGTCATTGTGAATAAGGATTTTTTCTTTCTTACTTGGTTTCTGTATTCTTAGCACTTAGCCAACAGCCTGGCACATAGTAGGCACTTAATAAGTATTTATTTATTGACTGATTGATTTGAAACACGCATATTAATACAGTATTAATACAGAACTATGAATTAGTCCAACCTTTATATAAGGTAGTTTGGTACTTACTGTTCCCCAAAAGTCACTAAACTGCATAATTTTTGAACCAATGATACCAGTACTAAAAAAAAAAAAAAAAAAAGCAGCTTTTTTTTTTTTTTTGGAGTACCAAAGAATTGGGAACCAAAGAGGTATTATTCAGTTGGGGAATGCCTGAACACATTATTTTATGTGAGTGAGTGTAATAGAACATTACTTCATTGTAGAAAGTAATGAGAGACACATTTCAGAGACACTAGGAACACTTGTATAAACTGGTATAAGATGAAGTAAACAGAACAAAGACAATTTATACAGTTACAACAACATTGCAAAGTTAAAAAACTTTGAAAGACTTAAGAATTCTGATCTGATGATTCAAGAGGCCCTATAGTGATGAACTTAAAATGCAGAACGAGAATTTTGTCAATGAAAGATTTGGCTTTGCTTGACTCATTACATTTGTTACAAGCATTTTGTTTTATCCCCCCACCTGGGAATGGGGAGGGAGAGAAAATACTTTTTCTATATATATCATATATATGTGCATATGTGAATATATAGCATATATATGTGTGTATGTGTTTGTGAGTGTGTGTATGTGCAGGTGTTTTAAAAAATAATGATTAAATTCCCTATCAGAAACTCTTGACAGAGGTTTTCAGTTCCATGGCAGAGCAGTATATTCATAAAACTATTAAATATATTTCTTCTTCTTCTGGTATAGTGACTAGAAGTAGCTGCTGCTGGGACTCACAAGGATTCAGGTTACAAGAAAAGTATAGGGTTCTCTTACCCAGAGTACAGGGATTTCTACACCTATATACTAAATTCATTGCTGAGCAGAACCTGACTTCTCAACAGAGAAAGTAGGCTCATCATCATCACTTCAGGTCCAGGGGAAAGTTGCTCACTCTAGTTACCAACTCTAAAAATAGTTATGGGTTTGAAAGTCTAAGGGGTTTCCTCCAGAAAGGGAGCAAGTAACAGAAGTACTCAATGTACCTTATGAATCACATATAAGATAGTTCTTTTTATTCCCCCACCCAGAGAGCAATGATTTGCAGAAAAGAATCACAGCATATATCACAGTATGATTAGGATAGAATTCAGTAGCTTAACATTACTCCTGGTATAGTCAGCTGGAAGACCAACATTTAAGGATAATTGGGACATAAGCAATTGTTACAGGATTAATCATGTTATATTTCATTTTTCATTGTTCACACTTGATCTTTCAGGTGGCATCTCTCCAATGCAGACTTCTCCTTGGATGCAGCCCAGGGCTTCACTCTCTTCTCTGTTTAAGGATACCACGCCTCCTACCTTACTGGTAAGAGACTCCACCACAACAGTTGCAGACCTCTAGGCTTTGCAGGTTCTGATAAAGCTTTGTATAAAAGGTAAGGAGACACAAAAAGCACCTGTCTGTCTGGGTGAGACCTGAGTTCATCATGTATGGCTAAGTGAGGATTAGGCAATTCCTCTTTTCCTACAAGACCCTCTGGCTAGCTCAGAGTCATCCTCATGCTTCAAAGTGGGAAGGAAGAGAATGGTTATGGGGCAAGTTGCCCCATTAGTATAAACACGGAATTTTGGCTCAGCAGACATTCAGGGAATTCAACCCATCCCTGACTCACATATGGTCAAATGACGGACCCAAAGCTCCCAGGAGGTCCACTCACAAGGAATCTGGCCATTCATGTTGCTCCAATTTATTTCCCTACCTGGATCTATATGCAGGAAAAGTAGTTGGCTTTTCTAAGTGGGTTTTGACATTAAACAGAAGGCTTTTAGGGATTTTCATTTGAAATTCTTTCATAAAATCAAACTGTTGGTTCACAGGCTATGTGCAAGAGGAACTGTTCCATAATAAAAAATTGAATAAACATTACAAAATGGACATTAATAACAATCCATGGCATATCTGACTCAGATGACATGGATATAAATTCTCATTCTACCACTTAATATTTATAGGCAAGGCCCTCAATCTCTTGAGACCAGGGTGGGGAACCTATGACCTTGAGGCCACATGTGGCCTTTAGAATAAGGAAAAAATGGAGATATAGACAAAGAAATTAAATAGGCTGGAAAACTACTGGTGTGGATTCTTTATGGGCAAGGGTTGGTCAAGATGCAGACCAGGTTCCCTTCCAACTCTCATATTCTGTGATTCTGTGAGTTTGGAAAGAGAAAAATAGAGAAACTAGAAAGGGTATTTATGTCATAAAAAGGACTTGAAACCAAGACAGATGAGTCAAAAGTTATAATTTCTGCAGCATTAGTGTCCCTGTGCTCAGACTGGGAGAAGCACCAGGCAGTGTGGCATTCATTAACTGGCACTTATGTGTTCATTGTTTGTATTCTAGAATTTGCTTGGTTATGTAAATAAGCAGTTTCTAGAATAACTGGGCAATGCACTTGTGGTTTCTTTGTTCAGATGAATGAGAAATAAGAAAAATGCCTTTCATGTTGTTAATGATGAAGAAAGAAACCCTTGGTAAATGCTCAGTATTAATTGTTGGGGATATTGTAAAATTGGGCAAAAAATAATTTCTGCAAGTGACCAAAATCAGCCCTAAGGCATTTTGAAAAACTGATGAAAAACAAATTTCAAATAAGTAATAAACAAAGGAAAGAATAACATGTATAATAAAGTCAAAATATTAGGGAAAATTTTTGAAGTTATTGATTCAGAGATTCCCTTTATTTTTGTATGAATGAGTAAAAAAATATGCTTATATGTCAGCACTGTGCTAAGTTCTGAGTATGCAAATAGAAAAGTGCAGACAGCCTGTGTCCTCAGGGGAAACAACACATGAGTTTTCAGCTACAAATCAGATGGAAAAGTTCCATAGTCCTTAGGATGCCACAAGAAAGAAGATGGTAATGAATCTTTTAAAATGTCATTTCCCCTGATAAAATCACGTTTCTCATGTCAGATCAGTTGACGGTGCAAAGGACTCTGATGTTAAGCGCTTACTTTTTTAGGTATTCAGGAGATATGGTTGTGAAGGAGGAGGCAGGGGCTTCAACAATGCCAGAAGTGGTTGCTAGGTCTCATTCTCCAGAAGAGTAGCTCTCCTGGACAACAGCTGCAAGAGCCTGGGCTGGGAACAAAACCAGTGGGCAGGGGTTAGGGATAGGATGCAGACACTGCAATTTCAGAGGCTCTTGTGTTCAGGGACCTGGGTTATCTCTGTCAGGTACTAAGGGAATGCAGTGGTCCCGATGGTGGTTGTGGTCTCACTCACTGTTTGTAGAATGTCATCCATTCTACCGACAAATATACTGTCAGGTCTTGTAGTGCAGGAGGTGTCATTCAGTTTAAGTAGATGAACTTCAAAAAAATCTCATATCTTAATAAATCATGTATTTAATAATTGCCTACTACTAGAGTATTAGCCTAAATTTCTTATTACCTCTCATGGTCGATTTCCAATCCATTGCCAAGGACCGTTGACCTCACCTTTGCAACATCTCAAGAGTATGTCCCCTTCTGACCTAGCCAGTGATCTGATTCAGGTCCTCATCACCTCAGGCATTGATCGTAGCTATAGCCCAGTGGTGGGTCAGCCTGCTTCTAGTGTCTTCTCACTTCAATCGATTCTCATTCAGCCACTAAAGTGGTTTTCCTAAATTGAAGGTCTGATCATATACTATTCAATAAACTCCAGTGTCTCCCTACTGTCTCCAGGAGCAAATACCAAATGCTCTGCTTGGCATTGGAAGCCCTTCCTAACCTAGCCTCCTCCTACCTTTCCAGGCTTCTTACTCCTCACTCCAGTGACATTGGCATCTTGGGCTGTGCTATGAACAAGATGCTCCATTTCCAGACTCTACTGGCACTTTCTTGGGCTATCTCCCATGCCTGGAATGCTCTGCCACCTCCCTTCCACCCACTGATCTCCCTAGCTTCCTGTAAGTCCCATCTGAAATTCTACCTTCTACAAGAAGCCTTTTCCAATCCCTTTTAATTCCAGTGCTGTCCCTTTGTAAATTATTTCCTTTTGATCCTGTATTTTGTTTGTATCTGTTTGTTTGTTGTCTCTCCCATTGGATTGTGAGTTTCTTGAGGGCAAAACCTGTCTTTTGCTTCTTTTTGTATCCCCAGCCTTTAGCTCAGCATCTGGTAAATAGTAGGTGCTTAATAAATGCTTTCAGCTTGATTGATTCCTATTTCCCAATCATTGCATTAAGTACAAAGAATGAGATAATCCTCACCATGGAGAAGCTTACATCCTAATGGAAAAGACAAGTACATACACAAGGCATACGTTATACTTACTACAGCTTATTTTTTATTTTTAACATTCATTTTCACAAAATTTTGGGTTCCAAATTTTCTCCCCTTTTGTCCCTTCCCCCCCAAACACCGAGCATTCTAATTGCCCCTATGACCAATCTGCCCTCTCTTCTATCATCCCTCTCTGCCCTTGTCTCCATCTTCTCTTTTGTCCTGTAGGGCCAGATAACTTTCTGTACCCCTTTATCTGTATTTCTTATTTCCTAGTGGCAAGAACATTACTCGACAGTTGTTCCTAACACTTTGAGTTCCAACTTCTTTTCCTCCCTCCCTCCCCACCCCTTCCCTTTGGAAGACAAGCAATTCAATATAGGCCAAATCTGTGTAGTTTTGCAAATGACTTCCATAATAGTTATGTTGTATATGACTAACTATATTTCTCTCCATCCTATCCTGTCCCCCATTACTTCTACTCTCTCTTTTGATCCTGTCCCTCCCCATGAGTGTCGACCTCAAATTGCTCCCTCCTCCCCATGCCCTTCCTTCCATCATCCCCCCCACCCTGCTTGTGCCCCTGTCCCCCACTTTCCTGTATTGTAAGATAGGTTTTCATACCAAAATGAGTGTGCATTTTATTCCTTCCTTTAGTGGAATGTGATGAGAGTAAACTACATGTTTTTCTCTCACCTCCCCTCTTTATCCCTCCACTAATAAGTCTTTTGCTTGCCTCTTTTGTGAGAGATAATTTGCCCCATTCCATTTCTCCCTTTCTCCTCCCAATATATTTCTCTCTCACTGCTTGATTTCATTTTTTTAAGATATGATCCCATCCTCTTCAAATCACTCTGTGCACTCTGTCTCTATGTGTGTGTGCATATGCGTGTGCTTGTGTGTGTGTGTGTGTAATCCCACCCAATACCCAGATACTGAATAGTTTCAAGAGTTACAAATATTGTCTTTCCATGTAGGAATGTAAACAGTTCAACTTTTGTAAGTCCCTTATGACTTCTCTTTGCTGTTCACCTTTTCATGCTTCTCTTCATTCTCGTGTTTGAAAGTCAAATTTTCTTTTCAGCTCTGGTCTTTTCATCAAGAATGCTTGAAAGTCCTCTGTTTCACTGAAAGACCATTTTTTCCCCTGAAGTATTATACTCAGTTTTGCTGGGTAGGTGATTCTTGGTTTTAGTCCTAGTTCCTTTGACTTCTGGAATATCCTATTCCAAGCCCTTTGATCCCTTAATGTAGAAGCTGCTAGATCTTCTGTTATCCTGATTGTATTCCCACAGTACTTGAATTGTTTCTTTCTAGCTGCTTGCAATATTTTCTCCTTGACCAGGGAACTCTGGAATTTGGCCACAATGTTCCTAGGAGTTTCTCTTTTTGGATCTCTTTCAGGAGGTGTTCTGTGGATTCCTTGAATACTTATTTTACCCTCTGGTTCTAGAATCTCAGGGCAGTTTTCCTTGATAATTTCATGAAAGATGATGTCTAGGCTCTTTTTTTGATCATGGCTTTCAGGTAGGCCCATAAATTGTCTCTCCTGGATCTATTTTCCAGGTCAGTTGTTTTTCCAATGAGATATTTCACATTATCTTCCATATTTTCATTCTTTTGGTTTTGTTTTGTGATTTCTTGGTTTGTCATAAAGTCATTAGCCTCCATCTGTTCCATTCTAATTTTGAAAGAACTATTTTCTTCAGTGAGCTTTTGAACCTCCTTTTCCATTTGGCTAATTCTGCTTTTGAAAGCATTCTTCTCCTCATTGGCTTTTTGAACCTCTTTTGCCAATTGAGTTAGCCTATTTTTCAAGGTGTTATTTTCTTCAGCATTTTTTTGGGTCTCCTTTAGCAGGGTGTTTACTTGTTTTGCATGCTTTGCTTGCATGTCTCTCATTTCTCCTCCCAGTTTTTCCTCCACCTCTCTAACTTGATTTTCAAAATCCTTTTTGAGCTCTTCCATGGCCTGAGCCCATTGAGTGGGCTGGGATACAGAAGCCTTGACTTCTGTGTCTTTCCCTGATGGTAAGCATTGTTCTTCCTCATCAGAAAGGAAGGGAGGAAATACCTGTTCACCAAGAAAGTAACCTTCTATAGTCTTATTTTTTTCCCTTTTCTGCGCATTTTCCCAGCCAGTGACTTGACTTCTGAATATTCTCTTCACATCCACTTCACCTCCAAGTCTGCCCAGACAACGCTTGGGGTCTGAGATTCAAATGCTGCTTCCCAGCCTCAGGGTTTTGGGTGGGGGCGGGGCTGCTATTCAGTTTGAGATTAAATTCAGGTGCTCAGGCGGGGGCAGGGCCACCTCACGGGGCTCAGTTCCCTCAGGGGGTTTATGCAGAGACCTTCAACAATGGATCCGAGCTCCTGCCTGCTTGGGGAGCCCCTGTCTGCTCCCACCTCTGCTGTTGCCTCCCAAGGGGGCCTTAGTTATGGGGGCACCCCATTCCCCTCTCGGCAAGCCAAGAAGACCCTCTCACCAACCTTTGGGGCCCGTGGGTGGAGGGACCCACGCGGCTGCTGGAGAGTCTGTCCCTGAAGCCTGCTTGGATCTGCTCCTCTCGGTGCTGGGCAGCCAAGGCAGGGCTGGGCTCGGCTCCGGGTCCATGGTGCGAAGGACCTTTTGCAAGAGGTTTTCAGGGCTCTCTGGAACAGAAATCTTGTCCTCTCCATTGTTCTGTGGCTTCTGCTGCTCCAGAATTTGTTGGGAGTTCTTTTTTACAGATATTTTGTGGGCTGTGGGTTTGGAGCTAGCGTATGTATGAATTTCTACTCCGCCATCTTGGCTCCGCCCCCCTTACTATAGTTGAAACTAAGATTTTGGGGTATCCTGTATGCATACACACACACATACATACACACACACATATATAAAACACATGAAGGTAATAAATCAACACACAAAACATAATTAAATGAAAGGTAGTTTGAGAGGGAGAGCACTAGTGATTGGGGGGGAGGGGGACTAGGAAGATGATGCTTCAGCAGCTTCTTAAAGGAAAAAAGAGACACTATGAGGCAGTGGTAAAAAGGGAGTGCATTCCAGGCCTGGGGGATGGCCAATGCAAAGATGAAGAGATGGAAAATGGAATATTCTAATATTCTGAGGAACAGAGAGGACCATTATTGCTGGACTGCACAGTGTGGTAGGGGTGGTAATGTACAATGAGGTTAGAGACATAAGCTGGAGGCAGGTTGAACCCAATGAGCCTGTGGTGCCCTTATTCAGATAAACTGACATGCTTCCTTGAGGCTACGGGAAGCCATTGTAGTCAACTGAGTGGAACCGACTGATGTGGTCAGATCTGTGCATAAGGAAAATTATGTTAGTGGCAAGCAGTCTTTACAGGATGGACTAGAATGGAGAGAGACTGGAGGCAGGGAGAACAAGTTGGAGGTTGTTGCCCTAAACTACATGAAAGGTGATGAGGCCCTAAATGAAGGTGGTAGCCACTTGAATGGAGAGAAAGATTCAGACTTGAAGGATGCTGGGAAAGTAAAAATGGCAGGATCTGACAATTGGTGAGATAGATGGAATGAAGGACAATGCCAAGATGAGGAACCTAGGAAACTTGAAAGATTATAATGGAAGTAGGAAAGTTTGGAAAATGGGAGGATTTCATGGAAAAGATAACCAATTCCATTTTCGATATATTGAATTTAAGATGTGTCCAAGACTCCTATTTTGAAATATCCAACAGGATATTTCCTGAGGCAGGACTGAAGATCTCCTGCCTAGAGATGACATTTAAACCCACTGAATCTGAGTCACCATTTCCACTCATTAATGCTGCAATTTTATTACATAACTCCTCCTCAGTTGGAGGACTGTGAACCAATTTCCAGATACTATTTCCTACCTGGATTTTTTTCAAGGTATTGTTGAGTATTTGTATGACTCTGGTTACTCACAAAGCATATCATTAGTAGGTACTCCTGACCTCACTCCCGTATATTTTCTATAGTCTTCCAATTTTTACTCTTGTAATGGCTAGAGGGGAGTGGATAGAGAAGACAGGGTAGGTATCCCTCATATGGAAAAGGCTAGGGAGCCTGCTTCCGGAAATGCATGATGATACATAAAGGAAGTACTCTGCTTCCCAGTCTGGAGCATGATTCCCCAAACAGCTGGTTCCAGTCTGCTGACCACAAGATGAGTCACACAGATGATTGGCTATATAGCCAAAGCATACTAGCCAGCCAGAGCATGGCCCCCTACTTGATTGATCTTTTTTTTCCCCTGCCTGGCTGTGTTCTGATAAGAGAATCAATGATGTAGAGGAGAGGCTGCTAGCCACTATCCCAGCTCCTCACTTTTTCTCACTGTGCCTGCCCCCTTCCTCCTTATCCAATCAGTTGCTGAGTCCTGTTGCTTCTACCTCCCTAAGATCTCCAACATACAACCCTCCTTTCCTTCTTCTTTTCCCTCTGTGCTTGTGGAGAGTCATACCCATCCATCCTTCTCAAGGTGTCTTGGGGTTTGGGCAATAGATTTTTTTCTTTCTTCCTTATTTATTTATTCTATCATTATTTTCCCCAGAAAACTGGGGCAATTAACTCTTTTGTCTCATACAATTTTCACTTATGATCTCTTGAGCTGTAACTGAAAAACTGGGCTTTGATAAAGCCAGTTGTGATTCAAATGAAGCCATTTGACAAGGCCTTTAACCCAAATCATTCTGGCTTTCACTGATTGACCAATAATAGGTTCTAGCCCAAGCCTCACTTGCCCATTGTTTGAGTTCAGATCGCTCAGAGTGAGGGTAAATGGCAACTTTCTGTTCTGGCCAGAAACTCTGAGGTTCTTCCCCTCCCAGAATGATTCTTTTGTGAAGGCAAACTAGGCCACCTTTTGCCTCAATTCTTTCCTAGCCTTTAATTATTGAATGGGCTTTGCCTTAGACAAACTGAGACCTGGGAAAGACCTTAGCTTGAAAAGGCCAACGGCTGCCACTGCATCTGCGGTCATGGCCAGTCTTCCTGACCTACATCCTGCTACTGGTCTCCAATGACTGGAGGATAGAGTGAAGCTGATGACTTTGCACAGCATTGCCTCACTTAAGTTGAATTCCCTGTAAGTCAAGACACCACCTCGATGTCATGATCCTCTTTGAGATGAGGGACAAGAACACACACCCCTTATCTTCTCTGATATTGCCACCACCCTAGTGCAGATCCTTATCACTTCACACCTGGGCTACTGCTATAGTCTGTCTTGAGTCTCTCATTACAATTCATCTTTGCTCAGGTCTGACAAGGTTCTCCTTGATTCAATTAACCCCACAGTCTCCCTTTCACCTCCTGAATCACAGAAAATTTCATAACTTGTCCCTCTCCTACCTTTCCCCACCCATGTATTGGACATGGCTGTGACACTGGCTGCCATGTTGTTCCTTGCCATCTCCCAACCTGGGATCTGCCTCCTGGATTTCCTGGTTGCCTTCAAGTTTCAGGGAAATCTCCATCTTCTTTAAGAAGTCTTTCCCAGAGTCCTCAATAATCTCATTGCTTTCCCTCTGACATAATCTTCAATTTAATCCTGTAGATGTCATTTGCATGTTATCTCTCCCTTAGATTAGGAGTTCCATGAGAGCAGAGACTGGTTTTATCTCTATCCTTTGGCCTAGACCAGTGCCTGGAATACAGATGCTTAAATGCTTGTTGACTTGTCTTGGTGTTTGGTCTGTGAATAAAGGCCTGGTTCTTTGCCTGTTTGTCTTTGTTCTTCCCTGTTTGGGGGAAGGAGATTAACAATGGCTGTGACCTTGGGAGCTTCAGAAGGTCATGAGGCTGAGCCAGCAGGGTTTGAAAACTGTAGTCCAAACCAGATTTTGCTGGAAGCCAGATGGTGAAGAGTGAAGTCTCAAGTGATTTGCTTCAAGTAACTAGCTCAGCAGTAACAAAGAGGCTGACTCCTGAACATGGCGGCACAAATTCTATTAAATCTGAGTTTAATCTCCTCACAGACTGAGGGGGCATGGGGAAGATTGGCTCTAAGTGTTGGGGGATGGGGAGGCCGTAATGATGGTGCTTCAATTCTTGTGATTACTCTATAGTAAATAGCCCCTGAAAGTGAGTTAATTATTTAAATATAACTAGAGTGCTATTCACTGGTGGCTGAAAATTGGGGAGAACACCCAAGAATGGGGCCTTGAGCTGATAGTAATAGAGAAAAATCAAGTCAGCTTCTCGGAGTTATACCCAGAACCCTGAGGAACCTGAGGGGAAGATGTTGCTGGCCTTTCTCTGATACAGAAAAAGCATTTATATAGCACCCTACTAAGTGCTTTTTACAAAAATTGTTTCATTTGATCCTCATGACAATCCTGGAAGGTAGTGCTATTATTATCTCCATTTTTACAGATGAGGAAACAAAAGAAAACAGAGATTAAGTGACTTGCCCAAGGTCACACAGCTCCTAAGTATCCGAGGTCACCTTCATGTAGGTCTTGCTGACTTCAAGCCCCAGTACTCTATATACTACACCACCTCGTTGCCTCTCTTTCTCTCTTAGTCTCTACTCTCCTTCTTTCTCTGGAAGAGTAAAGGCAGGCTTGGGACAGCTAGGTGGTGCAGTGGATAGAGCACCAGTGCAGGAGTCAGGAGGACCTGCGTTCAAATCTCACCTCAGACACTTGACACTCACTAGCTGTATGACTTTGGGCAAGTCACTTAACCCCAACTGCCTCATCCTGGGTCATCTCCAGTCATCCTGATAAATATCTGGTCAGTGGATTCAGATGGATCTGGAGGAGAAGTGAGGCTGATGACCTGCACAGCCCTCCTTCACTCAAAACAAAGTCAAGTGCAAGTCATGTCATCATTTCTCTGATGGCATGGTCTTCTTCGGCAACGAAGGATGAACACACGCAAAGGCAGAGCATCATCCACTTTGCTCCCATAGTATTAGATAATTTCCTAACCCCCAAGGCTCTTAAGATTCCCCAGGAAAGTGATTCCTCCCAATTTGGTCTGACTGTTGTCCATTAGTTTCTGATTATTCATGACCCCATTTGGATTTTCTTGGCAAAGATACTGGAGTGGTTTGCCATTTCCTTCTCCAGCTCATTTTACAAATGAAGAAACTGAGGCAAATAGGGTCACACAGCAGAAGGTTCTGTTACCTGAATATTCTATAAGGGCAGGTTGAAGTTCTTGAGTTCATGTTATTCAGGCCTTTGTTCTTGAAGAGGACCAAGGACATCAGGAGGATGATGTTGATGAATTTGAGAGGTAAATGAGGTAGGACTGTGCAAAGTCATCAGCCTTCCTCTTTTCTCCATAGTCATCAGAACAAGCATAGGTCAAGCCAACTGGCCCTAGATGCCATGGGAGATTGAGTAGATAAATGCCAATCTTTGAAAAGACCAGTTAGATGTTGGGATAGCTTTTAGGAAAACTATAACAATTCAGTTCCATAGCAGCCTAGGGAAGCCATTCAACTAGTGATTACTGACTGGCCTGCAGGACACCTGGCCTGGAATCCTGGTCACTCAGGGGAGTCAAGAGTCTGATGATGTGTTGCCAGGAACTGTCGTGATCCTAGCACTGTGGATGTGGAAGTTCCCCCCAAGGGGATAATTTGATGGATGACCATCTGGAGGGAAGGAGTCTTTTAGTTGAGCATATGGGGCTGATCAGCTTGGTCCTTGAGAGCTCCACAGACACGAGGAAACAAAGCTGTTCCTCTTCTAGTTGGGCTACTGAGTGCACCCCATTGCAGACAATGAAAGGCAAGGAGGAAAGCCCTCATTATGTATTGTGTTGCCTCTGCTTAGGTAAAGTCCTGCTGGATTGTATACTTGAGAAGCAGTGTTTAATTGCATCAGAACAGAGCAAATTTTGAATTGTGACTCCACCCCCCCACCCCCCCCCCCCCACTCCACCTGAAAAATGGCTGCACAGGAATTTTTAGTTATTAACTGTCCAAGCTGTTAACCACCCTCAAGAGCACCTACCTTACAATGCTGGATGAGTGATATCATTCCAAAACCATATGGGGAAGGGTAGGGTTGTCTCTGTGGAATTTTAAAGCCTATCTATACAATACTAATAGCTTCTTAGCTCCACATGGGAAAGAATACAGTTATCTCTCCCACATCTAGAATTTCCCCATCAGGGTTTTGATATGTCACAAGTCAGCATAAGCAATTAAATGGGAGTTTGGGAGAGTTTTGCAGAAGTTGCAGACGACACAGAGCCTATGACCAAATACTTAAATCCAAATTTTAAAATAAGATACTGTAAACACCCAGTGAAAGAAAAAGAAATAAGCCTGGGCTGAGGTAGGATTCTCCTGACTCAGTTTCCCCACTGATACCTGGCAGACTTTAAGCCTGACTGAATGCAAGTGGATAATCTAATCTTGCCTGGAATTGACATGAAGTTGGGGAGATATTGTTTCCCTGCAATGTCCCTACTCTTGGTGTCAATTTCCTATAGTCAAAAGGTTTGTAAACTTAATACCAGATCTACTCAATTATAGATTATTGGTAGGGGAACATCCGAGGTTAAGTCTAAAATTAAGTTATTAGGCATAAGACTTTAGACCAACAACAATAAGTTAGGGTCCTTTAATTCTTAGTAATACTGTGGAGACAATTAGGTCAAGAGCTTGTGAAGTTAGCAACATAAATATTATTTGTGTCTCAGTTGGTTAATGTTTAAAAAAAAATTCGTTTGTGGTCTATATTGCAAATGCTTCAAAAAGAAGTATCACCTGACCAAAAGCTTGAATTGTTTTATCTGTTATAAACTGTGTTAAAAATGAAAAATAAAATTTAAAAAAAAAAAGAAAAAGAAATAATTCAGGCTTTTTCTCTGGAAGAAGGAAGGGCCCAAAAAAATTTTAAGTGGATTTTCCAGATTCTGGGAACTCTGCGTCCCTAACCCCCATGATGTTGTGCTGTTTTACTGTGATTCTGTTTGCCTATCTATATAACTGATCCAACCATTTGGGAGAACACTTGGGAACTATGCCCAAAGGGCTACAAAACTGTGCATACCTTTGATCCAGAAGTACCACTACGCAGTCTGTATCCCAAAGTGATCAAAGAAACAAGAAAAGAACCTGTATGTACAAAAATATAAGGGATGTGCATCAATTGATGAATGACTGAACAAATTGTGGTATATGATTTTGATGGACTACTATTGTGCTGTTGTGATATGTTTTCAGAAAAACACGGGAAGACTTAAACAAACTGATGCAAAGTGAAGTGAGCAGAACTAGCAGAATATTGTCCAGAGTAACAGTAATGTTATAAGGATGCTCAGCTGTGAAAGTTTTAGCTACTCTGACCAAGACAATAATTCAAGATAATTCCAAAGGACCCAGGATGAAAACTGCTCTCCACCTCCAGAGACAAAACTGGTGAATTCTGAAGGCAGACTGAAGCATACTCTTTTTGGCTTCATTTTTCTTATTTTGTTTGTATTTTCTTTTGCAACACAGCTAATAGGGAAATATGTTTTGCATCACTTTACTTGTATAATTGATATCAAAAGTGTTTGCCTTCGACATGGGTGGAGAAGGAGCAGGAGGGAGGGTGAGAAATAAAAACTCAGGATTTTAAAAAATGAATGTCAAAAATTTTTTATAGGTAATTGGGAAATATTTAACAAACTAAATAAAAAATTTACAAGGAAAAAAACAAAAACAAAAAAACCCTGCTTATTTATATCCTTTGACCATTTATCAAATGGATAATGGCTCATATTTTTATAAATTTAGCTAAGTTCCCTATATATAGATTAGAATATACAATTAGATGGACAAACTATGAAGTTATTTCATCAGGATGGAGAATCTCGTCAGGTGCTATTTAGGGGCAGTCAGCTGGACCCAGATTTATAGAGAATAAAATTTTGCTATATCATATATCACATATTTTACATTGCTACATCACATAGGAAAATGCATAGTAGTCTTTACAAACTAAATTAAATTTTTATTCTGAATTCAAATAAAAATGGGTACTGGCATAGACACAGTAGAACAAGAAAAAAGGATTTTCCAAGTAACTGTAGGTTTCTATTGTGGAGCTTGTTTTTCAATTGCATTGTGCTTTGAATAATCCCTGTCTTGGAGAGGGACAGAGAGTGGTTTGGATAAAGAGCGGCAATGCCATATATGTACAGCAGTCAACAGAATGTTATTGCTACTCACAAGAAGAGGAGGAGGAGAGCAGAAACCAACAGGGAATAGTTGGAGTGCATGGTCTCTACCATCTTTAGTCCAAGGGCAGCACATAGTAGGGGGTGACTTGGGATATGCAGCCTTGCAGCAGTATTTTCCCTCTACTCAAAGACCCAGATTCCTTGGGGCTCAAACTTATAGAATTTTAGACAAAGAGCCCATATCACACTAATACAAAACTGCCCCGCCATATACAGGGGAAGATTGGTTACACAGTGGAAATGAGAGCATTTTCTAAATGGCCTGATAGGAAATGAGGACTAGGAGGCTGGGGCCCCAGGAAACTTAATTCTGACTATGCTATCTAGCAAGAAGCTGAGGGAGGGGCAATGTTCAGTCTCTGGGTTTATTGGGGGAGCTGGAGTCATACCACTCAAAGCAGTGATCATAGGCTATCAGTCCCAACCTGCTGGCTTCCACAAAAACCCATCTTTTAAATACTAGTTTTCTTTGTGTAATGCACTATATACAAATTATGAAACACTAGAGTGTCAGAAGAATTTGAATTGCAGGTGGACCAAAAGGGCAATGGAAAAACACACATTAAGTAGATCTAATACAGATGCTATGATATTACAACCAATGATGATTTTATATAAGAAATGGCATAAAAGATACTGTCAAGGTCATTTAAGAGGGAAAAGGAGAGAGGGATAGTCATGAAGCAAGAGTCAAGCATAACAGGACAGTGAAAATGCTAGACTCATCTCAAAAATTAATACACAATTTGTAATGTTAATATACTGAAATAATGTTTAAATTCTAAATATCTCCTCAGCCTTCTATAGGAGAGCTATAGAGAGGCATGGGTGAGAATCACACAAGGTAAAAAGGTCTTTACATTGGAGAAGAGAGACCCTACATCAAAGAGACAAGTCTGCCAAAATCTCTAAGTGAGAGTGGTCCTCTGATGTGGTTCTAATAAAAAAGGGAGATTAAAATACAACTTCTTTATCTGAACTTTCTTGGGGAACTCTCTCTTCCTCACTCACAACCATACCAGTTACCTTTAAATAAAGTCATTAAAGAGTGTCTACCTGGGTGATTTTTGAGAAACTGACCCAAATAGAGTGGTACATAAGAGATCTCTATAAGAGATCTCTCTTTTCACTGGCTTCTTGTGCATGAGATCAGATCAGACTGTTTTTTTGACAGCCCAGTGTGTCTGCAAGCTAACGTTAGCAGGCTGTTCATGGCATAGCTTTCCGCAATGCAGATGGTAGCGTATAAGACACCAGAGTCAGAGGCATCATAAGACCAAGACTATAAGAAAGAGCCATAGTATTACTTCATTCTGTCATAAGCTCAGTTTTAAAGAATGAAACTCTTAGAGTGAAACATACTTCATCAAATTTCCTGAGTTTCTTTAACAGCAATGCCGAATGGTATGCTCTTGCCATTATGTTAACAACTGTGCCAATAAATGTGCTGAAGTGAATTTGTGCCGCAGATATGTACCACTGGAACTGAATTTAAGAGGGTCGAATTAAAATACTCCAAAACTCAAAAAGATGCCATGTTATGGAGAAATAATAGCTTTTCACTCATACAAAAAAAAAAGCAATATATTTTCATATGTAGTGACACATGGATGGGGATGAAACTTAGAATAACAACTTATTATACTTCTATAGAATATTTATAAATAGAAAAGATATGATATATATATCAAATGTATACATATATTCTATATGCATTTATATGTGTATATATCTATGTATATGTATACAGAGAGAGAGAGAGAGACAAAGTGAGTCATTGGGCAATGACTTGTACAAAGTCACACAGGTGGCATCAGGGGTAAGATTTGAACTTGATTCTTCCTAACTAAGGGCAGCTAAGTGACACAGTGGATAGTGTGCTGAGCCTAGAGTCAGAAAGACTCATCTTCGTGAATTCAAATACAGCCTCAGACACTCTTTAGCTGTGTGATGCTGGGCAAGTCACCAAACTGTTTGCCTCAGTTTCCTCACCTGTAAAATGAGCTAGAGAAGGAAATGGCAAACTACTCCAGTATCTCTGTCAAGAAAACCCCAAATGGGGTCATGAAGACTTGGACACGACTGAACAACAACTTCTTGACTATATGAACAATTCTCATTCTCCATCTCTTGGACTCAGTTTTATCTGAAAATGAAGGGGTTCATCTAGATATTATCTAAGGTCCCATTCAGCTCTGTGATCCTAAATGATTTCTTTTAGTAGAAAGGCAGAGACCAGTAGTCTTGACGATGTATCCTGGTTTTTGTCCCATAGCTTTAGGACAGTCATTTCACCTTGCTGGGGCTCTTTTTCTTGACCAGATAGTCCTTTATTTCCCTTTTCAGCTGTGAAATCCTACAATTCTAATTTAGTGGGTGGGTATTCTGGCATTTTTCTGGATCACCCACTGAATAGGACTTTGGTCTGTCATTGATGATGTCTCCCTATACAAAGTATAAAAATCCTCATTGCCACCCACCAAGGATAAGGTCTTTCTTTCCCTTATCATTGAAGATGGTTCCCTATGTAAGACAAAAAACATCTGATTAATATCACATCTGAGCATGACTGAGTGATATACTGAGCCAAGTCCTCCAATGTTATATTCCAAACGCAGAGCAGATACAAACAGAGGTAAAAAGAACCAGATCAGTGAGATTAAGACAAGAGAAGGGTTACGGAGACTCTGATTTGAGATGTTGGAACTCAGCAGGAGCC
Organism: Notamacropus eugenii; assembly: GCF_028372415.1. NCBI lineage: Eukaryota > Metazoa > Chordata > Mammalia > Diprotodontia > Macropodidae > Notamacropus > Notamacropus eugenii. The sequence continues at coordinate 148,685,059 of NC_092878.1, forward strand.
ATAGCTAAAGCAGCAAAGAACACAGCCATAATACGGAGGAGAAAACCCAGATCTTGCTCTTCACAGATCCCGTGTCTTAAGAAGATTGTGCATGTCTCAGAGAAGGGAATCACCACCCGAGTGATCCCTGGTTCTTTTTCCTGTTGGAAGGGCTTCAGCCAGAGAAGTAGATGGCAGTGTGTATAAGACACTTTAAAAGACTGAGTGGGTCCTTAGAGAGATGGGGCTGAGCAGGAAACCCCCTGGGCTTATACTGCAATTTCATCACATTTTTAGATGGAGAGATTTTTTTTTCACTTCATTAAAAGTATTTTTTCCCCAATTATATGTAAAGATAGTTTTCAACATTCATTTTTGTAAAATTGAGTTCCAAATTTTTCTCTCTCCTTCCCTTCCCTCCTCCCACCCCCGGATAGCAAGCAATCTGATGTAGGCTATACATGTACAATCATGTAAAACATATTTCCACATTAGTCATGTTGCAAAAGAAAAATCAGAACAAAAGGGAAAAGCCATGAGAAAGAAAAAACAAAGTGAAAGTGGTATGCTTCGATTTTCATTCAAATTCCATAGTTTTTTCTCTGGATGTAGGGAGAATTTTCCATCGTGAGTCTTTTGGAATTGTCTTGGATTATTGTACTGCTGAGAAGAGATAAAGTCTCTTTATCATTGTACAACATTGCTACTGCTGTGTGCAGTGTTCTTCTGGTTCTGCTCAATTCACTCAGGATCAGTTCATGCAAGTCTTTGCAGGCTTTCTGCACAATGGTATTCCATTATATTCATATACCACAACTTGTTCAGCTATTCCACAGGACACATGAAGCATCAGTTCCTTTGTCTAGAGACTCTTTCTCAAGCTCCATCTGTGGCCTCAAGACAAACACAGCTTCTTCTCCCCTCACCCATTTCAAATCTATTGACTCAGCAACTCAGAGGATGTCTGAAGACAGAACCAGTTCATTACCCCTGTTGTCTTCTAAAGGACACCATATTATCCTCTCCTTGTAGAAGCAAAAGAACAACTGGGGTCATTTGATGTTGGCCTCCTTGGCAGGAACGACACATTTCTTCTCACTTGTTGGACTGTTCCATGACACCACCGCACAGCTCTTTCCAATCGCTCAAATCCACTTACCTTTTTAGATTTCTCTAGACTCTTGTTTTTGTATTTCAAAGTTCCTACTCAGTACTAGTCTTTTCCTTAGAAATGATTGAAGTCTTCTACTCCATTAAAGATCCAGTTGCATGATGGGATTAATCCAACTTTTCAGAGTAAGTGATGTTTTGTTGCAAGTCTATACCTTTTGCCTTTTGAAATACTGAATTCCCAGATCTCATCTCATTTATAAAAGATTCTGCCAAATCTTGTGATACTACAATTCTTTGATACTTGAACTGCTTTTTTCTAGATGCCTGCATTATTATTCTTTTGATATAGTTCCTGTTTTGGCCATGGTTATGACAATCCTTGGACTTTTCTTTGTGAAAATCCTTTCAGGAGGTGATTAGTAGATACTTGCACCTTTAATTTACTCTCTGGTTCTCAAGTCTGAGTAGTTTTCATTTGTGACTGTGTGACAAAGATAGTATAAAAGTCTTTGTAAAATGGTTTAGTAAAAGCTATGCAAACTATATCTACTACTAGACTGATGTATCAGTCTAGTAATCTTATCAAAAAAAGGAAATAAACTCAATTTGGCACGAACTGTTCTTTGTTAAAAGATATTAAATTTAAAATTTATTATTGAAGATCACAGCCAACTAAACTTGCTTAGTGACTATTTACTTCAAAAGTAATAATTTAAATGCATCAAATATAATGACAACTTTTCATTCACTTTCTCTAAGTCCCCATCAAGATTTTTTTGTGTATTCATTCTTCAGTTTTCTTATATGGTCATAGTTAGGGCTATTCTATTCCATTGGCACTGTTTTTTTCTTCTTTCTTTTTTCATTACTTCATAAAAATCTTCTCATATTTCTTTGTATTTCTCACACTTGCTGATCTCAATGGCATTCTAGTATCTTCTCACATCAATGTACCTCAATTCATTTCATGGCATGTTCATGATGAGGTCATGCTAACTCATGTGTTCATGAGGATATAGCCTTTTCTAGGCATAGCTGCTACCTCAGACCAAATTGCCTCTCCCCTGGAGTCATTACCATGCAGACTTGGTGGGACAGAATTGTCTGCCTGTGGGGGGAGGGGGGGGCAGGAATTTCCAAGTGTTTGTGGCTTTTGACCTAGAAGGAACTTCTATAGAGAACTGGTAACCACAAAGGCAAGCATAAGTCAGGCAGGACTAACGTGGGGTCAGTATAGTACTGTCTATCTGGAACTTCATTCTGGACCATCTACATGGAGAGCTGAGTAACGGCGTAGGGGGTGCAACTGAAGAACAGTGGTGGCCAAGAACAGGGAAGTGGAGATGTCCAAGTGTAGATGGCCTAGGTAGGTCTAGAGCAAGGGACTCAGAATAGAGAGGGCTGATATGGGATCAGTGAGATGCATGAATTCAGTCCATTAACACCTTCCATCCCAGGTGTTAGTTGGGGGGGGCATTTTGATCACTTCCCATCTTCCTCCTTTCTGAGTGTTATAGGCAAGAGGTGAAAACCGTATGTTTCCTTTTGGCTGAAGGAATTCTTCCTTTAATAACTATGTTTCATTTCCATGGTGTTTGAAGCGGTTATATGTTTAAAAAAAAAAAACCAAATAAAACTTAGATGGACATCTAACATAAATTTGTCTAACCATGAATAAGTAAAGCAAGTTTATGAAAAGCCAAACCTAACATGAGAGGAAATTTTTCCCAGTCTAAGCTGAGTGAGGGACAGAGTTACCAAGGGAGCATGTGTTATTAATATTAATTTCCAGAGTGCATTAATATATATACAGCTCATAAGCCAAATCTTTTCCTTTTGAACTTGGAGACAGAAAGACTTAAAAGAAAGCTAAAAAGCCAAGTAATGTGTGTGGGATGGGAGGGTGGGGGGGATGGTGAAGTTTTTGCCTGAAGGTATCTTGGCACTGATCTGGCCCTGGATGCTCTTAGCAATACTTGGGTGTTGACTCCTGGTACATACACTTGTAATGTGACCCCTTTCTCCTAAGTCCCAATTCATTCGTGGCACCTTCCACTTCACCCTGGGACTGAAACAGGGATTCAGTAACCATCCTTTTAATAACAAGTACTAAAGTATTGCAAGGATGTGAAGTTAAGCTAACTGGCCTGGAGTTTATAGGGTTCATCTTTACTCTTTGCAATGAGAAACCAGAGGAGGTATAATCCTAGCCTACTCTTTACCTTTTCTGTTCTTTCACAGTCAGTTTTCACTCTCTTACCCCATGAACGCTTGTACGTTTGATACTTGCCTGCCTTTTGCCTGATTCATTTTCTTAGCACTTGTCTTAACTGTCTTTATTTTGGATATTCTCAGTGCTTCTACTTCTAAGTAAGCTTTGAATTTTGCCCTTCTTAAAAAAAAATGACTTTCCTGGAGCCTTTCCTTTGATTGTCTTTCAAGTTTGCATTTTTCCTGTTTCTTTCAAGTTTTATAGTACTGCATGTTGCTTATTCTTTAACTTTTTGGATAGTGTCCAATTCTAGGTTTGCACTGGAAAGAATGCAATAAATATTTTATTAATAAAACGAGACTACTCGCCAATTGTGTTGTTTTAAGGAAAAAAAGTTATATGGGACATAATGATAAAGTCTGCTTTCCCAAACCCAAGTCATATAGCAAATATCTGATACAGCTGAAATGTATAATTGGACATACCATCTTAAACCAAGAGTCTTAGGTTCTTGAAGCTGATGTCAGCAAAGCAGAAACTCTTACAGGTTTTATCCAGCTGGAAAGGTGACGCATTTTTAATATGAACTAGAGAATCATTAGCAAATATGAACATTTGTACATATAAACAAGGCCAGAAACAGAAGCTTATATATGAAACCATGATTTTTTGAATGTAGCTTGTTTTTATGCATATACATATCTGTTTCTAGGTTACATTTAACTTGATAGAACCAGTATTACCTTACTTATCTCTGTTCTGAACTTCCTTCTGGTTTCCTGTATATTTTTAAAATGTTTCACTGACAACACTTTTATTTCTTTCCCCCCTTTTTTTATTGCATCACTGTCCCTACCCTCTTACCTCTTCCTTTATTATCCTCTAAGCCAAAAACAAGCCTTCCCTAATAAAAAAATAAGAATAGTCAAGTAAAACCATTTTGTTTCACATTGATCTCATTTGAAAATGTATTTCATATTATGCACCAAGAGTATACTACTTTGTCGCCAAGGGGTGGAGTCTAGACTTGGTGTAGCGATTTTCTTGAAGGGTGCTGTTAGGAAGAGTAATCTGATGATTAACATGATTAGTTAATAATCATTCTAATCATAGCTCACATCTATATAGCAATCCTTTTGAGTTCATAAAATGGTTTTCTTACAATAATCTTTTGATTCAAGCAGCACAAACACTATTCTACAAATGAGGAACTCTGGTCTGGGGGAGGCCATGCAAATGTATTCACTTATAAAGAAGTTTTAGGTTCTTGCAGAAGAGGTGAAGAGAGGTGTCTGGTGACCACTTGACTACAGTTCCAAATGGCTGTAGCATTTTTTCTTTCATGTGGTAGTTCTAGACTCTGGACAAGTCACCTAACCCCTGCCTGCCTCAGTTTGCTCATCTGTAAAATGAGAATTAATGATAACAACTACCTCCCTGGGTTGTTATGAGGATCAAATGAGATAATAATTGTAAAGTGCTTAGGACAGCACTTGGCACACAGTAAGTGCTACGTAAATGTTGGTTATTATTAGTATTTCACAGGTGAGGTAATTAAGCCCCAGAGAATGACCTGTTAATGGTCACGTAGACAACTGATTGTTTGAAGCTGTATTAGATCCCAAGTGTCTGGATTCCAAGCCCAGTAATCCATCATCATTATGTCATAATCGAAGCTTGTCCCAGCAGATGATGTAGAGAAGTTCTATAGAGAATTTGCCAAAGTAATAATAGCTGACATTTATATAGTGCAAATTTGGCCTTGCTACAAGGAAAAATTTCCTAACAATTAGAGATGTCCCTAAGTTGAATGGGCTGCCTAAGGAGGTGGTAGGTTTTCTCTCTCTAAAGTCTTCAAGCAAAGGCTCGATGTCTACCACTTGTTGGGCATGCCACGGAAGTACTTTCTTACTCATGACTTGGTTGACCTCGCCCAGTCCTTCTCCAGCTTGAGATCCACAGGATTCTTCCAAAGGCCCCTTGAACAGGAATATAAAACTCTCCCTCTCCATGTATGTATGTATGAATGTATGTAGGTTTGCATGTATCACACAAACACATTTACATATACATAAACATATACACACAAAGAGTCTTTGTCTTATCACGTAGTTCTAGGCACAATGCTCAACACATGTTGAGCTAACTGATTAAGCCCAGGATTCTTAATAAAACTCACATGTGTGGTGGATACTTTCTCAATCTGAGATCCAATCTATATATATATTCCCTGTAGAAAAATCTTTACATTTAATTCACTAATATGCAAACTAGTATGCAAATGGAAGCTAAAGGAAATTTATATAGAGACATGAAAATCTCGGAGAATTCCCTTTTTGTGGGAACTAACTATTGGTTTGACTCACGAAAGAGCTAAAATAACTCTGAGGTTATGGAACAGGCTCCCCAAAAGGCCTATCAACATTCTCATGTGAAAAAGAGGAAAAACAGCAGCATCAGTTTACTGGAAAACCAGGAGCTGGAAACAGCAGTTCAGAGAAGTGGTAAAGGGCAAAGCAGCAGAGCAAGCAACTCATTCAGACTTCAGCAGCTCAAAGCTCACTGGAGAAAGCAGCCCAGCAGGTGACGGCAGGAGACACGCAGATGACAGCAGCTAGGCAGAGGATTAGGAAATAGCAACTTTGAAGCAAGAGAGATGTTCCAAATGAGACTCAGTCCTAAGATAGGGAGTTGTTCAGGCAATACATTCCCTCCTGCCCCTCCCAGCATGATTTATCTATTTTTTTTCTTTTCTATTAAAGGGGCCATCCCCCTGACTACTTTTTATTCAATGAATGGGCATTACCTCACTTTAAGTGAGTACCTAAAAAGGCCTTAGCCTAAAAGGCTAAGGTCTCCCATTGCATCCTAGGCTATCTCCAGTCATCCTGATGCATATCTGGTCACTGGATTCAGATGGCTCTGGAGGAGAAGTGAGGCTGGTGACCTGCACAGCCCTCCCTCACTGAAAACAAAGTCAAGTGCAAGTCATGTCATCATTTCTCTGATGTCATGGTCTTCTTCGAAAATGAAGGATGAACACAACATTTCCCTCTCAATGGCAGAGTGGGAATCTGTGGGAGAGTATACCCCTGCTTGTGTATGGGGATTTTCCTTATCATTTTCCTTATGTGATACAGTGGAAAGAACACAGACCCTAAAGTTTAAGGAACTACATTTAAATCTTCCGAATCTAAAATTGTGTGACCTTGGGCAAACTACTTAATTTACCTTGGCCTCTGTTTCCTCATCTGTAAAAGGAGGAGGGTTAAACTAGATGACCTCTAAGATCCCTTGCAATGTTGGATCTATGAACTCATGAACTTACTCCACAGTTCTATGCTTGGGACCCACTGGTCCCTCAAGAATTCAGATTCCTTCACAAACAACTCTCTGTAGGGAACTTTTCCTAATCCTCTTAGGTGCTAGTGACCTCCTCCCTTCCAAATCACCTTTTATGGATTTTGTATATGCCTACCTGCATATGCTTTGTTTCCTGCAGTTGAATGTATGCCCACTAAAAGTCATTTACCTTTTGTGGGTATCCCCAGGCTCAGGCTTGGCTCAAGGAGTTCCCTATGCCAAAGGAATCCCTATCCCTATCAACCTAGTATTTTTTGGTTTATTTATTTAAGTTTATAGATGAATTGGCTAGTTTGTTACATTGCTAAAAATTAAATATCTTCATTCACAAATAAACATTTTTCCTTGTACGTAAACTCTTATTTTACAAGTAGACGAATAACAATAACTTACATTTTATAGAACTTTCCAATAACCCTGTGTAATAGGCTGGGTGAAAACCAAAGCAAAATAGGCAGGCCTTTGCCCCAGTCACTGAAATTTAGAGGACAGAGAAATTTGAAATAAGGATTTTAAAAGACAGTACAATTTAAAAATGTGTCACATTTATGTTTTGACACCATTTGCACTGTTTTAGCAGTAGATAAACAAATGAATTTAGCACCAACTTACCAAAAGTAATTAAAGTAGGAAGCTAGCAGATTGTGTGCTTCTTTCTACAGGCATCGATAGCCTAGGTAAGTTCCTACTGACTTAACCCTCAACCCCCTCCCACCCCCCCTCACGCACACACACTCCTCCACCCCTCAACCTTGGGCATCAGTCACATAATCTAAAGCCTCTAACCGCAGGAATTCTATCTCAAGGTCTCTGTCTGCCCCCAACCTCTCCCCTTACTCTATGCGCCAGTTTCCCAGGGTCATTCCCTACATCAGGCCTCATGTGTCAGGGTTTTTCCCCATACCTGAAGTTCTCCCCTTCTGCTCCAATGAATCTGTCTTACTGCCTTTTTTTGGTATTATTTTCACATCATGAATTACAAAGTTGACTTAAGGGTGCCTTTCATGCCACTTTCCTCAAGGGCCAAGATTGATAGTTATGGTCTTGGAAAGAGGTAGTGAAATGGGTCTTTATATCCATTTTTGCAAATGCTGAAACAGGCTCAGGTCAAAGGATCAGTAAAGTCAAGAGTAAGGATCTGCAACCAAGTTGTCTGACTCCAAATCCAGGGCTGTTCCTACTAACAATAAATTGCCTCAAAGCTCTCAAAAGAGAGGCCCCCAAAATAATTTGGTAGTAAAAACTAGAGAAATATATCCTGTAAGAGAAAATAAAAATCTCAACAAAATCATAGGATTTGAAAGTTGGGGGTGATTTTATAAGTCATTTGATCCAAACCCCTTCATCATTTTACAGATTAAGAAAACCTGAAGTCCAGAAAAATAAAGAGACACTCTTTGTAAAGCCTGGCAAATAGTAGGTGCTTAATCAATGCTTATTTCCTTCTTGTCTTCCTTCCCTCCAGTTCAAGCTCTCCTACTCTATGACCTTGGGACTTTTGGGACACCCTCTACAGCCAGGAAAGAAGAAAAGACCATCAACCACAACAAAAATGTTTATACAGCGCTTTAAAGCTTACAAAGGCTTTCACGAACACCTCATTTTGTTCATTGAACCCTCTGCTTGGTGTGATACTTGAAGAAAAAGCAACAAAAAATTCATGAGGCTTGCTTATTGTTTTTCCGTGCACAGTTAAGGAAGTAAGCACATATCTGCATGCAGAAGACATGGGCCTGGTTTCAACTTTACTATTAACCATGTGTCCTTGGGCAAATTACTTAACTTCTGAGGAACTCAGTTTCCTCATCTGTAAAGAGGGGGGGATTGATCTCTACATTTCTTCTCGATCTAAAATTATATTAATTTAGTTACAGTAAAAGATGGAAAGAGTATTTTAGTCTACCTTGAAAAAGAGAACAAAACAGGATGACATTACCTTATCCTTCCCCTTATCTCCCACTTCCTCTTACCAGTAACCACTGGTCTCCTTCACAAACACTCCAAGTATAGGCAGGAAGACTTAATACAATTGGGCAATGGCCCATTTTTGATGCTCAGTCATCTCTCCATTTTAACACTCCTACACCACCTCAGTAGTCCATTCCATGGGCCATCCCTAGAAGTGTGGTAGGAACAACCAACCAGGTAGGGGGCAGGAAACCTGGGTTCTAGCCCCAATCCTGCCATTAACTACCTATGTAACCTTGGACAAGGCATAGAAATCCCTGAGTTTTTTTTGTTTTTACTTGGGTAGTAGCTGAGAAGGAAAGTTGCTGAGTAGGGAAAATTCTAAAACCATGGCAGGAAGTGATGAAGATATTTGGGGGGGGTAATCCCTTCATATCACACCACATACAGCTGCCCTCTAAGGCCAGGTCATCAGCAGAGGGGATTCTCAGATTTACCTTTCTTGATGGGTTATAAAGAGCATATGCAGATATTCTGTAATCCATTACGTGAGACTTTAGGGGCCTGCACTGACCACATATTGTTCTATCTCAGCAGCACCAAGATGTTGGTTTTCACACTCAGAATGAGATCAGAAGGCTTTTTCTATAAGCCTTATACACACATATGTATATTATATATATATTCACATACACACACATATATGAGAGGGAAGTCAGTCAGTCAGTCAATAAACTGAGTAGCATTAGGGATACAAAGCAGCTCACAGTCAAACAGAGGAGACAACACACAAATAACTAAACACAAACTAGCTACGTATAAGGACAAAGTGGAAATAATGAACAGAAGGCCCTCCTTCCCTCTCTTCTTTCCTTGGTAGCTATGAGTGAGTAAGGTTGGCTTTGAGCTGCCCCTCACAGTCAGGTGGGAGAAGGGATGCTGCCATGTATTTACCAAGGTACGGTGGTTGTGAGCACATGGCCATAGCCATTGCCATCACTTTGGATTTGTTCTTTCTGATCTGAGTTAAACAAATATCCCAAGATGGTAGTGGGCGGGAAGTGATCTGGTGACGTTGGAAAGCGCTAGAAGTTTGCAGCTACTGTGGCAGTAGTATCAACAGGTATGGCAGTGGCTGATTACAGAATTACCTGAACTGGGAGTAGTGAGACACCCCAAGGACTGAGAGATTCAGGAAAGATGACTGCTCTCAGTAGAGAGAATTGAGGGCTTTAAACTTCAGATAGGCCTAAGATAGGCCTAGATCCTGGGAGCCTGGCTCAATAACCCACCTTGCTGAAAGGAAAAGTTGACCTAAGTGGGCCTTCAGGAGGACTCCAAGAAGGGAGAAAAGGACTTACAGGGTAAGGAGTTGGGAGGTGTTCCTATATCATTTATGTTCTCTACTCATGTACCTCAATCCAGTTTTACTCTGAGGTTAAGCCCACTGACTCATGGACATTCTCAATGAGGATGAGGGTTCCCTGGACTTGGAGAGTAGGAAGTATGTTTTGTACCAACATTATCTTTGTAGACACCTTTTCTAAAAACTAACGGAGGCTACTACTGGCTGACTATTGATACAGAGCATACATGGGGGGACTCTGGAACGACTATGTAAAGAGAACAGGTAGCACTGGATTATCTTTGGAATCCAAGACAGCAATTTCCCAGCTAAGAATCTGCCATGGTAACTGTGGATTTGGGGGAGTGGCCCCAGACGGAATGCTACATTAGCCATGTAGCTAACGAGAACTGAGGAAAGTAACAAGGGAGAGAAGATACCATTTCAGAGCTAAAGAATGAAATACACAGCACATTTTCACAGCACTACAAGAACTGGTTAATTTAGTCAAGATATTTTTAAAAAATCAAACTGTTTTGGAAAAGAAATCACCAAATACATTTGTATTCATTAATATTAACCAAATGAATCTATATTTATTATTAATTATTGATTAACTAACACTAGATGCTAGGAACTAGATCTGACAGGTGGAAAGTTAGTCCCTACCATTACTCAAAGTTCCCCTGGAAAGGTGAATTCTCAGAACACTAGTTTCCCTTTGACAAACCGACTCCTCTATGAAGACTTTCCCTAAACCTCCCAGTTTCGTCACCAGCTCTGCTGTGGGTGCTAGGAGAGTGGCTGATGCCCATCAGAAGGCAAAGAGGTTAGGATCTTGTCCAGAATGGGAAAGGGGCTGATTGGGAGAGCATTCAGGGATAATGGAAAGTGTACTATTGGAAACAAGGATTGTCTATTACAGGGAGCTTGGCTGACCACACACTGGTTGAGCCATGGACCTCCTTTTGAAGACCCCTGTTCTAGAGTTCCTCTTTGTGAATGACATTATAGGGATTTCATCAAGCTCTAGAATGCTGCAGAGCATTTCCACTAAAATCCAGGATCATTTGTAAAGGATCAGAGCAAATGAATCAATTCCCCATAGTTCAGAAACCTAATAAGTTTGCCTGTGAGTAAGCATACTTTGGAGAATTTTTCAGATGAACTATGGGCGATTTTATGTATCTTCTCAGGAAAGCCTTCCTTGACTATCTTAATTGCCCCTTTAAAAATCACTTTGTAATTACTTTTAGAACATTTGAATGCCAGAAGCGGGTCCCCTGAAGGACAGACCCACAATGCAATGAATGACTTCTGAACGGCTGAGAGACCTCCAAGCCCACGACATTGCACATAGCATACATGAAGGAGATATGACTCCTGATTTGTGGAGTGACTTTGGATTGAGAAGAGAGAGAAATGGAATTTGAGACCCTATTCTCAAGGAGTTTGCCTTCTATTAAGAAAAAATGTAATGGATATTTGCATTTGCAGTTGGGATAATCAACTTGTCTTCCTCAATCTTCTCCAAGACAGCCTGTCAGTTCACAGGGTTAGGTGGGCTAGATGTTACATGGTGAATGAAAATGTTGGCAATGAAAAGACTTTATGGGGAAGAGTTTATTAACTATTGTAGTTACCACTTAGTAGTTCCTATTTTAGCTGATACAAAACAATTACTTACAATGCTTAAGAGTGAGAAGGGGTCAGAGCCTGACTTTTCTGTCCCATGACAAATGAAAAATTTGATGAGATTAAACAAAATCTGACCTGTAGCTTTCAGGTATGTGTATTTTGTCCTGTTTTTCTTTTTAAAATGAGAAGTGTGGCAATGGTTTAGAGAGAATAGGGAATTCAATTCTCCAGTTCTGAAATGATTTGTTCAGATCTGCTGTTTGCAAATCCAAACAGTGATATTTCTTATTCTTTCAAACTAGATTGTTGGGGATTGGAGGGCTAATTTTCCTGGATCAACACTAGTATCATCTGGTAGCTCCAAGAACCTAAAAGATGAGTCGTTAAGTTCAGTAATGGGGAAAAAGTGTCTGTTCCCGTCTCTGTCCTGAGGGCTTTTTCCATAACACATGCTTGAAAGAAAGCAAAATATGGAACAGTTGGACCTGAGCAATGATGGACATGATATTCCTTGAGCTCTGGTTAATGATTTGCACCTGCAAAGCATGTTTTATTAATGAAGAGAGGCAAATGCATTTTACACCTAATAATAAAGTTTAAGATTAACTGAAAGAAACACAATGAGACCAGTGTACTAAGTAACATCACAACAGTCCCTGTGCATTAACCTTCCAAAGCTGACGTCCAAAATGTGCTTAAATTCAGATCTGAATTGAATGGCAGTATTATGCCCCTAAACTGATTTACCATAATGGGGTATTGCCTAAAAGAGCTGGTCAGTCAAAAACTAAAACAATGAAAAAGAAAAAGACATCCACTCACAAACGAGTGAAAATGAATGAAAATTATTTTTATTGGGCCACTCACATCACCCAGTATGCAGCTTGTTTGTGCACAGTTGGCATGTTTTCTCTCCCTTTGGTCTGTGAGCTCTTTGAGGGCAGGGGCTGTCTGCATCCTCAGGGCTCAGAGGTGCCTGGCATGCAGTAGGTGCTCAATGAGTGCTCCTTGACTTTAAAGGGATGCTGCTTGCCTGCTGTCTCCCCTGTGAGCTCTCTGGGGGCAGGGGCTGTCTGCATCCTCAGAGCTCAGAGGTGCCTGGCATGCAGGAGGTGCTCAATAAGTGCTTCTTTAAAGGGATGCTGCTTGGCTGCTGTCTCCCCCGTGAGCTCCTTGGGGGCAGGGGCTGTCTGCATCCTCAGGGCTCAGAGGTGCCTGGCATGCAGTAGGCGCTCAATGAGTGCTTCTTGACTTTAAAGGGATGCTGCTTGCCTGCTGTCTCCCCTGTGAGCTCCTTGGGGGCAGGGGCTGTCTGCATCCTCAGGGCTCAGAGGTGCCTGGCATGCAGTAGGCGCTCAATGAGTGCTTCTTGACTTTAAAGGGATGCTGCTTGCCTGCTGTCTCCCCTGTGAGCTCCTTGGGGGCAGGGGCTGTCTGCATCCTCAGGGCTCGGAGGTGCCTGGCATGCAGTAGGCGCTCAATAAGTGCTTCTTGACTTGGTTGGGTAATCTTGGCCCTTGCAGGCGCTTTATCTCGACACTTAAGGGGATCAGAGGGCCGGGCAGGGCAGACTTTCCTGCGCTCCCGGGGGAGGGAGAGGTGGGGGGAGCTCCCACAGGTAAGACGACCCTTCCCACGGCCCATCCCAGCCGCGGCAGCATCTCTGGGACCAGCCCGATCCCGGGCCCTCACGCAGCCCGGGAGCCGTCCCCCTCCGCGGCCCTTCCAGCCGAGGCCCGCCTCGGAAGGGACTGCGGTAAACAGTTCGCAGTAAAAATAGATGGCGGGGTGATCTCAGCTCTGCCTCTCCCCCCTCCCTCCCCGGGCGCGCGTACACCCCGCAATGCTTGCAAACAACCGGAAGGTCGGCGTGGGGGGGGCGGGAGGGAGGAGGTGCGAAGAGGCTGGGCCAGGCCCCCTCTCCGCCCCTGCGCGCAGGCGCAGCCCCGCCCCCAGGCCGTGCGCAGGCGCATCCCCGCCCCCGGCCGAGCCACGGGGGCGTGCCCGGTTCCCGCCAGCCCCTCCACGTCAATCAGCCCTCCTCCCACACACGGCACCTTGTTGTGAATCTCCATCCGCAGCTCGCGCTGGGGTCGCCTCCTCTCTTCCCCCGGTCTGAGGACTCAGAACGTGGGCGGCGCGTGAGCGCGAGAAAGCACCGGACAGCGGCGGGCGCCGAGGCCTCAGCGAGCAGGCGAAGCCCCGCGCCGCCGGGCCCCGCCGAGCCGCCTCCGCGAGCCCCTGGGAGCGGGGCCGCCCCGCCGCGGCCTCCGCCTCGGCCCTCCCCACGGCCCGGCCCGGCCCGGCCCGGCCGCCCCGCGCCCCCCCCGGCCGGTGCCTGTCCCCGCCGGCGGGCTGCCTGCATGTCTTGGCTGCCCTCAGCCCCGCCGCCCCCGCCGTCCCCGCCGCCGCCGCCGCGCCGCCTCCCCCGCTTGCCCCGCCGCCGCCGCCGCTGCCGCCGCCCGGAGCCCGGCGCGCTGAATGCAGGTGAGGCGGGGGCTGGGGGCCGGGCGGGGGAGGGGAGCGGGGCGGGGGGGGCGCGGGGAGCGCGCGCGCCCGCCCTTCCGTGCCCGGCTCGGGGCCCGGCGCTCACGGCAGCCGGGGAGGAGGGCGCGAGGTACGGCGGGCTGCGGGAGCGGGGGGCGGGGGAGGGCCGGGAGGGCGGTTTGGCCCTGGGACCGGCGGGGAGCGCGCGTGGGCGTGTAATGGAGGCGGCGGCCTGCTGTCTGTTTACACCCCCCGCGTGCGTGCGTGTGGGTGCGTGTGTGGCGCGGGGGCGCAGGTAGCCAGCCTCCGGGGCGGGCCGCGGCCGTCGTGGCTGCTGCACGCGTGTCTGCGGGCCCGGGGAGCACCGCGGCCTAACCGCCCGGACGGCGCGGGGGAGCGGAAGAGCGGGACCGAAGGGGAAGCGCGCTCTGGGAAGCCCTCGGGGCTTGGTGCCCGCGGAGCCCCCGTGCCCGGCGGGGCGCGAGGGGCGGCCGAGGCCCGGGCCCCGCGGGCGCCCCGGCGGGCCCTCCGTGCGCACGGTGGTGTTTGCTCGGTTCTCGTCCAATCTCGCAGCGTGCTGAGATTAAAGTGCCCCAAGCACCGGCCTGGGTCCGAGGGGGAACGCCCGGGGTGCGTGTCACCTGCTCTGCCGCCCCTCCCTCGGGGCCGGTGGTCAGCGTCCGCTCCCGGGTCCGAGCTTTGTGGTGAAGACGCTTCCCGGCTCTCGGGGCTGTGGAGGGGCCGGGGGCTTCATGCCCAGACCTTGTGGGTGAGACCCCACTGGTGTTAGAGGTTTAGTGTGTCGTCCGGCTTACCGCACCGCAGACAGCTTTCCTCCCCAAGTAGCAGTGGCTAGTTATTGTTGGCCTGAGTCATGTTCTCTTTATTGGGGGAATAGGGAAGAAATGAAGAATTTATATATGCCTATAAAACACCTACTGTGTGCCGGGCACGGTGCCCAGCTCTGTAGAAAGCCTGACAACAACCCTTCCAATAGGTGGTGCTCTTGGCCTCATTTTACAGTTAAGGAAACAAGGAGAGGCGAAGTGACTTGCCCAGAGTCATGCAGCTCTTGTGCATCTGAGGCAGGGTTTGAATTAAGTTCTTGACAGTATTATATATCACGTTGTATGAATGCTAGTATTCGTGTCTGTCGCATACTGTGTTGAAACCTAGTATCAGTTTTAATTTATCTGGTTGTGAAGTGGTAGCAGTTTTGGGGAAAAAACCCTAGCTTGTACTGATTTAGTTGTTGTCATATTTGGATTAGCATGTATTTTTCTGTGAACTTAACTTTTTTAGAAGGTCGTCTGAAAGTCTTTAAAGTATTGTTTTAGTCTATTTTAACACCCTTTTCCAGATGAAGAAAAGTCTAATTTTAAACATTTTCTATTTCTGGACCCCCATTTATTGGTTTGCTTATTCCTTTTACTTATTTTTTGTGGAAAAATTGATTTTTAACCGGGACTCTTGAGAGTCTTTCAGGAGGTCCATGCTGTCAAAACTCTTTTCACTCTACTACTGAAGTGTTTATCAATACATATAATCCACATAAACAATAGTTCTTTGTGGAGAAGTTCCTTAATATTTAAGAAAGTAAAGAGGTCTTAAGACCAAAACATCAGAATACTGCTGCCCTTAAGGTATAGGGATGGAACCTGTGATGTCAGTGACATTGAAAACTCCCAGGTGAGGAAATTACCTCTCTCCAATGCAGAGATCTGGTACCTTATCTGCAACTTACTCTTAGACCAATAATTGTCTATAGCTCTGAGAGGTTTAATTGACTCTTGGATCACAGAGCTAGTTTATGTCAGGTTGAGCTAAATCCAGATCTTCCACTATACAATGCTGCCTGATTAAAAGTTTAAAATAACAAATAATTTATTTTTACATACCATAATGTACAAATGCATCAAGAAGAGAAATAATGTAGGTAATTGCACTATTTCACCTTCACGGTCATTGAGTCAGAAAATCCTGAAAGATTTTAGTTTTTATTGAAAATATACCATCATTCAGTTATGAGAGACAGCAGTGGCAAGAGGGCTAGTGTTGGGCCTGGAATCAGAAGACCTGAGTGCAAATGTGGCCTCAGACACTTGCTGGCTATGTGACCTTGGGGTAGGTCTCTTACGCTGTTTGCCCCAGTTTCCTCATTGTAAAATGGGGATAACAGGGTAGTTGGGAGTTGTTGCAAGGTGGCACAGTGGATACTGGGCCTGGAGTCAGGAAGACTCATTTAACTGTGTAACTGGTATGTGTGCAAGTCACTTTACCCTGTTTGCTTCAGTTTCCTCATTGATAAAATGAACTGGAGAAGGAAATGGCAAAATCACTCCAAAAGAATCCCAAATAGGGTCACAAAGATTTGGACATGGCTGAACAACTGTACAACACCAAAAGTTGTGAGATAATATTTGTAAAAAGTGATTAGCGCAGTACCTGGTAACTAAATAGATGGCGTATTCCTTTTCTCTTTCCTGCTCCTCTTTCCCTACCTCATCAGGAAAGCTAAAAGTGACTTGTCCTTTTTGGTATGTATACCATAAGGAATCGAATGAACATTAATAGTTTCTGTAAATTGTTAGAAGAGTTCGGTTGAATTAGCTGAATTTCAGGGATCTGATTGTTTAATTGAAAAGTACTTTTTTTGTTTTTGAAGGGGGAGAAGAAAGGTTATTAGTGTAGGGGGAATGTAAACAGATTATTGTGTTGGAATCACCAGTGATTTTCAAAACAAGACTAGGCCTTAGTAGCATTAACATTAATTGATATTTTTGTTAATCCAGAAAACCATTGAGGTTGCAATATACTATTTTTGCGTTCCATTTCTGACCAGCGTGCTGGAGCGGCTTTATTATAAATTGCAACAGACTTCTGTTAATCTATATAATTTTTAAAAAGTTAACTAGAGTAGATTTAGATTCTGAATTGAGAATCCTTACTCAAAACTATTAATAACAAAGAATTATAACAATCGTTAAATGAACAAAATGTTTTGATCTTAGAATTAGTTGTATGTTAGTATAAGTCATTTTTAAATAAGCTGTTTCAATTACATTCTGTAAATGCTTTTCTCCCCCTTCCATTTTTGGGTAGCACATTTCATTGTAGTTACTGTGAATCTAGAAGACAAAAATGTTTAAGTTTTGGGAAAGGGAAATTCACTAAACTTAGGATGTTAATGTGACTGAAGACTCCTGGGGCCATATAAAAAGCAACTATTTATGAGAAAAATGTCTTAAATTTTGTGATGCTAATGTGGACATCTAATACTTTTGTTAGAAATCTGTGGCCAGGTAGTGCAATAGAATGAGCACTGGACTGGTCCCTTCTGAAGCTTGCCATTGAACCAGCTGGGTCACCTTAGGCAATCATTTAATCTCTGAGCTTTAGTTTCCTTTCCTAGAAAATGGGTGTCTGCTGTCTCCACCTGGAAGGGTGGTTTTAAGGATCAACTAGAGTCCTTCTAAAAGTCATGGTAGTTCAGTAGTTCTTATAGCATGATCTGGAGGGGGGGTGTCCTCAAATACCTTATGGGGGGGGCCTGAAGTCAAAACTATTTTTCATAATAATACTAAAATATTTTCATTTGAAATATGTGTAAGCCACATAAACAAAAGCCTTCTTGATTTTTAAGAGGGTAAAGTGATCCTGAGACCAAAAAGTTAAAGAACTGCTGATCTACTCTAACCACTTTATTTTGTAGATGATGAAACAGGTCCAGAGAAGGTAAGTAACCAGGGTCCCAATAAGAGTGGGATTTGCACACTGGATCCTCTAACTTCAACTCTTACTTTTCCACTATGTCTTGTTTTGGAAGCTAAAGACATATATTTGTAAACAACAAAAACAAAATTTCCCCCAATATTTAGTCTTAGTCTTACTTATTTTACTTAGAATTGTTTTTCTGTGGAATTTTGATTTCCAAACAATGAATTTCTTTAGTTCTGAGAGTTTTGAAAGACAAATGGGGTGAAGCTCTTCCTTAGTTATATAGAATTTTCAGTTATGTGTACTGTAGGGTTTTTATTTTCTTGTCATAGAACCTAAGTAAGAATATTCTTTGCAATTTCTTGGACCCTGTCTTCAGTTAAGACTTTGAATTAAGAAAATTTGGAATTTCAGATGTCAGGGCCAAGAGTTTTTTCAGAGATTCTAAAACTTACATTTTTTTATTCTTGCAGCAGAGCATGAATCTTTAAGAGTACAGTATAAAGGCCTCTCATTTTGGGTTGGCCTTTTCACCTGTTGCTATTTGCTGCTGCTGTTAACATTCTAAAATATGTGTCTAATCTCAGATTTGAACTCAGCCCCTCCTGACACCAGGGCTGGTGCAGGAGTCAGGAGGACCTGAGTTCAAATCTCACCTCAGACACTTGACACTCACTAGCTGTGTGACCTTGGGCAAGTCACTTAACTCCAGTTGCCTCATCCTGGGTCATCTCCAGTCATCCTGATGAATCACTGGATTCAGATGGCTCTGGAGGACAAGTGAGGCTGGTGACCTGCACAGCCCTCCCTCACTCAAAACAAAGTCAAGTGCAAGTCATGTCATCATTTCTCTGATGGCATGGTGTTCTTCGGCAATGAAGGATGAACACACCATTCTAAAATAGCAACCTGTGGACCTCATACTAGAAAGGACAATTAAAAAAAAAAGATTAGATAAAATATAGCAAGTAAACATTACTTTGACTTTAGTCTCTCTATCTTCTTCACCTCTTCCTCATTTATGAGATACTATTACATATAGTATCTGGGATGGAAGACTGAGAGACTCTTAACAGTGCTGATAATAGTAATAAGGTGGCGGCAGGACAGTTGGAAAAATGGTAAGGGAGGGGAGAGAATGGAGTCAGTTGGAATCTAGAAGTGGAAGGGTTTAGCAGCTTGGTTGAACTTGCCCAGGATCACCCAGCCTGATCTCAAGGCCAGTGCTTTCTTTCTTCATTTTTCCCATAGTAGCTTGGGTCTTAGGTATTTCTGTAGTCTGTAGGATGGCACATATGCATACACATGTATGGGCAGACTAAGATGAATTCTAACTTCTCTAAGCACATTTTGGGGTGCCATTTTCTATACAAGGTCTTTTCTCATACCAATGTCCTCTCTCCTTAGTGTTGTCTCCCTTGTGAATTTGCTTTATATCAATTCGTGTTTATCTGTGTACATGTTGTATTTCCCTTCCCCCGGTAGAATGTAAGCTCTGACAGTTTATACTAGTCAGTCAGTAAGCATTTTTTAAAATGCCTCCTATGTACCAGTGACTGTGCCAAGTGCAAGGGAATTTAAAGAAAGTTAGAAGACAGTCCCTGCTTTCAAGGAGGTCACAAATTAACAAAGCAGTTAAACATACAACTATGTACAAACACACTATATACAAGTTAAATAGAGAGAGGGAAGGCACTAGAGGGGAGAAGGGTTGGTAGAAGCTTCTTGTAGAAGGTGGCATTTTAGCAGGGACTAAAACCAGGGAAGCTGGGAGGTGGAGATGAGGAAGGAGAATGTTCCAGGCTTGGGAGACAGCCAGGGAAAAATGTTGAGAGCCAAGAGTTGGTGTCCAAGTGTTAGGATGACCTTTGACTTAGGAAAATTACTTTGATATCTGGATCAGGGGTGGCCTGGAGTGGGGAGACACTTGTGGCAAGCAGACCAAGCAGTTGACTGCTGAAGTAGTCTGTGTATCAGGAGCTGGGTCTGCTCCAGAGTGGTGGCAGTGTCAGGATGGGGGTTGGGGGGGCATATTCTAGAGGTATTGCAAAGGTGAAATCCATAAGTCTCAAGACCAGACCAGATTTGGGGGAGGGGTTGAGAGAGATTGAGAAGTTGAGGATGATGCTTAGGTTGTGAGCCTGAGTGACTGGGAGCATGACAATGCTCTCTACAAGTAACAGGGAAGTTTGGAAGGGGAAATGGTAACAGGGTCAGTTGAAGATAGGTGGTGGGAGATGTGAGGCTTTGTTTGTAGATCTGGGAATCCTCAGCATTAATACTTATGAATCCAAGGAAGCCAATGAGATCACCAAATGATGTAGTATGGAAGGAGAAGAGAAGAGGGCCTGGGACAAAAACCATGGATAGCAGGCCTAACTGGAACTGGTTCAGGGGACTGAACAGAAGTGGTCAGGTGTATAGAGGGAGAACCAGGGGAGATGAGTATTCCCAAAATAAGGGAATATGAAGGACAGCTAGATGGCCAAATGGATAGTGTCAGGCCTGAAGTCTGGAAGTCAGTCTTTTTGAGTTTCAAATCTGGCTTCAGACACTTTCTAGCTATGTGACCCTGTTTGCCTCAGTTTCCTCATCTGTAAAATAAGCTGGAGGGAAGGAAATGGCAAACCACTCCAGTATCTTTGCCAAGAAAACATGGAATGGGGTCACAAAGAGTCAGACATCCGAACAAAGACAGAAACTCGAAGAAGGTGATTCGACAATGTCAGAGTCTGCAGGGAAGGATGGAGAAAAGGCAGTGTATGTCATTTATTACCTTTAAGCCCTCTCAGTCTCCATTTCCTCAACTATAAAATTTGGACTTAGCTAAATGATGAATTTTCTTCTTTGTACTTCTAAATCTGCAATTTTTTTTCCTACCTTTGAATGTTTGGTTCCTGGTATTACGTCTAGCACATATAGGCATTTAATAGATGTTATTCAGTTGAAATTGTTGAAGGAGAGGAAGATTGGTATTATCTGACAACTGTTTTTAGTTATCAAATTCATTGACCTTTAATTTGGAAGTATAGAAAGTGAGAAAATAAAACACATGGGATGTAATAAGTTCAAAATAATATAAGTTACTTGCATAAATACAGATGAGAAAACTTACAGGAGTCATTAGAGTAGGGATTTAAAGAAGATCTTAAAAAGATGAGCTTTTAAGTCATGGTCATGGGTTGGAGCACAAGAGGCCCAAGGCAGTGTGAAGAGACATGGGATGTGTGATTGACAAAAGTTAGCTTGTTACTGCAGAGGGCCAGATAATGAAGTAATTTAGGATGTTGATTGGGGAAAAACCTTTGCTCATGAATTTGATCAAGCAAGCTGTTAACTTCTTATGCTGGTGAAATGAATGAAAATGGTCACTGAGGGCCATCTAATCATAGATGAACAAGATACATAGAGAAGAAGATACACAGTTACCTGTTAAAGCAATTTAGGTGAAGGGAGGTTGGTCCCAAGGATTTTAAAGGATTCTTTTAAATTAAAAAATTTTACCTAACCTATTGAATGCCATCCTAGTTAAAATTACTAAAAACTTACTGAATTAGAAAAAAATCATAACAAAATTCATTTGGAAGAAAAAAAAGAATTTTCAAAGAAACTATGACCTTGAGCAGTATCAGACCTTAAAGTATATTATAAGGCAAGAGCATTGTTGAAGTATAAAAGGATTATTTTGGTTATTTTAAATTAAAAATTTCTTGTAAAACCCATATAGCAAAGAAAAGAAGGAATGCAGAAAATTTGGAAAAAAACTTATGGATGTGAATGTGTTGTGGAATGCTGCTGTGATGTAGGAACAGATGAGCTGGTGGATTTGGAAAGACATGGAAAGACTTGGACCTATGAAGGAAGATGCTATCTACCTTTAGAGAAATATATGATGAGTGACAACAGTGCATTGTGTGTTGTTATGTATACGTGTATGTTTGTAGATATCGGTGTGTATGTGTATCCAGTTTTAATTGTAGCCTTCTTGGGTGGGAGAAGGAGGGATAAAATTTTTCATCTCCTTTGACTACTTATCTATCAGCAAAATGTTGGCTATAGAATTCTAAAGAAAGGAGAAAAACTAAAATATTGGGGCAAAGTAGTCATAGTGGGGAATTTCACATGAAATTTAACATTAAAAATCTTTCAGGTGACTATTTTCTCCTAATGTCCAAAGCTAGTTTTTTATAACTTTTATTGAGGTTACTAAAAATAAAGCTTACTTTGAATCATTCTGCTATACAAGAAATTTAGGGAAGATGTCAGCCCTTGTAAATTTTGTTTGAGCCTTTACACATTTAGATTCTGATTTCTAATGAGTATTTTTTTGTTTAGTTTCTTCTCTGACCCATCAGGACAGAAGCTTCAGAGGTTAAAATACATTTCTGATCAGTTAAGAATCGACTTGTTCAAGCAAATCTGGAAAATGAGAATGGGATTTTTTGCGTGTTAGCTTTCATAACCTTTTTAGAGTCCTCACTGCTTGAGAATTTCCTTTCAGACAATATTTGTTTGAAGGAGCTAAATCAATTATGTAATTTGTATAAGCTTCACCCATCTTTCAGTAAAAAGAGAAATCTGTTTGTTTTGCTTATACTATCAAAATTTTGTAGTTTTGTTACATGAAATTGGTGACACATTATGGCCCTTTATTTTTCCTTCCTTAGAGACATGATTGTTTACACTATTTTGATTTTCCCAGGCTGTGTGCTGAGTTTAGTCAACTCATTGCTTAAGAAGATACCATTTTATATCTACCTCTAAAAGAAGTTAGAAATTTAAGATTAAAGACCAGTTTTGCCTATTTATATGAAAAGTGCTTGGGTCTAGTCATTTATAATCAAAGCTAAATCTTATTGTATTATGACTTAATGTAGTTATCATGGGGTCACTAGAGATTTAGTTATAATAGGACCTTACCATTTACCTTTACACTTACTATACTGAGTGATGAAAGACACCGTGGGATAAATAATATAACTAAATAACAAATTGAGTCTATTAAGGCCTTATGCTAGGTCCTCTGAGAGAGTCCAATAGTATAAAACTTCAAAGACTGTTGTATAATTGGAAGGAATGAGATTGTAGACCCAGTGGAAGAAAGCTTTTATCACATAAATGTTAAATGAATTGGCAGATGATTCTAGAATTCTTAGTAGGAAGAGATCACTTGTTCACAATTTGGGATCATTCCTTCTTGGGAGAAATGAGGGAAATTCAGTTGCTCCAGGAATAACTAAGCCCACTAAAAAACTCTCGATGTAGAACAGAATTTCCTATGCAGAAGAAGTGGCTGGAATTGTTTATGGGCAAATTTATGGACAAGAGAAGTTTGTCTTACTGTTTATGATTGGTTCCTGGGCTGCATTTTAGGAAACGTGAGGTACTACATGCTAGAGTTTGCATAGAACAAGATGAGTTGGGGGCTCGAGGCTAGTTCTTAGATGAAGGGAGTATTCAGTCTGGAATGGCAGATTTGGGGCTTGCCAAAGTCATTGTCTTCAAGTAACTGAAAGACTGTGCTGTGGGAAGTTACAGAGAGATGAATTTAGGTTCTGTGTACTGAAACTTAGTATCTCTCCACTACGACATGTTTCTTAAACGCTGCCCCTCTGTACCTGTGGGGCAGGGATTGGGGGGAGGAGCATAGACTATCCTCTTCCATTAGAAAGTAATCTCCTTGAGAGTAGAGATTGTCTTTTATTTGTATCCCCTGTGCTAAATAAGCCTAGCACTAAATAAGGTAAATGATTCATCAGTACTGAACAAAAGTAGAAAGAGGGTAGTGAATTCTGTTGGAAGGAAATTGATGTTTATGTACAAGTTGGACTAGATGCCTTTGACCATAATAATTCTCAGATTTGTCATATATACATTCAACACACAAAGTATTGCCTGATAGTATGTCAGGACTTTATGGAAGAGATAGGACTTGAGTTGCATCGTGAAACACAGGAGTACAGTGCTAGTACTACTACTGCTTGTTCATCTTTCCTATTTGTTCTAACATCTGGGGTCTTAGGCAATCAGTGTATTCAGATATCTATTTGATTACTAAAATATCTACATTAACCATAAATTTCAATTAGCATTTAGCTCTGAGCCCCCAGTTTGTTAATAGAAACCTTTTCCAATAAGCTTTCACTCATGTTTATCAAAACCCCTAATTTCCTAAGCTTCAAGGTTCTTGACTTTAAGGTTCTCTGAGGTACAGTTTATCAGCGTAACAAACAATAAAATACAATTATATATGTATATCATCAGCTGTGAGAAAGATCACAGCCAGAGTCACCACTATCACTGTTACTGCTGACTTCTCAATTCAGAATACATAGGTCCAGCTCTCTGGGGATGCCAGTTAAAGTCTCTTCAAGAATTTTCTTCACCATATTTCTTTGCAAAGTAAGAATTTCTCTCATGAAAGAAATTTTCGGCCTTTTCTGCCCTCTCCGTCTTTCTAGCCAACACAGTTAAGTGTCTCCAGAAAGATAAACTGCCAGTCTCTCAAGATTCTATTCCCTCTTTAAAGATTCAATAACAATATCTATTGCTTGTCTGAGAGACTCTTGAAGCTGGTGTTACATTTTCTCCTTATGGCCTAACATTTTAAGCTTCCTAAAAATAGCTCAGGGTACATTAAATCAGCATTAATATCGTTTACAATAAGCATTGCAATGTAAAGCATCATTTCACAGGATGCTTCAAGCAAGAAGAAAAAGTTGTTGCTTCTGATGATAATAATCTGTAAGATTGAATCAGCCTTGGTACCCAGCTCTTCATCACTACCCTTTCCTCCTTCTGATTGGAGAGTGGATCCATGAACTCGGAAACCTTCATTTAAGAAGCAGGCTCAGTGGCTTCTCCACTTTACCACCACACTGCCGTAGCTGCTGTCTCCCCCCTTTTCAGTTTCCTTTGGTGTGTTTTTGTCTTCCCTTATTAGATTGTAAGCTCCTGGAGGGTAATTGGGACAAACATTCCCAGGACTTAGTACAGTGCCTGACATCCAGTAGGCGCTTAATAAATATTTATTGGCTGTTGACTAAAATACATAAAGTGTGAAGCAACATGTATCAGTAATCTTTTTTCCTACGTCATCATGATTTAGCCTAGTTATATAGGTTGGTTGGTTGTGCTTTTGGTCGTTTCCTATTGACTTTTAAAATTGTACTTAAGTTGGTTGATGGTGTAGATCAATATCAGTATTTCTTCTTTTAAAAGATTTATTTTGTAATGTTCATTTAAAAAAATTTGTCAAATTCTCACCCCCTCCCATTGTGAAGGCAAGAAATGTGATATCAGTTATACAGGTGAGATCATGCAAAACATTTCTATATTATCCACATCCCAAAAGAGCCAGAAAAAAGATAAAGTAAAAAAAATTATGCTGCTACCTATATTCTGACTCCCATCAATTCTTTGGAGGTGGATAGCATTGGAAGATTGTATTGATCAGAATACTTAAGTCATTCACAGTTGATCATCTTACAATATTGCTGGTACTGTGTACAATGCTTTCTGATTTTGCCCACTCATTTTGTATCAGTTCATATATCTACCCAGATTTTTCTGAAGCCATCCTGCTCATCTTTTCTGGTAGTATTTTTCAGTAGTATTCCATCTCAGTCATATGCCACAACTTGTTCAGCTATTGCTCAGTTGATGGGCGTTCCTTCAGTAGGCTGTTGACTAAAATACATAAAGATTGGTATAGATCAGTGTCAATATTTCTGAAATGAATAACTTGTCTTCTTTTACCCTTGAGATACTACAAATGAGGTTTTGCATGAAAGGTGGTGCCTCAAGGTTTATCTTTCTCCCATTATCTGAACTGGGGTTCTTAGACCTAGACAGAATTATTGAGTCATGTGTGTTGTGTGTGTGTGTTTGTTTGTTTTACTCAAAGCAGCCTCCTTTTCACAATATCTGAGGTGACTGGAAAGCAAAATAGGTCCCAGCACCTTTGAGCTGTAACAGTTTACTTTTGAACATGCTTTAATAGTTCATGAACATCTTGATTTCTTCTAAGCATACTTCTGCAATTTCTTCAGTTTTTTAAATTGTCATCAAATATCTTAGTTTATTTCAAATATAGTCAATATTCTCTGAAAAGACAAATTGGTTTTTTTAAAAATATTAAGTCTTGTTTTCAGTATTAAGTCATGTCAGAAAAAAAACACCAAAACAAAAAAATTAGAAACAGTATTATGTTTTGATCTGCATTCAGACTCCCTAGATCTTTCTCTAGATGTAGATAGCATTTTTCATCATGAGTCTTTTGGAATTCTTTTGGATCATTATATTGGTGAGAGCTAAGTCAGTCATAGTTGATCATCACAACATGTTGCTGTTACTGTGTCCAATATTTTCCTGGTTCTGCTTACTTCACTTCGCATCAGTTCACATATGTGTTTACAGGTTTTTCTGAAATCATCCTGTTCCTCATTTCTTACAGCACAATAGTATTCATGTAGTCTTTACAGAGAAAACATCAGAGATTAAAATGGCAGAAGAAAACAGCTGCATTTGCTGGAGGATCTGCTCTGATTCAGGAGGTGCTGCCTTGATCCCACATCCTCTCCTTACTGGTTGACTGTGAAGCTCCCCATTGAGAGCACGGTTTGTTCTTGGTAGATGGTGGGATGTAGACAAAACATTTCCTGTTCGTAGACTTAGATGAGACTCAGCATTAGGGTGCTGAAGTCTGTAGTCATTTTAACCTCACTTATTTAGTATGCTGTGGATTAACGAACATTTCACTGATAGACTAGGAAGAATGACAAGGTGGTGCAGGTGGATAGAGCACTAGTGCAGGAATCAGGAGGACCTGAGTTCAAATGTCACCTCAGACACTTGACACCCACTAGCTGTGTGACCTTAAGCAAGTCACTTAACTCCAATTGCCTCGTCCTGGGTCATCTCCAGTCATCCTGATGAATATCTGGTCACTGGATTCAGATGGCTCTGGAGGAGAAATGAGGCTGGTGACCTGCACAGCCCTCCCTCACTCAAAACAAAGTCAAGTGCAAGTCTTGTCATTATTTCTCTGATGGCATGGTCTTCTTCTTCGGCAACAAAGGACAAACACATACACAAGATTCATTATATTCATAAACCACAGCTTATTCAGCTATTCCCCAGTTGATGGGCATCCTCTTGATTTCTAATTCTTTGTCACTATAAAAAGAGCTGCTATAAATATTTTTTGTACATGTAGGTCCTTTCCCCTTTTTAATGATTTCTTTTGAATACAGACCTGATAGTGACATTAACTGGATCAGAAGGTATACGTACTTTGCCGTTTGGGCATAGTTCCAAATTGCTCTCCCGAATGGTTGGATCACTTTACAACTCAACCAGCAGTGTATTAGTAAGCCAGTTTTCCCACATCCTCTTCAACATTTATCTTTTTCCTTGTCTGTTGTATTTGCTGATCAGATAGGTGTGAGGTGGTGCCTCAGAAATGTTTTAATTTTCATTTCTCTAATCAGTAGTGATTTAGAGCATTTTTTCATATGACTCTAGAGAGTTTGGGCTTCTTCACCTGAACAACACTGCCTGTTCACATCCTTGGACCATTTATCAGTTGGGGAATTACTTGTATTTTTATAAATTTGACTCAGTTCTTTATGTATTTGAGAAATGAGGCTTTTATCAGAGACACTTGATGTAAAAAATTGTTTCCCAACTTTATACTTTCCTTTTATTCTTGGCTGCTCTGGTTTTGAAAAAAAAATTTTCCAGCACAATTCTGTCATCATGCTTCAGTTCTTGATAATTTGCTGTTATACTCTTGTTTTTTTCTTGCTAACCGGTTTCTTAGATGTATTAACTTCCTCTGGGCTGCATTTATAAAAAGAAAATAATTCCACTTTGAGTCTTGGTCATTTTATTTTATTTTATTTTATTTATTTATTTTTTATTTAACTTTTAACATTTATTTTCACACAATTTTGGGTTACAAATTTTCTCCCCTTTTATCCCCTCCCCCCCCCCCCCCCACACCCAAGCTTTCTGATTGCCCCTGTGACCTATCTGCTCTCTCCTCTATCCTCCCTCCCTGCCCTTGTCTCCGTCTTCTCTTTTGTCCTGTAGGGCCAGATAGCTTTCTTGACCCCTTAACCTGTATTTCTTGTTACCCAGTGGTAAGAACATTACATTTGGTCCTAACACTTTGAGTTCCAACTTCTTTAGCTCCCTCCCTCTCCACCCCTTCCCCTTGGAAGACAGGCAATTCAATATAGGCCATATCTGTTTAGTTTTGCAAATGATTTCCATACTAGTTGAGTTGTATAGGACTAACTATATTTCCCTCCATCCTATCCTGTCCCCCTTTACTTCTATTTTCTTATGGTCCTTTCCCTCCCCATGAGTGTCGACCTCGTATTGCATTCTCCTCCCCATGCCCTCCCATCCATACTCCCCCCCACCCTGCTTGTGCCCCTGTCCCCCACTCTCCTGTATTATGAGATAGGTTTTCCTATCAAAATGAGTGTGCATTATATTCTTTCCTTTAGTGGAATGTGATGAGAGTAGACCTCATGTTTTTCTCTTGCCTCCCCTCTTTATCTCACCACTAATAGGTCTTATGCTTGCCTCTTTTATGAGAGATAATTTGTCCCATATAACTTCTCCCTTTCTCCTCCCAATATTTCTCTCTCACTGCTTGATTTCATTTTTTTTTTTAAGATATGATCCCATCCTCTTCAATTCACTCTGTACACTGTCTCTATGTATGTGTGCATGTGTGCATGTGTGTGTGTGTGTGTACTCCCACCCAGTACCCAGATACTGAAATGTTTCAAGAGTTACAAATATTGTCTTTCCATGTAGGAATGTAAACAGTTCAACTTTAGTAAGTCCCTTATGACTTCTCTTTGTTGTTCACCTTTTCATGGTTCTTCTTCATTCTTGTGTTAGAAAGTCAAATTTTCTTTCCAGCTCTGGTCTTTTCATCAGGAAAATTTGAAAGTCCTCTATTTCATTGAAAGACCATTTTTTCTCCTGAAGTATTATACTCAGTTTTGCTGGGTAGGTGATTCTTGGCTTCAGTCCTAGTTCCTTTGACTTCTGGAATATCCTATTCCATTCCCTTCTATCCCTCAATGTAGAGGGTGCCAGATCTTGTGCTATCCTGATTGTATTTCCACAATACTTGAATTGTTTCTTTCTAGCTGCTTGCAATATTTTCTCTTTCACCTGGGAATTCTGGAACTTGGCCACAATGCTCCTAGGAGTTTCTCTTTTTGGATCTCTTTCATGCGGTGTTCTGCGGATTCCTTGAATATTTATTTTGCCTTCTGGTTCTAGAATCTCAGGGCAGTTTTCCTTGATAATTTCATGGAAGATGATGTCTAGGCTCTTCTTTTGATCATGGTTTTCAGGTAGTCCCAGAATTTTTACATTGTCTCTCCTGATTCTATTTTCCAGGTCAGTTGTTTTTCCAATAAGATATTTCACATTATCTTCCATTTTTCGAATCTGCGCGGTATGTTCTGAGATATCTGTATTTCTCATAAAGTCCTTAGCGTCCATCTGTACCATTCCAGTTTTGAAAGATCTATTTTCTTCAGTGAGCTTTTGAATCTCCTTTTCCATTTGGTTAATTCTGCTTTTGAAAGCATTCTTCTCCTCATTGGTCCCTTGCACCTCCCTTGCCAGCTGAGTTAGGCTAGTTCTCAAGGTGCCAATTTCTTCAAGATTTTTTTGGTTCTCCTTTAGCTGGGAGCTGATCTGCTTTTCATGCTTCTCCCTCATCCCTCTCATTTCCCTTCCCAGTCTTTCCTCCACCTCTCTAACTTGATTTTCAAAATTCCTCTTGAGCTCTTCCATGGCCCGAGCCCATTGGGTGGGCTGGGACACAGAGTCCTCGATTTCTGTGTCTTTGCCTGATGGCAAGCATTGTTCCTCCCCATCAGAAAGGAAGGGAGGGAGTGTCTTTTCTCCGATAAAGTACCCTTCAATAGTTTTATTTCTTTTCCCTTTTCTTGGCATTTTTTCCAACCAGTGACCTGACCTCTGAATGTTCTCCTCACACCCACCTCGCCTCCTGGTCCTCCCAGCCAGCGTTTGGGGACTGATATTCAAATGCTGCTTCCCGCCTTAGGATTTTTGGTGGGGGCAGGGCTGCTATTCAGTGTGAGAATTAAGTTCAGGTGCTGAGGTCATGGGCAGGGCCGCCTCTCAGGCTCAGTTCCCTCAGGGGGTTTATGCACAGACCTTCCACAATGGATCCAGGCTCCCGCCCACTTGGGGAGCCCCTGTCTGCAGCCGCCTCTCAGCTTCCATCTCCTGGGGGGGCCTGAGCCATGGGGGCACCCCACTCCCCTCTCAACCCGCCAGAGAGACTCTCTCACCGACCCCCGTCAGTCACCTGTTGGTGGGGGGCCCGTGCAGCTCCTGGAGATCCCGTCTCTGGAGCCTTCTGAGATCTATACCTCTCGGAGCTGCGGCCGCCACCGCAGGTCCGGGCTGGGCTCCGCGTCTGCAGCGCGACGGACCTTTTGCGAGAGGTTTGCAGGTCCCTCTGTGGGTGGGGGGACCCGCGTGGCCGCTGGAGATCCCGTCCCCGTAGCCCTCTCGGATCTCTTCCCCTCAGTGTCGCGGCCATGGCAGGGCCGCACTCCGCTCCCTGTCCCAGCGCCCAGTCCAAGGCGCGAAGGACCCCCCGCGAGAGGTTTGCAGGTCTCTCCGGAGCAGAAATCTCCCTCGCTCCAATATTCCGTGGTCTCTGGGTGCAGAATTCGCCCTGGCTTGGTCCCCTCTAGCCGCTCTGTGGTTTGTGGGCTCAGAGCTATGTGTATGTGCATCTTTCTACTTCGCCATCTTGCCTCCGCCTCCCGAGTCTTGGTCATTTTAGTATATGGTCATCTGACTGAGTTTATGATTACTGTTTTTTAGGGGTGTTAGGCATGACCTCCATTCCTAGCCTCATCCTTGTTTCTTAATGAGGAACAGGGAACCTGTCTTGAGAATATTCCCAGGTTCCTTTGTGATGTAGTAAATTTGTATTCAGCACTTCCTGTATGTGATGAATCTTGCTGTAATTTAAACATACTTCTTAGTTTTTCTACTGGTAATCCTGCACACTGAATTTTCCACTTAATGAATGCTCTATAGGGAATGTTCTTGTAGCTATTATCCACCACTCACTGTGTGAGCAGTAGAAGGATCACCCATATCTGGTGATTGACAGAATCCTGATGGAGTGGTTATCTCAGTCTTCAGTTTTGTAAAATCTTTATCCTTAGAATCAGAATTTACTTTTTTTGCTTTGTTGTTTTTTGACTTTTAAAATACTTTTGATCTTTTTTTCCATATTTGTCTCTATCCACAACCATTTCCTCTCCCCCATGTAGATGCCATCCCTTAATATACAAATTACAATCAAATATACAGATTCCTTACAAATAAGAAAAAGAAATCAAGGAAAATACGATCCATATCTGATTCTATACGTCTAGTCCATTATTTCTTTACTTAGTGGGGCAAAAATGCTTCATTCTCAGCCATTTGTTTGGTGCCTGTTTATGTCAGAGTTCTGAGCAGTGCAGTGTTTTTTGTTGTTACAAAGTACTGGAAACAAAACTTGGGAAAAAAATTCATGGAGGATTAGCTAAACAAATTGTGGCATGTGAACACAATAGGATTTTATTTCACCAAAAGAAATGAGGAATTTAATAGATTCTGAGAAATATGCAAAGCCTTATATGAACTGATACAGAGTGAAGTGAACAGAACCAGAACAATTTGGACTCTGTATACACAGGTCCTATCCTTTGTTCCTGACCTTTCAGATAAAAGGGCATGTGTATATATATGACCTTGACCTTCTTTGGTACAGTTTTTAAATAGTTTCCCAGAACCCTTGAACCAAGTCTTAGCTCTTTAAATAGTAAATTCATCTATCTGTCCTCCACCAACTGCTCTAATGATTATTTCTTTTGTCATTTTTGCTAATACAATGAGCATAAAGTAGAACCTCAGAATTGTTTTAATATGATTTGGAGAATTTCTTCCCCTGAGAAGAAATGTCTTTATATCAGTTGATTACTAATCTATTGAGGAATGACTCTTTTTCTTACAAATTTTTTGTAAATCTGGGTACATCTGGCATATTACACCCTTGTCAGAAGCTTGTTGAAGATTTTTTCCAAATGATTTTCCTTGTGATTCTAACTGAATTTAATTTTCTTGTACAGAAGCTTTTAAATTGTAATCTAAATATTTCATCTTGTCTTTTTTGATCATTTTTAATCCCGTTTAGTTAAGGATTCTCCTCCATCTTGCCATAGTTGTGAAAGATACTGCTTTATTCTGTTATCTTCTACTTTTTAAGTGCTAAACACTTAGCTTATTTGATCCTTACAGCAACGCTATGAGGTAGGTGCCTATTCCATTTTACAGTTGAAGGAACCGAGGCAATCAGAGGTTAAGTGACTTACCTAGCTCACACAGCTAGAAAATATTTTAAGACAATAAATACTTACTGATTAAAGTGTCTTAATCCAAATTTGAACTTAGGTTTTTCTAATTCCAGGCCCAGATTTCTACTTCATCACTAGTTAGTTGCCTTTGGTGCTTACATTGTACCAAGTCTTTAAGTCAAGAAGTCTGTGAGTTTTTATGAATTTATTTTGTATCCTGGCATTTTACTGAAGTTAAAAGTTTCACTTAATTTTCAATTGACTCTCTAAGGTTCCATAGTGTCTAAATAGTGGTATTTTTGTTTTCTTTTTCCCTGGATTTCTTTTTATTTGTTTAATGCAATAGCTTGCATTTCCAAAACTGTTTAGTAATAGTGGTGAGTGGACAATCTTTCAAACTCTAATCATGTTGGAAAGGCCTAGTATTTCTCCATTTCAGATAATGCTAATTTTTGGTTTTTGATTAATAGAGATTACCATTTTGAGGAAAGTTTGCTGGTGTTTTCTATTTTATTTTAGAGACATTGTCCTTATCTATGTTGGAAGTATAGGGGCCAATTATAGGCCCTATTCTGGTGCAGTTGGCACAGAGAAGTTGCACTAGTTCAGCTCTTCTGAGTACCTTGGTGGCCTTCTCAGAGGGTCACCATTTTGATGCTAGTGTACAGTTGGGTACTGTAACTTCAAAAGCCCAACTGAAGCAAACCATCAGCCTTAGTTTTAGTTTCTCCAGTGGTTGGAGTCACAAGCATGAGCTTACATGCCAGATTTTTTTAAAAACGTAAATGAGCGTTAAATGTTTTTGTAGCCTCTTGGCTAATACTATATCCAGTATTTTTCCATTAATGTTATTAGATATTGTTCTATAGTTTTCTTTTTCTAACTGGTTTCTCTCTATGGTATATATATCAAAACTGTATTTCAAAAATTTAGAAAGATCTTTCTGTAGTTTTGCAAGCAGTTTATGTAGTATAAAAATTTGTTTTCCCATTGACTTGACTTTTATTTTCACTCGTCAACTCAGTAATTTTTAATGTATTTTATATCTGTATGTATCCTCTATCTCCTAGATTTAAACTTGTCAATTCCTTACTATATAATTTATTAACAATATAACATACTAAGACAAAGACATAATTATTTACAGTACACTATGAGTGATCAGTGTCACTTTCAACAATCACTGACTGCTACTGCTTACTTCTCAATTCTGAAAATTGGGCCCACCATTCAGCTGTCTCAGGATTCAAATTAAAGCCTCTTTTCAAGAATTTTTTTCATGTTTCTTTGTAACATGAGTTAAGACAGTTTTCATAGAAAAAATCTTCTCTTTTTTAGCCATCGCAGTTGTGTCTTTAGAATGACAGTTAAACTGCTAGTTTTTCAAGATTCTATTCCCTCTTAAAGGTGCATTAATAACATCTTTCTGTGGAAGTGGCTATTGATAGAAAGATGAAGTATTTATTAAGTGCTTATTATGTGCCAAGTACTGTGCTAAGCTTTAGCAATAAAATAAAAGAGGGACTGTCTAATCTCTGTCTTCTCTGATGTGAGGAGACCACCTGTAAAGGGGAACTGGACTGAGTTGGGTCATTGAAGGCAGAATGGTGGTGATGTCAAATGTCAGGGTGTTTGTAGGAATGAAATCCATTAGTGTTAAGTGCACACTGAATCATATGTCTGGGAAACATTGAAGCTGGTGTTGTTTTTATCTTTCTTAGATCTTCTGTCCATTGTCTGATTAAGGATTCCCTTCCATTGTTCGCAAACACCCCCTTCTTTGTTTGCCCTTTTAAATTTGATTCCTGTGTGAATGTAGCCTTCTTTATGTTAAATGTACTATGTTTTTGGAATTTATGATGGCATATGGTGTAAGATGGTGGTCTGTGCCTACCTTTTGCCAAAAGGACTTCCAGTGTCCCCAGAATTTCTTGTGAAGTGAATAGGGTGTCCTTTACCAAATAATTAATTTTGTGTTCTGGGGTTCAATACTAGCTTCTTACTAAGTTATTGAGTTGGTTATTTCTGATTCTTATTTAGTGTGCTCCAGTGATAAACTTTTCCATTTTAACCAGTCCCAAATTTCTATGATTACTGTTGTATAGTATCATTTGGTGTTTGAATATTTTATAATACCACTTTATTTCTACTTGTCTTTCTCTCCCTCCTGCCTCCCCCAGTTCCCCTTCTGAGCCTAGAATTTTTGTTTCTATAAATAAATTTTTAACTAACTATAAAATATGGTTATTAATTAGAATACATAAAATATGTAAATTAATCTGCTATATTGATATTTTTAGTGCAATTTATAGATAATAGAAGCATGTGAAAAGATCATTAAAGAATTTATCAGTATTGGCTAATAGTTGGAGAGGACATAATTTATCATAAAAATTTTAAAGTAAATGATATCTGGTTACCATTTAAGAGGGTCTTGAAGAAATAACTAGAGGTGAGAGAGCATTGCATTTTCTTCTCACTTCTTGGTTCTCTGCTTAAAAGTCATTCAGTGGCCCCAGCTGATAAATGGTCAAAGGATATGAACAGGCAATTTTCAGAGGAAGAAATTAAAGATATCTATAATCATATGAAAAAATGCTCTAAATCACTTTTGATTAGAGAGATGCAAATCAAAACAACTCTGAGGTACCACATCACACCTATAAGATTGGCAAACATGATAGAACAGGAAAATGATAAATGTTGGAGAGGATGTGGGAGAGTGGAACACTAATTCATTGTTGGTGGAGCTGTGAGCTCATCCAACCATTCTGGAGAGCGTTTTGGAACTATGCCAAAGGGCTACAAAAATGTGCATACCCTTTGACCCAACAATATTGCTTCTAGGACTGTATCCCCAAGAGATCATAAAAATGGGAAAGGGTCCCCACATGTACAAAAATATTTATAGCAGCTCTCTTTGTAGTTGCCAAAAAGTGGAAATCAAGGGGATGCCCATCAATTGGGGAATGCCTGAATAAGTTATGGTATATGAATGTAATGGAGTACTATTGTGCCACAAGAAATGATGAACAGGAAGACTTCAGGGAGGCTTGGAAGTACTTATATGATCTGATGCTGAGGGAAAGGAGCAGAACCAGGAGAACTTTGTGCACAGCAACGATCACAGTGTGAGAGAGTTTTTTCTGGTAGACTTGAAACTTCATAATAACATAAGAACTTTAAAAAAAAAATTTTTTTTCCAGTGGTTTTCTAAGGCCAAATGCCTTCCCCACTCAGAGAAAGAACTATGGAATTCATTTGCAGAATGTAGCAGATCATGTTTGTGTGTGTGTGTGTGTGTGTGTGTATTATGTTTTGGTTTGCTATATGATTTCTTCCATTTATTTTAGTTTGTCTACATGGCATGACTATAGTGAAAACGTATTCAATAGGAAAATATATGTATCTCCTATATAGAATTGTATTCCATCTTGGGGAGGGAGGGGGTGGCGGGGGTAGGTACGGGGTGGGGGGTAAAAATCTAAGTTTTATGGTAGTGATTGTAGAACATTAAAAAAATAAAATAATTTTAAAAGAGTCATTCAGTGGGTTCTTAAAGGAGATGTAGACTCCATTTCTTAAAATTGGGTTCATAGTTACTGTCAGCTTGGAGGACTGAGAAGAAGCAAACATGGCAGTTAGTTTGAGACTTTAAGGGGTTAAATTTACAGGTCAGAAAATCTGCTCCTTTAACTTGTAGTTGTTTGGTTATGGATTGAAATCCAGAAAGAGCACATTAGTTTGCTTTGTTGCTTTGGCTGGATATCTTGTCAAAAAACTTGAGAATCCTTAGTTAAAGGTTTTTCCTGCCACAGATAAAACTGTTTTGGTAATAAAACATGGATAGCTATATTTCGCAACTATTGTTTTATGCTTTCAAATGAACCAAAACATTCTTTTTCTATGGACCAAATTTAGTTTATGGTTTTTAAAATTTCTTTTATCTTTTTATGCAATTATTGTATTTTCAGCCCTGTTTATAGGAGGACAACTTTTCTGCTCAACATATAGCACACCATGTTTTTGGTAGCTGAATGCATGTGTACAATGATAAGTTCTACAAACATTGTGTGCAGACTTCTCTTCTCCTGGCATTCTCCTGGAGTGGTCAGGCAGCAAACACCATATCGACTGTTCTCGGCCCTTTTTGAAGCCACACTGGCTCTCAGGTATATGACCATCTTCCAGGTGAAGGATCAGCTTATTAAGGAGGACTCTAGCAAGAATTTTGCCAGCAGTGACTGAGAGGTCCCACTGTGATTGTCACAGGACAATCTATTCCCTTTAACTTTATAGAGATGGACAACGGAGGCATCCTTGAACTCTTTCCTGGGGGACCAAGGCCTTTGACATTGTTAGTTGTGAGGGCTTATGGAAAATTATGTCAAAATTTGGTTGCCCAGAGAAGTTCATCAGTATTGTAAGTCAATTTCGTGATGGCATGTTTGCCCGGGTTCTGGATAGTGGGCAATGCTCTCATGCCTTCCCAGTCACCAGTAGAGTAAAACAGGGCTGTGTGCTTGCTCCCGTGCTTTTTTAGCAAGATGTTTTCAGCCATGTTGTCAAATGCTTTCAATGAGGATGAACACATCAAGGTAAATTACTGTACTGATGGTAAGTTCTTCAATTTGAAAAAGCTACAAGCCCCAAGACCAAAGTGGAGGGAGAGTTGGGGCATGATTTTCTGTTTCCAGATGATTGTGCACTCAGTGCAGCCTCTGAAGCTGAGATGCAACAAAGTATGGATCAATTTTCTGCTGTCTGTGCTAATTTTGGCCTAATAATTAACACCAAGAAAACACAGGTGCTCCATCAGCCACTTTCACACCATCCATATGTGGAACCATCGGTTACAACAAATGGAGAAGTTTTGCATGCTGTGGATAAGTTCACTTACCATGGTAGTGTACTTTCCAGCGATGTAGCCATTGACACTGAGGTTGATGCCCACATTGCCAGAGCTAGTTCAGTGTTTGGGAGAGAAGAGGTATTAGACTGACTACCAAATTGAAGGTCTACAAAGCTGTTGTGCTGACCTCATTGTTATATGCTTGTGAAACATGGATAGTCTACCAGCCAGCCCCATGCTAGGAAACTGAATTGCTTCCATTTGATCTGTCTTAAGAAGATTCTGAGGATCACCTGGCAAGATAAGGTACCAGACACTGAAGTCCTTGCTTGAGCTGAACTGCCAAGCATTCTAACTGTGCTTCAGAGAGCAACTCTGATGGGCTGGTCACATTGTTCGAATGCAAAATGTACACTTGCCAGAAAGACTTATTTTATGGAGAACTCACATGGGGCAGGTGATCACATGGTGGTTAGAAGATGAGATACAAGGACACTCTCAAAGTCTCTCTCAAGAACTTTGGATTTGACTGTGTGACATGAGAGATGCTGGCACAGAACTGCTCAGAATGGTGTGCCTGCATCAGAAAGGGTGCTGTGCTCTATGAGCAAAGCCCAACCTGTGATAGAGCATTCCGAGCTCATATTGGTCTGATCAGCCACAGTCAGACACACTAAAACTTCATTTTATCTTCGTGATTTCATTTTGGTCCTCTTCAAGAAGGAAGGACAAGAACCAACCAACCTACAATGGTTAGTGTTTCAAGGCCTAATTAATACGTAAAAGTTAGTCAACTGAATGTAATCAGGACTGACCCCTTGCCCTTTTTCTAATTAATTTATAATTCACTTTTTGGAACTCTTCCACTTTTTCCTGGATGGAGCTTTTCTCTGCTCCCTTTCAGGTTTGTTTAATGCTCCTTTACTAAGGTATCTGATTTCCTAGTGTATTTTACTGAACAGGAAAGCTTCTAAGTTAGCATTTATATAACCCTTAAAGGCTTACAAAGCATTTTATTTACATGCATTATGTCTTAAAAGCCTGTGAGTTTAGATGAGACCCTGAGGCTGAGAGAGGTAATCTAATTTGCCTAGGATCACACAGTTGAGGTCTTCCCAATCCCAAATTAAACATGCAATTCAGAAACTGCCCATGTATGTTTCTAAGTACGATAAATTCTGAACTCTACTTTTTTGACTTGATCTCTTCAGCTCACAAGGATTCAATTATCACCTGTGCTAGTTTTCAAATACATTTTTACAGCCCCACCCTCTCTGCTGACCACCATACTCACATATCCAACTGCCCTGCCCTTTGGGCATCTTGAGCCGGATGTTTCCCATAGACATCTTAAACTCATATTTCCTGAAGACACTTTCTTCCTAATTTCATGTTATTGCTGAAGCTACTGCCCATCCTCCCAATTATCCATGTCCCCCTCCATTTTTTTCCTTACCTCCTCCCCACATATTTCATGTTTTGCCAAGGGCTGTTGTTTTATTTTTGCAACATGTGCTTGCATACACACTTGAATAGACAATGGTCTCCTGATGTAGCCATCACCCTGGTGTAGGCTCTTAGCATCCAGTGTTTGGGCTGCTACAATGATCTGCTACTGGGACTGTCTGCCACAAGTTCACCCCCATTCCTGCTCTTTCCTTTTCACTTAACTCCAGTGGCTCCAGCCTCAAATAGAAAACTTCCTTTTTAGTGTTTAGAGCCCTTCCCAAACTACCTTTTTTCTCCTTCTCACCCTCCCACTCTTCTGTATGTTATACCCCATATACTATACAGTACGCTGACTTGGGCCTCCTTGCTGTTCCATGAACAAGAACACACTTCCCAACTTCCGGTTTTCACTGGCTATTTCCCGTGATTGGAATGTGTTCCCTTATCTCTACCTCCTGATTTTCTTCAAGTCCCAGATAAAAATCTACCTTCTATAGGGAAGTCTTTCCTGATCTTTCCTTTAATTTTTTTCATCCTTTTCCTCTTATTTCTAGGACTCTTCATCTCTTATTTCCTCTTTATCCTGTATGTAGCTTGTTCCTGCATCTTGACTTCCCCACTAGAGTGAGCTTCTTGAGAGCAGGGACTGTCTTTATATCCCCAGCAGATAGTGATTGCTTAATAAATATTCATTGACTGACTCATTAAGACAAAACTAGTTTACAAAAATCCATTTTATTTACAGTTTATTTCATGTATTTCTCTCTGGTCTCTTGAGCTTTTGCTTTTGGCAGTTTGATTTTACTTTAGGTTAAAGGGAAGGAAAATATGGCTATTTTAAGGTTGTTTTACCTCAAAATTTGTGTTCTTCAAGATAGCACTATATGGTTAGGTTATTCTGGAGGTCTTTTATTTAGAAAGTCCTTTGTATTTTTATTAATTTATTCACCAAGGAATAGGCTAGTTAATTTATCAAATTCATTGTGGCTTTTTTCTAAAAGAGTTACTGAAAATATTAGTATTCTATAATATATAGAAAAGGAACCAAGTAATGTGTGGAACCTTGTTTATATGTTACAGTATTGTTAAAGTTCATTCTTAGAATTGTACACATGGTATTTCTACTCCCATAAGCAAAGTATAAATGTCTACATCCCAAACATTTTATTCTCCAAATTAAGAAAGCAATTATATATACAGCAGAATTTTGAAGTTTAAAGGGACAGAAAAGGATTTAGGATGGTTATGGGAAATGGTTTTTTCCCCACTTAATATTTTATTTTTTTCCAATTACATGTAAAGATAGTTTTCAACATCCATTTCTGTATGATTTTGAGTTTCAGATTTTTCTCCCTCCCTTCCCTTCCCCCTCCCCAAGACCGTCATGTTAAACATATTTCCACATTAGTCATGTTGTGAAAGAAGAATAAGAACAAAAGGGAAAAGCCATCAGACAGAAAAGTACAAAAATCCAAAAACAAAGTTAAAGTAGTATTTTTTGATCTGCATTCAGACTCCATAGTTCTTTCTCTGGATGTGGCTAGCATTTTCCATCAGGAGACTTTTGGAATTGTGTTGAACATTGTATTGCTGAGAAGAGCTAAGTCTGTTATAGTTGATCATCACACAATGTTGCTGTTACTGTGTGCACAATGTTCTAGTTCTGTTCACTTCACTCAGCATCAATTCATGTAAATCTTCGCAGGGTTTTTGGTAATCTGCCTGCTCATCATTTCCTAGAGAAGATCTTGAGAAATGAGCCCATTTAACAAGCCCCTGACTGTGAGAAACATGTTCATCTTAAACACAGTACCTGTTGTGAAATCAGGAAAGCTTTTATTAACCCTAACCTGCATTCCCCCTGAGTAGCCTCCCCAGTAAGGTCAGAGGAAGACTACCATGCCTTCAGAATAATGGAAGCTTCTTACAGCGTTCTGAGTTTTGGACCTCCCGCCCTACTGCCATTGCCACATGATTTCATGTTCTTCTCTCTGATTGACTTTCCCTCAAACAGCTCATCAAGCCTGTGCACACAAGTATCTGACCTCTAACCTGACCGTGTTAGGTCAATACCTTGATCACCCAGAGCTTGTGGAAAGAGAACTTCTTCCTTATTTCCCACAATTCGTAAACCACACATTCCCCAATTGATGGATATTCCCTCAGATTCCAATTTCTTGCCACCACAAAAAGAGCTGCTATAAGTGTTTTGTACATGTATGTCCTTTTCCATTTTTTTAATGATCTTTGGGATACAGATCTAGTAGTAGTATTGCTGAATCAAAGGGTATGCACATGTTTATAACCTTGTGGGCATAGTTGCAAATTGCTCTCCAGAATGGTTGGATCAGTTCACAACGCCACCAACAATGCCTTAGTGTTCCAATGTGTTTTTTAAAAAGCACCTTTGTTTTTTTCACAATTAAATTTTAATGCCTATTCCAGTTTTTCTAGGGGATTTTTTTTTTACTATGACCTTTCATCCTTGTGATGATTTTGTGGTAAACAATTACTTTTGTTCTAATGATCTGTGATAATTCTACAGTTACCCTTGCAATTTGTCTCAATGAGCTTTAAACATTTTCTCTCTATTTAGTTTAGAGCAACAAAGATGTTTTCATTTCTGTTTGGTTGAAAGAATACGGTTGTCTTGTAGGTTCCTTTTTGCTCATCATTAATACATAATATTTTCAGTTAAGAGAAAAGGTACCATTTGTCTAAAGTCCTTTCACCTGGCTATAGTTAAGAAGTTTGAGAAGGATAATTTCATAAGATTTTGAATATCTTATTATATTATAGACAAACATGGGAATAATTTTAATACCCCTGCTCTAGTTTCTTCCACTTGAGCTGAGGCCTTTGTTTCTATTGTTGAAGTATTTGAAAGACAGTATTTGAAAATGGAATTTATTTGAGCAAGTCAGATGTGACTTTGTTTTAGTGTTTCAGGACGAGTCCTGTGAAGATTTGTTTCCTCCGTTTTCCTATAAAAATACTTTTGCTATTACGGTAAAGACACGCCTCCTTTTGAGCAGTTCCATAAAAATAGTAGAAGTGTAGAAAGAAAGAGAAGCTGTCTTTGTGGTTTCCTGTCTGCTGTGATTGCCATTCTGAATCAGGCTTGAGTGGAACCTGTGCTCTTAAGCTGTGGTTGACATGTATTCTCTTTTTTGTAAGAATCCGCATTAACCTTAATGGCTTCATGCTAAGCTTTTCCAAAATTCATTCTGTATATCTTGTTTGTGCAAAGTAGTTGTATTCATGCCTTTCTTTCCATTCCTTATGTTATGCATTAACTGTAGCCTGTTGACTAGTCTGATGAATTTCCTGGAAACTCTAATACTAATTGTTCCCCTTTGATTTCTATCTTTACCACACTACCTTTGTAATGGGTTTATAATTTTGTAGGCTGTATATTTATTGGACTTAATGTCAGGAGGAAATTTCCACCCCCCCTTTAAAGTTAAAACCAGAAAAAATATGAAGGTACAGTCCTGGGTTGATAACAGTACTTCCACCCTCTCCTCCAACTCCCCCAAAGCCTAAAACTTTTAAAAAGTGTCTGGTTCATATTAAGTTAAACAGCTAATATGTATGTGTCCTTGAGTCATATGGTTGAAGATTCAAGAGTATCTCTGAAACTTGAATACACAGTATATAAACTATGCTGCAAGTACTCATTTTCCACAAGCCCTAGAGCTTATTGACTTGTCACTAAATGGAAATATGAAGGCAAGATCCTGGCTATACCTAATACGGAAACTCTTTCTGGTATTGCCATTTATTTGTAAAAACAAAAGTTAATTACCTAGAAACCTAATGTCAAGCACTTAAAATTTACATTTATTCATATAAAAATGGGGTTGGTGTAGTTGATCTCAAAGATCCTCTCCAACTCTAAAATTTTACAATCTTGTTTTATTATGGCAATATCAAAGCAAAAAAATTGAATGTCTTTCACACAAATCAATAAATCACACCTTCATGGAATTATGAAGACTTCCCCTGAAAGCAGTCTTATTGGCTATATATGGTTTAAACTGTGAAGCAACAAGAATTTAAGCTCTTCTCCAGCTTCAGGTATAGGCTTGTACATTTTTAAGGTCCAGATTTCCCCTGGCTGGGGAACCCTGTACCTCCTCCATAACTGTGGGATATTCTTTTTATACCAAAGGAAGAGGCCAATTATTTCTGTATTGATTGATTATAAGTAGTAGTTTAATCAGTCGTTCTGAATCCTTGCGAACAGGGGCGATCTGGGGCGTCTGCTGAAGAACCCCCCACATCCCCAATTCTAGAAAACAGGCATGAGGAGCTGAAGAATGTATCACCCCTGATAGGTGCCTGTTTTTGGTTTTCTGCTTAGTAATAAGCTTGGAGTTAAGCCCATTTCATTGCCTAACATCAGCTTGTCCCAGTCACGATATTCTTGTTTTGGTTTTCCTAGGCCATAGTGTCTTAAGTTTTGACCCGTGGTCTAGTTATGATTTAGTATATAAATTATGATTTGTAAATGGATCACTGTGTTTGGGCTTCCATCTTTCACAGAGTTGAAGTGTTTAATGACCTTTCACCTACTACTGTATTTTAGGGCTTTTTCCCAATTCAAATCCTGTAGCAGTTGGCATCTTACTTGTGTCCTATCCTATGAGTTCAATAGGTAAGCCTGTGAAACGTCCCAGACATCCTAACTCTGACCTGTCTTTGGTGTTTCCTCTCGTTCACCTCGAATCCTGATCCCTGTTTTGCTTTGTTTTTTTCTGGTAACAACTAGTTGTTTGATTTCTTAATTAATGTTCTTTTCTTGGGGGGAGGCCAGTTAACAGATATTTCCAAGCTTCTTATTTTAAGATAGTATGTTGATTTTTCTGTGCTCCATGTGTTTGAATTTTATTGGTGCATAGAAATCATTACCTAGTGCTATATTGTAGCTTCTTCATCAGCAGTCTTTTTATGATTTCTCAAGCATTAATATTCTTGTATCTATAGATTATTTCAGAAGTGATTTATTCAAGTTAATGTGATATAGTTCTTAGTCAAGTTTATCAATATTTAAAAGCTATTTTTTCCTAGGTTGTGAATCATGTGATCTTGCCTCTTTTCCCCTAGTAACTTTTTCTTTGTAGTACTTTTTAATCAGGGTTAGGTTTAGAAATGAATTAGAGTAAGATTGGGATTTTTAGCCTGGAAAAGTGAAATTTCAGAGAATGGTTGGGAGGAATTAGCATAATTGTTTCCTCTGCCAAGAAGGTGAAAAAGTCAACATTCTGTACAATGGAAGTATTAGGAGGAAAATCTTTATTCAGGCTAAGGGGAAATTTTCATGTCCACGGCAAAGATTTGGGAATAGGTAATAAGAAACAGTTTCACTGCCATGGTTGAGTTCATTTGAGTACATTTTGCTCAATGTTTGAAAGACTGTGAGGAGGGGAGGTGCTACAGGATTTGTGAAATGCAAGGAAAGAAGGAAAGAAAATGAAGCAAGCCTGCAAAATTAGGCTTAGTGCCTTACAAATGGTTAATAAACATTTAGGGAAAGTTAACTGTGGAAAGTAGCTTTTGATTTATTTCTATAAAGTAGAAGGCTATAGCTGCTTGAAGGGAAGAGAGGAGAGTTGGTATGCAGGTGTCTTGATATGATTAGAAACTGTTTGTAATACCTGATTTGTTCCTATAGGGAGTGTGATAGTCAATCAGGGTTTAATAAACAAAAGTTATATTACAGTGAGGGTCCATTTGAGATTAGAATGAAAAAATTTGAAGCAAACCCTGTGGATACAGTTCTATATCTTTCTTCAAAAGCATACCAAGAGTAGGAGCCAGCATAGGTAGGCATCATCCTGGTTTGGTGTTTGGCAAAGTGTGATTCAAGAAATTCTTTGCAATCTAGAGTGCGGAGTTAAATGAAATAATAATACTTTAAAATAAATTAAAAAATAAAATAAGAATGCTTGAAAAAAATCAACTTTTACAAGATGCGAGAAGGCATTGTTAGCTCATTGG
Source organism: Notamacropus eugenii (assembly GCF_028372415.1). Lineage (NCBI taxonomy): Eukaryota > Metazoa > Chordata > Mammalia > Diprotodontia > Macropodidae > Notamacropus > Notamacropus eugenii. The sequence continues at coordinate 148,729,551 of NC_092878.1, forward strand.
GGGAAAATCCTGGAAGTTATAGGCATCTGAAACCAGTGTGACGTGGCAACCACAAAAAAGTGAATACAACCTTGAATTGCGTTAGAAGGGAATAGCTTATCTATAGTCCGGAAAAAGTCCTCTAAATCACTCGTAGTTGTTGTTTGTTGTGTCTGACTTTTTGTCACCCCATTTGGAGTTTTCTTGGCAAAGATACTGGAGTGGTTTGCCATTTCCTTCTCCAGCTCCTTTCACAAATGATGAAATCATGACAAACCAGGTCAAGTGACTTGCCTGGGGTCACATAGCTCATAAATGTGTCTGAGGCTGTTTCTGCTGAGGAAGATGATTCCCAGGCCTAGCACTCTATCCATTGTGCCATCCTAGCTGCCTATCACTAATAATTGGAGAAATGCAAATTAAAACATTTCTAAAGTACCACCTCCCACCAATCACAATGGCTAACACGACAGAAAAAGGAAATGACATACTTGAGGGAATGTGGAAAATTGGACACTAATGCATTATTAATGGTGTAGTTGTGAACTGGTCCAGCTGTTCTGGACAGCAATTTGGGACTTTGGCCAAAGGGCTATAAAATTGTGCATGCCCTTTGACCTAGCAATACTACTACTAGGTTTCTATAGCAGCTTGTTTTGTGATGGCAAAGAATTGTTAATTAGGGGGATGCCATCATTTGCGGAATGATTGAACAAGTTGCGATACATGATTGTGATGAACTATTGTTACAAGAAATGACAAGGGGCATGGTTTCAGAAAAAACCCTGGAAGACTTAGGTGAACTGGTGGAAAGCGAGGTGGGTAGAAGAAGGAAAAAAATTTACAATGTTCTGATAAATGCAGTGGTGCAGGATAATTCTGAAGGATTCATGCTGAAAAATGCTATCTACTTCCAGAGAGAGAACTGATGAACTCTGCGTGCAGATTAAAATAGAATGTGTTCCCTTTGACTTTCATCATGGCTAGTAAGGAAATCTGTTTAATGATTCCATATGTATTATTGATAGATTGCCTACCCTCCCAATAGAAAGGGAAGGGGTGAACAGGAGAGAGAATTCTGAACTCGGAATTAATGTAAAAAACACTAAAAACAAGCAATTTATTTAAAAAGAGAGTAGCTTTTCAGGACAAGGAAATGATTAGTTCTTATGTGCTTTATTTTTGCTCTGGTTCTAATATATTCAGGTAGTTGTCATTTAACATATTTTGAAATTGTGTCAGTCTTGTGTTTTTTTTTTAATCATTTTTACACAGTCCAAGTAATCCTTAAATTTATCTCTCCTTGACCTGACTCCCAGCCTGTTTCTTAGTGTATGAAATATTTTCCATTTTCTTTTTTCCTCAGTCTTTGGTTTTCATACTAATATTTCTTACTGTCTCATGGATGATTTGTCTATTCTAATTTTTGGGAATCTGTTATTTGGGTCAGGTTGACCAATTTTTTTAAATGACTTACTTTTCCTTCCAATTCTTCTCTGTTTTTATTCTGTTTTTCCCCCCGTTATTTATATAGTTCCTATGGAAAATCCATGTTTTCCTTTCAGTCTCTCCTGGTATTTGTTATGAAATTATATTTTACTTACGCTTTTAAAAAAACTATTAACATCTTTTGTTTGTATATGATCAAATTTTTTCTCAGTATCTCGGTATCTCTTCCCTCTGCACCCCAGAGAGCCATTTCATATAGCAAAGAATATTTTTGAAGGAAAAGAAAAAGGAGATAATTGACAGAACTAATCAGTACATTGGAAAACTTTGAAAATGTATGCATTGTTTTACTTTGGAACTCTGTCTTCTCATCTTTGGTGCCATGGTTGTTGGTAATTTTTTGACATTCACTTAACTTGTAGGTGTTTTTTTCCTTACGTTGTTGGACTTATCTTTTCGTGCTTCTGTATTGATCTTATTCACTAGTTCCCATAGCACAGTAATATTCCAGGGGAATTACTGGATTTACAGTAAGTTTTGATAGTGTTTGGGGTTTTATTTGATTTATTCACCTCTCCAGCTTCAATTCCTGATTGGAAGCTTTGAGGGTATTCTGTTTTTCCTGGGTTTGCCCAGGCTCACTTCTCCAGTATTGACCTCTTTTCTGGGGTTAGGCCCCCTGAATATTTGAGTTTTTTAGAGTGTTGCATTACACTTTCTTTATTATTCATAGGTTCTTTTAGGAAATTTTGCCAACAAAATACAGAATACTGAAAAAGCAATAATTTAAAACATCCAATTCTTTTTAGGAACAATAGTCTTAGAAGAAAAAATTGAGGGGGGAGGAGCCAAGATGGCAGAGTAGAAAGACATACATATGCTAGCTCCAAACCCACAGCCCATAAAATACCTGTAAAGAAGAACTCCCAACAAATTCTGGAGCAGCAGAAGCCACAGAACAACGGAGTGGAGGAGATTTCTGTTCCAGAAAGCCCTGAAAAACTGACACACCGAACCCAGAGCAGAGCCCAGCCCTGCCTTGGAGCCGAGGCACCGAGGGGAGCAGATCCGAGCAGGCTTCAGGGACAGACTCTCCAGCAGCTATGCAGGTCCCTTCACCCACAGGTGCCAAAAGTCAGTGAGAGGGTCTTTTTGGCTGGACAAGAAGGGAGTAGGGTGTCCCCATAACTCAGGCCCCCTTGGGAGGCAGCAGCATACAGGGGCTCCCAAAGCAGGCAGGAGCTTGGATCCATTGTCAAAGGTCTCCCCATAAACCCCCTGAGGGAACTGAGCCCCATATGGTATCCCTGCCCTGACCTGAGCACCTGAACTTAATCTCACACTGAATAGCAGCCCTGCCCCTGCCAAAAGCCCTGAGGCTGGGAAGCAGCATTTGAATCTCAGACCCCAATTGCTGGCTGGGCGGATCTGGAGGCGAGGTGGGTGTGGAAAGGACACTCAGAAGTCAAGTAACTGGCTGGGAAAATGCCCAGAAAAGGGGGTAAAAAAATAAGACCATAGAAGGTTACTTTCTTGGTGAACAGATATCTCCTCCCTTCCTTTCTGATGAGGAAGAACAGTGCCTACCATCAGGGAAAGACGTAGAAATCAAGGCTTATGTATCCCAAACATTCAAAAGAAAAATTCCATGGGCTCAGGGCATGGAAGAGCTCAAAAAGGATTTTGAAAATCAAGTAAGAGAGGTGGAGGGAAAACTGGGAAGAGAAATGAGAGAGATACAAGAAAAGCATGAAAAGCAGGTCAACACCTTGTTAAAGGAGACCCAAAAAAATGCTGAAGAAAATAACACCTTGAAAAATAGGCTAACTCAATTGGCAAAAGAGGTTCAAAAAGCCAAAGAGGAGAAGAATGCTTTCAAAAGCAGAATTAGCCAAATGGAAAAGGAGGTTCAAAAGCTCACTGAAGAAAATAGTTCTTTCAGAATTAGAATGGAACAGATGGAGGCTAATGACTTTATGAGAAACCAAGAAATCACAAAACAAAATCAAAAGAGTGAAAAAAAATTGAAGACAATGTGAAATATCTCATTGGAAAAACAACTGACCTGGAAAATAGATCCAGGAGAGACAATTTAAAAATTATGGGACTACCTGAAAGCCAGGATCAAAAAAAGATCCTAGACATCATCTTTCATGAAATTATCAAGGAAAACTGCCCAGAGATTCTAGAACCAGAGGGCAAAATAAGTATTCAAGGAATCCACCGATCACCTCCTGAAAGAGATCCAAAAAGAGAAACTCCTAGGAACATTGTGGCCAAATTCCAGAGTTCCCTGGTCAAGGAGGAAATACTGCAAGCAGCTAGAAAGAAACAATTCAAGTATTGTGGGAATACAATCAGGAGAACACAAGATCTAGTAGCTTCTACATTAAGGGATTGAAGGGTGTGGAATAGGATATTCCAGAAGTCAAAGGAACTAGGACTAAAACCAAGAATTACCCTACCTAGCAAAACTGAGTATAATACTTCAGGGGAAAAACTGGTCTTTCAGTGAAATAGAGGACTTTCAAGCATTCTTGATGAAAAGACCAGAGCTGAAAAGAAAATTTGACTTTCAAACACAAGAATGAAGAGAAGCAGGAAAAGGTAAACAGCAAAGAGAAGTCATAAGGGACTTACTAAAGTTGGAACTGTTTACATTCCTACATGGAAAGACAATATTTGTAACTCTTGAAACTTTTCAGTGTCTGGGTAGTTGGAGGGATTACACACACACACACACACACACACACACACACACACACACACACAGCACAGCACAGAGTGAATTGAATAGGATGGGATCATATCTTAAAAAGAAATTAAGGGGTGAGAGAGAAATATATTGGGAGGAGAAAGGGAGAAATGGAATGGGGCAAATTATCTCTCATAAAAGAGGCAAGCAAAAGACTTTTTAGTGGAGGGAAAAAGAGGGGAGGTGAAAGAAAAACATGAAGTTTACTCTCATCACACTTGACTCAATGAAGGAACAAAATACACACTCATTTTGGTACGAAAACCTATCTTACAATACAGGAAAGTGGGGGAGAAAGGGATAAGCAGGATGGGGGGGAGGATGGAAGGGAGGGCAATGGGAGGAGGGAGCAATTTGAAGTCAACACTCTTGGGGAGGGACAGGATCCAAAGACAGAATAGAAGCAATGGGGGGCAGGATAGGATGGAGGGAATTATAGTTAGTCTAACACCACACGACTATTATGGAAGTCATTTGCAAAACTACACAGATATGGTCTATATTGAATTGCTTGCTTTCCCAAAGGGAATGGGTAAGGAGCGAGGGATGAAGAGAAGTTGGAACTCAAAGTTTTAGGAACAACTGTCGAGTACTGTTCTTGCCACTAGGAATTAAGAAATACAGGTAATAGGGTACAGAAAGTTATCTGGCCCTACAGGACAAAAAAGAAGATGAGGACAAGGGAAGGGAGAATGATAGAAGAGAGGGCAGATTGGTGATAGGGGCAATCAGAATGCTTGGTGTTTTCGGGTGGGAGGAGGGGACAAATGAGGAGAAAATTTGGAACCCAAAATTTTGTGAAAATGAATGTTAAAAGTTAAATAAATTTTTAAAAAAACTTGAGAATTGGTTCATATTAGCTATTCAGAAAAACCCCCTAAGCACAATATATCAACCAGTTTTCTTGTCCAAGGTCTATTCCCTTTTCTAAATTAGAAATGTGTGAAGATGGTGCCTATATGCTACAGTAAACAACAAGAACTGTATTATAGTGCCTAGCATGTACCCCCAGCACTGTTAAGTGCTGTATAAGTATTTAACTCATTTATGATCCTACCATTCTTAACAGGTGCTATAATTATTCCAGTTTTACCCTTGAGGAAACTGAGGCAGTGAGAGGTAGTTACTTGTCTAAAGTGAGGAAGGGTCAGAGGCAGATTTAGAATTTAGGACTTCTAACTCCAGGCCCAAGGCAATCTCCCCTGTACTACATGGTTACTCCAAAGCCCAAGTAAAAATGCAGCCTTAACTTTAGAGTTTTAAAACTCTAGGAAGGAACTCTTCCAGCATTCAAATCTCTGCCCAAGTTTGATTCTACAAAATGCTGTTGAAATAATATCTTTGTAGAAAATTAATTTTCATGACCATTGATTTATGTTTTATGGTCTGAGCCTACTGAGTTAGAAGTTTGATTTACCAAAGAGATTCTTTTGATTGTTTCAGTCTCTTAAATTGCCAGTTATAGCAGCTTTCATGATTTATTTTAATTACATTATATGTGTTGGGCAAGATGTGTTGTGAGGGAAGGTCAAAAGTGACCTGTGTTTTAACTTTGCTTTTGTGTAGAAGGGCAAAATTACTTCTCTTTTCTGACAGGTTTCAGCTTGTTTGTGAAAAGAGAATGTCTGATCCTCCAAAGTTTCACTTATCTCTGAAATTCTATTTTTGTTACTTAAGTTTTTCCGCCATGGAATACAAAGGATTTAAATTTGCGCATGAATGTTGGTTGGGAAGGCGTGTGTTGGTGGCAAAATATCAGCTATTCTGATAATTCGAAAACTTTGATCACCTAAATTTCTATTTATCTGTTTTATATAATGTACCCTGCTACAGATGACCTTAGGTTATGGAACCTCCATTCTTGAATCCCGATGTCTCCTTAATTTTTTACACTTCTGACCCATGTATCTCTACTTTAGTACTTGATCTCCAGGCCTGGCTACACAGATAAGATTCTGTGTTCCATTTTGAATTGTGGCAGTCATACTTTCATATTTCCTTTGTGGTATACTCTTAAAACCTGTATTCCAGTACAAATCTTCCCGTATATATCTGAAAAAAAGTTTCATAAAATCAGTAATAAATAAGACTACCTGGAATGTGTGAATGCTAATTGAGGAAGAAGCTTACGGATACTGTGCTTACGTAATGAACCAGCTTTTCTAAGTTTTCTTTTTTTTTTTAAAGAAATTTTTAAAAAAAATTTAGTCGTATATGTGCTGAGAGACTTTGTCTGTACGCTTTGTGGATCTTAAGACAATGTACTAAGCAAAGGAAAAGGGAAACAAATTGGAGGGGTTTTAAGCAATCTATGTGGTCTTAGGAGTAGCACATTGACTTACCTTCCAAGGTTGCTGCCCTGGACTTGAAAGTTGGAAAGTTATACATACAGGTTGTGTTGGAAAGAAAATTGTAGTAAGTAGGTGCCAGTAAAATGAGTTTGCTCCTGCCAGTTAATTTAATCTTTGTATTTTCATATGATTTTCAAAGGTGAGAGACCTCTTGAAGATTGTTTTATCATAGTGAAGAATGCAAGCCATCTGCTTGAACTAAATAAATTATGAATACTTCCATCTAACATAATACAGTTCACAAATTTCAGTCAACAAGAAAACTCCCTAGTTCTTTGACTGTTGACTGATCACTGTTTTCCTTAAACTCTGAGTGTACTCAATTAGAAAGACTTTTGGAAACTGAGAATCCAAATGTGAACAGTTTTAAATGTAAACACTATTAAATTTCCCTTAAAGCTTTGTCTATCTAACCGCAACTCAGGTTAGCATTTAGTTAGCATCAGTTTTCACCTTGGGGGGAGTATTAATACTTAAGCTGATTTGCCATGCCCAGTGTAAATCACATCCAAGAACTCAATTTCAGAATATGAATGTGATGGGTTAAAAATAGAACATCTGCATTGCTAGGTTAGAACTATTCTTTCCACATTCAGAGAGAGGTTTCTACCCAAGTGGCTCAAATGTAAAATTTGAGTTTCTGAACCAGGAAATTCTACCTGAAGGTAATGAAAAGTAACAGATCTATTCATTGACCTCCTTGGCCATGAATTTGAACAAGGCAGACAAGGTCATGGAAAATGCCTATGGAAGTCAAGACGTACCAGTAAATATGCTGCAAGCTTTGCATGATATCTACCAATAATTGAGTAGAAGTTTTTCAGTAGAACTAACTTTGGTCCACAGTTCATGGTAATTCGTGGTAGATTTCTTTCTGAAGGGTTTGAGAGATAAATCAGACGTGTTCTAAAGCCTTGTAAATCATGATTTCAGCAGGGCACCTCAGAGTCTCATACCTCTCTGTGAGAACATCAAAGACCTATAGGTAATGGGATTTTATTACATTGATCCACAAGTAGTTTTAACTATACATCAGATATGTTAGTGATCAGTGGTAACTTTGAGGAATGCTTCATATCTCTCAGTCTTGAACGTTTTCCCCTATGACTTAAAGGCAATGTCTTTTTTTTTTTAAAGCTTGTTAAATTGAATTTAAAAAAGAAAATAAAATTAGAAATGAAATTTGAGAAAGAGAAAATTTGTCAGGAGAGTATCTTAAGTCATAAAGCAAAACTGCCCAGATGTATGAGCCATAAAAAGTGAAATTGGAAAGAATCGCCACTTAAACCTCTTCCCCCAACACACAGCTTTGTCCTATTCAGAAATCTAGAGCTTCTAATTCAAAGAAAAGATGTTATAATCAGCATAAAAAAGAAGGCAGTGAACAGGAACACATGAAACTTTAACCCTTCAGGATTGTAGAAGAGAAAATTTTGGAATATTTCAAAAGAGAAAAGACAGCTGACAATAAATCCAGCAATTTATCCATCTATACCAAGATCAATCCAAAGAAATGTCAAGCATTCCTGATAAAGATTAGAGTTTTTTTTGAAACTCAAAAGGAAAAATCTAGACCTTCTAACAGTGAATGGTTAAGGGCAAGGCTTTCAAACAGGCGAAGAAACAAATGTCTCTTCAGAATTCTGACGTCTCCAGGAGGGACAGGTAAATAAAAAAAAAAACCCTCAATATTGTTGGAATTTAATATTATGTAAATATGGAATGTAAGAGGAAGGGTATGCAGGTGTGGTTGGAATGAGCATCTCACGACCTGAGTTGATTAAAATTGGCAAAAGGATTGAAATCACCCCCTCTCCCATATAAAGAGAAGACTGAAAGGAAAGAAACCAATGACAGTATGGAATTGGAGAGGAGAGGACAGAGAAGGTAGGAACTGACAGATTATTTTTATTGGCAGATCTGAGAGTGGCTACTGGGGGAAAAGTTAACAGTTTGCAAATAAGGGAAATATTAAATTAAAACTCAAATTATGAGCAAGGGAAGGACTGAAATAAATTTTTCTGACAGCAGCAAACCAAAATAGGAGGTAGGAGAATGAATTGGAACCTAGAATCCAACGCTAGAATCCACCACTGTGTTGTTAAAAAACACTTTCTGCATGAATGTTGTGGGCAAAATTTTCAAAGTAGGAGTAGCAATTATTTCAAAGCAAGGAGTGGCAGTTGACAAAAATGATATGTACACATAGTATAAAAACAGATAACATTATATGGTTAAATTGATAAAAATGGATTTTCTTATGCATGTTGATATAAAATATTGAAGAAAATATTAGCACCTGCACCAACACATTTAAGAATATGAGATGCGGTCTTGATTCAGTATTAGGAATGTTAATATAGTAAAATGATGATTATATTTATGGATTTTTAGAAAAGCTTTTGTGAAAATGGAAACAAATGGACAAATATGTACTAAGCAGTAATGTAGAAAATAACTGGCGAGCTTTCCAGTAAGATTGGGGATTGCAAGAATGTTCATTGTTATATACAGTAATTAGGAAGAATTCTAGAATATGCAATTGAAAATATTGTGCATAAACAAGCAATGCAGTTAATTTGGAAAAGTTAAGTTAACCATGGGAAAATGTTAGCAATACATTTGTTTGATAAAGGTTTGATAAGATATATAAGGGAATTGATCTAGATATAGAAGAACAATAGCCATTCACAGGAAAAAGATGTCTAAAATTTCTAATTGTAAGGTAAATTAAAATAGCTCTTAGTTCTCATTCTGTTAGTTTTGCAAAGATTAAAAAAATGGTAATTATGATAATCGTAGGAGGCGCACACCATTGCAGTACAATTATTCTGAAAAGTAGTGAGTCTCCTGAAATTAACAAACTCTACAACACCCTTTGATGCAGTGATAGTGCCGTTCCTAGGCATCTGTGTTAAAGACATCAGCAGTAGGAAAAGGGCCTTATGTGGACTAAAAATTGCAGCAGCACTTGTTTGTCTTGAGGGGAAAATGCCTCCTCAACAAAAGAGAAAAAACAGATCAAGGAAGGGTTTAAGCATGGAACTAAAAAATCCTAGGAAACCAGAAGGTCAGAATACCCTAATAAACATAAAAACGAATTGGAAATGGTGTGGATGCACATCAGTTGGGGAATAATTGTTCAGTGGCATAAAGATGTTATTGAATTGATTTATGATAGAAAGGGTGTCAGAGAAAGAACTTTGGGTAGGCAGTTGCTGTGGTGAAGGGCACCGAAGGCACTGAGCACGTTTAGCCTTAAAAAGGAGGTCTTTATAACCGTCCTTACCAAGAGATAGACTTCTATGGTTTAGAGTGGAGGTCTGAGTCAGTAACAATGGGGGGATGTTCAAGAAAGACTAATTCATTTCTGATTTCAGGGGGTGGGGAGAACTTCCTGAACATTCATTACCTGCCCAGAGGAGGAAAGGGTCTCTCCCTTCTTGGAGAGCTTTGGGAAGAGTCCAGACAAGCACTTTGTTGGTTATGAGTTAAGGCATTCCTTTTATGTGAGAGCTGGAAGAGGTGACCAGGGCTTTCTTCTATATCTCGGTCTTTGATTCTGTGACTTAGGAAGTGAGGCAGCATGAACCACCTGTAGAGCCCCCAGGAGAGTAGTGTATAGACTAACACTACCACATCCTAGCTACTACTAACCTACTCAAAAAGATTGGAGAACTCAGTCATGGCTTGATTATACTTGTTACAAAGCAAGTCTTGATTACTTGGGCTCCCAGTTAAAAAGCACCAGTGGAATCTTGAAAATACAGGAAAGAGAATGTAGAAGCTCTGGGGGGGACAGAGACAGCTGCACCGTTAGCAGTACTGTGTCACTGTGTTTTACTGAGTCATATATGCAACTCATTTTTCTGATCTTTTTGAATGAGGAAATGTTCATTGGTGTTTTTGAGGAAATGTTATTGTTTTCTACTTTATAATGACAAAAGTTTAAAGCTTAGTGCATTAGTGTGGCTGCCCTTTGTAGCTCCATCAAATGTTGTCTTCCTTTAGTCATCTTTGCTAATCTTATGGGTATGAAGTGTGTGACCTTAGAGGGATTTTCCTTTTTTCACCCTAATTTGAAGAGTTTTTTTCTCCTTATGGTTGATAGTTTGCATTTCTTCTCCAAATGACTTCATATTTTTGGACCTTTTATTTATTAGGAGCATGACTCTTCCTTGTATCTATTCTGATATTTGTACTAATTCATTGTGTCTGGGATAGCAGAGATTTTTCGGTGTATTGAACCTAATCTCTGCCAGGTGGCTTTCCAGCTTTCTCTTCTCTTTTTTCAGAGTGACCTTGTTTTTTTTATGCTCCTGTTCTCAATGACTTCTCTCTTTCTGTTCCACTTACCAACAGTTCTTTTTTGTTGTAGAGTCTTTTCATTTGTGTTTGTGGGACCCCTTTTGGGATTTTCTTGCCAGAGATACTAGAGTGGTTTGTCATTTCCTTCTCCAGCTCATTTGACAGATGAGGAAACTGAGGCAAACAGGATTAAGTGACTTGCCTAGGGCAGGTGGTAAGTGTGTGAGGTTGAATTTGAACTGGAGAAAGATGAGTTTCACTTCCTCCAGACCCTCCCGTCTATCCATAGCAGTGTTACCTAGCTGCCAATATTGCTTTACCAGTACCAAATAATTGGTAATACAGTACAATACTACTCCTTTCCTTTCCACCTTTTTCCATTATTTCCTTTGAGAGTCACATGCCTTCAATTAGTCAAGATTTGGTTTCAATGCAACAGATAGATAGATCTGTCCAGAGAAGATAAGCAACTTGAAGGGAGTGAATGTTTTTACATTCTTGTCAATGAATCCACACCAGGTTATAAGGTGTAACTGCACCTTGCTTTATAGCAGGTGCTTATTTTCAGTTTCGCAAACACCAAATGTTTGCAAAAGTCTGTGTTGCTGTAGGTAAAGGAATTTGTGTCTTTGGAACTGGATCTATTTAATTTGACTATGCTTAGGTAGAATTTAGTTCTTGTAGCATGCAAAATACTCAAACTATAGTTTACGAGAAATCTGAAAATTTTCAATAACTGAACATTTAAAAAAAAATGTGGGAATGGAAAGTGAGTTTCATTTACATGGAAAAGGCAGGGGGGAAAGAGGGGGAGGAAAGGAAAGTGCACAAACATTTATATAGCCCCTGGGATTCTATATACTGTGCTTTACAAATAGGCTGCAGCTTGTACACTTATGGTAGGTACAATTTGGTTTGGCATTTATCTGTATTGGATGATGAGTTAGAGTTGGAATGAGAGTTTTAAAAAATTGTGGTGAAACAAAGACATGGATCTGGAAAACTATCCCATTGACCCTTTAAGGAAAAGGGAGGAAACTATTCTTCCCTTGAATATTTCTAACTTATGTTGGAATACTTGGCTGGATTACTGTTTACTTTGATTGATTGATAGTATAAGTGGTTAGCTGTGTTCCTGATAATTCTGTATGTCATTCATACAGTCATTCCAGAGCAATCTAAAATTTGTAATACTACCATGTGGGGTTCATTTGAGAGCAGTTGCAGATTAGTTGTGCATGTGCGTGTGTGTGTGTAAATAATTTGTCTTCTGTTACATGCTTTTTGGTGTATTGACTTATAGGACTAGGACTTTTAGGGGATTCATCTTCCTTGCCATTTTACCTGAAGCCTCTTTTTAAGTATTCATTCAAATGTAATTCATCAAATACTTTTGTGTTCCGGGCCCTGTATTCAGTAGAAAGTTAAGAAAATAAAATGAAATACTTGCTTCCTTTAAGGAACTATTTATGGTTTTTATCCTGGAATTCGTGTGTGTAGCTGTTCACAAAGGAGGGGTTAGTGGATTGGTATCACAGAACTAAAAGGTGGGGGATCAGGAGTTGGATGGGATCCAAGGATGGACTCTGTAAAGACAGAAAGGAAGGAGATGGAATGCCAAGGTTAGGTCTTAAGCTCTTATCTACTTGGAACAGAAGGTGCATGAAATGAGGGAAATAGTGTGAAGTAAGTCAGGAAAAGTGATCTGGAGCCAGATTGTGGAATGTAGAAAGACCCGTCAGCTCTGATGACAGCAACATAAAACAGTGGTTTCTTGTGGTAGAAGTCTTGAATTTTTTCTTTTCTGAACCAGTTTCTGATTGATAGCTGCTGTCATCCTTTTGGATAGAGAATATCTTCCTTCCTCCTTTTTCTTTGTAAGTTTCTTTGTAAGCCTTTTACTCACTGCGTGAATTTTTAGATTTTTGTGGGGAACTAAATGTTGTCCTCTGGCAGACCATTGTCACTATCTTTTGAAATCCCTGGCTCAGCACCAATGAAATTCTAGGGTGAGAACTGATGGCGTATCAAATGAATATATTGCTTTGAGGTTTTCTGAGTGCTTGACATGGTGTTCTAATTCTTTTTTTAAATATATTTTATTTTGGTAGAATATACAAATCACCAGACAAAGAAATTTCATTTCCTTTTTCTTTTGTTGATACATTGAGAAGAAAAGCATTTGTTTTAAAGAATACATTGTAACAATCCCTTACTATCTTTCAGACTAACAGGGATGCCAAAAGAAAAATATGATCCCCCAGATCCTCGCAGAATTTATACCATCATGTCAGCAGAGGAGGTAGCCAACGGAAAGAAATCTCACTGGACAGAATTAGAAATCTCTGGTGAGTCAAATCTGAAGGATTAAAAAAAGCTCGCAAACATTGACAATCAAAGAAATAAGCATGTGTATTTATTCCCACACATTCAACCAGAGGGACTATTTAGTAGAAATTTAACTCTGAAATGTATATATTTGTCTGGAATTATCAGTCTCCACCTTATAATGAAATAGCTTATTCTGCCATTTTTTGGAGTTGAAGTAAAATACCTGAGCTAGAACTGGCTATCTGGAATTCTAGGATGGCCAGGTATTGTCTTTTCAGAGACCTTTTGAAATATTTTATTCAGTTATTATAAAAGAATTACTTGGATTTGTTCCCAAACCAAACTGTCTCATGCCTCTAGTAACTCAGTGAGATATATGAGATATATGAGACACAGAGACTTCTCTTACTTAGGAAAAGTAATTGTGTCATTTATGTTTCTGTTAATTTGGGTCTTAAGTAGTTTGTGAAGGACATAGTATTAGCATCTTAGACAATTATTATTTGGCACTGCGGGGCTATCAGCTTTATTCTCTGCATTTAACCTCCACTTTACCCTTCCAAGCATCTTTTCTGCTTTCCTTTTGTGTTTCCCCCTCTACTTTCTGCTATTCTATCATCCAACTTTATCTCCATTAAAATCTACTCTCAGGAGAGGGACAAGACCATATGTGACATTCCCACCTTCTCCCTCAGTCATTTGCATTTTAACCAGACAAAACCTTAAGAAAAATGTCTTCTTAATTTCCCTGAAATTATAACAGAAAACCATGATGGGCTCATAAGTTGCATCAAATCTGTTTTGACTAGACAAAAGTTCATCCTTATCTCTTGCTCTGGAAATGAAGAAGTTAGATTTGAAAAATGTAGTGGACACCCTGTGCCATGAGTTGGGTGGTAAAGTGGTGAATTGTACTGGAGCCATTCAGGACAGTTCTGTCTCCTTACTTGTCACTTGTATATTTCATTGCGTGGGTAAATAGGAGACTGGACTGTTTTAAGGGGGTTTAGAGATTTTTTTTAGCTGTGCAGTCCACTGTATGTCTCCACAACCTCACTTCCAATCATAGATATCATACCTGAAGATTTATCTTCTAACATTTTGCTTTTTAGGTAGAGTGCGGAGCCTAAGTCCATCACTTTGGTCATTGACACACTTGACAGCTCTGCACCTAAATGACAATTATCTTACTCGCATTCCACCTGATATTGCCAAGCTTCATAATCTGGTTTACTTGGATTTATCATCCAATAAACTCAGAAGTTTACCAGCAGAACTAGGAAACATGGTGTCTCTCAGGTGAGTAAACATACAGGTATGATCTATTGGCTCAAAATTGAAATTAATAAAATGGTAGGGGGATATTTGTCATAAAAGAATAGGAAGGGAAAATACTGGATATACTTTATATTTAATCTTTCTTATGTGGTCTGAATGCTTTATTGGATCTTAATTCAGTATTCAAATTAAATTTTATTTCCACTGCTTCTTGCTTATTGGTATACTTTTAAGATTTTCCATATCTAAGAAAATTCTGCATATAATTTTGAATCTTATGATGCAGTGTCTGAATCAACCCAAGTAAAGACACAAGAAGTGAATTACTCATTTAAAACTTTTCAGTCATATTTAGGAGACGATAAGTAGAATTTAAATGTTTAAAATTTTACATGTTTAAAATGTGAACAAATTACTCAGTTTTAGAAGATGGTACTATTAATAATGAAAATTTGTATTATTTGTAATTAGTTCTTTATCCTGAATTCTATAATAGGAATCCATCATTTCATTTTTCTTCAAGGTTTTGTTTTATTGCTTGTATTATAGAATTAAGTTTTTTTTCTTAAAGGTCACATGTTTGTTTCTGTTAATAGGGAATTGCTTTTAAATAACAATCTGTTACGGGTTTTGCCTTATGAACTTGGTCGGCTCTTCCAGCTACAAACGTTAGGTTTGAAAGGTAAGTAGTTTCTGTTTTCCTTTTAAAAAGTGGGGTTTTGTACAGTGTGTGGTGATGGGGTGGGGAATGGAAGATTGATTATCTCAGGGCTGGGGTATATTTGGTATGAAGTTAAGAATTTGTTTAGTTTCTCCTGTGGGTTAAGTGGATTGCCCAAAACCTGATGGTTTTATTATGGGACCATTAGTGTGTCTTACAACTTGTTTGAAAAATTTTCAGTTTTCTTTTCTAATTTCCTAATAGGATTATAAAATTTCCCTGGGTGATATGTTATAAATCATGTCATTTTTAAAGTTATTGACATCTGTTTTTTTTAAATGTATTGCTTTTGTTTATAAAACTACAAAACTCAAAGCTTAACCAAAACAACTGTACTTCAGATTTTGATAGAGTAGACAGATAGCACTAATTATGTGGTTACAAAGAAGAAACACATTTTGAAGGTAAACTATACATGGGTTAGGCAGAGTTTTTAAATAAATGGTGCCTTATGCACAATGCACTAACTCTTTAGTTAGGTAAAATGTTTTCCAAAATCAGTTTATCATTGGATCACCCTATGGAGTAGCATTTCGTTAGATTTTTGTATAAAATCCTGTAATCTGCCTGTTTGTAATAAGCTGAATTGAATGATGTGAGTTAAAAATGACTCCAAATGACATTTTTTATCTTGCTCTGGAGCTATATATTTCAAATGTCACTGTGAACCAATAAAATTCAGTATCTCCGAGGATTCAATTGATGTGAACATTATACCTGTCCTTGTAAATTTGCTTTTGATTATAAGGCTGTTTTAGCTTCCAAGACACAGTCCTGTTAAATAATGATGTGAAATGAAGAAGGAAAATCCCTCACAATGAAATAGTAAAGTTATGAACATTGATTTGCTCTGAAAATTGGCTAGAAGAGCAAAAATTGCACAAGTCATTTATTCTGTGTGGTAGTCTTTGGTCGTTAGCCATGTAGGGGCCCAGGTCAGCATTAATGGAAACATTCGATTAACACCTGAATGTATTTTAGAAAAACAAACAGGTTTGAATGGCGAAATCCATGTGAGTGAAGCACTGGAATCTCAACCATTGTGTTTGAAATCATCTTATTAGATTTTTGTTTAAAAACAGAACACACTCAAGTTTGGATATTCTTAATCCTCATTAAACACCTATTGTGTTGGGTGTTTTATTTTACTCTCATTATTCCACCTGTCTTCCCCCTGCTCATCTTTCTTAGATCCTAAATTGTTTCTTGTTGAGCATCAACCAAGGTAGCTGATAAATGACCCTTTGTCACTTCTGTGCATAATGCTTTAGTGCCATGGCAGGGGTAAGTTAGGTGGTAAGCTCCTTAAATACATGCATACCATTTTAAAGTTTTAGATACACTTTATTTTAACATTCCTTTTTATTTATTTTTTTAACTGACTTATTTATTTTATTTGTTTTCAGTGTTTGACAATCACGTCCATATATCTTAGATTTTTTTCCACCCTTTCCCCCCCTCATTTCCCCCTCCCTCCCTGAGATGACGTACAATCTTACATAGGTTCTACACAGACATTCCTATTAAATGCATGTTACATAGAAGAATTAAAATGAATAGGAGAAACCATAAAACAAAACGAAATACAGAAGAAAATGGTTTGTTTCTATCTACGATCCTGTTCCACAGCTCTTTCTCTGGATGTGAAAGGAGTTTTGCCTCAAGTCCATTGGAAATTTTTTTTAAATTTGTTTTATTTTTATTTTTTATTTTATAAAACTTAGATATTTCCCCCTCCCCACCCCCCTCCCTCCCCAAGGCAGCATACGGTTCTATGTAGGATCTACACATACATTCCTAGTGAATGCATTTTCACTATAGTCATGCTGTGTAGACGAACTAAAATAAATGGGAGAAATCATATAACAAACCAAAACATAATACACACACACACACACACACTCACTCAAATTCCATAGTTCTTTCTCTGAATGTGGAAGGCATTTTGCCTTAGAAGACCATTGGGAATTTTCCTTGCATTGCTATGAAGATCCAAGTCTACCAGAAAAAACTCTCTCACACTGTGGTCGTTGCTGTGCACAAAGTTCTCCTGGTTCTGCTCCTTTCCCTCAGCATCAGATCATATAAGTCTTTCCAGGCCTCTCTGAAGTCTTCATGTTCATCATTTCTTATAGTGCAATAGCATTCCATTACATTCATATACCACAGTTTATTCAGGCATTCCCCAATTGATGGGCATCCCCTTGATTTCCAGCTTTTGGCCCCCACAAAGACTGCTGCTGTAAATATTTTTGTACATGTGGGACCTTTTCCCATTTTTATGATCTCTTGGGGATACAGTCCTAGAAACGATACTGCTGGGTCAAAGGGTATACACATTTCTGTAGTGGAAATTTTTTAAGTTCATACATTGCAATGAAGTACTAAGTCTACCAGAAAAATTCCCCGCACATTGTGGTTGTTGCTGTGCACAAAGTTCTGGTTCTGCTCCTTTCACTCAGCATCAGTTCATATAAGTCCCTCCAGGCCTCTCTGAATCTTCCTCCTCATCATTTCTCACAGTACAATAGTATTCCATTACATTCATACACCACAGCTTGTTCAGCCATTCCCCAGTTGGTGGGCATCCCCTCGATTTCAGTTTTTGGCTACCAGAAAGAAAGCTGCTATAGATATTTTTGCACATGTGGGACCCTTTCCCATGATCTCTTTGAGATAGAGTCCCAGAAGGAATATAGATGGGTCAAAGGGTATGCACATTTTTGTAGCCATTTGGGCATAGTTCCAAATTGCTCTCTAAAATGGTTGGATCAAGTCACATCTTCACCAACAATGAATTAGTGTTCCAACTCTCCCACATCTTCTCTAGCATTTATCATCTTCCTGTGTTGTCATGTTAGCCAGTCTGATAGGTGTGATGTGGTACCTCAGAGTTGTTTTGATTTGCATCTCTCTAATCAGTGTCTACCTAAAACCATCAGCCAGCATTATGTGCAATGAAGACAAGCTAGGTGCATTTCCACTAAGATCAGGGGTGAAACAAGGATGTCCATTATCATCCCTGTTATTCAGTATGGTATTGGAAATGCTAGCTGCAGCAATAAGAGAAGAAAAAGAAATTGAAGGAATTAGAACAGGCAAAGAAGAAACTAAGTTATCACTCTTTGCAGATGATATGATGATATACTTAGAGAATCCCAGAGAATCCAGTAAAAAACTACTTGAAATAATAAACAACTTTGGCAAAGTTGCAGGTTACAAAATAAACCCACATAAATCATCTGCATTTATATGTGTGTGTGTATATGTGTATTTATATATATGTATATATAAAACATAAATATATATAAAACAAAGCCCAACAGCAAGAGATAGAAATAGAAATCCCATTTGAAGCTACAGTAGACACTATAAAATATCTGGGAGTCTATCTGCCAAAACAAACCAGGGACTATATGAGCACAAATGCAAAATACTTTTTGCACAAATAAAGTCAGATCTAACTAAGTGGAAAAGCATCGTTTGCTCATGGGTAGGCCAAGCTAATATAATAAAAATGACAATTCTACTTAAATTAATTTATTTATTCAGTGCCATACCAATCAAACTGTCAGATAATTATTTTCTAGAGCTAGAAAAAATAATATCAAAATTCATCTGGAAGAACAGGAGGTCCAGAATATCAAGGGGACTAATGAAAAGAAATGGTAGGGAAGGTGGCCAAGTGCTACCAGGTCTCAAATTGTATTATAAAGCAGCAATCATCAAAACCACTTGGTACTGGCTAAGAAACAGAAGGGTAGACCAGTGGAATAGGCTGGGAACACAAGATACAATAGTTAATGAATATAGCAATCTACTGTTTGACAAACCCAAGGACCCCAGCTTCTGGGAGAAGAACTCACTGTTTGACAAAAGTTGCTGGGAAAACTGAATAACATTGTGGAAGTTGGGCATAGACTAATCAATGCCTAACACCATACACAAGAATAAAATCCAAATGGGTACGTGATTTAGGTATAAAGATTGATACTATAAACAAATTAGGGGAGCATGGAATAGTGTATTTGTCAAATTTATGGAGAATGGAGAAATTTATGACCCAACAAGAGATAGAGAACATTATGAAGTGCAAAATGGATAATTTTGATTACATTAAATTGAAAAGTTTTTACACAAAGAAACCCAATGCAACCAAGATTAAGAGGGAAAGAGAACACTGGGAAATAATTTTTGCAACTAATGATCTGTGATAAAGGCCTCATTTCTGAAATATACAGAGAACTGAGTCAAATGTACAAGAATACAATTCATTCTCCAATGGAGAAATGGTCAAAGGATATGAAAAGGGAATTTTCAGAGGAAGAAATAAAAGCTATCTATAGGCATATGAAAAAAATACTTAACATTCATTTTTAAAAATGTCCAAATTCCAAATCATCTCCTTCCCAGCGCCTTCCCCATCCCGTGAGAAGGCAGTCATACAACATGCCTAATTTGTATGTTATCTTTTGTGGAAAACATCTAAAGTTCCTCAAAGTTCTCACCTTTGAGGTCTGAAGAAAAATACTGTGGGCTTAAGGTAGACAGGTCAGAACCATCTCTGTACCATTTTTCATTAGCTCATGTCCATCTTTTCTAAGGACATTGTTCAAAGCATTAAATATGAAAACACATACTTTCCCCTTGTGGAGCAGTGTACATAGCCTAGCTAGGCTACAAGTATCACTAAGATACTTTCCTGGAGGGGTTTCACAAGGTCATGCTTGTGGAGAGGCAAGTTTTGACCAATACTATGAGGCTAGATAGAGGCCTGTTTGGAGTTTAAGTCCAGTAATGGAACTTCTGGGCCACAGGACTCTTACCACTATCTTTCTTTCTTTGTTACCTTCAGTATTTTTTAATAGGTTTGAAATGGAGGTTTTTATCTCTTGTTCATTTTGTATGGAAAGTGAATAATTACACCAGTGAATGATTTTTGTAATCTGTATCCTGTTTCAGGTTTCTCTTGTTGAGTTTAAGCTATTTTGATGTGTTTTCAACTAATTTTTCTTTTTAAATACCAGAATTTTTAAAAGGACGTTTTCAGTTTGATACCTTCTTTTAAAGCAAGCTTTAATTGATATTTTTAATTTTCCTACGTCATTATAGTTATGTCAGTTATCCCCCTACTTCCCTTGAGCCCTCTCACGTGACAAATACCTTTTAGAGAGGAAAAATCATCAGTGCAACTGCTCAATACATTGAAAGAATGAAAAAAATGTGTAACTTTGGTAGGAATTGAAACAAAAAGGGAAAACGTTTTTAAGGTTTTACTTGTGACCAATTTAATGAAATGTTTTTTCTTTTGTTCATATATGTCGATTGTAGTCAACATGTAATGCAAGTGGATAAATTTAGACAATTGTTATTTGGCATTCTGTAGTTAAGATTTCTCTTCTGTCTATTCTAAGCCTTTGCAAGTCATGTCATTTTGTTCTTGCACTTTTGTTTCAGGCAATCCTTTATCGCAGGATATTCTCAGCTTATACCAGGACCCAGATGGAACCCGAAAGCTACTGAACTACATGCTTGACAATCTAGCAGGTGACTTAACTCTGTCTTTTTCTGCTTTGTCTTGGGTTTTGTGAAGATACAGCCCTCTGGTTCTCTGCTGTATGTTCCTTTAGCCTTTAAATCAAAGCATTCTTTAAGCTTCTGTTTTTAAATTCATCTCTTATTTCTCCAGTTTTTTCTATGGCAATATCAAATGACTTCTACTTGTCTATTTATTCATACTTCCTGCCATGCCCTCTTGTGTCATCAGAAGTCTTCCATCTCTCCAGCTAGACGTCCTCTTGATATGAAAGGCCACGTTCAACTTGAGGGGCATGATGAAGTTGATGAGTGCTGGATTCAGGATCAGGAAGACTTGGATTCATATACTGTTTCATATTCTTACTAGCTGCCTGTCACTTGGCCTCTGTTCTTCATTGATACCTACCCTCAGGCTGTGAACACCTGTGATACCATGGTCTTCCCAAGTTCTTATGACATCCTGCTATGGCAACAGTATTCTCTTATTCGTATATAAAAGGCAAGGGGATAAGAACTTACTAAACATTTAGTGTGTGCTGGATATGGTGCTCTAATACTTTCAAATTAGATTATGTTAGTCATTTTCCAAATCACTTTCACACCAGTAATATCTCTTGCACTCATTTCTATCTCTTTTCACACTGTTACCCACCTTTATCTTTCATTAATCTCATGACCAGTTGTTTGCCTTTATACTGTCCCCAATTCAGTTTTTAACTGTAGTCAGTTCTGCTGTTTTACATGATAGATGTCTTACATTTTATCACAGTAGTGAAAATGGAGTTAGGAGTAAAACACTGAAAAAATCAGTGACACAAAAAAAAGGTAGGCACCTTAATGAAATTAGTAGACAGTTTTATGCATGATAAATGGTATATAAATATGAATACTGAAATATCGATATAAGTAAAGGTTTAATTAAAGTAGGGTTCAGAATCCTGTAGTGAGGGGGGGTATATATGTGGGATTTGATCAGACAAAGAGTTGACAAAATGTAAATCTGTAGAAATAAAATCTGTTTGTATGTCATGTGTGAATGTGGCCAGCACTGGGCAGAAAATCAGTGGGTTTTCCCATACTTTACATATTGCTGCTTATTTCTATCTGTGATGTTTATATTTTTTCTTTTCTGTGCGTGCGTGCGTGGTTTGCCAAGAAGTATCGTGATTAGTTCGTTTTGGTGAAATTGAATATTGATGACCTTCTTGGTACAAGTTTTGTTGAGTCTTTTTTCACTCATGTCTGACTCTGACTCCATTTGAGGTTTTCTTGGCAAGCATGCTGGAAAGGTTTGCCACTTCCTTCTCCAGCTCATTGTATAGATGAACTGAGGCAAGCAGTGTTGTAGCTTGTTTAGGGTCACACAGCTAGCTAGTAAGTGTCTGAGAGTGCTTTTGAACCCAGGTCTTCTTGCTTCCAGACTTTGCAGCCTTTGCACTGAAGCACATAGTGGCCACTATTGAGAGGGACAGCAAGGCTGCCAAAATGTTATCATCTAGATCCTTAGCAAGTGCCTTCATTTTTGAGGAATTGCTGAGCCAGCATCTTTTGTTTTTATGTTACCTTAATTTTTGAATATATTTTCTGTCTCTCCTATCCTGTGAACCAGGTATTTCTTCTATCAAGAAGAAAGGAAAAATGCCAGTGCAGCAAAACTTAATAAGGTCTACACTGTGTCTAACACTCTATGTAGTATTTTATGCCCATGGTTCCTCACCCCTTTTTGCCCCACTTACGTTAATTTTGCATAATCTTGGTAATTTCTTTTTTCGCTCTGAATTGATTCATATATGTCCAACTGTAGTTGTGAATTACTCACATTCATAATTTATTATGGTCCTGCAAAAGATTTATATGTATCAGAACAGAGAATATATTGAACTAATTCCACTACTGTTAAGCTCAATAGGAATAAATAGAAAGTTTTATGTTTGGGTTAAAAAAAAAACACCTCACGAGTGTAAGGAGGGTGAAGCAGTAGAGGTAAAATTTTCGTTTAGTTCTTTATATGTAAGAGGGGGCTTCCTTTCCCTAGATGTCCTCAACCAGGTATGTTGTAGAGTGCAGATTCTTGACCAGAGTGCCTGTCTCAAGTCCCTTTGAAATTCTCTGATTGTGATCTTTTCTTCTGGTTTATGGCTTCTTGTCCTTTATTCCAATCTGTTGGCTTTTTTTCTGTCTTTCAGCCTTTTTTCAAAATAAATGAGGAAATTCAGCAAATAGTACATCCTTACTCTATTTAAATTATTGTGATAGATAGGAGGAAGATAGGTTGGTTAGTAGACTTTTTATTAATTATTAAAACTAATTTCCTGAATTTTCCATGTTTATAAATTATATTTTGCTTGATGTTTGCCAGTGAATGCCAGTGTGTTTGAATTCACTGCTTTAAGAAATTTTTAAAGATGTTTTACAAGTGGTAACGTCAAACATACTGGTAGAGTCAATGTGCTTTTTTGTTTGAAATTATATTCATGGATGTCTCAAGTTCAAATGAGAAGAAAATGAGGATATTTTGAATCTTTAAATGTTAGAAGGCATATAAGAAAGTAACTTTATACATCAAGGCCTGAATAAAAAAAAGAATATTCTTAGTATGTTAAAAATGTATGGAAAGAAATCTTGGTTCTTGTCATTAAGCTGATTAATTCCATGAAGGCATTCCATTTAATGAATAGTTACTGAAGATCTGATACTTACAGGAACATGTTCTTACTTAAATTTGCCTCCATTTTTAAAGCCTCTTTGAATTTTGACACCTGAATTTTAAAGTTACCCTCTATTCTATGGAAGTTGTGTTTAAGCAGGAAATGAGAAAACAATTTGATCCTGTATCTGTAATTTGCATTAAAATGTATGATTCATATATACGTGTGTGTATATGTGTGTATAACTGTATATCCATTTATCTTTTCAGTTCATCCAGAGCAGCTTCCTCCGAGGCCATGGATTACACTAAAAGAACGAGACCAAATTCTGCCCTCAGGTAAAGATTTTATTGTCTTGTCTTCACCTTCTAGAAACATGTGAAATTCTTTCTTGAAGATCTGAAAATCTTTGTGCCTCTTTTCTCCAGACCTTTCATCAGCAATCTTATCACAACTTCACTAACTTAGGTTTCTCTTAACTAGGCCACTCATGGATTCTGAAAAGAAAATGTCTTCAAATATTGCCAAACCAGTTCACACTCAGTTCTGTGGCAGCTAGGTGATGCAGGAGATAGAGTGCTGGGCCTGGAGTCAGAAATACTTAGGTTCACAGCTTGCCTCAGGCACTAGGTGTGTGACCCTTCATGAGTCACTTAACCCTGTTTGCCTCAATTGCCTTATCTGTAAAGTGAGCTGGTAAGGAAATGGCAGACCACTTAGTATCTTTGCCAAGAAAAGGGACACAACTGAAAATAACAACTTTTCAGTATTCTCCCCAAAATACACACTGTAAATTTAATTGTGAGCTAAAGGTTTGACAATGAAGCATGATATGTAGCTAGCTAAGCAACTTGAGGTTATGTTTTAATTCCTCTGCTCCTTGGGGTAGTTTTGAAAGCATTGTAATATTCTTGGAGACCACTTACCCTGGAGGCTGGGGCTGATTTGATAATTGTGCTCCTTGCAATTAAATAGAGAAGAACTTTAATCACTGTCATTGCTCCAAAGTTTGAAATGATTGGGACATGCTTTTTTGGTCTTGATAAGGACTTTTAAAACATCTAATGCTACTATTTCAATAAATTACCTTTATGGAGTAGTGGACAGAGATTGAAATTTGGAGTCAGGAAGACCCAAAATCCACTTCTCCCTCCTGCTTGCTATTTCTGTGATTGTGAACAAGTCACAACTTTTCCTAGCCTTAAATTCTTTATCTACAGAATTGGGATAGGCATAGCACCTTTTCTCAGGCTTTTTTTGAGAATCAGATGACTATAACCATTAGTTTTATGTGTAGTTATTATGAAATCTTCTGTTACCAAAAGTTGGCTTTATGTGTAAGAATGAGAATTCACAAAAATGAGTAATTCTTAATTGGTAGCTGGAGGTTATAGGTGCTCTGAGGGCAGAAATTCAATCATCCTTTTACCCTTTTGCTAATGTCAGAAATGCTTTGCTTGTTCTAAAAGCCACAGCTGTGCCTTAATTTGGGCATTGACATGGATTGACATTGCACAATATTGTCAAAATGGCTGGGATTGTGTTACTGGGAAGGCAGTCCCCAAAATGCAGGTGCAGTTATGATCTAGACCAAACAGAAGGTCTGATGGTTTCCTGAAAAGCACTTGAATATTCTGAATTCATTGTACTTTACTTTTTATAGAATCTAATTCTTCCCTACTTGTTTCTTTTTTTGTTTGTTTGTTTTTAACATTGGAGGGGAGCTTTTCTATCCTCAGCAGTTCGTTTTTGAGGTCTTAGAATATTGTACACTACAGGTTTCTTGGCCTGCGGAGGTCTTGAGCTCTTTTTCTTTAATGATTAGAACAGGAACAACAACACTTGTTGACTTGAGAAATAATTCTGTTCTTACATTTCCTATTAAAGTGCTTGTGATACTTTTGTATGTCTTCTGTGGTCATGTTCCTTAGCTAGACATAGACATTTTTGATTAAGTCCTCTTCTCTGAAGGTGAAGAGTTTATTGATATTTGAGATAGGTAAAGATTGCTGTTTATTCATAGTTCCCTTTGTGTTATACAATACTGATTTTTTTTTTTTAGTTATTTTATATGAAACAGTTACTGCTAAAGTTTAGGGCATTACGTGTAACCATGGAATAAGGCTAAAAACCAAATGACCTTCCTAGGGATAAAATCCATCATAGTAAAATGAGGGAAGTCATTTAAGAGTTCGCTAATCAGGAAGATACAGGGGTGTGCCAGCTAGTAATCTAGCTGAGTTTGAACTTGAATCAAGAGCTGTGAAGTATTTCCTTGTCTGAGTTGGCTTTAAGATATTTCATTGATTTGAAGCTGTAAACATGCTACATCCTGGGAAGGTATAGGCATCCACAGGGATCCGGGGTGGCTTTATGATTAACCCAGCCAACATTGATGTCTTCCCCACTTCCAGCTTGGACCACCACAGCCTCCAGGCCCAGAGTGGGGAAGACAGAGGTAAACTCTCCCGTGATTATAAAGTAAATATTCGATTTTTAGCATAATAGGCTTGGCTGTAGGCCTTTTACTTTTCAAACAAATTAGCGTTTTACTTAGAAACTAGTCTCAGACGTTAGTCTTAATTAGATTTTGTGTATCAAACGGTCTATATCCTGATTTCAGACCTCCTAAAACTAAGGTTTATGAAGTTGTTCTTTAGAATCTTTTACTGAAATGAGAGGGGAGAATTAGTGACTTTTGGATGAGAAAAATGCTTGTCAATTTCTGCAACATATATGCTTAAATTTGCATGGGAAACATTTGATAAGCAATGAGTAATAGAAATATAATTTTATGGGGAATGTTTAAACTACTTAAGTTTACAGAAATTGATAATTCTGCCAAAAATGTGCATGTTTTACTTAAGAAACTGCTGTAGGCTGAGCTTTGTTAGTCTAGTTCTAGGCTAGTAGTAAAAAACGGGAATTTCTTTAACGTGTTTCTGTAATACAGACTTTTTACAAAATCATAGTGTCACATTAGTTTACATAGTTAGGTTTTTAGTGCTTTTGAAAAAGCTAGTAGAAAGTCTTGTTCTAGATTTTTCTCAGTTAGCAATGGAATTCTTGGTTTTTCTTTTGGGGAATTAAGTCATATGTGTGTGCTTAGTGTATGTACGTATATGTGCATCTACATTATATTTCTTCACAAGCAAGCTGCCTAATTTTCTTCTTTTTGTCCCTTGTTTTTTCTCCTCTTTCTCCCTAGCATCATTCACGGTTATGTGCTATAATGTGCTATGTGATAAATACGCCACCCGGCAGCTTTATGGCTACTGCCCGTCCTGGGCATTAAACTGGGAGTACAGGAAAAAGGGAATTATGGAAGAGATTGTTAACTGGGATGCAGATATCATTAGTCTTCAGGTAACAGCAGAAATTACATTGTCTTTCACTTAAAGACAAACTCGTTAAAAAATTGAGCAAAACTTGAGAACAAGGACTTTAAGGAGACTATACGTAAAAGTACTTTTTTCCCCTTTCCTTTTTCTTTTTTAATCTGATAAGTGAACATTTTCATTTTAATACAAAATTTAGTAGTTCCCGGATAGACGCTTGGCTTTTCCTGATTGTATTTCACTCTGAGGCTGACTCATTTGTCATGAATTTAAGCAGTTATATTTAGGAACAAATCGTTGAATTTGTCAAGATAGAAAATTAATGAAATAATTTACTAATTTAAATGTGAATAATTATAAGCAAGCTCATGTCTTAAAGTGGCACTTGGAAGAAAAGTGACATTTCTCTCCAGTTGTTCTCTATTGCTTTGCTCTCCTTAGTCCTTAATACTCTTTCAGCTGAGGTTTAGAATCTCCCTAACTGGTTAGGCCATGCTTTGCTAAAGCAAATTTAATTGGAATAAAACTGCATTGTTGTACAGTGACCTCTGTTTTGCTTGCTAGTTTCTCAACACTTTATAGTCATATAGTTAGACATAGGTAATTTTTTAATTCTTGGTCAGATTTAACAATAATTTAAAAAATATGTGAAGGATATGAAGATATTTTAAAAATTGGCTGCAGCCATAAATTCCAGACATAAGTTCTCTTAATATAGGCCATAAATGGGCCGTAGAAAGGCAATTTTAAGTTGCTACTCTATTTCTGACGTTGTTTCTTAATTCCTCTCCACTGTTCCTATGTATGCCTGGGACACAAGTACCGATAGATGAAGTGCTACTTTGGAAAGCCAGATGTTCTGAAAAGGATAGAGAAAGGGAAAAGCAGAATGAGCCACAGTTAAATGATGTGTTTTCAATAACAGAAGAATCAGTCTTGAGAAGCCCCATTGATTTGATAAGCATATAATTAGTAGAAAATTTCTGATGTATGTTAGTTGCTTATTAAGCCTTCCCTTTTTTTCTGGTCATTTTAATTTCTAGAAGAAAGTATCTGTTCTATAGATGAGCAGGTTATTTTTAAAAACTTTGATTTAATAAGATGCAGGGCCTGGAGTCAGGGTATGGGAGGGAAGTATATATATGGAGGACCCAGTAGCAGCAAGACATGAGCTGAAATACTGCCTGAAATAATTGTGTGAATCTGGGCAAGTCGCTTAATCTGCTTGTTTCTTAATTTCCTCAAGTGCAAGATTTTCTTGGGTCTGCAGGTGAGACGGAAATTGAGAAATATGTATTCATAATTTAAAAAAAAAATTCTCCTTTTACCCAGGAATCTATTATTTATTAAACATCTCCTGTAACATCATTCTTTTTATTTTTTAATGGCCAATTTTGAATGTATCTCATTTTAGTTTGTAAAAACATGGGAGCCTTTTATTTTAAATGAACCCCTCCTCTGATGGTTCTGTTACATTTTCCTCAGTGTCTTGTGGGTGATGGATCTTCCTCTCTTTTCTCAGGAAGTGGAAACAGAGCAATACTTCACCCTCTTTCTGCCGGCATTAAAGGAACGTGGATATGATGGATTTTTTTCTCCAAAGTCACGTGCCAAAATCATGTCTGAGCAGGAGAGAAAACATGTGGACGGTTGTGCAATATTTTTCAAAACAGAAAAGTGAGTAAGGGAATAAATCAGAGTGACTAAAACAAAGTTTCTCAACTCTCATGTACTTGAAATCTCCAGGATAATGAAGTCTGCCACGTCACGTAATCTCCATGGGGCTCCCAGTGGTTATTGGGCCTGTCTCAGATGATGGCAGCAAGGCTGGTGGTCTGGACAATGCTGTTCTCAGAGTTCTTGAGTACAGTCTTGGGCTCTATCCATCAGGGTGTGGGGGAAGTCCTAGTGAAGGTTGTGATGGTGCTTATGGGAAGTGAATATTACTTAGCATTCAGAGAATGTGAGTTTTGTATTTGAGCTACTGATAATCTTGTACAGGGAATATAGCAGGATATGTACCCAAAAGCCAAGAGTATTATCTATTAAAAACAGTCAATCCTTGCATTTGTATATGATGCACAGAATCCTATGTTCACAATGATTCTGTGCTGTTCGTGTTGTGTTAGTCTCCCATTTCATTATCCCATTCCTCATGCAAGCAGAGAGGTGAAGATCCCAGGGGTGTCCCAATCAGCCCTCCTGCATCTAGCACTCTTCCTCTGAGAGCAGACACCTTCACTCAGGTTAGGAAATATTTTTGCTATTCGTGCCAACACCAAGATTTAGTCTGTGCCTCCTTCTACATAGTAAGGAAAGGCTCGGGATACACTGGAAGCTTGAAGGAGAGTTCAGATGCTCTTTTAAGGCCTAACCGCATTATGGTCTCTAAACTTATTTGGGTCTCTTTGCCAACGAGCCTTACCATTATTTTTTCTGAAGCCATTTTCTATGCCATTAATGACTTTATT
The DNA here is from genome assembly GCF_028372415.1 of Notamacropus eugenii. Lineage (NCBI taxonomy): Eukaryota > Metazoa > Chordata > Mammalia > Diprotodontia > Macropodidae > Notamacropus > Notamacropus eugenii. Next base: position 148,758,718 of record NC_092878.1, read on the forward strand.
TGGACTGAGTCATTTCACATGTTATGCTTTGGTGTTGTGCTATTCATTATCTGTTTTGTGTTTTAGTGTCCTGCTCAATTTTCACCTTTTCTTTTAAAAGCCTTAGAGCAGGGATTCTTAATTTGGTCCCTATAATCTTAAGTGTTTTAATTTAACTTTATTTAAGTGTTATCTGTTTAGTTTCATTTTTAATGATCTATTTTTAGATATTTAAAACATTCTGAGAAGTTGTCCAGAGACTTCAGCTTATGGCACAAAAAAGGTGCCTTCTTTAGAGACTTCTGCATACCTCTCTCCTCACCCCTTGTGCTAGACTCTCCTGATGTCTCTTCTCCTTCCCTAATATCTCCCATTTCGTTTACACCTAGATGCAATTGAGTTGTGTGTTTGTGTGGTGCTTGGCCGCTCTTCTGAATTCAGTTTCCCTCTCTTGAACGGTACTCCTTAAGCTCATGGTTAGAAACATGGAGCTTCATGGCCACTGGGAAAAAAATGGTCATTGCCGTCTTTCTCTTTAGTTCAGACTCTGATATAGCTGTTTTCTGCTATACTGTGCAGATGAGAATAAAGAGCCCTGGATTTCAAGCTTTGAATTCAGACTGGCTCTGCCTACGGGAGTTGGGCAAATCACTTCACCTCTCCTTTCCAGTTTCCTCATCAGTTAAATCACTGAACTGTATTAAATGGTCTCTTAAGTATCTTACAGCTTTAAATTTTATTGCCCTGTAATTTCCTCAGGCAGACCTCTGTAATCTCCCCACCCTCCCAAAAAGCAACGAACAAAAAACACCTGCTAATTCTAGTGGTCACTTTTTTGTTTGTAACCTTTACTCTTATGTTCTTTTTGTACTAAGAGTCACTTTGTAACCATTATTTCTCTTTGAACCTTCACCACAACCTAGGGAGGCAGGCTGTTATCTCTATTATACAGGTGAGGAAACTAAGGCAGGTAAGGGTTAAATGATAGGACCAGTTTTAAACAGCTAGTGAATATCTGAGAGGTTGTCTGGACTAGCTAGGCTCAGTGTTCTATCACCTGAGCAATTGAATTGTTGTGGAAATTTATTCACCTCTGGTAAGTCAATTCCAGTGTCCTCATGACTTCCCTTCCCCCATCTTTTATGAGTGGGGGTGGTGGTGGTGGTGGTATATGTGACCTGTCTTCTAAGAGGAGAGGGAGAGGGCTGCCCTGGTAAATGTGATGCCTTTAATAAAAGGGGAGTGTAGTACCTACCAGTAAGGCCTTGCTTTGATCCCCTTTAGAAATCAACATTCTATCTGGATTGTAAACTTGACTCTGATAAAAACAACCTGTGGATGCGCTCCTCCCCCTCTTTAGAAATGTGAATTTATCAGGATTTGTCTACTCTTATTAGGAAAATTCCTTTGGGGAAGGAGTTCAGGGCCAGCTCATAGAAGGCTTATGCCTTGGATGTTAAAATTAACTCCTTTCATTTCATCATTTTTCTGAGCTTCCCTGATTCAATAGGGCAAAGCCCTAACCAAGATTTTTATTTTTAACAGAGCCACCTTTGTAGAACTGACAGTACTTTTCAAATGATTGTATATGTGGAGACAGGGAGATTGAAGGAAGAGTCAAGCGTGATAGCGAAGTGGTTATTATTGGGAGGATGGACATGGAGCAGGCAAGGGTGGGTTTGGGAAAGAAAGATTTGTCAGTTATGACTTGAACATGTTGAGTTGGAGAGATATCTTTGCTCTTGAGATACAGTATAAGCCAACAGTCCAGATAAGAGGGTCATGTTAATTGACATAACACAAAATTTGGGGGTTAGGCAGAATTACAGTATCAACAGCATTTTTGCTCTCCTGACATTGAGTGGAAAGTTTGTTTGCTAAAAGGGGACAGCATCTATTAAATTTCTTGATTTGTCTTTCTGATAATTTCACATTTCAGAAGGTTAAGGAAATTCTTATTCTGGAATTAATTTCTGACCAATGAGGAAGAACTAGTCAGTCAAGTAAAAGGAGCTTTTGGGCAGATGATGATCATTGTCTTGGATTTTGTATAGTGAGGGAATGGAATGTTCATACGAAAACAGATAATAAACTAACTTAGAACAAATAGATTTTGCACAATACATTTCAAAGCACATATCCAGTTCCATTGTTAAGGACTCTGAAAAGCATAAGATTTAAGAGAGATAGGAACTGACATTCTAAGAATATGATGTGAAATGTTAATGGGATAACAAGCATTAAGTACCCTCTGGTGCTTGGTGCTGTGTTGTTGTTAATAGAAATACTTTAACACTTTCTCAAGAGGTTTGTAAGAAAAGAACACCCTCCCCCCTCCCCCCCCAGCATAATGAAAGCATAGTCTTGATGAAATCAGTTTGAGTACATTTGTGGGATACCTGGTGTTAAATCATTTGTAAATAATCTGTTGGTTTCATTATATATCAGAGTAGCTTCACTTTGGGTCAAAATATACGAGAAAACTATATTTTAAAAAGACTTTAAAAAAGTAATGTGCCTACCTAATCGATATTTTGACTTCAACTTTGAAAAAGGACATTTACAGAAAACGAATGAAGAGGGGAATGTTTGTAGTTCAGTCATGTCCTGATTTGGAGTTTTCTTGGCAAAAATACTGGAGTGGTTTGCCATTTCCTTCTCCAGCTCATTTTACCTATGAGGAATCAGAGGCTGTGACTTTCTCAGGTCACACAGCTAGGAAGTGCCTGTAAATTGGATTGGAAGTCAGGTGTTCTTTAACTCCTGACCTGATACTCTACTCAAGGTGCCACGAAGCTGCCCCTAAAGGGGGCATGTAAACAGTAGTGAATACAGTGGAAAGAGCTCTGTAAAGGATGTCAATAAGGTAAAAAATTTCCCAAAATGGTCTGTGCCTTACCTCTTAAAAAAAATGTGAAGGACCACAAAACCACTAAAGGTGTGGTTTGGAAAGCCATGTTTGGGAGCCATAGAAAAGCTGTAGGATGTAAGTTCCTTATTGAAATTTTGTCCTTTTCTCTTCAGTGCCTAACATCATGCTTCAGATACAGAAAATGTTTAATTGATGTTTGTTGAAATAATCTGTTAAGACAGATGGTTAAATATCAATAGACAACAGGCAGAAAGGAGTCTTGCCCAGCTCTTAGTTTGCTTCTGTCTTGTATTAAAAGAATTGATGTTCAAATTAACAAGGCCATAATTGAGGGCACAGGCCAGCAGAAGTGAGGGATCCAGCCCCTCAGGTCTACAGGGTTGAAATTTCCTCCCAAGGTATTAAGACCCTCCCCCTCCCCCATGGAGGATACACTGACAGGCTGTGTGGATACAAATAGGAGATTGTCTATAGTCACAGTCCTTATTAAGGTACTTATTTGTGAAAGGAGCTGACTTACACAGTGAAACCAACCTTATAAATTAGGCAGAAATGCAAATGAGAGGGTCATATGAACCACGGTATAAAAATCTGAGGAGGGCAAGATCACCTACAATTTCGATATTAAGGGTTGTTTATTGACTGTTTACTGAAGCTAAAAGCTAAAATGTTAGCTTTGAACAAAGGGAACAAATTCACTATGGATTAGAAATTGGGTGGGAGGTAGGGTTAAAAAGACCATTCCAGACAAAAAGAATTGTGGGAGAAAAGGAATGGATATGGGAAGAGGGCTTATTGAGAAACAGTGTATATCAGACATGTATAAAGAACTTTGTCAAATTATAAGAATATGAGTTATTCTTCAGTTGATAAATGGTTGTCAAAGGATATAAATTGGCAGTTTTCCAGTGAAGAAATCAAAATCCTTTATAGTCATATTAGATTGGTGAATTGGTGAAAGTATGGTTTCCTCATTACATTGTTATAGTAGGACAGTAACATTCATTTGGAGTTACCCAATTTAAAAAAAAAAACCAACAGCAGTAATTGAGAAAACTGTTGGACAGAAACATAGTCTGTTTGAAATAAACAAAGCTGGAAGGAAGGTAGTTTAGGTCATACGGTTGAAGGCCTTGAATGACAAGTTGAAGAGTCTTTTTTGTAGAGACCTACTAAAGGTTTTTGAATAGACAAAATGGAGTACCAAAGTGGTTTCTTCATATACTTACACAGGCAGTTGGTTGGAGGGGAGACTGGAATCAGGAAGAGCAGTATTTATTCCAGTAGTGATGAGGGCCAAAAGGAGAGCAGTGGTACCTTGAGAGATACCTCCTGGTTAGCTTTGAGAAGACAAGGATGATCATACAAAATACTGAGATTGGGTAAATGTTCCAATTTCCCACAAGCTTTATTTTACCCAACAATCCAACGTTGATTGATGTTTCTGAGCTTGCATCTGGGATGTATTCATTGGAAACTAATTCTGTTAAGCCCGTGTTACCCCTTACCTGTTCAGACCACAGAAGTGCTGAGTTGGAATCCATCATTGTTTGCAGAACTTTTGAGACCCTCTCTTCATAGTTCTTGGGAACAAGATGCAGAAACAGTTGGGGGGAGGAAAACTGCCCCCAGCAATGTTTGTATCAAATTCATGTTCACCCATACAGCTTTCCTTTCTAGTAATAATTAGGAAACTTAGCAATTGCAGTCATTCTGTTACATTTATGCAGGAGAGAGCGTGAGAGTGTGCTAATTGTTTAAGAACAAAACAGTGCACTCAAAGGAACTAGAGGGTGGAAGAAATATGAGCATGCCAGAAGAAATGAGGTGTGTAGGCAGTCTCATCCCCGTTCTTCCCAGTTCCCTCCAATAAAGGTGAGCAAGTTTGGATGGCACAGTGAACATACTATTTCTTGTTAATTTTTTTGTAACAAGGAATAACAAATTTTGCCCTGAAAAGTCATGAAGTGAGGTTGTTGAACTACACTGCCTCTCAGTTCCCTTTACAGCCCAGTTTCTACAGTGCGATCATTGTGTGATTTTAATTGAATAGTGCTTGTTTTGCATGTGTAGAGTTCCCTGGTGTTTACTGGAGAAGGTTTTCTGTACTTAGCCGACTTGTGTTCAACATTTTTAATCAGTCATTAAGATGGAAGGGGGGAGTAGCTGTAATACATTGGAATAATCGAATCAAAATTTTTAAGAAAGAATAGCAAATTGTACATCAGCCCCACCAGACATTGGTCCCATGTGCCTGTAGACCTTCTTAGGCCCTTTGTCCAGTGGCAGTAAGAATTGTGAAGTCTCCTGAGGAAGTCGAGTGGTCAGAACCCTGTAAAACCGTGAGTAGAGAGGATGAGCAGCATCAGTTTGTCATGGCTTCTCATGGAACTTATTTTGAAGAGAAATTTTAATAAAGCTGTGTAAGTAGGTGAAATTTAATTTATAAGGCAAGAAATCTGATTTGTAAAATCATAAAATATACCATCAACATAAAAGGAAAAGATCATCCCTGTTTTTGTTGGTTGTAGGACAAGGTATCTACATGGCAGATCGCAATCATACTTTATTTACTGTGACTCCTCACCCAGCACTCTACCCCTTTCTTCCTTGTGCACATATTTATGTATCACCCCTAGAAGTGAACACTATAATTATACAAACCCCATTATGTTTGTTGTATAAAGGAGTGCTGATTACCCTGATGACAGCCTGGCATGGTCTTCCAGACCTGCCACAATCAAGATCGCTGCAGGGAAAGAAAAGGGAGAAATTTGCATTCAGCAAGGCAATTGAAAGAACATAAATATTTTCCTCTCCTAGGCCACCCTCTGTCCCAGATGTTCATGGACCTTTTTGGCAGTCTGGTGATGCCTGTGGACCTCATCTTAAAATAATATTTTTAAGCACACGATACGTAAGCTTCCAAAGAAAACCGACTACATTGAAGTTTATTCAACACAAATGACCCTTGGTTAAGAATATATTCTATCCCTAAAGCACTTTTCTCTGGAGTGGCTGTGAGACTTGACATAGTTATTGCTTACCTTGCATGATCATCTCAATGCCTTTCAAATGCAATTGTGCCTTTCAGATTTACTTTGGTGCAGAAACACACGGTGGAATTCAACCAGGTGGCCATGGCAAATTCTGATGGATCAGAAGCCATGCTGAACAGAGTCATGACGAAGGACAACATCGGTGTGGCTGTTGTTTTAGAGGTCCATAAAGAATTGTTTGGAGCTGGTGAGTACCCCTGGGGTTACTGGACTTCAGGGGACATCACAAGTTATTTGTTCATCAAGTTAAATTTCTTTTTAGTGATTGGATGTCTGGTGAGAGTAAAATGTGACATTTTATCAAGGAATAGAAGACTGGCTAGCAAGTGTGTGTGGTGGAGAGGTCCTTCCGTATATCTTTCTAAAAAGGACGTTTTGAAAAGTATTCCCATATGCCTTCGAAAATGGGAAATGTGTTGGTCAGACTCAATTCAGAGAACATGGGGATTCCTTTTTCTAACTACATTAGCCTTAAGTTTTTAAGTTTAACCCCACATATTCAGCTATCTTTTTTGGTGAGTCACTGCTTAAGTCTTTCCCTTATTGTCTTTCTGAACTCATACAGAACTGGTTGCTTTACTCTTCGTTCCTGCTACCTATCTTTATGCACTTTCTTGCTTTTGGTGATCACTGGGAAAGGTAGGGCAGGAACCAAGAAAAGAGATGGTTTATATCAGTCTGTTACTTTTATTGTTTGTAGTAGCAAGTTGGAATGTCTCGTAGCCCTCTCTGCCTGATGTTAGCCTGTCTTCAGTGTATTTGAGGTTTCTCACTTTGTTTCAAGTTAGGTTTTTTTGTTGTTAACGTTTGTTGAGTATTTTTTATGCAAAATTACACATTCATAAGCCTTTGCAGTTTTTTAGTAAGAGGAATTAAGTATGATGCACCTGAATCACTGAGCTTCTGGTCATCACATTTAATTTTAGCCATTTTCATCGAAGTAGTTATCTTCTCCTAGTTTTACTTTCTTTGTTCTACGCCAGTTAATATCAATCATACATTTCTTTGAATTCCTAATACTCATTTTACGGCACAACATATTAGACACTTGCTGTCATGTACCTCAGTTTGTTCAGAGGTTTGGCAGTAAGTAGACAGGTCAAGTTCCCATTCTTTTTTATACGACCTGGATTTAGAGTTGTAATGGATTCTGGTTCAACTCTTCCCTTCTAGAGATAAGAAAATTAAGGCCAACTAGGGTCAAGCATTATTTTCCTAAGCAAAATTTCCTGGTATTCAGTAGTTCTGATACCAAAAAAAATGCATTTTCAGATTTGAAGAAGAAAGAAATTAAGTGAACAGCTAGTCAGAGGAGAGAGACAATCAGAAGATGTTGTTGAGAAGATAACCTTTGGATATCACTGATTTAGATACTGTACAATTAAACGTCCATGAGAATGTTGACATTTTTGTTTTCTGTCTTTTTCTAACAATCGAATTTAGGTATGAAGCCTATTCATGCTGTAGACAAACAGCTACTTATTGTGGCCAATGCCCATATGCACTGGGATCCAGAATATTCTGATGTGAAACTCATTCAGACTATGATGTTTGTCTCGGAAGTAAAGAACATCCTGGAGAAAGCTTCTAGTAGACCTGGTAGCCCGTCTACAGATCCTAATTCCATCCCGCTGGTGCTATGTGCGGATCTTAACTCCTTGCCAGATTCAGGTATTTAAGAAGTGTCTTACCTTGGCTTTAAATGTTGTTTTTACTTTTAGTTGAAACATAGATACATGTATGGCTGTATCTAGAGAGAGTTTCATCTTCCAGATAATTTAACTCTCTGGAGTAATATTAATAGCCTTTGTGTACTTTTAAATCCGAGTGCTATTGAGAAAATTTTGTGTGAGGGTAATGATTTTCCATTTATCTTTAGTAAAGTTATTTAGAAGCCTTTAAATAGTTTGACCAGATCCTTTGAATATGTATGTGTATATTCAAAAATATGTATTTAATATATTGAAATTTATTGAAATAATTAAAAATATTTTTTTAAAAACTATTGTTAGTTTTCAACATTTGCTTATAAGATTTTGAGTTCTAAATTTTCACCCCTTCTCAAGGCAGTATGCAGTCTAGAATATTATCATTTATTTTAAGAATTAAATTTTAAATGTAAAAATTTTAAACCTTAATATTTTGCTGATTAACATCGTAATTGAAATTTATGTCTCGTGTCACTGTTTTTACCATACTTTGACATAAAAGTAGTACTCAACAATAAACAGTGAAATCCCCTGTTTATTATTGTGCACTTACTGAAATGTTAGAGCCAAATACAGTACCAGCTTCCTTGTACCTTATTTACCTTTATTTAATGCTTTATTTTTTCCCAAATACATGTAAAAATGCTTTTTAACATTCTTTTCTTTATACTTTGAGTTCTAAGAAACTTAGTTTTTGAGAAACTTTCAACTGCTTTCACTCCCCCTAATCTTCCCCCCCATTGTGAAGGCAAGCAGTTTGACGTAGGTTTTACATGTTAGTCATATCGTGAAGGAAAACACAGACCAAAAAAAGGAACTCTCACGAAAAAATTTAAAAAGCATGCTGTGATTCGCATTCAGACTCATCAGTTCTTTACTGGGAGATGGATAGCATCTTTTCATCATCATTTCTTAGGAATTATCTTAGATCATTGTGTTGCTAAGAGTATTTAGGTCATTCACAGTTGGGTCTTTATGCAATATTGCTGTTACCATGTACATTATTCTGCTTCTGTTAAATTTACTTTGCATTGGTTCATGTAAATCTTTCTTGGTTTTTCTGAGAACACCTGCTCATCTTTTCTTTATGGTACAATGGTATTCCATCACAGGCTTATACCACAACTTGTTCAGCCATGCCCCAGTTGATGGGCATCTCCTTAGCTTCCCATTATTTGCGACCACTAAAAGAGCTGCTATAAATAAGTTTGTATGTGTAGATCTTTTTTTTTTTTTTAAATCTCTTTGATACAGAGGTCCATAGTGGTATTGCTAAGTCAAGAGGCTGTGCGCATTTTTTTATAGTCCTTTGGGAATAGTTCCAAATTGTTCTGCAGAGTGGTTGAGTTAGTTTACCTTTAACACCAGCAGTGGTTTAGTGTTTTGATTTTTCCACATTCCCTCCACATTACATTTCAGCAGAAGGTATAAACTATCTGTAACAGCCTGCTTCTATGGATGTGGATTCTATATCAGATTCAAAGTAAAAAAAAAAAAAAGCCATCTATTTCCACTAATTTTTGATCTTGTTAAGATCATTCTTGTGTTGAATCACTGTCAAAGTTTAAAAGAATTCAATTCCAATCAAATTCTAATACTATTTAAAATTGGTGTGTGTGTCTGTGTGAATATTAAGTCTCAGCCCATAGTTTTTGAGGGAAATGTTGAGTTCTAGTGCATGGTCTGTAAAATTGACCATATGATGGATGATACAACAAACATTGGCAGCTGCTCTGAGGGATAAAATAAAGGCTTGCTTCTCAGCCTTCAAGAGAAAAAGAAACCCATTCTTCCTTGCTGTGGAATATTTTGAATAGATGATTTTTTTTGTCGTATTCTGCATTTTACCTTCCATAGCTGTTCAGTGACAGAATACATATGAGGGAATTCAAAGCTTATAGAGTATTTTATTCTCTTACGAGGTAATTTCTGGCAAAACTCTGAAGACACTGAGATAGATGCTAGATTAAACAGAATTTTGTTAGTCTAGTTGTGGAACCAACCATTTCTAGCCTGGAGAACCGTTAGAAACCTGGGGAAATTCCAAGACTGCACTGGGCCTGTTCTGAAATAGACTCCCCACCCATCCCTAGGCTGATCGAAACCACTCTGAACCAAGTCTGTTCATCCTACTCTCTGAGACCCAGCTATGAAATATGCAGTCCCTTGTAAAAGGACAAAAAAATGAGGAATGGCGGCCTTCCTTTGTTTCCTCCACCAGGTGTTGTGGAATACCTGAGCAGTGGAGGAGTGGCTGACAACCATAAGGATTTTAAGGAGTTGCGCTATAATGAATGTCTCATGAACTTCAGCTGCAGTGGGAAAAATGGTACCTCGGAAGGAAGAATCACACATGGCTTCCAGCTCCAGAGCGCCTATGAAAATAACTTGATGCCTTACACAAATTATACCTTTGACTTCAAAGTAAGTGACAGCTCTGGGGTGGTGCACACATTCTGTATTACAGCGTAAGCAGGTGTCCTGAAAGACAAGATTTTACCTTAATATACTGTGTTTGGCCACATTGCATGTGATAAACTTCTGGAAATGAACTCTCATGAGTTTGACCAAGGATGTGGCTACAATAGCTAGGAATGCCTGACAGTGTTTTCAAGCTTTCTTCTTAGCCTTCAGTTGCTCAAAGACCCCAGCCCTGCTGGGAGAGTAAAAAACCTTCAAATAGAGGAATGAGTGGATTAGGAATGTAATCGTGACGTAGCCTCAGGAATGCCTAGAATATGGCCCTTTTCCCATTTAGCCCTTACATGTCCTGACAAAATTTGGGAACCCGCAGTCACCAGCTCCCTGACATTCTTCCCCACACCCGCACATCCTTCTGCAAACATTTAACAGGCTAGACTGGACTCAGCTGTTTTTGCATAGTTTCTCCTTCCTTGGAATGTCATATTTGTACTCACTGCTTATTTCTCAACTAAAACGAGTGATGGCCGACAATTTCAGATATAATTTTTGAATGTATTCATTTGGAGGGGGAAGGCAACAAATAAAATGCTTATTTCCTCTAGACATAGAAGAGATCTTAGCACAGATAACGCTTCTTGGATAATGAGCTTTTGTCATATATACATTGTTCTCTTCCAATTCTGAAATCCTCCTTGCCAGCACACTCCTAACTCTCAAGAGAAGCTTAGAGAATAATTTCAGTTACGGCCTGTCCATAGTTTTCATTAGACCTGTAGAAGGGCTTCTGGGAAGACCCTAATCTGGTAGGAATGGGTTAAAAATAAAAGATGGGAAGAGATAAGATGGAGTTCAGCATAGCAATTTTGGAAGTAGGAAAATTATTTTTGAATGGGGTCATATAGATGTCTTTTCTTCATCCCTGCTTTTTAGCTATTTTATTATTTACCATTCATTCTTTCATGCTCTTAAGGATATCAGGTTCAAACCTGTCCTTGTTTCTTTCAACTTCGTAATCCCCCATGTTAGAGATCAACCCTATGAAAGTGTTAATCACAAAGACACATTTTGAACCATAGTGTAATTGAATAAATGAAAGAAAGAATTTTCTTTTTGGAGAAATTGTGGATCTCATGTATTGAGATCTGTGCATTATTTTCGAATTATATAAAATACACTTCATTGGCCTGAAACCAGTCAATTAGGAAGCATATTAAGCACCAAATATGCTGTTTCTTGATGGGCAGCTAATACAGACAAAACAAGAGTCTGTGAAATTTGTTCTGGTGTTTATCCTCTTAGTTCCTATAGGTAAGCATAGCATCTCTTTCTTTCTTTTTAAAACAGCCACTTAAAATGGATATGGTTTCTGGTAGGTTGAGGGGGAAAATCGATAGGAAAGCTTACAACAGTAGTAACTCAAATGTAGTAATAGATACTGATAGTATTATTTTCTTTCCACATTCAGTACTTTAGCAGCTGTTGTAGAATGAGATGACTCTTAGTGACAAAGTGATTTTTATAACTGATGGCATAGTATTCCACATAAGGTTTTAAGTAAGGTAATGCTTCATTCATTTTTTTAGGCTGGTACTTTAAACATCTCTCAATTATTCATGTCAAGATTAAGCATCTGAGTGAAGGGAAATGTTGCCTATGGTGAAATTTCCCCCTCAATTCAGATTCCTATTTTGAAGCAGACTTCAAAATTTAGATTTAGAATGAGCACTCCAACCCACTGAACATTCTAGTCCAAACTCCTCCCATGCTTCTTTGATACATAAGGGAATATGGGTTTGGATTTTATGGGACTCCATTTTAGAGGTAAACTGAATCCTAGGGAGTTTAGCTAACTCAGGACCCCACAGGTAGTCTGATTGCAAATCCAGTGCCCTTTTATTTGTTCTCTAATGGGATTCTGCAAAGGAGAAAGAGTGAGTTCCACTCTCACCTCAGACACTAGCTGTGTGACCTTGGGCAAGTTACCTAATCCTGTTTGTCTCAGTTTTCCCATCTGTTAAAATGACCTGGAGAAGGAAAAGCCAAATTATTCCAGTATCTCTTCTAAGAAAATCCCAAATGTGGTCATGAAGAGTTTGGGCACAACTGAAAATGACTGAGCAACAACAAAAGTAGGATGTTTCTCCTTATTAAAACAGCCGTCCACTTTGTGTTAGGCTAGTTCTTCATCCAGGTCTTAGAACCATCAGTTTATTTTTGTTTTCACACAGGCTCTGTGTACAAGTTTCTTCTCAGAACTCAGTGATCATCTCCAACATGATGCGTGTGTCTTAGATAGCCCCCCACAATACCCACTTCTGTGCCCACTTGGCATGTCTGAACCTCTTGGTCCTGTGCACAATGGGCTGATTTGTATTCATAGCTCAGAGATTCTTGGATCCTTTTATTCTCATAGACATAACCACTGGTCATGTAGATTGATTTCTATTTCCATTTTGCAGTGTCTTACCCAGGTTTGAGGAAATATGAAGAGACCCACTCTACCTGAAGACCCACTCTTACGGAACTAAACCCATTACACATAGCATGATTAGGCTTCATGTTTTTATTTTATACAAACATACATGCATGCATACATATTTGCATACACACACACACACAATTTTAAGCCCTCATATTCTCACATTTGTTTCTTTTTAAAATGGATTTGAAATAGTTTGATAAATGACTTCCATCTGTGCCATGTGGTAAGGTGGTAAGACCCTGGATGGTCAGGACGAGGGTTAAACCTCCTGATGTTGGGCAACTGAAACTCAGCCTCCCAAACCCTGAATAGGACCCAGACCCTGTTTGTATAGTAGGAAGGAACTGGATTAGACAGGTCCTTCAGATCTAAATCTATGATCCAGTGTACTTTTTTATAATTAGAAGTTACACATATTTCCTTGATAGCAGCTTGTTCTTTTTTTGTTAATTTTTTTAAAAAATGTACTAGTTTCTCCAGTCTGACTTGATGCAGGTGTAGTTTTACTTACACTTACCTTGATATACCCACCTTCTGAAGGTGGTTGGACCAGGTATATAAAGCTTGGTGGTTGTAAGTTTGGTGGCACTCTGCCAGAAATATGGCTCCACAAATATTTGCCATAACTTATAACTCCCACTGGAAAATTGGAAATGTTTTTGAGCTCCTATTCTAAGTCGAAGTGCCATAAATTCAGTTTACTCTCATAATAGACTTTTAAAAAGAATGTCTTATTTTTGCTTGTTTCTTACATTGTTTTTAAAACCTGTTTTTGTCTTCCCCCCAATCTCTTTACAGGGTGTGATTGACTACATTTTCTATTCCAAGACTCATATGAACGTGCTGGGTGTCCTGGGGCCTTTAGATCCTCAGTGGCTGGTTGAGAACAACATCACTGGGTGTCCACACCCGCACATCCCTTCAGACCACTTCTCACTGTTAACACAACTTGAACTCCACCCTCCACTCCTGCCTCTTGTCAATGGTGTTCACTTGCCCAGTAGGAGGTAGTGGAGTCCAGCCCCGCCAAGGCGGGATCTGTTGCTACGGACCTGTACAGTTGTAAATCAAAGTATGTAGGAGTGAAGTATGGCCATCCTTAAGCTGCTTCTTCAGGCTCCTTCCATTATGTGTTTGCTGTAAGATTGTGCACATTTTGGTGCATCTTGGTATCATTTGGCACTAGGGCTGGAACCAAAGTATTGCTCCCTTTCCGTGTTTTTAATTTAGTGTGTTTTAAATATTGGACCTGTTTCTTATTCAGAGAGTTAGCTTTGGTAGTGGAGAAATGATCAGTCGAAGGTCCAACAATATGTATTTATTGCTCCAAGACGCATTTTCTGCCTAATTATATAAAAATGAGCTATCCATCTTTTAAAATAAAATGTTTTCTTTTAATTACATTAAGAAAATTTAAAAATTGAACGGTTTATCTTGCAAGGGAAATGCCTGTTCTCCTTTACTACAAACTGGTTTGCCTCTCCAGATCACTCTGCACATTCGTAAATCATACATACATGAATACATCTGTGTGTGTGTGTATGTGTGTGTGTACGTTTCTGTGTATATAACTCTAGATCTATACACACAAATACACGCTTTGAAAATAAAGCGCTTAATTAGTAGCACAGTGTTTTGTTGGGCAAACATTCTTGCATTTTGGGAGGAGCACGGATAAGACCCAGACCCCATGATCAGTTATGTATTTGTAGGTCTTGTCTTATTGGTGAGACCCTGAAGAGCTCTCTTTCCACTTTATTACACATTGCCACATAGCTTGAAAACAAATTGAATCTATTTGAAGATGGAGTGCATACTTCCTATAGATGGCTACGTTTGTCGAGTCCTATCCCATTTGTTCCTCTGTGCTTTTGCTGCATCGTAGACCTTGAACAACAAAAGTGTTGCCAATTGACCTCTAGGTCCTCTCCCTGACACAGTCAGAGACCCCAGGTTCAAGAGGACAAAGAGACAGTCACAGGAATGCTAGGCACAGCCCAGGGAGTGTATATAATGATGAAATAGCTGCCAGGCTACCTCTTGGGTTATGAAAGATTTGGGGAGATTTAGAGCAGGGAGTAGCTCAATCCCATTCCTTGGATTATTTTTCCTGACCCTAGCTGCCAAATAGCCATCATATGCTTTTACTCCTTGTTTCTGTTCTGTCAGGGTTGAATTAAGAAGCTGCTGGTTCATTCCCAACTGTTGATGCTCTTAAATGTGTTCTTTTATGCCCAGGCAGGGCCAGTGCAAAAGCCTGTGCCTCAGGAGGCAGTAACCACAATGCAATGTTCTGGGGGTGGGGGGGGAATTAGCTGGCTGCTTGGTGTTAATTATGGCACAGTGATAGGAAAAGGTCGTGTCTGTGTTTTTAAGTTTTTCTTTATTCTGCTTTTTTGCTGCTATAAGAGTTTCCTGAAATTTATATTTTAAACTTTTCATGCACTTTACTGTTTCTAGTCTCAAAATGTGATATTTTTATTAAACAGAAAAATTTCCATTATGTGAATGAAACTTTAAAATAGCCTATATTTGTCTCCATATTCAAACACACAGGTCAAAATTTAAATTAATTAGTTTTAAACATATACAATTTATTTCTTCCAGATCTGATCTCTTAGGCTGTTTTATTAGTCTTGAAATGATGCATTTCCTTTGTTTTATAGTAATTTCATCCATAGTAAATTAATCAGGCTACATAAAATATTATTCCCTGGTGGGTTTATTTTGGGGGGAGGAGGGTTGGTGGGATTATGTGATGTCATCTGTGGGATTGTATTGGATGGTTTTACTGAAGCCTAAACTCCCTTTCAAAAGTGCCTAGTGATAGAGGCGTTGTCTGTCATCTATTAAAATTGGACATCATTGTAGTTGAGTGAAGTTTGATGTAAATAAAATATTATTTTAAAAATGTTATAGCACCAAAAAAAATACTTAAGATAATTCCAGGTATCCCTTCTTATATACCTCAAGCATTCAACATCTTAGCCATGCAAGTAATTTGAGAGTAAGTAAAGTATAGTACTGGAAAGTAGAATAGCATGAAAAACTTAATTTTGTGGACATTGCCTTTTTTAATCAGCTCCTGTATCTTGTACTTTGTTTTGGGTGGCTTTTCTGCTCTGGAGGTATGCACTAACAAAACATTTTCCTCCTTTCATATACGCATGTTAATTAGCAATGTGAGCAATATTTCCTACCATACTTCACTCCCAATATTTTTGAGATGTTTGTATAAAATGGAATTTATCGTTCACCTATGATTGTATATGAACCACAGAGGAGCCCATTTATTAATAATAAACTTTTTTAATAGTTAAATGTTATGGGGAAAATAATAAAAAAAAACTGGGAAACATTGTAAACAGCTTAAGTTTATTTTGTGTATGACCGAGGCACTCTGTTGCAGGAAGGTGTGTAATTGGGTTCTCTCTGCTTCCAAATGCACTCATTCAAACCATTTATTATCCTGTGTAATTTTTAACATGGTTTGAGTAGATGTGTAGCAACTCATGTTGAAATGGGTAAATTGTGTTATGTTTTTGGTGGCACACATGCCCTTGGGACCTAATATCTCAAGCTTCATGTGTATGGTTTCCCTTTAGCCCACTCGCTACCCCAAACCCATGGACCCTCTTTGTCCTAATAAGTTCCCTTTGTAAAAGGAGTAGTATCTGTTTTGAGCTACCTGTTCAGGTGATCAGAAATGCTGCTGTTCTCAGTGTTGTCTTACTAAAATAAAATGTAGACCCTTTGGATCTTTGACAGTACCTAGTGTAAAAGAGAAAGACAAAATGTGTGTATTTTCTAGAAGAAAAATATACACTTATGCTTTCCAGTTTTTCGAATAAATGAGCTTTATGCTGCAGAGCTACATATCTTCTGAAGAAATGAAAAATTGGGGCATTTTTAGTTTGTGATTTATGCTTTTCTAAGTTGTCCTATGTGACTTCAAAGTATATCTAATAGAACGCAGTGTTCTTTAAAACGATTTAAAGCAGTGTTTGGGAGAGGGAGAATTGTACCATTTGCCATCATTGGTCATTCAAGAGCATGTAGCATCACCTAATCTATCGGGCATCATCGCCCATCTCATAGCTTTATTCATTGTAATGGGGAATATTGCAGCATCCTCAGGACTGACATCTGAAAAAGGCTCAAGTCCTTATACTGCTCCTTGCTTGTTGACTTTGTTTTTAAAAAATGTGCCTGGTGTCAACTTTTAAGCAACAGCACTGCCTAAAAGCAAGCAGAGAAAAGAATCCCAACACCATTCTATAGAGGCAACTTTTTAAAATTCGATAGAGAAAATCTGTTAGAGATTTACAGTGTTTTATGTACAAAACAATTTTGTATGAAGTAGCTAAATATTTTCATTTCATTACTTTGATGTAAGGAGGGTGAGCATTTGATATCACACATTGAAGTCAGGTATGGCACAATGCGTTCTAGACCAGCTCCTTCACCCCCTGTACCCAGTTTGCCTTGTTCTAAGCTTCTCTTTTTTCAGATTCCTTTCACAAGCAGATATTTATTTTACTAATAAGCATCCTTTGTAAATGTTTTAGAAGCCACTGTGTGTTTGTGTTTTAGTTTTCAGAAGTATAAAGTCCTACTTCTTGCCCCTGACTCCTAAAAAAAACCTTGAATCACTAATAAACGAGGAATGGAAGTTAATGAAGGCTCATATCACTTGGTTCCATAGTGGCTTTGTTAGGTAGAGGATGTGAACATAAAACTCAAAAAGCTTATAAATAAAATCATCTAGTAATTTTGTGTTACTAGATGAGTAAAACTTGAAATTGACATTTCCAGGGCTTCTGAAATCACTAATACATTACACTTAGGAATCAAATAGCTCTGGAAGGGGGAGAAAACAATAGATGGGACAGGGTTAATTGAATGCTTAGAAAGTGATGCTGATCAAGTCATGCCTATTTGAAGGTAACCTTTGTTTTGGGATTTTATTTTTTAAAGCAGATTAATTTACTGATATCTAAAGTCTGAACCGTTAAGCAGTTTTTCAGAGTAGGCTAATGATTGAGTAGCATAGCCACAGGAATTCGTTTCGACAGTTTCTGATAGTTTGCACATGTGAATACTACTGGAGCAAGGAGCTTTCAAAAATTATGTGGAAATGACCCTAGTAAATATTGACCTTTCATAATAGATGAGGAATTCTCACATGCCTCCCCCTTTTTGTTTACCACCTTTCTGATAATTGAAGATGCACACTATTTTTTTCCAAAGATAATTTTATTCAATTGTTGTTATATCTGTCCCATATCTGACTAAATACTAACAAAATGAAAAAATTAATTTGAGACCTTCTTGTTGTTAGTTATTTACAAAGTTCTAAAAACAGCATGATAAAGTGAAAACAAGTTTCATTTGAAATTGATTTTCCTAGTGCTCTGAGCATCTAGTTTCTGAAGTTAGAAATAATTAAATTGGTGAAACTTTAAGTTTTAGAGGAATATTCTGCCTTTCAATTTGATTTGGTAATGCTTATACTAAGGATTCTTTTCTTGCCCTTCATAACAGTTTAATGAGCTTTTAGAAATAAAAATAAATAGAGAGCAAAACATCCCTTTTGGCCAGGCTTGGCCACGATGAAGAACAATTCTTTTTGCCTCTGTTCATGTCAACGTATTATCTAGGAGTGACTTATCTATTAAGTAGGTCTTTCAGGCGGATAGTAAAAAATGGGACTACTGAAGCGTCAAGCTAGATGTAGGTGGTGGTTTCTTAAAATTCATTATTAACTATTGTTGGTCTCAATATAAGACTTCAATAAGCATGAGCATATAGATACAGTCCTATCAGTTGCTGAACATTTCTGAGAGCAAAACCAGTTTCTTTTTCAAAATTAATTACTGAGACCATTTGTGCCTAGCAGATATTAGCAGCATATATGACACAATACAAATGGGAGGTGGAGGTTGTCATGAACAAAAGGTAAATTAGCAGGTAGGAATGGTTGGAGTATCCGTTTGTATCTTAGGATTCTTTAGCAATGGCAAAATGTTCCAAGTGATATGATTCCATGAGTTATATTGCGTGTAAGCTTACAGAATTGTCCAGAAGTCAGAATAATTCCTGCTTCTAGTGTCTTGTTATTGGTGTTAAATAATTCCTAAGCTTTTACAATGATAACCTGCTTTGCATCTCTGCGTTCTCTTTCTAAAAAGCAAGAATCATGGTGGCCCTTTCTAAAAGTGACACTTGTTGCTTATCCTTTTTTCCTTTTAAAGAATTTTTAATTAATAACGTGGGTTTTTGTTTCTTTCAAACAATTGGTGTTTTGTGCCATGTTTCCTTAATTTGTGATTTTCTGAATTTATAAGGTTGGCAGTGGTGATGTGTTAATAGCTTTGGCTTTGCTTTTTACTGGGCAGTCTTGATAATATCGTTATTAGTTTCAGTGTGTGAGTATCTGGTTTCTATTCACTGGAAACTTCACTATCCTTTCTCCGTGCTTTACTTGCTAAAAAAAACATTTCCTACCTGTGAAATCCCTAAGCAGCGCTTTGCTGGCTCAGGGGTTTGGGGGGGGGAGGGGCTCATGGTTTCAGCCCCCTGTAGCCCTGCATCTGGACTCCTGCATTACTGCACACTGGGACCTGAGATTGTTCAGTGTTGTGAGTGGCAAGTTCTTCAACACCAGCAGCACCGAGAAGTGCACTATGGGCATTCGTACAATTGTCCAAATGCAGGCCCTCTTCTCGCATTCAGGAGAAGCCGAAGATTAGATTTCTGTAGGGATTAGTGGCAGATTTTTGAAAGCAGTGAATGTTTTTTTTTTAAATTATTGTTGTTTTGTTTTTACTTTTTTCGTTTGGCATGAGTGTGTGTTATTCTTGCTGAAAAGGCCAGGCACTGGAAAAACATAACCATGAATCAACTTTTTTCCTCCTTTGCAATCTTTTCCAAATCTTATCCAAAAAAAGTGCCAACACGTTGTCCTCATGAAGCCAGCTGGCCTCTCCAACTTCTTACCATTTGGTATGAGGGGAAACAGGACCTTTCTTTTTCATTGCCTAGCATTGAAGAATTCATGTTGTGCACAATTGAGTCATTTTTGTGGATTGTAAAGTGTTGTGTTACTATGGGTAGCTAATGGTTGGAAAGCCAAGCACAGAAGTTGAGAACTAAGATTTTTCATTTGTTACAAAGCACTTGCAGATTCTGTCCTAGTACTCCAAAATAAATTCTAAAGGATTTTTTAAAAGTTATGCTTTGATTTTTTAGGGAAAGGAAAAACCCCAATTTGTCATAAAATGTTCCAGTAATATTTTAAATGTTAGCTTTTCTTTAAAAAAAAAAAAAAGTGGAAATAAAAGTTGAATGAAGTGCCACGTAATTGTAGCTTGCCAGTTTTCTCTGTTAAACAGGATGGTTTTGTGCGATTATCATTTCAATACTTGGTGTCATCTCTGGTGGAACAGTGTTTACACATTTTTGTTGAACACTCAGACTAAATCACCAGCTGCTTTATTTTTCTATTTATTGTGTTAATCCAGTTGATACGGTCTTGAAACTATTGACCACGCTGCTCAGCCAAGGTATTTTCACAGTGGACACTGTACAACATGTGCGTGCAAGAGGACACAGTTGGGTGTTGGTATTTTTTATTAATGTGAAAAATGACTGAACAAAGCAGTCCTGCCTTTTCAATCTCATGGCAGCTCAGAAGGGAGGTGCTTATGAACCTTAACTACTATGTCAGATGACAAAATACTTTTTTTTTCCACTTTGGAGATTGGGTACTGCTCACACATGATGTATAGGGCTAAATATCTGCTTGTTTTCCTCGCACCTGTGTACTTCACCCTTCTGTCCCTGCCCTCTCCTCTCACCCTGTAGGCAATAAATGGCCATTTTGCAACTGCACACTCTGGGTCTTCATTTTTTTGCTTCTCTGTTTCTGCGTTGGTCTCTGTTACTGTATTATAGGCCATGATCCAATCCCCTTGAAAAAAATCTAAGTGAAGAGCTTTGGTTACTGCAGAAAATCCAGGTGTTGGAACAAGGTCATGGTCAAGAGTCCATTTCTGAATGCTTTCTGGGGCAGGGCCGGGAGGGCGGAGAGGGAAGGAACTATGCTAGGTCCTGGGGGCTCTCTTTCACATTAGGAATTATACTCCTTAATTTCAGGTTAGCATTTTTCTTTACTATAAGGTCAAATCTCATTGGTCATTTTTTGATAAAGAAGCAGCTAGGTACATAGCAGTGGCTAAACTATTAGTCTTGGAGACCTGGAGTGACATCCTGTCTCCAAGTACTTAGCAAATGTATGCCCCTCGATACTCGTGTGACTTAATGTGACTTCAGCCTCCCTTATAAAATAGACCTACTTGACAATTGTTCATAAAGTCCTTTGCACAATTAAATTATGTTAGCTATTTTTGTGAGTCATAATTACTTATACATCTTAATGCTTAAGGTGATGCAGAGTAGTGAGAGAAATTACTAGCTCATTCCTTGAAAAAATCTCAACACTGCCAACATATAACAGATAAGTAATAGGGTTCTTCAAAAATACTGCATGGTGGGAACAAGTAAAGGCCTCAGGCTATGAAAAGCACCAGTGCTACTGCCGCCTGGACTCCATTGCCATGGACAGTGGAACTAGGATCTCAGACAAGAGGCCAGTCAGAGCCAGGAGAAGGCCCTCCCACTTCGGGGTTGCCTTCTTGTACCCTGTCTGACAGGTTTGGGGGTATTACTTTTGACAGTGTTTATATAAATTGAGGACAAACCCTTGCTTCGCAGACTTGGTTAAACACCCTACAAAGCATTACCCCACAGACATGAGTGTTTAAAGTGGGGAATAAGAGTGACATGTTGTCATCCTAGGAACTTGGAAGGGAGTGGTCTCCATCAAATAGCTGGCCAATTTCTATCTTTAACCTTAGAGTGCACTTGGCAACAACTTGGAAACACCTTTTTCCCCTTTATCTTTCCTGTTATTGTTACCATTCAACCAAATCCTACACCTTCTCATCTTTACTGCACCTTTCATTGTACTTCTGGAAACCTTCCTTTTACTTTGGTCCCCATGATACAGTGGGTTTTATCCTGATACTTTGTTTCACAGTGAAGTCTTTGGGAGTGCCCTCATCTAGGTCTTTGATTTTATTTTATTTTCTCTGTTTTACCTCTCACTGACCTAGGTTAGCATGCCTCTTGCTCTCCACTATCACTTCCTCAACAGCTATTCTACTTTGAGGCCAACCTCTCTTTCATACAGTGTAGATCTTTGACCTTGTACCTTTCTCAACTAGTTGAGAATCTGCTCGATCCACTAGTCCAAAGCTCTGTCCTTTTACTTATGTATACATGTTGATATCCCTCCAAATACCCTTGCATGTATAAACATACATGCACATTCTTATTGACTGAAATAACTGCCACCTCCATGTTCGTGAAACAGGAAATTCCTTTAATTTCCCGTTCTTCTACCTCTCCAACTCCTAAATCTCACTGTTCTCACCACAATCTTCAGTTTCTCTCTCTCACTTCTCTCAGGCTGTCTGCCCTCTTAGCTCTTTATTTTCTTCATAGTCAACCCTATAGCCTGTAGTTATCACCAAGCTTTTGTTAAGCCCCAATGATATGCTAGGCACCATGCTATCTGGTGAAAATACTGTGGAAATCAAAGCAGTGAAAGTAGGAGAATAAGCTGAACAGGTCAAGACCATGCACCTACCACACTAATGCCCTTGTACTACTGCTGTTCAAGCTTTGACAGTCTTTAGCTCTGGCTTGCCTCCTTCATTTTCTTTTGTTGTCCTGATCTGTTAATTACTTGGAGTCATTCCATGTGCAGAATGAATTCTCAAAGAATTTATGTCATAAAATCCTAACTAGAACCTTACTGTTGTTACAAGGACTCATTTCTCTGTTGACTTTCTATCTCTCCTCAGCAGGTATTCCAGGTCTCCTTCTCTTCCAACGCCTCCTCTGGCCTCCCTCCCAGCAGATGTCCTCTCCTACTTCACTAAGAAACTGAAAGCTATCCACCTTTATTTTCTTCCTTAATGCCCCATCCTGAATCCTTATCAAAACCTTCGTTCTCTCCTTTCCTGCTGTTTCTGAGTAAGAGGTATCTTTACTTTTTCCATAAATTGTCTATCCGCTCTTTATCCTAATCCCAGCCTTACAAAGCTCACACTGTCATTTCTCTTCCTGCGTCCTTTTTTCTTTCCCTCCCCTTAGCTTTTCCTCTCTCCCTCCCTCTTCCCCTTCTTTCTCTCCAAGCATCCCTGTCTATTCTTTGTCCACTGTCCCATCCTCAGTTTTTACTTATCGATAACTTAATCCTGCCACCCTCAAGCCACCATCCTATATCCGTCATCCTTTTCCCTGACAAACTTCTAGACTTAAAAGAATTGGTAACATTTGTTGTCTGCTTCATGGTTTCCTTTGGTTTCGCTGTTTGACTGAAACTACTTTCTCAGTTACTAGTGTTCTCTAAATTAGTAAATGTTAGGGCCTTTTCTCAGTACTCATTCTCTCATCCCTACAAAAGGACACTCCCCTTGCTTGCCTCCATGGTCCAGCTTTCTTCTAGAAC
This sequence comes from Notamacropus eugenii, assembly GCF_028372415.1. Taxonomy (NCBI): domain Eukaryota; kingdom Metazoa; phylum Chordata; class Mammalia; order Diprotodontia; family Macropodidae; genus Notamacropus; species Notamacropus eugenii. The sequence continues at coordinate 148,781,822 of NC_092878.1, forward strand.
ATCTTATTTGAGTCACTACTCAGCCTTCTTTGCTGGGTGTTGATGTATTGACTACCTCCTCAGCAGTTTCTCTTTTCAGGTATTACATTAGCTTTAATTAGAGGTTTCATCTTTAGGTAGGTGACTCCTGAGGCTATGTGTCTGTATGCACATACATGTACATGTCTGTCTATGTGTTATGTCGGTGTTTATATAGATATATCCCTAATTTATCTCTTGAAATTTTATCATTACTTTCTTCGAGATGTCTTTGTTTGTCCTTTAGGCATCTCTAACCCAACAAGGCCAAATCATCTTTCATGATTCCCAGGTTCTGCCTTCCCCTTCCTCACCCCCAACCTGCCATTCCTACAAATTCTTTCTCTGCTAAGGGCACCATTACCCTCCTACTCACTGGGACTTCTTTATTTACCCATATTATTTTGTTCAAGTTATACTTATTTTCAATAAAATCTCTCTCCCATCCCTCTCCACCCTCATTGAGACATAGCGAATCAACATAATCATATTAAAATTCAAAACGTTGATCATCACATGATCTTCATTTCAATAGATGCTGATAAAGCTTGACAAAGAATAAACACGTTCTTTTATGCTAAAAACCCTACAGAATTTGCATATAGAGGGACCCTTAGGATTGTTTGCTTATGGTTACTTTTTTTTTAAAGCTTTGTCTCGTTAATTGTTCAATGCATTTACTATTTATACGAAACAAAAATGGTCCCCTCTTTCTTCTTTGTTGCGTGTAGGCACCCTGGGATGTAGTTAGGAAGATAAGGATGACTATAAAGAATTCCCAAGTGAGACCAATAAAGAGAGAAAAATCCCTGCTCTTTCAGCTCACACAGCTGGCCCTGAGAAAAGGTATCATGGAGGGTGACTGGATTGGCAGGATTTTCCTGATGAGGGCCAGCATCCATCTCTCCAATATCCAGCACCTCTGCCTTTAGGTCTCCAGTCAATCTCCCACTCTCCTCCACCCTCATCAGAAGAATAAGGACAGCTTTTCCTTAGTTGGACAAGCCCTTCCCAACATAAGCCCAGAACAGAGTGTACCATTTGTTCTTTAAATCAAATGTGGGGCTTTTCTATGTAAGTACATAAGTGGATAGACAGAGATGGGAAAAATGAGATTTTTTACTGGGCTGCACTAGAGGAAAACTTATCACAGCTGCTGCTGATAGCTCACAATTACCCAGGGTATTACCATGGCAACAGCTAGCAATGGCCCCAGCATCATGGCAACTTGGTTGCCACTTGGTTTCCTTTCTCCATGACACAAAAGACAATTCTGCACCTGGACTTTGTGTTGTACTTTGAGTGTTAGGGCCAAACCGTCATTTCAGAAAAGGTGCCCTCTACAGCATCCTGATGTAGCAGATCCTCAGATTTTGGCCATCTACGTAGGCTTCATTGATCAAATAATGCACCCTTATATTCATATTTTACCCAGGGCCCTGGGTTTTCCTCTTTCCCCCATGTGTTCGTGGGGCTGTATGTAAAGAATGTGGGACTGTTAATGTTTCTCTTGAATCTTGTGTTTACCTTTCAGAGTTTCTATGCAGTTCTGGTGTTTTCTTCCAGGATAGCTTGAAATCTATTGTATTAAAGATCCATTTCTCTCCCCATAGCATTATATTTAGTTTGTTGGTTGTAAGCCTAGATCCTTTGCTTTCTGGAATGTTGTGTTGCAATTCTCTATTCCTCTATGTTGGTGCTATGTCATTTGTGATTACTTATTCATATATGATCTAGCATGTAATTGAATTCTTTCTTTCTGATTGCTTACATTATTTTTTCCTTGTCCTGAGAGATCTGGATTTTGACTGTAATGTTCTTGGGTCTGATGAGAATTTGATGGTAGTACTTGAATTTGTTTCTTTCTGGCTGATTCCAATATTTTTTTCTCCTTTATTTGGCAGCTCTAGCTTTGGGCTGTAATTTTTCTGGGAGTTTTCATTTCTACTTCCACTTTTTTTCTCTGGTTCTAAGAGATCTGGGAATTTTTTTGAAGTAGGATGTCTAGTCACCCCTTTTTTTGGTCTTGACTTTTAGGATGTCCAATGATTCTTCATTTATTTCTCTTCAGTCTCTTGTGGTTCCAATTGTTTTTGCATTTTCTTCTATTTTACAGCCTCTTTGCTTTGTTTTAATTTTTTTCCTCTTGTAGTCGTTAACTAAGTGGTGCAGTGGAGAGAGTGCTGGGCTTGGAATCAGAAGACCCAGCCTCAGAGACTTATTCGCTGTGTGACTGGACAAATCTAGTCTCTTAACCTTGTTTGCCCCAGTTTCCCCATCTGTAAAATGAGGTGGAAAAGGGAAATGGCAAACCACTCCAGGATCTTTGCCAAGAAAACCCCAAATGGGGTCATAAAGAGTGGTTCATGACTGAAAAAACTGAAGAACAACAAAAATTTCCAGAGTTTATTGCTTGGGTCAAGTTTCCTATCTCTTGGGCCAAGCTGTTAATTCCCTTTTGGTTCATTCTTCCATAACTTATTTCCTTTGTGTTTTTCTTCCTGTAGCTCTAATTTCATTCATAAAAAATTGCTAAAAAATTTTTAAAACTCTTGTTCCTTTATCTCTTCCAGGAATTTTAGTGGAACTTGGATCCAAGCTGTGTTTTCCTTTGAGACTCTGCTTGTAGTTTGTGTTTTGAGTTGTCACTGTCACCTTGTGTTGCAATTTTGTGTTGTGTTGAAATTTGTGTTTTTTTGTGTTGTGCTGAAATTGTTTTGTGTTGAAATTCTTTTTCTATTTGTTCATTTTTCCAGCCTACTTCCTGATTTTGGATTTTAAATTAGGGCTGAACTTTCTCTACGTTAGGAGGGAATGTGTCAATTAGTCCTATTGCAACTTTCTTGAGATATTGAGTGTTGTGTTTTCTAGGATCTTAAGGCTAGCTCATGCTGGGAACTTGTTTCATTGCTCCTAAAGGGGTCTGATCCAGCAAAGTCTGCCACCCCTTGGTCTTAGGCCTGTAAGTTCATCATCTGGGTTTTGGTCTGATCAAGAGGGCTGTGGGATTTCCCTGCTTCTGTTTTTGGACTCAGCTAGTCACTATGCTGTAGCCAGAAAACTCTTGCAGGTTCAAAGAGGGAGCACAGAAGGCTCCCCTTTTGTGTGAGATGCCTGCCCCACTTTTACCCCACTCCATTCCTGGGGTCAGAGCCATCCGTTTACTGCCTGCTGAACTTTGCTTGGTACCCATCTAGCAATGCCAACCTCTGACTTGGAACACTGTCCCTCCCCTGCAACCCCCAAGCTCTGAATCAGTAACCCATTACTGAGCAGTGAGCAACAGGGCCACCAGTTGTCACTTATTCCTGTAGCCAGCTTATGTTCCTGGTCTCTGTGCTATTTTAGGGGCCTCTCCTACCATTGGCACCCAGCCTCTCCCTTTCCTGGAATGCGCCTGTTCCTAGCCAAACCCTGTCCCCTGTGTCTGCCACTCTTCCCTTCCTTTTGCTGACCTAGGACGGAGTAGAGTCCCACCATGAGATTTTTTTCGCCTTGGATTTCCTATTCAGGATTCATGCTGGTATATTTTCCATATCCGTGTAGAATAAATGGCTGTCTGTATTCTGTAGCTCTTGGATTTGGCCAGATTTAGCCACTGGTCCATAGTATATCTCACATCCCCCTCTTTCAACTCAAGCAGCTACTATTCTAGTTTAGGTTTTCAACAGCTCTTTACCTGGACTAATATATCAAAAAGCTTCTAATTTATTTTCTTATTTCCAGCCTCTACCCCCTGTCAAGCCATCCTCTATGCAAGTTGTAGAAAGAATGTTCCTGAATTATAGGCCTGATGACCTCACCTCAGAAATCATTGCCCACTTAGTAAAATACACATAGAAATTTAAGTACCTCCATAATCTCCATCCCATGTATTCAGCCTGTTTCATAGTACCCCTTCCACCACTTACCTTTTAATCAATATGAACTACTTATAATTCTCTCCCCTTCCTTACGATGCCATACCCTGCCCTCCCTCATACCTGGAATGTGCCCTCCCATTTCTGTGTCAGGTACCAACTCCAAAGCTTTTCCTGATGCCCCCCAATGTTAAGGCTTTCTTTTTGCCAAACTTTCCTTGTAATATAGTTGCTGTCTACATTTTAACTCGCCTTGCCCACCCATTCACCCCACCCTAAACGTAAGACCCTTTAGTGTCGTGACTGTTTGGTTTGTCTTTGTATCAATAGTAACTTTCAAATAGAATGTGCCCCACAAATGTTTATTGAGTTGAATTGAGGATCTCTGGGTAGAACAAAATGAGCCTGAGATTAAATTCCATACGAGTGACATAGAGATAAATGCCCAGGATATTGGATTTTTTACAAATGTATTCTGAGACTCTGAATGTATATGGCACCAGGTCAATCCTGAGTAACACTGTTTTAGATGCTATTTAATAAAGCTCATAACTTAATAAGAATTTCCTCTCTAACCTACACCCAAGGTAGCACGATACCATGGAAAGAGCATGTACTCTAAAGTGTGAAGACCAGGTTTTCAATCTTTGCTCTCATACTTCGTGACCTTGGGCAATTCACTTAACTTACTTTGACCTCATCTGTACAGTAGAAAGTGAGGTGGGATTAGATTACCTCTGAGATTATTTCTGGTTCTAGATCTCTGATTCTAAATAACTATCCAGGTAACTAGATGGTGCAATGGATAGAACACTGGGCTCATCTTTAACTGAGTTTAAATCTGGCCTCAGACACTAGCTATGTTACCCTGGATGAGTCACTTAACCCTTTTTGCCTCAGTTTCCTCATCTGTAAAATGGACTGGAGAAGAAAATGACAAACCACTCCAGTATATTTGCCAAGAAAACCCTACACACAGCATCACAAAGGGTGGGACATGACTGAAAATAGCAAAACAGCAACAAGTATCCATCTCATCTTTGCTTAAAGACTTGTCATGTAAAGAGCTTGGGGGCCCGCTAACCACCAAGTTCCCATTTCTATCCATTGATCCACATGTGGTACGATCTTGAAGGCTTTCCCCATTCTGTGGATGCTTTATGGATTCTAGGCACCACATACAGTGGGATGCTTGCCTCCTTAGCTCTGTGTACCTTGCATCAATTCAATCTAAAATCTTACTAGCTTTTTTGGCTTCCATATCATTTATGGATGTTTTTCCCAGAAATTTATTTTTCCTAATGTAAAACTGATTTTTTTTTTTTGTAAAAAAAGAACCCACAGATTTTTTTATCCAGATTGTAGCTCAGTGATGTTGTGATTAGTTTCTTGGAGTTGAAGTAAGAAATTCAAATTGGAGTAAGAAGTTCAAATTCTGCCAAACATAACTTATTAGTTGTGGGCAAGTTACTATCCCAGCCTCAGTTTCCTTTTCTGTAAAGTATGAATAATAATAGCAGATACCTAATAGTGTTGTTTTGAGGATCAAATAAGATAGAATGTGTGTAAAGTGTTATGTAAACCTTAAAACGATATCTGTAAGTGGTATGCTCAATGTTTAGTGTGTGAATCTTTGTGAATTTCAATGTTACCTACCTGTCCTCCTTTTTTAAAAATCATCCACAAGTTTGATATACATGCCATCCATAGCTTTATCCCAGCGACTCATAATAATATTACATACCACAGAACCAGATGGATCCCAGGACCACACCACTGTAAATCTTTCAAGCTGCTATTGATTGATGCAACCATCAATGACGATTCTTTGGCTATAGCCATTCACCTGATGTTGAATCCACTCGACTATACTCCTTTCTAGCCTATATCTTATCTTCAACCAAAACATGAAGACTTGGTCAAATGCTTTACTAAGATTTAAGCTATTCTATATGCGCATAATTTCCGTGATCTAACAGCCTAGTACATATAGAGTGAACCTGTGATTTCGTTGAAAGGGAACACCCAAAGGAGAAAACTCCCCGATTATACTCTCCAACTTTAGAGCATTAGAAGGCTGCCTAGGGCATGATATGCCAGAGACAGGCCTAATAATCCTGTCCAAAAATGAAATGAGGTCAGGCTGGTTTGACCAGGCCTTTTAAGAGGGTGCCATGTTGGCCCTTTGTAACTCACTAATCCTTTTTTATAATACATTCTAGGGTTTTGATAGGAATCCAAATCAAGCTAAGTGTCAGAGCACCTCTATTTGCCCTCTATCCTGGTAACACTTCACTCATTCAGTAGTCTCTCAGATGTCAATGAAAATGGCTTAATAATCTAGTCTAGGATGTCCTGGTCATCTGATCAAAGGGGACGGAGCACTATACATTTACTGACACTCCCATTTTCTGTCTGTTTCTTCTCATCTCACTCTATGTTCCTGGACATTTACCGTCTTTGGGCCAGATTAAATATGGATACTTTAGCCCTATTGCAACTCAAAATTCTTAAGCTCAAGGGATTCACCAGCCTATCTTTCTAATAGTAGGAATTACATGCACAACCATTCCTGGCTATCTTTTTTAAGAAAAGAGAATCATGCTCTAGAAACAGATCAATTATAGCTGAATCCACCAGATGAGAAAACAAGATGTATGTACATCAAGGTAATAACATCCTTAAGACATTTACAGAGCACCCCTCTCTCAACCATCTGCTTAATTTGTCAGGGTGCCTGCACTGACTCATAGGTTTGTACCTTGGGACCCCATGTAGGAATTACTACTACTGTAAAAATTCTATTGGAGCCCCACCCCATCACAACTATTCTGGGATCCATATAGAACTTCCCCTCCTAATACAGACTCTTTAAGCATTCCACCCATTTTCAACCAGCTGCAAATATTGACTCTGCCCATCAGTGTGAATGGTGAAGAATTGGTGGGGGGAATTGTAGGAACTGGTCTTCAAGATAGGGATAGGGGTACATTTCAGAGATATGTGGAATACATTATCACACCCAATCTGGTACAGAGTGTTGGACTCTGATTCAACTCAGCTAGAGAAGTAAAGGACAAATGCAACTAGGCAATGTGCATGACTGTACCAGATATGAAGAGGGGACTGACATATAGTGGGTCCAAATCATGTTCTCCCAGAAGGCACCTGGAGTAGGGATCAAGGCTGTCAAAAAGGAAATTGTCCACCATGGAAGAGTGTTGGGGCAATGTTACAGTCTAGTTCTGGGAATACGCCTACCATTAATGGGGTAGGAATCAGAACCATAAATGAAACAGTTGAATATAAAGAAGAAAGGCTAAACCCACCACATTTAAAGAGGAATAAAATTCAGTTAAAAACCTAGAGTTCAAGCAGATAATGCAACAGAAAGGATACTAAATTTAGAACAATGTATAAGTACTGTGACCTCAAAAAGATCACAAATTTCATTTAAAAATTCATGACAAATGAAACTGAACCAGTGCATGGTGAAATGAGAAATTCTGTGGAATCTGAAAAGCATGGAATCATGGGGAAATGTTTCAGAATAGTTCACCAAAAAATAGAAACCATAAGAAAATAAATTAGAAAGGAACAAAATATGACTTTATATTCTTGCAGATCAAAATAATCAGCAGAATAGAAATATATATATAATAGTGGGCCTATCCAAAGATATGAAATAGAAACAACAGATCTGCAATGTAAATAAAAACAATGTGGGAGAAGAGAAAAATAAAAACATGTTCTCTTTACAAGTAAATGCCATTGACTTTAAAGACAGGATGCATTAAGACAAACTGATGATCATCAAAGAAAAATATGATAAATTGAAAAACCTGAACACTACAGTGAAGGAAACAATACAAGAAAATTAGCCAGTACTTTTTAATACAGGAAATTCAGAGCATGACCACATATCCTCTGACTTCCAGACTTAGTGATTAATATTGTGCTGATGCTGTGGAAGGCTACCCAGGTTGGAAGAAGAAGCAGGTTCTGGCTGGTCTCCTAGAGGTAGGTCTCACAAACATACTAGGAGATCCAGCTAGGGAAAAGAAGAAAAAGTCATTTCCTGCTCTGAAGCCCTGCTATCCATCTGGAGTGTGGATTCAACTAGGCAGGTTGTACAGGAGATCCAGACTATCTTTCATCTCCTGTATTTTTTGTTTTTTGTCCTCTAGCATTTGCCAGGACCATCAAATAATCATGGATGGCCTGTATATGTCATCAAGAAGGAAGGGACAGTAGTGATTATTGTAGGGTTGGACTTGGGACAAGGGAAAACAGTGGTGTTAGAGGAGGCCCTTGGAAAAGGGCAAATATGTTGTGTTTGATTGGACTGTGATAAGTGGAGATGTAACTGGCTAATTAGCAGGGATATACACACTGTTTATGTTCTAAAAAGCTTAAATTTTGGTTTCTCAACTGATTGATTGTATTAATAGTAATACATTATTAGATTCTCATCTAATAGTCCTAATTTTTTTTTTTATAACTGCACACTCTTTTTGTGAGAATAAAATACCTGTTCTATACTTGACTCATTTGTATGCTAGATGCCATTTTTGGCGCATAATGACTGCTGAAATTAGCAATCCTATATAAGGAGGAACTTTTTATGGAGCAGCTGTGGTGGGGATGGAGAGCCAACAAGTGGGGGAATTGGAGAGCCTTCCTCTATTGAGAAGTCAGGCCACAGTAGAGCAATGAACCCAATGCAAACCTTGATGGCAGGTAAAGAACAAAGATTGGCACAGGTTGCCAGCATCTGTGGTCTTAGCTGATGACTGCTTATCTCTGACTGCCGTGCTAGATTTTAGTTTCTTTTTCATACCTTATTTCATTTGCTACAATTTCTAAACGTTCTTTGTTTTGCATTAAGATGGAAATGTTGCATGAATATCCTTTTTACACCACCAGTTTTTAGTGAAAATAATTCAAATGTTTTCCCATTGTATATAATGTTAGGTTGTCATGTCCAATATAAATTTATTATCATGGTAATATGGAATACATTAGTGATGTAGAGTTTTCCAGGTGCCCTCAGGATTAGCCGCACCAATCTCCAGCTCTCTCCACTATGGCTTGTCTCTTTTTAATTCTTCCTCCCAGTTTCAAAGGCAGTTTAATGTATATGTTCTGGATTCTTTCTCACTAAATTACCAGAACTCTTCTAATTTCCTCACCACTGAACACAAAGTAAAATCAGGGAAATCTGTTCTCCTGTGTTCTAGTTTCCTCTCTCTTAAACTGTGGATTTATAGGTTTGCATAAAATCCCTGTTAATGGACATGAAATTATACATAGAAACACAAATGAACATTCAAACATGAGCTAAAAGGGTATAGTTAGACTCCTAACTAGTATCACCTCTTTCTTCTTACATTCTCCTCCCAGCCAGTCTCTGGAGAAGAGAACTGAGATTTAAAATCTTAGGTGGAAATTTTTCTAACAATGTGTTCTGAGAAAAGCAGGGGAAAGAAAGAATGAATATGTGACACAAGTATGAGCCATGTAAATATGAAAGATTGCTAGCACACATGAAACATTGATGGATGTATGATTTAAGATTTGATTCTCTAAGGCAAGTTATGATTTCTGCCTTTGAGAGGAGCCAGAAGAGGGCCATGGTAGGCATTGCTGCTTCCCTAGCATGTCTCTAGGAGTTTCTCCTTTCGGATCTCTTTCAGGAGGTGATCGGTGGATTCCTTGAATACTTATTTTACCCTCTGGTTCTAGAATTCAGGGCAGGTTTCCTTGATAATTTCATGAAAGATGATGTCTAGGCTCTTTTTTTGATCTTGGCTTTCAGGTAGTCCCATCATTTTTAAATTGTCTCTCCTGGATCTATTTTCCAGGTCAGTTGTTTTTGCAATGAGATATTTCACATTCTCTTCCATGTTTTCATTCTTTTGGTTTTGTTTTGTGATTTCTTGGTTTCTCATAAAGTCATTAGCCTCCATCTGTTCCATTCTAATTTTGAAAGAACTATTTTCTTCAGTGAGCTTTTGAACCTCCTTTTCCATTTGGCTAATTCTGCTTTTGAAAGCATTCTTCTCCTCATTGACTTTTTGAACCTCTTTTTGCCAATTGAGTTAGCCTATTTTTCAAGGTGTTATTTTCTTCAGCATTTTTTTGGGTCTCCTTTAGCAAGGTGTTAACCTGCTTTTCATGCTTTTCTTGCATGTCTCTCATTTCTCTTCCCAGTTTTTCCTTCATCTCTCTAACTTGATTTTCAAAATCCTTTTTGAGCTCTTCCATGGCTTGAGCCCATTGAATATTTCTTTTGGATGTTTGGGATACAGAAGCCTTGAATTCTATGTCTTTCTCTGATGGTAAGCATTGTTCTTCCTCATCAGAAAGGATGGGAGGAGATATCTGTTCACCAAGAAAGTAACCTTCTTTGATCTTATAGTGTTTCCCTTTTCTGGGCATTTTCCCAGCCAGTTATTTGACTTCTGAGTTTCCTTTCCACACCCACCTCACCACCAGATCCACCCAGCTAGTGCTTGGGGGCTGAGATTCAAATGCTGCTTCCCCAGCCTAAGGGCTTTGGGCGGGGGCGGGGCTGCTATTCAGTGTGAGATTAAGTTCAGGTGCTCAGGTGGGGACAGGGCTACCTCTCTGGGCTCAGTTCCCTCAGGGGGTTTATGGGGAGACCTTTGACAATGGATCCGAGCTCCTCCCTGCTTTGGGAGCCCTTGTCTGCTGCTGCCTTTGCCAGAATGGCAAGGTAGCAGCTAGAAGTAGAGGAATTAGGAGAAATAGGAAAAAAGATGTGCACAAACATAAAAATATTAGGAGTAGAATCTCTTAGGAAAAGTATATGTTTACATATGTATATATATATATATATATATATATATATATATATATATATATATATACCTCTGTGTATGTGTATATATGTGTGTGTGTGTGTATATACATATATATGTGTGTGTGTGTGTGTGTATGTATCAATACTTATATATAAACATATGCATACTCAACTGTAGCCTTGGGGTGAGGGGGTGGGGGGGTTGAGGAAAAAAGAGCAAAATAAAAAGTGTACAGCAGAGAACAAAAAAAAAAAAACCTTCAAGGATGCAAAGAAAAGATGGACAGCTTTCACCTTAATACACAATATTTATTAGAGAGGCTTCCTTGAAATGATGTTATTGCTATATGTTCTGAATTTTTTCCTATGTTCTGCTGTGCACATGTTTTTTCTTTTTTCTTTTCTATTTAAGTTTATAATATTTCTTTTTCTTTTCTTATTATGTATTTAGGTTTTTGTATTTATCTAAAATTTAAAAAAATATGGGGAGGGAAAAAGAAAAAAAATCAGAGACTCAGGAAGTTCTGCGGGACAGCAAAATCAATGAAAATGAACAAGCTCCCAAGTCGTGCAACTCAGTTTCCAAGTTGAAGGGTGGCTTGGCATAATTGACCTTCTGGTTAGAGACATCGTGACTGCTGATCCAATCATTGATTGTAGACTCAAAGTTAAATGAAACCTTGCCTCTCCTGTGCTCTTCTACCCTGAGATCCTTATGAATCTTAAATAGTGCATGAAACAGATGTTGCTGCTGGATTATTTTGAGCTGGTGTGTCCTTCATGGTTTCCAATACCGTCTACCAATTGTTAAAAACAAGAGTTGGAGATGACATTGAGATCTTGCCAGTTTCATCATCTTCTGACAGCATCAGCTAATGTCCCAGCAACATCTCCCTTGGTCTTCAGAGGGTGGCCAAAGTATAAAAGTTTACAACATTATAGGGTATAGTACAACATCACACCACCATCTAACTCAGTAGAAGTTAAGATTCAGGTTAAAATATATTTAAGTTTTAAGAATTTTATTTGCTCTTCATAATTTTTGGTACTGTAGATTTCATGTATTATGAAAAGTAAATCTTGTCTGAAATTATTGTGTTGGGTTTTTTTTCATTGAGATGTTGGCACAAAAGGTCACAGAACTCTAGGGAATTACTAACAAGAAAAATGTTTTGCATGTTACCAATTTTATTTTGTATGCTGCATTTTAGGTGTTATTTCACAGTTACTGTGTTAGGAAAAGTACATAGTATCAGAATTAATTTTTCTTATAAAGAGTTGTATGTAGAAAAGTGTATTTTATTTATTTATTTATTTTTAGATCTCGATGTTCATTTCCACAAAATTTTGAGTTCCAATTTTTCTCCCCATCTCTCCCCTCCTCCACCCCATAATATCTTGCATTCTGATTACCCCTTCCCTCAATGTACCCTCCCTTCTATCACCCCACCCTTCCCTTATCCCCATCTTTTCTCTTTTCTTGTAGGGCAAGATAAATTTCTATACCCCATTACCTGTATTTCTTAAGAAAAGTGTGTTTTCAACAATCTCTAGTGAAATATTTTAGTTATTGGTGTTTGTGGGAAGCTAACCCCCTATTTCCCATAGGTTCTGACCTTTGTGTTTCTGACTTTTGCTCTGTTTTTCTAGGAACCTTATCCCCACGAAAACTGAGGATTGACTACACTTAAATTTGTTCTGTCATTTCGCTAATTAGCAGTTGAGGAACTGTGCCTAATAGCAATGGAAAGAAGAGGAATTCCCTATTTGTCCTGGAAAATCTTCTAGTATTTATCCATGGGAGATAATGTGAGCATTTGTATTTAGACGGATACTTTTGATTGTATTAAATAAGGATCTTCCAGTTTATGCTTTTTTAGAGTCTTTGATATAAATGAGTGCTATAATTTTTGTTGGGAGCTTCTAATGTATTTTTAGAAATACTTGTGCAATTTTTGTTGTTTTTGCTTTTTTTGTCAGTCTTTTTTGGTCATGAACCAATTTCAAGAACTATCAGAATGATTCAGAAAGGTGGTCACAGAATGAATTAAAAACATTTAAAAAAGAAAAGCATAGCTAGAACTTTAAAGGCAGGAATCAGTAAATTTCAGGAGAGGAAAATATGTTGAGTAAAAGGCAGAGACATTGTCCAAAACACTAGATACTTTGGAAAAAAAGAGAACGTTATAATTAGAGCACAGTACATAAATAACAACAGAGATCACAAAGCATTTCAGTGTATATGGAAAATAATTTTGGCAAAATACAGCATTAATTTATGATAAAAACCCTAAAAAGCATTGGTATGGAAGGGTTTTTTATTTAGCATAATCAAAAGCACATTTCTAAAACTGATCTGAATCCAACTTGGTCATAAATTTAGATTTTCCTCTTTTTTGACCAAGTTCATTCATGATTTATTGATTTTTATAGTATTCAAAATAACCAGTTTGAAACAATACATCCTACAATCTTTTTAAAAAGTTTATTTTTCTTATTTTCCAGATTTTTTCCTTTGTACTGGTTTTAGAATTGTTAGATTATTTTCCTTTTTTGAAAATCACAGTTAATTGATCTTATCTTTTTATATTTTATTTTACAGTTTTTATAAACTATTATTTTATTTTAGTTTTCTATAGTTTATTTTATAGTTTTTTGTAATTTTTTAGTTTTCAGATTCAAATTTCCCTTTGAAGATTGCTGTAGATAAATATTCTCTTGTTATTTTATTTATTGTTTCTGATTTGTTCTATTGCATTGATCATTATTGTATTACTATCAAAGTCCTTGTTCTTAGCCTTTCTTTTAAGAACTTTGAAGCTTGTAATTTCAAGCACATACATTTTAGTGGGTTTTTTTTTTATTGCCTACAGTACTTTTAAGCACAATATAGTTTCCCTGTTTGTCTCTTTAATATTATCTAGGTGACACAGTTCATAGAATGTAGAGCCTGAAGCCTGGAAGACTCATCTTCCATAGTTCAAATCTGACCTCAGACACTTTATAGTCATGTAACCCTGGGCAAGTCACTTAACCCCATTTGCTTCAGTTCCTTATCCATAAAACAAGCTGGAAAAGGAAATGGCAAACTACTCCAGTATCTTTGCCCAAAAAATCCCAAATGGGGTCCCAGTCAGACATGACTGAAAATGACTCAAAATCATGAACATTATCAATATTATTAATGTTTAATGGTGCCTTAGCTGAAATTATGTTAAAAACTTTTGCCTTTTTAAAGAATTGCCTAAACTCAAATGCATGTTGTCCCATTCTCTTATTTTCACTGTGTATACTTTAAAATATATTTCTTGTATGCTGCAAATTATCTGATCTTAAATGGAATTAAACCCTCTCTTATCTGTTCTTTTATTGAGAGGATTGAATCCATTCTCATTAAAGGTTATAATTAAGTTAATGTTTTTTCCATCCATAGCACAGTCATACACACACACACACACACACACACACACACACACACAATTTCCTTTCTTTTAAGTCTGCACACATTTCTGTAGTTTGTTTTGCTTATTTGCATTTGATCATGGTCTACTATTATACACAATATTCCTGTTACTCAGTCCTTGAGTTTTCCTTGTTCGTTTTTATTGTTATTCTTGTTTTTATTTTTGTGTTTTATGTGTTATTTTCCCAGCATGTGGTATACTGAATCTTCACCATTTCCTCCCCACTTCATTTGATATTATGCTATTTTGACCCATTCCCACCCTTCCCCCGCTTTCAGACCTTTCTAATCTCCTTTCCCTGAGATGTCCACACCTTTGTTCCACATTTCCTTCCTTCAGCTGGCAGTGTGAAGAAGAATGATCCCAGCTTACAGAAGCTGGTCTTCTGAAGTTTTTAAACCTTGTCCTCACTTCCAGCAATGTTGGATTGTCCCACCTCTGTTGGATTCCTCTACAATGATGTCAGAATGTTCCTTTTCTGTTAATAGAATACAGCTACTCTGCCCCAGTTGTCTGCACTACAACATTCTATCTCTATTTTATCACAAAATCAATAAAAGAGAGGAGGAATTAAAAACCTTTTGTCTCTTTTCTCTCAAATGCTGAGCAATTCTTTCCTCATCTTCCTATTCCTTCTTTATGTTTTGGTCTTTAGATTTTTTAGTCAAAAGATGCTCTTTGTTTTCTTAATATTTTTCAAATTTTATCCATCCATCCGTCTCTATATCTCTCTATCTGTGGAGAGGAGAGAGAGAGAGAGAGAGAGAGAGAGAGAGAGAGAGAGAGAGAGAGAGAGAGAGAGAGAAAGAGAGAGAGAGAGAGAGAGAGAGAGAGAGAGAAGCCTTCTACCCCCATACACTCACAGCTTAGGAACATGAAAACATTTATTCTTGATTCACTTCTAGCTGAACATTTAACTTTCTAATTTTTAGTCAGTTTTCATGTTGGATATTCTAATTGGCAGAATTGACGCAGAAAGGTGGCCTGTTAGTTCCATATTGTAATGAAATGAGACACTTGTAACTCATGTTAGCAGTTGATAAAAAGAAGTTTACTTAGCCATAGCACAGAAAAAGATCCAATAAAGACACCTCAGCACTTAGCTTAGGCAGACACGTCCTGCCTCACCTCCAAAAGGAAACTCATCTGGTCAGCAGTCAATTAGCCATTTATGAAGTGCCCGCTATGTGCCAGGCACTATGCTAAGCACTGGAGATGAAAACACAGGCAATGTAGGGTAGAATTACTTGGATAGCCTTAGAGTATCCACCAAGTCTGAAGGACTCTGACTCCAGGTGAATGAGTCTTTTTACATCCTAATATTACCAAGAAACTATCTCAATATGGTCAGAGACCACCAGGAAGTTATACCAATGGAGACATGGCTTATACATTGGCCTCCTAGGTCAATCAAGTCTTTGGGCAAGTTTTAAGAAAAGAACCAAACTAGCCTTTCATTATTTCTTGTAGCACAATAGTATTCTATCACATTCATAAACCATAACTTGCTCCACTATTCCCCAAGACTTTCCAAGTCTTTGCCACCACAAATAGAGCTGTATGAATATTTTTATCCACATGAATCCTTTCCCTCTTTCTTTGATCTCTTTGGGCTATAAACCTAGTAGCAGTATCACTGGATAAAAGGATGTGCACAGTTTAATGACTTTTGGGCATAGTTCCAAATTGCTGTCTAGAATGGCTGGACCAGTTCATGGTTCTCCCAACAGTGCATTAAAGTATCTTAATATTCCACAGTTGCTGCAGCATTTGTCATTTTCCTTTTTTGGTGAACTTTACCATCCTTAGTCTATGAGGCAGGACTTTAAATTGTTTTAATGTGCATTACTCTAATTATTAGTGTTTTAGAGTATTTTTCACAAAGCTATTGATAGTTTGGATTTCTTCCTCTGAAAGCTGGCTATTCATATCCTTTGTCCATTTATCAACTGGAGAATGACTCATTATAAATTTGACTTAGCCCCTTACGTATCTTAGAAATAAGACCTTTATCAGAGAAATTTTCTACAAAGATTCCCCGCCCCCCAGCTTCCTGCTTTTTTTCTAATTTTAGCTGCTTTGATTGTGTTTATGCAAAACCCTTTTATGTAATCGTTATCCATTTTATTTCCTGTGGACCTCTCCAACTGTGACTTCCATTTGTACCAACATGACTTCTCACTCTGCGTGAGATTTCTACCTCCTACTGCACAGGTTTGATCTCTAGTCTCAGGGGGAAAAGGAAGTGACCTTCCCCTCACTACATGCCTTCTTAGTGTGTCCATTAAGGGAAGGCAATAAAGGTCCAGCTGACTTCTATCATTACCTACTCAACTTCCTCCTGGGCAACTTCCACCTGCCAGCTTCATCTCCTACCTCCCCTAATGTGGGACTCCAGTGTGAAGACACTGACCTCTCTGATCTCAGGCCTTCTATCTCCTCCTGGACCTATTCCCTGAAGGAAGGTGAAGAGGCAAGTCAGAGTGGTGGGAACATCCATATCTTGTCTCATCTCCAGCCTTCAGTGGTGAGAGAAGTGAAAGGGCCCCTTTCATCTTACCATGTGCCTTCCATCTTGTGCTATGTTTGTCTTCTGCCTGCTCTCCAGTCCCCTCTGGAAACAGGAATTTTCTACTAGGTGATGAATATTCTTAAACCTGATCATACTCTACACCTCCCAGTGATATATGTCATCATCCATTCCTCATCCCCGTTCCCCATCACCATTCCTTATTTTTTTCTTCCTCAGTCTTCCTGATCTCCAATCCTATCCAAACTGCTCATTGTGCCTTCTGGAATGCCTATTCCATAGGCAACAAATTTCTCTTCATCCTAAATCTTTTCTTCTCCTATTCCTTCAATCTTCTAGCAATCATTGAGACCTGGTTCTTCCTAAGGACACAGCCTACCTGGCCACCATTTCCAGTCCTTGAAGTATTTTTATTCATTCCTGTTTTTACTTTCAGGTTCTTCCCTCACCTCCATTTCTCTTTTCTTTTGAGGGTCATGCAATCCATATCTACCACTTAATCAAAATTCTGGTAGCTGTTGCCTGTAGACATACAGGTCACTCCCGTTTTTTCTTCAAGAAATCCAGTACCTGGCTCACTATTTTTCTCTTTTCCCAACTCCTACCATCAACATACACATTGCTGTCCTTCAAATACCCTAACCCCTCAGTGGTTCAACCTACTCTCTTCCCATGACTCACCCCACCTCAGCCTCATGCAGAGGTATGCATACCCTTGATCTTGCCAACAGCTATCAATGTTCCATCTCCATATTCAAGAATTCTGAATTCCCCTTATCTGACCATAACTATCAGATTTTCACCTTCAACTATTCCTGTTCATTAATTTTTTTAAATTTCATTTTTTGGGAGCACCTCTCCAAAAAGTATTTCTCTCATTTTCTTCATTATCCATCCTTTCTCTACTCTAGACCCTCATTCTCTGATTCATGACCCCTATAGTTATTAGACTTTCTCTTTTCTCTGCATTCCTCATGCTACCAAAGCTTCCAAAGTATCCATTCTAGGCTCTCCACTCCTGGTGGTTTCTGCCCCTGCCTTGTAGAGCTCGCTCTGTGATTTCTACTTTTCCTTTGTGACTTACCTCAAAATAATGCCAATTATTGCAGGTAATAAGGCCCTTGCTCCAGCATGTCCTTGATTATATGACCAAGCACTGATCTATATCTTCTCCTGGTTACCTTTTTTCCCCCTTATTTGCCTCAAAATCTTCTACCAGGATTCATACAGTCCCACTCCCCCAGGAATTCCAACTTCCCTGTTTTTGAAGTAGAATGAGTAGACTTTTTAAACCCTAAATCCCCCAGGCTGTACCTAGGACGCAGTCCTAATCTCCTTTGTCTCTTCACCCCTAGGACCATTCATCAGTGGAGCCCCCTCCCATCACTAAAGCAAGGCCTTCTTTCTTCTTCACCTTCCTTTCAATCCTTTACTCCCCTCCTCACCTTCTCTCTAGGCTCTTCTCTTTCTGAAACCAATGGGTCACCCTCCTCATTTCTAGCCCTTGATTTCACTCTATGTCACACATTTTTTTCTCTTTCCCTATTCCCTTTCCCCTTTCATATATCCTTTCATGTTTTAGTGTAATCCTCCCAGAATCAATGAATCACCTGTAGGCAGTGTGTCAGGAGATTCTGTCCATAATGTCCCATGCCCCATGCTATCTCCACTAAACTTCCAGCTTTACCCTTATCTCCTTCTGTACATTTAGAAAGTATCTCGCTTTGTTTCTGTTGCTGCCTTGGTCTACTGCATTTATTCATTCACTCCTCCCATATTTCTGTTGTTTGGGATGTTCAAAACACATTCACTTTAGTTCTAGTTTTCTTTCTAAAAATGTTTCAAATGCCTCTTTAGTGTTGAACATCCATCTTTTTTTGTGTGTGATTAAGCTCAGATACTCAGAGCTGGTCACCATGGTCTGCATCCTGAGTTCCCTTGCTTTTCAGAACACATTATTCCAATCCCTTCTACATTTTATAACAGGTGCAGAATAGCCTTGCATTATTCCAATTTCCTTTCCTTTGCACTTGAAGGTCTTTCTCCTGATCTCTTGCAGAACTTGTTTCTGAATTGAATAGTTACATTTAACCACTATGTTTCTTCAAGTTTGCAACCCTGAGTTTATTTGTTGTTTTTCTGGAGGAGATCTGTGGTTTCTTTCAGTTGACATTTTATTTTCTATATTCAGAAGTTGTAGGAGCTTCTCTTCTATTACTTCCTGCATAATGATATTAAGGTTTTTTTGTCCTGTTTTGTTTTTTGGCAGATCTATGATCAGTAGGTTGTCCCCACGCATCCCATCTTTAGGATCAGTATGTTTTTGTTTCCATAATGAGTATATCTTAATGTTCTTATGTTTTGCTTTTTTTTGTCTAGATGGTTCTTCACTTATGTACATTTGTGTTCTTACTTTTGTTTCTCTGGTGAGACTCACCATCACAGATTACAAGTTTGGGTTTTATTTTTTTTGTCTGTGCAGTTTATAAATTCTAGTCCCATGATTCTCATAATTGAACCACTTAGGAGCAGCATATTGTGGTTCTATGTTCTGATCATTTTCCTTTGTGCTAATTCTTCATAGAGGCTTGGAACAGCTGGGTGGTGCGGTGGATAGAGAACCAATGTAGGAGTCAGGAGCACCTGAGTTCAAATCTCACCTCAGACACTTGACACGCACTAGCTGTGTGACCTTGGGGAAGTCACTTAACCCCAGTTGCCTCATCCTGGGTCATCTCCAGTCATCCTGATGAATATCTGGTCACTGGATTCAGATGGCTCTGGAGGAAAAGTGAGGCTGGTGACCTGCACAGCCCTCCCTCACTCAAAACAAAGTCAAGTGCAAGTCATGTCATCATTTCTCTGATGGCACGGTCTTCTTTGGCAATGAAGGACGAACTCACATAGAGGCTTGAACTAGTTTACTAGATCCTGAAGGCCATATTTCTTTCTCTTGTGCATGTTTTTTCTGCTGATTTTATCTATTTATATTCAAGGTCTTTGAATTTTTCCCCCAGATCTTTGGTAATTTTAATCTTTTCTCCCTGATTTTCCCCTATTCACTTCTTGACTGTGTCCCCTTTGTTAGTCATTTCCTTCGAGGTTGGATCTCAAAAGACTCTCACCCTCCTTCTATGTTGTGCATGAATCCAAGTGATTGGGCAGTCAGAACTGGCAGCAGCTGGAAGCTGTGCTATATCCCTCAGGCTTAGAAGAGTGCTACCCACCTCACCCCACAGGATGTCCTGTCCTGGTGTCCTGACTTGTTCCCTATCTTTCTCAGTTCTCTGACCCAGCACAGGCAGTTTATAGCTTTTCAGTGCTAATGCTTCAGGGAGGTCTGCCATAGTACTAACTCAAAGTCTGCAATCTGGAGCCCGGGTTTCTATGGCAATGAAAGCAGAGAAAGATGAGTGGGTGAGGGGGTGGGTTTTGTCATAAGACTATGTGTAAGGGCCTTGGTTCTGCTGGTGTGGCCTCCCTCATTACCAGGAGCATGGGAGATAGGGGAGGGGAGCTCAGTGAACTTGGCGTCAGCTCAGTGAACTTGTTTGGTGGTTGTTTTCTTAAACCTCTTGGATTCATGGGTGTCCTAGACCACAGAGATGATTGAGGTTGCTTTGTCTTTGGTGCATAGTTTCTGTTTTTAAAGAAGTTTGAGGGATCATGGGTATCAAAAAGCACGTCTAGTGTTCTATTTTGTTGTTCATAAGACTGTACTTAACGTTTATTGACTGTCTATGGCTTGGTCATTAACTCTTCCCCTTTCGATGGATGCAAAATGAAGTGAGCAGAACCAGGAGGACATTATACACAATAGCAACAATGTTGTATAATGATCAGCTGTAAATGACTTGGCTCTTCTCCACCATACAATGATCCAAGACAATTCCAAAGGACTCATGATGAAAAATGTTATCCACCCCCCAGAGAGAGAACTCATGGAGTCTGAATGTTGGTCAAAACATACTCTTTTTCACTTTCATTATTTGTGTGTGTGTGTGTGTGTGTGTGTGTGTGTGTGTGTGTGTGTTGGTCTGTGCCTTTTTAAACTACATGATGAATATAGAAATGTTTTCATGATCATACATATATAACCTATATCAAATTGATATCAAATTGTTTATTGTTTACTGTCTCAGAGAAAGGAGAGGGAAGGAAAAGAGGGAGGGAGAGGATTTGGAGCTTAACATTTTTTTTGGAGTGGGGAAGGCAAGGCAATTGGGGTTAAGTGACTTGCCTACGGTCACACAGCTAGTAATTATCAAGTGTCTGAGGCTGGATTTGAACTCAGAGTTCTCTTGACTCCAGGGTCAGTGTTCTATTCACCATGCCACCTAGCTGCCCCTGGAACTTAACATTTTAAAAAATTAATGTTAAAAATAATTTTTGCATATTATTAGGAAAAAGATAAAATATTTTAAAAACCCACCTCTTCCCCTTTTCATCAATCTGACAGGTACTTTCTTCCATGCTTGTTTAATTTGTTTATGGTATCACCCTTCATGTCTAAATCATGTACCGATTTGGAGCTTGTCTTGGTATGTGGTGTGAGGTACTGGTCTATACCTTGTTTCCATCATATTTCTTTCAGTTTTCTCAGCCTTTTTTGTTGAGTGACATTTTGCCCCAATAGTGAGATCAAACACCTGGCTGTGGTGCTTGTTTGTGTCTGTTTTTTTGTACCTGATCTGTTCCACTGATTAACCCCTCTCTTGTCTAATGTTAAATTATTTTGATGATTACAGCCTTGTAGTAAAGTACTATCTTCTTCAACTATAAAATAAGATTGGGCTAGATTGTCTTTGAAGCTTAGAGGAAATAAAATCTCTTTTTAAACTACAGAGTCCACATTTTAGAGCCAGTTAATTTAATTAATGCCTATATGACTTTGGAGAGCATGTCTCAGGACAGAGGTGGAAAGGTAACTCACCACCATCTCGCATAGAGAATTCAAAATCAAACCAGAAATGATACATTGATGGTGAATCATGCTTCCTTCCTCTTGACAAAAAGGTGGTGGACTAGAGGTATAGAAAGAGACATATATGTCAGATGTTAAAATGTTTGAAAATATGTGCATTTGTTTTGCTGATACTATCCTTTATTTACTTGATTTAATTTGTCTGTGAAAGCATTTTCCCTTTATAGAAAAACTACAATTTATTGTAACTGCATGTCTATAAATTAAGGGCAAAGGGAGGATACCAACAAATACTTTGGTTTACACATAATAAAATTAGGTCAGAGAATTAGACCTTGATTCAAAATTCCAGGGACTCCTATCTGGGGGCAGGCTAATTGTGGGAGAACCTTATGGTGATGTTTATTAATCATTTTATTAGTTCCTTAGTAGCAGAGAGACCCATTTTAGCCCTGGGCCAAAACAAATCATTATTATAATAAGAGGCAAGTATTTGGGTGCCTCACGGAAAGACTGCAGCCTTTGACGTGAAGGTCAAGGCTACCTACAGGGAGGAAAGGTATGTCCTGTGAGAACGGCCATTCTTTCTTGGAAGTGCAGTCTTGCAGCTGAACTTCTAATGAGAGCAGAGAAAGGAGAGAAAAATTCATGTCTCTTATTTTGTTTCCCTTATACAGCCAAACCTTGCCTTGTAGCAGCTAGGGATTACATAGGTATTTTTTCAGCCAAATTAAAGCTGGCAAGCATTTATTATTATAAGTTATAATAATATTATTTATGTTACATACAGTATATTTGTGTTATCATATATTACATAATTTATAACAATATGTAATTTATTATTTATTGGCACCTACTATATGCCAGGTGCCAGGGATACAATGAAAAACCAAAGCAGTCTTGCTATTAGGGAGCTCCCAGTCAAAAGGGTGAGACATATGCAAACCACTATGTACAGAAGATACTTATAGGATGAATTGGAGATAACCACAGAGAGAAGGTTCGAGTTTTAGGAAGGATCAGGAAAGGCTTCTTGTAGAAAGTTGGATTTTATCTTGGACTTGAAAGAAATCAGGAAAGGCAGAAGATGGAGCTGAGGAGGGAGAACGTTCCATGCATGGGGACAGCCAGTGATAATCCCAGTCAGGAGATGGAGTCTTATGCAAGGAATGGCGTGTATGCTAGTGTCCCCGGTTCACAGAGTATGGGGATAGAAGAAGACTGGAGGGGGCCAGTTCATGAAGCATTTCATATTTGATTGTGGAAGTGATAGGGAGTTTTTTGAATAGGAAGGGAGAGACATTGTCAGCCCTGCACTTTAGGAAAATCACTTTTGGTAGCTGAGTGGAAGGGAGATTACAGAGACCAGAGACTTGAAATAGGGAAATCAACCAGTGAACTATTGCCATAATTTAGGTGTGGGAGGTGATGAGGATTTGCACCAGGGATGTTGGTAGTGAGAAGGGAGCCTATACAAGAGATGTTACAAAGATAGAATCAGCAGGATGTGACAACTGATTAGATGTAGAGGCTGAGAGAGAATGAGGAATCAAAGAGGCATCTAGATTGGGAACGTGGGTGATGTTGAGGATGGTGGTATCCTCACTGACGATAGGAAAGTTAGGAAGAGGGGAAGGGAAGTCTTGGAGAATGGAGATAATGAATTCGTTTTGGGGGTTGGTTATCTTTTATTTTACATCAATTTAATTTCCAAATTTATACTTACTTTCTACTGTACTCAAAAAGCCATGCCTTTTAACAAAAAATCAAAAACACAGAATGAAGTTCAGAAAACTGTTCTTATCAACCAAGTTCGATGGTGTGTGGAATGTTCCACACCCATAGTCCTCTACATTTGAAGATGGCAAGAAATGCATTTTCTCAACTTATTTTCAATGTCAAATTTCATCATTATAATTACAAAGCATGAAATTTATACGATAATATTATTATATATTTGACAAGAATAGTAAGTTTACACAAGATTTGCAGTTTCATGTATAATCATCTTTTTTTATTGTACTATATTATAGAACTTCTTGTTTTATTCCATAAATTAAAAAAGAAATGTTAAAAAATTAAATGCAATTTCTTCAACTTTGAAAAGAAAAGAATAATTACATTCAGTTTTAAAAAAAAAATTTCTTTCCTTCTTGCATTGTTGCAGTGCTGCACTTCCCTTTGTATCCATTCCTGTAATATATCCCTGAATACTTCATTCATCATTTCTCTGGGTACAGTAATATCCTCTTATTTTCCTATGGGTGCTACAGTTCATGTAACCATTCCCCAAGTGATGACCATCTCGGGTTTCCAGTTTTTTCTCCTACAAAAAGTGCTGCTAAAATATTTTTATTATCAATCTTTTAAACTCCAATCTTCAGAAGTGTACCTACCCAGAGTTTGTGCTGGGTGACAGTATCACTTTTGGGGTTCCTATGCATAGGCTTCTGGGAGGTTTGTTCCAAAAAAAATTCTCTTCAAATGAGCAAAGCTTTTGCAGCCGCAGATATTGTGAGACTATTGGAACTATGCACATATACATATACCATAGAACTCATCTGCCTTTCAGTTTTCAAATTATTTTTATCCGCTGTCCTGTACAGTTATGAAGGTAACTGATTGTCAACCAAGCAGGGAATAGAGAAAATTCAGTCTGGTTAGTAAATGCTTTACACCTAAATTATAGTAAACTGAATTAATAATTTATCTCTATCAGCAGATCCAGGAAGCATGGGGTTAAATCTCTGACAATCTGGTAGTGATGTATTCGGCTAAGCAGCCACAGAAGCTTTAACTCGGTTCATGTATGGTCTATATATGGAAGACAGCTGGTCTGCTGGGGTATTTAAAGTCAAAAGGTCAGCAGATTTTTCTTACTGACAGTGGTATCAACTTTGTTGCCTTCAAGAAAAGGAAAAGAAAAGACAGCTGGTGCTGAGGGGCTATTTAAAGGATCAGCTGAAGCTGTGCTTTGTCCAGCACTAGAGCAGAGATAAACACAAGGAACTAAATGGGGTGCAGGGAGAAGGAAGTGAAGATTGTGGGCACAGTAACTGCTTCTGGCTCCTCCTTGTGTCAAAAAAAGAAAAGCCACAATCGCCCTGTAGACAGTTAGGTGGTGTGGTGGGTAAGCATTGGGCACTGAGTCAGGAATGCTGCTTAACTTCAGTTTCCTCATCTGTAAAATGGGATAACAAGAGTACCTAGGGTACTCCCAGGGTTGTTATAAAAATTAAATAACACATTTGTAAGGCACTTAGCACAATGCCTGGTATATGGTAAGCACTTAATTAATGCTTGTTTGCTTCCTACATTCCCATTACTATCTCCACCTTCAACGTGAGGCACTAGAATGTGAATCCAAGTTGCGGCAGTCTGCATGGTACCCTTAAGGAGGCTTCATAAGTAGTCATTAAGCATCTGATTTGACTTTGTCACCCTGACTTAAGAGTGAAAGAAGACAGTAGTGTTGTCATGCCAGAGTCCTCTAGGCAGGAGCCAATATCCTCCTTTTACAATTGGGGAAACTGAGGCTTAGAAATGACTTAACCAAAGTCATATTAATAGTGGGGTTGGGGGGGGGAGTCTGAACTAGAACCCAGGTTTTCTACTCTGAGTATTACCCTGACATTCTTGACAAAAGAGATTTCTCCAAGACAATGGCTGGCAAAGGAAACACATAGAAACCCTTTTCCCCTTCCCCTTTGACTTTAAGTACGTTAAAAGTGTCTTTGGTCAACCTATTCAATCCATCACCAACTGTATAAAGAGAAGGTCCTTCTGCTTTAGTAACACCAGAGGGCAACATTGTTCCATTTTCAGGTTGAAGCTATGTGGGCTTTCTGGCAGGAGTTTCTGAGCCACAGATAGAATCATCCCAAAGGCTTAGGGATGGAAAGGAATGGAATGTTTTAAACAGCTGTGCTCCAGTATGAGAGGGAGATAGGAAAGCGGAGACCATATAGCCCTGGAATGGTCCCAATTCTATGTTGTTACTGTGATCAGCAGGTGCGGGTGCCATCCTTGGCATCGATATAATAATCCCCCAGATATCTTTGTGTGGAAAATTCACCCCTGCAAGGGAGAGGAATCTGCTTCTAATTTAGCAGGGGAATTTTACACCAGGCATCTTGCCCCACCAGTGAACCGGGCTGTGCATGCCGTACAAACTTGAAATGCCTATTAGAATTTTTAGTATGACTAAAAGCCATAAGCCACTTGGCAAAAAACTAGGATCACACCAATAGACATCAGTTTTTGTCACTACTAATGAACCACAAAACGGCAGCTTTTATCATAATGCAACAGGGGAACCCAATGAACTCAAGTGACTACCGTCCTTCTCCCCACTTTGGATAGATCTGTTATCACCTTTGTATTACTAGGCAGATAATGATGCATGTTTCCAAAACATTTTTCTCTCACCTCATTTTGAGTTAGGTAGTACAAGGATTATTGGCTGAGCTTCTCCCTTGTATTCTTGATCTCGTGAATGTGAATCTTACCAATCTCAATCCATCCACGATGTCTCACCTTAGGTGATTCTTAATTCGATCCTCCTATAAATCATCAGTGCAAAATCCACTCAATGCCTTGGAGACCTTCCTTGAAGGTTTTTTAATATTTCATAGATGTCACGGCAACATTTGATTCATCTAAGCTATTATGTCTTACTCTCCCTACGCAGGATTATGACCAGCCCACCTTCTCTGGTCATACACGTCCTTTACAGTGTCTATTCGACTACAGACCTGGTTCTGCAGCCAGGAAGACCTGGGTACAAGTCTCCCCCTTGAGAGACCTGGGTACAAGTCTCCCTTTTGATACTTTCTGGCTGTGTGACCCTAAGCAAATCACTGAACTTCCTTATATCTCAGTTTCTCATTAGAAAATAAAAGGTTTGAGCTACATGAATAAACAAAAGAAAGAAAGAACCTTTATTAAGTATTCTTCATTCTCCTCCTGACTGTACTACTGACTTTCTGCTGCTGACCTTTGCAAATTCTTATAGTGGAATATTCCGACGCCATGCTGGGCCTCTGCTTCCATTGGTGAGTTCCTCCCAGGGGCCTCCATTTTGGGGAAGGGCCCTGGCTGACCCAACTGGCTGTACTTCTGATGTTGATGTCAAGCCTCCTTGCCTTGGTGCGTTTACCAGTTCTCTGCTTTGATCTCTCTCTCGTGTGCTATTTCCCCCTTTGAGGACAAGAATGTTCTCTCATATTTGAATCTTCAATGCTTAGCACAGCGTCCGTCACATCCATAAGTCTTTATTGTACTTAAATGCTCCTAGTCACCTCATCTTTCTGCCTAGCTGGGCTGGAAGGCAGAGCACTTGGCTCATTGAAGGAGAAATTCCTGTGCTCTCCCTGAAAGCTGGCTGAATTCAGATAGATCTTTGCCTGTCTAGGGGAACTACTCCAAGGCTCTCCTAAATTCGTACTGCAGAATGCCAACCAGGATTCCCTGTTCATAAAGAGGAAGGGGGTGAGGATAGAAGACCCCATTTCAGCTTTCATCTGGGAAGTCCAGAATCTTCCTGATTGATGCAGCAACCTGTTCCTAAGTCTTGTGGTACAGTGAACCAAATAGAAAGTCAGAGAGAAGTAGGCAAGTTCCTTACTTGGTGGCAGGATACACTACACACACACACACACACACACACACACACACACACACACACGCACACGCAAATGCACACACACTTATGTGTATACATGTAGGTATGTTTATATGTACGTATGTATATGTAAGGATATATGCAGGTGTATATATGTATACACATACACACATGTCTATATACTCACATTATAATGTATATAAGATGCTATAAAACATATAAATGTATACATGTGTATTTATCTATATCTATCCATCTCTCTTTGATTTTCATGTCACCATGATTTTCTAATATCTCCTTTCTTTTTCCCTGAACCATCAAGCCTTTTCTCATAACAAAGACTGAAAAAAGAAAGAAAAGAAGCAGTTTGGTAAGTTACCCCACAAACACAACAGCTGAGTTGGAGGGTCCATGCTGTGTTTCACACTTTTCAGAACAGCCTGAGGACTGGGATTCTGGCAGCCGTGTGGTGAAGCCTGTGGACCACATCTCACAATAATTCTTTGAAATGTCTAAATGAAAATAGTTGCAGTTAGCCTTTACATGGTACATTAAGGTTTGCAAAGTGTTTTACAAATATCTCATCAGTTCCTCAGGACAATGGGGATGGGGAGGTAGGAGTAGGTGTTGTCATCCCCATTTTATAGATGAGGAAACTAAGGCAGACAGAAGTTAATTGATTTTCCTAAAGTCCATGTCTCATCATGCCACCCCCTCCCCACTCAATAAACTCCAATGATTCCCTCTTGCCTCCAGAATCCAATGTAAATCTTCTGCTTGTTATTCAAGGCCCCTCCTAACCTAGCCTCCTCCTACCTTTCCAGTCTTCTTCCACCTTACTGTCCAATGGCTATTCTTCGATCCAGTAAAGTTGGCATCTTGGTTGTTCCATGAGCAAGACACTCTATCTCCCTGCTCTAAGCATTTCCTCTCACTGTCCCCCATGCCTGGAACATCTTCCTCCTCCTCTCTGACCACTGACCTCCCTGGATTTTCTTAAGTCCCAGTTAAAATCCTATCTTTTACAGGAAGCCTTCCCCAACCCCTCTTAGTGCTAGCACCTTCCCTCTGTTCATTATTTCCTACTTCTCCTTCATAGAGCGTGCTGTGTGTATATATGTTTGCATGCGGTCTTCCTCCTTAGACTGTAAGTTCTTTGAGAGCAGGTACTGTCTTTTGCCTCTTTTTATATCCCTACTACTTAGTACAGTGCCTGGCACATAGTAGGGCCTTAATAAATGTTTATTGACTGCTCAGGGTCACAGAGTTAGTAAGTGATTTGAACGCATGGCTTCCTGAGTCCAGGTTCAGTGCTCTATGACCTCTAATGGGATGACAAAAGAAGCCAATTACATTGAAATGCATTTATCAAGATACTTTTTTAAAGTGAACCCCAAGTTAAGAAGAAATAGACACAGCTCCTCGATTGGTGTAAAGTTCAGGGGCTTATAAAAGGCTTTTCTCCTTCAGTGCTTCTTACCTCCCACCCCACCTTCCTATCAGCTGTCAGAAGGCTGAAATTTTCCCCTCAAAGATTCTTTCTTTTAGACTCTTTTTAAAAAACAGGAGATTCTAAAAAGCTGAAGACCTTCCAGACCAACTACCTCTGGGAGAGGTAATATGTTTACTGTAACTATATCTGTGAGAGGTGGGTTTATGGGACTGGACTACACATTAACACCTGAGAGAGACACACAGAGAGAGAGAGAGAGAGAGAGACAGACAGACAGACAGACAGACAGACAGACAGACAGACAGACAGAGACAGAGAGAGACAGAGAGACAGATACAGAGAGATGATAGAGACAGAGATATGAGAGATGAAGAGAGCAAGAATGAGAGAGAGAACGGGAGAAAGGAAGGAAGAAAGAGAGAAACAGAAAGAGAGATGAGAGACAGAGACACACACAGACAAAGAGAGGGAGAGATAGAGAAGGAAAGAGACAGAGAAACAGTGACAGAGAGAGACACACAGAGAAACAGAGACACAGAGAGAAACAGAGACACAGAGAGAGCCAGAGAGATAGAGACAGAGACAATGAGAGAGAGACAAACAGAGACAGACAGGTGGCGGAGCAGGTTGGGGAGATGAATGCTACATGTGTAGAGAAGAGCTGAGTATGAATCATTCGAGGCAGAATTTAACCTATTTCCCAGGGCTGTTTTTTGTGGGGAGGTGAGAATTGAGGGTGCCTAGTTTCTGTGCTGAGTGTTGACTTCTCACCTTCCCAAACACATGGCATTTGCGTTGGTACTGGATGAACTTTTCTACTAGGTAAGCAAGGTAACAGGAGCCATGTCTCTCCCTTAGTGTTTATTTTGATTGCATTTTAATTAAACAATGACCTGTCCAGGTCTCTTGGATATTTCACTGCCTTCTTTATGGATCAAACAAAAAGTGTGGTGAAGAAGCCTGGCCTTCAAGCTCAAAGAGCCTTTTGGGGTGAAATTGTTCAGCCTGAACCAGGGACTTTCCAAGGGAAATAATGGAGCATAAACTGTTTATTTGGCAAAATACCAGTAGACTGAGTTAAGGGCTGTAAGACCTAGTTATTAGCTCCCAGTCCGAGTCTACCTGCCAATTACTTCTAAATATTAAGTTGAAGTTGAATCTTGAAGTCGAGAGGATGGGTTTCCATTGCCTGGCTTCCATGCCATCTGTGCCACAGACATAGCCTCACTGCAGGGAAATGGGGTCACTTAGGGAATCTTTGTTCCTTTTCTACCCTCTCTTGAAAGGCCTCATGGGGCAGTAGAAAGAATTCGGTTAGAAGAGTCAAGAGAGCTAGGTTGTCATCTTGGTTCTCCCACTCACTGGGTTCTTAGTGGTCACTTCTTCATCTGCTAAATAAAGATACGGGACTAAAGGATTTCTGAAACCCTAAGTTACTTCTAGATGGAAAATTGTACTTCTGTGATACCCTTCTCAATGTGGTGCAGATTTAATTTTCAAATGGTCTCACAGGTAGAAATCAGCCTCTTGTCACTGCCTTTGAAGCCAGGAAAAATATTCATTAAGGGCATGAATGGTAGGTAGTAGGAGTCTTGGATGGTGAAGAAATAGTCCCAGTATGTAGTAGGGATTTTTTCACTTGAGGTAAACCTAGGTGAATAGTGGTTAGGTGGTGTTAACAATAGTATTACAGAGTAGACCCCATTCATGGGGTCCAGTTGAGCTGAGAGAGGGGCTGATCCATCCCTGTCCATATGGGGTTGTGGGAAGAAACATGCCCTAGGAGAGAGGCACTAGGGAAACCCACACAGGAATAAGGGTCAAGCTGCCTCCACTCCAAGACTATATTTCACCTGGCTTCAGGTTGCTCATGCTTCATGGTAGTCACTGAGGTAAAACTGTGAGGAGGAGGTGTGTTCCCCTTAAGGGAAAACTTTCCCCCAGATGTTGGTATCCTGGGGCACCAGTTCTGTTCATTTCAGATTAGTCATGGATAGTTAGGCATCACGTAGTCCAACCCCATTATCGTAAGGATGTAGGGGACTGATCAAAGGAGTTCCTTGATCATCTTGCACTCACAGGATGATAAGCCTTTCTTTAGGCCTTTGCTGGTCTGACAATTCCATTGGCATTTGAACCCTTACCATCCAAATATCTCATCATGGAAGCCAGGCACAAAGTCCTGCTTCCTTGTTTCCTTATATTGTGACTTTAGTGTTTTGATAATGTTCCAGCTTTTTGAAACACCTCCTTCTCCCCACACATATAAGCAGGTGCATATATACATACACACACACATACACACACATATTAAATATTTTACTTATTTTAATCAGTCAAATTCCACCTTCATATTCCCACCCAACCTTCTCTCTGTTCTCCAACAAAACCCATTATAAATGTGTTATCACTCAAAACAAATTTCCATATTAGCTATCAAAAAAAATCTCCTTCTATGGTCTGGGTCCTTTTCCCCCTCTGTCAGGAGGTAGGTAGCATCATTGCTCACCTGGGATCTTGGTTGGTTGTTATGATGATAAGAATTCAGCATATATTCACCACATTTATATATCATAACTTGTTCATCCAATTCCTGACTTATGGGCACTCTCATATTCCCATCCTTTGCCACCTCAAAAAGGGCTGTACGGATTTTTGTATATTCTTAGGCTTAGAACTAATGTTTGGCTTAGAACTAATCTCTTTCGTAGTCTAGCCTCTTCCCAATCCCTCCATGCCCTTCAGCTATTTTCTTCCTATTTTCTTTTTTTTAATTATTATTTTATTTGTTTTCAGTGTTCTACAATCACTTCCATATATCTTAGTTTTTCCCCCTTTCTCCCCCCACCCCTTCCCCCCTACCTCCCCACTCCCCCCTGAGACAGCAAATAGTTTTATATAGGTTCTTTTTTTTTCTATTTTTTTATTTTATTTGTTTTCAGTGTTCTACAATCACTTCCATATATCTTAGATTTTTTTCCCCTCCCTCCCCCCACCCCTTCCCCCTTACTTCCCTACTCCCTCCCTGAGATGGCATACAATTTTATATAGGTTCTACACGTACATTCCTATTAAAAAAATTTTCACCTTAGTCATGTTGCATAGAAGAATTAAAATGAATGGGAGAAATCCTAAAACAAAACATAATACAAAAAAAATAAATGATCTTCTTCATTCTGCAATTGAATTCCATAGTTCTTTTTCTGGATATGGAAGGCATTTTGCCTTAAGAGACCACTGGGAATTTTTTAAGTCCTTGCATTGCGAAAAATTCCTCGCACACTGTGGTTGTTGCTATGTATGAGGTTCTCCTGGCTCTGTTCCTTTCGCTCAGCATCAGTTCATATAAGTCTTTTCAGGCCTCTCTGAAGTCTTCCTGTTCATCATTTCTTATAGCACAATAGTATTCCATTACATTCATATGCCACAACTTGTTCAGCCAAATTGCTCTCCAGAATGGTTGGATCAGGTCACAGCTCCACCAACGAAGAATTACTGTTCCAACTCTCCCACATCTTCTCTAATATTTATCATCTTCCTGTTTTGTCATGTTAGCCAATCTGATAGATGTGATGTGGTAACTCAGAGTTGTTTTGCTTTACATCTCTCTAATCAATAGTGAGTTAGAGCATTTTTTCATGTGACTATAGATAGTTTTAATTTCTTCCTCTGAAAACTGCCTGTTCATATCCTTTGATCATTTATCAATTGGAGAACCTCCTATTTTCTTGTTGAATGAAATGGATTTTTGTACCAGACTCTACAGGTGTATGTATGTCTTTTTGTTTTCTTCCTTCTTTTGAACTGTTTGAATGAGAGTGATGAGGTTCAAATGTCAGTTGCCCTCCCTCCTTCCTCCTTGTTTGTATAGATATATACTTGTACAACCTGATTATGTGAGGTGATGTTCCCAGATCTTCCTCTAATCCTTCTCCCCTTTTCTTCCATTATATTCTCCTCCCCTTCCTTTTCATTCTTTTCTTTAAGATCATCAAGGTATAACAGAACCTCCCGCAGACCTTGTCTAATTGGATTCCCTCCACCAACTCTAATGAAGATAAGGTTCTGAGGACGTACTTGTATCTTTGCCTTATATCAGAATCTAAACAGTTTATCCTTTATTCTCTTATACTTGTTCACTCATGTTTATCTTTCTATGTTTCTCTCAAATCCTGTGTTTGTATTTCAAAATTTCTATTTAACTTTTTTCATTGGGAATGCTTAGAAGTCTTCTATTTCAATTAACATTCATTTTTTCCCCTGTAAGATTCCCCAGGTCTTCTGGCACTCACTACTTTGGAGGGGTCCCAATCCCTGGTGATGGGACCATTTATACTCCTAGGTAACCAGGAGGTCATATGTACATAGCCAAAGCCTACCAGAAAACTGAGTCAAGGGAAGCAAAGCTTAAACCTTGCCACAACCTCAGATCAATCATGTCCTGTCTTGGTAGGTTGATAAATTTGTTCATTTAAATTTAAATATAGATCAATTGGTCCATTTGTTCAAATAAAAGATAGGAAAAAGAAGTGCATCAGGTACTGTCCCCTTAGTGCTGGGGATCTTGAGCACCCAAGCTTGTGGCACAAAAAGGATTCTGGCCATGATCATAGGAATAATGAAGGGCTCGTCACCCGACTTTGGTGTTTTTGTAACCCTGAAGTTAAGATTTTGCAAAGTCAAGCCAGGAGACTAGAAGACTGAAGATTAACTTTGTCCCTTCTCTACTGCCAGAGAGGTGATTCATTTAAAATGGAGCAAGTTACACACCATTTAGGGCATGGCCAAAGTGGCAGTGGGTTTCTTCTGCCCATGCTGCTTTGTAATATGGGGTTGGCAATAAATTGCTGAGGGCATTTTTGGATATTTTTCAAATTTTGTTCATTTAGGTTGGGGTACTGGGAAGGTCATTTTGAAAAAGTTGCCTCCCCAAAATAGAGAATTTTTTTCTTATAAATATGAGTGAATAGATTTGTGTACTGAAAAAATAAATGAATAAATTTATGAATTTATTAAAATAAGCCTTAATTCCTAACCCCAATTCCATTATCAAGATACATAAATTTATTCACTTCAAATCAGAAAAAAACCAATTGTTTCCCTTGTTACATGCTATTTTGGGCATGGTCAGTGTGGCAAAGGTTTATTTTTTGTTTTTTGGGTTTTTTTGGCCTGACTGGTTATTAATATAGGTTTTGCTTTTGGGTTAATGATGGTATTTTTGGACATTTCAGATTTTTGTTTAATGTAGCTGGGGGTGCTAGGAAGCACTGTTTTGAAAAAGTTGGGTAAAAAATAAGTGAATAGATTTGCTCACTAAAAATATAAAAATTTCAATTTATCAAAATAAATTTGTTCATTTGTTACTTTTTCTTTCCCAATGATGGGAGTGGTGGGGGAGTGCTGGTAGATGTTGATTCTATCATATACCTCCCATGGTTTTTTTCCCTTGTGCTATTTGAAAGCAACAATTGGACCCATTGGTCCTCAAGTTTTTTTCTGGAAAGGAGCTGTCCAAATCCTTCCAGATGAAGGGAAGACTGCTAATTGAGGGGAACCTGTGCTCTTTTTTAGGGTGTTCATAGCCCTAGAAGGGAGCAAGGGTCTTGAAGTCAAGAAAACTCTGTGTAGGTTGAGGAAGCAGTTTAGGGTGTCTCAAAGTAGTCTATTCTCTTCAGGTAAGTTCCTAGAGATTGGATTCCAGGAACCACTAGACTGGAGAGACCTTCCCCTTCTTACAATAACACTGATTTGTCACAGATATGGTTTCTGAGATATTAGACACTTGACCTGGGCATTCATGTTCATCATGATGCATTGATTGTTTAGCAGGGGCAAACCTCTTGCCTGAGATGAGGGAGTGACATGTTGTTAGTTGGGGACAGGTTGGGGGGCACTTGGTTTGTTTAGGACGGTGTGCCTACTGTGAGAGAAATGTCTTGCATCACTCAACTCTAGACAAAGGGTGATTATATGTCCTGTGTCATCTCTTCAGTAGCACGTAGGCAGCAATAACACGAGTGATTGTTTTTTTTAAAAGAGTAAACAGAGTAAACAGGAGCTTTCAGCCTCAGCAACCTAATAACTGTTCGTTTTTGTCACCCCTTGCCTTGGCACTGGCTGAAGGTCCCACTCAGCATGGTCTTCATGCTCCAGAAAGAGAGCTCCAGAAACATGGGCCTTGTGGGGTCATAGGGGAGTCTGCTTCCATCTTCCAGGGCTATAGCTTGTTCTGACCCCCACCTGAAAGACACTTCCTTGTGGGGAACATGACCCATCATGATATCCAGGTGCATTCTTTAAAACCTAAAGAGTGTGATAAGTCTCTGGGTTTTCTACTTGGATCATGGAAAAGCAAGTATCAACTGTTTATTCTAGGTTGTGCCCAGAGCCCTCTTGGTTTTCTCAACTCTTTTCCCCAAAACTTGATTGAGGTGTGTGTACTCAATCCCGCATGTGGATCATCACCTGATCTAGGGCCTCTGCCACATGGTTTCATCTGGCCTGGTCAACAGTGTAGTGGTGGATGGCAAGGAAGTAAGCAGCACTCTCCAGTGCAGCCTGAACTAGACTAAAATGTAATCTGGAAATATATGGCAAAGGAAATAAAAGCAAAATAAAACACAGATAACATTACATTTTAAAACTTAAGTCAATTTATGTCCTGCAGGGATCTTTATGTACAGATTAGTTACCCCATTTCTATTTGAGTTTGATTCTACAGCACTGATCGCTTTCCTATCAAGTCCATGGCAGAAGGGGTCATGGTCCTCTGCCCCCCTGATAGGTGACTGTGACTTGGCTCCGCCATTCCCAAGTGCCTATTT
Organism: Notamacropus eugenii; assembly: GCF_028372415.1. Classification (NCBI taxonomy): domain Eukaryota; kingdom Metazoa; phylum Chordata; class Mammalia; order Diprotodontia; family Macropodidae; genus Notamacropus; species Notamacropus eugenii. The sequence continues at coordinate 148,817,347 of NC_092878.1, forward strand.
GAAATGACAGCAGTATTGTTCAAGCCACAGTTATCTCTACCTTCCGCTCCAATTCCTTCAGTTGATCAGCTTACACTTGTGTAGTTATGTGGTGCTGGTGAGGGGATGGACCCAGAGCTAAAATCTGAAGCTGTTCTGATGGAGCTTCCCCCAGAAAGTGGGATCTAATTGCTCCCCAGACAGAATCTGGGGGTTCACACAGGTCTACTTTACCAAGTCCATTTCCTTTAGGAACTCCCTTCCCTCATGTTCCCTGTTGTAGAGTCTGCTACAATGATAATCCATCTTTACAGTGTCTGGTGAAAGTAGCCTCCCATTTTAGCCCCCTAAAAAGGGGGAAAGGGTAGTTTCCATCTAGATTGATTTAGTCAATTCTGTACCTTTAAGTCCCCAGAAGCCTCTCTAAAACTATGAAACCCAGATACTGAGAATCAGCAGTGACTTCCCTACACCACACCCTCGGTAACCAGTGAGGCAGTGATTTGTGCAATTTCTATTTGAATTTCCCATACATAATAAGCGGTCTAGGTTGCTTGAAGTACAGCATGTATGGAAGGAAATCATATGAGATAGAGTTTGAAAGGCACAGTCATGCCAAGGTATATTGGTCTTTGAGTGTTTCTTATTATATATTCATTAATTACATTTGTGCAAAAGATTTTCAGTTTCATGTAATCAAAATTATTTAGTTTCTGCAATTGTCTCTATATTTTGCTTGGTTAAGAATTCATCTCCTATCCTTAGCTGCTCTTTGTTAATTTTTTTATAGTATGATCTTTAATGTTAAGATCATGCTTCTATTTAGAACATATTATGAAAAATGTTAAGCTTGTAATGTCAGAGTCACCTTCCCACCCAGGAATTCTGATTCCCCTTCTCCTGGAGCAGGATTATTCTCTTAGCATCAAACTGGTGGAGGTTCTGTGCTTTGTAAGATCTCCATCCTCCTTTATAGAATATTCCTTTACCCCATTGGGAGAATTCATCAGTGGGACTCTTTCTCACTATTGAAACAAGATTTCCTCCTTCCTTTTCCCGCTTTCCTTTTCCCCCCTTACTCATTCTCCTAGAGGTTTTCTTCTTCCAGGTTTTCTCTTCCTTCATTGTTTTCTTTAACTTCTATTTTATTTTCTGCTTCAAATTTTCTGCCTCTCACTTCCTCCTTATCTCATCCCCATTGAGAGAACAAGAAAAACAAAACTCATTAAAATATATAGTCAAGCAGTATATACAGCCAGGTCAAAAAAAAAAAATCTCAGTCTACACTCTGAGTCCATCACCTCTATATCTAGAGTTGGCTGACATGTCTTGTCCCATGTCCTCTGACTGTATCGTTGGAACTTTGTGCGTTGCAGGTGGTAGCGGTGTCCTCTGAAGCACCAGGAAGTGACTGATTGGCAGAATCTGCATCCAGTGCTGAGAGGCACATTGAAAACAAAATATATAAATCGAGGAAAGGCAGCTTTAGAACTCACCAGGAACACCAACGCCCAGAGCATAGCAGAGAGTTACCACTCAGGGAGACGTCCTGAGGACTCCATAGAAGGTAGGTCTGCTGGTAGGCAGAAGATCTGTTCTATGTTGCCACATTTTCTCCACGTATGTATCCTGTCACTATATGTGACTTTAAATTTAAGGCTGTTTATCCCAGGAATTGATTGTATTTAAGGGAGAGAATGTGCCCTCAGTTCAGGGAAATATTTTGTACTGGCCACTCTTACTGTAGCATCTTAGTAAAGACCCTTTTCTAAAAGTGAATTCAGTCTGGTTGACTAATAATCAATGAGAAATACACCAGATTGGGACTTGAGAACAGTATCACTAGCAATCCTAGCCCATTAGTGTTATACCTTGAACTGTGAGGGGAAAAGTAGTCAGTTGCCCTCCAGGGAACCAGACCACCAATTCAAGTGGAAAATGGAGAAATAGGTCTGATGGGGGGATTGTTGTGAAATAGGACTCTATTAGAAAGTTTTAAATGGGGCAACGATAGGATTAGATCTTTAACTAATAGAAAGTGACTTTTTCAGGCTTGCAAAAATGCGCTGAAGGGAGGAGATGGAGGTGGGAAGGCTGAGTTAGTAGCCAATTGTAACTGAAAATGATAGTTCTAGGAAATTAAATCATATTTTTTTTTTTGTTTTATGTTTGCAGGAAGAAGTAGAAACTGTAGATGATTCTTTGTTCTCTATTTACTTTAGCATTGCCAAAATCACCCAAGCATTTGGCTAATGTCTCCCCAACGTTACACAAACATTTTCTTTTCATTAAGTCTGCTGGCCTTAAATCAGCTTGTGACTGATCAAGTCACTTCCCCATCAGAAAGTTGTCCCCCAAAACAACACTCACTAGGCACCTTCTTCAACTTGAATATTCTTTGAAAATTTAGTTTTTGCTAGAAGAATCTGTCTGATTCAACTTTGTGGAAACTTTATGCTAGAGGAAAACCATAAATTTAGTCGGTCAATGCTAAGACTAGTCACTTTGGGGGTAGGGTTGGGAGGATTAAATAGATAGGAGACACAACTCATTCAGGAAGGATTTATTTCTAGGTGGTAGAATACAGATGAGGTTTTCCTTCTTTACTGAGGTCTCAGGTAGCCTTCTCTTATGAATCAACAAGCCATATCATTGACCTTCCTCCTGCCTAGGACTCCAGTTATTTGCTTAAGACTCTCCTCATTAGTAGAAATGAGTAGAAATAAGTCTATTGCCTGGAATTTTCTCATGTGTATTATTTCATTGATTTCTGTTTGCTATTGGCTTGGGGAAAAGGGTTCATTTGTGTGATTGGCATTTGGTGGGAAAGGATTCTGGCCTTGGATATATAACTTGAAATACTCTTTCCCCATTAAGGGCTAGTGATCAAAAACTCAGCATGAACCTTAAAAAAATATTTCCCTAAACTAACAATATCGAGATTCAGGGTAGTGGATAGAAATAATTCTATCCCAGTACCCTTTCTCCCTGAAGAGAATAGAGCAGGTTACCTACTGGCCCCAATCTCCTACTACCCCTTTGGACAGTGATCAGCCTCTCTTGGAGAAACGTGGGTGAAGACTAGAGAAAATCCATTCATGCCTCCCCATGACGTATTCCCCAGACAAGGCTGTTGTGAATACACATAGCCTATATGGGCAACACGTGGCATTAGCTGTCTATTCCTAAAGAGTTACCTGAAGTAGTTATCAAATACCTTCAGCCTCCCCAGTCCAGTGGCCAACTGTCTGTTTAAAACCAGCAAAGTAATTGGAAATGGAATGATCCTTTTGCCTCAGTGGAAGACTGTTCTGTATTCATTATATCTGAGTTATCTCCATTTGGTTCTGGTTTAATGAAACTCCAATTGTTTCACTAAGTATTTCACTGTGAAGATGTAGAAAAAATATAATCTTGGATACATTTGCTGAATCCGGGGAAGTATTATGTCATTGATCTCAGCAGTGGCCAGGGTGTTTCTATTCAGCCTCTATAGGCTGGAATAGAGTGGTCAACAATGACCCCAGATTTTAGCCTCCCAAAGTCTAAATGGGTCTCAGAAAGCCTCAACCTGTGGCCAAAGAAGAATGTCCTCCGTAACATACCTGATGAATGGCCCTTCAGCCTTTGCTCCAAGACCTCTCATGAAGGGCAGCTCCCTATCTCCTGAAGCAAGGCCTCTCTTCAGGACAACTCTCATTGACTCGAAAGTCTTTCTGACATTGGGCTTAAATCTTTCTCCACCCACTACTTATGATTCTATTCATTGAGGCCAAATGGAAGATGGCTAATATTTCTTTTGTGTTTAAGAACCCTTCAAATACTTATTTCTACTCATTTCTATTAATGAGGAGAGTCTTAAGCAAATAGCTGGAGTCCTAGGCAGGAGGAAGGTCAATGGTATGGTTTGCTGATTCATCAAGCAAAGAAACCTACCTGAGACCCCAGTAAAGAGGAATTCTGTATTTTACCACCTAGAAATTAAATCCTTCCTGAATGGGTTGTGTCTCCTATCTACTTAATCCTCCCGACTCTACTCCCAAAGTGACTAGTGTTAGCATTGCCTGACTGAATCTATGGCTTTCCTCTAGCACGAAGTTTCTACAAAGTTTCCTTCTTCAGAGATGAAAGTACCAGACAGATTTTTCTAGCAAAAACTAAATGCAGCTATTATAGCCCCATTAATTGTTCTCCTTCTAACTGATGGCATAATGATGATGATGATGGTGGTGGTGATAATGGAGGTGGTGATGATGACGATGGAGGTGATGATGACGATGGAGGTGATGATGACGATGGAGGTGATGATGACGATGGAGGTGATGATGACGATGGAGGTGATGATGATGATGGTGGTGCTGCTGCTGATGGTGGTGGTGATGATGATGGTGCTGATGATGCTAACAGCATTTTGATAGCACTTCAAGGTTTGCAAACTTCTTTACATGTATTATCTCATTTTAGCCTCATAACAACAAAGGGAGACAGATGGTACTATTATTCCTATTCTATAGTTGAGGAAACTGAGAATGACAATGACTTACCCAGGCTCCCATTAGCTAGTAAGTGTGTGAGGCTAGATCTGAGCCAGGTTCTTCTGACTCGAGGCCTCGCAAGTCCCTGTCCTTCTCAGTCTCTTTCATTGCTTTTTTTGATATTATTTACTTTTATTCTGCTGGGTTAATTTCTCTATGATTTATTCCAGATCTATAAAATAATCCTTTGCTAGTTTGGTGTGGCACCGAATAAGTAAATTAATTTGGGTAGTTTGTAATTGTTGCAATGTTAGTATAGCCCATCCATAAGCAATGAATATTTCACCACTTATTTAGGTCTGAATTTTTGTTAATAATGTTTTGTAATTGGATTCATATAGGTCCTGTTCATGATTTCGTAGAGAAACCTCCAAAGAATCATGAGAACTAGTCCTGCATTACTGGGTGTAAATTCAGACTGGTCATAGTATAAAATCTTTCCAATCTGATGTTTTAGCCTTCTGTTAATGTTTTCTTTACAACTTTGCATCAACATTCATTATGGATATTGACTTATGGTTTTATTTCTATACTATGTCTTTCCCTGATTTGGCATCTATATTCTATTTGTACCATAGAAGGAGCTGATTCTTTTCTATTAGTGTAAGCACTTTATATAATATATTCTTTGAAATTTTGATGGAATCCACTTGTAAATACAAATGGCCTTGGGATTTTTGAGAATTTTTTTCTTTCTTTTATAGCTTATTTTTCTTTTCCTTCCTTCCTTCCTCTCTTCCTTCCTTCCTCTTTATTTCTCTTTCTTTTTATCTCTTTTCCTTTCTTCCTTTTTCTCTTTCTTTCTTTGTTCCTTCCTTCCTTCTTTCCTTCCTCCCTCCCTCCCTTCCTTCCTTCCTTCCTTCCTTCCTTCCTTCCTTCTTTCCTCCCTCCCTCCCTCCCTTCCTCCCTCCCTCCCTTCCTTCCTTCCTTCCTTCCTTCCTCCCTTCCTTCCTTCCTTCCTTCCTTCCTTCCTTCCTTCCTTCCTTCCTTCCTTCCTTCCTTCCTTCCTTCCTTCCTTCCTTCCTTTCTATTGAAAGTGAGGAGCCAGAAATGACACCAGGGTTCTAAACCTGGGTGAGAAAAAGGATAGTGTTCTCAATCAAAATAAGGATGTTCAGTAGAGAGTAGATGTTGGAAGAATGATAAATTAGTGAGATCTGTGATATAGATTATAACCCATCTATGCCTGCTGTCCTGGGTGACTCACTCTGTCCTGCACGAAATGAAAAGGAGAAAGTTCTTAGCTTGCCCCTGAGTGCAGGACTTCTTTCCAATGGATACAGAGCCAGCTAAGGGGGTTTGCCATAACCCCTGGTGACTTGAGTTAGGGTTGACTGTTCTGGGGGACTCTGTGCCATTGTTAGTTTATAACTGCATGAGTGACTGGTGCCTGGTACAAAAGGGGTGTGTGTGTGTGTGTGTGTGTGTGTGTGTGTGTGTGTGTGTGTGTGTGTGTGTGTGTGTGTGTGTGTGTGTGTGTGTAGATTTTGGGAGTTTGCACAGTGGTGAGAGAAAACAGAGAGGGGGAGTTTTCAGTGATAATGAGTGAAGGATAGACATGATTGTATTGGAGACAAGTCCCACAATTGCCTATAACAGGAAGGATGAAAAGTAATTCACTTCTACCCTTTGGCTAGTTGATCACACACCCCTTAGGGTCATGCAGCAATCCCTTCAATTTGCAGACCTCTGTCCTAAAAGCATAGGATTAATGAGTAGGAGGGGTAGCTAGGTGGTACAGTGGATAAAGCATGGACCTGGAGTCAGGAAGATCTTGCCTCAGACACTTATTAGCTGTGTGACCCTAAGCAAATCTCTTAAACCCTATTGGATTCAGTTCCTCTTCTGTAAAATGGGGAATGTTAGAGAAGGAAATGGTGAGCACTCCAGTATAACTTGCCAAGAAAACCCCCTGGACAAAAGTCCATTAGTTCACATAGAGTTGCACAAGACAGAATAACCACAAGCATCTCATTTTTAGGGCAGCTATACTGCATAGAGTGCTGGGCTTGGAGTCATCTTCCTGAGTTCAAATCTGGCCCTAGGCACTTATTAGCTGCGTGACCCTGGGCAAGTCACTTAACCCTCTTTATCTTGATTTCTCATCTGTAAAATGAGCAGAAAAGGAAATGGCAAACTACCCCAGTATCTTTGACAAGAAAATTCCAAATGGAGTCATTAGCAGTTGAACTTAACAATAACAAGTGGGGGCTATAGAAAGATATTAAACTTGATCTAAGAAAAAAATAAAGCTATCTGATATTGAAATTGTTGGTAACTGGGCCTTACTTACCTCAGTTGGATATTTTTGAATGAAAACTAGGTGGCCTGTTCTAGGGGAAACTACAAAAGGTATTCTTGCCCAGTTACAGATGGGAGTTAGCGGTCTCCAAAGCTTCCTTCTAACTACTTACCAGTTACTACAAAGAGAGTAAGGAAAAGTAGAAGTATGCTATGTCCAGAGGGGAACCTTCAGTTTCAAAGAATCTCAAAGGTGAGGAGAACATTTTGACACAGGCAAGGACACTGAATGACCAATCTATTGCTATATAGTACTATAGATAAGCCAATTTTGAGAATGAATTTTGTTTTGATTTGGACTAGCATATCCAAAACAATAATTATGGGGATGTGTTGAGATGTTGTATAAAACTAATAATCTGAACACTGATTTCAACTGAAATCTGTGCTTGATAATGCTATTTGATCTAAGAGAAGATTCTCATGTGCTGTTACATGGAGGAATAAATTCAGAGTTACTGCAGAATACTGAGTTTGACATTCCTTCCATTTTATCAGTGGCTCTCCAGTAAGATATATACTATTTTTAGGTTCTATCATCCTTACTTAGTCCTGTTTCCTAAAGTTAATTCCATACTTCTTGCTTGAGAGTTTTCTATATTATCCCTTCCACCACTGGATGCCACTATAGGACTGTGACAAATCTGAAAGGATTACATTGTGTACTTTTCCTTTGAATATATATTTAACAGGTTTCAACACCAGCCTCTCAAAACTGAAAAGACATTTGTAGCTCCCAGAGTGTGTAAACCTATAAGGCTAATACTGGGTTTGAAACAAAATTTTGATTGAATGCCTATTATGGGAGAAACACTACGTGAAATACAAAGACATGTAAGATGGGGTCTTTGCCCCCAAGGATTTGACATGATAGTATGATTAGGAAAATAAGATAAGTACATGAATTATTATGTAACAGTGATATAAAATGCAATATATTACAGTAGTTGACACAAAGCAATACAATTGCCAAATGAATAGTGCAGAAAATAAATGCTACAGCAATTCAGAGCAGATCATGTTGGGCTTCTCTTTTTCTGGATGAATGTTTTCAGGGGCAGAGGCAAGACTGCAGAATGAATCTTGGCAAAATTTTTGCCTAGCTCTCCCAACATTAGAAACATTTTGCCTGTTTTTTCCAAGCTTTAAACAACTTTAAAAAGTATGTCAAACTGAATTTAGAATGGGAAAACTAACAAAAAGTCACAAGGAGTCATTTTTCTAGCCCAGGACAGCTTCAGAAGACAGAGAGGTCTGTGGACACTAGGGTGGGGAGTGGTCAGGAGTTTGGCCTGGGGGGAGGGGAAAGCAGCACTAGCTGTGGGCCACTGTGGTAGCAGTAGCAGTGGTGGTGGCACTGGGAGTTTCCAGTGCACGGTGATAGTAAGTTTGGGAAGAGATTCAGGGGGATGTGTGTACTAGCATTGGGCAGAAGATCAGGCATCATTTGGCATCTCCATTACCCATAACCCAGTTCCCATCACAGCTCCAGGGTGGAAAGGAGGAATTGACATCACAAGGGAGTGGGCTCCTTACCTGGGTGAGGACCAGAGCTCAAATCTAACACAAAGTCCAAAGTCAAGAAGTAGGCTGGAAAAATAAGCAAGCAAGTAGCAACAGCAACCAAAAAAACCTGACCCCAAAATAGTCCTATCATGACAGGGAGGCTGAAGATATAAACTGAGAAGAAGACAATATATGAAAATATCTACAAGCAAAGCCTCAAAGAAAAATGCAGATTAGACATAAACCCAATGACTTTTCCTAGAACAGCCAAAGACAGAGACTTTTAAAATGGCAAAATTTACTTTCAAAGTCAATAAGAGCAATAAAAGAAAAACTGGGAAAAGAAATGAGAACAAAGCAAAAAATTATGAAAAGAGAATTAAGAACTTGGCAAAAGAGGCACAAAATTTAAATAAAAACCAATAACTCAATTATTTAACATTTCTTAAGAGCTTACTATGTGCCAAGCATTGTGCTAACTTTTGGAAAAATCAGATTTGGCCCAATGGTAAAAGAGGTACCAAACCTCACAAAAGAAAATAGTTCTTTAAGAAGGAGAATTGGACAAGTGAAAGCTAATGGCTCCGTGAGACATCAAGAAACAATAAATCAAAGTCAATAGACTGAAAATATAGCAGAAAATGTGCAATATGCCATAGGAAAAACCACCGACCTGGAAAATAGATCAAGGAGAGGTTAATATGAGAATTATTTGATTTCTTGAAAGCTATGATTTAAAAAAGAGCCTAGATATCATATTTCAAGAAATTATAAAGGAAAGCTATCCTAGATGGTAAATTGGAAACAAAAAGAATCTATTGATCACCTCCTGAAAGAGATCACTAATTGAAAACTCCTAGGACTATGACAGCCAAATTTCAGAGCTGCCAGGTAAAGAAGAAAATAGTGCAAGCAGTGAGAAAGAAATAATTCAAGTAATTAAAATACTGTGGAGTCACAATATTATTCAAGATTTAGCAGTTATCACCATGAAGGAGTGGAGGGCTTAGAATATGATATTCTGGAAGGCAAAGGAGCTAAAATTACAACCAAGAATTGCCTACCTGGCAAAACTGAATATAATCCTACAAGGGGAAAAATGGATATTTAATGAAATAGAGAATTTTCAAGCATTTGTGAGGAAAAGACAACAGCTGAATAGAAAATTTGACAGTCAAATATAAGACTCAATAAGGTTAAATTGTTTACATCCCTACATAAGAAGAAGATATATGTAACCTCTAAGAATTTTATTACCATTAAGACAGAAGGAGTCTACTTAGATGCCATGCATGTGAGTCTATTACGTTGAGATGATCTCAAAAGAAAAATGGAAGGGTGAGGAAGAGAAGTGCACAGGGAGAAGGGGGATGGGAGAAGAAGAATGGAGAAAATTATCTCACATAAAACGGGCATATATGGTAGAGGTTTTACAATGGAGGAGAAAACACAGTGGGAGTGGGGTGAGGAAGGCAATGCTTAACTCTCAGTCTCATCTGACCTGGTTCAGAGGGAAGAACACAGAGTTGGATATAGACATTCATCTTATCCAACAGGGAAATAGGACAAGAAGGGGCGAAGATAAAGGGAGGAGGTGATAAGATGAAGGGTAGGTAAATGGAGGCAGTGGTCAGAAGCAAAATAGACTTTTGAAAAATTTTAACATTTTATTTTTTTCCCAATTACATGTAAAAATAAGTTTAATATTTATTTCTAACAATTTTGAGTTCAAAATTCTCTTCCACTCTCTCTCCCCTCTTCCATCATTGAGAAGGCAAGAAATTTGGTAAAAGTAATATATGTGTAGTAATGCAAAACATATTTCTTTATTAGATGTGTCGTGAAAGAAAACACAGACAATCCTCCACCCCCAAATAAAGAAATTTTTAAAAAACCAACCCAGTGTGCTTTGATTTGCACATTGATTACATCAGTTCTTTCTCCCATCATAGATCCTTCAGAATTGTCTTGAATTTTTGTATTGCTGGGAATGGTTGTCAATCACAGTTGATCGCCGTACAATATTGCTGAATATTGTGTACAATGTTCTCCTGGTTCTGCTCACTTCATTTTGCATCAGTTTATGTAAATCTTCCCAGGTTTTTTGGATACAATTATGCTTGTTCTTTTTTTGTCTCCTAATAGTATTCTATTTTTTTCCAATTACACTTAAAGATCAACATTTATTTTTGTAAGATTTTGAGTTCCAAATTCTTCTCCCTCCCTTCCTTCTGTCCATTCTCACCAATACAGCTAGGAATCTGTTATAGGTTACACTTGTATAATTGTGTTAAATATATTTCCACATTAGTCATGTTGTGAAAGAAGAATCAGAACAAAAGGGGAAAATCATGACAAAGAAAAACAACAAAAAAGTGAAAATAGTCTGCTTTTATCTGCATTCACACTCCAAAGTTCTTTCTTTGGATGTGGGTAGAATTTTCTATCATGAGTCTTTTGGAATTGTCTTGGATTGTTGAATTGCTGGGAAGAGTTAAGGCTATCATAGTTGATCATGACACAATGCTGCTGTTACCATGTACAATGTTACCGTGGTTCTGCTTCTTTCACTCAGCATCAGTTCATATAAGTCTTTTCAGGCCTGTCTGAAGTCTTCCTGTTTATCATTTCTTATAGCACAATAGTATTCCATTACATTTATATACCACAACCTGCTCAGCCATTCCCCAATTGATAGGAATCTCCTTGATTTCCAATTCTCTGCAACCACAAAAAGAGTGGCTATAAATATTTTTGTACATATAAGCCCTTTTCTTTTTCCTTTGATCTCTTTGGGACACAGATCTAGTAGTAGCATTGTAAGGGCAAAGGAAAAGCACAAAGGGTATACCCAGTTTTATAGCCCTTTAGGCATAGTTCCAAATTGTTCTCTAGAATGGTAGGACCAGTTCACAACTCCACCAATACTGCATTAATGTCCCAATTTTTCTGCATCCATTGGGTAGGATTTCAAAAGGCATAAACTTGTTGTGGGGTAGGAGTGGAGAGATTTTCTAGGTATTGGCAATGGCATGACCAGCACAGAGAGATGATAAATTCTGGGCTATGTTTAGGAGATGGTAAGTGATAACTAAAAATTATGTAGCTATTTAAAGTTTGCAAAGAATTTTGCACATGTAGTATACCAGTGCAGTATACCCACCACCTCCATCATGCATGTCTCCTTTGGGTCTCTATCCTTTTGGAATATGCTCAGTTGGCATTCCAATCAAGTGTGTGGAAGCTTGGAGTGGGCCTACTTTCAGGAATACATAATGAGAGAGGACTGGAAGATTATCTCATTTAATCCTAACAGCAACCTTGAGAAGTAGGTACTATAATTATCATTATTTTACAGTTGAGAAAATGGAAGCAGACCAAGGTTATGTGACTTGCCCAGGGTCAAACAGTTAAGAAGTATCTGATCTTTAACCCAGGAATGAATTTGAACCTAGGACTTCCTAACTCCAGGCTCAAATGCTCTGTCAAATTATCTTTTCTTTTTGTCACTGTGTCAATATTTATTTTTAATTAATATTTTTTCAGTTTTCAACAATCACTTCTATGAGTCTTAAATTTTTCCCCCTCCTTCTTGCCTTCCTCCATGAGAGGGAGTGCAATCTTGTATGGGTTCTATATATGCATTCTTATTAAACACATTTTCGCATTAGTCATGTTGCATAGAGGAATTAAAATGAATGGGAGAAACCATGAGAAAATCCAAAACAAACCAAAACATAAACACAAGAGAAAATAGTCTGCTTCATTCTACATTCTGATTCCACAGTTCTTTCTCTGGATTCCACTGAATTATCTTGTGGTCTCCAGAGTGGGAATTGAAGGTTTTGGAACCATGAGGTGATATGATCAAATCTGTGCATTACCAGAAGATCCCATCGACTCCTTCCTATGTAAAGCCTTCTCCATCTGCACCTTTAGAACTGGCCCAACTACTTCCTTTGTGCTTTCTACCATCCATCATTTCCGATCATGGTCTCTTCCCAGGGTCCCTGCGCATTTCCAATGGAATTTGGCCTCTGGAAGAAAAGGGGAACAATTACAAAAAGGCAAATTTAAGCCTTATTAAGAAAACTTCATAATAATTAGACCAATGGCAGAGTGGGATTGGATGATACATTGGAAGGAGTGGGATTTCCCTTCACCGGAGTTCTTCAAACAAAGGCTATGTGGCAGCTGATCAGTCATGGACAGGGGATTTTTGTTCAGCTACATTTTGGACTAGATCAATCCAACTAGACCTTAGTCATTACCAGAATTAAGGATTAGATCTTAATCATTACTGGAAACCATAAATGTGGGTTGTTATACTACACAGATTTCAATATAATTGGTTCCCTTTGTAGTTCTATGTGTTTTTTTATGCTTCATGAACATATCTGAAAGTCCGGTGAAGTCTGTGGATACTTCCCAGGATCGTGTTTGCCTTATACACAAGATGCTCCATTCCTCAATTTCAAGCATTTTTTCTGGATGTCTCCCATACCTAGAATAGTCTCCCTCTGCATCTCTGCCTCCTGGTCCCCTTAAAGGTCCAGCTAAAATCTTCCCTTCTCGTGTCTTTCCTCTGTTGACTATTTCCAATTTATCTCACATGTAGTTTATACATATTTATTTCCATGTTGTCTCCCCCATTAGACAGAGAGTCTTACTCTTCTTTGCACCTATCACAGTGTGTAAATGTTTACTAGCAGACCAGACCAACTGATTTGTATCTGACATAGTCCTGTAGTTTACTGTCTTTCTTTTAAGGGATTCAGCAACCAATGATGCAGCCCCAGTGAAGATGCTGACGAGATAAGGACTGAGACCCGGCTCTTGTTACAAGAATGCCGAAGTTTCAAAAAGCATCCCAGGAAGAAGAGAGAACAGGAAGAAGCAGAGATAAGAAATGTATCAACGCACACCATACTCTGTCAGGGAACTTAGAGACTTTCCTTTATATTTTGTCAAGGTTTGATGTCAGGTACTGACGCAGAATCACAAGGTTTCATTGTTTCTGCTGCTGCTTAATTTAGCATTCTATTATTTCTGGGCTCCTGAGACCCCTTGAGACCTCACACCTTTTGGGAGAAGAGGAATGTTCCTACATGGAGCAACTGTGATTTCCAATCCTGAAGACACAAGTCTAGACTGTGCTGATGGGAAAATTGTTATTCTCCTTTTATTTTTTGGCTTTCCTAGTTTGACTCTAGGTCCAAGGCCAGGACTATACTAGACTTAGGATCTTTTAATCCTTGAGTGTTACTTGGAGACTCAAAAGATGGGAGTGCTTTCTGATAATTTCTTCACATTAGAAATAAAGTATATACGTACATTTCCTCGCCTTGAATATGAAGTCATGCGTCATAGTTTGGTCTTAGCCAGAGATTCAAAATGGCGATGGGATCTTAGAGTATTTTGTAAGCAGTTTGAGCCAAAAGCCAATTAAGGTCTTGAAGTAACAGTTTGAAGGATCTGTCCCATTCTGTTTACATTTAATTTACATAGGAACAGGAATTTGGTGCTAGGGGTTGACAGGGAGTGATCTAAATAACCTTGCTTGATCTTCCTCCTTACTTGTAAGAATTAAGTTCATCTGGGAATAGGATGATTATTATCTCCTTGTGGCTAGAGAGATATTCTGGACCAGGTCTGATTTGGGCTGGGCTGGTGGTGCAGGCTTGAGATTAGAATGAAATTACATACTCATGGATCACATAATATTTCATAAAAATTTTTTCCTTAACAATAACTTGGAAATGATATTTAGCAAAGATGCACTATTGGTTCAGTTGGATTGTTTGCTTTGCAGATACTTCATCAGGAGAGTACGTATGTTGAGGCACACAACAGTGAGGTATCCATGAAACCTAAAGAGCTCTGACTCCTTGTGTGCTAGGTTTTTATATTTTAGGCAGATGGGAAGCTATATCAATGCTTCAGACCTTTGTCTCCTGGATCAATGAAATCTTTATACCTTTCTAGGAAAAAACTAGCTTAACCTCTGTGACAGAGACTTTATTAGATGTTGCAAAACAGACTGACCTGTACACCTAGATGTTGTTTCTACCAAATCCCAACCACTACCAACAAAGGTCTCAGAAGGAACCTTCCATGTTTTAACTGGTTTCAAAGCTATAAGTGGTCAACCCTAACCTTGGGGATGTGATAAGCTTAAGGTGGGACTGGTAGTGGTTGTTCAGTCATATCCAACTCTTCACAACTCAGTTTGGGACTTTCTTGGTAAAGATACTGGAGTGGTTTGCCATTTCCTTCTCCAGCTCATTTTACAGATGAGGAAACTGAGGTAAGCAGAGTTAAGTGACTTGTCTATGGTCACATAACTAGCAAGTGTCTGAGACTAGATTTGAACTCAGGAAGAGGAGTCGTCCTGACTCTTGCCCTGGCACTCTATCCACTGCACCACCTAACTGTCCTGACAGGATTGGAAGAAACATTTAGTGCAGATTCTGAAACCAAAAACCAAAAAACCCCCCAAAACAGACAGCAAGCAACGTAACAGTTGCTCCTGGAGAAATCTGGTATAAAGGGGACTAAATACATAAAGGAACAAAGACCAGAAATCTCAAGTTTTGCTCTGAATCTTAATGATCTTAAAGAACCTTAATGGTGGCAGATGCCTCATCTTTGTGGTCCACATCAAAGGATGTGAAGTGGAGATTATGAACTGAAGTATCACCAGGTACATCTGGTCCATACCACAGGCTTTCTAGCAGTCTCTGATCATCATTGGAGGCCAAGTTGACCCTTGGGAAGTTATTAAGATGTCCCAGGGACAGTCCATACATAACCTTCCTCCACACTGACATCCACTCAGTTTCTCTTGGACCAGCATCCAGGATCTTGCCCTCTCTGAGAACCCCAAGGAGGTACTAATGCCAACTCTTTGCCCTTTTAGAGGCCTCTGCTGAGGCTTTTTTCCATGGGAGCTATGTAGGTATACAGAGACAGTTTCACCCTCCCCATCCATTAGAAAGCAAGGCATCTTCCAAAGCAAGATACCTCCCAGCAGTCTCATCCACGGTCTTTGGGGACAGACAAATATGAGGCTGGCCATTGGGAAGAAATGTAGAGGTACCTTGTGGTTTCTGATTACAGTCAGCAAAGGGCTATGATGAGTGCTTATGTTCTTAGATGTTCTAGTACCCATTCTACTTGGCCCCCATATACTTTCTGGTATCCTCTGTGGCTACCTGGTGTCCCCAGGCTTGGCATTACGGCCCCAATTGGCCCACCAAACCTGTGACAGGGAGGATGGTCACAGAAACCAGCTTGATGATATCTCTCAACTCATTGTAGTCCACTGTAAGCTTCCACGTGCCATCTGTCTTCCTCACCAGGCCTCTGCACTATCCAAACAACTCCCTCAAGGCACATGTAAAATACTACAGTCTACGCCAATACCAAAGTAGAAAGATTTTGCAATGTGGACCTTCGGTTCTGTTCAAACTTAAAAGCAGAAGTGATTTTTAAGAATTCAGAGGTAAATGGAAGAGTGATAGTTTTAGAAGGAGTATCTAAGGTCAAAATAATTCAGTTGTTTGCAAACTGACAGCCATACATCTCAACAAAGCTGTGGGATAAATCCAGGAGGAGTGCCATGAAACAGCTCAAAGTTGGGAAGATGCATGGCCTGTCCACCTTTGAGGTTCATTTCTGAAATAACCCCATCAACCCTTTGGCCAATTATCACCGAGACTCTCCCTTTCTCAGTAACACTGTAGGCTCACAAACTTCTCCCTTCTGTACCAAGAGTCAGGCCCCCAAGCCTGTGTGTGGGATCAGGTTATAATATAACCACAACCTCAGTAATTCACTGCTACTACAAAGAATCTTCTGAGGAAAACCTGCCCCACCATATAGACCCAGATCTTCTCCCACTGTACCCCCCAAACCCCAAAACCTTATGACTCTGGTAGGTGCCCTTCTGCTTAAATTTGGGCTCCAGACTCAAATTTTCTGACCTTTTTCTGTGATAACAAGTGACTGGCAATAGTATCTTACTCAACAGATATTTAAATACACACACTATTTAATCTGCATAACCCTGGGTAGACAGAAGTAACCTATCTACCTCAGCTTCTTCATCTGTAAAATGGGAGCAATAATAAAGCCTAGCTCCCAGAGTTGTTGTGAGGGTAAAATGAGGCAATCCTTGTAAGGTCCCTATCACAATGCCTTCCTTGTTTCCTCTTTCCTTCCTTCCGTAGCCTGAAAGCAACAGTCAGCAAGGAGGCCACATGGCTTCATGTGGGCAAAGTTTCCCTACCTCAGCATCAGCCAAGCAGGTACACTGGTCAGAGAGTGCGACAAGACACCCTGATGAAGGGTTAATGAGTCTTCCTGTACTGGCTTTAGTACTGATATCACCGAGACCCCCCCCGGACCAATGAAATGCCCCTTGCAATTTCACTACCTTTTTGAGGAAAAGACTAGCCCACTCTATGCGGCAGACACCACAGAAAATGATTCTAGGATCACTCTTCCTCCTCGCTCCCTCAAAGGACCCATCCTTCATAATGATGTAGAAGAAGGAAAGGGGCGAGGGAAGTAATAGAACATCAGAAAAATGCACCAGCACATCAGTGAATTCCCTCAGCATATGCCTTGTTCAACACAGGCTCCAAATCTATTAAGAAGTATAAGGGTGAATTTGGAACTCAAAGTTTTAAGAATGAATGTTAAAAATTGTTTTTACATGTAACTGAGGAAAATAAAGTACCAAAGAAATTTTTTAAAATGAAAAGAAATTTTTTAAAGTACAAGGGTGGAGGGGGTCAGGATCAAACAATTAGCCCCCTTCGCTTATAGTAACTACAGACCTTTATCAGGTAGTTCAGTCTTTACTGAATCAATCAGCCAAAGGCATCTAAAGTAGGCATGAAAAGCCCTTAATCTATTTGAAATAATAGTCATTAGATGAGAAGTGGAGGCTCAGTCACACTTTTGAGGGGAATTTATAAAACAATAAGTCAAACTGGTTTGTAGTATTCTAGCATCTGGCTGGTCTAGAGGAGACAAATGAATCCCACAGAGAGAGGATACTTAAGAGGGAGGAGGAGGAGAGCCTTAGTCTTCTCTCTCCTCCATCTCAACCAGAGAATGACCTTGTGAACTTTGAAAAGGTTTGCACAACCAACGGGCATCCTGGCAGCTTCCCCAGAACATCTGACCGCAATGCCTGAATTGTGAGTCAAAGATAAAGTAGACATCCTGAGAAAAGATGTATTCAGGACTCAGGCTCAAGAGAAACTCTGTGAGGTATTCATGAAGAGAAAAGACTTGAAATAATCAGGACATGGAAATTTACCTCTTGTTATAGAATCTCTGTAGATTTAAACCCATATTTCCCTGAATTCTGGCTGTACTGGTGGGAGAATATGTCATAGACTTGAAGAAATATTGTTTTATTTCCCTCACTTAATAGTATTTTATTTTTTTAATTATGTGTAAAGATAGTTTTCCACATTCACTTTTAGAAGATTTTGAGCATCAAAGTGTTCTATTTTAAATATTGGAAAATAAGAAATTGTAGAACTAAGAAGATCCTAGAAATAATGCTACCTATGACCATTTCCACACAATTTTAGATTGTCTAAAACATGTAAACAACACATTAAAAAACTCAGTGTGATAGAGCTGTGATTTTCATTATGAAGAAATACAACTTCTGCCATAAACAGAGCCATGGTCTTTGAGTGACTATCAGGGAAGAAAGAATTTATCACAATTAAGTAAATTATCTATTTGTGTTTATTGAAAAACAGCACTAGTGGTACACTTTAGAAAAAACACATTTATGTTCTGAATTGTCTACTCCTTGGTATGTGGCACATCATAGGATGCAAGAGATCTGTAAGACGAGCTTAGCTGTAAATAATCCTGATTGCTCTGGGTTTAATCCTGGGGTGTTTCTTTCAAGGATGCTAGGCGGAGGCTTGGAACAGATCTCTAGGGCTATCTCATCCAATTCCTTGCAATTTAGAGATGAAGGATTTAATTCCAGGAAGGCTCAGTGACTTATTCAGGGTTACAGAAGAGTGCGATTTCATTCCAAATCTCTTGTCTGCAGAGTCATTGTGTTTTGCACATACAACCTCTCTCATACTGTCGTGTCAGTAGCATGACACAGACTGTCACTTATGGAGTCTTTAGGGTCACCAAGTCCCAATCTTTTTACCTGGTCGGTGCTCAAGAGTTTCAATTGCTTTGTCTGGACAATCCCATTAAAATTATGTGAATTCCCTAGATGGTTTTCCTCCTAGTAATTTCAGAAATCCACAGATGAATTGCTTCCTTTTCTAACTCATGGCACTTGCTCCAAATTGATATCTTAGCTACACTTCTATTTAGAAGAAAGTCTTTGTGCAAGAATTGGGTTCTTGCATGATCAGCCTTACTTCTAGTACTGGTTAAGATTTATTTGAAAGAACCTTTAAATATTTCTAGCAAACTTATTTACTAATGTTGACTAAGGATATGTAAATCAAGCATTTGGTTGTTTCCTAGACAGAACCTAATGTACTGCTGAATTATTTCAGGAAGGTCATTTCGGCAATTTGTTTCTAGGAAGAAGTAACTAAAAGAAGCCTTTTACTGAAATTTTTTAAAAATTAGTAAAAGAAATGAGAATTCTTAATGCGAAGGGAGATGAGCTTAGCAGATCTTACATGTGGTACCCATATCCAAAAGCCATTTTTGTTGAGATAGCCGACAATCTATGGAACAAATAAAGAAACATTTATTATTTTATTATTAATTATTGATATTGTTTATTATTAGTCTAAATTATTAATATTATTGTTAAATATAAATATCAATTATCAAATGAAGCCACCAGTCTCATTTGATAGACTTTTTAAATGGATAAGACTCATTCTAAGTGCAAAGAAAGGTAAATTGGAATAAATGATCATGAAAGGCTTCTGAACCAAATACATGCTTTGCAGTCTTCCTTTGAGGAGACCATCCTGGGAGACAGAATCTTTAGTTTCCCAAGGAACAATGTTCTGAGTCTCAAGGCAAATGATGTCCAATTGGCCTACCTTATTTTTTCTTCAGAATAACTTTTCCAGTTACATGTAAAAAGTTTTAAACATTCATTTTAAGTTTCAAATTTTCTTTCTTCCTCCTTGCCCCTCACCCCATTGAGAAGGCAAGCAATTTGATATCAGTTATACATGTACAATCATGCCAAACATATTTCCACATTAGTCACATTGTGAAAGGAAACATAGACCCTCTCCCCCCAAAAGCCCAAACCAAACCAATCCCAAGAAAAACAGTGTTGTTTGTTTTTGTTTTTGTTTTTAAATGTATGCTTTGATATGCATTCAGATTTGACCAGATCTTCCTGTGGAGATGGATAGCATTTTTTATCATGACTTCTTTGGAATTTTAGATCATCATATTGTTGAGAAGAGCTAAGTCATTCATAGTATATTACTATTACTGTATACAATGTTTTCCTGGTTCTGCTCACTTCACTTTGTATCAGTTCATATAAGTCTTCTCATATTTTTCTGTAACTATTGTGCTTGTCATTTCTTATAGCACAATCATATACAACAAATTTTTTAGTCATTTCCCAATATTTTTGTTCCCACAAAAGAGCTGGTATAAATATTTTTGTACATATAAGTCTTTTCCCTTTTTGAAAAAATCTATTTTGGATACCGACCCAGTAGTGGTATCTCTGGATCAAAGGGTATGCTCAGTTTTATAGGTCTTTGGATGTAATTCCAAATTATTCTTCAAATGTTGGATTGCTTCTCAACTCTACCAACGATACATTAGTGTCTCAATTTTCCCACATACCTTCCAACATTTGTCATTTCCCTTTTCTGTCATATTAGCCAATCTGATAGGTATAAGGTGGTACTCAGAGTTCTTTTAATTTTTCTAATCAACAGTGATTTCAAGTATTTTTTCATGTGACTATAGATCACTTTGATTGCTTTGTCCAAAAACTGCTTATTCATATGCTTTGGTCACTTATAAATTGGGGAATGACTTAAATTCTTATAATTCTCTATATATATCTGAGAAATGATGGCCTACCTTACTAAATCATGTAAGACATTGTGTATCCAGTTGCTCTTTGGATCCATACATACTTTTTTATTACCCTTCAAAAGGAACCTAAAAAAAATAAACAGAAAAAAGAGATCCTCAAATATGTTCCTTTCCAATCCTAAATGCCACACCTTTGTCCAATGACAATTTGGTGAAGGTGAGACAAAGTGAAGTTGAATGATAGGCTAGACTTTGGGTTATGGATTGTAGCAGATGGTCAGGAGACAATAAAAAAAGATGGCTTCTATGAACTATTTATGAAAAAGTCATGGAAAGGGAGGGCCTGAGCAGTGTAGCACAGCACTAAGCCTCTATCAGAGGGCTGTTGTGGCTCCTGTTAGTGACATCAGACATCACATTGTTCCCTTTGTGTGTGTGTGTGTGTGTGTGTGTGTGTGTGTTCATACAATTGTCCCTTCCACATGGGGACTTTCCCCACTGTAGTTTCAATATACCATAGGTTGGCATAAGAAATTAAATGGAGGGGATGGAGCCAAGATGGTGGAGTAGAAAGACACACATACACATAGCTCCAAACCCACAACCCATAGAATATCTCTAAAAAAGAACCCCCGGCGAATTCTGGAGCAGCAGAAACCACAGAACGGTGGAGCAGAGGAGATTTCTGTTCCAGAGAGCCCTGCAAACCTCTCACAAAAGGTCCGTCATGCTGCAGATGTGGAGTCGAGCCCAGCCCTGCCGTGGCCGCGTGGCACCGAGAGGAGCTGATCCGAGCAGGCTTCAGGGACAGAATCTCTAGCAGCCCCGCGGGTCCCTCCACCCACAGGTGATGGGGGTTGGTGAGAGGGTCTCTTTGGCGGGTAGAGAGGGGAGTGGGGTGCCCCCATAACTCAGGCCCCCTCGGGAGGCAACAGCGGAGGTGGGAGCAGACAAGGGCTCCCCAAGCAGGCAGGAGCTTGGATCCATCGTTGAAGGTCTCTGCATAGACCCCCTGAGGGAACTGAGCCCAGTGAGGCAGCCCTGTCCCCACCTGAGCACATGAACTTAATCTCACACTGAATAGCAGCCCTGCCCCCACCCAAAGCCCTGAGGCTGGGAAGCAGCATTTGAATCTCAGACCCCAAGTGCTGGCTGGGTGGATCTGGAGGCGAAGTGGGTGTGAAGAGAATATTCAGAAGTCAAGTCACTGGCTGGGAAAATGCCCAGAAAAGGGAAAAGAAATAAGACTATAGAAGGTTACTTTCTTGGTGAACAGGTATTTCCTCCCTTCCTTTCTGATGAGGAAGAACAATGCTTACCATCAGGGAAAGACACAGAAGTCAAGGCTTCTGTATCCCAGACCACTCAATGGGCTCAGGCCATGGAAGAGCTCAAAAAGGATTTTGAAAATCAAGTTAGAGAAGTGGAGGAAAAGCTGGGAAGAGAAATGAGAGACATGCAAGCAAAGCATGAAAAACAAGTAAACACCTTGCTAAAAGAGACCCAAAAAATGCTGAAAAAATAACACCTTGAAAAATAGGCTAACTCAATTGGCAAAAGAGGTTCAAAAAGCCAATGAGGAGAAGAATGCTTTCAAAAGCAGAATTATCCAAATGGAAAAGGAGATTCAAAAGCTCACTGAAGAAAATAGTTCTTTCAAAATTAGAATGGAACAGATGGAGGCCAATGACTTTATGAGAAACCAAGAAATCACAAAACAAAACCAAAAGAATGAAAAAATGGGAGATAATGTGAAATATCTCATTGGAAAAACAACTGACCTGGAAAATAGATCCAGGAGAGACAATTTAAAAATTATGGGACTACCTGAAAGTTATGATAAAAAAAAGAGCCTAGACATCATCTTTCATGAAATTATCAAGGAAAACTGCCCTGAGATTCTAGAACCAGAGGGCAAAATAAATATTCAGGGAATCCACAGAACACCTCCTGAAAGAGATCCAAAAAGAGAAACTCCTAGGAACATTGTGGCCAAATTCCAGAGTTCCCTGGTCAAGGAGAAAATATTGCAAGCAGCTAGAAAGAAACAATTCAAGTATTGTGGGAATACAATCAGGATAACACAAGATCTAGCAGCTTCTACACTAAGGGATCAAAGGGTGTGGAATAGGATATTCCAGAAGTCAAAGGAACTAGGACTAAAACTAAGAACCACCTACCCAGCAAAACTGAGTATAATACTTCAGGGGAAAAATTGGTCTTTCAATGAAACTGAGGACTTTCAAGCATTCTTGATGAAAAGACCAGAGCTGAAAAGAAAATTTGACTTTCAAACACAAGAATGAAGAGAAGCATGAAAAGGTAAACAGCAAAGAGAAGTCATAAGGGACTTACTAAAGCTGAACTGTTTACATTCCTACATGGAAAGACAATATTTGTAACTCTTGAAACTATTCAGTATCTGGGTACTGGGTGGGATTACACACACACACACATGCACACACACACACACACATTGAGACAGAGTGCACAGAATGATTTGAAGAGGATGGGATCATATCTTAAAAAAATGAAATCAAGCAGTGAGAGAGAAATATATTGGGAGGAGAAAGGGAGAAATGGAATGGGGCAAATTATCTCTCACAAAAGAGGCAAGCAAAAGACTTATTAGTGGAGGGATAAAGAGGGGAGGTGAGAGAAAAACATGAAGATTATTCTCATCACATTCCACTAAAGGAAGGAATAAAATGCACACTCATTTTGGTATGAAAACCTATCTTACAATACAGGAAAGTGGGGGATAAGGGGATAAGCAGGGTGGGGGGGATGATGGAAGGGAGGGCATGGGGAGGACGGAGCAATTTTGAGGTCGACACTCATGGGGAGGGACAGGATCAAGGAGAGAATAGAAGTAATGGGGGACAGGATAGGATGGAGGGAAATATAGTTAGTCTTATACAACACGACTATTATGGAAGTCATTTGCAAAACTACACAGATTTGGCCTATATTGAATTGCTTGCCTTCCAAAGGGAAGGGGTGGGGAGGGAGGGAGGAAAAGAAGTTGGAACTCAAAGTTTTAGGAACAACTGTCGAGTACTGTTCTTGCCACTAGGAAATAAGAAATATAGGTAAAGAAATATAGTTATCTGGCCCTACAGGACAAAAGAGAAGATGAAGACAAGGGCAGAGAGGGGTGATAGAAGAGAGAGCAGATTGGTGATAGGGGCAATTAGAATGCTCGGTGTTTTGGCGTGGGGGGAGGGGACAAAAGGGGAGAAAATTTGGAACCCAAAATTTTGTGAAAATGAATGTTAAAAGTTAAATAAATAAATAAATAAACATTAAAAAAAAAAGAGAAGAAAAAAAGAAATTAAATGGAAATTTTGTGGGAGTGTGACAGAAACCACAGATGACATGTGAAAGTCAGTAGACAATACAGGAAAAGTTTAGGAGCTCAGAAATGCATAAAATATAGGTATAGTATCATATAATATCAGCATATTTTATCTTTTAATACCGTAATAGTTGAAACTTCTTCTCTGGTATGAAGGGAAAGCCAAAAAAATTTATGCAGATTTTCCTGATCAAGGGGTCCTTCTGAGGTGGAAGGGATAATTGTATATACATTGTATATACATAGTATATACATACACACATACTATATATATATTTATATATATACATATATGTGTATACACACACACACACACACAAAAGTCCATTTTCCTTTTTTTTAAAGTCAGGGAGAAGGCTGGTTCTTAGTAGACTGTAGATGAAAAGGACTAAGACTTTCAGAGACGTGGAGGTTATATCAAAGAGATAACTGTTATGGGAAAGTAGTGTTTGTATGTATTGTTTATGGAAACATGGAACATTGGACCTAGAAGCAGTACAACCCTTTCATTTCAGACCCATTAATTTTCGTAGTTCATAGATTTAAAGCTTCATGGGAAGTCAGTGGTCATGTAGAGTTCAAAGTTCAAGTCCCTCACTTTATGAGGAAAATGAAGCCAGAGGAGTTAAGAGGAAAGTTTAGAGGTCAACAGCATCAGAGTACAGATTAGGAAGCTGAGGCCCATGGAAGATGAGCAACTTGTCCAAAGTCCTACAACTTGGAAGTGGGAGAGTCTGGATTTGAACTAAGGTCTTCTGAGTTAAGATTCAGGATTTCTAAGAAAGTAAATACTTTGCTCCATTTTATAGAGCTGAACCAGGCCCTACCTCTGCCTCTATCTCTCTGGGTCAAGATGCAGATGCAAGTTAACTCATTATTGAGTCTTACTTTCCACTTGGCTAGAATCAGCTCAAGCTTAGGCTCTGTCATCATAGCCTTTGAAAACCAAGGGGCACCTGCAATTGATAGACATCCCCTCAATTTCCAAATCTCTTCCACTACAAAAATGCTATTACAAATATTTTTGCATATACAGATTCTCTTCCTTTTTCTTTTATCTCTTTGGGATACAGACCTAGTAGTGGTATTGTTGGATCAAAGGATAGGCATGGTTTTATAGCCCTCTAGGTATAAGAACAGTATTATTCTTCAATGTTTGGATGACTCTGTGGTCACTGATGTGGGTACCACCTCCAACAATCAATCAACATGCACTAATCAATGCCTACTAGGTACCCAGCACTGTGCTAAGCACAGGGCAGATTACATCCCACCGCTGCCTTCCTATCCTGTGCAATTCTTTTATGTGTCTAATAATCAATTCTTTGCCTCTCAGAGGGAAACAGGATTCAATGGATTTATACAGTCAGGAAGTAAATGTTCCATTAAAGCAGACCTTTGGAGGCCATGGAGAAGAGATTCAGACAGGTATTCTTTCCCCGTTTTTTGGGTGCAGATCATTTTCAAGTACATAAAATAAAACATAGAATTAGAAAAGTAATCAATCACACTGAAATACACTTATCCAAGGTTTTTTTTAACAAGCTCACAGATCCCAGATTTAGATTTTTTTTGAATTTAGAACAATAGAAGCACTGCCTCAGATGCACCGAATTGGATTCTCCCCCGTTCATAAAGTGCTACTTTTTAGTACATTGGATAGCGGAAAGAATGAGCTTTGGCAGAAGCTCAGAGGACTATTTATCAAACAGCAGCAGATAACCCTGAGAAATTTCCACTTTCCTACATCAGAGAATAGGGAGGAACAAAGAAACCTTCAAACCTTGAGGTGGATGACAGAAGATAAATAATCTTACAGAAGCCTTTGCCTGTGGAGTCATACAAGGGAAGATCAGCTGTCATTGACCTCCTTTTACTTAATGGAATTAGGAGAAGGGAAATCGATTTTCTTACTTACATCAGTTCACTTTTGTTGCATCCATCCTCAGGTGGAATGATAACCACTTTCGGAAGTTGATATAAAGAGGTCTTGGATGACAGCTTGAGGCATAAACAGCTATGGTTTTCATGTCTGATCTCTGGAACAATGGGAGCTATAAAAAATACCCCAAAGCATCCAATTTATTCTGATAATTTTGAGTTGTAAATTACATATTAAAGGAATGGATTATATCCTAGATAGTCCAAAAATTGGAAATGGTAAAGATTTCTTACTTCCTTATGGTTTTAAAATGACTGAGACAAGCCTAGTCATAATTCTTAAAGTCTTAATATATAAAAAAACTTTAGAAGAAATAATAGCTCCTCTAGGTGCTCCATTTTGTCAAATCATCTGATCAACTATTTCTATGAGCTTTATAGTCAGAAGTCTCCTGTGGAAGCATAATCCTAAATCGTGAAGTTTTTATATTTTAATTCTTGATATGGTGTATAAGGTTGTATCATTTCTCTAGGAATACTTCATGAATATATATTTCAAGTTTATCATCAAATGATAAGATTTACTCATAATTTTGTAAAACTCGAGACTATTTTCTCCCTATTCCCTTTTTCTTCTTTTTTGGATAGGATTACTTTTGTTCTACAGTGAAACAAATGAACCCAAGTGAACCAATTTGCGTAAGCATAACACATAATTCAAAACATTCCACCTGGGCTGTTATGAAGGATGCCCCAACAGCAGTGAGCGGCAACTGAAAATTTCAGTGACTGATAGCCAAGATATAGAGATACTGCTGTTTCATGATGGCAGATCTCACTGCCTTCCTGGCTTCTTTCTCCCTCATCTTCAAAGTGAATTCTCCTGGAGTCTAAGCCACCTTCTGAAATACCTACCTTTTAGGGAAGTACATTGAGCCGTAGGAGAAGCTCGTTCATCTTGGTTTTAACTGAATACTATTCTATTCAGTGGTGCAACTAGGTGGTGTAGTGGCTAGTGCCAGACGTGGAATCAGAAAGACCCATCTTTGGGAGTTCAAATGTGGCCTCAGACACTTACTAGATGGGTGACCCTACACAAGTTACTTGATCCTGTTTGTCTCAGTTTCCTAGAGAAGGAAATGGGCAACCACTCCAGCATCTTTGCCAAGAAAATCCCCCAAAATGGGGTCATGAAGAGAAAGACACAGTGGAAAAACAACAACAAAATTCTCTCTAGCATTGGAGGGTGACTTGACTCTAAATCCATCTGGCTTAGGCATTTTTAACTTTTTTTTTTCCAAAAGGAATACTCTGAAAAATACCCATGATAATTCTTACCTTGGCCTGAAGAGTTAGCAATGGCCATCAGTAGACCAAAGAGCAGACATACAGCAGCTAATGCCATTCTAACTTGGGAAGGAGGAGTCAGCTTTGAGTAACAGGTCTGAATCTCTTGTGCGCTCTTGCTGGGACCAGAGCCTCTTATTTATTTGCACCATTGAGGATCCTCCCATCACCCAGGTTCCCAGTAGAGCCAGCTGAGTCATCAGTCTTTGAAGTCTAAGCACGTCATTGCTAAGCTTGTTTTTTTCACCAACTACATGACGTTGCTCCAGGTCCTCATGGCTACTTTTTTTTCACATAAACTGTTACTCCCTGAAATAAAGTAGGAAAGTCTGAAAAAAAAGGAGGAGCTTAAGGAAAGAAAGCAAGAGAGCCATTGCATAGTAGATTTGCTGTTTCATGTGCAATAATCTTTTTTTTTTTATTGTACTATGAGATGGAAATAGATATTTTATTCCATAAATTGAAAATAAATAAGTGTATTAGAAGCATTTAAAGGTTCTTTCATAAAAGGCCATATGTAAGGCTAACTACACAAGAGTCCCAATTCTTATAGTAAGGCTTCCTCTAAATGGAAGGGTAGCTTAGATATCACATTGGAGCATTTTCCATGAGCTAGGGGAGGAAAAAAAGAATCTTTTTGTGGATTTCCAAAATCTAGGAGATTTTGGAGATCTAGTTGCCCAGGGAATTCACATAATTTTCATTGGATTGTGTGGAGGAAGTCATGAGCAAATGAACTTCTCAGGTACACACTGAGAAAAGGGATTGGGACTTGGTGACCCTAAATATTCCTCCAAGCGATGGTTGGTGTAATGCTGTTGATTTTGACGTATGACTTTGACAGAGGCATGCTGTATGGGCAAAGTACACTGATTCTGCAGACAATAGATTTGAGGTGAAATGCCACCTTTGATGGTTATTCCCTGTATAACCTTGAATAAGTCACTGAGCCCTCATAGGCTTCAGATCCTCCATCTCTAAATTGCAAGGAATTGGATGAGATAACCCCTGATGTCTTTTCCAAGCCTCTAGCTAGCATCCTTCAAAGAAACACCTCAGAATTAAACCCAGAGTGATCAGAGTTATTTACAGCTAAGCTTGTCATATATCTCTTGTCTCCTGTGATGTGTTACATACAATTTTGAACATAAATGTGTTTTTTTCTAATGTGTACTACTTATGGACTATTTTTCAAGAACATATTTTACTTAATTATGACAAATTCATTCTCAGTGCTCATTCAATGATCATGCCTCTATTAATGCTGGAAATTCCATTTCTTCATAATGAAAATCACAGCTCTGTCACATTGAGTTTCAAAAATACCTTTTGCTGTTTCCATTTTTCAGAAAATCTAATATTTTATGGAAATGGTCAAAGGCAGCATTATTTCTAGGATCTCCTTAGTCTTAAAATCTCTCATCTTTAAAATTATACCTTTTTTCCACTGTCTTGTTAAAGAGTAGTTTGTCAGGAAGAGTTTATAAAGAGGTTGGAAGAAATCATGGTTAAGCACTACAGATTCTTTCCGCTGTATCTTTAATGCCTCATCATTTGAAAAGATTTTAATTTTGGTGCATTTCAGGAATGACTGTAAATAGCTAGCATTACACAGTGCTTTGAGATTTGCAAAGCACTTTACAAATATTATCTCCTTTTATCCTCACAAAAATTGAGAGAAGTAGGTATATCATTCTCTCCATCTTACTTTTAGAAACCCAAGGTAGAGAGTTTAATAAATTAACCCAGGGTCACATAGCTAGTAGGTGCCCTTGTCATAATTTGAACTCAGGGCTTCCTGCTTCAAGGTCCAATGCTCTATCCACTGTACTACCTATCTGCTTAGGTTAATTAATAAGAGGATCGGATATTCAATACCAGATAAAGATGGGAAGTCAGTGTCTTTGATGCCACTTCCATACCATTCCTCTTATCTTTTTTATCCACTCTTACTTGTCCGTCTCTGTCTTCTACCCCAAATCTAAGCTACTTTATACTTTCACTTCTTTTCTACTTCCTGATCATTCATTCTCTTCTTCCCTTAAGAATTTTCCTGAAAGTATCAAACAGCAAAATCTACACATGAGAATAGGACATGCTACTCCGATCTGGTGTTTTAGTACAACATTGAATTGTCCTTTTATGTGGAGGGAGGTCTTATGTCATTGGAATCTCCTAGAAGAATTTTTATTTCTATGGTAGGGAAACATGCCAAAAGACCCAAGTTTGAATCCCGACCATACCACTTACTGAAGCTGAACAAGTCATTTAACATTCTGTGCTACATTTTCTTCATATGTAAAATGAAACAGAATTGTGGGAGAGAAAAAGTCAAGGAGGAAGGTGATCTATATCATCCTTCTCTAAAATTTTTTGATCATATCCTCCTATCAGTCAAAAGCTTCTCCAAGCATGTGCATTTTAAGTGTGGTTAATTTTGATACTTGGTTTTAATGAGATCGTAAATACAAATGATGCATCACAAAGATACATCGTTCCAAATGGAAGATGTACTCAAATGGGTAAATGCATATCTCTAGTCATGATTATCATTTTTCAATCCCATCTACCAATTATGCAAAAGGTTTTGTTGAAATGGAGCCAGTGAATTCCCACCTCCTTTGATGTCATTTATTTTTGCGTACTAAGGTGAATGTATTATATTTCTGTATTTTTAATAAATGGATGTAAAACCCACAAAAACAGAGCTTTTGGAAGATTTTCAAATGCATTAAAAATATATTTCTGATATGTATGTTTTCTAAGTGGCACATTGTTTTCAGCCACATAAATCATATAACAGACATATTACCAACCATCCATTTTCAAAATCTTCATAGCATGAGTTTCTGTCAGAAAGCACATATTTTCTCACTCATTGTTAAAAGGCATCTTTGTGTGCAATCCTTGATGTATAGGGAACTAATACAAATATATTAGAACAAAAGCTATTCCACAATGAATAGGGATCAAAGGATATAAGCAAACAGTTCTCAAAAGAAGAATTGAAAACTATTACTGATGATGCAAAGGACCTCATTATATCATCAATAAAACAAACGTAAATCAAAACAACATTTAGGTTTCATCTCAAACCCAGGAAATTGGCAAAGGTGACAAAAGTCATGACCACCCAGTGTTGTTGATAAATCTGCAATGGTTAGTAGAATTTTGAATTGGTCCAAACATTCCAGAAAGCAGTTAGGAAGGAATTTTGTTAATTAAAACAATGATTAAAATCTCCATACTTTTTGATCCATCAGAACAACAATATACACAATAACTTCAAAAGACACAAATGGAAGAGACAAACTAAAAAATTAAAAATGAACACCACATAATTATAATAATCAAGCTAAGTTCCCCCCCCCCCCCCCCAAAAAAAGAGAAAATGACAATATATCTGTCTCCATTCTGTAACATAGACTCTGGGACTCTATCTCCTAATCCACCCTTGGGTTAGGAAGTTGAGTGTCCAGGGGACAACTGCTACATGTCCCCTTATGAGGTCTGGGGAGAGGATTTATTTTTTTATTTTTTTAATTCTAGAAGATTTATTTATTTATTTTTTTCATTCTAGAAGATCACAAGACCCCACCAATATGCTGCCCCCAGTGGTATCAGTGAACTAGCCAGATTGAATTTGCATTTAGTTAGAAGGATTTCCTAAGGAGATGTAAAAAGAACAGTTGATACCAAACATCCCTCTCAAGTCTGTGATACATTTTTCTGCCAGTATATACAGAATCCAAAGAAATACAAGTTCAGACCTATAGAGAACCTATTGCAAAGGGGTAAATTCCATATCTCCTGATTATTGCAAGGCTTTCCCCTCTCCTTTCATGGATTCCTCACGGTTTCCTTTAAGCATAGTGCAGTTTATCATTGTGTTTTTATGACTAGGCTCATCCCAGAGTCCTGAGGCTACTTTTCATTGTTAAATCTATGTAGTTTGTTCTTGGCTCCCAACTCAGACATGAGGGGACTATGGGAACTGAGTGAGCCACACTGACTTCATTCTTTTTCTGACTTTAGGGAATTGTACCTGTTTGCGCACCCCCTCCCAACTCAGAAAGTCTTTAGTCTTTCCTCCAACTAGAAATCAGATTGCCCAATTTTCTATTCTGACTAATAGTTTTATTTTAATTAATTGGTCTTATTTGGTTAATTACTTTGAATGCATAAGAATCTGTTTACTCCTGTATTTGGAGTCCAGGGCCAAATTAAGGAGTCCTGGTCCCAATCTGCTAAGAAATTGGCATGCATTGTTTAATAAATTCATATGCTTGGAAATTTGAACTTTTGTTTCCTCAGTTATTTCAAATTTCACAATGCCAGGTTGTCAGAACTCCAGCCCCCAGGAAGACAACCTTTCATAAAAACTCTCTAGAGTTATAATCTTTCATTGAGGGACTTTTTCACAGAAGTTTGCCCCCAGAGGTCAAACTCTCCTTGATTTTAAATTCTTCTGAACTACAATAAGGTTTAGACCTACTCTGAAGGTTGGGTAAGGGCTAAGGTTTACCCCAACACTGCTGGGGAAGGTCTATTCATACTTTGAAGATTGAAGAAAGATTACTCCTTTTAAGGGAATGATGGGCTCTGGTAATAGTAAAATATCAAATGGTTCCCCTTTCAATAAAATTTTTTTGACATGAGTCCAAGGGAAGAAATTAAAGCCCTTTGAGAGAAATTCTTATTTGTCTAGATCTTCCCCTACAGGATGGAAGAGATGATTAAAAGACAGAGCTCTCAGATTAAGCTAAAATGCAGAATAATCCAAATGGGTCCCCAATTTGGTGGCAAATTAAAGGCTTTGAAATTAGACTTTCAGTAAGAGATAAGGAGGCTAGCAAGTATGTGTCTTGTTTTGTCTGTGTTTTTGTTTCTTTATAAAACACAAAACCTTTTTGTCTTGTGTCACGTTAATTGTTTGTAGATTCTGTTATCTTGAAAGATTTCTAAGGGGAAAATGCAGACAGCCAGAGACTACTGAAAAGCCAAAGCTAAAGAGTTTAGTGTGCTGGGGAAGATTAAGGAAGTTTCCTATTTGGCGCAGTTCTCCCAGATAGTAAACTCTCTGTCCCAGTTAGCAGGTTTAACTTCCACTTCAGGCTTTCAGTGGGAGATGAAATTAAAAAAAAAACTTTGAAAGATATTTTTTTCTCTGTCATTCAGCCTTGCCCATGTTGGGATTACAGAGATAAAGTCAGATAACCTAAGAAAGAAAAACTTTTCTTCTGGTTTATAGAATTACTGAAAACATTTTAATAGATGTTGGAGATTTGGAGATTAAGGAGATTAGAGATTTTAAAGAAAAAATTAGAATTAAATTCTTTGCAAGTTTTAGGGGTTAATAGCTCTTAGATCAGGCAGCTACGTAGCACCATGGATAGAGTACAAAGAGTGGAATCAGCAATGACCGGATGAGGGGGATTTCAATCCTTACAAATTACTATATTTATAAAGTTTTTAAGAAGTTCCCCATTCTAAACAGGACTATTGATATCTTTGAAGAGGAAGAAAAAAGAGATGATCTAGAGAAATAGCCAAGGGTCATAAGGTTTTTTAAGGAAATACAATGGAAAGAAATTCCTTCCAGTTTGCAGCAATTTATATTGTTAGTAAAATAATTAGAAACTGAATTTATGAACTGAAAGGAAATCTGTTTGCCATGCCTTTCTAAAATTATGATGAAAATGAAGTTGAAATTTTAAAAAGTGAATAGTGAAGTATCCTAGTGGGGTTTTGAAGTTTGTAGCTTCTTAGAACATCCTCATACAAATAGCACACTCCTCTATTGCTCTCTCCTCTGTAGAGTAACAGATTTATTATTCAGTGTAAGAGAAGAAGGTGATTTCACCAACTAGAGAATAAAGAGAACTAAAACTAGCTGGAAAGTTTTATCAGTGAAATTCAAAGACAGAGAGAGAGAAAAAAGTAGTTTTCTAGTTTGTATAAATTTATTTGGTACTTAAGAGCTACCTATTATTAACTCTTCTCTCTACTGTGGAAAGAAATAGATGCTGTTGTTTTAAATCAAGAAGTAACTTGAGAATAAGCAAAATTTAATTTTGGGAGAATGTTTTGTCTGGCCACTGTATTTTATTCCATGAATGATCTTACAAAATTTAATTGTTTAGGCAAATTAGAAGCAAAATTATCTTTAAAAATAGGAATAGACTTGTAAACTCCTAAAAATCCAAACAGTAAAAGCTCTGCAACTAATTGGTGTTGTGTAAGAAATTATGTGCTAAATTTGCAAAGGAGAGACCTAGGGAGACATAATTAGGAAGCAGAGAGGTAAAATTCCATGATTTATAGGGCTTTGGTCAGAGTCCATAGAAGAAAGGGAAAGAGAATTGGAGGAAGTTGACCCTAACACAGGATGAACATGAAGTTCAATTAGAGGTTAATGAGAAGTATGTAAAAGTATTTTTAGAAGCAGAAAAGGTGTATTTTGCTTTTTAAATACAACTCAACTTTAATTTCTCAAAGCCATGAATGAAAAACCAGTGACTTTCCAGGTAAGTCGGTACCATACTAGGTTCTCATCTTTGTCAGCTATCAAAATATCCTGCATGGGTTTAAGCAAACAAACAAATAAATAAAGACTGAGCATTTACTACAGCTCGACAGAAATGCTTAAGTCTTATATCTCTTTTGAATAGAGGAGAATAGGAAGATTTCCATGCTCGTAAAATTATTATTCCATAGTAGTACTTTTTTCCTCCCTAAATAGTAGAAATTAATTTTTAGATATCTCATGATTTCCAAACTTTATTTAACCAATCTTGAAATTCTTTTTTTGGGGGGGAGGTTACTCAATACTTTTATTCTGCACATAGAAGCCACTAAAGATTTGGCTTCTGGGCTCACTGGGCTGCATCACAAGTACATGGCTCCACGCATCAACACTAGGGTTGAGGGTGAGAACAGGTCAATCTGTCCCAGTACAAGATGATAAAGGGTCTTCTGACAGAGAGCTAGATGATCAGGTAGTCTCCTGTATAAGACAGTTCTAACAAAGCAGTGAGAACTTCACAGAAAGGTTGAAGGGAGAGGGAAGTGAAGCAGCAGAAGCCCCTGCCCCCAAACAAGACTGGTCTAGTACTTGGTGCTGCCCATTCCAATCTTGAAATTTGTGTTGATGTAGAAAAGTAGCATGAATTGTGTAACAATATTTAAAGTTGAGCAATTTAAGATTTGGGTTTATATTGGACTTTAAAAAATTAATTACGGACAGTTACAGTTTATAGTGTGATTGATCTGTGTTTTGAATGGTAACTACTGGGGACATTTTTTGGAAATCTAAAAGTAATCTGATTTCAATTTAATTTAATGTACTAGTCTCTGAATACAGTTAGTATAGAATTTCAGAGCTGATGAACGAATGAAATTATTCTCTACATAAAGTAATTCAGAAATGCATTCAACTGAATTGATATCATTTGACTAGCAATAAGATTTTTTCATGTTTTAAGTCCCTAATATTTTGTTATTATGTTCCCATTTTATTCTATAATGTGATTTTGTGAAACCATTGAATAAGAAATTCTGTTAATTTGTAAAATTGTATGTAGTGTACTGCATTTGTATTATTAGGAGATTAACATGATCAGAATGCTGTGAAATTATGAATTCAAACTATCATTTATTAGAAGTTTTTGGGGGGTGGAGGCAAGATGGCAGAGTAGATAGATGCACGCACTCTAGCTCTTCCCCCACAGCCCATAAAATACCTGTAAAAAATAACTCTCAACAAATTCTAGAGCAGCAGAAGCCACAGAACGACAGAGTGAAAGAGATTTCCAGCCCAGGGTGACTTGGAGGGCCAACTGGAAAGGTCAGTTACACTGGATGCAGGGTGGAGTGCATCCTGGCCTTGGCCACCTGGCACCTGGGAGAGTGAAACTGAAGCAGGCCTTGGAGGTGGGGTCCCCAGCAGCAGCAGCAGAGGTTCCCGGATCCCTCAACCCACAGGCACCAAATAGAGCTTGGAAGGTCAGTGAGACATCTTTTTCGAAGGGCAAGAGGGGAGCAGGGTCTCACCCTGGCTCTAGCCCCGCCACGGTGGTGGTGGTGGCAGCAGCAGCTTCCCTTTGTGGAGCTCTCAGCCTGAAGGCACTGGGGGAAATGAGCAGCTGATCTGAATCTCAGCCAGGAACCCAGCCAGGGAGTAAACTCCTCTCCCTTGATTGTGGCGCATTGGAGGAATTGAGAACTTACAGGTCCCCAGAATAAACCCTTCTCTTGACAAAGGACTCAAAAGTCAAGTAACTGGCTGGGAAAATGCCCCCAAAAAGGAAGAAAAATAAGACTATAGAAGATTACTTTCTTGGTGAACAGATACTTCTTTCCATCCTTTCAGATGAGAAAGAACAATGCTTACCATCAGAGGCCTCCAAAAGGAATATGCAGTGGTCTCAGGCCATGGAAGAGCTCAAGAAAGATTTTGAAAATCAAGTAAAAGAGGTGGAGGAAAAATTGGGAAGGGAAATGAAAGCAATGCAAGAAAATCATGAAAAGCGGGTTAACAGCTTGCTAAAAGAGACCCAAAAAGTTGCTGAAGAAAAAATAGGCTAACTCAATTGACAAAAGAGGTCCAAAAAGCCAAGGAGGAGAAGAATGCTTTAAAAAGCAGAATTAGTCAAATGTAAAATGAGGTTCAAAAGCTCACAGAAGAAAAGTTCTTTAAAAATGACAATGGAGCAAATGGAAGCTAATGACATTATGACAAATCAAGAAATTACAAAACAAAACCAAAAGAATGAAAAAATAGAAGACAATATGAAATATCTCATTGGAAAAACAACTGAACTGGAAAATAGATCCAGGAGAGACAATTTAAAAATTATGAGACTACCTGAAAACCATGATCAAAAAAAGAGCCTAGACATTATCTTGCATGGAATTATCAAGGAAAACTGCCCTGATATTCTAGAACCAGAGGGCAAAATAAATATTGAAAATATATACAGATCACTTCCTGAAAGAGATCCAAAAAGAGAAACTCCTAGGAATATTGTAGCCAAATTCCAGAGTTCCTAGGTCAAGGAGAAAATATTGCAAGCAGCTAGAAAGAAACAATTTGAGTATTGTGGAAATGCAATCAGGATAACAGAATCTGGCAGCTTCTACATTAAGGGACTGAAGGACGTGGAATGAGATATTCCAGAAGTCAAAGGAACTGGGAGGAAAACCAAGAATCACCTACCCAGAAAAACTGAATATAATACTTTAAGGGAAA
This sequence comes from Notamacropus eugenii, assembly GCF_028372415.1. NCBI lineage: Eukaryota > Metazoa > Chordata > Mammalia > Diprotodontia > Macropodidae > Notamacropus > Notamacropus eugenii. The sequence goes on from NC_092878.1 coordinate 148,853,540, forward strand.
AAATGGTCATTCAATGAAATAGAAGACTTTCAAACATTCTTGATGAAAAGATCAGAACTGAATAGAAAATTTGACTTTCAAACACAAGAATCAAGAGAAGCATGAAAAGGTAGACAGGAAAGAGAAATCATAAAAGACTTTCTAAAGTTGAACTGTTGACATTCCTACATGGAAAGATAATATTTGTAACCCTTGAGACTTTTCTCAGTATTTGGGTAGTTGGAGGGATTATACACACACACACACACACACACACACACACACACACACACACACATGCACAGAGCACAGGGTGAATTGAATAAGAAGGGATCATATCTAATAAAAAATAAAATTAAGGGGTGAGAGAGGAATATATTGGGAGGAGAAAGACAGAAATAGAATGGGGCAAATTATCTTTCATAAAAGAGGCAAGAAAAAGCTTTTTCAGTGGAGGAGGAAAGGAGGGAGGTGTGAGGAATAAAATGAAGCTTACTCTCATCACATTTGGCTCAAGCAAGGAATAATATGCACCCTGAATTTGGTATGAAAACATATCTTACATTACAGGAAAGTAGAGGAGAAGGGGAGAAGCAGAGTGGGGAGAGGGAGGAAAGATGGAAGGGAGGGCAAATGAGAGGAGGGTCCAATTAGAAGTAAACACTCTCAGAGAGGGACAAGGTCAAAAGAGAGAATAGAAGAAATGGGGGCAGGATAGGATGGAGGGAAATATAGTTAGTCTTACACAACATGACTCTTATGCAAGTCATTAGCAAAACTACACACATATAGCCTATATTGAATTGCTGACCTTCTCAGTGAGGATGGGTGGGGAGGGAGGAAGGAAGAGAAATTCAAACTCAAAGTTTTAGGAACAAATGTTGAGAATTGTTTTTGCATACAACTGAGAAATAAGAAATACAGGTAATAGTGTATAGAAATTTATCTTGCCTTACAAGACAAGAGAGAAGATGGGGATAAGGGAAGGGAAGGATGTTAGAAGGGAGGGTAGATTGTGGCAAGGGGTAACCAGAATGTTTGGCATTTTGGGGTGGGGGAGGGGAGAGATGGGGAGAAAATTTGGAACTCAAAAATTTTGTGGAAATGAATGTTGAAAACTAAAAAGAAATAAACATTAAAAAAAGAAATTTTTGTAGTAATGGTTTAAAAAATGCTCAAGTACTTAAGTGGATATATTTTCCTTTACAAGGAAGAATAATAACTATTTGGTATTTGGGAAAAAAATGAAAGACTTTGTAAATTCTCATCTATAAAGTTATTTTTTTTTGCCAGATTTTCAGTCTCTTAGATTTTTAGTCTTCATGAAATCATAAAATCTTATAATCTCTAGGAAAGAAATTGTGGAAATAATGTTGTGAAATTCTAAGATAGTGAACTGATTTACTGAGAAACTGAGAGTTCCTTCTCCATCACAAACATTCACAACCAAAATGTGGGGGTAAAAGCGTTTTTTAAAACAAGTTTTCTTATATTATAAAAGTAGTTTTTATAATGAGCTGACTACTGATTATGAAAATTATCAAAATACACCTAGAGTAGTATTAATTGAAGTCACATATTGGGCCAACAGACAGACCCCAATTTTAAAGATTTTATTTTTGTCTTCAGGGTTAATCTTGAGGTATTTCTCAAGATATAGATATCTGTTAGTTTGAAGTCTTAACAGTGACCAGTGTTTTTCTAGGTTTTGAATGGACTATGATGTATTCACTAAAGTCCTGAATGTGATTTCTTAATTTCTAATGACTGATTTTAATTCCAAGATGTCATTAAACTAGAAAAGAAAAGTGATGACTGATTGCTTTTGGAAAAACTTTATACATAATAAGTACTAAAGGTATATGTTTTTATGTATTGTTAACTAATTGCAACAACATTAAAAAAAAGCAAGTATAAGCTGATCTAAACTGTAAACACTGGAAATGATTATGTGAGGCAATACTGTGATTTGAATTGCTCCGAGTTTGAATTCAGGCATAACTATTTGATGAGCTACTCAAAGCTAGTGTGAGCTGAGAAGCATCACCACTGGATATAAATGACTATGAATCTTGAAAAGACAACCTCAGAAAGATAACAACAGGATCCTCTTCAATCAGTTTTCCCATTGTGCTGTTTCCTTTTTGAGCAGAAATGTTTCTCACCTGATTGATTCTGAGCCTGGCTATGATAAATACAAATATTGTGGAACTCTGTTACATGACTGGCTATCCCAAAAAGTATCTATGACTTTTACCTGAAATCAAATCGAGCTAAGGGAGTTTTCCCATGAAATACCTATGATAAGTCAATCTGTGGCTTTAGTCTTGGACCTGAGTGAACCATCCTATTATTGCTACAGTTGTATCTTTCCTCTTTTCTTAGTAAACTACTCTATGGAAGAAGAATTGCAAATGTTTAATAATGAATCTTAATATTATAATCATTACATACCTATGAACTGCTATAATAGAGTCTCCTGGTTTGGTTTTACTACTCTGAATTTGTGACTAGTAACTATTAACTTCTTAATCTGGGTAAATGAGGAAATTTCGTTCTTAGATTTGAAATCTCCTTGCTCATTGAGTTATTCATACATTATCATGTATAAGATTAGGTCCATATAGTATCACCTCTTTTTGGATGTTATGAGGATAATATATATCCTCAAAGGGCATTAGGATAAAAACTCAATGTGATAAAGATGTAAAAGTTTTCATTTTTAATGGAATAATGGGGAACACAATAAGATTAACCTGCTTCCATTTGAGAACTAAAATATATGTGATTGATTTTCAAATATTTCACTGGGTAAAAGAATGTACTTAAAGGACTCATGATAACCATAATTGTATTAGTAGCCTTAAAACTTTTGCTGTTGTGACAATGAAAAACAATAGAAAAAGTCAGGTAAAGCTGATAGTTCTAAATGATATATTTTAAATTTTATCCCAGAAGCAATAGGGAGCTACTGAATCTCTTTTGCATCCATTTGAATATTCACAGTCAGGTCCTCATTGCTTCTTCATGAATTCTTCCTCTAAAAAATTTACATGATAATTTTATCAGATATTGACAAGGAATAACAAGTTGTACAGAATAGATTTGCAGTTTCATGTTTCATCATTTTGTTTATTATGCTTTTTTATGGAAATACTTATTTTATTCTATAAATTGAAAATTGAAAGAATAAAAGAAAACAGAGATTCTTCCTCGAGCTTCTAGGTATTATCCATATCACATCCAAGGTTCAGATACAGATAAAAAGAACGAATGGTATGTGAAGACTGAAACTCTTTAAACTTTCAGATGAGTTAGATGGAGCTTAATTAGATGTTTTCCCTATTACTCTGATGTTTAAGGCTAACTCCTTAAGGCCTGAACAGGCTTTCACCATATAAAATGATTACTGGAAGGCCAACATCATTAGGTTTTGTAAGGCTGTATTAAATTATACTGTCTTATTACTAGCAGGCAGCATTAAAATGACTTAGAACCTAGAAAATGGATCTACTAGCAGAAACATCTGCAAATCTGTGCTAGAAACAGGACTCCGTTCCAGGTCCTATCAGCAAACAACCCAGTTAAGAATGCTTAAGTTATGTATTCAAGGAGGCATATTTCTGAATCTCGGTAGATTAAACTGGACAATTTACAGATGACGGTCAAGGATGGATGCCTTTGATCCAGACATTCCAAGGGAGAGGACTTCATGAAGGAGATGGTTCCCCCAGAGACCCCAGGCCAGTATGTGCTCTGACATGCAAAGGAGACACTCTGCCTTCTTTTGACCTTCACTTGAATTTTTGTCTTCTTTGTAACTGATCCATATTGTATGGTTCCCTGGGGATAACCATTGCACACACAGTGCCCCTGCCTACCACGCCACTCCAAGAATGCCCTTTTCCAACCCACCTCCCCCGCCGTTTCTCTCTTATCCAAAGTCATCTACGCCCAAGTAGAAAACTAACCTCCATAAGGTCATAGACTGGTTGCTAGCCAAGTCCAAGGAAAGGACCAAACACATCAATATGATCATACCCATCCCTCTATCCCACGTTTCCCACTGGCTCCAAAGAACTGTATGATACTCTTATGTGATGTTTTCAAGAAAATAACAAAAGGGAGAATTGTGGAAAAAACATAAAATTGTAGATTATAACTGTGAAGATAATACGCATTAGTCTTTTTGTTGTTGGCTATTGGATCATTTAGTCATGTCTGACTCTCTGTGAACCCATTTGGGGTTTTCTTGACAAAGATACTGGAGTGGTTTGCCATTCTCCAGCTCATTTTACAAATGAGGAAACTGAGGCAAACAAGGTTCAGTGACTTGCCCAGTGTCACACAGATAGTAAGTTTCTGAGGCTGGATTTGACTTCAGGAAGAGGAGCCTTCCTGACTCTATGCCCAGGGCTCTATCCACTGCACCACCTAGCTGCCTATGTATTAGTCTATATTCCATAACACGAAAAATGAAACAACAACCTGCAGTTATTATGACACATCTATTTGAAATGCTGTACCATTTTCAGTTATGACTGAATAAATTATTAAAATAAAAATAAAGTATTAAAATAAACAGCACATAAAATTATATAGGTTGAGTAACTTTTAACTGAAGGGGACATGTGATCAAAGAACTTTGGAGAAGGCCAATCTAATTCCTCTCTACTTTCCCCACTCAACCCCGCCTCATTTTATAGATGAAGAAATTGTACTACAAAACAATTAAGTGACTTGCTCAAGGTCACATACGTAGTTAGTGGTAGGGTAGAGACTGAAATCGAAGCCAGTTCATTGGCTCCAAATTCACTGTTTTTCTACTATGTTAGCCTACTGAAGAAAACACTAATTCTTCCAGGAGATGCCAATCAAATAAGATCTCCCTTCCTTAACACAAACTCATATAAAAGAATTCAATAAAATCAACAACGTTCAATATTGAAAAAAGTTTAATTAAAATAAAAGACCATTGTAAAGCACCCAGACTGAAGTAGGATATCCAGCTTTGGTGTGGATGTTTTGCTGCTGAACACTTTGGGGATAATTTTTTTGAGTTGGCAGGATGGTGGTGAGTTTATTTTTTTAATAGTGTTTTATCTTTTCCCAATTACATGTAAAGACAATGTTTAGCATGCATTTTTATAAGATTTTGTGTTCCAAATTTTTCTCCCTCTCTTCCCTCCCCTCTTCCTAAAATGCAGTTGGATAGAGGCTGTATGTGTGCAATCATGTAAAACATATTTCTATTATTACTCAGAGTGGTAAAAGAAGAAACAGATCAAAGGGAAAAAACTATGAAAAAAATCAGGATAATTTTTGAGGGAAAAAGAATGAATGAATGAATAAGGGAATGAGTAAGAGGTAGAAGGATGGTAGAAAGCTTGGGTGGAATGGCATAGGATCAAGGTAGAAGAAGATTTATTGGGGAGTAGTTATGGTAGAAAGAAAAGATAGGAGGTGTGACAGTGAGCAAACATTGAAGACACCGAAGTCCACTCTTTGGCATAGATAAGCAACATAATGGGTAATCCTGAACCTTGAATGTGGAGGTCTGAATGCCTCACACACTTACTAGCTATATGACTCTAGGCAGGTCATTCAATCTCTGTCTGCCTCAGTTTCCTCAGCTCTAAGATGGTAATGGTGTTGCCTAATTCTCAGAATTGTTTTGAAAATAAAATAAGGTGTTTATAAAATAGTCTTCAAATATCAAGCTACATAAATGGCAGCTAGTTACCCTCATTATGCCAAAATTAAAACCTTTTTATATCATGAGACATTAAAGAGACAATGGAAAGAATCTATGGTGCTTAACTAAGATTTCCTCTGTCCTCATGTTCAATATATACTCTTCCTACTGACATGCTAGTCTTTAACAAGACAGTGGAAAAATGTTTAATTTTTAAGACTAAGAAGATCTTAGAAATAGTACTGCCCTTGACCATGTCCATATAATTTTAGATTGTATGGAAAATAAAAATAACACACGATATTAAAAAAAGCTCAATGTGACCGAGTCATGATTTGCAGGATGAAGAAACAGAATTTCCACCACAAACATAGCCATAGTCTTTGTGTGACTGCTGAGGAAGAAAGAATAACCACAATTAAGTAAAACATCTGTTCGTGTTTATTGCAGAACAGTACATGAGTGATACACTTTAGAAAAATACATTTATGTCCAGAATTCTCTACTCCTTGGTGTGTAACACATCACAGGAGGTAAGAGGTGCATAAGACAAGCTTAGCTGTAAATAATTCTGACTGCTCTGGGTTTGATTCTGGGGTGTTCCTTGGAAGGATGCTAGCTGGAGGGTTGGGAAAGACATCCGGGGCTATCTCATCCAACTCCTTGCAATTTAGAAATGGGGGATCTGAAGCCCAGGAGGGCTCGGTGGCTTACTCAAGGTTGCAGAGAGAGTGACCATCAAAGGTGAGATTTTACCAAAGTATGCTTTGCCTTATAGCCTCTGGCATGCTATTGATGTCAACAGCATAACACAGCCCCATCCCCTGGCTTTCTTTTACTGCAGTTTATTAAGGTGGAGGAAATCTTTAGGGTCACCAAGTCCCAATTCTTTTTGCTTAAGCTGTGACCAAAAGGTTCACTGGCACATGACTTTGTCCAGACTCTCCAATGAAAACTGTGTGAATTTCCTGGGCAGCTTTCTCTCCTAGTAATTTCTCTGCAGGTGGAGAAAAGATCCCTTGCTTTCCTTCCTCACTCATGCCCACTGCTCCAATGTGACATGTCCAAACTACCCTTCCATAGAGGAAAGTCTTAGTGTGAGAACTGAGGTTCTTGCATGGTTGTTCTTACTCCCAGCATTGGTTGAAATTGGGTGTGCCCTTGATATGAAAGAATCTTTAAATATTTCTGATAAGTTTGCTAACTAATATTGATCAAGCATATGTAAATCAAGCGCTTGGTTAAAGAGAAGCTAATGTGTCGCTGGATTGCTGCAGAAAGATCATTTTGGCTATCTGATTCTAGGAAGGAAGTGTCTGAAAAGAGTATTTCATCAGAACAAAAACAATTAATAAAAGAAATGAGAATTCACAACAGGAAGCCCAGATGCTCTTATTTGGAATCCTGGCGTTGTCTCTCAACAGTCCTGTTTGGTGTGGTAGCCTTGATTCTAAGGAGCAAATCAATCGATACTAATTAATAAATAAATTTACAGCTAAATAATATTCTTTACTTTTAAAAAAAATCTCTTTTCCCACTAGAAATAAAACAAGACAAAAGAAGCTGGACATAAAGTCACCAGTCAATGGACTGATTCTTTTTAATTTAATTTTTAAAATTTAATTAAAAAATTAATTTTAACTGCAGAGAAATGTAAATTGGAATAGCTGATTATGGAAAGCTGATGAAGCAAAGCATTCACTTTCCAGACTTCATTCTACAGGATCAGTGTAGGAAATAGAATCTTTACATTCTCAAGGAACAGTGTTCAGAATCTAAAAGTAAGTGGTATCTAATTGCTCTACCTTTTACTTTTGACGACCTCCTCTAACCATTTTTTCTTTGGAACCACACATACTTTCTTCCCATTTTTCAGTGTGACTCTGGAAAAAAAACAGCAAAAAACCAAATTCTCAAAGTATTGCTTTTCAATCCTAAATGTCACACCTCTATCAAATGACAATTAAGTGAGGATAAAACAAGATGAAATTGGGTTATGTTATGGTATATTGATGAGCTGTACTATAGGGTCTGAATTCTAGCAGATGGTCAGGGGAGAGTTAAGAAAACATACACCTTCTGTGAACTTTTTATGAAAAAGCCGTGGGCTTGGAGGGCCAGTCCAGTATCGAATCTAACCTCTGTAAGACAGAGGTTGTAAGACCAGGTAGTATGTATGCCTACAAAAAGTCAATATTTTTCTTTTATTAATGAGGAGAAGGCAGGTGCTTGGCAGATAGAGTCTAAAAGGATGAAGATTTTCAGAGACATGGAGGTCATGCCTATTTTAATAACATAAAGAGACCAGTGCTATGGATGGTTGTATGCAATGTTTATAGAATCACCGAACATTAGCCCTAAAAGGGACCTTGGAGACTGCCTTGTCCAATGTGTTCATTTCTGACTCATTCATTTTCATAGTGTCATATATTTAGAGATTCTGGGGATGTCAAAGGTCATGTTGCCCCCCTTCTCCCCCATACAGATGAGGAAACTGAAACAAACTCATTGTTGAGTCTACACGTGAAGGCTTCCCATTTTGGTCAAATTGGCCAATGCTGTGTTGGCATAACATTTGAGAACCCAGGGTCACCTCTAAGCTGTGATTCAGTATCTGAGTAGGACTTTAGTGGAGAATGGTATTTATTCTTTGGTGTTTGGATGGATCTACAATTACCTTGATGTGGGTACTACCTCCACAAATCAATCATTTAGCACTTATTAGGTGCCTACTCTATACCAAGCACCATAATAAGCACAAAACAGACCACAGGTCATCTCTGCCTTCTCATCCTATGGATCTCTACTGTGTATCTAACTCTAAATTCCTTACCTCTCAGGGGGAAAAAAACTAAACTGAAACAGCCCAGAATCATGAGTTTTCTGTTAAAACAGACCTTTGGAAGAAATGGAGAAGTGAATAGGTCAGGGGTTCTACATGTTTGGGTTTTTTGTGTGTGCCTCATGGACCGCTTCAGAAAATGGCATTTTAAGGACATAAAATACATAGGATTACAAAGACAATCAATTATATTGAAATGCAGTTATCAAAATGTTTTTAACAAATCCATTGCCAGACTCCTGGCTTAGACCTCTGATTTAAACCCAGAGAACTACTGCCTCCAATGCCCTGAGTGAGGTTCTCCACCATTAATAAAAGTGCTGCTTTCTGTTCCTTTGGATAGGAGAGGAGAGTCAGTTTTGACAGAAGCTCAGAATACCATTTAGTAAATGTTAGAAGATACACAGATGGACTTTCCTACATCAGAAAATAGTGAGGAGCAAAGCAACCCCCAACACCTGAGGTAGACACCAGAAGATACATAACCCAGGTCCTGCAGCCTCGATGGATGCAGCCAAAGGACTGCCCTTGAGGACCTAGAGGGCCACATGTAGCTTCGAGGCCACAGGTTCACTACCCCTGACCTAGGACAAACTGTGACCTTGGAAGGCATGCAAGAGAAACTCAGATTAACCTCATTTTACTTAATGGAATTAGGAGAAGAGAAGTCAATTTTCTTACTTGCTACTTACATGCATTCTAGATTTCGGCAGCCTCCGTGAGGTGGTGAGATAAGTACTGTTTTAATCGAGGGTATAGGAACTCTTTCCAATGTCTTGAGGCATTTGCACTTCTGACTGGCATCATTGGTCTCTAGAATACCTATGGCCATAAAAAACCCCAATAGCATCCAATTTTTTCTGCTAATTACAAGTTCTGAATTACATATCAAAGGATCAAATGACCTCCTGGACAACTCAAAAGTGGGAAATGTTAAGTTCTTCCTTTTGATCTTGTTTTTTCTTGGTTTTAAAATAACTGAGTCAAGCCTAGTCACATTGCTTCCACTCACTAAAAAAATGAGAATAAAAAATAACTCTTGTGGGCACCACATTTTGTTAACTCATTGGACTACCTGGTTCCATCTATGAGCATTACAGCTGAAAGATTCTTGTCAAAGTGTACTCTTAAATGATGAGGTTTTTAACATTTAAATTCTGGATCTTTTGTGCAGGGTTGTATAACTTCCTTAGGAATACTTCATAGGATATCCTAGGATTGGACTTATAATCCCTGACTTTGTGAAATTCTAGACTATTTTTTCCTGTTCCCTTTTTTATTGATAATATTATATGTGATCTGCAATGAAACAGATGAACCTGAGCAAATCAGATGAACTAAACCTAAGCATAAAATGTAATTCGAAACATTCCATCTGAAGTGTTATCAAGGATTTCCTGCAGCACTGTTTCTACTCAATAATTCAAAATTTCAGTTACTACTTTGTTGTATATTTAAAAGGAAACAAATTGTATGTCATAGATTTGCAACTTCATGTGTAATTATCTTTTTTTAAATTATACTATGTTACAGAAATGCTTCTTTTATTTCAAAAACTAAAAATAAAATAAACTTTGAACAATTTCAACGAATACTTTATCATACATTTAAAAGGACTAACAAGTTGCACATAATGGATTTGCATTACAAATGTACTTTTAAAAATTACCTTTATTATGGGAATACTTGTTTTATTTCAAAAATTAAAAATGAAATATATTTTATTTTTATGATGCCAAAGCCATTTGGAAACCCCAGTGACTGATTGATTTTGGCTGGTAAATCATGATTTTTCTCATGTCTTTGCCTGCCTGGCTTTCTTCTTCTCCCTCATCTTCAAAGTGATTTCTCTCATAATTTATGCTGCTTCCTCAAATATCTACCTTTTAGATAGTCGAGTCCTGGGAGAACCTTATTCATTTTGGTCTCAACTGTTGTTAAGTTGTACACAGCAAATGTGCAGTTTCACTTGCAATCATCTTTTTTTATGATCCTATGTTATGGAAATGCTTATTTTATTCCATAAATTAAAAATAAAATAAGTTAGTCTTAACTGAGTATATCCTACTCAGCAGGGAGAGTGACTTGATTCTAAACATCCCTTCCCCAGCCCATTTAACTTTTTTTTAAGGGGATTCCCAGAAAAAGACAAGTGAAAGTTCTTACCTTGGACTAACGAGTTACTAATGGCCACGAGGAGAACCACAGCCAAGGAGGCAGCAGTAGATTTCATTGTGGCTTTACAAGGGTGAGGAGGAGGAGGAGGAGGAGTCAGGCTTGATCCACCATCTGAATCTGGGTCTGAATCTCATCTGGGCTCTTTTCAGGACCAGAGCCTCCTATTTATTTACCCTAATGAGGATCCTCCCACTGCCCGGGTCTCCAGTGGGCCAGTTGTGTCATCAATCTTTGAAACCTAAAAATGTTATTGCTGAGCTTGCTTTTTTCCAAACGTCCTTCACGCACTCCCTGTCTTTGCTGCACATCATTGTCAGCAAAGCTTCCATTATTATTATAAATATGGACTATGCACTCTTGGAATGTAGAAGGTAAAGCTAAAAAAAAGTGATGGGTTCGGGGAGGAAAAAAAAAGACAGCTATTAAGAAATTCCGAGGTTCAGACTCCTGTTACTAGTACATCAAGTGAATGTGTGTGGCAAGGACAAACAAGCCTGTTGATAAACTGTTCAGAGTTGGGTGGATATAGCACCCAACCTGGACTGAACTCAAATCCAACCTCAGACCCTTATTAGCTGTGTTACCCTGGGCAAGTCACTTAGCCACTGTCTGCCTCAGTTTCCTCGTTTGTAAAATGGGATAATTGTATGCACCTCCTGGGCTTACTGTTGTGAGGATCAAATGGAATAAAATTTGTAATGTGCTCTGACAGTATCAAAGTACCATACAGCTAGATCCTGATTAGTCACGATAGTAAATCCTCTGAAATGGGTGCCTATATTGAAATTTTAACTCTTCAGAGTTATAATTATGTAAAATATGATCATTGCTACCAGTCTAATGGAAGTAGGTAGTGCAGTGTAACGTGCCCACTTCATAAGGATTCTTTGTTTACACTAATTGGGACCTGTATAAATGCTCCAATAATGTTAACAATGATGGTGGGCAAGGTCCACTTTTCCAGTCCAATTTTCCCATCTTTTCTTTTTTTAGGCTAATAAAAGGTATGACTTTCTCCATTTCCACGGGGAGCAGGAGAAAGAAATATTTTATTTGGGAGAGATGAATGTTGGTCCCTCTGAAGAAGCAACACTCACTCACTATTCAAAATGTTTAAAATTGTTCAGCAAAAACTTCCAAAGAAAATTTGTAAATTTATTCTCATTTAAATGAAACATTATTTGGTAAAACAAAACAAAACAAACAAAAAAAAAACCCTCCAAAAATCATTTAGAACAGAGTTGTTTTGCTTATACCTTGTACACAGGCAGCAGAAATTCCAGCTGCATCTGTCTGGGTTCTGCAGCCCTCAGTTTACTTTTTCCTTATATCTGTTTAATTAGTACAGTGCTTTTTACAGTAAAGTCTGCATAAATAAGTTTAGTGCGGTTTAGTTTTGATTTGATCTACCTTCTTAACCCTGACTCTCCCACAGTGGCTGATAATGGAAAGATTTCTTACTTCTGTTCCTCTGACAAGACCTTTCACCTCCTGACTCCAGGCATTTTTCCTGGCTGTCAATGCCTGGAAATCTATCCCTCCTTATCGATGCCTTGGACTTCCCTGCCTTCCTTCACATACCACCTACAATTCTAGCTTCTACAAGCAGCCTTTCCTGATCCCTCTTAAAGCTGGTACCATCCCTGCATTTATTAATCATTTATTATCTTTAATCTATCCTGTAGATGTCCTGTTTGTTCATAGTTGCCTTCAAGTTGTCTCTTCCATTAGATTGTAAGCTCCCCAAGGAACTGGGTTTTTTTTTTGTTGTTTTTTGCCTTGCTTTATATCCACAGAGTTTAGCACAGTGCCTTACAATAAGGGGTTCTAAATAAAATGCTTGTTGACTAAGAATTGTCATCTAATGGTGGACTGATACCATGTCATCCTCTTCCTGTGCAAGGACTGCTCTCATCTCTCTTTTGAGTCAGAAAGTAACCACAATGATTCCAGCTGCCATTCATATAGTGTCTTAACCTTTGTGAAACACTTTCTTCTCAACAGCCCCATGAAATAGGTGGTACCAGCATGATCAAATTGTTCGGCCCTCACCCACATCCTCATCTGTAAAATCTCTCTGTCAGACTGGGTCTCTAATATCTGGTTTTCTCCTGGTATTCCTATACCACTCCTTCTCAAGTAAATCCAAACACATCTGTACAAATTAACTTGTAGTTTACTTCATCTGGCCCCTTGCAATAAGATAGTAGCAGAGAGGTTTGCACTACTGGGAAGCCAGATGTGTGGTTGCCTTGAGGGAGTTTTCCAGTATACCAGGCGGAGTGAGAATGCTGTTATCCTTTTGTAAGCCTGCCTAGAAAGTGATCATTCTAGGACTGTCACCATATTGGAGCACTAAACCACCTTGGGCATGGTTGGACCCTTGATGAAAATTTTCTTAACTCACCCTTCTCTTACCAAAGACCCGAGTTCAAATCTGGCCTGAGATACTTACTAGCTGTGTGACCTTGGGCAAGTCACTTGACCTCTGTTTTGTTCAGTTTCCTCAACAGTAAAATGGAGATAATAATTGTACTTACCTCTCAGGATTGTTGTGAAGTTCAAATGAAACAATATTTGTTAAAAAAAAAAACCCACCCAAAACCTTTTACCACAGTGCTTGGACATAGTAGATAATATATATACATATACATATATAGTTATTCCCTTCCTGTAACTGTCTTTAGGTCCCTATTTGGTCAAAATCTGGAGAAGAAAATGACAAACCACTCTAGCATCTTTGCCAAGAAAACCCCGAGTAGGGTGATGAAGAATCAGGCATGACTAAAAACAGTTGAACAGCCCAGGAAAGACTACCTGCATATCATCCCTAGTCTTGTCTCATGCTTTTAACCAACTTGTAACCCAAATGAACATCCTTTGAGAATGCTAGTGCGTTGTTTCTGTAGCATTTTCTGGGTTTCATATGATCCTGAGCAAACAGAATGAGCCAGTGTAAAATACCTCCCTGAGATTCTATTTCAAGGAGAAAATGCTATAGGAAGATTAGTTGAAGGAAGCAGTCTGGAGAAGAAGAGTTAGGTAGAATATAGTACTTGACATATGTATGGGAAGTGTTTTCATGTGAAAGAATGGGTATGTTTTTGTTTTTGTTTTTGCTTGATTCGGGAAGGCAGAAACGGGTAGCAATGGGAGAATGGATTTAGGCTCAATGTCAGGGAAAACTTCCTAACAATGTAGAGGTGTCCCACTGGGAAATGGGCTACCTTGAGAGGAGGAATTCAAAAGCTGTAAGACCACTTGCCAGGGATAGGAGAAGTGGAAATTCCTATTTAAGTACAGGTTGGGCTAGATGACCTGGCAGATAACTTTTAAAATCCAAATTAGTAGAATGTATTAAAAGACTGATCCTAAGCAACTGGCAAAGGCAATGGAGGAAGGTGGAATAAACTCACCAGTGAGATGGACTTTTAAAAAAAAAATGTGAATTTCATTACTCTTGGTGATGGCAATTTGCCATATGGCTGCTAGGTGGCACTATTTCTTGTAAAAGTGATTTCTAAAACAAAGGGTTTCCTTAGGTAAACACACCTCTGGATACAGATACATTCTGTAATGTTATTGCAATGACTGGGTAATTGATTTTTTTTTTTTTAAGGAATAGACTATTTCTTTGATGTTTTTCAAGACGGATTGATTAGATTAAAATGTTAACACAGGAAGGAAAAAACCCCTAAAAATCTGGAATAATCAGACAAATTTTGGGTTAAATCCAAATCTTTTGGCCCCTGAGATTGCAAAATCATGTTCATGTTTCACTTTATTGGCAAGGAGTCACATTAGGTCTCAGTAGCAACAGTATCTGAGCTCTCTGAAATTAGCAAGCATTCTAAGAAAACGAAAATCACCACATACCAATATAGAAAGAACCTCAAGTTTCCAGGCTTTAAAAAATTGCTTCCAATTCATCCACACTCACATAATAAAAACAGAACATAGGCTGGATATGTGGTGAAAGCAATGGGTGATGACTGGAGGGCCCCTTGGCTCCATTGTGATTTTAAGAGCAAGTGAGAAATTCCTTTAGCAAGCTGGGGTGGAAGCCCTGTCCTGGTTAGTCCTTTGTTTTGAAAAGGACCTTGACATCTGACTTGCAAGTGAATTGGATTTAAGAGAGCGCCAGGGCTGTGTAAAGTCACCAATCTCACTTTCACCTCTGGAGCCATCTGGGTCCAGTGGTCAAATATAGATCAAGGCAATTGGAAATGGCGCCTGGAAGTCCTGTGGTGTACATATGGGAGGATGGGTAAAAGAATTGTAGAGGGTAGTTGGGCAAGGATGGGTTGTTATCTGCATTACTGGAGGAAACATTTACCTTGATGAGTTCACAGATCCACTGGAACAGTCAAGACAACTGAAAAGTACAACACGCATACAAATGAACAAATAATCACCTTGTCTGTCTCTCCCCTTTTAATTCTAGATGGGAAAAATACATCCTCGAGATATGAAAAGATAAAAAAAAAGTTCAAAGATCTAAGTCCACCTGAGGTTCTGATTTTGTACTAATCAGTGGTTGTCAAATTAGGAAAGTGAACCAGATATGTATACATATATATATATATACACACATATGTATATGTATGTATAAATACATATGTGTGTGTATACACATATACATATATACTTATGCATATACATATATATGTATGTGTGTGTGCATGTGTGTGTAAATTTAAGACCATCCAGGACACATCCCCAAATAAGATTATGATTCAGCCTTTAGAGAATCCCAGAGTATGTAATGAGTGCTTTCTTGTATCTTTTAACACTTATTAAAGCTGAGTCCTAAAGTGTCATAGTGACTAAAATATTATTTTTTCTTATGTAAAGATTTATTTTGAACTTAAACATCAAATAAGAGCATTTCCACACATAGAACACAAAAGAGGGTTTTCTATGAAATCATGAATCTTCATTTCATAATACTTTAAAAAAATTCCATATATTACTTTAAAAACTCTCCTACTTGTCTGTTCTTCCGTTGAAACTTCCTTCTGTGCATTTTTGGAAGGAAAAAACCCCCACTTTAAAAAAATAATTAAAAAAAATCCACTTAGAACAAATAAACAAAGTTAAGCAAAATGAATTAACATGGAGGCCTTGTCCAAAAATGTCTCTCTCTTTCTAAACCTTTTGTCCATTTTCTCTCTGTCAGGACAAAGATAACCTGCTTAATCATAGGTGCTCTGGTCATTGCATTGATCAGTTAAGTTTTCAAGATTGTTTTTCTTTGAAATTTATTATGATTCTTTTTCTTTGTTTAAAATTTAAATTGCTTAAAATTTAAAATTGTTTTTCTTTACAATATTCCTGACCTTGTACAAATTCTTTTCCTGCATCTGCTCAATTCACTCTGCATCCAGTCATACTATATTTGATTCTCTGACATTGTCTTTGTCAATTCTTACAGTCAATTCTATTACATTATATTTGTACGTCACAATTTGGCCAGTCATTCCCTAATTGTCTAAGAGGCAAACTAAGATACCCCTTTAGATTCTAGGTTTTTTGCTTTCTTTATTTTTCATCCCTTTTCCTCCTCTCTTCAGAATTGGGAAATATATTTCTCTTGAAGTTATTCTTTCCCTGATATTATCTTTCCTTTTAACTGTGCCCCCATCCCTACTTTTTTTCCTACTGTATTTGATGCAACTATACTAAACTCTGCATGTGTATTAAACCCTTTTTTATCTGATTCAGTAAAAACTGGGGTTCATCTAATGCTTACATCCTTCTCCCCTTCCTCTGTGTTTATATATACTTCTCTCACACCCCAATTACGAGAAAAAGACATTTCTCTCCTCTATGTTTCTCTTTTCTTTACTAAAGTATTCCTTTGACCCTTCCTTCTCTTTCCCCTCTTAAAACCCTCAGAATAGACTCAACTGACCTCACCAGGGCTTCTGCTTTCATTATTTGACCCCCTCAATATCCTTTGAAGATAGGTGAGAGGAACTGAATTTGGACAGTGCCTGTTTGAGCACAGAAAAGAGGACAGAGTTAAGAAATATCATAGAGGTTGAAACAAGATTTGGTAACTGATTGCTTTACTAAATATCTAGTGTCCTGCCATGTTTAAAATATTTTATTTTAAATAAATGAATGTTAAAGCTATCTATAATCATATGAAAAAATGCTCTAAATCACTATTGGTTAGAGAGATGCAAATCAAAACAACTCTGAAGTACCACATCACACCTATAAGATTGGCAAACATGACAGAACAAGAAAATGATAAATGCTGGAGAGGATGTGGGAAAGTTGGAACACTAATTCATTGTTGGTGGAGCTGCGAGCGCATCCAACCATTCTGGAGAGCAATTTGGAACTATGCCCAAAGGGCTACAAAAATGTGCATACCCTTTGACCCAGCAATATCGCTACTAGGACTATATCCCCAAGAGATCATAAAAATGGGAAAGGGTCCCACATGTACAAAAATATTTATAGCAGCACTCTATGTAGTTGCCAAAAACTGGAAGTCAAGGGGATGTCCATCAATTGGGGAATGGCTGAATAAATTATGGTATATGAATGTAATGGAGTACTATTGTGCCATAAGAAATGATGAACAAGAAGACTTCAGAGAGGCCTGGAAGGACTTATATGACCTGATGTTGAGTGAAAGGAGCAGAACCAGGAGAACTTTATGCACAGCAACAACCACAGTGTGTGAGAGTTTTTTCTGGTAGACTTAGATTTTTGTAATAACACAAGAACTTCTTACCAAAAAAAAAAAAAAAATCCCAATGGAGGATCTCAAGGCAAAATGCCTGCCACACTCAGAGAGAGAAATATGGAAGTCACTCACATATTGTAGCAGATCATGTTTGTGTATGTGTAAGTGTATGTGTTTGTGTATCATGTTCTGATTTGTTATACGATTTCTTTCATTTATCTTAGTCTGACTACATAGCATGACTATAGTGAAAATATACTCAATAGGAAAGTATATGTAGAATCTATACAGAATTGTATGCAGTCGTGGGGAGGGAGGGGGGGAGTGGGGGGTAGGTGGGGGGGATAAAATCACAATTGTATGGCAGTGATTGTTAAACATTACAAAATAAAAAAAAAAAGAAGAAAAAAAAAGGAAAAAAAAAAGAAAAGAAAAAAAATGAATGTTAAATTTTTTACATTTAATTGGGAAAATTTAATGAAATAAATAAAATATATTGGAAAAATAGATAAGTTTAAAAATTTTCCATAATTTGAAACTCAAAGTCCATTTGCATAAGATTCTTTTCATTGGTGAAGATTGATTAATTGCTGCTCACCTGTGTGAAGGGTGGAGTTGGCAAGAGCTTGAGAGAAGAGAGATCTTGGTCTTTTGGTTTCCAGCTTCTAGAGAGAAAACTCACAGTTAAAGACTCTTTTCAGGGAAAGGTCCCCAAAGGGAGAGATTCAGGGGAGAAGTCAACATGTAGAGAAGCCAGTTTCTCAACCAAGTATCTACCCCTGGCTTATTGCACTGGACACTTTAGGAAATTTCCCCTTCGGTGAGATCTGGCATTCTCTGGTACCTTCCCTCCATCAGTTCTTTCCTGTTTACCCTGTATATAATCCATCTGTGCATATATATTTGCTTTTTTGTCTTCCTCATTTGATTATAAACTCCTTGAGGGTTAGGATTGTCTTTTATCTTTGTTTCCATCCCCAGACCTTGGCACAGTGGATGGAACATTGTAGGTGCTTACAAATGCTTATTGACTCACTGAGCTGCGATATCTTACTTCCAGTGAGAAAGCTCATGTACACTGTGTATTATCTGGTATTTCCCATCTGTATGCCTCTTCTGATTTCAATTTGCTGTCTGCTTCAAAAATTGGGTTAATTTCCTATTCAGTATAGGTGTTCTTTGTGGAACTTGCTGAAAAGGGGAGTCAAACTTTGGATAAATAGCTTGGGTTACTCTTTCCTTTCTAAAGGGTAGTGATCAGGTTGACAGGCAGAACCCAAAAATGATTTCTCCTAGACTAACAATATTTTACACATAATTCTAGGGCATATATTCTTAACATATTAATGTAATTTATAAATTCTAGCCCAGTACCTTTTCTCTGAGAAGAGCAGAATGGCCAGCCTCTTGCTTCCGCTACCGGCAGGAATCAAATCTCGTTTGAAGTAGGGGTAGAGAAGAGACCCTTGAGATGTCTATTTTTGCCTCTCTGAAAACCACCTCTAGACAGACTTACATGGACACACAAACCTCCATGAGCAATTCACTCAAACACACATCCTCATACTTGCTTTTTGTCAAAACTCATGAAGTGTGAAGGATTTTCATAAAATTGCCTGCTATAAATCTACCCCCTTTGCTGGTGTCTTTAAAGCAGGATGGTAAATAGAATATGTACGTCTGACTTTGGTCTCACATTGTTATTTATGTTATATGTAATATGTATAATATTCTGATACCTATAATATGTTATAATAATTATTGTTATAATAAATCTTAATTTTAATAAGTCAAATACTTATTATGGGCTGTCTCTGTAAAAGGAAAAGTATTACCAGACCAGAAGAGATATCATTATTTATTTATTTTTTTGTCAAACACCAATTCTAGTGTCCTGTTGTCCAATGTTCTATCCCACCATCATCTACACTCCTCCACCTCCGTTTACTTCATGCCATGGGAACAGAATCTTTCCAGGATGCTGAAAAAGAAAAGTTAATTCTAGAAAATGACTCTTTAGAGACTTTAGCTCAAATAAAATCAAAGCTGTTAATCATCTGCTCCCGTCTTACCTTTCCAGTCCTCTTACACCTTCCCTCCCTCCTTTTATTCTGCCATGTACTGACAATGGACTCTTTACCCTTCTTAATACAACTCCAGGCTAGGGGTTAGTGCCTAGAAGATCTGGAAAAGCTTCATGTAGAATGTGAGATATTAGCTGGGACGTGAAGGAAGAGGCCTAGAGACAGAGATGAGGAGGGAAAGAGTTCTAGGCAGAGGAGAGAGTCAGTGAAAATGACAGTCAGAGGGGACACCTAGGTGACTCAATAAATACTATACCAACCCTGGAATCAGGATCTGAGTTCAAATCTAGTCTCAGACACTTACTACCTGTGTGACCCTGCACAAGTCACTTAACCCTGTTTGCCTCAGTTTCCTTATCTGTAAAATGAACTGGAGAAGGAAATGGCAAGATACTCCAGTATCTTTGCCAAGAAAACTCCAAATAAGGTCATATAAGGTCAAGAGTTGAACACAACAGAAACAACTGAATAATAACTAAAACAGAGACCAATGATTTCATCAGGCAACAAGATATTTTGGAATCAAAAGGCTGAACAAAAATGGAAGAAAATATAAGTATCTCATGACAAAAACATCTGAACTAGAAACAGAACAGGAGGGAAAACGTAAGAATTATTGGGCTATTGAAAGCCATGATCAAAAAAAAAATTTGAAAGAACCCTAGATATCCTATTTCAAGAAATCTTAAAAGAAAACTGTCCATATCTCTTAGGGAAAAGTGGAAACAGAAAGCATCCACCTAGTCAACTCTTTAAAAAAACTGCCAAACAAAACCTCCCAGGAACATCATAGCCAAAATCGAGAGCTTCCAGAGCAAAATAAAAATAATGCATGCACCCAGAGAGAAATAATTCCAGTATCAAAAGGCCAAAGTCAGGATCACACATGATAAATCTACTATACCACCACTATAAATGATGGTATATGCAGCCCCAAATATACATCAACAGAGAACTTGAAATACAATATTCCAGAAGGCAAAGATATGGATTTACAACCAAGAATAACTTACCCAGCAAAAGAAGTGAAAAAAGGATCTCTCAAAAAAGATATTAATTAGTTAATATTTTGTTTGCAGCTGAAGAAAGGGTCTTTAATAAATAGAGGACTTCCAAGCATTTCTCAGGAAAAGACTAAAGCTGCAGACATTCTGACATTCAAATGCAGGAGTGAAGAGAATGATAAAAAGGCAAATATGAATGAACAATGATAAAAAAACAAGGATAGATTGTTTATATTGAAAGATGGAGTAGTGATAGATGTATCCCTTCAGACCCCCATCATCATCATCATCGTCATCGGAGAGAATCAGATTAGACTATGCCTGAAAGTGGATCTGTTATGTCTTAATGATCTTAAGAAAAGAACAGAAGGAAATCAGAAGCGCAATACATTGGGGAGGGGGAAGGAAGATTAGGGTGTAATTATATCAGATAACCTGGATGTACAAATAGATATAAAGGAGCAAGCAGGGGCGGGAGCTGCTGCTACTTGACTCTCACTCCCATCGGAGTTGGTTAAAAGAACACATACATTGTTGTTACAGTTGTTTCAGCTATGTCTGACCCTTCTTGACCCCATTTGGGTTTTTCTTGCAAAGATACTGGAGTGGTTGACCATGTCCTTCTCCAGCTCATTTTTCTAAATGAGGAAGCTGAGGCAAACAGAGTCAAATGACTTAGCCAAGGTCACCCAGCTAGTAAGTGTCTAAGGTTGGATTTAAACTCAGGAAGAGGAGTCTTCCCGACTACAGGCTCAGAACTCTATCCACTGTGCCACCTAGCTGCCCCTACATGCATGCACATTTGGATACAAAAATCCAGTTCACTCAACAGGAAAATATGAGGGAAAGGGGAGAATGGGGGTCATTAAACAATCTTTAAGGATATACAAAAATTATACCTCTTTTTGACCAAGTGGTAAAGAATGGAAATCTGAGAGAGTGCCCATAAACTGGGGCATGAATGAACAAGTTATAGTATATGAATGTGAAGGGATACTATTATGCTGAATTCCTATCAGTGTGGTGATGACCAGCCAGTCTTCCAGAAGACTAATGATGAAAGATGCTGCCCACCTTCTGCTATAGAAGTGAAGGACTCAGAATGCAGAATGAGATCGGTTTTTTGGACGTTATCACTGTGGGAATTTGATGATTTGCTAATTTGATTTACTATTTTGTAATGGGTGTTATTTTTCTGGCATTCTCAATGGGAAGATGAGAAGGTGGATTTGGAACAATTGAAATAAATAAAATCTTTTTTCAAAAAATAGACACTTTCAATTGCAGGCTTCTAATATTGGGGAAGGGTGTGACAGGGTACACAATGTGCATGGTCTGGAAGTTGAGATGGGAAGAAAATGACAAATACACCAGTTGAATCTATATGGGATTAGATGGGGAGGCCTCCAAGTTGGCTTAAATCAGATAGGCCAGTTAACATCCCATAACACTTTCTTTCCTTTCAGTCACAAGAAAGGTTGATAGAGAAGGCTGACTTCTAACAAGTTTTTTTCCTTCTGATCGCTTCTAAAATCCCCTGGCCATGCACCTCATGTGTGTACAAGAAGTTGCAGTTTTGGAGCGATCTAATTATAACCTGTAGCATTTCCTACCGTGGTCTGACTGGAATAGTGTGGCCACAGAAAAATGGAAGTGACTTAGATGAAACTTTTGTTAGTGGAGACAGTTGCATTTTCATTTCTTGTATGTTTTCTTGCTTAACCCTTACGGGCTTAGATAACTTTCATTGCTTTAGTCTGTGGTTATAAAAGAAGGAAGTACTGCTTTGTTGTCTAGGTGGATCTAGGGTAGGGGATGTTTGTTGGTGGGCATCTAAAAAAGGCACGTTGTTCAGATTTGACAGGATAGAACTGTGGGGGTATTGGAACATACCTACAAAGGGCAAAACCCTCATGTTCATGCCATATGAAGAATACTTGAAGGAACTGGGGAAGGAGTGCCAAGTACTGAGCTAAGGGCTGAAAACGCAAATGGAATTAAAGAAGGAATTAAAGAAGAAATGACATAAGAATTTATAAAGTGTCTACTTTGTGCCAGGCACTGGGCTAAGCATTTTGCAAATATTATGTCATTTAATTCTCACAACAATCTTGAGATGCAGGTGTTAGTATTATCATCTCCATTTTACAGTTGAGGAAACTGAGGCAGAAAGAGGTGAAATGACTTGCCCAGGGTCACACAAAAGAGGCTCAGCTTGAGCCTTGCCCAGTTCCCTACCCTGCCAGTTAAGTCTTACCCTTGTTGACCTTTCCTAACCAGGATGGGTTATTGGTCTTGGTAGTCTTAAGGCTCTTCCTACTCCAATCCAGAGACCATTCAGTTCCAAAGTGATTTTTCCTAAAGCACAGGACAGACCAATATCACTGTGGGTAAAGGGAGGAATATACTAGTGTAGAAATGAGGAATAAGGGGTTGGAATTTGTTATTTTTCATCATTGGGATGTGGGAGAAGAAGTAAGTGTCTGAAGCTGGATTTGAACTCAGGTCTTCCTGACTCCAGAACCAGTGACTACCTAGCTGGAGAAGACAGTCCCTATCCTCAAGGAACTTTTATTCTAATAGTAGAACATACCACATAAAAGGGAGCTGAAAATGGTGTGTGTGTGGGGGGAGGGGAATTGCAGAGAAAATCTAACAGTATAGCCTGCAAAGAAATGAAGACTTGGCTGGCCTGGGCCATGTTTTGAGTTTGGATGACTACCGCCATTTTGATATTCTCATAGGAACCCACCAATCAGAATGAGAGGGTATACAGGGAGGTGGCGTTACCACAATGAGATTCAAGGAGAGTGAGCTTCTGGGGCATTGTAGATACTGGAGGTTGGAGCTTCTGCCCAACATAATGGATAAGTGAAGCTCAGGTATTGCTCATTCCTATAACTTTTCTTCCGCGTATATATACTCTTCTCATAGGGAGTTGGGCAAGACTCAGCTGACTTCCCTTGGTACAGATTCCTGGGGGTCTCTGACTATACTGACTTGGCTTCCTGGTCACTGAAGGGCATAAAATTACTTCCATGTGCAGCTGAGCCTTCCATCTTGATTGATGCCTGAAGGCCATAGGAGTAACTAAACTCTGCCCTGCTAACCAAACTATGGAGAAGATAAGGACCATGTTTACAGAATCTAAGTGCCTGCTGTATGCTTGCTGAATAATCTTGCTCTTAGTACTTGAGTTGTTGACTTCCTCCCCTCTGGAATTTAGCCACCTCATTCCCACTCTGATTTTTGAAGTTCCAAGTCCTGAACTTCCACAACAACATCTCTTGAATATACCCCTTTCTCTCCTCTGATACTGTCAATCCACCCTGGTACAGGCCCTCATCACCTCTTGAACCAGTAATACTTGAACCAGTAATAGCCAGCTTGATGGATCTGCCTGTCTCAAGTCTCTCCTCACTTCAATCCATTCAGTTGCCAAAGTGATTTTTCTAAAGTACAGAACAATACTCAATAAACTCTCCCCGCTACTCAATAAACTCCAGCAGCTACTCATAGCCTCCAGAATCAAATACAAAGTGCTCTGTTTGGCATAAGAAGCCCTTCATTACTTTGCCTCTTTTTACCTTTCCAGTTTTTTTACACTTTACTTCTTGACATACTCTTTGATCTAGTGACATAGTCTCCTGATCGGGGGCAAAGCTCCACTTTGGACACGTTGAGTATGAGTGGTCAGTAGGATTTCCCAATGGAAATTTAGAACTCTAAGACTGGAGATAAAGAATTCAGGGTCATCTGCAGAAAGATGATTGTTGAATGCACAAAAGTAAAAAGGAGAGAGTATGGAAGAAAGAAAGAAGATATTTGGGGCAGACTTGACTCAGGTCAGGACCATTTTAATTTAGATTTGGTGTTAGAACAAAATGTGGCACTTGTAGGTCATTCATAGAAGGGATATTAGACAATTTGGCCTCCAACACTTAGCCCCACTCACCTCCACAAAATGGAGGAAATGAGTCTGGTCAGAAGGGAAGGATGGAGTAACCTGGCTTCATACAACAAAAGAGTCACCTGTGCTTGGTTTCTACCTTATTACAAAGAGTTTCAAGGAATGACAGTTCATCCAGTGACTCAAAGCACAAAGGCTCAATTTGAACTAAAATCCTATCTTCTACAGGAAAACTTCCTGAATCCCCCTTACGGTACCTTCCCCCTGTTAATTATTTCCTTTTTACCTTGTATATAGTTTCCTTTGTATATATTTGTTTGTGTCTTGACTCTCCTATGAGTTTGAAAACTCCTTGAGAGCAGGGACTTTTTTCTTGTGATTATTTGTATCTCAAGCACAAACTCAAAGGAGACTGAGTGACCCTGCAAAACCAGGCTCAGCCCCAGGCGTTTCTCTAAGACAGGGTGGGGAATTTATAGCCCTGAGGCCACACGTGGCCCTCTAGATCCTCAAGTGCGGTGACTGAATCCAAGGGCTGCACTTGAGTACTTAGAGGACCCCATGTGGCCTCAAGGCCGCAGGTTCCCCACCCTTGCTCTAAGACTAAAAATAGCTTGATTCAGATGTGTCTTATCACTGACATTTAGATATTAAGTATAAGCACTTTCAAGGTTGGCAATGCCCATAACCCTTGCATCAATTGATCCTCTGAACCATGAATGTGGTAAAAGAGGCCCAGTCTGGTTAAAGCATTTGCCAAAGGTCACTCATTTAGTACATGGTGGAGGAAAAGGGCAAGAGAGAGGAGAGACAAGGAAGAACCTAGAGGAGGCTTTTCGTTAAGGAAGAGGAATGTTCCACAAAACCCTTTCCTTTTCTTGTTTTGACTGGCCCAGCTCATCAGTGACAACAGATTTACCGGATACTGTTGCTGACTAGATTGTCGATGAAGTAAGTCAGGACCATCTTGCCGGTTCAGAAGTCTGTTAGTTTTGATAGTGAGTAAGATAGAAAGGTGTAACTTACTTTGAGACATGATGTGGTTTCACATTATCTGCCACCTACTGAAGAAAATAGAGATCCTGCCTATAATTCAATGGCTCAGACGACTGATGATTCTGCAGTCTGTATACAGGACTGTGGTTTCAAGTCCATCCTTTGTTTTCACACATTTTTCAGATGACATTAGGGGAAGGCAAGTTATATATTTTAAATACAAAAGAGGAACCAGTGAACTAAACTATAAAGCATCATGGAAAAAACCCAGCCCAATTCTAATGCTCTTGAGCTAATGTCCCAATCCCCTATTTTACAAGCAGGGAAAAGACCTTCTTGAAATGAGGGAAGTGTGACTTCTAAGGGTTCATTTTCTTTTCTTTTAAAAATTTTATTTATTTTTAATTTATGGGATAAAACAAGTATTTGCATAACACAGAATAAAAAAAAATTGCCCACAAAACTCAAATCTATTATGTACAACTTGCCGTTCCTTATAAAGTTATAAAGTTTTAAAGTAGTTCATTTCCAACTAAAGCATTTTTTTATTATCAGTCAGTGACAAAACCAAGATTAAGTAGCTGTGGCCTCTACACTTTATGAGAGGATGACTAGGTAAGGTGCTTGTTTGGGACAACCACAAGTCACAGGCTTAGTTGAGACCTCAGTGGATCTGATTACAAGCCAGTGAATGTTGTCACTATTATATCTGAGTTAAATCTATGCACTGAATATAGGGTTTTGCTGAATGAGTGTGACAAAGAGGAATTTCAGTAGTGTGTAGACTGCCACAGTCACTCACATGATGTAAATGACAGGTAAAGATTTCACATGACTGGCTCCTTGAGGGAAGGAAGAATTTGGTGGCCATCCAGTCTTCCTCTTTAGACTATTGTCTATAATCTGACCTGATGAGTTGTTACTTATAACACCACTGGTCTATCACCATGGTCAACAAACATATGAATACCTACTATGTGTGGTATGCTAGGAATACATTAGTAGTAAAGCGTACTTTCAAAGAATCAGATAAGCCTAGATTAAGGACTCAAATGGACCTCAGTGGTCAACTGACCCAGTTCCTTTATGAGGGTACAGAGGAAATGAGAGCCCAGAGAGATAAAGTAATTTGCCTTTTGTTGTTATACCATAGTTATTTTCTATGTTGCCCTACCCTGACCCCACAGAACCACCACCATGATTGAATAATCCCTCATAGGAAAGAAAACAGTCTAACCAAATATTGTATCTGATAGCATGTGCAACATTTTGTAACCCTCTTTTCATATTTTTCTACTAAAAGGAGTAAAATTTGATTTATCATCTATTCTCCAGTTTCAAGATGGGTCGTTTGCAATTTATATGTGTCCAGTTGCCTTCAATCTTTTTTTCATTTTCCTTATTATAATTGTGAATGTAATGCTCTGGGTTCTCTCTTTGTTCTGCATCAGTTAAAACAAGTCTTCCCATGCTTCTCTGAATTCCTTTTATATATGATACAATATTACGAACATACCACAATTTGTTTAGTTATTTTTCAGTAGGAGGGTACCCACATTACTTCCATTTTTTAGATAGTATTAGTGATCTCACAGAACACATGTTTTTGCTTTTTAAGGATGAGCATTCCCATTGGTCTCTCACTAAGGAACAAATGCTTGGCTTTTTAAAAATGTTGTAGCACCTCTAGATTGGTCCTCATGTGAATCTATGACTAGAGGTTCTGTGAATAGGATTGTTCACTGAGTATCATGGAGGACAGAATCTTGTGGAGGAAACTCTCCCTTCAGAAGGCTATTAAAGATGTAGAAAGACTTCAGATTCTCTCTTTTCTGGACTACCCTCTCTTGCAACAGATCCTTTGGGAGCAGCTCTCTCTTGAACTTTTGGCAAGGAAGGGAGATTTCTTTTTCTTCCCACCACTCAGCACTAGTGGCAGGTACAACTTGAGCACATGGGAGTAAGAACATATTTTTGGGTACCCAAGACTGAACCTTAAGTCTCTACCTTCTTCTTTTGCTTTATTTTTTATTTTGTTATATTTTATATTTTTATGTTATTATAACATTAAATATATTACATATTTTATATTTTAAAATTTATTATATATTTGCTTTGTTTTTCTTTCCCTGAGCTCCATTCAACCAAACATCCATCATGAGAGATGGATATTTCCAATACTGGCAGCTACAAAGTCCCTAAGTGTGTGAGTTGATACTGACTGCCCAGCATGAGATGCCTCCTGGGGCATCCACCAGGAGGATGGTGCAGCTGAAAGGACTAAGAAAATTTGGGTCTTGTGAGTCACAAAAACATAGAAGGCTTGAGGTGAGCATGGCATATGTAGCTATCATACCCAGGTTTTCTTTACTTCCCAGTACTATTACAAATATTTTGACAAATATAGGACAAAGGTCTTTGAGCAATTTGGGATAGCATCTCTGGTTCAAAGGGTATAAGCATTTCAGTGGCTTTTCTTGAATAATTCCAAAGTTTTCCAGAATGGTTGGCTTAATTCATAACTTCACCACCAGATCCCCAACATTTCCCTTCCTGTCTTTATCACCTTTGTTTC
Organism: Notamacropus eugenii; assembly: GCF_028372415.1. NCBI lineage: Eukaryota > Metazoa > Chordata > Mammalia > Diprotodontia > Macropodidae > Notamacropus > Notamacropus eugenii. Next base: position 148,881,506 of record NC_092878.1, read on the forward strand.
TTTTACATGAACTTGGTGGGACTAATGATGTGCTTGGCTTATCATTTTATTTTAGTATTTGTTAATTCACTTTCATGAGTTTTTTGCGTTTTAAGCATTTCTTTTATGATAAATAACTGTCTTATAGCTGAAGTCTCTTCTGTATATTGAGTACCTTTTCTAGAATGGATTCCATGAACCTCTTTAAAGGAGACCCTTAGATACCTAAGAGTAGGGGGAGTCTGGTGCATGTACAGAATATTTTGGACAAGGTATGTCCATGTAGAGAGGTGAGGATCCTGCTTCTGGGAGATGAAATATAATGAAATAAAATGGAAGTCTCTTGGAAAGACCATGGGGCAGTATAGGTAGATATGATATAACTGTTTCCAGTCTGCCAACCACATAGTTCAGAGAAGTCTTTTTTTTTTTGATTGGATGCATAGAGCTGGGGGTGTCTTCAAAAAAGCCAAGTCAGCTTCAGCCTACTCTGTTGCCCCAGTCCTTTCCAGTGCTCTGTATGTATTTGGATTCCTTTCCTTTAATATTCTCCTTTCCTGGGGTCTGGTGAGAGACAATGCTGTTAGAGGAAAGGCCTTGAGGTCTTCTCCCCTCTGAGGCCCTGGATCTTTGGTCTCTATTCTAGATGAACAGAATGGAGCCTCCAGTCCTGTGAGTTTGGAAAGGTCAAGAGGGCTCTTTGGTATCTAAGAATTCCAGAGTCTGAGTTTATAGTCAGCACAGCATTAATTCTCTGAGGAACAAAGAGTGACCTTCTAGACCCAGCCTGGTGGTAACTGAGATAGGGACTAATCCAAGAGTCAGGCTGGTGTGAATGTGGTAGAACCGATTTTGTGTAGAAACCGAGCGAAGAGTATGTTCCTGAGGTTTTGGGGGGGGGAGGGGAATTCTTGTAATTTATTTTTGTGTTATCTTTATATATCACTTTGTAAAAAACTGACTGATGTTAAATTCTTTAAAATGAACTGGGGTTCACCAACTGGTAAATGTAACAGTGGGAATAACTCAACCAGTGAAGGCTAAAGCTGATGGTGGTAGAGAAGAAACTCCATAAGCCCCTCCCTGTACCTTAAGAATAGGAAGGGACAGATGGAGCTGGTCTGGCTCCAGGAGAGTGAATAGGAGCTTACTTGCTACATAAACTTTATTTCAGAGATTTTCTTCAGAATTCTAAGAGGGGGTACAACAAGCAAGAGAGATGAGAATATCCTAAATCGCTTCTTTTAGGGATTGTCCTAGTCTAAACTGAACCTGGTATGGGTGAGTCCAGAGCAAGAAGCCTTCCCCTTATCCATTCCCCTTATCTTCCCCCCCGCAGGTTCCAGGTCACATCTGCTATCAAAAGAAAATACATTACAAATATTTTGGCATATTTTATGACCTTTTTATTTTTGACCTCTTTGTGATGGGACTTCTGGGTCAAAGGGTATAAATAGTTTAGTGGGTTGTTTTTTTTTTAATAATTCCAAAGTTTTCCACTATGTTAGATTAGTTCCCAGTTCTGCCAACAGTGTACCTGTCTTCTCAAATCCATGCCAACGTTACTATTTTTTTCTTTGGCATGTTTTCCAAATTTGAGATAAAACCCCAAAGCTGTTTTAATTTGAATTTCTCTTATCATTGGCTATTTGCAGGCTTTTTCATCTGGTTGTCATCATTTACCTTTCTTCTTTTGAAACCTAATATTTCTATCTTTTGACCACTTGTGTGTTGGAGAATGATCCTTGTTCTTCCATATTATACCTATTTATTTATTTTTAACATGGTGGGGAATCTGCACATTTTTAAAAAAGGAAAGAGGTAGTGAAGAGGGAGAGACTGAAACAAATTTTACTGTCTTCCCTCCCCCATCCTCTCCTACAAACCTTAGGAAAGAGGAAGGAAGGAAAAATTTGGCAGATGTGCAGTTAATTTACTCAAACATTTCAAATCAGAAAGGATGCGGGAAAGGACAAAACTGTTTATGTATATCCTCCAAGCTAGATGCCATGAGATTGAAGTTTTTATGATTGCATTTGTTAGTTATTAAAATATAATAATGTATTGTATTTATGTAATAAATATTGTATTTATATAATGAATACAATAATTATTGTATTTATCAATACAATTTTTTTTCATTGTATTAAAATACAATTAAAGGAGAAGAATAACATTTGAGACATCTAGGAGTTTACAGAAGACAGAATTCAAGAAAAAGAGTCAGCAGGAAAACCCATGGTCTAAAAAGTCTGTTCACAGATACACAAAGCTTAGGAAGTAGGCTAGAAGATCTGATGGTCCTAATGCTGGAGGAAAATTCAACCTTAGAGGCATTAATGTGGTGTGGTGAAAGCCATGACTAAGTATGGCTAAATATGTCTTATTCAAAAGAAACAGAATGTATACCACAGTAGATTTGTTCACCTTGAGTATTATCCCTTTTGTAACTGAGTATAGAAATTCTTCCTTAACATTTTATATTCTGATACATGAGAATGTAGAGTTGAGGAGACAAACAAATAAAAGAGAGTGGGGGGGGGGGAAGATAGACAGAGACAGAGACAGAGACAGACAGAGACAGAGAGACAGAGAGAAAGACAGTGACAGAGACAGAGAGATAGAAAGTGCTTTTACATATTTTTCCCTTCCCTATTTCAAATTTATTCTTTGCAACATCTATAGGAATATTTCATTTGAAGGGCAGTTTGTTTCAGTTTAGGCTTAATTTCTAGAATTAAAAATTATTTTCTTAAGATAATTATATTGATCAGCAGACTTTCTCCTAAGTTAAAATAAGACTCAAACTCCAATTATTTAAATGGTTGATCTGTTTTGGACTGTGAAAATAAAAGAAACATGATAGGAGTGTGGGTGAGTTGGGTAGCATCTTATATTAAAAAGATATACCTAGGTGAGAAAATCAGGGATCACAGAGGGGTGCAGGGCATTAGGGTAATGACCAACTGAGGTACAAAACACAAGAGACTTCAGAAGACTATACTACATGCCACTTGTACAAAAAGAGGAAGAGGAGAGAGTTGAGGAACCAGATCACAAGCCTGGCACAAGGACTTTGCTGTGACGGGAAGACTTCAATCATCTAGATATCTGCTGGAGTTCTCTCTTTCCCAATAGTAGAGCAGCTAATACCTTTTTTTATTTGCCTTAATGATAATGTAATTCTTCAAAGAGTGGAAACTAAGAAGGGAAATTTTATTTTAGATCTGAATTCTCACTAATATGGAAAAACTTATTGTTGGGATGGATATGATGGGAACATTGTGGAGAAATGACTCCTGACCCTCCCTTTTAGAGTTTAGGATAGAGAGGAAAACTAGGCGTCATCAAACATACATACACTCAAGTGTTTGGGAAAACAGATTTCAAAGAGTTCATATGAAGGATGAGTAATGCCTCATGAGCTAAAACTGTCCAAGGAGCGATGGGAAACTTATGAATGAAACCACAAAGTCACAGAGGGAAATAAAGAAAAGGGAGCTGTCTGAAGTAGCTAATGTGGATCTCCAGGGAACTCAGCAGCCAGCCAGAGAGCAGATAAAAGAATACCATGGTCTTATAAAAATTGCAGCAGTAATGCTAAAACGTAGAGTGAGTTGAGGTATTCTTGGCCGACGTTGGGAGGCGCGGCTTTCCGGAATAAGGAGGTGATAGAACTCCTGCATTCTGCCAAAATCAGACCCTATCTGAAGTGCTGTGTTCAGTTCTGAGCACCACAGTTTAATAAGAGCATAGATGAGTTGGAGAAAATCCAGAATAGATCAGCCGAGATGGTGAAGGACCTTAAGTCTACGTCTTATGATATCTGACTCTCTTCCAATGGAAGGAACTTGGGATGCCTTGACTGAAGATGAAAAGACTTAGGGGATACATGGTATCTGTAATTAAAAGGCTGGCATGTGGAAGAGGGGTTAGGCACGTTCTCTTTGCCCAGAGGGCAGAACCAGAAATATTGAGTGGAATTTGCAAAGAGGTGAATTGAGGTTTGATGTTAGGAAACACTTCCTAAGCATTAGCACTATCTAAATCTCTATTGGGTTTCCTAAGGAGCTAGTGAGTTCCCTTCCCCCTTTCATCCCCCTTGCAGAACTTCAGGCAGAGGCTGAATGATCATCTATTGAGTATATTGTACTAGAATTTTTTTTTCCAAGACTAGATGGATGCTGAAGTCCCTTCCAAGTCTGTGATTTTGTGAAGCATGTAGGTGGAAGCATGAGCCTTGGAAAGGAGAGACCCAAGAGGATTGTGGGAAGATGACAGAGTAGGTCAGAAAATTCCAAGATCTTAAGATTCTCCCCCACAATAAAGATAATTTAGCACCTCAGGGTGAACAAGGTATAAGTAAAAAGAAATAAGAACAAAGGCACAATGGGGTCTTTCTGGGACAATGTGAGAAGATCAGAAGAAAAATCCCAGGACGAGGTTTGGTCCCACTGAAGAGTAAACACCCCCATGCTAGGGTCTGATTAAACCAGTGACAAGTCCTGGGGGTAGCCAGGGAGGGAGGGTAACTTGACCCCAGCCACAGGAACTTTTAACCCCGGGAACAGTGAGGGGAGTTGGGCATGTGAACCCGGGAAAATCAAGGGAAACTCCACTGACCACGAATGCCAGACCCAGCTGTGCTGGGGAGAGTGGCAGGGAGAGAAGGAACCAGCCCATGCCGGATGAGGAGAGAAGCAGTGGGGTGGGGATGCCCATAGCTGTGGGCACTTACAGGAGCTTGGAGGATTGACTTTGGTTACAGGCTAGAGGAGAGAACTGAGATCTGGTGCAAGAGACACCATCCCCCATACCCCAGGGCTAAAAGTGATTGCAAAAATTAAGCTATTCTCACAAAAAAAAAGAAATGCACAGGTGAAGGAGAAAGAATCCAACCATAGAAAGCTATTATGGGAATGGAGAAGACTGGAGTTCATCTTCAGAAGAAGATATTGAAGCAAAGAAACACTCTTCTACCCCAAAGAGAAACATCAAATGGTCACCTGCCCCAAAAAAATTCATTGAAGAATTTAAGAGACTTTAAATATCAAATAAGAGAGATTGAGGGAAAAAATAATAACAATTCAAGAAAAAAATAACAATTCAAGAAAAATAAGAAAGTCAACCCATTAGGAAAGGAGATCTGGAATATTAAGAAAGAAAATGACATCTTGAAAATTTGAATTGGGCAAGGGAAGTCAGTGAAGTTACAAGGAAATCAAGAAATAATTAAACAAAATATGAAGAATGAAAAAATAGGAAAGAAAGTGAAACATCTTATAAGAAAAATCACCAATCTGGAGAACAGATCAAGAAGAGAAAACTTAAAAATAATCAGGTTACCTAAAAACTATGATAAAAAAAAAGAATCTTGATACAATAATACAAGAAATAATGAAAGAAAATTGTCCTGAAGCATTAAAATAAAGGGGGGGGGGGGGGGGGAGTAGACATAGAAAAAAATCCATCCATCACCACTTGAAAGAGATCCTAGGAGGAAGACTCTTAGGAATATTATAGTCAAATTCCAAACCCCCCAGCTCAAAGATAAAATATTAAGAGCACCAAGAAAAAATAATTTAAATATGATGGTGCCACAAGTGGAATCACACAAGACCTAGCAGCAGAGACACTAAAGGACTGCACACAGGTCTTGGAACACTATCAAAGAGCAAAAAATCCAAACAAACTGAGTGTCCAGTCAAAAATATTGTACTCAGCAAAATTTGTAATAAAACTGAATTTAAAAACGGATATTTGATCAACTGTCAGATTTTCAGTACATTTTTTAAAAAACCTGAACTTCATAGAAGATTTGACATGCAAGAGCCAAGAGAAACATAAGGTACATACGAAAGACTGATTCCTAGGGATTCAATAAGGACAGACTTTATCTTTTATGTATGTAAAATGTGTGCCTAAGGTTGTCATTAGCAATTGGGTAGTTCTTAAGAAAGATTGGGGTAAACCTGAGTATGATATGACTTTAAAAAGTAAAACCATCTAGGAATAGTTAAAAAGAGTAATTGTTTTATACAAATGAGGTACAAGAGGGAGAATCAACGAAGAGGAATTATATGGGGGAGGAGGGCTGGTAGTTCTGGTAACCCACTTTCATCGGGAAAGGATTCAAGAGGGAACTCCATCTCTGTCTATACACACATATGTGTGTGTGTGTGTGTGTATATATATATATATATATATATATATATATATACACACACATACATATACATATACACACACACATATATACATAAATACCTAGAAGAGTGTAAAAGTCTTCTAAATTCCAAAGAAATAAAATAGTATGGGTATAGAGACAGGGGAGAGGACAAGGGAGACATCTCTAGAGGGGGGAGTGAGGGAATACATTAAAGAGGGGATATAAAAGGGTGTTTAGATTTTTAGGAATGGAAGGATATGGGAGGGATCCTTGGATGAGGGGGTAGGCTAAGTAATAGGAGGGCAAGAAAAGAGTCAGGAGGGATAGGAAATAAGAGAAATTCACAAACAAAAAACAAAGATCAGGTGTAGAATTTGTTAGGGAAAGTATATGTCTATATATATGTCTATATAGACATATATATGTATGTATGTGTATATATGTGTATGTATATATCTACCTATATAAATAAATTCACACTGAATTGTGACCTTCGTGGGTGGAGGAACGAAGTGTGGGGGGAAGAACAAAGTAAAAAGTGCGCAGAAGAAAACAAAATCTTATAAGGAAGCAAAGAAAAAATGAATAGTTTTCAACTCAACATGTAGTATTTATTATGCAGGTTTTCTCGAAATGGAAATTTTTTGCAATATATTTTGAATCCTCTCTTATGTTCTGCTGTGCACATGAAATGCTTTTCTTTTTCTTTTTACTTTGTATTCAATATTTAAGTTTATGATCGGTTTCTTTTTCTTTCCTCTAGTCTGTATTTGAGTTCGAGTGTTTGTGTCTAAAACTTAAAAAAGAAAAAAAAAGAAAGGAGAGGCCCTACAACCTCTGAGAAAAAGGGGAAGAAAAACAAATGGGTGAAAACCAAGGAATTGTGTGACTGCAGTCAGAGGAAACAAAATAATTTGCTGAGTAAGGTATTATGGGGGAGAGAGACTGGAGCAGGGTGGCTGGCTTGAGGAATATTACAAGAGAAAGATTTGGAACAACCTTAAGAGGAAATGCGATAAAGAATTAGCAAAGATCCACAAAGACATATGATTTGCAGCGAGTGTCCTGTCCAAACTGGAGTCATATAACTTATGGCTAAATCCACTACCATTTCACTCCTTTTCTCCTCCTGGGCTATGACTGCAGGGCTTGAAAGTGGATTCAAACTGACCAGGGTTGAGGGATGGCATGATAGATGAGAAGATGAGAGATTTTGCAGAAGCAGAGAGGGGAGGTTTTGAAATGACTAAGTGTGGTGTCTCAGGGAATAAAGCAAAGGAAGCCAGAAAGGGGCTAAGTTACTGGGAGATGAAGGAGAGACAGAGATCTCATCAAGGGAGAGAAAGAGATCACATCGAGAGTGGGGAATACATTTGGGTAATGGGAAAGGAAGTTATTGGAGCAAGAGAGAGTGCTCTGAGTCTAAGTATGCTATCTTACCATTAAGAATGAGTTCACCTCTTAAACTTTTGGGGAACGAACTGAGGGATAGAAAGATGGGACCTCATAGTTTGGTCAAAGAATGGGGTTTAGGGTTGCAATGCAGCAGGACAGGAGGAGTTATAAGTAGTGATCAGATAAGAGAATTTCAGAGTTCATGAATATGGAAATGGAGCATATGTGGGTGCTGGCAAAATTAAGAGCACAGTTATCCTTGTGTGTTGCTGAGATAGGTCATGGGCAATGAGCAAATTGAGAAACCATGATGTTAGAGTGTTGGAGAGAGCATTGCTACTGTTATTCCTTTTCTGGGGTTAGAGGTATGGTACTCCCCGTGATCTGGAAAATCTTCTAAAATTTTTGACCCTCCCTTCACACCAGAAAAGAATTCTGAATTTTTGAAAGATAAAATTTTGATATGATAAAACATCATACACATATTTTTTATGGACTTCTGAGTTTCTAAACATTTGCTGTGATCTCCGTTGGCCCTCATGTGTTGTTGCAGCTTCCACAAAACTCCCTCCAAAATTCCCATTTCATTTCTTATGCCAAACCATGATATGTTGACACTATGATGGGAAAAGTCATGATATCAAAGGTATTCTGTGAGGCAGGAGCTGGGATAGGGAGGGAGTGAAAAGGCTGTTAATCCCTGGGGAATGAGATCAGCTAGGTTTTTGTTGTCCATAGAATTCTGACATCAGAACAGATCTCTCAGAGAGCCTTAGGTATTACAGAGGAGGGGACTAGTGCTCAGACATAAAGGTGTAGTGTTTCCCTCCTTTCCTCAAGGCTGAAGACTTTATAAACTGGTTTTTCTTCTATTTCCTGGAGGGAGGTGTCTGGTGCTCCAATAAAATAGTGATTTTCCTCTTTCCAAGGAAGGCTGGAGACCACACAAGAGACTCTAGCTTAAGGGAGAGGATGTGGGATTGGTTACCTTGAGTATTTGTGGCAAATGGGTCAATGGCAGGGATTACAGAAACCAGCAGCCATAACAGCTGCTCCCAGGACACAGTGAGACTAGACCATGGAAGCCAGGTGTTGGTCCTAAAGGGAAAGAGCAGTTTTGAAGCATAAATTGTGCACTTTCCAAGTGATGCCTATGATATGCTGTTATGGTGATCTTTTTACCCTGGGTTTTTCAAAATCAAAAATTAGAGAGTCTAAGGGGAAAGCTCTAAACTGTGTGTTTTATAAACACTTCAGAATAACTGCGCACCCAGTCCCATCCATCTGGCAGGTGGCTGGTATGGATGGGAGCACTGAGAAACTGAAGAATTTAAGGAACACAAGGTGAGGGTGGGGAGAGTGATATGGCACACCCTCAGTTCCATTCTCATCTATAGAATGTAATGAGGTGGAGGTAGGTGAGGGAGGAATCGAGGACCCTGAGTCTGAGATTCCATGAGAGGCAGAACCAGGTTCGTTGCCATTTTCCCTTACCAGGTATGTGTCTATGTATCCTAACTGTGTGCTTATCTTAGATAAGAGGGCAGGAATACAGTGCACAATCCTGCTGTGTTCCTACTCCATAATAAATTGAGAATTTCAACTTTAAAAGGTGATCCCCAAAGAATGTGCACCATAGTGTAAGGGATAGCCTTGGAGACAGAAAAACCCAAGTCTCAATTCTACCTCTGACATTTGCAGGCATGAGCAAGTAACTTAACCTGTCTATGACTCAGTTTCCTCTTCTGTATATGGTACGCCTTAAGGGACCATTCCCCAAACTGAGCACTTGGCTTGGAGTCCCCAAAGGGTGCAATTACTACTACTCTCCAGACTCGAGGAAAAAGTCTGAGGGTTTCTTATACTATTGCTCATGAGCCCCTAATGGGCAAAGGCATTTATTAAGATTTTATAGCAAGAACAATTGGTACAAAAGCATTCTCCCCAAAAGTTTGGTGTTCACTTTCCCACAGATACCTACAAGGTATGTGGAGAGAGTAGGCAAAAACGTTAAATACAAAAAACATTAAAAACGTTAAATAAATAATGAGGCACATGTGGTAAAGAAATGATTCACAACTCCTTGTTGTCCTAATAAATCTTTCCTTTCATGTAGTTCTCTCAGTTGGGATCTGAGGGCTAATGCCTTTGTAGAATCTATAGACAATACTTGAGATGTCGCATTTCTTGAAGATGCTTTTCTCTAGTTGACTATGATTCCCAAATGAATGTCTTGTCTCCTACAGGCCCAGTGTCTCTGATCCTAGCTAGAAGTCTGATACTTGTCCAGCCTTTCTGATGACATGGTCAATGGGAGACAGACCTCTTGAACTCCAGTTCTTAAACTGGAGTCCTCTGAATTACAATGGCTTACTTCTTAGCAGGCAGATTGATCCAGCTTGCCGTTTTTACAGGTAGCCCAAGAGGTGTGAGATTTGATCTCAACCAATCGTGAGATAATTCTGCCTTTCATCTAGTGGCCAAAACCTAAAATTCTTTCAAATGATTAGGAATGAATATATATACACATATGTGATATATCTATGTATATATACACACATATGCACACATAAATACACACATATACATATATACACATATATATGGATTTAGTTTATACTTTTGATAAGTCAAAGTGTCTAGGCCTTCTGTGATTACATTAATTTGGGTTAGTAATACTTGTAGAACCTACTTCACATAGTTGTGAAGATTTAAAGAAATAATATATGTTGATGGCAAATGCTATCCACATCCAGAGAAAGAACCATGGAGTCTGAATGCTGATCGAAGCATACTATTTTCTCTCTCTCTTTTTCTTTCTCGTGGTTTTCCCTTTTTGTTCTGATCCTTCACAACATGACTAATGTGGAAATGTGTTTAATATGATTGTACATGTATAGCCTATATCAGATTCCATGCTGTCTTAGTGGGGGGATAAGAGAGAGAAGGAGAAAAAAATCTGGAACTCAAAATTTTATAAAAGTGAGTGTTGAAAACTAAAAAATAAAGAAAATATATAGAAAAAAGAAATAATTTATGCTGATTGCTTTGCAAAACAAGAAAGCAACATATTAATAAAATGGCTGATATTTACAAGAAATGAGAAAATCTTCCAGATTCCTCTTGCTAAAGAAAGAGATACAAAAGAATCCTCAGATTCTAAAGAATCAGGCCAATAATATCACTTCCTTGTATTTGTTGAAGATGTATCCCCTTCTATAGCTAAGTAAATTTTTGATTAATTGTTGAATGAACTATGAGTGTCTCATTGTGCTCCAGTACCAACTCTAAACTAGCAGGGGACTGGCTTAAGTCAGACCTAGCCCAGAAGGGCTTCACTCTTTTCTGAGAAATAAGGATATTAATCTCTCAGGTCATTTCCAGCTTTAATTTTGATTGCTACTGAATTTTGTTGTTCAGTCATTTTCCATCATGTCTGGCTCAACCTATTTGGAATTTCCTTGGCAAAGATACTGGAGTGATTTGTCATTTCCTTCTCCAGTTCATTGTGTAGATGAGAAAACTGAAGCAAATAGGGTTAAGTGACTTGCCCAGGGTCACACAGCTAGTAAGTATCTGAGGTCAGATTTGAACTCAGGAAGAGGAGTCTTCCTGACTCCATACACTCTGCCCCTGATTGCACCTTAATTCTTGCTACTGAATAAGGCAGGACAATTCACTGCCCTGTGGCTTTATTCGTGATGACTGTGACTGCCTAGACCAAAAATCCCTTCCCTGGCCAACAATATTCCATATGCATTGTATTCTCCTCTTAGAATATTAAGCTACTTGAGGTGTAGGATTATCTCTCTTTTATATTTTTTATCCCCAGCACCTAGCACTGTATCTGGCACATAATAGGTCATTAATATAAACTTATCGAATGACTGGAATATCTTAAAATGAATTCCATTTATGGAAATGTCCAGAAAAGGGCAACAAGAATGGTTGATCATTGGAAGTTGAAAAGAAACAAATTTCGGCTTGATGTCAGGAAAAACTTCCTAACAGAGTGTCCAAGAGTAGAACAGGCCCTCTGGAGAGATCCTGGCTTCTCCTTCTCCTAGGAAGTCTTTGAGCAGACTGGACAACTGTTTGTCAGATGCATTATAGGCATTTCTTTTTTGTGCACAGATGGGCTAAATGGTTGTTAAGGTCCCTTACAGCTCTCTGAATCTGTTATTCTAAGCCTGGAGAGAGCAAAGCAAGAGTCCAGGGAAACAAACAATGTTCTTTTATGATCCCAGTTTCATAAGAGTGTAAAATCTGGGTCACAATAGTAGTGATCTTTGTCAGAACTAATGAAAATATAGACATTTAAAAACAGCTTTCAGTTAAAATCTATGCTTAAACTTTAAGATTTCTGCTTCTCAGTGAGCTGTCCCTCAACTTTTATATTTCCCTAGTCTCTGATTACATTCTCTGTACAATTATAATTTCATTTGATAACAGCAAAGAAACATGCAGGGACTCCCTACAGAGTGCCCAATTTCTTCAGCCAGTGAAGCACTCTGTATTCCTGGGAGAGCTGACTGCTTGACTTTGCTTGAGCTTATCAGGATTTTCACTTCTTCCAATCTTTCCAAGAAACATACCAAGGACCTCAGGGGAGCAAACCTTCCATCATTACAAATTGCTTTAGTATTTTATTTCCAGAACACCACATTTTAGCACTGGAGTGGAACATATAACAGTCATGGATATACAGGGATCCCTGAAATAATGAGGCCCTTTAAAAAATATTTATTTTTAGTTTTCAACATTCACTTTTATAAGATTTTGATTTCCAATTTTTCTCCCTCCGCAGGACAGATAGCAATCTGATATAGCCTATATACTTACAATCATTAAACATATTCCCGCATTAGTCATGTTGTGAAAGAAGAATCAGAACAAAAGGGAAAAACCATGAGAAAGAAAACAAAGAGAGAGAAAATAATCTGCTTCTATCTGCATTCAGAGTCCATAGCTTTTTCTCTGGACTTTTCTATCGTGAGTCTTGGAATTGTCTTAGATCATTTCATTGCTAAGAAGAGTTAAGTTTATCAAGGTTGGTCATTGTACAATGTTGCTGTTACTGGGTACAATGTTGCTGTTACTGTATACAATGGTGCTGTTACTGTGTACAATGGTGCTATTACTGGGTACAATGTTGCTATTACTGGGTATAATGTTGCTATTACTGGGCACAATGTTGCTATTACTAAGGTACAACGTTGCTGTTACTATGTACAACGTCGCTGTTACTGTGTACGATGTCGCTGTTACCGGATACAATGTTGCTGTTACTGGATACAATGTTGCTGTGTACAATTGATGTTGCGGTTACTGTGTGCAATGTTGCTGTTACTGGATACGATGTTGCTGTTACTGGGTACAATGGTGCTATTACTGGGTACAATGTTGCTGTTACTGGGTACAATGTTGCTGTTACTGGGTACAATGTTCTCTTGGTTGTGCTCATTTCATTCAGCATCAGTTTATGTAAGTCTTCCCAGGTTTTTCTGAAATTCACCTGAATGATGAGGACTCTAAGGTCAGAGATCCTAGTCTAAGGATTTAAAATTTTTTTCCCCATTTCTTTCCCTTAAAAAGAAAGTGATTAATTCTATTAACAGGTTCTTCCAACTGCACCATTTTGGCTGGCAACCAGTCCATGGCATAAGATTTAGGCCTCAATAGGGCTGACAGCATGCTGCTTAGACTTCATAGCTGCAAAAAATTAAAAAAGGAACAGTCTACTTAACCAAAAGTAATCCACTACTCTTTCAGTGACTGAAATCCTACTGATGAGTCATGCCTTAAGAGCTACACTCCATGGATTCAGGATACAGAATGGAGAAATAGCCAAAATTATCTGAGAACTGGTAACTTGGGAGTTAAATTCTAGACCGCTTTTATAACCCACAGATGAGGGATACTTGAAACAGCAATGTTTAAAAATAGCAATTTACTTCATTACAGGATGTAAATGTTTTATAAAAACCTTCTACCAGAAAGGCGGGTACATGTTTCTAATCTAGGATGTTTTTAAAAAGCCGTTCTTCACTTATTTGTCATAAAAGTCATTCAGTCAATTAACCCAGATGACACGTACAGTCTTAGGTGTCCAGGAATGACAGTGCTTGCTAACCCACATACTAGAATCACTCGAACAAGGAAAGTGTCCAATCTTCCTCCAGGTGGAAAAGTTGATGACTGTATATTTCTACAAAGTCCAAAGCTTACTTCCTCTACAACTGCCTACAGCAAAAATAAACCACAAAATAATTCTTGCTCATCACCTCCTAGCTGGGGAAAGTGGGTCTTACTACAGGGAGTTCTGAGTCTATCCTCCTGGAGCTTTTCAGATCTGTCATAGATAACAGATGTCCATGTCATCCTGAGCCCCTTTCTCTGGGTTCAGGATGAGCTATGGAGGGGAACACCTGGTATATTTTCTCCTAACTTTGTGTGGCATTAGCTCATACTTGGCTTATCTCCAAGCCAGATGTGAACCTCAAGTTCAAGGTAGTCTTGAGGCTGTACCTACTTAAAACTGTGTCTCATGGTCCCCTACCAATGTGTTCACTTTTTTATTGTTAGTCAACTAGAATACATCATTAACTTACCAAAAAGCCATTTAATGAGATAACACAGTAATAAAACAAGAAAAAAAGACCATTTCCCCCATGAACCAGGACACACGTTCTTACAGATAAATACATTGTCGGTGGTAAGGGTGGATGCATCTAATGAACGTATGTGGAAAGACACGAACATAATAAGCATGTGCTGCTAGAGCATATACTTGGAGAATGTATGTAGGAGAAATATATTGCTGTGATATATACCTATGTATGTGTATGCATATACATATATATATATGTGTATGTACATACATACACATACATACATACATACACACTCCCATGGTGTTTAACCTCTGGCAGGCATGTAGCTTCTCTGCTGGGCATTTCTCCCTCCAGACCTACCACAGCTGTTGCTGGCTAGTTCTTTGTCCACCCTCTGGTCACTGCTGGTTGCTGCCAGTTCTGGTTCCACTGGGCACAGGGTTAGGGAGTTTCTGTGCTCTTAGCTGAGACATTGCCTGAGATGCCACCTCTTTCCCATAGGAGGGAGAGAGCTCTCTCAGGTTCATCTTTTAACTTCTAGCCCAGAGGTGTAAGCTGTAGTTCTTTCAACAAACACTTCACACACTCAGTGTCAGACTGGGGAAACCTCTTAGCTGCTTGTTGCCTCCATATGAAGAGTCTGCCAGTTGTCACAGCCTTGGCTTTGGTAGACTTTTCCTCTCTAAAAGGGGAGTTATAGCCCCAGGGGCCAATCTCTTTTGGAACCAGGACAAACAAGCAAAGTTGGGCAGGCAGATTCCAACTCTTTCTTTGTAACCTCATTCACCACGGGCAAAATGTCTGTTCCAAGCCTCTGACTTATTTTTTTTAATTATTAATTTATTTTTTTTCAGTTTTCTACAATCACTTCCATAAGCCTTAGATTTTCTCCCCTCCCTCCCCCTCCCTCTCCAAGAAAGCATTGCAGTCTTATATGGGTTCTACACATACATTCTTATTAAACACATTTTCACATTAGTCATGTTGCATAGAAGAATTAAAATGTTTGGAAGAAACCACAAGAAAAACCTAAACAAAACAAAACATAACACAGTAGAAAATAGCTTAATTCTGCCCTCCAATTCCATAGTTCTTTCTCTGAACGTGGATGGCATTTTGCCTCAAGAGTTCATTGGGAATGGTTTAGGTACTTGCATTGCTGTGAAGGGTTAAGTCTACCAGAAAAATTCCCCCCACACTGTGGTTGTTGCTGTGTTGCTGTGCTAGTTTTCCTAGTTCTGTTCCTTTTACTCAGCATCAGTTCATATAAGTCCTTCCAGACCTCTCTGTAGTCTTCCTGTTCATCATTTCTCACAGCACAATAGTATTCCATTGCATTCATATACCACAACTAGTTCAGCCATTCCCTAATTGATAGGCATCCCCTTGATTTCCAGTTTTTGACCACCACAAAGAGAGCTGCTATAAATATTTTTGTATACACAGGACCCTTTCCCATTTTTAAGTTCTCTGACTTATCATTAGAAAGTCCTTGTGTCTTTTGCTTAGTAACTGATTAGCAGACAATACTCCCTTCAGAATCATTTTAGGTGATGCTCATTCAACAAACCACCAAGGGCTGTCTGGGTCTGCAGCCCCTAGGTTTTGTCAAACCCAAGATTCTTTTAGGTACCTCATGCTATTGAACAGAAATGGGGTCCTCTCTCCCCAACCCAGGTTCATCAAGGCATCACCTTCCACCTTCAGTCCTTTGTTCCAAATTCCTCCCTTTCTTATGTATACGTGGCCAGCATCAGGCCACTTTAGCTTGGTAGAGACCATAAGGAGTATGGTCTCTAAGTACCATATGGAGCAGTCCAAAATGAGCTAGATTTTGGGGTCAGAGGATTTAGATTTAAATGAGTTTGGGAAAATCATTTAAGCGTTCTGATTTGTAAAATAAATCAGTTTCTGATTTGTAAAATAAGGACTGGATTAAATGACTTCTAAGGTCTTTATCAGCTCAAATGCTATGATCCTGTGAACTAGAAAGCTGTAGAAGCTGGGTAAAATGTGCAATGAAAGGAACCCAGCACAATCCCTAAACAGAAGTGTCTGCTCCTGGAAGAGAAATATCCTTCCTTTGGGTGTTAACAGTGGAGAATTATAAAGGAAGCAGCACTCCTGACCTCCAGTCCTTTCCCTCATTTTTTTCCTTTTCCTATTTCTCCTTCATGAGTGTCTCTGGCTAAATACAAGCTCAGCCATGAAGAGTAAGAAAATGATCTTACTAGACAGTGAAGACAGGAGGTAGAAGCTGCCCCTGAGGCTGATACGATCCCCAAAGACCATTTCTAGCAATGAACCAAAGAAGTAACATGTTGACACCTGCAGATGAAAGGAACTTTATTTAAAGATTGGTTGTGAAAACGTGTAACAACCATTACATTGTTAAATGATGACTTGCCTGTGTTAGTTCTTTTGCTTTTCAAGGCTACCTTGGGAGGTAGGTGCTAAAGTAGTTAACCTGTTTTACTGATGGGTAAACTGAGATATAAAGAGTGGGTGTTCTGCCAGTGAGTGTCAGAGACAGGATTCTAACTCAGATCCCTCCTGACTCAAAATCTCATGCTCTTCCTACTATACCCCACTCTTGTACTTCAGCTAAGAAGGAAACTGAGCTCTACCTCTGGGCTGACTAATCTGGTGCTCCACCCATTACACTTCATTACGGCAGAAATGGCACAAGGATAGACAACACCCCCCTCAGTAGTCAGCCCCATCCACAGCCCTCCATCCATAGTAGTATCATAGATGCCTCTGCCAAAGCCTACTGACTCTTCATATTCATGGAAGGTATGAATTATTCACAGAACTCTGAGCTCACTCTTCCAGGAGCTTTGTAGTTCTGGTAAATGAACAAGCTCATGTTTATCTAAGGACTCCACAATCTCCTTTTCGTTGCTATGGAAACACATCCCCAAGAGAGTGGAAGTTTAGCGTGTGGAAGAAGCAGTTAAGATTAGATGCCTCGGTGATGGTTGTCAGACAAAGTCTCCTCTGACTCCGCTCCTGGGAAATATTAGCCAGTTTTTCTTTAACACACTGAAATGGAACCATCTGCCTGTTTGGCCACAGCAGAGTGATAAAAGAAGGGAAGTTGTAGAATGAATAAAATATCTGAAGATTATGTTTAGAGTTATGAAGAACCTAGGAAAATAACAAGCCCATTTTCCAGTTGTGTTTGGAATCTTTCTTTAATATTTAATGTCTACAATTCAAAGAACTATAGAACTGAGTGCATCAGTACAGCTCCTCCAAGTACAAGGTACTCTGTCCATATCCCCTAGAATCACTTCTGACAAATCACCTCGATGTGTCGGCCAAAGAGCAAACTAGTTCCAAACAAAGGCACTTAATGACATGAAACAATAAGAAAAAGAAAAACATAACACAAGAACTTCTTACAAAAAAAAAAAATCCCAATGGTGGTTCTCAAGGCAAAATGCCTTCCACACTCAGAGAGAGAAATATGGAAGTCACTCACATAATGTAGCAGATCATGTCTGTGTATGTGTATGTGTTTGTGTATCATGTTCTGATTTGTTATACGATTTCTTTCATTCATCTTAGTCTGACTACATAGCATGACTATAGTGAAAATATACTCAATAGGAAAGTATATGTAGAATCTATACAGAATTGTATGCAGTCGTGGGGAGGGAGGGGGGTGGTGGGGGGTAGGTGGGGGGGATAAAATCGCAATTGTATGGGAGTGATTGTTAAACATTAAAAAATAACAAATAAAAAAAAAAGAAAAAGAAAAACAAAGCAATGACGTCCCATAAGCCTCAGGCACACTCAACCTCAAGTAATAATAATAATAGCATTATTATAGCTAGATTAATTTCCTCTGCATGTAACTGACATGTTTCCCTTAACTACTGTAGAAGTGTTTTGGTTTCTGATTGGTAGATCTGTGCACCCCAGATAAATGGTCTGTTACTATTAAAGTACTGCCAAGGTTCTCCTTATCTCCTTTTCGAAATTAAACAGTCTATGTACACCAGCTCCAAAAAAAGGAGGAAGGGAGGGAGAGGGGAAAGAAAGAAAGAAGGAAGGAAGGAGTGCAAGAAGAAAAAGAAAGGAACAAAGAAAGGGAGGGAGGAAAGAAGTAGGAAGAAAAGAAGGGAAAGTGAAAAGGAAGGAGGAAAATAGAAGAAAGTAGGAGAGGGAGGGAGGAAAGAAGGAAGGAAGGAAAGATGAAAAGAAAGGAAGGAAAGGAAGGAATAAGGAAAGAAAGAGGGAGGAAGGAAAAAAGTAGAAAGAAAGGAAGAGGAAGGGAGGGAGGAAAACAGAAGAAAATAAGAGGAAGGGAAGAAAAAAGGAAGGAAGGAAAGAAAAAGTGAGGGGGGGGAAAGGAAATAGAGAAGGAAGGATATTTTCCCTTTGGGGAAAAATTGTGACTTTTGAGGTAAATCTTGAACCAAGTGAAATATAACACACCCCAAAGAAACTCAGGTTCTGGCATTAGGGTTATGTTTGCATGCTTATTTATAAATAAAAACAAACTACTTTGATTTGGGGTTTGGTTTGGTTTGGGTTTTTAAGTAAGAGGAATATAGTTGGCCAATTAGGATCAGTCAATCCTTTTCTTTTCTTTTATGATTCATCATCTCTTGTGATTATGTCAGTTGATGTTCATATATGAAAATCATAGAATTTTAGGGCTGTAAGTCTGGTCTCTAACTATCTGGTCTGTCTCCCCATTTTACCCAAGAAGTAGCCAAGGCAGAGAGAGTGAAGGGACTTTCCCAAGGAGGTGTAGGAAATTATTACAAGAGCCAGGATTGGAACCCAGGCCTCCCAACAATAAGTTCTCAGGGACATGTATGAGAAATTACTGGATTATTTTCTGATTGTTCAAAGTGCTTTCAAGGAGCTTTTCTGAGCTCCTCTTACATGCCAAAAAAATGACAAGTATGCTACATGAATAAAGGTTTGTTTGCCAAACAGCTGTTTAATCTTAATATTCATTGTGATAAATTAAATTTAATTAAAATTAAAAATTAAAGTTAATTTAATTTCTATGTGACCAAATAGGTAAATATTAAAATAAGCTTTTAATATAGCCTTTCAGGCTGTGGTATTTTTTCTTTTTTTTTGAAGAATGGTTAGATTTACTCTTATAGCTATCGTAAAGCACTCATACAACTTCACTAGAATTACACCTACTCTACCCTGACCACAACAGTGTCCTGATTTTACTGGCATTGGGAACTGGTTTAGTTATAAGCAGAGGCTGTATTTCCACCTCCTTCTCTCAAAAATGTGAACTGAAATTTTTTAAAAGACCATATTCATTTCATGTGAATGGAAGAAGGGATGCAGAAATATTAGAAAATTTTCTTTTCTTTTAAAGAGTTAGAAGAGATATTGTTATGGGAAGATGAGATATATATCCTAATATGTTTCAAACTAGAGATATCCAAAGGGGACCAAAATCCAGCAAAGGACTCAACTGTCTTCTGAGAACCTGGGGAAGAGATTTACAACTCCAGGGCTGGTACCAGCTGCTAACACCAAGTAGAAAACTGCATCCTCAGATCCTTGGTTACTTCAGAAGGAGCAGTAGGAGCTGATGGAAAGAGAATGAGATTTAGACTCAGGAAGCCTCCATTTGGAGACCTGCCTCCAATATTTATGTGCTGTGTGACAATGAGAGACTCACTTAAATTTTTTGATCCCCAGTTTCCTCCTCTGTAAAACATGGATAACGATGCTTTGCACTACCTACATTACAAGGTTGTCGTGAAGAAAGTCCTTTGCAAAAATATATTTGTATAGTGCTTTTATTAGTATTGTCTGGAGCACTCATACATTGAAATTTTCAGCTAGAGAGGCTTGAGGGTCAGTGGTTAGCAGGCAAACAGTCAATTAACAAGCACTATTCTAGACACTAGACAAAGACACAAATGGGACAGTCTTGTTCTCATATTGCTTGAGGGCAAGGAAGAGGGGACACATTTTCATAGATACACACATACTTACCCATGGATTATGTGGGATACTTCAAAAACTACAAAATAACATGTGTGGGGGGCTCTTTAAAAGGATGGTACTTGAGTGAGACCTTGAAGGGAATTAGAGGTTCTAAGAGGAGGAATTGGAGAAGGAAAACATTCCAGGAATGAGGAATAGCCTTGAAAAGGAATGGAGGTAGAAGATGGAATGTTGTACATGAGGAATAGAAAATTGTTCAGTTTCACTAAAACAGCAGAGTTTAGACTTCATCCTAGAAGCAATGAGAAACCACTGAAATATCCTTAGGAAAAGAGTGACATGGTCATATCTGGAATTAAGGGATATTTGTTTGTCAGGAAGAAATTGAAGGAAGGCCAATTAGGATGCTACTGAAATAGTCTAGGGAAAAAGTAATGAGATCCTGGTCTGGGTGGAGGGTGTTGATATGCAAGTAAAGAGAAGGGAGGTTAATTTGAGAGGTGGAATTTAGAATTTAGAAGACTTGACAATGGATTAGATTGGGGAGGACAGAGTGGATGATAGCAAACATTTGAGGATAATGTTTGGATTGCATGCTTCTGTGACTGGAAGAATGGTGGTGTCCTGGACAGATATAGCCAGGCATATATGGAGGAGTGGAGGGGTTAGAAAAGAAAACACATTCTCTTTTGGCCATGTTGAGCTTGACATGTCAATGGGTCATCTAGAGGGAGAAGTCCATCAGGCAGGACTGGAGAAAGAGGAGGGTGGGATGTAGATACATAGAGATCACAATTGAATCCATGGGTGATGATGAAATCAGAGAGAGGGAGAGACACACACACACACACACACAGACAGAGACAGAGAAAGACAGAGAAAGAGGGAGGTACAAGAGGGAGAAGGGAAGGGAGGGGGGAGAGGAAGAAGAAGAGCAGAGGGTCTAGTACTGATCCCTGGAGAATGTCTACTTATAGTGGGATGGACACAGATTATGGTGTATGAAAGAAGAATGAGAAGAATCAGTTTGATTGGTAGGAAGAGAACTGTGATAGAGCAGAGTCATGAAAACCCAGGGAGGAGAGACTATTCAAAAGGAGCCAACAGTATCAGTGCTGGAGAGGGGCATTCATGAGTAATGAATAGTGAGAAAAGACCATAGGAGTTAGCAATGAAGAAATAATTGGTGATGTCAAATTCCAATTGAAGGATGGGTGTGGAAACCATATTGGCAGAGAATGAGAGATGAGTGGGGGGTAAGAAAAAGGGAGGGAAAAAAGTAAAATCCTAGAATTCTAGGATTTGGGGTGCACAAGTTGGAGAGAGAGAGATTTTTAAGAGAGAAAATTGGATTCAGAGTAGAGTTGATGGCCTAGGAAAATAGAAAAGGAAAGGGAAGAGGAGTAAGGAAGGAAGAAAAGAAGGAAGGAAAAGAAGAAAAAAAGTAAAAAGGAAATAAGAATTTATTAAGCACCTCTTATGTGCCAGATACTCTCCTAAGTATTTTATAAATTTTATCTTATTTGATGCTAACAATAACTTTGCAAGAAAGAGTCAGTAGCTTGGCATAGGAGGCACAAAAAATAGTGAAGAAAATAACACCTTAAAAAACAGAATAGACCAAATGTTAGAAGAGGCACCATATCAATAACAAAACCAGCAAAATCATTTCTCAATAGATGCAGAAAAAAACTTTTGAAAAAATACAACCCCCCAATGCCTATTAAGAACACTAGAAAGCTTAAGAATAAACAGAGCTTTCCTTAAAATTATAAGCAGTGTCTAACACCTTTAGCAAGCATTATCTGTAATGGGGATTAGTTAGAAGCCTTCCCAGTAAGATCAGGGGTAAAGCAAGAATGCCCATTATCACCACTGTTATTCAATAAGAGAAGTAAACACATTGAAAGAATTAGAATATGCAACAAGGAAACAAAGCTATGACTTTTTGTAGATGATGTGATGGTATACTTAGAGAATCCTAGAGAATCAACTAAAAACTTCTTGAAATAATTAACACCTTTAGCAAAATTAGAGTGTACAAAATAAACCCACATAAATCATCATCATTTCTAGATATTACTAACAAAGTCAAGCAGCAAGAAACAGAAAAGGAACTTCCATTTAAAATAACTATAGACAATATAAAATATTTGGGAACCTGTCAAGACCAAAGTAGGAACTACATAAAGACAATTGCAAAGTTTTCACACAAATATAGTTTGATCTAAACAATTGGGAAAATATCAATTACTCCTGGGTAAACCAACCTTATATAAAAAAATGACAACTCTACCTAAATTCATTTACTTATTCAGTGCCATATCAATAAGACTACCAAAAAATATTTTATAGAACTAGAAAAAATAATAATGAAATTCATCTGAAAGAACAAAAGTTCCAGAATATCAAGGGAATTAATGAAAAGAAATACTATGAAAGGTGGCCAAGCCATACCAGATGTTAAATTGTATTATAAAGCAGCAATCATCAAAACCATTTGGTACTTGCTATGAAATGGAGTGATAAATCAGTGGAAAAGGTTAGGTACACAAGACAGAGTAGTCAATGACTATCATGATCTATTATTTGAAAAACTCAAAGATTTCAGCTTCTGGGATAAGAACTCACTATTTGACAAAAACTACTGGGAAAGCTGGAAAACAGTATTACAGAAACTAGGCATAGGCCAACATCTTACACTGTATACACCAAGATAAAGTCAAAATGGGTACATGATTTAGATATAAAATATGATACCATAAGCAAATTAGGAAAGCAAGGAATAGTTTTCTTCTCAGATCTATGGAGAAGGAAGGAATTTAGGATCAAACAAGAGAGAGAGAACATTATGAAAGGCAAAATAGATAATTTTGATTGCATTAGATTGAAAGTTTTTGCACAAACAAAACCAACGCAACAGAAATCAGAAGGGAAGCAGAAAGTTGGGAAACAATTTTCACAACCAGTGTCTCTGATGAAGGTCTCATTCCTAAAATATATAAAGGACTGAGTCAAATTTATGAAAATATAAATCATTTCCCAATTGATAAGTGGTCGAAGGATATGAACAAGCAGTTTTCAGAGAAAGAAATTAAAGCTATCTATAATCATATGAAAAGATGATCTAAATCACTATTGATTAGCAAAATACAAATTAAAACAGTTTGGAGGTATCATTTCATATCTATCAGATTGGCTAATATGGCAGAGAAGGAAAATGATAAACATTGGAGGGGATGTGGGAAAACTGGGACACTAATGTATTGTTGGTGAAGTTGTGAACTGAGGCAGCCATTTTGGAGAATAATTTGGAACTGTGCCTAAAGGGCTATAAATTTATGCATGCCCTTTGGCCCAGCAATACTACGACTAGATCTCTATCCCAGAGTGATTTTAAAAAAAGGAAAAGGACCTATTTGTACAAAAATATTTTCAGTACTTCTTTTTGTGGTGGCAAAGAATTGAAAATTGAAGGGATACCCATCAGTTGAGGAATGGCAGAACAAGTTGTGATATACGATTGTAATGGAATAACTATTGTGCTATAAAAAATGACAAGCAGGGAGGAGCCAAGATGGCAGAGTAGAAAGATACACATATGCTAGCTCCAAACTCACAGCCCATAAATTACCTGTAAAGAGGAACTCCCAACAAATTCTGGAGCAGCAGGAGCCGCAGAACAACGGAGTGGAGGAGATTTCTGTTCCAGAGAGCCCTGAAAAACTGACCCAAAGGGTCCATGGCACCCAGACCCAGAGCAGAACCCAGCCCTACCTTGGCCCTGCAGCACTTAGATGAGCAGATCTGAACAGGCTTCAGGGACAGAATCTCCAGTGGCCATGCAGGTCCCTCCACCCACAGGTGACAAGGGTCAGTGAGAGAGTCTTTTTGGGTGGCTGAGAGGGGAGTGGGGTGTCCCCGTGGCTTGGGCCCCCCCGGGAGGCAGCAGTGGGAGGGCAGTGGACAGGGGCTCCCAAGGCAGGCAGGAGCTGGGATCCATTGTTGAAGGTCTCCACATAAACCTCCTGAGGGAACTGAGTCCCCTGTGGAGGCCCTGCCCCCACCTGAGCACCTGAACTTAATCTCACACTGAATAGCAGCCCTGCCCCCGCCCAAAGCCCTGAGGCTGGGAAGCAGCATTTGAATCTCAGACCCCAAGTGCTGGCTGGGCATATCTGGAGGCCAGGTGGGTGTGAAGAGGAAGCTCAGAAGTCAAGTCACTGTCTGGGAAAATGCCCAGAAAAGGGAAAAAAATAAGACCATAGAAGGTTACTTTCTTGGTGAACAGGTATCTCCTCCCTTCCTTTCTGATGAGGAAGAACAATGCTTACCATCAGGGAAAGATGTAGAAATCAAGGCTTCTGTATCCCAAACATCCAAAAGAAATATTCCATGGGCTCAGGCCATGGAAGAGCTCAAAAAGGATTTTGAAAATCAAGTTAGAGAGGTGAAGGAAAAACTGGGAAGAGAAATGAGAGAGATGCAAGAAAAGCATGAAAAGCAGGTCAACACCTTGCTAAAGGAGACCCAAAAAAATGCTGAAGAAAATAACACCTTGAAAAATAGGCTAACTTAATTGGCAAAAGAGGTTCAAAAAGCCAATGAGGAGAAGAATGCTTTCAAAAGCAGAATTAGCCAAATGGAAAAGGAGGTTCAAAAGCTCACTGAAGAAAAGAGTTCTTTCAAAATTAGAATGGAACAGATGGAGGCTAATGACTTTATGAGAAACCAAGAAATCACAAAACAAAACCAAAAGAATGAAAAAATAGAAGATTATGTGAAATATCTCATTGGAAAAACAACTGACCTGGAAAATAGATCCAGGAGAGACAATTTAAAAATTATGGGCCTACCTGAAAGCCGTGATCAAAAAAAGAGCCTAGACATCATCCTTCATGAAATTATCAAGGAAAACTGCCCTGAGATTCTAGAACCAAAGGGCAAAATAAGCATTCAAGGAATCCACCAACCACCGCCTGAAAGAGATCCAAAAAGAAAAACTCCTAGGAACATTGTGGCCAAATTCCAGAGTTCCCTGGTCAAGGAGAAAGTATTTCAAGCAGCTAGAAAGAAACAATTCAAGTATTGTGGGAATACAATCAGGATAACACAAGATCTAGCAGCTTCTACATTAAGGGATCAAAGGGTGTGGAAGAGGATATTCTAGAAGTCAAAGGAACTAGGACTAAAACCAAGAACCACCTACCCAGCAAAACTGAGTATAATACTTCAGGGGAAAAAATGATCTTTCAATGAAATTGAGGACTTTCAAGCATTCTTGATGAAAAGACCAGAGCTGAAAAGAAAATTTGACTTTCAAACACAAGAATGAAGAGAAGCATGAAAAGGTAAACAACAAAGAGAAGTCATAAGGGACATATAAAAGTTGAACTGTTTACATTCCTACATGGAAAGACAATATTTGTAACTCTTGAAACTTTTCAGTGTCTGGGTAGTTGGTGGGATTACACACACACACACACACACACACACACACACACACAGAGCACAGAGTGAATTGAATAAGATGGGATCATATCTTAAAAAAATGAAATCAAGCAGTGAGAGAGAAATATATTGGGAGGAGAAAGGGAGAAATGGAATGGGGCAAATTATCTCTCATAAAAGAGGCAAGCAAAAGACTTTTTAGTGGAGGGAAAAAGAGGGGAGGTGAGAGAAAAACATGAAGTTTACTCTCATCACATTCCACTAAAGGAAGGAATAAAATGCATACTCATTTTGGTATGAAAACCTATGTTACAAAACAGGAAAGTGGGGGAGAAGGGGTTAAGCAGGGTTGGGGGGATGATGGAAGGGAGGGCAATGGGAGGAGGGAGCAATTTCAAGTCAACACTTGGGGAGGGACAGGATCCAAAGAGAGAATAGAAGCAATGGAAGGCAGACTAGGATGGAGGGAATTATAGTTAGTCTTACACAACACGACTATTATGGAAGTCATTTGCCAAACTACACAGATATGGCCTATATTGAATTGCTTGCCTTCCCAAAGGGAATGGGTGGGGAGGGAGGGTTGAAGAAAAGTTGGAACTCAAAGTTTTAGGAACAAATGTTGAGTATTGTCCTTGCATACAACTAGGAAATAAGAAATACAGGCAATGGGGTATAGAAAATTACCTAGCCCCTACAGGACAAAAGAGAATATGGGGACTAGGGAAGGGAGGGATGATAGAAGAGAGGGCATATTGGTGATAGGGGCAATTAGAATGCTCGGTGTTACGGGGTGGGGGTAGGGGACAAGTGGGGAGAAAATTTGGAACCCAAAATTTTGTGAAAATGAATGTTAAAAGTTAAATAAATTAATTTTTTAAAAAAATGACAAGCAGAATGCTCTCAGAAAAACCTGGAAAGACTTACCTGAACTGATACAGAGTAAAATGAGCAGAACCAGGAATCCACTGCATACAGTAACAGCAATATTGTATGATGATCAACTGTGAATGACTTAGCTATTCTTAGCAATACAATGATCCATGATAATTCCAAAGGACTCATGATGAAAAATGTTGTTCATCTCGAGAGAGAGAACTGAACTCTGAGAACTCTGAGAAATTGAAGCATATTTTTTTCATTTTCTTTGTTTTTCTTTCTTTATTATTATAACTTTTTTTGCAATGTGGCTAATGTGGAAATATATTTGCGTGACTTTACATGTGTGGTGGATATCATATTGCTTGCCTTCTCGATGGGTAGTGAAGGGAAGAAAAGGATTTGGAACTCTAAATAAAAAAGAATATTTTATATACATATATACATATATGAATATATGAAACTATCCTTGTATGAGATTGAGATGAAGCGAAGATAAAAATCTTGGGGGGTCAGGATGATGGATTACAAATCAAAAACATCTGAGGCTATTTCTAAACTCTCCAATTTTCCATGTTCTCTCCTCCCATATTTGCAATTTTGTTTGACTCAGTTTTAAGATCTCATCTGTGCCAAGAAGGATCTCAAAGAGACCCTTCCCCTTCTAGCCAAAGTTTGTAGATTTTACCTTTACATCATCTCTAAGATATGCCCCCTACTCTCCTCTGACCCTACAATCACTCTTATGTTCACTCTCATCACCTGAACTGTTACAGCAGCCTGCTTGTAGGTTTGCCTGCCTCAGATCTCTCCCTACTCCAATCCATCCTCCATTCAGTCTCTAAAGTGATTTTCCTAAAGCCCAGGATCAATCATGTTCCCTCCCTACTCAATAAATTCCAGTGACTTCCTATTGCCCCCTGAAGCAAATACAAAATCCTTTGACATTCAAAACCTTTCAAGTCTTCTTATACCTGCCTCCCCACCATGTACTCAGATTCAATGACTACTGGCTGTTTCACCAACAAGATCCTCCATCTCTTGGGTCTGGGAATTCTCTTTGACTGTCCCCCATGCCTGGGATGCTCTTATTCCTCTGCTTTAACTGCTTAACTCCTTGGCTTCCTTTAAGTCCCAACTAAAATCCCACTTACCTTTCCCAACTCCTCATAATTCTAATGCCTTCCTTTTGCAGTTAGGTTGTTGTTGTTGTGTTTGTCCTTTGTTCTCGAAGAGGACCATGACATCAAGATGATGATATGACTTGCAGTTGACTTTGATTTGAGTGAGAAAGGGATGTTCAAGGTCACCAGTCTCATTTTCTTCTCCTGAGCCATTTGGGTCCAGTGACTTGATATTCATCAAGATGACTGGAGATGGCCCAGGATGCAATATGAGACTCTGGCCTTTTCAGGCTAAGAGCTGCAGTTAAGTAGCACAGTGGATAGAGCACTGGACCTGGAATCAGGAATACCTGCGCTCAATTCAGCTCTGATATTTCTAGTTGTGTTACCCTGAACAAATCATTTAACCTCTGTTTCCCACAGTTTCCTTATCTCTAAAAAGGCAATGATAATAGCACCTACTTCTCAAGATTGTAAAGCCCTTAGCAAGTGCCTGGCACATAATAAGGACTATATAGATATCAGCTGTTATTATTATTTTAAGTTATTGTTAATCTTGTATATAGCTTGCTTGCTGCATATTTGTTTGCATGTTAACTTCCCCATTAGATTGTGAACTTCTTAAGGGCAGGGATATCTTTTACCTCCTTTTGCATCCCCAGTTTTTAGCACAGTGCCTGGCACATAGCAGGTGCTAATAAATGTTTATTGACTGACTAATTGGAGAGTCTTCACCAAGGCTAAAAGCAACTGAGGGGATAGAGCAAGAGGAACAAATTTTCCAGGCAGTTCAAGGATGATTCTAGACACTGTACTATTCACCTTGGACAAGTCTCCATCTCTGGGTGTTCTCATCTGTTAAATAAATGGGCTGGAGTAGATTAATGCCTCTTTCAACTTAGAAAGTACGTGGTTCCCCAAAACACTATCCCCATCATGTGCTGTGAAAACTTGTTTCCTTGGTCGTCCTGCATAGGATGACCTCTGCCCCCAAATGGATAATCCCTAAAAAGATATCTCTCCTGACAAGACATTTTCCAATAAAGGAGTAGGAGGAGATGTATTTACCCAGAAAAATCCTCAAATTTCCCCCATAACATGCAAAGTTGCAATATTCTGGTGAGTAGGAGGAAGGAAGCATCAGATTCTCTGGCAGCAGAATTAGCAACTCCCTAAGTGTCCAGATGTGTATATGACATAGAGTAATGAACGGCACACTAGGATCTTAGGGGAAGAACAAAACCTGAGGTTCAGTGTAGACCTGCACAGGAATCCTCCCTTCATCAGCTCCATTTCAGAGATCCTCGGTTCATACAAGTCTTCCTAGGTCTCCCTCCAACCCTTCCTGACATCATTTCTTGTGGCAGAATGAAGTGAGCAGAGGACAAGGGAACAGTTTGTACAATAACAACAGTATAAAGACAAACAACTTTGAAAGCCTTGTGAACTCTGGTCAACGCAATGGTCAGCCAGGATGCCAGAGGACCCAGGATCAAGCATGCTCACTTCCTGAGAGAGAGATGGTGGGCCCAGGATGCAGAATGAGACAGATTTCTAGAGGTGGCCAATTTGGGAATTTGTTTTGTTTAATACACTCACACACAAATTATACACACACACACACGCACATGCACACACACACACATATATATGTCTATACATACGTAATGCATATATTATATACATACAGAATCACATACATATGTAATATATACACATATATAATTTATGTATATATACTCATCATAAGGGTGTTGTTTTTATTTTTCATTTTGAACAACAAGGGAAGGAGATGGTGTTTGTTAATTTATGGAAAAAATCAAAGTTTTTCAGATTTTATTTGAGAAGCATGGTCAAAGTAGAAATATTTTTTGAATTATGTACTTTCTCTGAGATTCCAAGAATGTTACAACTAGAAGGACCAGCTAGGTGATGTTGTAGTGCATAGAGTGCCCAGCCTGGGGTCAGGAACAGTTGTCATCCTGAGTTCAAAACTGGGCTCAGACACTTAGTAGTTGTGTGACTGGGCAAGTAACTTCACCCTGTTTGCTTCAGTTTCCTCACATGCAAAATGAGATGAAGAAGAAAAGGGTAAACCAGTCCAATATCTTTACCAAGGCAACTCCAAAAAGGGGTCACAAAGAATTGGACATGACTGAACGATAACGTGTCCCTAGTGACATGGATTTTTCAGATTAACTAGCTCTCACAAAATGGACACGTGGTTTTGAGAAGATTCCAGAGAAAAACCAATATCAATTTGGGTTAAAGAAATTACCACAAGCACAAGGAAAACCAAGAGAATGATAGAGCTGAGACTTCTGATACTGTCAGATCTGACAGAGTTGGCCAAAAAACCCTAGAAAAGATCAAGAAGATTATTTGAAATGTGGATATGAATCTACTCTTATTAATGATGAACTTTTATCAAAAATATTATGAATCAAGGTATTAGCTAATAATAGGATGAAGCCATCATGATTACCAAGACATTTAAAAATTAAGCCTTTGCTGTCAAGAATGAAATCTCACCTAGAAAAACTCTTATAGCTGGAAAACTTCTAAAACTTGGAAACAGAATTTTGGTACCTTGTTTAAAAATTGTCCACACCACGTTTCAATGGATTCTGAATACATTTGTTCAGAATATAATAATGTAATAGGGTCTGATTCAGTTGTGATATCAGGAAAGATGGAAATTTCCTGGACAAATTTCAACAAAAACCTTTGTGTACTTGGTAAATGGGATTGAGAAATTGAGTATCATATTTCAATAAGCATAGCCAACGATATATTTCTTCCATTTGGATCTGGATTTCTTTATGAGCTCTTTCATTTATTACAGTCACTAAAACCAAGTACCTAAATAAACTGAATTTAGAAGTAGATCTTTTAGTCAGTGTTTCAAAAGAGTATTAAAACAAGATGAAAAGATAATGAAGCTGGGACTTCCAGATGACTTAACCATTAAGATGGAAGACTAGATTCTTTCTCCAGTTGTCACTAGCTCTTAAAAATTAGGGGAAAAAAGAGGGATTATGCATGAGAGGTAGAACTGTATTTGTAGTATAAAAAATCAGAAACCTAACAAGATAACATGGATAGAACCTAAAAGTGAAGAATCCTAATCCACAATGTACTCCCCAAACATCACTCCCTTAGGTACAATTATCACAAAGCCAGAATAAGTGAGAAGACTCATTAGACCTACCTATCCACAGTTATATGCCAAGAAAACTGAGAAAGCAAAAGAAATAGAGGATGATCCTCAAAAACCATAAAATACTCAAAAAGTAGAATATCCAGTACAATTATAAACAATCTAGTCTCAGAAAAGGGAGTAGAACTAGTTGGAAGAGAACTCTAAAAAAGATTTGGAATGGAAGGGCTGTACTGGTCCTGACAGATTTATATTATTGGTCAGTCA
Organism: Notamacropus eugenii; assembly: GCF_028372415.1. Taxonomy (NCBI): domain Eukaryota; kingdom Metazoa; phylum Chordata; class Mammalia; order Diprotodontia; family Macropodidae; genus Notamacropus; species Notamacropus eugenii. The sequence goes on from NC_092878.1 coordinate 148,912,487, forward strand.
TTTTCAGTCATGTCTGACTCCTTATGACCTCATTTAGGTTTTCTTGATAGAGATACTAGAATGATTTTCCATCTCCTTCTTCAGCTCATTTTATAGATGAAGAACTAAAGCAAACAGGGTTAAGTGACTTGTCTAAGGTCACACAGCTAGTAAATTTCTGAGGCCAGATTTGAACTCCAAGAGACGAGTCTTCCTAATTACAGGACAGGCACTCTATCCACTACATCACCTAGATGCCCTGTTGGATTTGTGGGATAATTCTATCAAAACTTTAAAGAACAATGAATATCCATACTACGCAAATTTATTCTCAAAAGCTGAAAAAGTACTCTACTAAAAAAAGAATAAAAAGATTACAAAACGCCATATACAAAACTAACACTTAAGTGAAGGACAAAGCAAAGAACTACATGCACTATCATTGGTGAATATGAATTTAAAATGTTAAAGCAAAATCCTGTCAGCAATTTGTTCAATAAATTGTGCAATATGACCTTTAACGAGGGATAAAAGGATGGCTCAGAATTAGGAAAAGCAACTAGAATGTGCAGTGGATAGGGTACTGGGCTTAGAATCAGGAAGACTCATCTTCATGAGTTCAAATCTGGTCTCAGATACTTCCTAGCTGTGTGACCCTGGGCAAGTCACTTAATCTCTGTTTGCCTCACTTTTCTCATCTGTAAAAATGAGCTGGAGAAAGAAACGGCAAACTACTCCAGTATCTCTGCCAGACATAAAATTTCAGTTATAAAATATTCCTTAAAGAAATAAAGAACAGTTTAAATCAGAAGAAGAATATTCAGTGCCCATAGTTGGACCTGCCAATATAATGAAAATGATAATACTATTGAAATTAATTTACAGATTTTATTCTATACCAATAAAACCATCGATGGGACACTACAGAGCTAGATAAAATAGTAACGAAATTCATTTGGAGAAACAAAACATCTAGAATATCAAGAATAATAATTCAAAAGGGCCAGAATGAAAGATGAATAGCATTTCCAGACTTCAAACTATATTATAAAGGAACTATATAAATCATTTAGTAGGGGAAGGAGGGCCAGCCTCTAGGGGCACTGCTTGAGATTTGATGGTTGGGAGCAAGGATGCTTTGGTTATGGTGGAGGAGCTGGTGAAGAAGGCACAATACATGACTGAATTCACCAAAGGGAAGGAGGAAGGAAGTAAGGGAGGAAAGAAAGAAGGAAGGAAGAGAGGAAAGGTAGAAGAAAAGAAGGAAGGGAGGAAAGGAAAGAAGGATGGAGAGAGGGAAGGAAGGAAAGAAGAGAAGGATGGATGGATAGATGGATGAATGGATGGATGGATGGAAGGAAGGAAGGAATATACCAGCTACTTAGAACTGTGGGATGCAAAGTGAAGTAAGCAGAAATAGGATAAAACAATTTATACAATGACTGCAGCAATGGAAAAGGAAACAACAAAGTAATTAAGGTTGAAGGCTTGCGAAATCATAACAATCATGTTTTGCTCCAAAGATGAGAGCTATGGGTACAGAACCTTGTTAACAGCCTTGGACTTGGTTAATATGTAGATTAATTTGCTTGTTATTTTTTCTCTCTTTTTAGTCTTCCTTGTAAGGGAGGGGTTGAGGAAGCATATGCTGGTAAATGGAAATTATGTAAAAACAATTTATCAATAAAAATCAAATTATAAAAAAAAAGCTATTCAAACCCTTTAAGTCAATTTGAAAAAAAAAAGTCTTATTTTGGAGTGACGTCTTTCAGCACCAAATAAATGAAGTCAAACACACAAACACACAAAAATTAAACTTGAGTTTCTTGGAGTTTAAAGTTCTCTGATACAGTGACTTTTGACAAGTCAATTAATCTCTCTGAGTCACAATTTACTCATCTATAGAAATGGGCATGATAAAACAGAGGGATATATATTTTAAGTAAAAACAAAAATTTAAAAGCCTATTCAACCACATTTCTCTCACTAATATTATTTTTTAAAATACTGAGAAGCAAAAAGTCTTTTTATATCATTTATCAATAAACAAAAAATTGACATATTGTTGATTTTAGTTATATCATCCTTTTAAAAATTCCTATTTTAATGTGTTTTATAGTGTATATAATATAGTTCATTGTATAATTTATAAATAAATATATCTTAACAGGAACAGGTGTTCAAAATTTTATTGATAGGTGCACCATCAAAACAGTTTGGAGACCACTGAACTGATGGCATTGAGGGTGGTTCTTTTTACTGTTGAGTACACTGTAGCTCAGAAAGAGTGACTTATTAGAGGCTATCCAAATAGGGACTCAAGCTCTGGAAAACTTAGATTAACTTTCATATCTTTGCCCCTGAGCTAGTCTATTTATTTGGAGATGGAAGCCTTTCCACCTCTAAATAAGACATTTTTCAAATTAATTTGAATATTTGAATATAAGTTTAATCCTTTGGTCCACTAAAGAAGCAATTTCCCATTACTTACAGCTGGGCACAGGATAAGGTTCAGGGGTCGGAATACCGGAATATTAGATGTTCTGGGGCTACAATTGTCCTTCCCAAAATCCAAACTGAAAACAAGCCAACTGCTAACATTCCTAGAGAATTTAGTCAATGTGTTGCAGCAAGCGTTGACTTTTTCAGGCTCAAGGATATTTTTTGTTCAGCTGTTTCAGTTATGTCTGACTCTTCATGACCCCATCTGGGGTTTTCTTAACAGAGATACTGGAATGGTTTGCCATTTCCTTCTCCAGTTTCTTTTACAGATGAGGAAACTGAGGCAAACAAGGTAAAATGACTTGCTGAGGGTCACACAGTAAGTGTCTAGGGCTGGATTTGAGCTCAGGTTCTCATGATTCCAGGCTTAGTGCTCTAGCCACTGTGCTACTTATCTGCCTCAAAGAGATATACATATACATATATATGTATGTATATATATATATCTCCCTCTATATATACATATATACATATACATATATATATATATATATATATCTCCCTCTATGTATACTAAACTCCCCCTACCCTACCCCCATTTAACCTGGGTCTGTCTTGGGTCCCTCACCTGTAAAATGGGTATAATAGTAGTATTTTCTTTGCAGTTCTGTTGTGAGGATCCAATAAACCATTAGCACACTCATGTACAAAAGCATGAAGGAGTATTAAATTCATGGAATAGAAAGTAAAGAAGGTTTGATTGAAATAGAGAATGCATAAAGAATCCTATGGAACAATCCTGGAGGGGTAGATGGAGCTGTGAAGAGCTTTAAATGAAAAGTGGACAAGTTTGAATTTTAATCTCCAGATCATGAAAAGAATGCCTTATTATTGCAGTTTATGTGGTATTGGAATTAATTGTTCTTTGAATGCTTGATAAAATTCAACTGTAAATCCATTTGGTCCTGGAGTTTTTATCTTTTTTTTTTTTTTTTACTATGTATAGAGCACTATTTATTGGTTTTAGACATATAGTGATTAGATTCTAGCATATTATATTTTAAATTATATAGAAGCTACAATTGTAACTTAAATGGGCATTATAGACTGATCTAAAAACCTAACTGCCAATTTATAACACTATTTTTGTGGGGAAATACTTTCTTAGTTTAAAATACAAGGGTTTCACATGAACTTTTAGAACACAACCTGTTCATAAATTTGTAGACAAATATTTTTTAAAAATCCACTTTTAACTGCTTCTAGTTCTATCACATCGTAGGTAGTAGACTGCAAAGCTTTTATGTCTCATTTGGGAACCAGACTTTTAAATAGGTTCTAATTTGGGAAACATCTAAGGTAAATAATGGTGTGTATATGTGTGTGTGTGTGTGTGTGTGTATGTGTGCGTGTATTATGTATAGATATGTGTTTATGCATACATATTTTGATGAACCTTTAAAAAATGAATAGATCTTGAAAACATATTCCTATTCTAAATATCATGGTCTGGCTTCAGCAGGAAAATGGACTAAAACTTGGTATGATATGAAAGAACTAGAACCTGATAAACAATTATGTTAGGACTTCAGGTGAACATGCTGATACTTGGATTGATTTCAGGTTCAGTGATATGTTTATATTAAGAGCTGGGAAGGCTGCTATTGATCATTTCTAGGACCTTGAACAAGTTGATATACTTGTTCTCAATTTCCTCATTCCAACTAAGTGGCATAGCAGATAAAGATCCAGGTCTGCAGTCAGAATGACTTTGGACCAGTCACTTAACCTCTTTCTGTCTCACTTACCTCAACTGTAAAATGGGAAAAATAATAGCACCTATCTTGTAGGGTTACTGCAAGATATAATGATATAAGATCAATGATATAACATTAGTAAAGTGCCTAGAATATAGTAGTTACTGAGTAAATGCTAATTATTTTTCTCTAGTTTTGTTGTCCTCTTCTCCCTTTTTTCTCCCCTCTCCTTTTTTAAAAATTAGTTTATTTGTTTTCAGTTTTCTACAATCACTTCCATATATCTTAGATTTTCTCCCCCTCACTCCCCCCAGGAATTTTTATCTTTGAGACTTCACTTATGGCTTCCTCCATTTCTCTTTCTGATAGAAGTTATTTAAATAGTCTATTTCATCTTTTATCTGGATATTTTATATTTTTTGTAAATATTCATCCATTTCCTCAAAGTTTTCAGTTTTTGTTAGCACAGAATTAGGCAAAGTAGATCCTGATAATTTCCCTTTATTTCCCATCCTCAACTGCATGAGTTCTTTTTTCATTTTTGATACCAACAACATGGTTTTCCTTTTCTTAAATCATCAAACTTTATCTCCTTAGTTTTCTCAAGGAAAAGTCATAGTTTTATTTATTAAGTCAATTGTCTTTTGACTTTTGGCTTTATTAAACTATATTTAATTTTCTCAATTTCTATTATGTCACTTACAAGGGATTTTTTTATTTGCGGGTTTTTCAAATTACATGCTTAGTTCATTGGTTTATTCTTTCTCTTTTTTGTTGATAAAAGCATCTATGGTCAGTCAGTCAAGAAGTATTTCTTAAGCTCCTACTATGTGCCAGAAATTGTGTTAAGTGCCAGTAATACAAAGAAAGATAAGAAACGGTCCCTGCCCTCAAAATTTCAAAACTTAATGGAGGAAAGAACACAGAAACAGATGTGTATAAACAAGATACGTACAGGATAAATGGAGATAATCACCAGAGGGAAGGAACTAGAATTAAGGGAATCAGGAAAGTCTTCTTGTAAAATCTGAAAGAAAGGAAAGCCAAGAGATGAGGAGGAGGAAGAGGAGGGAGAGGATTCTGGGACAGACAGTGAAAATGCCTGGAGTCAGAATATGCTATATCTTATGCCAGGAAAATCAAGACCAGTGGAGGGTAGTTTGAGTTGAGTTAAGATGAGAATAAGAGGAAAGCTAATGGAGGCACTGAGTGCAGATGTCCTTCTCAAGGAGTTAAACCATAAAAGGGAGAAGAGATATAAGATGATAGCTAATGGGGTTGGATGGATCAAAGGAGGTTTTTGGGGGTGAGGGAAGCATGGGAATTCTTAGACAGTAGGGAACCACTCAGTAGACAAGGAGAGATTGAGGACTAGTGAGAGATTAAGGATACTAGGTAATGCAGTGTTTAGAACTCCAAGTCTGGGATCAGAAAGACCTGAGTTCAAATCCAGTCTCAGACACTTACTAGCTGTGTGACCCTAGGCAAATCACTTAATCCTGTTTGCTTCAGTTTCCTTATTTGTAAAATGAGCTGGATAAGGAAATACCAAACCACTCCCTACCAAGAAAACCCCAACTGAGGTCACAAAGAATTGTACACAACTAAAATGACTGAACAACAGGTTTATTAGAAGCAACACTCTGCTGGAGAAGGTGCTATGAAATGTGATCATTTAACCGTGTTAAGGTGGCACAGTTCACAGAGCACTGGGTCTGAAGTCAGGAAGAACTGAGTACAAATCTGGATTCAGATACTTACTAGTTCTATAACACTAGAGAAATCACTTAAACCTCTCTCTGTCTCAGTTTCCTTGTCTATAAAATGGGGGTAATAATAGTACCTCATTCGCAGGGTTATTGTGAGGATCAAATGAGATAATAATTGTAAATATTTAGCACAATGCCTGGCTATGTTGAGGGCATTGGCTTGGCAAGGAGAAGGAGCATCTTCTCATGTGAGACAAGGGTGAAGGAGGACAAGTGGAGGAAGCTATGGGAGATTTGAGAAGAGATGAAAAATTATGGGAGAGATTCTGTGATGAGTGAAATAGTGAGTTAATTAGAGAGGTTAAAAAAAGGACTACTTTGTTGCAGTGAGGATCTAGTTGAGATTATGCAACATAAATTTGTAGTAGACCCTGTCAACAGTGTTTTGTGATTTTCTCCAGCTTCATTGAACAGTGACTGAGTCAGAGAAAAGGTGGTTTTGGGAGGTGGAAGTAACCCAGTGCTGAGGCTTGGCAGGACAAGATCAATGATAGGATGAGGGGCACAAGAGACTTGAGAGATGTGCACAGGGTAGAGCTAAAGATATAAAATTTCCCACAGAACTGCCTCATCTGAATGTCATTGACACAATTCATTATTGTCATTTTTAAATTAAACCATTATTTTGGAGGCAATCTGGGTTAAGTAACTTGCCCTGGCTCATACAGCTAGTAAGTGTCTGAGGCTGGATTTGAACTTAGGGCCTGTGCTCTATCCACTGCATCACCTTGCTGCTCCCCTAAATTAAACTTTCTATTGTTTCCATAACATGTTCTTTAACCTATTAGTTCTTTAAAATTATGTTAGTGTGTCAGTTCATCAACAATCATTTATCAAACGCCTGATAGATGCCAGGCAGTATACAAATTTCTGGGGCTACAAAGAAAGGAACTGAGTCTAATGGGAAGATATCAGGCAACTACATACAGAGAAGTTATGAACAGAATAAATTGAGCATGGTCTCCAAGGAAAGACTCTAGGATTAAGGAACACTGGAAAAAGCTTCTTGTAGAAGGTAGGACCTTAGCAGAGACTTTAAGAATACTGGGAAACCAGGAAACAGAGAGAAAAGTATTCCAGGTATGAGGGAGAGTCAGAGAGAATGCTCAGGTGGGAGATGGGAGAACAGCAGAGAGGTCAACATCACTGGACAGTGAGGTGTAAGAAGACTGGAAAGGCAGGAAAGAGCCAGGTTATGAAGGGTTTTGTGTTGGGTTTTGTATTGTGTACTGGAGTATTGGATTTGGATTTGGATTGGATCAACTGGAGTTGATTTTGTATTGGATTCTGGAATATTGGATTTGTACTGGATCCTGCAGGGTGAGATTTCTATTTGTATTGGGTTAACTGGAGTTGAATGGGGAAGCATATGCATGAGTGTGTGCATGTATTAGCTGAGTGGAGAATGGACCGGAGTGGGGAGACTCTAGAGGCAGGGGGACCATTGCAGTGGTCTCAGGCATGAGATGAAGAAGATCTGAACCAGGGTGGTGGTACTGTCAGAGGAGAGAAGGGGGTATTTAAGTGAGACTTTATGAAGGTACAAATGGTAGAATCTGGCACCTGATTGGATATGGGGATGATTGAGACAGAAATTGAGGCTGAGCTCCCTCTTACTTACAGGATTAAAACCCTCAGTTTGGCTTTTGAAGCCCTTCATAACCTGCTGCCTTACTCCTTTTCAAGTCTTTTTATACTTTACTTTCCCCACCATATCGTCTTTGATCCAATGACACTGGTCTACTTCTTGTTCTTCCTATATCTCCTGATCTCAACAGTAATAGGGAAGTTAGGAAGAGGGGAGAATTTGGGAGAAAAGATTTGAGTTCAGTTTCGGACATGTGAATTTGGTGGGACATCCAGTTTGAGATGTCCAGGAGGCAAAACTGGAGGTTAGCAGAGAAGTGGATAGGTAGATTTGAGAATCACCAGGGATAATGGTTGAATAAGTGGGAACCACTGAGATCACCAAGCGAAATAGTATAGAGGAAGAAGAAAAGAAGGACCCAGGACAGGGACCATGGTAGCAGATATGGCCTGGATAAAGATCCAGCTAAAGAGGTTGAGAAGACATGGTCCAACTCTTTAAGGAGAAGGAGGAGAATTAGGAGAAGATAGTGTCAGAAAATGTGGAGAGAAGGAACTATCAAGGAAAAGAGAATGATTTACATTGTCAAAGGAGGCAGAGAGGTCAAGAAGGATTGAGAGAATTGGCAATTAAGAAAATGGCAATTAAGAGAACATTGGTAACTTTGGAGACAGTAATTTCAGTCAATGATGAAACTGAAAATCAGGAAGCAGAGGTAAAAGAAGAAAAGAAGCACAGGCACAGATTGCGGATGTCCTTCTCAAGCTCTCTAGCCACAAAAATGAGGAGACAATATGATAGCTAATGAACGGATCAAATTAGAAAAGCTTGTTGTTTTTTGTTTTGTTTTGTTTGAAAATTGGAAAGACATAGGAATCTTTAGGCCACAGGGAGAGATTAGGGAAAGAATAGGGATGAAAGACAAGGTAGTCTTCTGGGGGAAAAACACTATGGAATGGAATCGTTTGGGCATGTTGAGGAGTTTGCCTTGGCAAGGAGAAAGGTCACCATTGTCATGGAAGATGGAGGTGAAAAAGGAGATGGGGCAGGAAGTATGTGGATGATATGAGATAAGAAGAATGGGATAAGAGGAAGCTCCCAAATTCTTTCAATGAAATATGACACAAGTTTCTCCGTTGAGACAATGGGGGAAGGAGAGCTATGGGAGGGTCGAGGAGGGGTGGGAAAGGTTTGAGAAGCTGCTAGGATGAGTGGGATAGCAAACCGATAAAGAATGTGTAAAAGGGCTACGTGACTGGAGTGAGGACCCAGTTGAGATTATGTAACATTTGTTACATAATTTGTAGAGGACCCAATCAGCACAATTTTGTAATTTTTTTCCTGTCTTATTCATAAGAAAAGGAGTAGGAGCAAAGGTAGTAAATGATGTTGGCAGGGCAAGATTGGTAATGGCACAAGGGAGCAAAGGTCTCAAGAGAAGACAGTATAGAGTTGAACCCCCAACGGGTCAAGATGGGGGAAAGAATGGAAAGGGTAGAGGGACTGAAGGTCACAGTAAAGGTTAAGAACAGGGTTTGCAAAGCAAAAGGAGAAGTGGAAAGGCAATAGATCATGATCAGAGAAAGGAATTCCAGCATTTACAAACAAGGAAATGGAACACTTGTGGATGATGGCAAGATCCAGTGTATGACTCTCTGTGTATGGTGGGATTTGGGGAATGAAATGTTTCCTATTATTTTTTCATTCTTTCTTTAAGGGAATGTTCATTGCATAAACTTTCTATCACATTGTTATTAGTAAATTGTAAGCTTATTGTTTTTGCTTTCCTGTATTTGGGAGTCAGGTATTTATGCCCAAATAGATGGTCTAGTTTTGTAAATGCATGTTGTACAATATAGAGGTATATAAATTTCTTCCTATTTCTATTTCATACTCTCTAGAGATCTACCATCTCTAATATTTGAAGTTCTATTCAGATCCTTAATACCTTTTTTATTTATCCTTTGGTTAGATTTGTCTAGATCCAAAAGGAGTAAATTAAGATGTCCTACAATTCCAATTTTTGTCTTGTTTGCTCATCTCATCTACATCAAGATCTAGGTTGGGTGGACCTATAAAAAAAACCTCCTCAATTGAATGGTATAGACCTGGTCTGCTTGGTTCTGAGTATAATGTCCCAGACTAGGCCCCATCTTAAAGAAACTTTAAGACTGGTCATAACCTGAGGGTTCCCTTATAGCCAAGACAAGGCTCCAGGACCTCTCCTTGCTGTGACCTCTATCTGGGTTAGGAATTACTCACACAATGGACTCCTGCCACAAGGTTCAGGGACTAGAAGGCTAGATTTTGCCCAGAGGCAATAGGAAACCACTGAAGAGTCTTGAAAATGGGGGTGACATGTTTAAACCCATGCCTAATGGAATTTATTTTGTTAGCTCTCTAGAGGATGAACTGGAAGAAAAGAAAATGGAATCTGGGAGTCCAATCAGGAGGTAATTTTGATTATCCAGGAGATGAGGACCTGCCCTAGTGTGGAGGTTGGGTTTTGGGGAGAGGAGGCACCAGATGTCAGAAATGTTGTGGAAGCAAAAGCAATGAGATTTGACAACTGATAGAATCCAGGGGTGAAAGAAGGAAAACTCAAGAATGATTCTTGGGTTAGAAATCTGGGTAAGTAAAAAGATCAAAGGAAAATCTGGGGAGCTTGAGGGGTAAGTTGATTAGTTCTGTTTTGGAAAAGTTGAGTTTGGGGTGCCTGCAGGATATCCCCACACATATGTCCTTCAAGGCAATTGGTGATGCATGACTGAGCTTAGGAGAGAGAAAAATGCATACTATCAACAATATTATGGGGGGAAGGAAATGTTCCAAATCTTGAAAATGTAAATTAAAACAACTCTGAGTTTTCACCTCATACTCCTAGGCAAACTGGCAATTCTGGAGGAATCATAGGAAGCTAACGTACTGAGAGCAGAACTTTGGATTAGACATCTGCAACTGTTCTATTATCAGTTTGGAATGATGCCCAAAAAGTCAATGCTCTTTGACCCAAGGATTTCTCTGCTGGTCATATAGCCCAAGGAGGTCAAATACTGAGAGAAGGACCCATATATTCATGGTAACACTTTTTTTGTGGTAGCAAAAATCTATTAACACAGTAGATGCCCCCCAATAAGAGTCAGTATGGTACAGTGAATAGAAAGCCTTCTAGCCTTGCCTTGGATACTTACCCGAAGTATGACCTGCAGTCAGTTATTTAACCTTGGCTTTGTCATCTGTAAAACAAGAGGATTGGACTTCATGGACATGGATGTCCCATATAGCTCTAGTCTTATCATCTGGATAGAGTTGGAGGGTTAGCTCAGTGGAGATAGACTGCTGGGCCTGGAGTCAGGAAGACTCATCTTCTCAAGTTTAAATCCTGCTTCGGACACTCACTAGCTGTGTGACCCTGGGCAAGTCACTTCACCCTGTTTGCCTCAGTTTTCTCATCTGTAAAATAAGCTGGACAAGGAAATGGCAAACCACTCCAGGATCTCTGCCAAGAAAACTCCAAATGGAGTCATAAAGACTTGGACACGACTGAAAACAACTGAACAGCAAAATAAATAGATAGAGCTCTGGACCTAGAGTCAGGATGATTTAAGCTCAGATACTAGCTGAGCAAATAATTTAACTGCTACCTGCCTCAGTTTCCTCATATGTAAAATGGGGATGATAATGATACTGCTTACTTCTCCAGTTTTTTGTGAGGATCTAATATTGGTGAAGTGCTTCTCACAGTGTGTGATACATAGTAGATGCTTAATAAATAAATGCTTATTCTCTTTCCTCTTTCCCCCCATTCTCCAACCGGAGAATGGCTAAACAAGTTTAGGTATACAAATGTAATGGAACAACCTGTACAATATACTCATATACACATCTACAATGTGTACACGCAATATGTATGAAAACCATCCTAAAAGGTAGTAATACACAGATATTGAAACACACTTCCTTCTGCTCAGTAGAGATGTGGGGCACTCTTGGTGCAAAAGGTTTCATACACTGTTAGACCCGATTATTTTGTTAATCACTTTTTCTTAGCTGTTCTTTCTTTTTTATAAGGGAAGATTCAATGAGAGGAATAAGGGAGTATTGTATATCAGAAAACGATTATTTTTAAAACCAAAAAACATAACTTTTTTTAATGAAAAAAATAAGAGATTCTTCAATTCTATTTGAAAGTCAGTCCCACACTGTCCTGCCAGAAACCAAGAAGACTGATGATCCCAGGTTCTGGCCCTCTGTCAGTTACCAGACTATAGTTAGAAGGCTGGACACATAGCATTTCACACCTCATTAATGTAGTCAATCTATTTATAACTTCGATTTTTACTCCCTTAAAAAAAACCAAGAGTTGCCAGCATTCTGATTTTATATATATATGTGTATATATATATATATATATATATATATATATATATATATATATATATATATATATATATACACACACACACACATACATATGTATATATACATATACACACATATATGTTTATATAAAATGTATACATACGTCAAGAATGCTAATTGCAGTCCACTTCAGACTTGAGGATAAAGATAATAGAATCAATCCTCTGAGACTCCAATCTTAAAATTTCTCATGCTATGGATAGAATTTGGAAAAGGCAAATCAGAAGGGTTGAAAAGAAATCATATATGGAAATAGATAAAGGATTTAATTTTTGCATCATCCCCTAAATATCATACTGTTGGGTGAACAGTTTAATATCCTATCCTATCAAGCCTATATGGTTATATATTGTACCACATCTGGAAGACATAAAGATTTTGATCAGCAGCTGGAAAAAAGCCATTTCATGCATAAATCCTCCCTCTGCCCTCCTTATCTCCCTTTCAGTCATTGGCTCTGTAATTACTGTCTTGATAAGAAAATCCTCGTTCCCTCGTTCCTCATTCCCACCAAGTGTTTCTTCTCTTTCAAAGCTCAGATTTAGGTTCTCTTTGCTTTATTGAAATTCAAGCCTTGAGAACTGAGAAAAGAATGCAAATTCATTTGCTCAAACCCGAAGACTGAACCAATGTGCCAGAGGAATTGGGAGAGGAGAGGACCCTGGAATGAAATGGACTTCGATACATTGGACCTCAATTTAGAGGTAGCTAAGTGATACAGAGGATGGAGTGGTGGGTCTAGAGTCGAGAAAACCTGGATACAAGTCTGCCATCAGACATTTACTGGTTGTGTGAACGTGGGCAGGTCACTTAACCTCTTTTTGCCTCAGTTTTCTCACTACAAAATGGGGATAATAATAGCACCTATCTCCAGGGATTGTTGTAAGAATCAAAAGAGAAAATATTTATAAAGTACTTAACATAGTGCCTAGCATAGTCCTTAACATAATAGCCTACAAGTAGGTATTAGTAAATACTTAGTCTCCTCCTTCCTAAGCTTAGTCTGGGTTCTGCTTTGCAATTTGTGACCTAGGATAAGTCACCTAACCTCTTGGGACCTCCCTCAGTTTTCTCATGTGTAAAACAGAAGGAAAATTCTTTTTGACAGAGACTGGGGGACAGAATTTGCAGGCATGGTCAGATGTAGTCATTGAACTATTTGTTTTGGCTCAAGTGTTTTCCTTTGTCAGGAAAGGTTCCATCCCAGAGTTGAGGGAATGGGAGTGGGGCAAGGTCCATATGATGGGATATTCAAAAGTGACTGACATAAAGACAAAAAAAGCATTAATAAATCATTTTGTTGTTCAGTTTTCAGTTGTGTCCGACTCTCTTTATGATCCCATTTAGGGTTTTCTTAGTAAAGATACTAGAGTGGTTTGCCATTTCCTTTTCCAACTCATTTTACAGTTAAGGAAACTGAGACAAACAGGATTAAGTGACTTGCCCAGAGTCGCTCAGCTAGTAAGTGTCTGAGGCCAGATTTGCGCTCAGGAAGATGCATCTTCCTGACTCCAGGGCTGGCTCTCTATCCACCACAGTGCCACCTAACTGCCCCTCGATAAAACTTATTAACACATAAACACACAAAGTGGAGTAAGAAAGATGGTTGGATGAGATGACCTCTAACGTTTTATCCAGGTCCACTAGGAATCTATGAGAATGAGAGGAGCAAATTCCTGGACCTAGATTTCAAGCTCTTAGAGGTTCTTTCCACAGATCTGAAAAACAGTAGGTAGGGTGAGCAAGTCCAGAAAAGATTCCAGAAGAAAAAAAGTCCTAAAAACTAATATGAAAATCATCCACCACTAAACAGGTTCAACTCAGTCTACTGGGAAAGCATCCATTCGCCAGATCCCACCACAAGATCACCTCTTATCAAATGAGAAAATATTTCCTATGAAGCTCTGCTGGAAACTCTCTTTTGGTAAAGTGACATCTGCCTGCAATCAGAAAGACTGCAAAAACTGAATCATGATAAACATCTTTCATGTTTATCATGCTTCAATTCTTTTCCCCCAAATTACTTGTATTTGCCATTTTAATTAAGTCATAATAGTTCTTTGCACTCATATATCATGTCTCTCATTTCTCTTCCCAGCTTTTCCTCCACCTCTCTAACTTGATTTTCAAAATTCTTTTTGAGCTCTTCCATGGCCTGTGCCCATTGAGTGGGCTGGGACACAGAAGCCTTGATTTCTGTGTCTTTGCCTGATGGTAAGCATTGCTCTTCCTCATCAGAAAGGAAGGGAGGAAATGCCTGTTCACCAAGAAAGTAACCTTCTATAGTCTTATTTCTTTTCCCTTTTCTGGGCATTTTCCCAGCCAGTGACTTGACCTCTGAATATTTTCCTCACACCCACCTCACCTCCTGATCCTCCCAGCCAGTGTTTGGGCTCTGAGATTCAAATGCTGCTTCCAGCCTCAGGGCTTTGGGCGGGGGCAGGGCTGCTATTCAGTGTGAGATTAAATTCAGATGCTCAGGTGAGGGCAGGGCTGCCTCTCAGGCTCAGTTCCCTCAGGGAGTTTATGCACAGACCTTCAACAATGGATCCAGGCTCCTGCCTGCTTGGAGAGCCCTGGTCTGCCGCTGCCCCTCAGCTTCTGTCTCCCGAGGGGGCCCGAGCCATGGGGGCACCCCACTCCCCCCTCGACCCACCAAAGGGACTCTCTCACAGACCCCCGTCACCTGTGGGTGGAGGTACTTGTGCGGCCTCTGGAGATCCCGTCCCTGAAGCCCGCTCGGATCTGTTCCTCTCAGTGCCGTGGCCACGGCAGGGCTGTACTCAGCTCCCAGTCCCGGCGCCCAGTCCGCAGCACGAAGGACCTTTTACGAGAGGTTTGCAGGTCTCTCCGGAACAGAAATCTCCCTCGCTCCAATGTTCTATGGCCTCTGGGTGCAGAATTCGCCGTGAGTTACTTCTTTGTAGTTGTTCTATGGGTTGTGGGTTCGGAGCTATGTGTATGTGCGTCTTTCTGCTACGCCATCTTGGCTCCCTGCACTCATATATCATAATTTGTTCAGTCACTCCCCAGCTGATAGGCACCCACTTGGCTTCCAGGTGTCTTTGCCCTCATAAAAATGCATCCATTGATAATTTCTAACCTATTCATTTTTTAAAAATAAAGTTGTTTGTATAGACATTTATAATCTGTCCCTCCCACTAGTATGCGTTCCCACTGCCCTCAATTGAGCACATTTTTTTAAAATGAAAAAACAAAATGCTCATTTACAAATACACATAGTCCAGCAAAACAAATTCTTACTTTGGCCATGTCCAAAATATGTTTCTTTCTCCATCATCTCTCTGGTAGGCAGTGAGTAGCACACTTCATCTTCCTTCTTTTGGATTTGTAGTTTATCATTGTGTAGATCAGAGTTCTAAAATCTTTTAAAGTTGCTTTAGTTTTATACTATGTTCTTATCATTGTATATATTATTCTCTTACTTCTGTTTACTTCACTCTGTACCAGTTCATAGAGCTTCCTAGTTTCCTCTGAAATTGTCCATTTTATCATTTCTTAGGCACAATAATATCTGGTTATTATTCATGTATTGTCATTTCTTTAGCCATTATCCAATAAGAAGAAATCATCTTAGTCTCCAATTTTTGTGTACTACAAGAGTTGTTATCAATATTTTTGTACAGGGCCTTTTCTTTTTTTAATCTCATTGAAATATAGGCCTAGTATTGGTATAGCTAGGTTAAAGAATATGCATAGTTTAGTAGCTCTTCAGGTCAGAGGACCTTCGCAGTACAACCTCCCATTTGACATGCCAAGCCTTTGCTGAAGTCTTTGAAGCTAGATGGTGCATAGGGGCGTGGAGTCAGAAAAATTCATCTTCCTGATTTCAAATTGAGCCTCAGACACTTAAGTTATGTGACCCTGGGCAAGTCACTTCATCCTGTTTGCCTCAGTTTTCTCATCAGCGAAATGAGATGGCAAAGGAAACGACAAACTACTCCAGTATTTCTGCCAAGAAAACTCCAAATGGGTTTATGAACAATGCCAACAATTCTAGGCTATTTGGCTATGTCAACCCTTAGAGTGTCAAATCTAAGAAGGTTTTCAGGTCGACAGATCCAGTTCCTTCAGTTTGGATTGTGATACCAATTCTAAAAACTAAGGTCCCAAACAAAAGAAGTGTAACAGTTACTGCAATAAAGACCAGAAAAAGAAACTGATCCAAGTCATGTTGAGTGCATTTGTCCCTTGCCTAGACAATTGACACCAATCTACAGAAGAGATGGACATGACTGAAATAACTGACCAACAGCAAATACAATGTGCAAGGCACCTTGTCACACACTGAGAATACAAGTACAAGTAAGCAGAAGTCCCTGCCCTCTAGGATCATATGTACAAAGGGGAGAAAACAATACATTAAGGAGAAAGGGAAAGAGATGGAAAGGGGCAGCATACATGGAAGACTTGTGGATGGTTGGGAGGTCTGGTTCTTGAGAAAAGCCTGGGGATTCAGAAGCTTAGCTAAAAATGTAGTTTATAAGCCCAAAGGGCAATAAAACCATTCATACTCTTTGACCAAGCAATAACACTATTAGGTCTGTATCCCAAAAACATTAAGAAAAGGAAAAGGATTTACAATGTACAAAAGTATTTATAGCAGCCCTTTTATTAGTGAAGAAGAATTGGAAATTAAGGAGATGTCTATCAGTAGGGAATTGCTGAACAAGTTGGTGTATATGATTGTTATGGAATGCTATAAGAAATTATGGGCAGGATGCTTCAGAAAAACCTGGAAAGGCTTATATGAACTGATGCAAAGTGAAACTAGCAGAACCAGGAGAACATTGTACCTAGTAACAGTAACATTGTATGATGATCAGCTATGAATGATCTAGCTATTTTCAGCAATACAAGAATGTAAGACAGTTCTAAAGGACTTATGATGAAAAATGCTCTCCATCTCCAGAAAAAGAATAAATGGGACTCAATGCAGATAGAAACATACTTTGTCTTTATATTTCTTGGATTTTTTGTCTGTTTTCTTTCATGTGGAAATACGTTTTTCATGACTACACATGTATAATCTGTGTCAAATTGCTTGCCTTCTCAATGGGAAGGGAAGAAGGAAGGGAGACAATTTGGAACTCAAAATTTTTTTTAATGAATATTAAAAATTGTTTTTATGTGTAATTGAGGGAAATAAAATATTAGATTTTTTTAAAGTTGCAATTTTAGGGATATGAGCATGATGACCAGATCATTAAAGAAATAGTTGTCAAACATCTTGGGGCACCAGCTGTCAGGAAATAGGGGGGCATCTTTCCTCCTCAAGACTCCCTTCTTTCCAGGAACAGCAGTCTTGGGAGGTTGGAACTCACATTCTAAATAGATCTATCTCCTCTGGTTCTTCAGATTGTCCCTTCTCTTTTTTCAGAGTTTACCCATTCTGCACTGGCTTTCAATTTAAGTCAATTCATTTATAATAGTAGGCTCTACTGATGGATGATTCTGACCATTTAAATGGAGTAACCTTTGTTAGGTCAAACACTTCTTTGTTCACTCAGTTAATCAGAATTAAATTTGAACTGGGCCTGGACACCTCCTTGAATCAATCAAAGCTATTGTGTGAGACTGATCACACCCTGAGGTATTTGTATAAAAGGAAGGAAGTAGTGACCACAGAACCAGATAGAAATTTTTAAGAAATTAGAAGAGGAATTAGCGTTGTAACAAATTGAGTCAAGAACTGGTAGCCCTCAGGTAACCAGAAAAAGGAGAGAGAGAAGACTGGACTGAACTTTGTCAAAGAAGGGATACATTGAGGAGGACATATGCTCTTCAAGCATATCAGAGCAGCAGACACAGGCTTATGACACCAAAGTTTTCATGTACCTAAGGACTGAAGGAGGCCCCTCAAAAGTCAGCTCTTTCCCCAAATTCCTCTCCTGGTGTCTGTGTATCTACATACACTATAATAAAACCTGATATTTCATTCCTCAGACATTTCCAGTAACATGAAATCTGCCTCAAACACAGAGGTCAGGGGTTAATTAGAGATAGATTATAAATTTAAATTTATATAGAAAACCCAACTTCTGCCTAAATGTTAGGAATTTTCCTAGCTAAGGGCTAGAATGATGGTGATTGAACTCATAAATTTTTGTCTAAAATAAAGTCCTTAAAGCTGTAGAAGAGAGAATGAAATGGACTTTAGGAGCCATTATATTGTCCCTAGGCTTAAAATGAGTCAGTTATTAATTGGATTTGCTTTCCAATAGGGTATACACATTTCAATAGAGTGTTAAACATTTCAATAAATACTTATTAAGCACCTACTATGAGCAGCATCTAAAGAGCTGCTTATGCTTGGGTCTCTGATAAATCGCCCTCTATTCTAAGCACTTGATGTACCAGAATATTCTTTAGACCAGTGGTCAAGATACTATGATCAGAAGGTCAAATCCAGTTTGCTTCTTGTTTCTGTATTGCTCTCACACAAAGTATTTAAAATTTTTTAAATACAATGAAATTATATTTAAAATATAAAATAAAAAAACTACTTTCTTAGTCACATTGTCCTCTTCAGGCCAGATTTGACCCAAAGGCTGCTGTAGTTTGCTGACCCTTGAACTAGAGAGTGACTTAATGAGCCACCATTGGTGTGTTGACTTTTACCGGTCAATTGTTGGGCACAACCAGGTGGTGTAGTAGGTAGAGTGCTGGGCCTGGAGTCAGGAAGAGCTATTTCTTCTTGAGTTCAAAACTGGACTCAGGCACTTACTAGCTGTGTGACCCTGGAAATGTCTCTTCACCCTGTTTGCCTCAGTTTCCTCATCTGTAAAATGCGCTGGAGAAGGAAATGGCAAACCACTGCAGTATCACTGCCAAGAAAATCCCAAATGGGATCGTGAAGAGTTGAACATGACTGAACAACATCAAAAGTCAATTGTTGGTGCTCTACAAAGACAATGAAACAACATCATCACCATCACCCTGGACAGTGTCCTTACTCACACAAATATGTGCATATTCAGTGGGAAAGAATGCACATACATGGGGACCTCATAGATCATGGACATGGAAAGACATCCACAGAGAACGTATGTGGATCCATGCATGGAGATGTAACTCATGCCCCCAGTGCCACAGACAGTCTGGTCTCTCCCAGTTCTCTCTAAATGTATGCAAGTCACTGCCAACAGGACATAAGCCCCTTGAAAGTAGACATCATTTCATCCTTTTATCCCCAGCATCTAGTGCAGTGCCTAGCACAGAGTAGGCATTTAAGGAATATTTGTTGATTGATTTGATTGCTCTAGGCACTCAGGAAAAACAATCCTTGATTCTATAGGATCTTGCTGGGTGATTGGCCAATTCCAGTCTTGGAATGCAAATGTGCCTGCTAAGTTGGCTATGACTTAAGTCCAAGCGTCTTGAGGAGGAGTGACGTGAAGCCACCACCAACGCTTAATTAAGCAAAAGCAAAGAGGTCAGAGAATGTAGTCAGGTGGGAGGAGTCCTTAGTGTATGTCCCATTCCTCCACTAGACTATGATCTTCAGAAGTACCAGGATCCTGTGACTTCACCTTTATATCTCCACTGACAAGTACAGAGTTCTGTATGTGGTCTACACCATCTACCAAGGCTCTGGTCTTGAACCTTAGATCTCACTGGCTCCTCATCAGGTGGTGCTAATTCCTGATCTTGGAATCAGGCTGTGGTATCATTTTTCCCCTTCCCCTTCTCACCAAACCCAACTTTTGCTGGACAATCCTTTACATGGAAAATTAATAAGAATTGTTAATAATTAATAAAAATGATAATAATAGCAGCACTTACTACAAGCCAAGGATTATGCTACCTGCTTTATAATCATTATGTCATTTGATATTCTTAACTACCCTGTAAGGTAGGTGCTATAATTATCCCCAATTAACAGTTGAGGAAACTGACTCACAAAGCTAAGTATCTGAGGCTAGATTTGAGCTCAAGTCTCCCTAACTCCAGACTCGGTGGTCTAACCATTACTCTACCAGAAAATGAATGGCTTTTATGGTGGAATTTCAGGCAGTGCATCTGAGAGGAGGAAGGCTGGGAACTCTTCTCCATGGTATTTGAAGTCATACTTTATCGGTGACTCTGACAGGCCCTGAAGACTAGCCGGGCAGCAACTAAAACGGTGGCCTGGAAAAAAAGTATGCATGTGTTTGCCCTTTCTTTGCTGACTCTTCCCCGCCACTGGTCGTCTTGCATTTTTACTGGCTCCCGGCCTACTGTTATTCATAGAGTTTGTTTTAAAACATGCATTCCAGACCTCCATGTATGCCAAAGGACGCACTTTTTTTTTTTTTTTGCACATGGTCAACACTTCATCTGATTAAAGTATCCTGCTGGAGAACAGAAGGAGGGCCAAGACCGCATTGATTTGTGGGAGGACAGGAAGCATGAAGTGTGGCAACCGTCTTTCTAGATGGATAGTACTGAAACAAAAGAAGTTCCTTTTGGGGAAAAACCACACACAATGGAAAGTTTATATAACTGGTTTCCTCTTAATCCAGTTTTCTAATTCTGTGCTAACCAAGAATTTGGGGGTAGGAGTAAGGATAGGCTATGGAGAACAAGACTTCCAACAAAATTGCATCAGCCAAGTAGGTCTAATGCCCAGATTAAATGGTATTATATACCAGTGATTATTCTTTTAATTTCTATTCAAAAGGGGTCTCATTTCCAAATCCTACTGTGATTTGAAAGAAATAAAGGACCCCGTTTCCAAAATCATACTAAACATTTTAGCATCTAAGATATCAAAATGCAACCAGATAGAATCAAACAAGTATGGAGACTTTTTTTGCCTCTTGTAGGAACCATAAACTGGAATCTGGGGGGAAATGGTTCAGAATTCTGATCTATTGTGACATTTGGGGATTTTTGAACTCTGTGTTGCCAAGTTACACAATATTGTATTATTAAGTATAATTTATCATAGTAAAAATGCTTTAGGGGCCAAAAAATATAAGCATGAAGCCAATTCTAAATAATTCATTGTTATTTCTAGTTTCTGATCTTATGTCCTGAGTCAAGTATTTAGAACTACTTGGATTTTTGTCAGGTACAAGAGACCAGAAGGTCTCTCCATTCAAAAAACCCAAGAAATTAGAAATCAGTGATGACTCGCTTCCTCTTGTATATCTACCAAAATAAATTTCAGAGCAAGATTTACTTTAGCTGAAACCCCATAGTAGGCTTTGAAGATGCTGTTGATAGCATGAGGAGAAGCCTAGTGGGGTAGGAGATGACAGGCTGACCTTGTCATAAGAAGACCCTAATTTGAGTCTTATATCAGATACTTATTAGGTGTGTGACACGGAGCAAGTCACCTTCTCATAACTACTCTCCCCACCATATCTGAAGGCAGGCAGTCTATGAATTTGATTTTTAAAAATATTTTGGTGACTATTTCTATATGATTGGTTTCCTTTGTAGTTGTGTTCATTTTACTTTACACATTTAAAAATGTTATTCCAAGAATGGGTCCATAGGCTTCACCAGACACCATCCAAAGGGTTCAAGTCACCAAAAGATAAAGGACCCCTTCTCTAACACTTGAAGTCATAGAATCGTTGCTAATGTGCATTTGTGGGAGGGATTTGTACATGGGAAGTTCCTTACTCTGATGAATCACAGGCCTAGACCAAAAAAGAAAATAAAATTGATGAAATAGATGAGAGACCACCATGCCTGTGGGTCAAATACAACTTTATTTGCAAATGTAAAAATGATTCTTAAGGGGCCATACAAAAATAGGCAGCCAGTAGAATTTGGCCCATGAGCTACAGTTTGCCAGCCCCAGGCATGGACCTTCAAACTATGGACCACTGTTCCAAGTCAGACATAGAATTTTTCAAGAGAAAAACTGATCAACCTTTTCATTTACAAAGGCCTAGAGACCCACAAAGGCCCACACATAAACTCAGTTCTAAGTACCAGTCCAAGGTTCTTTGGTGCCAACATGACCCACTTTGCCATCGAGTACATGCTTGTCACCATGTCATTCATCACTGTTTACCATTTGCCATTACTTTAGAAACACCAAACAATTATCTGTTCAGAGGTGACATTTACACTAGCCCAGACATAGAAATGCCAGGACATGCAAAGTGAACAGAGTAGAATCTCTGAGAGAAGAAAGTTCTGTGTAGAGGAGGGACCCCACACAACTCTACACTCTCCTCACCTTTCCCCCAGATTCAATTTAGAATTATCTTTTATTCTGCCCATTACCTGAAATACCTCTTTCAAACAATTAGTTCATGAAAAAGGAAATGCTGAAACATGCTGGTAACGATGTAAAAAGCCTTTGAAAAGAGAGGCGCAGTTTTTTTTTTTCCCTCCAAGCCTTAGGGCAGTCTGTCTTGGATGTTCATTTTGTATTGTTTTCTCACTTCAGGCTCCAGGGGCTTGAGAGATCCAAGGAGATGATTGTAAAATTGTGAAGTACGTGCAATGACCTCTTTTTGCTGTGAAGAAGCCTGAGAAGTTTTAATAAGATAAAATGTTGAATTTTGCCTACTTTTCCTTCTCAAAATGTTTTTCATAGTGGCAAAGAATTAAAAACTCAGGTGCCCTCCCATTAGGCAACGGCTGAATTGATTGGCACAAAGAGATGTCAGAAATGAGAAATATAGCAAATTAAGAGAGGCAAAACTTTTAGGAACTGATAGATTGAAATAAACAGAACCAGGGAAACAATCAATCAACATTTATTGTTTGCTTTTCAAATTTCAACGTTGGTCATGTTGTGAAAGAAGAATCAGAAAAGGGAAAAACCACCAGAAAGAAAAGACAAACAAGCAAAAAAAGAGCAAAAAGTGTGCTTCGATCTGCCTTCAAACTCCATGGTTCTTTCTCTGGGTGTGGAAAGCATTTTCCATTGTGAGTTCTTTGGAATTGTCTTAGATCTTTGTATTGCTGAGAAGAGCTGATGCTGCTCTTACTGAGTATAATGTTCTCCTGGTTCTGCTCAATTCACTCAGCGTCCGTTCACATAGGTTTTTCCAGGTTTTTCTGAAATCTGTCTGTTCATCTTTTCTTACAGAACAATAATATTCCATTACATTCATATACCATAACTTGTTCAGATTTTCCCCAATTAATGGGCATCCCCTTGATTTCCAGTTCTTGGCTACCACAAAGAGAGCTGTTCTACATATTTTTGTATATGTGGATCCTTTCCTATTTTTATGTCAATCAACATTTATTAAGCCCTACTATGTCAGATACTATGCAAAGCTCTGGACAACATACACATGACTACAAGAGTAGAAACAGATTAACACATTAAATGTTGTTTAATTATAACTCATGTTCTTTGTAAAGCTTTTCTTTCCCTTTATGGACCTTCCCCTGAAAAGCACCTGGAATTCTGTGTGTCCTCTCTCTAAGCTGGAAGCCAGAAGGACAAAGATTGGATGGAGTGCTGGGCCTGGAGTCAGAAAGAACTGAGTTCAAATCTGACCCCAGACACTTCCTCACTTCCTGAGGCTCTGGGCATGTTTATTTAGCCTCTGTTGGACTCTGTACTCAATTGCAAAATGGGGATAATGACAGCACCTTCTTTTCAGAGGTGTTGTGAGGATCCAATGAGATGTTTTCCTTGTAAAGTGTTTGGCACAGTGTCTTGCATATCAATAAATCAGTATTTATTGATCAATAAATGATAACCAATAAGTAATCAATAAATACTTGTTTCCTTCCTTTGTTTCTTTGTCCCAAGTTCTTTTTTTTTTTAAATAGTTATTTTATTTTTAGTTTATGGACTAAAATAAGCATTTCCATAACATAGTATAATAAATGATCATTATAAATAAATGAAAATGCAGATCTATTATATGCAACTGGCTATTCAGGCAGGCAGGGAGCATTAGTAATCATTCTCCACCAATGAGAAGAGATATAGAAATGGGCCCAGGTTATATAAAGATCAAATAACCCAGGAGAAGAATTAAGATAATGCATCTCCTTCACCTCTTTTAGGAGTGCAAGATAATGGCTGAGAAAGATTGCATATATGTATATTGCGTATATGTGTATATATTGTATATGTTGCAATTATATATACCCCTTTTAGAGGAAGATTACATATACGTATATTACATATATGTATATTGCATATACATCACTTGAATATGTCCCCTTCTCTTTCTGTCTCATTGCCACTATGATCATTACTGCAAGCCCTCCTCACCCCCCCCACCTGAATTACTATAACAGCTGCTGGGGGATGAGGGGGGCAGGTCTGCCTGCCTCAAGTCTCTCCCACTCCAATCTATCCTCCATCCAGTCACTAAAGTAATTTTACTAAAGTGCAGGTCTGATCATGTCATTCTCCCTACTCAGTAAACTCCTGTGGCTCCCAATTGCCTCTGGGATCAAATATGAAATCCTCTGCTTATGTTCAAAGCCCTTCATAACCTAGCCCCTTCCTACGTTTCCAGTCTTCCAACACATTATCCCGCTCCACCTACTCTGAATCAGTGATGTTAGCCTTCTCCATTTATTTTCTCTGACTATCTCCCATATGTGGACTGCTCTCCTTCCTCACCTTCCCCTTCAGACTTCTCCAGCTTCCTTTACGTCCCAACTAAAACCCCATCTTCTAGAGAAAACCTTCCCCAGTTGCTCTTAATTCTAGTGCCTTCTTTTGTTAATTATATCCTATTTATCCAGTACAGAGCTTGACGGTACGTACGTGTTTGCTTGGTGCCCCCTGTCCCCGTTAGATTGTGAGCTCCTTGCAGACAATTGTCTTTTGCATCTTTTTATAACCCCAGCACTTAGCATGGTACCTGGCACGTAGTAGGCATTTAATAAATGTTTAATGACTACCTGACTGGGTAGGTTTGAAATTCAGACTCAAGTCTTTTGACTCCAAATCCAATGTTTCTCCTTATGAGGTTCAGACCCATGAAAGGAATCAGCCATGGTTACACAGCTGAACTACAGCTGCACCAGAATGATAGCTGTTGTGGCAGCACTGTCATATGGAAGAGGGATTGGGTTTGTTCTACCTGGTCACAAAAGACAGAACCTGGAGCAATGGATAGAAGGTGAATAAGAGGCAGGCAAGAATCTTTACATTTCTGTCCATTCTAAAGCTTAACAAAGATCGGGCTGTTCGCAGGATTCAAATCCTCGAGTTCTGGTGGGAAAATAATAGTGGAGGTTACTAAAATGGATTGAAAAATGCCCATGGAGGAGGTAGAAGGACTTTTGTCCATGTGGTGGCTCTGATTAGGTCTGTTAAAAGGATATCAGGTTGGAATTGGAAAGAGTCAACCTGAATTCCAACTCTCCTGGAAAAATCCATTGAAGTCTCTCAGATCACCTCCCAGATAGACCCATGATGACCCTGTCATATCTTTACAAGAAAAGTACCCTAATAATGTCCACTACTATAGAAGGGATCTGTGGAAACGCTCAGGTGGTCATCCAAAAAGGAAAAATCTTGGAGTAGAGATCCAGATTTGCCATTTTGAAACAAAGGAAATTCTCCTCCCATCCCTGCAGATGGACAGTTAGAAGATCTTCTGTAGGCAAAGCCCGTGGCTAATTCTAAAACTTTGGGCTATGCAAGAGAATCAGTGAGCAAAGTTAATTGACATTCAATTCAGGATGGGCCTCTCTGCTGGATTTCTTTAAGGCCAGGTAAAACACCACCACCCAAAACAGCAAGTAGATCTTGTGTTATCAACTGAAATGGGCAAAAGTTCCTGATGTGGCCAGAAACTTGAGGTGATCCTTCCCTTCGTTCTCCTTCAATCCTCCCTTCTGGGAGGGAAGATGGGGGGAGAAGTGTCGGTTTGGCTATGAGCAACTGTTCTGAAGGTCTCACTTGTACAAGGAAGCATCCCACACATGGAATCATCAAAACCATTTCCCCATTTCCTCACTCTCTGAGAAGTATATTTGACAATGGCATCATCACTCTCATCACTCGTTTCATTCAAATACTTGCTTTGGTTACACTGATTATCCATTTGACCTAGCTAGAGGTCAGTAGGAACATAAGAAAATCATTCAAGTGAAAGTCAGCTCTGATCATCTCCCTGCTTTAAGAAGAAGTAAACCATGAATTCTGATTATAAAAGGATATTGACTTGCCTTCAAGGAGTTCTGCAATTCCTCTGGTACAGGGTGGGGGACCTGCAGCCTCAAAGCCTAGAGACTCACAGCCTCAAAACCTAGCACCATGCCTAGAGGGCCACATGTAATTTTGAGGCCACAGGTTCCCAACCCCTGGGAAGAATTCCAGCTATCTTTGACTTTTCTTACCCCTTTTCTCCCTTTTCTCTCAGTTCCTCAAATTTAGAGTTAGTGATGATGGTAACTGGGAGTGGAATGATCTGACCTCCAAAAAGTGGCAAGTCCATCCATATAGTGCCTTCAAGACAATCAGTGCTTATGACCAGCTGTGATTCCAGAGAACCAATGAGGAGGCACAATGGTGTTAAAAGAAATTCTTCATTTGGACTTTTCACCCTGATTAATGAGGCAAAACTCAGGACAAAGAGAATTAAAAGGAATTTATTATAAATATGTCAAAGTAGCAACACTTTAAAAGGCTGGCTAAAGATCAGCACTGGTTTCAAGGTGGGGGGTCAATTTTTATAGGTAACAATCCAGATAGATCTACCTCTGCAAAAGAGGTTGGGTTCTGGCACCTCAGTTCCTCCCCAAGGTAGGAAGAATGTCCAGTTTGCAGGTAATGTGACAAAAAGCTGCAGACTTGGTGTCTCCTTCCCCACCAGAGCTTCCTCCAACACTGATTGAAAAGTAGGGGTGGTAACGATGGGATACTGAGTCAACATGACTTTCAACAATAGAGTAAGACATACATGTTTGGACCTGGCCTCTATGTGGATTCATTTTGTTTAATTATGCTCATATTATAAGAGTTTTGTTTTTCATATTCCTTAGGCAGAGTATGGGGAATATTGAGAAAGATAGTGCATTATTGACAGGGCTGCCTAAAATAAGGAGAGTCACTGATGCATATCAAAAATGTACCATGTACAGAAGAAAAGAAAGCAGGCCAGAACGAAACAAACAAACCAGAAAGCTTTGAAAATAGCATGTTGGATTTATTATATATATTTTGAAAAGCAGCTCTACGTAACAGAGATTCCTGTTTCCACGTACAATCCTTTTTTTCCTTCTACTTTGTAAAGAAGGGGTAGGATGCCATAGTGGTTAGAAAGCTGGCCTCAAAGCCCAGAAGACCTGGGTTTCAGTCCTGACTTGGTTGCGCGATTCTGGGCAACTTATATAACCTCTTAGCACTTTATGTGATTTTCTAAGAAATTTAAGTTGCAGAGAAAATACTGAACTGCATTGTTAGAGGGTATTTCCTCACCTGGGAATTCCCTATCTCAATGGAATTAGTCTACTGCTATCTCTACCTTGTATATGGAAATGGCAATTTTATTTTGTTTATTAAATTCAGAATAAAAAAACATTTTTTTTAAAAGAAGGATAATCGGTGCTTTATATTTTGGGGGTGAGAGGTCAAAAGGAAATGATATTGGGGAAGAGAAAAGGGGCTAAGAGCAGAAGAGAAATTTGTGGAGGAAAGAGATCTTTTGTTTAGAATCCAGGTTTCAAAGTCCATAAAAAAGCCAAGAGGGGAATCCCAGTCACTTTGCATGAACCCAGTTCCTCCTGGGAGGAACGGTAATTAGCTTAGAGCAACTTCAAGGCATTTGGAAGTCCCCTCTTGTCCCCATTCAAAGGGAGATGCTTAATTTAGTGGTTCCAAAGGCATAACCACAAACATGCTGAAGCAGTCCCTTGGGGATCTCCTGTCTACCAGCAAGGAATGGGACTCTTGGAGGTACCATTACCAGGAAGCCTTCGCTACTGGCTGACCGTTCAAGGGAGTATATGACCCCAAGGTTTTACAGATACTGCATAAGAATGCTCCGATGTTGGTCAGTCAACCACATACATGCCTGGGCTGCAAGGATAAAGGGTTGCTAGTCTCCTTATCAAAAGGAACATATGTAAATACCATAGCATCAAAAGACTGGGAGGGACCTGAAAAGTCATCCAATCCAACCTGCACTTCACTGATAATCCCCAACAATGGGTCAGACTAGAAAACAAAATCTTTGTGTTAACTACATGTTTAATATTCATCTGAATCATTTAAAAGCAAATCTGCCTTCATATTCCCTCAAAAAAGCTACCGTAACTTTAAGAAGGAATGGAATTTTAGAGGGAGACAATTTAATTGTCCTCTAAAGAGGCGTAATTTGCCATGGTGAGAGAGACTTGTGAGATACAGAAAGAAAGGATTAATAGAACTTCTTTCCTGAGAGACTAAATTAGCTTAAGGAGAATGTCTGAAGAGATATTTTCAGGGACCATGTTTAAATCTTATTGTTTGAAAATGAATTATGAAGAGAATTCCTGAGAGATTTAAATTATCATTAGAGGTGAGGGAGAGACAGTAGGGACATTGATGACTTTTTTTCCCCATCTCTTTCTTCTGGTTTTGAATAGTATGAACATGACTTACCTGGTTAACTTTCTTCATTGTGATCCATTGTAAATAATTATTTTGCCTTTGTTTTATTACTTGCTACTGTCTTAAACTATATGAGCCATTACATTAATGTTGTTGAAGTCTATTGAGACCAGAGAAGACCAAAAGTTTATATGACACAGAGCCAAGATGGTGGGATTACTGTGAAGCACTCCTCCCAAAAACTCATCTCAGAAGACCTAGAAAATGCACCAGACCAAACCCCAATTGGGAAATGGATAGAAAAAAATTACAATGAATCACTTTTTCTCCCCAAACCAAATTAGTATAGAAAGACAGAGGACACTGTGGACAGACTGTGGACACTGGGAATGGGATGTGACTATGAATGTAACGTACTGGGAAAAACTATATGCCAGGACAAGAGGAAATCCTAGACTGTTCATAGAAGGGCTTGAACTTATGCATGATGCAGCTCATCAACTGGCAGGTCTGGTGCTTGCCACCCAGTTTTGAGTCACAGAATCTAGGGTGGACTAAGGAGGTGAACTTAACTGAGGGGTGAAATTCCAGGGAGAATGGAGAATGTAATAGCACCTACTGGGAAGAAGGCGATCTTATTATCTCCATTTTACAGTTGAGGAAACTGAGGCAGGTAGAGGTGAAATGACTTGCCCAGCTAGAAAATATGTGAACATAGAATCAAAAGACTGGGAGGGACCTGAAAAGTCATCCAGATTTGAACTCAGGTCCTCCTGACTCCAAGCGTCTGCTATGCCAGCAGCCACATAGCTCACCCCCTATTCATCCAATTCATGAGATGGCTTCAAGGAACACAGACATGTTAACATCAGAGGCAATGACCATATGCTACCTACCTCTTAAAACAAATCTTCATCTTCCTCATGTTTTCTTCAGACACTGATAAAGTGGCACCTGCTCACCTTTCCCTTGACAGAAGAGAATCCCAGTATCACTTGCTACGTTCTGTGTGACTTGAGGAATTTGCTAACTGAAAGATTTCCAACCTGCAGAGAACACATACTTCGTGTATTTTCTACAAAGAGAGCTGGGTGGAGGGTTGCTTTTCTCATTTTCTGGGAAAACTACCTTCCTCACCACCAAGTGGAAATATAGAAGGATTGCAGGCCAGGCTGGCTTCAGGTCAGTCTCCAGGTCCAAAGCTGGAATGAAATGAGACACAGGTAGACTATCTTACTGTGAACAAAAAGGAGGTGTGCTCAGCCTTGGTGTGGGAAGAACACTCAGCCAGGATGCAACCTGTACTTTTGTCCTCTGACCCTATTAAGGGCCAAGAATAGTTTCTATACTATTCAAGGAAAGACTAGCCTAGGCTACATGACAGATAGTGCTCTTAGCACAACACACCATTTGTTGGCAAGATGTGAAAGGTCTCTTAGTGCAGTGGTCACGAATTCAAATAGAAACAGACCTCACTAAATCATATATAAGGATCCCCAAGGGCCACAGATTGACTTAGAAACCACACCCATTCATATATTTCTTTTTTATATATATCAACCCATTAAAAATCAGAAAGGAATTACATGTTAATCTGATTCAGGCTATCCTCTGGAGTGTCATGGGCTGCATGAGGCCATAGCTCACATATCTGACACCTTTCTTTTAGAGGACCTGGTGCCATTTAAATTGCTTTCCTGGATGATGTTTATCTTGAGGACATGAGAAGCCTAGCGTAGGTCACTTTAGAGGAGAAAAGGAGGAACAAAACAGCACGATGCAAAACAAATGAAACCCTAGACAATAAGCAATGTACTGATCACCCCCATCCACCCCCAGTGACACCCACACCCACAAACACACAGACACAGGAGTGGCAGAATAGGGAGGAGAAGGAACACTGTCAATCTCTGACGTGCTGTGAGTGATGCCACATCTCTGTAACTCCCGATACATAGAGCAGTAATGATGAACAGCACCAAGGGCATCAGGGCCATAGGGCAGGTGACAACACTTCTGGCAGAGTCACTGATCCTCATCGTGAGTCTGGATCACTTGTAGAAAGGTAGCTAAGGACTGGCACCCTCTTGTATACTTCCTGTCCCAGTATTAGGGTCAATACTGGGAACCCCTCTTTTATCATCCAACCCACTCAGTCAGATCTTCCCCTCCCTGAGAGACTGATGGGGGTGGGGAATACCAAACACTTCTTTAGAGACTTCTGTTAGGGGTCTGTGCCCTTTCTTCTTCAGGGGTTAAATAGATGGCTTCAGCTCCTGACTACAAAGTAAATACTTGGTCTTCCAATTCTTCTCTAGGAAGCAGCTGTCCAACGACTACTGGGTACTGAACTGGCTGCAATATGGAGGATCCCCAAAGCTTGAAGTAAAACAAGAAGCTATAATGGGCCCACTTTTGCTTCTGCCCTTGACATTGTCTCTTTCACTGGTGTTTAGTTACTCTCCACTCTTCAACCAGTGGGACCTATGCTACTGCCCCTTTAATAGCCACTAAACCACACATCTCTGGTCACTGTCAATGGGGTCCACTCTCCTTATTGCTCCCACTGGAACCAAATGGCATCTCCTACTCCCACCTGGTACCAGGGCTGAGTGCTGCCCTCCTTGTCTGGGACTATGAAAGTTTTGGCTAGTTTCTGTGATGACTGGAGTTCTGCTACAGGTGCTGATACCCCAGAAGCTGAGCTATGGCTCTACCCCATATCCTTGCACTGGGTCAGGTGCTACTACCAGTTCTATCACTGCTGGGACCTAGATGTTTTCTCCCTCTGGCTGGACTAAACACTGCTGTGGGTCCTTCTGCTCACTTTTCTGGGGTTTGTGGTAGGGACCCCACTGCAGGGGCCTTTCATTCACCCCTTATTGGGAGCCTCAGAGAAGAAGAAAGATAACAGTTCACAGGGGTGAGGAAGGAAGCCATTTCTCTATTTAAATTTCAAAAAACTGATACAGCCTCGCTTCCCCATCAACTGAGCTATATTTGGCATATTTATTCCTATCTCTTATTCCAGAAAGTCTTTGAGTTTCTAGAAAGGACAAAACATTGTCCTTTTGAGTGTCTTCCTTGGTGCCTGGAACCAGAGTCCCAATAAAATCCATATGGCACAGTTCCCAATGAACTTCCAAATGTAACATGAAAAAGTCCCATCAAAATAGTGCCTTTCACAGAGACATTAGTGGATTATCTGACTTTTTACGAAAGGAAGTTTACTTTGCCATAGCATAGAAAAAAATGTTCAGGAGGATAAAATGCTGTGTCATTGAGGATAGTTTCCCTTGTCTCTGTGTTGACTAATTTGTTGTGCCAGTCAAGCCTGAATGCTCCTGAGGTGGCTTTTGTACTTAGACCACTAGAGAATCATATTAATGACCTGAGTCTTTCTCCCCTAAGCCAAGTATGCATTTTTTCAAAATTTCTACTTTATTTTTTCAATTAATAAGCATTTATTTCCTCTCCTGCCTCCTTCTTCCTTCCCAACTGAAGTTTTAAAAAATCCAAAGCCTTATAGTAAATATGCATAGATAGCCAAGGAGACAAATTTCTGCATTAACTAAGTTCAAAGATGTAAGTCTCATTCTACACCACCTCTGTATCAGGAGATAAGTAGCACACTTCCTCATTTGAGAATGTGGTCAGTGAATCGAGTTCTCAAGTCTTTCCAAGATGCTTGGCATTACAAAATTATTCTTGTTGTACAAATCATTCCCCTCGTTCTGCTCACTTCACTCTTTATTGGTTCATAAAACTTTTCCCAAATTGCTACAAAACCAGCTTCTTCTTTCGTCATTTCTTATAGCACATAAAATTTTTATATAAGAATTTCTCCAATCATTGTCCAATGAATGGGTACCTCCATGGGTTCTAGGTTTTTGTCACTACAGAAAGAGCTGCTATAAGTATTTTTGTACATATGGCTCCATTTCCTCTTTCTTTGACTACCTTTGCATATTATAGGCCTAGTAGTAATAACATTGAGTTAAAAGCACTGACTTAAAAGGTATGTACAATTTAATGACTTGGGGGAGGGGCCATAATTCCAAATGACTTAACCAGTTCATAGTTCCACCAAGAGTGCCATAGTGCACCTATTTTCCCAAAGCCTCTCAGACATTTGAAATTTAATCTTCTTGCCATCTCTACCTAACTGATGGGCATGAGATGAGACCTCAAAGCTGCTTTGTTTTTCTCTAATTATTAGAGATTTGTAGCATCTTTTCACATGGCTACTATTTCACATGTCTAATCTTTAACTCCAATTCCTTCAAAAATAGAAAGTAGGGATGAGTGGGTAGCTGGAGGGTAATAATTATTATAAAGAAATAAATAAATTATCAATCGGGGAAAGAGCCAATTAGTTGGGAGGAAACTTTCAATGTCTTTTAAGGAAAAACTAGAGTATCCTCCATGGCAGATGTTGCCCCTTCCACATGTACTTTACGCAGAATTGGAAGGACAATGGAACTGGGCCTTATGCCTCACCTTCTCTTTGTTAGCTTCTAGTTTCAATGTCGCATGTTCTTGGTTCTGCTGCTCTTGTACAAAGAAGGTAGAGGGATCTGGGTAAAGAGATCATTGTAGCCCATGAAGCTATTGAAGAACTGAAAAGTTGGAAGGATGTGTTTTCTCCAACCCTCCTGACCTATCCCTGCCACCTAGAGCTAGCTCACGGTCTGGTTCTAATTCCATAATGTGAGGCAGTTGCCTTCCCACCTGGGACCAAATATAAGCCATACAATCTACTTTCAGTGGAAAGCTGGTAGTTGACCATGGTGGCCATGAGTGGATTGTTTTTGACTCCTTATGGCATCCCAATGAAAACAATGTTTTTGGAGAAATTTACTGATGCCCTTTCTGAGTCAGGTGACCTTACAAAGTTGGTACTTCACTTTGAAAAAGTCATTAAAAGTATCACCTTATATGAGGTTTCCCCATAGAAATGGCATTTTTTAGAGGTGTCTCTTAACCTTTTGTGTGTGTGTGTGTGTGTGTGTGTGTGTGTGTGTGTGTGTCTCATGGATCCCTTTGGAAGTCTTTGGCAGCTGTGAAGCTTGTGGAATAATGTTTTTAAAAGTGTAAAATGCATAGAATTACAAAGGAAATCAAAGACTAATGAAAATGATATATTTTTTTCCCACTGAAGTTCACAGATTCCCTAAAATTCATCCACGGTCCCCATCAGGGTCAGTGGACCCCAGTGGACCCTTGATTTAGGTCAATCAATGTTTCTGAAAATGACAAGTGTTTGAGGAAGGGAAGAAAAAAATTCAGTTGAAATATCAGAGGACACTTAAATGTTTAGTGAAAGAGAATAGGGATCTCAGAAAATGGGTATTGGTAAAAATGGTAAAGACATACATCACAGAAACTAAATCAAGTATATCTAAAGAGTTCAACATAGACAGGAATGTCCCCCACCACGCACCAATGGAAATGACACATTTGCATAGATACTGACCTCTGCTTTGCATCCTAAAGACTACAGGGCCTTTTCATCTTCCTTGCAGTTGGGACTTCATGCATTTGTGACCTCTCCCTATCAAGCTGTGAGTTCCTAGAAAGTAGGGAGTCTGCCTTATCTGTTCACCTCCCCAGTGCTTGGCTCAGAGTAAGCAAAAACATTTCACTCATTCCTTTATTTATTCAATCATTCATTCATGACTAAACCAAACATTATATTAGTCAGGATTTTCAGGGATCTGGGTAAAGAGATCATTGTAGCCCATGAAGCTATTGAAGAACTGAAAAGTTGGAAGGATGTGTTTTCTCCAACCCTCCTGACCTATCCCTGCCACCTAGAAATAGCTCATGGTCTGGTTCTAATTCCATAATGTGAGGCAGTTGCCTTCCCACCTGGGACCAAATATAAGCCATACAATCTACTTTCAGGGGAAAGCTGGTACTGCAATGCTCCAACATTTAAAGTAAATCCTTTTCTATTTTCTTAAATTAATAAGACTGTTCCCTGGAGCTCAAACACTGAAGTAGAAGCTTAAATACTTTGGTCACATAATGAGAAGACGGAATTCATTGGAAGAGATACTGATGTTGAGGAAAATTGAGGGCAAAAGGAGAAAAGGATGGCAGAGGATGAGATGGACAGATAGTGGAGGATAGAAGGACCTGGTGAGCTATGATCCATGGAGTCAGAAAGAGTTGGACACAACTGAACAACAAGAATTGTTTTGTCCCTCTCCCATTCCAGAAGTCCCAGGGAGAAGCCGAACAAGTAGGCATGTTGTTGATGCCCAGAAGGCACGGCTGGCAAGTTGCCTCTGGAGCAACTTGTTTTCTTCCCAGATAGATCCATGGAGACCAGAAAAAAGCTCAGATCTTCACTGGAAAGTGGAAGCTGCCTTTTGCACACTAAAGACACTACTAACCCACATGAAAGAACTCTGCATTGTTCTGAAGTAGACAGAACACTGGACCTGCAATCAGAAAGACCTGGGTTCGAATCAGACCTCAGGTACTTCCTGTCTGTGTGACCCTAGGCAGAGTAACCTCTTAACCTCTGCTTGCCTCAGTTTCCTTAACTGTAAAATAAGAACAATAATAACAGCATCTGCCTCCCAGGGTTGTGGTGAGGATCCAATGATATATACGTAAAGCATTTAGCATAGAGCCTAACACGTAGAGTAGGCACTTAATAAATGCTTGTTCCCTCTCCCCTCCCCTGAGCTCACCTTTGACCACACTACAGTGGCTTTCCAAGTTCAGTATCTTGGAGTGGGAGAGGGGGTGTCCAACACTGAGATGAGCACTCCCTGGATAGAGCAGCAGAGCCCTCTGCTGACTCTCCACAGGGACTTTCAGGAAGAGTTTCTAGCCAATCTCACTGGAAACCAGATGCCACAACAATGATGCCAGGGTACTAACCAGGCCTACCTCGACTGGATCATACCTCTGTTTAGGCAACTGCTTAATTGTTGTTGCTTGTCCTTTGTTCTGGAAGAGGACCATGACATCAGGAAGGTGATGCCATGACTTGCTAGTGAACTGGATTTAAGTGAGGCAAGGCTGAGCAAAGTCACCAGCCTCACTTTCCCCTCCAGAGCCATCTGGGTCCAGTGGTGAGATATAGATCAGGACCACTGGAGATGACCCTGGCAACTGCCTACAGTTCCAAATCTCATCTTTGTCAAATCTCAATCATCAGGAGCTGGCAGGAGGCACACCTTTAAAACCCCAAGGGCATAGAACCCCCAGGTCCCAGAGCAAGACTCTCAAAAGGCAACAGTACTCAAATGCCAATGGGTCAAATTATGTCTCTCCAGGTACCTCAACCACCAAACATTTTGTTGGTTTTTGGTCATTTCAGTCATATTTGACTCTTCGTGACCCCATTTGGGGTTTTCTTGGCAGAGATATTGGAGTGGTTTGCCATTTCCTTCTCCAGCTCACTTTACAGGTGAGGAAACTGAGGCAAACAGGGTTAAGTGACTTGCCTAGGGTCATACAGTAAGTTCCAGATTTGAACTCAGGAAGATGAGTCTTCCTGACTCCAGGCTTGACACTCTACCACCTGGCTGCTTTGCAAATTTACTTAGAAAAATACATTTTAACATTACCTATTATCTATTATATTCTTATTTATTTTGCTAAATATTTCCCTATTCCATTTTAATCTGGCTCAGACTATATTCCTTTGGGCTACAAGTTTGACACCCTTGCCCTATGCCGATTGCGTTTAGCACAGTAGGAGATAGACGGCATGGTTGAATTATTGAAGGAATGGGAGAAAAAACTAATTATATGAAAGGATATTGGCATTTTCTACTCATAAATGGAAGTTATCTGCAACCAGCATGCTTTAGCTAGCTAACTTTGCAGTCCTTTCCTTGAATATGTGAGATTATTGGCCCTTTGTGATGCTGTACTGCCAGTTACAGAAAAGACAGGGATAAACCTAAGTGGAATTTCTTATGTAGCAGGAATAAATCTGGGCACTTTGCCCGGAATTCTCTCCCTTCTCATCTGTGTCTCCTGCCCCTCCACCCAGGCTTCCTTACAATCCTACCTTTTACGAAGTGCCTTTCCCTGTTCTGCTTAAGGCTAGCATCTTCCTCTTCTAGTTTATCTCCACTTTAAGTTGTATATACTTTGTACACAATTGTTTGTCTCCCTCTTTAGACTGTGAGTTCCTTGAAAGCCTTTTCTCCCTGCCTCTCTTTATATCTTCAGCACTTAGCACAGTGCCTGACACGTAATAACCACTTAATAAAGGCTTCTGGACCTACTGACTGATTTATATATGGTGCCTATGTTCTCTCCTGGCCAGGTTACCCTCTGGAAATGTAGCTGGGGAAAGGAGGTATATTGACCTTTCTCTTTGAGGAGCTTATGTTGTATCACATGTTGCCATGTCAGCAAAGATGAGGCAAAACCCCATTGCATGGTCTCCTCCTGATCATAAGATGAGCTTCAGCAGCAGGTTCATGTCTGGATATTCTGAGACTTTTCATCCTTCCTTAATGCCCTGCCTAATGGAATTGGTTATTTTCTTTTGATCTCAAAGAGGACAAAAATGTCATCACTATTTTGGAATCAAGGTACAGTGTGTCTGACTGTGGCTGATCAGAACAATGTGAGCTCAGAAGGCTCTGCCACAGGATGGATACAAATAGTCCACATGAACATTTAGAGTGGAGATGTCTCTAATGGGGCTGCTAGGTGGCGTAGTGGATGGATTAGAGTTCTGGGTCTCAAATCAGGAAGTTCCATCTTTCCGAGTTCAAATCTGGCCTCAGACAATTACTAGCTGTGTGAACATCAGCAAGTCATTTCACCCTGTTTGCCTCAGTTTCCCCATCTGTAAAATGAGCTGGAGAAGGAAAAAGGCAGACCAAAGTCAGACTCAACAGCAGCAATGGCAACAAACAACAGGGTTAGAGAGGTCAGTTGGATTTTCATTCCCCTCACATGTTATTCTGAGAGAACCTCCCATTGTAGCTGGAAGTCATCTATTTATTGGCTGACTGTACAGGAGGCCTCTGATGCTCTCTACTGCCCTGGGTGATGCCCCCTGGCCTTTGGCTTTCCTACTAAACATTTTGTGACTCACATAGACAAACAAATTCAATTTTACCCCAAAGGTTACCTAGCTGGGCAGCCCAGCCATATAGAATAATAGAGCAGCTAGATGGTATAGTGGATAGAGTGCTAGGTCTGGAGTCAGGAAGACCTGAGTTCAAATCTGACCTCAGTCACTTACAAGCTATATAATCCTGAGCAAGTCACTTAACTCTGTTTGCTTCAGTCTCCTCATCTGTAAAAATGAGCTGGAGAAGGAAATGGCAAACCACTGTAGTATCTTTGCCAAGAAAACCCCAAAGGATTCATGAAGAGTTGGGCACAACTGAAAAAATGACTCAACAAAAAGTTGTGTGACCCTGAGCAAGTCACTTAATCTCTGCCTCTGTTTCTTCAACTGTAAAATAATGAATTCAGTTGTACTCAGAAGTTCTTAAAGAGACATATATACACAGTCTCCATAAAGCAGCAGAAGAGGGGACCACATGAACCTGAAAGGTCACTATATTGCTTCAAGGCTAAAAGAATTTTTGTGAGACGGTATGGCTGATTAAATCTTCAGCAACAAAGTTACTGACAAAGAAGTCAGTAACAAATATGAAGCCCAGTGTTACATATGTGATGCTTCAGTATCAAGTTCTTCCATTCCTGGGAAAATATTAGAATAGATCATTAAAGAAATGGTTAGTAAACATCTGGAAAAGAAATTACACTTACCTTTTCTCACTTTCCTTGTCCCCTTCCCTCCTCCCTTTCCTTCCTTCTCTCTCCTTCCTCCCCCGTCGTTCCCCATCTCCACCCTTCCCTCCATCCTTTTTCCTTCTTCCCTTCTCTGGCCTAGACAATGTCATGCTAGAGACAGTCTAGGAGGCCACAGAGTGTACCAAGGTGGACATCCTGAGGCTGTGACAGGACATGTTCTCCCAAATGTCTGCATACCTGACAGGTGAGCTGACAGTCACCAGTGAAAACTATAAACTTCTGGAAAATATGAACAAACTGACTAGCTTGAAGTATCTAGAAATGAAAGATATTGCAGTAAATATAAGTAGAAACTTAGAGGACATAAACCAGAAATCTGTAGGACTTCAACCTTATCTGGATCAGATCACTTTAATAGACAAACAAGGAGCAGCTCTTGAGCAGGTCCTCTACAAGTTGGACGCATATTCAAAGAAATTAGAAGCAAAGTACAAGAAGTTAGAAAGGCAATGAAAGACTTCTTTAGCATGAAGACTTTACAAGAATGTTTTATAAGAACTGAAATAAATGGGATGGAATTTATCACTATGCTTTAGTTCCTAAAAGGAAGCAATACTGCTGATCCAGAAAGAATCCCAGCCCCCACCTCTGGTTGAATGTGTAACTCTGGCCACCCCTGATGTTTTCCTAAACCTGTATTGCCTGGAACCCCATCTTATCATGTACTTCCCCATATGCTCTGGACCAAGGCTCAGAAATCAGGATCAACCCCATCTAGAGCAGACACAGATGAGAATCTCTTGTCTCCCTGTCTCCTCCTTTCTTCCCTCTCCCCATAACCTGTTTTTGATCTTAAATAATAAATGCTGAGATATAAAAAAAAAGGAAGCAGCAATTAGCTCTGGCTTCATCAAGAATATGTCATACCAAACTATCTTTTTTCCTTTATTTTTGTTGCACTTAGAACACTACCAGTAGAATCAGGAGAATGCAATAGATACATTTCACCTAGAATTTAGCCAAGGATTTAGCATTTTAAACTACTCTTGTATAGAAGATGAAGCAGTCTTGACTATATATAGTTATTGATGTTGGATATAGAACTTGTTGCCTCAGAGAGTATTCATTCATTAATGGCTGAAGATCAACCTGAAAGGAGAGTCTCCAAAGGAGGGTTCCAAAAATTCTGTGTTTGACCTAATTATAGCATTTTTATCAGTGAATTAAATAACAGCATAGATAACACAATCAGCAGATTTGCAGATGACACAAAACTAACACCCTGGACACAACAGAATCAGAACTTGAGCTAAAGTTTGGGGTTGAATCTAATAAGATTTTCCATTATGGAAGAATTTAAAATCTTACACTTAGATTAGAAAAAATCAAATTTATAAGTGAAGGTTAGGAAAGGCATTTCTAGACAGTGGTCTAAAGGATCTGATAAAGATCAATCTTTTTAGTGGATCTTCATGGAACTGAAAAGGAGAGGGGACCAGGCACAGGGGTGGTTTTTGATGTATCATATCCTTGGGGCTATTAGTGCAACCTGGCTGCCTGCAGTGTGGGGGAGAAGTGATGACTGAACTCAGGGCTGGTGAATATCAGGTCAGTGTAGGTTTGATTTTTTTTTAACCTTCTTTTGGAATCTGGATGTCTTGGATCATGGGAACAATGAAAGTTTCTTTATCTTTGGTATATAATTTCTATTTTGGAGAAATTTGAAAGGTCATAGGGACCAGAGAAAATATCTGCTCATGGAACTTGTTGAAAATTGAGACAAACAATATGCCTTTTTGTTCACCACACTCTTCAAGTCAAATTAGTTTCACATATGTAGTGACTGCAAAGAACAGACTAGTCTCTACAAGACCTAAATTGGTCACACAGGAAACTCATTTTCAGAAATAACTATAGCTCAGGAAATCATACTGCTTCTTGATTTGACACACCAGGACTTCTATTGTGAGTTGATTCAGAGTTTACTAGTTGTCAAGGATTTCTACATGATTCAAAGAATACAAGAGGTGCATGAAGTTTCTAAATTTTGCCATGGACTTAAAAAATGGTAGATGATTGGAGAAAATTCAATCTTTATAAACACTAGTGCATGGAGCTAACATATAGTGTGGTCCCAGTCCCCATATTGCTGGACATTCTGGCTTTCCCTACTTCCCTCCCTTTTCCTACCATGCTTCACAGTCACAGCTCAAAGTTATCACTGGCTAAGGAAGCATCTACCATGATGGCACTGATTCATCTGGGAGCAATTACTTTGACGAATGCATATTTGCTCCCAATGTTCTATTATGCCTTTCTATCTTTCCCTTCTCTTTCCCAAGAAAGGAATGAGTATTCTTCCAATTGACACAAACTACTATTTTCAGAGGAAAACTCAGAGTGGCTCTCATCCAGTCAACTTTATACTGGGACTTTGCAGCTTCTCCACAAGATACTTCTCAGAGCATCTTAACACACTACAGATAACATAAACAATCCTGACAGCAGTCTTCAGCTGTTAAATCATTGGCTCATTCCAATTTTTACACATGGCAGATTTGGCTGGTGGCCATGGATGAATAAGAAGCGGAATCCAGAACCAAATGGAAAGAGATCAGGCTGGATGGAATTTGGGAAGTTTTGTAATATTTTATTTTAAAAAATTTATTGTAGTTGAAATCATTCATTTTATCTCCTATGATGTTCTGTCTCTTGTTTGGTGAAGAACTCTTCTTCCTCTAGGCAAAATTATGAACGATTTCTCCTTCCTTGTTCATCTAATTTCTTTATGATACGATCTTTATCTCTCTAGGTGATGGATCCCTTTGGAGCTTATTGTGGGATATGGTGGGAGATATTGGTGTAAACCTAATATCTGACAGATTTCTTTCTCATTTTCTGAGCAGTTTTTGTCAAATAGGGAGTCCTTCCCCAATAACTTGGGTCTTGGGATTGATTGAACACAATGTTTTCTTAGGATTTTGTGTTCCTAGTCTGTCCCATTGTTGTACTTTTCTCATTTTTAGCTAGTACATGTTGTCTTGCCTATTAGAATGTAAGCTCTTTCAATGTAGGGACTGCTTCATTCTTTGTACTTGTATTCTCGGTGCCTGGCCCATAGTAGGGCTTTCACAAAAGCTTAGTTATTGATGGATGATTACTG
Organism: Notamacropus eugenii; assembly: GCF_028372415.1. NCBI lineage: Eukaryota > Metazoa > Chordata > Mammalia > Diprotodontia > Macropodidae > Notamacropus > Notamacropus eugenii. Next base: position 148,953,852 of record NC_092878.1, read on the forward strand.
CTTTGCACTACAGTTTGAGATCTTGTACTGCTAGCCACTGCTCCCTTTTTTCTCATTATTTTTCTTCACATTCTTGACCTTTTATTCCTCCAGGCAAATTGCAATCCCATGACACTTTGGTATGCCACTGAATCTATAAATTAATTTAGACAATATTGTCCCTTTGTCATAGTGGTATGGCTCAATAATGAACAGTTATTTTTTTCTTCAATTCTGTGTTTATTTCTGTAAATAGTACTTTATAGTTTTATACATATAACTCTTGCATATATCTTGCAAGGAGATATTTTACCCAGTCTGTGCTTATTTTCAATGAGATTTCGCTTTCTATCACTTCCTCCTGGGTTTGTTGGTAGTAAAAAAAAAGGCTGGTGATTTTTTTTTGTGCTTTCTACTTCAGGATATTCTATGCTTTTGGTCAGAAGGTAAAAGCTCAGCTTGATTTTTGATAAGTTAAAATCATTAACAAGGATACTTTAAATCCACTTAAGTTTTTAAATGAATATCTGAAAACAATAATAATAGCTAGAATTTATGGAGTGCCTGCTGTGTGCCAGGAACTGTGCTAAGCATTTTACTAATGTTTACTAATCTCATTTGATCATCACAATAACTCTGGGAAGTAGGTACATTATTATTATTATATTATTATTATTATTATTATTATTATTATTATTATATCCATTTTACAGATGAGGAAACTGAGGCAAGCAGAGGTTAAGTGACATGCCCATAGTCATACAACTAAGTGTTAGAATTCAGGTCTTCCCAACTCCAGACCATCCCTTTATCCACTGTATCATCTAGCTGCCTATAGAAATAGATCCCTCAACGAGGCTTACTACCTCACTGATTTTTTTTACCTCATCATTCTGAGCATCATTTTTATAATTTGAATCATCAAGTACATTTTCTTAATTTGAATTCAAAGTTTCTGGTCGATACAAAGTTCTTCACAATGTAGAACAAGTCATAAATCGTGTGGTAGATTACAATATTGCCTTGGAGGCAATCTCTTTAATAGTTGTTGATCAAAAAGTAACAATCTGTTTAACAATTGTTTTGTTCTCTCTGAATCATAGAAATTGCAAATAACATGTAGCAAGATCCAAGTACTGAGTCATTTAGTTGTCTCATAAGTAATGTTGTTATGATATGACCTTTACATGTCTACATCATGTATCCATGTGGAGCTTATTGTGGTACGTAGTGCGAAATGCTGGTCGAAACTTAACATCTGACAGGTTTCTTTCTAGGTTTCTGAGCTGTTTTTGTCAAAGAGTAAGTCCTTTCTCAGTAACTCGGGTCTTTGGACTTATTAAACATTATGTTATTAAGCGAGTTAGAAGTTTCAAGTTTTGATCATCTCTTTTAGAATCAAAATAGACTCCATATGCTGTCTTTATTAGAAAAGTAGTTTTGTCTGAGATTTAAAAGTTAGGCCACCACAGACGTGACAAAATCTATTCAGATGATTGATATGTTTAGGTGGTATGCTGAGATTTTAATGAATCTCAACATCTACAAAATATTATGAGCTTGGAAAAAATACTATTAGGAATAATAATAATGTTTTCCAAATGGTGGTCAGCACAGACTAATAATTTCTTGATTTTTTTAGCTGTTTAAAAAACAATTTAGTTTTATAAACTGAATAACCTTTTTCTTTTTGCTTTTATTTATTACTCTTTTGGTTTCCAAATAGTCTGCAAAATATGAACATCTCCCAGCTTGCCTGGCCAAGCACAGTGTAAGGGGAAACTTTACATAGTAGACAAGCTGACTATTGACTTCTCACTATTTGTCCTCTCTCTCCCTCAATCAAATCACACTTTATTAATACCTCATATTGCATAATTTAAATCAAAACCATATCACTCAATAACAGCAAGGAAGAGAAAAGTAACAAATAGCATTTATTTAGTACCTTAAGTTTGCGAAGCACTTTATATGCATTTGAGAATTTCTACTCGTCTTTTAAAATTCAAAAATGCACCAATAGATTTTGAAATGAAAGAAAAGTTGGAATGATATTCCAAAAATCAATGCTTTAAAATTAACAAAGTTTTAAACTCAAAACAAAATTTTCTGCCAAGTTGAACTTAAACCATAAACAAAAGTTGCTCATAGTAAGAAGGTATTTGCTTACTGAAGTGAACAGAATACTAAAGATGGAGCCCAGAAGGCCTGAATTGGAACCTGGTCTCATACTCTTAATACCTGTGTGACCCTCGGCAAGTCAGGGCATCTTGGTCCCCTTCAATTTCCTCATCTGTAAAATGGGAATGATAACAACTGCCTTCCAGGGTTGTTGTAGGGTGATGACAAGACAATATTTGTAAAGCTCTATAAAAACTAACAATTATTTTATATTCATCAGACAAAAAACTTAAAGCAGACGAGTCCAAAGAGCATGAAATGGCCAACCAGATAAAGATATGTTTGCATGCTCTAAGACACATAGAAAGGCTCACCTCATCTGTGAGTTATTGAGAGAAAAAGAAAACATTTATGGACAAAGGCCATGAAGGAGGAACAGCCAGAAGAATCCTAGAGGAAAGACGGAATGAGGAAAAGAAAGAACAAATTTAGCATGTCTTGGGATGGGACACTAGATGAATTCATTCAACAAAGCAGGTTCATTTTTAAAAAATGTAACAAGCTTATCAGTTTTGACCTTGAATATGTATGGTTCATCTTATGTGTAGAAGAGACATACCACAATGTAGCCACAAGGGTTTTGAACAGAAAAGGAAAGGGAAGTTGGTGCTTATTTTGGTGCTTAATGACCAAACTCTGACTCTGTCTGTCTGTCCGTGTCTCTCTCTCTCTCTCTCTCTCTCTCTCTCTCTCTCTCTCTCTCTCTCTCTCTCTCTCTCTCTCTCTCTCTCTCTCTATATATATATATATATATATATATATATATATATATATATATATGTGAAAATAAAATGTGTATGTATAATATGTGTATATGTATGTGTGTACATATATATATATACATATATATATATAAATATATTTTAAAAGTCACTATAATGTCAGAGGAACAACAGTAGTTAGTCACCTGGAAATTTAGAAGGAAAGAAATGACAAAAAAGGAGCCAGCAATAAAACTCAGAGTCTGAATTCAAATCTGGCCTCAGACACTTGACACTTACTAACTGTATGATCCTGGACAAGTCACTTAACCCCAAATGTCTTTTAAAAAGGTAATTGGGTAACTAGGTTCTAGGTAACTAAAGTGTGAAACAACAAAGTAAATCAGATCTCCTTTTTGTCTCTACCTGCCTATTCCACAACAAAACATTATTGCCTTGATTTTTAGGAGGCTGAATTCAGGGAAGAAAAGTATCTCCCGGAGCCAAGATGGCGGAGTAGAAAGACGCACATACACATAGCTCCGAACCCACAACCCATAGAACGGCTATAGGGAAGTAACTCACAGCGAATCCTGCACCCAGAGGCCACGGAATATTGGAGCGAGGGAGATTTCTGTTCCGGAGAGACCTGCAAAGCTCTCGTGGGGGGTCCTTCGCGCTGCAGACTGGGCGCCAGGACTGGGAGCAGAGGGCAGCCCTGCAGCGGCTGCGACACCGTGAGGAAAAGATCCGAGCAGGCTACAGGGACGGGCTCTCCAGCGGCCACACGGGTCCCTCCACCCACAGAGGGACCTGCAAACCTCTCGCAAAAGGTCCGTTGCGCTGCAGATGCGGAGCCCTTCCCAGACCTGCTGCGGCCGCGGCCGCGGCACTGAGAGATACAGATCCGAGCAGGCTTCAGGGACGGGATCTCCAGCGGCCGCACAAGTCCCTCCACCCACAGGTGACGGGGGTTGGTGAGAGAGTCTCTTTGGCGGGTCGAGAGGGGAGTGGGGTGCCCCCATAATTCAGGCCCCCCTGGGAGGTAGAAGCTGAGAGGCGGCTGCAGACAGGGGCTCCCCAAGCAGGTGGGAGCCTGGATCCATTGTGGAAGGTCTGTGCATAAACCCCCTGAGGGAACTGAGCCTGAGAGGTGGCCCTGCCCTGACCTGACCACCTGAACTTAATCTCACACTGAATAGCAGCCCTGCCCCCGCCAAAAGCCCTAAGGCTGGAAGCAGCATTTGAATCTCAGACCCCAAACTTTGGCTGGGAGGATCAGGAGGCGAGGTGGGTGTGAGGAGAATATTCAGAGGTCAAGTCACTGGCTGGGAAAATGCCCAGAAAAGGGAAAAGAAATAAGACTATAGAAGGCTACTTTCTTGGAGAACAGACATTTCCTCCCTTCCTTTCTGACGAGGAAGAACAATGCTTACCATCAGGCAAAGACACAGAAATCAAGGCTTCTGTGTCCCAGCCCACCCAATGGGCTCAGGCCATGGAAGAGCTCAAAATTCAAAAAGAATTTTGAAAATCAAGTTAGAGAGGTGGAGGAAAAACTGGGAAGAGAAATGAGAGAGATGAAAGAAAAGCATGAAAAGCAGATCAGCTCCCTGCTAAAGCAGACCCAAAAAAATGTTGAAGAAATTAACACCTTGAAAACTAGCCTAACTCAATTGGCAAAAGAGGTTCAAAAAGCCAATGAGGAGAAGAATGCCTTCAAAAGCAGAATTAGCCAAATGGAAAAGGAGATTCAAAAGTTCACTGAAGAAAATAGTTCTTTCAAAATTAGAATGGCACAGATGGAGGCTAATGACTTTTTTAAAAACCAAGAAATCACAGAACAAAGACAGAAGAATGGAAAAATGGAAGATAATGTGAAATATCTCATTGGAAAAACAACAGGCCTGGAAAATAGATCCAGGAGAGACAATTTAAAAATTATGGGACTACCTGAAAGCCATGATCAAAAGAAGAGCCTAGATATCATCTTTCATGAAATTATCAAGGAAAACTGCCCTGAGATTCTAGAACCAGAGGGCAAAATAAATATTCAGGGAATCCACAGAACACTGCCTGAAAGAGATCCAAAAAGAGAAACTCCTAGGAACATTGTGGCCAAATTCCAGAGTTCCCAGGTCAAGGAGAAAATATTGCAAGCAGCTAGAAAGAAACAATTCAAGTATTGTGGGAATACAATCAGGATAACACAAGATCTAGCAGCCTCTACATTAAGGGATCGAAGGGCATGGAATATGATATTCCAGAAGTCAAAGGAACTAGGACTAAAACCAAGAATCACCTACCCAGCAAAACTGAGTATAATACTTCAGGGGAAAAATTGGTCTTTCAATGAAATAGAGGATTTTCAAGTATTCTTGATGAAAAGACCAGAGCTGAAAAGAAAATTTGACTTTCAAACACAAGAATGAAGAGAACCATGAAAAGGTGAACAGCAAAGAGAAGTCATAAGGGACTTACTAAAGCTGAACTGTTTTCATTCCTACATGGAAAGACAATATTTGTAACTCTTGAAACATTTCAGTATGTGGGTACTGGGTGGGATTACACACACACACATGCACACACGCACACATACATAGAGACAGAGTGCACAGAGTGAATTGAAGAGAATGGGATCATATCTTTAAAAAAAATGAAATCAAGCAGTGAGAGAGAAATATATTGGAGGAGAAAAGGAGAAATGGAATGGGGCAAATTATCTCTCATAAAAGAGGCAAGCAAAAGATTCATTAGTGGAGGGATAATGAGGGGAGGTGAGAGAAAACCATGAAGTCTACTCTCATCACATTCCACTAAAGGAAAGAATAAAATGCACACTCATTTTGGTAGGAAAACCTATCTCACTATACAGGAAAGTGGGGGATAAGGGGACAAGCAGGGTTGGGGGGATGATAGAAGGGAGGGCATGGGGAGGAGAGTGCAATTCGAGGTCGACACTCATGGGGAGTGATAGGATCAAAAGAGAATAGAAGTAATGGTGGACAGGATAGGATGGAGGGAAATATAGTTAGTCCTATACAACACAACTATTATGGAAGTCATTTGCAAAACTACACAGATTTGGCCTATATTGAATTGCTTACCTTCCAAAGGGGAGGGGTGGAGAGGGAGGGAGGTAAAGAAGTTGGAACTCAAAGTGTTAGGATCAACTGTCGAGTAATGTTCTTGACACTAGGAAATAAGAAATACAGGTAAAGGGGTATAGAAAGCTATCTGGCCCTACAGGACAAAAGAGAAGATGGAGACAAGGGCAGAGAGGGATGATAGAAGAGAGAGCAGATTGGTCATAGGGGTAATTAGAATGCTTGGTGTTTGGGGGGGGAGGGGATAAAAGGGGAGAAAATTTGTAACCCAAAATTTTGTGAAAATGAATGTTAAAAGTTAAATAAATAAATTTAATTTAAAAAAAAAAGAAAAGAAATATGCATAGTCAAGTTAAACAAATCATACATTGTTCCTATCCAAAAAATAACTCATTCTGCACCTGAGTCCACCTCTGTGTCAGAAGATGATGAGCATGCTTCATTATCAGTCTTCTGGAAAAATGTTTGGTCATTGCATTGATCAGAGTTCTTAGGGGTTTCAAAATCATTTGTCTTCACAATTTTGTGTATGTTGTATAAATTATTTTCCTGGTTCTACTTCCTTTTCTCTATCATTTCATAAAAACTTAAGAATTCTCAAAAAAAAAAAAGTATCTCCCAATCAAGGCTAGTGCCAAATTTAACGGTGTGCTAACAAGGGAAGTTGTGGTTTTTATCTTTTTAAAACAAATTTTCCTCCTTTAATTGAAGCTTAGGTCAGTGTAGCATGATGGAACAATTCTCACTGATCTCCAATGACATGCTTAGGATTCTCATTTTGGATATCCATCCTGGAGAGGTCTGACATGCTGCACAGAATTCACTGGAACAGCTTTGAAAGATGGAGAATAAGCAGTCATTCCTTCACGGATATTGGCAGCAATAAGGATAAAAATCTGAAAACCTCCTCAGTTCAGGGGCTGCAAAAAGCAAATTTTGGACAAGGTCACAACCTAAAAGATCACTTTCTTTTTTTTTTTTCTGTCATGGGAAGGGTCAAATCCAAGGCTCAAAGCACTCAGGCAAGCAGCTAGATGACAACCACCTCTCTCTCTTGGCAGTCCACTGTCTCCCAATCAGTTTGATATTTAGCAGAACGAAGGCCCTGGATGAGTTTCAGCTGACTTCAGAAATTCGACCCACATTAAACCAAGATGGCGCTAATGGAATTCAGGAAAGGAGAGCAGGCACAGCAGCATCCAAAAGCATCATCTTCATGTCAGGCCTTTGTTCCAGTGAAGGCAGTTGTCATTTTATCATTTGGTCCCCACTCAAACCTAATGGCCTTTTTCTTAGTACTCATCCTTCTTGATCTGTCTGCTGTCTTTGACATTCTCATTCCCCATCTTCTCTGAAATACTCACTTCTCTCTAGATTTTCATGACACTGCTTTCCTTGGATTCTCCTCCTTTCATTCTGATCCCTTCATTTCAGTCTCCTTCACTTGGGTTTCATCCAAGTCATGCTTGTTGACCATGGGTATAATCTAAGGCTCGAACTGGAGACTTCTTCTTCCTTTATACTATTTCGCTTGGTGATATTGTATCTCCTAGATTCAACTGCCTACTGAACATCGCAAATCAAACTGAATGTCCTGAGACATTTTATACTCAACGTGTTCAAAATTGAGGTCATTGTCTTTTCCCCCAAGCCTTCCTCTCTCCCTAATTTCCCTGTTATAGCCACCACCTCCCATCACCCAGGTTCACAACCTAGGCATCATCCTCACCTCCTCACTCTCTCTCAACTCCCCATCCAATCAATTCCTACCTCTTGTAATTTCTACTTAATAACATTTCTCATCTCTTCCCCCTTCTTTTTTCTATCATGGTTGCCCCTTTGTGCGGACCCCTACCACCTTCTGCCTGGACTATTGCAATAGTCTGCTGGTGGTTTTGCCTCCATGTTTCTCCTCACTCCAGTCTCTCCTATGCTCAAATTGTTTTCCTAAAGCACATCTAACCCTCTAATCCATCAATTGCAGTGGCTCCCTATTGCCTCCAGAATGAAGCATAAAATCCTTTTGGCTTTTAAAGCCATTCACAACCTTGCCCCTCTCTTTACCCTTCATACCCTCTCCCTCATACACAGTGGCACTACCTTCTTGCTGTTTCTCATAAGTGACACTCTGCCTTTTCTTTGGCTATCCCCCATGCCTGGAATACTCTCCCTCCTCATCTATGCCTCTTAGCTTCCCCGAATTCCTTCAAGTCTCAGCTAAAGTTCCACTTTCTGCAAGAAGCCCTTACCAGTCCTTCTTAATCTTGGTAGCTTCCCTTGGAGATTAACTCCAATTTCCCCTGTGTAGAACTTGTTTGGATATAGTTGCTTACAGATTGTCTCCCCTGTTAGACTGTGATCTCCTTCAGAATGCAGACTGGCAGTTCTTTTTTTTTTTTCCTTTCTTTATGTCTCTAGAACTTAACAGAGTGTAGCACATAGTAGGCACTTAAGAAATGTTTGCTGACTCATTGCACAGGCTGTTTTCAGTCAGCTAAGTTTTTGGCGATGGAGAGAGGGCACTATAGACTTTCGTCATCCCCATTGGGAGGCGTTGAGTGGGTGGAGAGGGAAAAAACACACATCTGGTTCTATTTTCAGAAATCTGACTTTATTCTCAATTCTAGGAGCCCAATGACTGACTGCCAAGAGAGAATGAATTTTTGTTAGATGGTTGAACCTTTTCCAAATACAACCACCAGGTGGCACCATAGGACAAAGCTTTGACCACAGCTAACAGGCAAGAGCATGAATATTTATCCATTGTCAGGAATGATGAACACTGGAGTTGCTCTCTTTGCTTTAGCACTGATCACCAATTAGTTTAGACTGACAGTTAATTTTTTTAAATGTTTTTCTTGTCTACATTCCTTACTCTGCTTTCATTTGTTCTGTCTTGATCCTAGAGCCACTAATTCACTAGCTACCATCTTTTTAAAATTTAATTTAATGTTTTCATTTAACATTCTATTTTTAAAATTTTAAGTTCCAGCTTCTTTCCTTCCCTCCAGCTTCTCTCTCACCCATTGAAAAGGCATGTAATATGATATTCATTATAGTTTTTGTTGTTTAGTCAGTTTTCAGTTGCGTCTGACTCTTCATGACCCCATTTGGGGTTTTCTTGGCAGAGATATTGGAGTGGTTTGCCATTTTCTTCTCCAGCTCATTTTGCTGATGAGGAAACTGAGGCACACAGGGTTAAGTGACTTCCCCAGGGTCACACATAGAATGAGTATCTGTTTCTGTATTTGAGTTCAGAAAGAGGAGTCTTCCTGATTCCAGGCTCTATCCATTGAGCCACCTAGCTGCCCCACACTCAATATACATATGGAAAAAACCCACTATATTTCCATATTAACCATGTTGGAAAGAAGGCCAAAAAAATGCTTCAGTCAGCACTAAGAGTTCATTAATTCTCTCTCTGGAAACAGAGGGTATTTTTCATCATGAGTCCTTTGGGATTGTCTTGGATCATTGTATTAAAATAGCTCAGTGTTTCATACTTGACCATTATTACAATATTACCATTACAGTATATTATGTTCTTTGGTCCTGTTCACTTCACTTTGCATCAGTTCCTATAAGTCTTCCCAGGTTTTTCTGAGCCCATTCCCCTCAACATTTCTTATAACACAGTAGTATTCTGTCCCCATCTAATTCTTGAGACATGACAACTGATAGGGAATGTTCCTTGGGGAAAGAGACTCTTTTTGCCTTTGACTCCCCAACATCTGGCATAATGCGAGGCACAGAGTAGGTGCTTAATAAACATGAGAGGCTAGCTTTAGACTCAAAGAAACTTTAGCTCAAGTTCTATCTCTTACACATACTTGTGTCACCCTGGAAAAGTCACCTAAACTCTCAAATTCTTTAGAGGAGTTTGAACCAGAGTGGAATTTCATTACTATAGGAATTCCCAAATGAAGAAACTCCCATTAATAATGCAGATGGACACCTTCTTTGCAATTTTTAGTCTTAGAGAGCTGCCTAGAGTATCCAAAGGTTAAAGGATTTGGTCAAAGTCACACAGCCAAACCATGCTTCTAAGGTGGAACACACACCATAAAAAAGAAAGTATTTTTAAAATTTTAAATAAAAAAAAATTATTCAAAGAAATGATAGATAGGTGTGGAATGAGGCATGTGTTGCCAGACCTGGCATGTGTTTGTTTATTGATGCAGGATGAAGTGAGCGGAAGCAGAAGAAAAATTTATACAAGGATATCAATTTTGTAAAGCAAAACAACTCTGAAAAGACTTAAGAATTCTGATCAAGACAATGGCCAACCATGATTCCTCAGGACTAGTGATGAGGCAAGCTACCAGCTTACTAACTGATACTGTCCTCAGGACGCAGAATCAGACACATTTTGGGTCTGATCATAGTCAGTGAAGGAATTTGTTTTGTTTGACTGTGTATATTTGTTACAAGAGTTTTGTTTTCCTTTTTTTTTCTGTTTATGGGAGATGTGGGTGGAAGAGAGAGAAAATATATTTTTCTTCATTAAAATAAATTAAATTTCCTAAAAAAACCGACCTAACTTAGTTAACTTAAAACCTTTCTTTCTTGGTAGGAGGTACCAAATCTTGTAATTTTACTGGCACAACTTCAAAAATTCAGGTTCACCTCCATACAGGGGTAAGAGGCTTGCAGAGAAAATTTTATGTGTGTTTGTATGACACACACATATAATACACACATTTGCACATACATACATAGCTGACATGGGAATTTGTTTTGCCTGACTACACATATTTGTAATGGGTTTGTTTTTTGTTTTATGCTTTCTCATTGTGTAGGGAAAGGGAAAGTGGGCAGGAGAGAGTTTGGAACTGACTAAAATGAAATTGAATTTTGAAAAGAAGAAGGTTTAAGAAACATTAGAGGAAGAGGTTAGGAAAAATTTAGAGGCATATTATTGTATATTTTCAAAAAAAAATTTTAGGGATTACCCACATTCTGATTCCTCTAAGATGATTTGCTAAATCATTAAAACACACATTTTCAGAGGTGTTCCCTTCCCCTTCCACCTCTCATCATGAACCAATTCCTGTTTTTAGCTTTAAATTAGCTTTAGATAGAGGGAGACAGAGGCTTAGAATTCCTACTGATTGTCTCAAATAAGATTCACCAATCTGATATGCCTTAGAAAGTGAGATAGATCATTTGGACAAAAGTGGATAGGGGGCATGACCTAGAGTCAGGAAGACTTATCTTCATGAATTCAAATCTGGCTTCACAGATGTACTAACTGTGTGACCCTGGGTAAGTCGCCTAACCCTGTTTTCCTCAATTTCTCATCAGTAAAAAGAGCCAGAGAAGGAAATGGTAAACCACTCTAGTATCTTTGCCAAGAAAACCCCACATAGGATCACAAAGAGCCAGAAATGACTCAACAGCAAACAAGAAAGTGAGACATCTATGGACAAGTATTCGCAAGTACCTGTTATCCTGTAGATAGGGGTTTTAGGAGGCAGAATTCCCTTAAAATGGCTTTGAACCATGACCATATCCTTTTCTTTGACTCTTCCACCACTAACATCTAATGTTAGTGTTTTAAAAGGCTCAGGATATGGTTTTATAAATAAAAGACTGACAATAGAAAAGTATTATGTATGGGGAGAGGGGAGTTCCTGAGAAATAAGCCAGTTCAGAGGATAGGAAAATGATAAGAGGGTCATTAGATTTAAATGCAGGACCTCAGAGATCCGGTCCAGCCAGCCTTGTTCTATAGATAATGTATGCATCAATCTGTTAACCCACCATTCATCCCCTGCTCTGACTATTTGGCCATCTGGTTTCCTTTTCCAAATATACGTCTTTGGAATAATTTCTCATCTGCAAGGCATTGTGGGTAATGTGATGAAGCCTGTGTAACACCCACCATACATCTTTCCCCTTTTTTTCATTTATAATTGTGGTTTTTTCCGAGACTATGGTTCAGTTCAAACATTAAGCACTTTTGCTTGAAAAGGATGAATTCTCAGAAAACTCCAGCATGCTAACCTGCCCCCGTCTCTCTGTGTAGGAGACAAAGAATTCAGTCATTTAGGAACTGTGAAAGTCACTAAATGCTCAAAACCAATCAGTAAGATGGAGAGCACCATTAAAAAATCATTTGGTTTGCAAATTTAAAAGGTCATCCTAGAGGGAATCATTGTGCCTCGCCATCTGCCCCATCAGTGTACCTACCTTCTAGATCACCAGACTTCACCATCTGCTCTGCTTTGCCATCCTCTGAACCCTTGGGTATTGGCATTTCCCCTGTCTCTACACCCACCAGACCTTGAGGTCTCCCCATTTTCACTGCGGTTGTCTCCTCTGGAGTCTTATCCTGAGCAGCCATCTTCATCTCCATTACAAGGGAAAAATACATCTTGATCCCTTCCCTCCCCACAGATACAATGGTTTAATATCAATTGCATGGGTCGGTTCAAGCTACTCCAAAGGGTTCTATTTAGCCTTACCCATTATAACTGGTATATATAGATATATACCAGTTATATAGACAGCAACTCTCAAGGACTCATAATATCCATGTCCATAATAATCTAGTCACTGAATATGTAAAAATAATTTAATTTCATTTTCTTCCCTATCAAACTCCTGAAGCATCCATTGGGCTAGCCCCACAGGGACCATAGGATCTCCCTCCCTATCTTATATATTCCTAACAATGTTGCAGTCCTAGCATATCAGACTCTTCTATCAGGCTCACCAATCCCCTGAGACTATTTTTGCCACACTGCTGTTCCCACATTTCAGTAGTGAATTTAACCATGAAATCATTGCAAATGCTCCTGCAGGCAATTCCAAATATTCTAGGCCAGGCTTAACTCAGCCCGATGCAGTGATTTAGTCAATAAGACCTCCATGGACCATAAAAATGCAATAAAAAACAACAGAAGATAAGATTAAACAAGAGAATTGTGGGAAGAAGTGGGCGATTTGTGTTAGGACCTAGAGAAAGAAAGCTATAGAGCATTATCATTAAAGAGCATTAATGTAAAAACAAATGTTAAATAAAATATTAGCAAAAAGAAAGAGGTTATAATAAAATGCTAAAAACATCATACACCATGACCAGATCGGATCTATACCAGGAATGCAAACTTGGTTTGATTTGAGGAAAACTGGAAACATAACAGATCATATTACTAACAAAAATAATAAAACATGATCATATTAATAAATGCTGTGAAAGCTTCTGACAAAATCCTGTGCCTGCTTTTAAATTTAGATTTTAAATTTTTTTTATTTTTACAAACATTTATTACTTCTCCTTCTACTTCCTTTCCTTTTAAATAATAAAAGAAAGAGAAAAATTTCATGATGGATATGCATAGTCCAGCAAAACAAATTCTTCTATTGTCCCTGTCCAAAAATATGTCTTTTCTAGATTTTAAGTCTTTCACATCTGTGTATGGAAATGGATAACGTTTCTCTGGACCTGTGATTTTGTTACTGTTTTACTGTTCAGTCATCTCACTCATCTTCAACTCTTGAGGACCCCCTGTTTGGGGTTTTATTGACAAAGATCCTGGAGTGGTTTGCCATTTCCTTCTCCGACTCATTTTACAGATGAAGAAACTGAGTAATACAGGGTAAAGTGACTTGCCCAGGGTCACACAGTTAGTAAGTGTCTGAGGCCAGATTTGAACTCTGGAAGATGAGTCTTCCTGACTTCATACTTGGCACTCTATCCGTTGCAGGTTTTTCATTTCTTTAATAAGAGTCCTAAAGTCTTCCAAAAACATTTTTCTTTATAATATTTCATCATTCTATAAATTGGTCTCCTGGTTCTGCTCATCTCTTTCTGCCTTAATTCACAAAGGTCTTCCCAGTTTCCTCTGAAACTGGCAATTTCATAATTTTTATAGCACAATAATATCACATTCCATTTATATGCCATGATTGGCTTAGCCATTTCCCAATGCGTGAGCCCTTTAGTTTCTAGGATTTTTTGCTACTACAAAAAAGAGTTGCTTCAGATATTTTTGTATATGTGGGTTCTTTTCCTCTCTCTTTGATTTCTTTGGGGTACAAGCCTAGTAATGTTATCACTGAGTTTTCAAAGCATATGCACAGATTACTGATTTTGTGGCATGATTCTAAATTGCTATCCAGAATTTGCAGTTCTACCAATAGTACATCAATGTCATTGTTTTGGTGATTTTACTCTTTTGTCATCTTTGTCAGTCTGATGGAATTAAGGCAGAATCTCAGAGTTACTTTAATTTGCAATTATCTGATTATTAGAGATTTGGAGCATTTTTTCATTTGATTTCTGATAGCTTGGATTTTTTCCTTTGACAACTTCCTGTTCATTTCCTTTCATCATTTATCTCTTAGGGGAATAGCTCTTAGCATTATACAAATAATATATATATTATATATAAAAATTTGAATCAATTCTCTATATATCTTGGACAACACTTGCTTCTCTTAGAAAATATAGGAATAAACTTAGCTTTCCTTAATATGGTAAATAGTTTGTGTCTAAAACCAAGAGCCAGAATCTGTTTTCCTTGATTATGTATATTTGCTTCAAGGGTTTTAGTTTTCTTTCTTTTTCATTGAAGGAAGGGGAATTAGGAGGAAGAGAAAATAGATTTTTGCTCATTAAAAAATTAATTTAAAAATAAATTGTCACTACTACTCTCTCTAACCTCAAAATGATAGTTATGATAATACAAGAAAAAGAAATTGAGGGAAATAGAACAATTCCTTTTTGTAGATGATAAGACACTATCTAGAAAACTCAAGAGTCAACCAAAAATTCATTGAAAAAATAACTTTAACAAAGTTGCATATATATAAATATATATAAATGATATATACTTATATATAATATAAAATATAAATTACATTTATATATATAACATAAACCCACACAAATAGTCAACATTTTATATTGTTACTGTTCAGTCATTTCAGTTGTGTCTGACTCTTTGTGATCCCATTTGGGGTTATCTTGGCAAAGATAATGGAGTAGATTGCTATTTCCTTCTCCAGGTCATTTTACAGATGAGGAACTGAAGCAAGCAGGGTTAAGTGACTTGCCCAGGGTCACACAAACTAGTAAGTGTCTAAGGCTAGATTTGAACTCAGGAAGATGAGTCTTTCTGACTCCAGGTCCAGCACTTTATCCACTGTACCACCTAACAGCCAGGCATCTTATAAATTGCTGACAAAACCTAATGAGAAGAGATAAAAAGAGAAATTCCACAGAAAATAACTACAGAATGAATAAAATGCTCGTGAATTTAACCATCATTGTACACATAGCAATTATGTGACTATATCTATAAAACACTCTTTGCACAAATACAGACCTAAACAATTGGAGAGATATTAATTGAATCAAGTTGATAAAATATGGCAATGCTACTCCCAAAGTATTTATTTATTCTTTGTCATTTCAATCAAACTAACAGATGATTGCTTTACAGAGCTAGAAAAAAAGGGTAAGAGAATTCGTCAGGAAGAACAAAGGGTCAAGTATTTCAGGGGAAATGATGGGGAAAAAAAGTGGGAAAGAAAGGGTCTTAGCAGTACCAGACCCCAAGCTGTACTACAAAGCAGTATTCATCAAAATGAATTGGTACTGGTTATGAGAGGATGATCAGTTCACCAGATTAGATTCACAACATGTAGGAAAAAAATGACTGGCATTTGATAAAATCTAGTATTTGATGAACTCAAAGTACCCAGGTAAGGGGTAAAAACTCACTATTTGGTAAAAAGCTGCTGGAAAAACTGGAAACATCTGGCAGAATTAGGGTTGGACCTCATATCATATAACTATATAAGTTCCAAGTGGATACATGATTTAGACATAAATGACCACATCCCAAGCACATTAGAAGGATGGGGAAGGAGATTCATTTACCACTTTACCAATGATCAGTGGTCTGGAGTGCGCACTGGAAGAAAAAGTCTCTCCTACAATCTTTAAGTGAGGGTTGTAATGTAACCTTCAGATAGCAATTTAAAGGTTCAAAAGTATGAGCAAATCCTGAAACTACAATTGAGCAGTGAAATACTAGAGACAGGAATTTTCTATTATCCAGAAAGGTCTCCACAAATTTCTTTAACATGTCCTTTCTCAGGTGTCTATACCCAGTGTTTCGGCATGTAGAGAATAAGAACTGTTGTTTAATGCCACATGGAGACATAATTCCTACTTTTATATATGAAGCAAGATATAGAAGAGGCATATAGCATCTCAGGGAGGGAGGGAGGAGGGAGGGAAAAAATCCAATACTTATGGAAGTGATTGTAGAACACTGAAGACTGCCAAGCCTAGAGGCCTGTATTGGGCTACCCGAGTCTTCCTTACCTCACCTCCCGAGGTCTTCGGCTGGCCACGCCGGATGCACGTATGAGAGAAAGGACGTTCCAGAGTCAAACAGGGGGTTGAGCTTTATTACAGGGTTTCGGTTACAAGTGCAGGGGGGTCTTCCTTAGGAGGAAATTTCCTAAGGAGGCTAAGCTTAAGGGATTGGAAGTAGAAGTACAAGCGGGGAGAGAGGGGGAGGGGAGAGAGGAAAGAAAAGAAGCGGAGCCCTACTTTTCTCTTTGGCTCCACACGTGCTAAGAGAGCTTTTAGGCTTCCTCAATCCTACTTAATCTTCAGCCACACAGTTTGCATCTCAATACCGTGCTGTTAGGTAACTAGGTGTGCTCTAATCCGGGACGACCTCGAGGGCAGGGAGACTCCACCCATCAGGTATCTCCGGGGGAGAGGCGGAAATACCCGAGCTAGCCGAGCTAGCTCGGTCTGACCTTCTCGAACCCCCGCTGTTCATGGAGGGCCTCGTAAGACTCTAAGATTTAGAAGTCCCACTTTTACCTGCCCGAGACTGTCCACACGGAATTGAGCTTCCAGTCCCAACAGAAGACAAATAAATTAATTAATTAAAAAAAGAAAAAAGAAGAGGCATATAGAAAATATCTTTTAATATACTGGGAAAATGTCAGGGTCTGATAAAATCCTAATCAAAGAGTAGGATATCACACAAAATATCAATACTGAAGCAAATGTAACTTTTGAAGCTATCAGGTTCCCAACCCCCAAAAAAAGGGGACCAAGGGGTTAATTCTGAGTTCCTAAAACAGCTAGGGGGTACCATAGTGCATAAAGTGCTGAGCCTGGAGTCAAGAAGACTTATCTTCATGAGTTCAAATCTGGCTTCAGATGCTTACTAGCTGTGCAACTCTGGGCAGGTCACTTAATCCTATTTGCCTCAGTTTCCTTATCTGTAAAATGAGCTGGAGAAGGAAATGGTAAACTACTCTAGTTTCTTTGCCAAGAAAACCCCAAATGGGATCATGGAAAGTTGGACATGATTGAAAAAATGACAGCAGCAAAAACTAATGGTACAGGGACTGGCACATGTGCAGGATGCCTCTGACAATGTCTCCCAATGTGGGAGAAGCTGGAACCCCCTTCCTGGGGAGTCAAGATCTGTGATGAAAGTGTTTTGGATGCACCAGGAGAGAGCCCAACAGTTAAGATATGAGTACACCTTCAGCATGACTGCTTTATTAAAGAACTATTCTTGGAAGCCAAGGGGAGGACTGGACACTCCATTTTTGAAAGGGCCTCAGCAATCTGGAAGGTAATCAGGAGAGCGAAGGCACTGACTACAGCCCATGCCAGAAGAGGATCAATTAAAAAGCTACACAGACTCATCTGAAGAGAAGAGTGGGGAGTGGGAGCATTCGAGGCATAGGGCACAGCCAGGGAAAAGACACAGAGGCAAAAAATGGAGGATTGAGTGTATGAGGAGGAGCTAGAAGACGAGTGTCACTGAACTCCAAAATACCCAGTAGGGAGTAATGGATAGGAAGCCTGGAAAGTCAGGAGGGGGCCAGGTTCTAAAGACCTTTGAAAGCCAAACAGAGCAAAGGAAGAACATTACAGTTGTTCAGATATTTGAAGGGCTGTCACTAAGAAGAGACATTCTGTTTGGCCTCTGAAGGCAAAAGTGTGGAAGCCATCAGGTGGCACATTTGGACTTGATGCAAGAAATGAATTTAAAAGTTTCTCCAGGAGGGCAATGGACTGGCCCAGGAGAGAATGACTTTTCTCTCACTGACTCTTGAGGAGAAGTCAGGTGACCAACTATGTGTTGGAGACGTCACAGAAGGCGCTGAGGTTCTGGCTGGGTGAGTCTCTAGGACCTCTGAGGTTCTTCAGTTCTGGGATTCTGAGTCACTGCAAGTAATACAACAATACCAGTCTTGAAGGGGGATGGGGAAAGGGAGGCAGGAGAGGGTCACCCTCTGAGAAATTCAGATGAATCAAACAAAATAACTGCATTGGACCCTAACACCCCATGTTGTTAATTAATTACATAAATAAAGGAAGATTAATCCATTTGTCCTATCTTCAGAAAAAAGTATAAACTAGGCTATTGTGAGAGACAAAGGGTTGGGACCCTCCCCAAGTGGGCCCAGAGGTCATGCCAACCCTTTCCATCATGGTGATATGTCCTGATTCCAGAATGTGATCAAGGCCAGGGGACACTTGGAGATCATCAGCCCTTGGTCTGGTTGGCCTGCCTAATAGGCAGCTAGGTAGCCTGTGCAAAAACTCTGAACCAGGGCTGGGGAACCTGCAGCCTCGAAGCCGCAGGTGGCCTTCTAGATCCTCGGGTAGAGCCTTTTAACTGAGCCCAAGTTTTACCGAACAAATCTTTTTATTAAGGGGATTTGTTCTGTGAAGTTTGGATTCAGTCAAAGGGCCACCCTTTAGGATGTACAAGGCCACCTGTGGCCTCGAAGCTGCAGGTTTCCCACCCCTACTGGATCGAGAGTCAAGACCTTACTGCGAATCTTGCCTCAGTTATTTAGTTATCCCATCAACCTCTGTTTTTCCTCATCTGTAAAAGGGAGATAATAGTGCTTGCTTCACCAGCACATATGCTAAAATTAAAGTGAGGGTAATAATATGTGTTGTGAAGTAAAAAACAGATTATAGCTATGAAGTGTTTTACAACTTTAAACCTTAAGCTGTTAAATAAATGCTGGCTATTATTATCATGATTATTCGGATTTATTATTATTAATAGAACTCAGTGCTTCGGACACCAGCAGCCTCAACAGCAGTATACAGAGGTTAGAAGGGTCCCCCTCCAAGCACCACTGACCAATGGGCTGTTGTCTCCTACCCACATGGCAGCACTGTCCTCTCTGGACCCCCCAAGTGCCCTGATAGGCAGACAATTGTGTCCTGGGCCATTTTACATTCATGTGAGAGAGCAGCTCCTGCCTAGCCACATGGTGTCCATTTCTCCCAGGTTCTTCCCTCTGTGCCTCTGGCAACCCAGGACATTGGGCTCTCCTAGCGTTGTACAACCAATCCTGGCCTGCCTCCACTGGACCCAGATGACTAACTCTTTGTGAGAATTGGTGACCCAGCTTCCATCTCCCTTTCTTGGCTTGTAGATGACTCGTCTGGTCTTTTGGTCACAGAGCCAGGCATGATAAGAGGGACAGTGAAATCAGTGCAAAGGACCAAAAACAAGTTAAGGTTTTAAGTTTTGCAAGGACATGTCCTCTGGTTACCAGCTCTTAGCCGGCTCTTCATGGCTAAATTCATGAATAGGGCAGAGTATCCAGAAAGATAAGGTTGAAAACATGGTTCTGTATTTTAGGAGAAGGGAAAAGGTTTGCTTAAAGAGAGTGCTTAGCAAAGTTTTGTTTTATTTTATGTTTGTAAGTCTTATTTTTATTTTAAAGTTCATTAAATTAAAATTTAATTGTTAAGTTAAAAAATAAAGTCAGTTGTTTTTTACTTCATAAATTAGAATGTTCTTTATTATTAATAATGATTAATAAAGTGATCAATGTATGATTAATAATTAATTAGTATGATTAACAATAACTATTATTTAGTTATTAATTAGGATTTATATAGTGGCTGAAGGTTTGCAAAGCTCTTCACTAATATTATCTCATTTGATCCTAACAACAACCCTGGGAGGTAGGTGCGATTATCATCCCCATTTTACATATTTGCCCATAGTCACATAGCCAATAAGTGTCTGAGGCAGGGGTTGAACTCAGGTCTTGCTGACTCCAGATAGTCACCGTACCACGTTGGTGTTCAGTCATTTTTCAGCAATATCCAACTCTTTGTAATCCCATTTTTGGGGGTTTCTTGGCAGTGATACTGAAATGGTTTGCCATTTCCTACTCTAGCTCATTTTACAGATGAGGAAACTGAGGCACACAGGGTAAAGTGACTTGCCCAGGGTCACACAGCTAGTAAGGGTCTGAGGCCAGATTTGAACTCTGGAAGATAAAGCTTCCTGATTCTAAGTCCAACACTCTATCCACTGTGTTACCTAGCCACCCACTGAACTTCATAGCTATCTATATTCAATACGTTTGTCTTTTTAAAAAAAAACCCAAAAGAAATATGTCACATGCCCACATTCATAAATTATATGTTTTTCTCTTGAGATGAGTAGGGCCCTGCTTTGCCTACCTGAGCCAGGGCTGTGGCCTTGTGGAGTATCCTTTCCGTGCTTTTTGGCAACTTTTTGTTAACTGAGATATGGTCTGTGAAAGTCTCATTTCAGTCCAGTGTTGACCCTAAGCTACCAGGCCAGCCTGGGTTGTGGCTGGCCTAAAAGTAGTCACCAGAGTGGAATATGAAGCAAGGCTGGGAAGGTCTATAATAGTGGGCCCTGGGACTCGTCAATTATCATGTAGGGCCCTTGGTCACCAGAACCGAGTGACTCATGTCCTCCAAGGCAGCATCTCAGTGATTTCTGTTCTCTTATCTGGTCAAGCAAGGAAGACTTTTTTTAAGGATACTGCATATTTAGTTTATTCTATGATTTTCCCTTTCTTAGATCCAATTGGACCAAAGGTTCTTGAAAAGGGGGGCAGAGGTGGGTCAGGTGACTAGATTATAGAATGAATTTTCTGTTAACATGGACAAACCTTTGAAAGGGACTTGGTCCTTTAAAAGGAGGTGTGGGGGACCATTCTCCCTCAAATCTGTCAGAAGAGCTTGGAATGAAGAAGATAAAATGCCTCCAGACTTTAGGTGGTGATAAGGAATAGGCAGGAGATTAGGGCAAGAAGGAAAGGAGATAACAATATGGCGCCTGACTGGAGCTTAGACATGTATAGGTCTTCTAGCTTTTCAATCATAGTTCTCTAACTGACAGGAAGAGCAGTTAAGATTCTCCAGTGGTCAGTGGAATGCCCAGAGACAGCTTATCTCTACTGGGTTTGGAATTTGGAGGCATGAGTGCCTTTGTATCAGCTTTGGCCTCACCAGGCCCAGGAGGAGGCAATTTAATTCTTATTTTCAGGAATGCTAGTGTCTTACTATAAGATTACTAATGCTAATTTTATCTTCAATTTAGAGATGTTTTGACTAATTTTGCATGTTTTCACTGAGTTAGAAACTTCCTCAGAAGTCTATTCTTGGACTTCTTTTTTATTTTCATTATTTTTAATATAATTTATTATTATAATTACAGTTTAATTAATATACTATTGACATAATAATTGTAATTTAATATAAATTTATTTATTTATAGTTTTCAACATTCACTTCTATAAGATTTTGAGTTCCAAATTTCTCCATGTCTTTCCTCTTCCTTCTACCCAAGATGGCATGTAATTTGATATAGGCTCTACATATACATTCATATTAAATTATTTTCACATTAGTCATGTTGTAAAGAAGAATTAGAACCAATGGGAGAAAGCACAAGAAAGAAGAAACAACAAAAAAGAGAGAGAGCAAATAATATGCTTTGATCTGCATTCAGACTCCATAGTTCTTTCTCTGGATGTGGACAGCATTTTCCATCACGAGTCCTTTGGAGTTGTCTTAGATCCCTGCAATGCTAAGAAGAGATAAGTCTATCAGTTAGCCATCGCACAATGTGCCTGTTACAGTGTACAATATTCTCCTGGTTCTGCTCATTTTACTCAGCATCAGTTCATACAAGTCTTTCTAGGTTTTTCTGAAGTCTGCTTGCTCATCATTCTTATAGTACAATGGTATTCCATTACACCCATATATCACAACTTGTTCAGCCATTCCCCAACTAATGGGCATCCTTTCAATTTTTAATTTCTTCTCACCAAAAAAGAGCTGCTATAAATATTTTTCGTACATGTGGGTCTTTTTCCTGTTTGTATGATCTCTTTGGGATATAGACCTAGAAGTGGTATTGCTGGGTCAAAGGGTACGCATATTTTTATGGGCATACTAGTTCTTAGGTTGAGGGCAACCAGGACCTTCCCCCAAGGCACCAAAAATTAAGAAAATAGACCTATGACATAAGACGTGCAAAAACTTGCTTTCTTCTGATTTATATCCCAAGCAAATTCTTTGCCTGCCTCCATCATATTTCCTCCAGCAGAATACAAAACTTGCTTTGCCTCAAAGTATACTTTCTCCCCTATCCCCATCCATGTAACAGGTGAGCTGCTATCACCTCCAGCTACCTGCCCTAAGTGCAAAAAATTTCTATTTACCAACCTGTTATTCATTAAACCTATCTCCCTATCTCCCTCTCTCTTCCCCCCTCTCTCTCCCCCCCTCTCTACCCATTTCTCTATCTCTGTGCCTGTGTCTCTGTCTCTCTCAGTCTCATTCCCTCCCTTTCTTTCTCCCTTCCTCCTTCTCTCTCTTAGTCCATTGACTAAAACAGCACATTACTGACTAGAAAAGTTAGAAGTAAGTTATTTTCCTCAATTTCTTGCTCAAGAAATACTCCTAATGACTGTTGAGGATGGTACCCGTAGAGTTTTAAAGAGCACCATGGCTTTAACAAATCTGGGAGATGGAGAGTCGAGCATTGAACACAAAGTGGTCCCTTAGGGTCTCCACCTGGGAGCAGCTTAGATGTATGGCTTCTAAGTTGGCTTTGTTCCTACCTTGAGGGAAAGTTATGCTTGAGTCCCTGGGAAAAAAAACATAAAATTGGAAAAGTTTTGCTTCAGGTTCTCGGTGGGACTTTAGGGAAAATTTCCAGTAGGTCCTCAGGTCAGGAAGTTGCTTTTAAAGTTGGCTTTGAGCCTTTTAGTTTACTAATAAAGACCATTCCTGGAGAATTTCCAGTAGTTGTTGAGAAAGAGCCATTTTTAGGGAGAAAATAGTTCGATGCATTGCAAAGGAGTTTTACTACTGGGGGAATGATTCATAGGTGAACCTGGAACAGACGATCAATCAATCAAAACATTTATTAAGCTGCTTACAATGTACCAGGCTCTGTGCAAGGTGTTAGGGTTTACAAAAAGAGGCAAAAGACAATGCCAGCCTTCAAGAAACTTACAAGCTGGCTTCCCTCCCCACTTCGAGTTGATATTTAAAAGGCATTTCTTTGTTCAGTCATTTCAGTCATATCTGATTCTTCATGACCCCCTTTGGGGTTTTCTTGGCATGTAAGTGGACAAAAAGGGAGAATTTTGAACTGTTTGACTTTCAGTTATTAAGGGATTTTTTCTATAGTTTGCTCACCAGCCCCTCAGAAAATCTAAAGTCTGCAGATATTCACCCCATTTTTCTTTTTCTCATTCCAAGTTAAAAAAAAGACCCGAATAGTTTGTGGTTCCAAACTGACTCTGGGAGCATGTTCCGAGAAGGAGCTGTTAATCTTTCTTTCTTCCCTATATAGATGCTTAGTTTCTAGTTTGGGGTCTAAAGCTGGAAATTCTGATCCTTATGGATAAAGAGAGTTTCAGTGATGCTGACAGTTACAGGAAGCTCCCCTCTGAACTAATAGAGGAAAACCTGCCCCTACCTTGGTGTGGGTGCCTCCCATTTCAGTCTAAGGTTTTAAAGGTTCCGATTGTGCGCACATCATTTATTTATTAGCCATTCATTATCCATTTATTATCCAAATTATTCATCCATTTATTATCCCAATATCAGCTTCTACCTTGTTCTTGTCTTAATCCAGACCTAGGAAGGTTCAGGATTCAATATAAGGAAACGTCGGGGGAAGGGGAGCACCAGAAGGGGAAGGGAAAGGAATAACCATTTATCTAGTACCTACTATTTGCCAGGCACTGCACTAAGAGCTTTTTTATAACTATTGTCTCTTTTGATTCTCACACCAAGAAGGCAGTAAAGCAAGCTAGCTTTTTTGAATGTCCTTTGAATGAAGGACAGTCAGGGAGAATGGTAGAAACAGGTTAGATCTGTTGGCTTGAGCCCAGATGGCATGGGGTATACCCCACTGGGGCACCAAAGGGAATGGAGCATGCTTCCAGTCATTCTGATGGGTTTTTATGGAGTTCTTATCTGGGACAAGCAAGACCAGATGTTGAGGAAGGGAGAGAGCAGCTGGGACCCGAGGGCTAGTGCCCATTCCTGCTAGTGGAGGAGAGGGAAGACCCCTCAGGAAATGTCCCCTAGTTAATATTCAAGCTCCCTGCAGGGTCAAGAGAGAGGCTCTGGGTTGTTACTGCTAGTCGGATCCTGATAAGAGTTCCTTGGTTTTTTAAGTTTCCTGGGGACTCTTCTTTTAAGAAGGTGAGGAGGTTACAGGCCCCCACCTAGAAGGCAGCATCTGTTCCTAGGGAGTCTGAATTCATCCCCATCTCACAGGAACTGAAACTTGTTTGCTCTCAGTAGGGGAACGCTTGGGAAGTATCAAGAGCTCTGGTAATTCGTGACAAAAGCAGTAGGTTATCAGCACTGGCCTGCCAAGCAGTATTTTGGGAAAGTGACATAGATCACTGCTGCAGGTAAGCAGATACACCTGGAAGTATTTGGAGCTGCAGTAGAAGAAAAAGCCAACTCAATCATCGTACATGCTGGGCTCATTCAGGAGCCCGAAAATTGATAGTATCTCCAATATCTGAATAGCTTTCATCATGAACTCAGTAGGGGATGGAACAAACTCCTGGTTGGAAATTTTGTAAGGAAGAGAAGGTGGAGATGAGTTAAGATCAACTTCTATAATGGAACACCAAGAAAGGAAAAAGTCATTGGGCAAGGTTGGGTTCCAGCCTTCTCATCCAGAGTGGCAAAAGTACCCAGACCACAGATGAGAGAGGACCAAGCAGGACCTTCTTACCCCATTCAAGAGTCACAATGCCTGATCCAGAAACTGAGGCTGGAGAGATGAATAAATAGAAGGAAAAAAACCCCAACAAACAATGAAGTTATCCACAGGGTTAAGAGATATCCAAGAAGGTAACCACAAAGAAAAGAGTAATTCACAAGAAGTAGAAGTATTAGAGGAAAAGATTGACTTGGTCATAGGACTCTAAGAGTGCATGGAAGAAATAAAACCAAAAAAAACCTGTTAAATGTAATCAGAATTTAAATAAGAACTTGAGGAAAAAAACTGTAAACATTATTATCTATATAATATACTAAATTAATTTAACTATATTCATTACCTGTAATATATTTTATCTAATTAATAAATAAATTAAATTGTATTAATATATTACATAATATTATTGTATATTATATAATTAATAAATTAATTATATAAATTATCAGAAAGATAAAGCTTAGGACAAAAGGTAGAAAACCTTAGCCAAGTAATGAACTTCCCAAACAAAAGAATGGAGCAAACAAACCTCAGTGGTTCCATAAGACAGGAAATAATAGAACAAAGTCAAAAGATTGAAAAGATTAGAACATGTACGGTATGCCCTATCAAAAGTGACTAATTTGAAAACAGGTTGGGGAGAGAGATTTTAGGAATCACTAGACTCAGACCTTTATTGGGGAGGGAGAGGGGAAAGGAGGATTATGAGTGATGAGGAAGAAACAGCAAGAGTATTGATCACGATGGGAAAAAATAGAAAAGAGAATCAATGAAACATTGAAATACACAGAAACAAGCTCAAAATGGGGAACAGGTCTACAGAGCAGTATTAGCAATACCACATCAAATGCCCAAGGTCACACAGCTAGTGAGTGTCAAGTGTCTGAGGAGAGACTTGAACTCAGGTCCTCCTGATTCCTGCAGTGGTGCTGTATCCACTGCACTACCTATTTGCCCCAATGAATCCTTTAAAGAATACATTGGAGAGGTAGCTAGGAGGCACAGTGAATAGAGCACCAGTCCTGGAGTCAGAGAGACCTGAGTTCAAATTCATCCTCAGACATTTGATGCTTCCTAGCTGCAAGACCTTGGGCAAGTCACTTAACCCCAATTGCCTTGCCTTCCCCCCTCCAAAAAAAAAAAAGAAGGAATACATTAGGGACTGCAGTTTCAGAAACAATGTTCTCCTGTTCTTTGCATATAGAAATATTCGTATTTCTTGATGGTTATCAAATTTATCATTGAAAAACAAAATTTTTAAGGTTCAGAATATCAAAGGAACTAATGAAAAGAAATGCTAGGGAAGGTGGCCTAGCTCTACCAGATCTCAAATTGTATTATAAAGCAGCAATTATCAAAACCACTTGGTACTGGCTAAGAAAAAGAAGGGTAGACTAATGGAATAGGTTAGGTACTCAAGACACAGTAGTCAATGAGTACTGCAATCTATTGTTTGATAAACCCAAGGACCCCAGCTTCTAGGATAAGAACTCACTGTTTGACAAAAATTGCTGGGAAAACTGGATAACAGTGTGGTGGAAACTGAGCATAGACCTATGCCTGACACCGTACACAAGAATAAAATCCAAATGGGTACATGATCTAGGTATAAAGACTGATACTATAAACAAATTATTGGAGTAAAGACTAGTATATTTATCAGATTTATGGAGAAGGGAAGAATTTTTGACTAAACATTTGACTAAACAAACAAGAGAAAACAGTATGAAGTACAAAACGGATAATTTTGATTATATTAAATTGAAAAGTTTTTGCACAACCAAACCCAATGTAACCAAGATTAGGAGGGAAGCAGAAAACTGGGAAAGAATTTTTTCAACTAGTGTCTGTGATAAAGGCCCCATTTCTAAAATATATAGAGAATTGAGTCAAATGTACAAGAATACAAGTCATTCCTCAATTGATAAATGGTCAAAGGATATGAACAGGCAATTTGCAGAGGAAGAAATTAAAGCTGTCTATAGTCATATGAGAAAATGCTCTAAATCACTATTGATTAGACAGATGCAAATAAAAACAACCCTGAGATACCACATTACACCTATCAGATTGGCTAACATGACAAAATAGGAAGATGATAAATGTTGGAGAAGATGTGGGAGAGTTGGAACACTAATTCATTGCTGGTGGAGCTGTGAGCTCATCCAACCATTCTGGAGAACAATTTGGAACTAAGCCCAAAGGGTTACAAAAATGTGCATATCCTTTGACCCAGCAATACTGCTTCTAGGACTATATCCCCAAGAGATCATAAAAATGGGAAAGGGTCCCACATGTACAAAAATATTTATAGCAGCCCTCTTCGTGGTGAACAAAAACTGGAAATCAAGGGGATGCCCATCAGTTGGGGAATGGTTGAATAAATTGTGGTGTAAGAATGTAATGGAATATTATTGTGCTATAAG
Source organism: Notamacropus eugenii (assembly GCF_028372415.1). Classification (NCBI taxonomy): domain Eukaryota; kingdom Metazoa; phylum Chordata; class Mammalia; order Diprotodontia; family Macropodidae; genus Notamacropus; species Notamacropus eugenii. The sequence goes on from NC_092878.1 coordinate 148,981,298, forward strand.
AAATAATGAACAGGAAGACTTCAGAGAGGCCTGGAAAGATTTATATGAACTGATGCTGAGTGAAAGGAGCAGAACCAGAAGAACTTTGTACACAGCAGCAACCACAGTATGCAAGGATTTTTTCTGGTAGACTTAGTACTTCATTACAATGCAAGGACTTAAAAAATTCCCACTGGTTTCTTAAGGCAAAATGCCTTTCACATCCAGAGAAAGAACTATGAAATTCAATCGCAGAATGTAGTAGATAATTTTCTTTTGTATTATGTTTTGGTTTGTTTTGTGATTTCTCCCATTCATTTTAATTCTTCTGTGCAACATGACTGTGGTGAAAATGTATTTAATAGGAATGTATGTGCAGAACCTATATAAAATTGTATACTGTCTCAGGGAAGGAAAGGGGAAGGAGGGGGGAAGAAGATGGAGGGAGGGAAAAAAATCTAAGTTATATGGTAGTGATTGCAGAACACTGAAAATAAATAAAATAATAAAAAATATTTACTTAATTTTGACTTTGGATAGTATTTGATTAATTTTGTTCATGAGTTAGTTGACTAAACTTTCACAAGTTTAGTTTACTTTTAATAGTAAGTTAATTTTATCTGTGATTAAAAAACTTTGAATTACAGTAATGTAGAGTTCCACAAAGGCTGAAAGTTTACAAACAGCACTCCCCAAAATGGACCGAGGATAGGAAGTAGAAATATTACCCATAAGTAGAGTAGTGACTCCGTGATATCACCCATGGCAGCAGTGTTGGACTCCCTTCCCCACCCCCACCCCCCACCCCACAGAGATCCTATTGCATCCATGCCTTCTCATTCGCTCTCTTTTATACACTAGCATAGTCTTTGTCAAGAATCCCATTCAACTGCTAGGGACCTGCCTTCTTCTAGGTCTTGTAGCATTATATAAGGACTAGTGTTGTTCCAAACTTTTGCTACATTTTTTTTTGCCCAACACGTTTTCTGATGATGTGTTTCCTGGTTGGTATTCCATGGCCCTTCTTGTGTTCTCATTATTATTGGTAATATTTTATTTGTGTCCACCATATGCCCCTTTTTGGCTTTTGGATCACTTGTAACTTTAATCCTTTAGAAATTATAATATTCTTCAATCCAATACCATATTTTTCCACTGGAAGAATGTCATTGTTAAAAAGATGAGTTTTTAATTCAAGTCTCACCTTGGCATTGATGAAAGTGCTATGCAATTTATGAAAAATATCTCAGTCTGTTTTCTTCTTCCTATTCAATCCTGAGTCCAGTTCATTGTCTGTCAGAAGTCCGTCCAACATTGGTGTATTGATAAATCAATGCAGTATGCATTCAGCTACATGTCATAAGTTGAGATGATTGTTCATCATTCACTTGATATTTCTTATGTATATTGTTAAGTCAAACTTTTTAAAATATAAAAATTGTCCCCATTTTACAGATAGGGATGTATATGAAGAAACTGATGAAGAAACAGACTTGGGGAAGGTAAGAGAGCTAAAACTTGAAAACAGGTCTCCTCCCTTCTGGTTCAACATTTTTCCTATGCATCATGATGTAGTATTAATTCTTGATGATATGAAAAAATAAGGCACTTAAAAATAATCAAATGTACAAAAATATCAAATGCAAGAAAAGGTAATTATCAGTAAAATGAAGTCAAATAGAGAAACATATAACCTCATGCTGAAATGCTAATAGAAATATTGAGTTTCTTCTTCCTGTTTTTAGAATGGAATTACAAGTCATTTCTCCCTCTTTTGAGTGTATAATCGAGAGTATTTTTAAATTAGAGGAGAAAATAACTCTCTTCCTCATAGGCATAGATTATTCTTTATCTGAACCACTGACTTCATTTAAAATGTATAAAAAGTATACATGACAAAAAATTTTTAAAACTTTTTATGAACCTTGCATTTCACTCAAAATATTTTAAAAAGATGCCTGGGAAGCATATATGTTTCTTCTCCATGTGTTTCTTTATTTAATCACATTTTTATTAGTGGTTACTTTCTTGTATTTGATTTTTTTTGACATTTGGTTACCTTTTTTTTAATGCCTCACATTTAGCATGGTTCCATGAAGAATCAGCTTCTCCTTGCTTTAACTCATCATGAGAAGGAAGAAACAAATCTTGAAAGAATTGGATAGTTAAATGGCAGCTTCTTTCTCTCCCAACATGGAGGCAAGGGTGAGGAGGGAAAGGGAGATGTCTGTGTGAGGTTTGGTACTGTCTTACTAACTGCTGTTCTCAGCTCTTAGAAGTTTTCTTGGCATTTAATAAATCTGATTGCTGTCCATGAGTAACAGAAACCCACAAAAGTCTTGGAAGGAGCAAGGCAAAGACCAGGTCCACTGCTCACCCATATGGCTCCAAAACGGAGAATGATCTCTCTCTCTCTCTCTCTCTCTCTCTCTCTCTCTCTCTCTCTCTCTCTCTCTCTCTCTCTCCTTCCTCCCTTCCTCTCTCCTCCCCCTCTCTCTCTTCCTCTCTCTCTTTGTTTCTTTCTCTCTCTGTGTCTCTCTTTCTCTGTTTTTCTCCTTCCTTCTCTCCCTCTTTCTACTCTCTCTCCTTCTTTCTCTCCTTCCCTCTCTTTCTCCCTCCCTCTCTTTTTCTTTTTCTCTTATTCTTCTCTTTCTTTTTCTTATTTTTCTTATTCTCTTTCTTTCTCTCCCTTCCTCCCTCTTTCTTTCCTCTCTGTGTCTCTCTCTACCTCTTTCTCTTCCTCTCTCTTTTTCTTCTTCTCTCTCCCTCCTCCTTCTCTCTCTCCTTCTTTCTCTGTCTCTTCTCTCTCTCATCTCTCTCCCCTTTCTCTCCTTCTCTCCCGCCCTCCCTCCTTCTCCCTCAGTCCTATCACCACAAGACAGCACCTACATGAGTCTCTCTTCTCCATGCTCACCACACAGGTGCTTTATCTCTGGGCAGCTGTTTCTCCAGATGTTCTGGATTATACACTCAAAAGAGGGAGATCTGGCCTGCCCCATTTCCAAAGAGATGAGAAGTTGGAGGGGAGAGAAAGGAAAGCAATAATGATGAAAAAAGACAGTCATAAAATCATTTTAAAATGAAGAGAAGACAGTTCAGGAGGAAGCATAGAGAAGCCACAGAGTACTGAAGGTAATGTTCTGAATTTATAAACTCTATGCTTATAGAAATGAGCAGGAGGAAATGGAGGTTCCTAGTTTGTTTACTGATCCCCTTGTGCATCTTCTGTGTATATGGAAAGACAGTCACATGCAAATAAGCTTCGAGATGACAATTGTCTCCATCCCTTGTCACCTCAGTCATTGTTCTGCCTCTACACAGTCTCCTCAGCACACTCATCGTAGGACAGTGCTTCTCTACTCAGAATAGTCTGTTCTGCATCCTGCTATTTGATTGGAGAGGTGGTGTTTCTTGACAAGTTGATTTTTTCACCAAACTTCTTTATTAAAAAAAGTTCTTTTTCTGTCTCTTTCAACAACCAAAATGTCCACTTAGGAGAGAGGTAGACTTTATATCTCCATCGTCAATTTTGCCAAGGCTTTCACATCTATTCAATAAATTCCAATGGCTCCCTATCCTTATCACTTTAAGGATCAACTATAAAATCCTCTGTTTATTTTCAAAACCCAGTCTCTTCCTATCCTTCCAGTTCTTCTTATAACTCACAGCTTTCCATGTACTCTAGGTACCCCATCTCCCATCTCCATGCATTTCCACATGGATTCCCCCATACCTGACATTCTCTCCCTTTTCATCTCTGTCTCCCAGGCTTTCTTCAAGTTCCAGCTACAAATCTTACCTTCTACAAGAAGCTTCCCTGCGTGACACCTCTTAGTTTTAGTGCCTTCCCTTTGTTGATTATCTCCAATTTTTTCCATCTATTTCTTCTACATATTTATTTGTTCATATGTTGTCTCTCCCATTAGACTGTGAGCTTCAAGGACAGGAAGTGTATTTTGCCTTTCTTGTGTCTCATGCACTTAGCACAGTACTTGACATGTACTTAATAAGGCTTAACTTGTTGTTCCTCCTTCATTCTCCAAGAGGACCAATGGCCTCAGGAGGGTGATATCTTGACTTGCTAGTGAGTTGGATATAAGTGAGGCAGAGCTGGGAAAAGTCATCAGCCTCACTCTCTCCTCCAGAGTCATTGAGTTTCAGTAGCAAGGCACAAGTCAGGACAACTGGAGATGATGGTCCTGTGCTTAACTTGACATCCATCATCATTACCTTCCTGAAACCAATTCTATCTCACTATTAGACTGGGAAGAGGATACTAAACCAAGAACCCAAACTTTACTCCTGACATCCATCCTCACCCAAAAAAACAAGAGATCACAAATCTAAGCAGCCAAGAAATGCAAGCTGGTAATTAAAATGTCTTAGTTCAATTGCTGTACTCCCTGTGAAGGCCTTGGTTCCAGATATGATGCAATGACATCTGTATTTAGCATGATTCATCTTGCTAGACTGAAATGCTAAATTCAGAGTTCTTGATGTACAAGTTAGCAAATGGTCCATCTTACCAACAGAGGGCATTGCAAAACCAAGGACTGAAAACCACTTTGGTTAATTATGAAACCAGAAATATATTGGCACTGCCCACTCACCTGACAGTCAATGGGAAGGAAACACTAGTGGAAACTTCAGTTGCTGGTATTTATAAAATGGTTTTGTTCAAATAAAAAGGAAAAGACAAGCCCTCTCATCCTTCCGTCATTCAAAAGAATACTTCCTGCTTCCTTAGTCAGCTCCTCTTTAACATATTCTAAAGCAGGGCCTTAGAAGCCAGGCAGCAATTTCCTAAGGCTACCAAGGGGATAAGATGGATGACTAACATTGAAGTTAGTTCTCAGACAGGAGTCACAAGAGCAGTCCCTCCCTTACCTGTAGACTATGAGGTAATAATACCTGTTTATCAAAGGCCAATATAATTTCCAAGCTTCCCGGAGTTTCTAAAGTCTCTTTCCTAGATTTCACAGGAGTGCAGAACTTTGGTGTTGGAAGTCAACTCAGTAGATGTTCAGTCCAAACCCATGCGTTGGACTACAACACCCGAAATGCTTAACCAGACCCCAGAGGCTATAATAATTAATATTAATGGCACATAATAACAGGATCGCAGATTAGTAGCTGAATGAGAAATTAGAGGTTGCCCAATCCAATCTCCCCATTTTACAGATTAAGAAACCTTGGCCCAAAGTAATTTTTCCAAGACCACACAGGCAACGATGATGATGATGATGGTGATAATTGTAACAACAATAACAATTAAAATAGGTTTGCAAAGTACTCTTCCATATACCATCTCATTTGATCCTCAAAATAACTTTGTGAGGTAGGTGTGGTTATTCTCATTTTATAGATAAGAAAACTAAGACTGTAAGGGGTAGGAAGTAAGGTAGCAAGTGCCCAGGTAGCAAGTAGCAAAGCTAGCACTCAAATCCAGGCCCAAATCCAACATTCTTTCCACTGGACTACACTGCCTCCCTCAAGTAGATCCAGTTTCATAATAATTACCAAAAAGAGCTGTTATACATATAACCATGAAGAACTTCTGCTGGGCCCACAAAGGCTGGGGACTCAGGCATGTGGGCCAAATTGACTTCCATCCTGGGGGAGGCAGACCTCCGATGAGAGATGGTCTAGCCTTCCTTTTCTCATACTCTTTGGCTCACTAAATCCTGACTGTAGTATTCTAGGGACAATGTAATTATAACTTAGTTTTAGGCACTCGGGTTTTTCCAAAAAGAAAGAGTAGAAAGGTACCTGATGCACAGTATGAATCAGGTCTAGAAAAGGAATTTATTTCCTACACACAAAAGAAATGCTAAACCAAAATATTTTCAGGAGTATGAATCAACAGTCCTATCAATTAAACAAGTAGTGGTGCTAATCACTTTTATATCCCATTTTAAGATGATACTTCAAGCATAAAGTAGTTTGTGGGATTGCTGATTATGCATTTACATTTCACCTTGACTCTACACTGTCTAAGCAACCCTGCTATGTGTCTGCTGGTAAAGCAGGCAGGTTTTCACCACTCCTCTGTTGATGGCCACCCAACTCAAGGATTCCTCCTCTCATAATCATTTAGCTCAGACCAGAAGGACCTGGGACTTCCTGTTCTCCTGAATTCACAAGGCCACCTCCACACCTGGACAAGTTCATCTTGGGATAGATACTCATTTACCCTAAAGCATAAAAGAACAAACACAAAAGCAGAAAAGACAATCAGGGGCCCAGGAACATATCTAACTAAATTCCCTTGCACTAGATACCCCATAGACCTGGCAGTCATGATACTTGGGTGGAGTATGGCTCCTCACTGAAAGTCTCACAATTACATGTTGCCACCTGAAGAGAAGGCTAGCCAGAAACTGTCTCTTCTTTTAAATGATAAAGCACTCTATTCCAACATCATTGCCATAGGGCAAGGAAGAGACCAGGGACTCCTCAAGGTTTTACAAATAATACTCAAACACCATGTCCTTTCAATACTGGGTTACCACATTCACAGGAGCAGCCAGTTACCTCCACTATCACCAAGTGCTGAATCACATATGTGACTCCCCAGAAGTTTCCAGGAAGTTCTGGGGGCACACTCCCTCCATGGTTTCTATAGGCCAATTTAACTTGAGCACCAAACAATAACTTCCCTTTGAACCAGGAAGGAGGCTAAGAGTGATTACCGATTGTGATTTACTATGAGATTGATCTGCATGGACAAATCAGCTGGCACCAGCTTTATTTCCTTGCCATTCAACGCCATAGTTCAACAGTGTCCTAAACCTACTTATCACCTACTTCAGTGCTAAGTTTGTTGGGCTAATATTTTGCCTATTTAAATGCTACTGTCTTCCAAGGGGCAGATGGCCTCATTTCCACACTAAGTCAAGAGGCAAACACTTTGTAAGATGTAAAAATTCATGTTTATTCAGCACACCTGGATTGCCTTATCTGTCTTTCATTTCTCCCTTTTTCTCCCACCTTCTCCCTGCTGATCCACATCCTCACAACGTCTGTGACTTAACTGTTCAGTCATCTTTGGCTTTATTATTAGTAATCTGCTGATACCTACGGATCTTCTGACTGTTTAGAACTTGAGGGTAAGAATAACCTACCCACTCACTTCCCCATTCTGTTCCAGACAAAACAAGGATGTGGGGCAAATAAAGGAGGCATTTTTTCTGTTTGCTAACCCCAGCAGGATCTCTTTGACTTAAAAAAGATCTTTCCCTTAGAAACAAGCTGCTTTCCGAAATGACCCTCAGAGCCTGAAATGCAGACAAATAAATAAATGTGACTTTATTAAATGTTTACTATCTACCAAAGGGTGTATAGGGTGTTCAAGGAGGACTAGGACCTGTGGTGCGAGGGCTTCTCAGCCATCGTTAGCATCCACTTGGTACTTAGCTCTCACCTGTGACTCCAAGATGTAGCATGTGCAGTGGTCACACCCCAGTAAAACCATCTCAGAAGACTGGCTAAACCAGGTCGAGGGTAACTGATAGACCTCGGAACAGTCAGTGATTCAGGGGGATGTTTACTCCAACCATGTGAAGACTTCCCCTGGCAGAATGGGCAGATGAGAGCAGCTTTTTCCAAGGACCATGAAGGGAGCTGAAGCACATGCTGTGGAATGTTTATGGCTTAGTCAGACATTAAAGATACCAAGGTATCTCAACTGACTTTGGTCCTATCACTGGACTTTGATGACTCTAGAAGAGAGAGGGAGGCTGAGGACTTTGTGTCCTCACTTAAACCTAATTCACATCAAGATATCACCCATATTTCATTGGTTTTATTCAGAAACAAAGAATACTATGTACCAAGTATGGTGCCAAGTTCTGGAGACAAAGACAGAAGAGTCTGTCTCTTTCCAATGGGAACTCCCTGTAACATTTGGCTGCAGAGCAAATGTTAAGACTTGTAGACTTTAAGATGTTGGGCCAAAGAAGATGGTAGTAAATGTTCATTAGTGTCGTTTTTATTGATAAAATCATATCTATTTCAGATGTTGAACCATTCAGCAGTGCCAAAGGACTTTTCTGGTCCTTCAATGGTTGTGTCTGCTGAGACAGTATAGAGGAAGTGAGTAAAGCACTTGACTCAGAAAGTCTAAGAAACCATGAGTTTATATTCAGTCTCAGATGTTTACTGCCTGTGTGAACCTGGGTAAATCACCTAACTCTCTGAGTCCCAGATTACTCACTGGAAAAATGAAGGGGCTGGCTCTTTGAGAGGCTGGATTGACAAACTGACAAATCGACAAGCAAAGCAGTAAATCTTGACTCCCCAGACAGATGGGATTCTGGAACAGAGACTCATAACAAAGGAATTTGGACTTGGAATCCAGGGAGTGGTGCACTGGCAAATGTTTAACAATCAGCTGGAGGCAGGGGGAGAAATGTATGTACTTTCAGATTAAATGCATATTATTATATATTTATATTATTATATTATACATTAATTTATTATTATTAATATTTTCTCCATTGCTTAGGTCTAGACATTCAACAACAACACACAAAGAAGCCCACGTTTGTAGTATAAAAGTTCCCACTGAAAATTTAACAACCAGTCGTTGGAAGCAAGTTCTAGCTGACTCCAGCAGACCCCTGGATCCAGGTAACCTCAGCTCAGGCAGGAGTATGTCAGCTGTCTGGCCGCCTTTGTGGCGGCCTTGGCTTAGTTGGATCACAGATAAGGTATCATAGAGGAGGGCTCCTGGACTAATCAGCCAACCCTAGCAGGCTCCAACCTTGACCTTGAGTTTAGTACCATTCTACTACAGCTTTTGTCTCTCTCTTCTGGGCTCTATCAAATCCTGAGTGCTCCACACACAGGGTTAGGGATGTGCGGTGAGAGGGAGAAGGTTGTACCAGACATCGGTCAAGTGTCTCATATGGTCTAGGTTGGGGCTAACATTCCTGGTTATCACCTGAGTGGTCTGGGTTTGAATCCTGGCATGGGAAATTTTGGTACCCTTTTTGAGGTAGGTGGTAGGTATGATGTAAAAAGAAAATTGGCTCTAGAGGTGGAGAATCTGGGTTCAAATTCTGCCTCTGAGGCAGACTACATGACTACCTTGGGCGAACCATTTAATCTTCATGGTCCTCAGTTTCCTCATCTGTAAAATAGGGAGATTAGAGTAAATACCCTGTACAATCCTATTCAGCTCTAGAACTATAACCTTGCTGCTGTTACTGTCGTTAAGGTTGAGAAGTCTAAACAGTACCAAAAGGGGAGGATTTCCAAGACCCCCAGTCCTCTAGTGGAGTCCACTCTTTGCCTTAACATTTTTGTGTAGTCATCAAACTGTGGTATATGAATGTAATAGAATTATTACTGTGCTGTAAGAAATAATGAACATGAAGAATCTGGAGAATTCTATACATATACTGATCCACAGTGAAGTAAACAGAACCAGGAAAAACTTCAGTCATAGCAATAAAAACAACAAAATCCAAACTGAATACTGTGTAATTATAATCGATCAACCCACAAGCATTAATTAAGTGCCAAGCGTTACCAGGTGCCAGGGCAGAGTTGAGATAATACCATTCCCCCTCTAGTAGAAGTGGTATACAATATATGCTTGTCAGACAATATGTTGATTGATTTAGATGACGGCCTTTTCCCAAGTTTTAAAAATATTTGTTACAAAGATATTTGGAAGAGTAAAGACTATCTTCAGAAATGAAAATGATCTAAAAGCACAAATATGTTTTTTAAAAGTCACTTTTGAAAGTGGCCTGAGATAAGACCTTATATAAGTCCCTTAGTATTTGGGGAGTTTTGTTTCCTCATTTACAAAATATGGGGTGGGGTTGAACTGGACTATCTTTAAGGTTAATTCTAGTTCCAACATTGGGATTGTAAGAATGCAGATATCTGTTTATTCCTGTTTGGGGTCAACTTGGTCATTTTTACCATAGTATTGTCCAGGGCAGGGATGGGGAATCTGAAGCCTCGAGGCCACATGTGGTTTTCTATGTCCTTGGGTGCGACTTTTTGACTGAGTCTAAGTTTTACAGAACAAATTCTTTTATTAAGGGGACTTTATTCTGTGAAGTTTGGATTCAGTCAAAGGGCTGCACTTGAGGACCCACACGTGGCCTTGAGGCCACATATTCTCCACCCTTGTTCTAGTGGATTCCATACCACCATATTTGCTTCACATCAGTTACAGCCTTCCCATTCCAGAAGCATACATTCTCAAGAGTCACCCTATGCTCAAACAATGTCTGAGAAAAAATAGCTTTTTAAATATCATCTTTGGAGAAGACAATCATTGTAGCAAGCTCGAACACTTGTCAGTTCATCAGAGGCAGGATGGTCACTTAGGCCCCTTGGACAATGCCTGTTGACCTAAGGAAAGTTCTCCTTCCAGAACAAGGAATGTCCAGGCAAATCAGGGGAGGGGCCACCACGAGAAGGCCTAAGTGAGCCCTCATCATCAATCTTGGGCATTGGTTCCCTGACAAACCAAAAGACTTTGGGAGACAAATTTTTAATTCTGAACGGTGTCAATTGGGAATATTTGGCTGTGCTTTATTCAGTTATAACCTGGAAATGGATGTCAACACGAGCACTTTACGGATACCTCTTCTGATCCTTTGTCAACAACCATGGTCAACATGAGAACATGAAGGTTGAAGGAGAATGGAGGGTTGTGTAAGGACCCAAAAACAAAATACAAAACCCCACCTGTCATTTTTTGGTGACGTAACCTGGTATTCATTCTGGCCTCTTGGGTGAGTCATTTGTTAACCCAGGGGTAAGGCATTTAACTTGGGCAGAAGTCTCGGTTTCTTCAACTCACATAGGATAATAGAATCTGTAATGCCTACCTCTTGGGGCTATTATAAGAATCCAGGAGATAAACAATAATGGAATTATAGGTTGCACCTGGCTCATTCACTGGCTTGGTGACTTGGCTACAGTCCCTGGCTTCTGGTCCAGTTGGTCCCAGGGACCAAATCACTAATGAGCAGCTAGGGTGGGATTGTGGACAGATCACTGAGTGTAGAGTCAGGAAGACCTAAGTTCCAATACTGGCTGCATGACCCATGTACTGAGCAAATCACTTCACCTCAGTTTCCCCTGTTGTAAAAATGGGGATAATAATAGCACAGGGTTAAGGTGCTATCTCCCAGGGTTAAGAATCAAAGGAGATCACAATTGTAAAGTGCTTATCATAGAGCCTGGCATATAGTAAACACTATATAAATGCTTTTCCCCTCCTTTCCCAATGTATTGTCAGTCTTATATAGCACTAGGATAATCCAAGGAGCAGATGTGTCCTTCACGGACCAAGGAGAACAAGATTTCTCCCACCTCTTTGTTATTCTTTCCCCTATATTTGTTGTTGTTCAGTCTTTTTGGTCATGTCTGACTCTTTGTGACCCCTTTTGGGGCTTCCTTGGCAGAGATACTAGAGTGGTATGCCATTTCCTTCTCCAGTTTATTTTACAGATGAGGAGACTGAGGCAAACAGAGTGAAGTGATTTGCCCAGGGTCACATAGCAAATAAATGTCTGAGGCCAGGGTTGAACTCAAAAAGATGAATCTTCCTGACTCCAGGCCCAACTTGGTTCTATCCATTGGAGCTGCACCTCTTTGGCCAGTATAGGACCCTGTAAACCAAAGGATTATATCATTCAGAGAGAATACAAGCCCTTTTGGTGCCTTGGGGCTTCATACAGAAAGGATACTCACAGTTTTCTTTCTGTAACTTTAATTCTCTGCTGCCAACAAGTCATTGAGAAACAAGAACTTCCCCACTGAACAATTCTCCTTTTTTCTTTTGACCTCCCCTTTACCTCCTATCAAAATGTGAGTTAGACAGAAAAAGGTAGGATATTATGGGAGTGGGTAAGAATCCGTCCAATGCCTCTTTCTCCCAGCTCAAGCCGTGCCTGGGACATATTCAAAGGGACGATTCCTCTCTCCCTGCCTGGTATTTCCACTGGAAGGCTTTAGGTGCCGGTTTAGGCAGAATTAAAATTAGTCAGAATTAAAAACCAGAATTACAAATCCAACATTAACAGGAAGAGCAGACGGTGAAAGTCCCCTGGTAACCAAACAGATCCAGAAGGAAGAGCTGGCTGGTGGGTGGCCTCCCAGAAGCTCAGATGTGACTGCTAGCACAACTTAGATTAGAATTAGTCAAATACATATGCCAGTATCGTGGCAGGTATGCAATGATAAGAAAGGCAGTATGAACTCTCTGAGAGCAAAGACTGCTTGCTTTTTGCCTTTTTTTGTATCCCCAGCAGTTAGCACAGTGCCTAGAACATGGTGATGTTGTTTGGTTGTTTTTCAGTTGCGTACAACTCTTTGTGACCCCAGTTGGGGTTTCCTTGGCAGAGATACTGGAGTAGTTTGCCATTTCCTTCTCCAGCTTATTTTACTGGAAACTGAGGCAAACAGGGTGAAGTGACTTGCCCAGGGTCACTCAACTAGTAAGTGTCTGAGGTCAGATTTGAGCTCAGGAAGTCTTCCTAACTCCAGGCCTGGCACTCTGTCTACTGTGCCACCTCACTGCCCTCTAGCACATAGTAGGCACTTAGTAAATACGAGTTAAAATACTAATTGACTAATACGTCCACACAAATCCATATTAGCAACCTTATTTCTTTTATTTCAAAATACATCCTATGGGAGTAGGTCTTACAGTTTACAAGAATTATTTAAAATATGCAGATGAGTAGAGCCTTCAACATCCCAGCCAACTCTGTTTTTTTGAGAAACTGAAAATAACTATAAAAGTTAAAACTAAAAAACATACCCAGGCAGATAGATCTCCCAAAGGGTGGTCTTATAATTTGTTCTTAAGGTCATTGGAGTTAACCTTTGTAATTTCAATGAGGAAAGGTGCTAAATTATTCCCAGGAAGTTTCTGGGGCTGTTGAAAGAATGAATGTTGACAGATCCATAGGATAGTCTCTCATCTCCTGATTGAGAGAACAAGCTGCAGGGAACCCTTGGAGACAAATCAGACTTTCTGGGATAATCCTCTATCCAAGGGCTATGTTGGAGGCGGAGAAAGACTGTTTCGACTACAGGAATGTCAGCCTAGTCCAATTTAGCAATGTAAAACAGTTTGGGGTCTGCTAGTCCAAGACTTCCATTGAGAAGATGAGAAAGCCCAGACCCCAGGAGGTAAAAGTGACTCAGCTTAGGAGAGCTGGGATGGGAATCCAGCCTCTTTCTATTGTATCAAGGGTCAGGGACTGCCCAGTTCACTGCAAGGCTGAAACAACTGCTAAACGTTTGTCTCTCTCAGCACAGACACGTGTCACACAGACCTATGAAACACCTTAAAAACAAAACTTTCCCCAAAGTATATTTGTCAGTATTCATGTTTTGAATTTTTATTCTTTTGTTTATTTTTAACTATTTATTTTAAACTATTTCAAGTGCTGCCAAAAAGAATATTTCAAATGCTGCCAAACTGTGCTGTGTCCACTACAGATTTATTCAATCACATCTCAATTGGGTCCTCATTGCAGCAAGGCAATCCTTGCACTCCTACCTCCTCAACAATGCCAAAGCTACTGTTCTCTACTAAAGCCTCCCCTGGCACCCTCTCTCCCCACTCTCCCCATCCTAGATAGATAGATAGATAGATAGATAGATAGATAGATAGAAAGATAGATAGATAGATAGATAGATAGATAGATAGATAGATAGATAGATAGATAGATAGATAGACATAGATATAAATAGATATATCAAAACAGCTAAGTGGGTCAGTAGATGGAGTGCTGGATTAAGGGTTAGGAAGATCTGAATACTTCAGGCATTTACTAACTAGTCACTTTACCTCTCTCAGGCTCAATTTCTTCATCTGTAAAACAGGAATGCTGATAATAGCATTCATCTCACAGAGTGGTTGTGAGGGTCAAATGAGGTAGACTAGGTGAAGCACTTTGCAAACTATCATTGTTATTATTATTGACCAAGAACTCCCTTTTTCTCATCTCATAGCTCTCTGACATCATCTCCCTCTACCTCATCCTTATCTCTAGTCTTTGATGGTCCTTCTGGCCAAAGCCAACCCCTCTACAGAGGTACCCTTAATCCTATCCCCTCCTGTCTCATCCAGTGCAATGCCACCAACATCTTTCCCATCATCTTCTATCTCCTGGCTCCTTCCCTACTGCCTACAAATATGCCCAAGAGTCTCCTCCCCTCCCTCATCACTACACGCTGTAATGCTCACCAGCTATCACCCTATAATCCTTCAGCTAAATTTGAAAAAGCCAATTTTCCCTGCCCTCACTCTCTTCTAAACTCCCTGAAATCGGTTCCACTGAAACTGATCTCTCTGAAGCTCCCAATGATGTCTGAATTAGCAGTTCTAAATGGCCTTTTCCCAGCTTTCCTACTCTTCTATTCAGCATTTGACATGTAATTGATCAACTTCTCCGAGATACCCTTTCCCGGTTTTTCTTTTTGTGTGTGTGTGACTCTACTGTCTCTGAGCTCTCCGCCCACCTGTCAGATTCCTCTTCTTTTGTCTCCCTTGGTGACAATGTCACATCCATTAACAATAGCTATCCTTGAAAACAAAAAATTAGGGTTTCTTAAAATACTTGTGTCATGGACCCCCTTGGCAGTCTGGTGAAGCCTATGGACCTCTCTCTTCTCAGAATGTTTTTAAATAAATATACCAAAATAGAAAAACATATATTATATATGATAAAATATATAAATATAGAAACAGATATAAATAGAACATATAATAAAATAGAATGTATACAATACATAACAAAATATGTAAATATAGAAACAGATATAAAAAAGATATATAATAGAATATGTACAATATAACAAAAATAGAAATATAGAAAGGTACAAATAAATTATATAATATAATATGTAACAATATGTGTATATAGAAATAGATAAAATATATAATAAAATAGAATATGTACAATATAATAAAAGGTATAGAAACAAATATAGATACATACAAACAGAATATATATAAAATAGAATATATATAATACATATAACAAAATATAAGTAAATATAGAAACATATAAATAGAATATATAATAAAATTGACTGCATAATAAAATAGAATTATAAAGGAAACCAATTATATTGAAACACACTTATGAAATATTTTTAAAAGACAAGTTCACAGACCCCAGGTTAATATCCCCTGTTGTACATCTACAACAGAAATCTCCAATAGCACGGTCTTTTTTCAGTTGTTATGGCATTTTGAACAAGATAGAAACACAGGCTTCATTTATCAGACAGTTAAGTGGTACAGTGGATAAAGTGCTGGATATGGAGTCACGGAGACCTGACATTTAGTAGCTGAGTGACCCTTATGTTCGTCCTTTGTTGCCGAAGAAGACCGCGCCATCAGAGAATGATGACATGACTTGCACTTGACTTTGTTTTGAGTGAGGGAGGGCTGTGCAGGTCACCAGCCTCACTTCTCCTCCAGAGCCATCTGAATCCAGTGACCAGATATTCATCAGGATGACTGGAGATGACCTAGGATGCTCTGGGAGACCTTGGCCCCTTTAGGGTGAGGCAACGCCCATTCATTGCATAGGTCTGTTTAAGAAGTAACCAGGCCATGGCCCCTTTAATGAGGCCAAGAAAAAGAAAGACATCAGGCTGGGAGGGAAACAGCAACAGTTACTATTGATAATCACTCTAAAGCCAGGAGGGTCCAAAAGAACCCTTAGGCAGGGTCCCATTGGGGTCCCAGCTTCAGAGTGCAGTAGGTTTAAGGTTTAAGCTAAGTTAGTGGGGAGAGGACCTTCTATCTCCTGCAATGCTGCCTCCTGCCTCATTTTCAGCCTTTACAGGAAAGAAGATTCATAAAATGAGCCTCTCATCTGACCAACTGGGACCACATGCTTTCATCTCATCTATACTTCTCTCTTGACTCATCTCCAGCCCCTTCTTGGAAAAGGAGCAGCAGTGCCTTCAACTCCCACACCTGGACTTATATAGATCCCACACCTACACATCCTAGTGATTCTGAACCCCACTAGGTCATTACACAAACACAGCCATCCCCGCCACGCAACACTCTATTTCCCTCCCCCTCAACTTTCCCATCCCAAAGTCCCAGTCAAACACCACCTACTCCTTCCACTATGCCCTCTGGAATACCTATTCCATAGGCAACAAACTTCCCTCCATCCTTAATCTTTTCCTCTCCCACTCCTTCCATCCTCTAGCAATCACTGAAATCTGGCTCCTCCCACCCCCCAAGATACAGCCTCTCTGGCTACCCTTTCCAGTACTGGTTGCATTCCCCTCAGTTTGCTGATCTAGGAGGAATTGGAATAATCCTTGCTCCCCACCACATCTTCCACATTCTCTCCCTACCTCCATCACTCAGTGACTACTCCATCTTTGAAGTTTGTGAAATTCAAATCTACCACTCAATCAAAATCCTGATTACTGACCTCCAGGTCATTCCTTTTTCTTCTTCAGTTCATTCAGTACCTAGCTCATAATTCATCTCTCCTTCCCAACTCGAGTTTTCATAAAAAGAAACCTGAACATATATACTGACTCTCTCTCAAACACTCATCCCTCAGTTCCTCCACCTCTTCATTGTGCAAGACCTACTCATCCACCTCATCTCAGCCATAACACAAATATGTTCATGCTCTTGATCTTGCCATCACCTACAATGCCCCACACTTCCATGTTCAAGAATTCTAAAATCTGGTGGTGAAGTCAAGATGGTGGAGTAAAAGCAGGGACTTCTCTGAGATCTCCCCCGAAGCCCTCCAACTACCAGTAAAAAAATGATTCTGAACAAATTCTAGAGCTACAGAACCCACAAAATGATAGAGTAAAACAAATCCCCACCCCAAGACAATCTGGGAAGATGACAGGAAGGGCTTTTTGCACCAGGCAGTGACCAGAGTGCAGTCCCAGCATGGTACCCACCAGACAAATCAGCCAGAGGCAGCTGTGTCAGTTTGCAGACTTCTCAACCCACAAATGCCAAAAATATCAGTGGGAAAACTCTGTGGGACCTGGGTGAGAGAGGAACACAGGGTCTGACTGGTCTGGCCCCAGCCCCAGGGCAGTAGAGGAGAGAGGTGGCAGCAGTGGCAACATTAACAGCAGAGGCTGCTTCAGGAGCTCTGGGTCCACAGACTACGGGGGACCATGAGACTGAAACAAAATCCCTGGACAACTCACTTAACCTCTCTCCCTCAGTTTCCTTATCTGTAAAATGAGGATTATGATAGCACCTACCTTACAGGGTTATTGTGAGATCAAATGAGACCTCACAAACTGTGAAGTACCATATAAATGCTAGCTATTGTTATTCTCATTATTTAAAAACCCTAGGCTCTGTTCTCTTCTCCCTCCATGCCATCTCACTCCATGATCCATCAGCTTTGGGTTTACCATATATAAAGTATCAGCTACTTCTAACATTCTGAAATCCTTACAAGCCCAGATTTTTACCTCCATTCTAAACTGTCCCTGATCTCTCTACAATTCTATTTTCACATTTTCTCCTCTGAATGACTGCCAGAGGGACAGTTTTGAAAACCCTTAGCACTTCCTGAGTAGCCCATATGTGAAGTGAGATCCCACGCTGCTCGGCCGGCAGTTGCTCATACTGACTCAGTCTCTCTGCAGGAGGGTCTTATAATCCAGAAGTCTCACAAAAGAAAAGTGATTCTTTCACACCAGTGAGGAAAAATGGGAGGGAGAAGAGACATCTTTCATGACAAGAAGGTCTTCAGTCACCAAGTACCAGCTTTGGAAGGTTTTTTCCCCACTGAGTTCTCTCTCAGCATTGCCATTTTGGGAATATCTTGCTCTCTCTGTCCTAGGTACTTATTTGAGGCCTGTGATCTAACCCAATGATTCTCAACCTTTTTTTTCTTTGAAGTCTCAGGATCTCTTGAAACTCTTACAAATTCATTAAAAATTTAATTTAAAAATTAAAATAAAAAAACCTAAAAGTTTTTTCTAACTGCACGTTTTACCTATCTATATTAGAAATTAAAATTGTTATTCAAATATTTATTTAGTTGATAAAAATAATAATATATCCATTGCATGGTGACAAAAATAGTACATTTTTACTTTAAAAATCACTATTTTCCAGAACAAAAACAATTTAGTGAAAAAGATGGCATTATTTCACATATTTTTACAAACCTTTTTAATATCTGGCCTAATCAAAGACGGCTGGATTCTCACATCTGTTTCTGTATCACAACAGATTGTGATCCTTTTTTTTTTTGGTTGAAGATGTAAAGAAAATCTGGCCACACACACACACACACACACACACATGGTTTAAAAAGTGAGGAGTCTTTTAATAGGCAAACAATGTTTTAGTACTGTTATGAAAATAGTTTTAACCTCATAGAACCCCTGAAAGTGACTTATTTTGAAAAATGAAAGCCTAAAATTATGGTGATAGAATTTTATGCTTTTCCTTGTGCCTAATTTATCCACTGGTTTTAAAACACATTAACATCATTATTGATTTTCCCATTATTATGAGACAGTACAAGTATTAATTAGTTTACTCAGTTTAAAGTTAAGGATAAAATGTAACAGGGAGAGAGAAAAATATTTATCTAAAGTCAGAGAGTGAAAGTGAAAATAGGAACCAACGCCCAGGAACGATGATTTCAGGTGCATTTCCCTGGTCATGTTCCCTTTCTTTCTCTCTGAATCCCATCATGTATAGCAATGAGCTCGAAACTTTTTTATAATACCCTTCTATTAGAAGAAAATATTTTATCATTCCTCTCAATATGGATGGAGCAGGAACATACCAGGTCACTTTCCCCTCTCTCCATGAATGCCCTATGGGATGGCCCTTACTGAAAATTTGTATTTATTTATCTATCTATAAACTGGAAGCATCCACTGCTATATTATATCCATATATTATATTCATTACAAAGCATTCTAAAAATAGACGTTTTGAAGGGAAAAGATAAAGATGAAATAATTATTTTAAAAATAATTTATCAGTAATACAAAAAGTCTTTTTGGTCTCATCAAATTATTAATAGTTGAATTTTAGTGAGAGCAATGTGATTGAATATGCTTTTTAAAAAAATCTTGATTTAACACTTTGTGAAAAAGTGATTCAAAGGTCTGGTTCAAAGTTCTGTTTATTTCAGTAACTAGTTTTTATGGCTGTCTTAGCTGAAAGAGACTGAGGCAACTAGGTGGTTCAGGGTAAAATAAGACTGTATCTGAAGTCAGGAAGATTCCTCCTCCTGAATTGGTGACCCTGGGCAAGTCACTTAACCTGTTTGCCTCAGTTTCCTCATCTGTAAAATGAGCTTGAGAAAGATATGACAAACTACTCCAGAATCTCTGACAAGAAAACCCCAAATGGGGTCATTAAGGGTCAGACAAGAGTGAAATGACTGAAAAACATAACTGAAAAATTCATAAATCTCACAAAGATACATAGATCCAATTAGTACAAGAATGCATTGTCTATGCTCACTAAATCATGATAGTCCTTTTTGTAAACACAATGACCAACAATACAAAGGTTTTTGTTCAAATGTGACTGGTAAATTTCTGTCTTCCCTGATGAAAATTAGTTTTTCTTACAAATCTCCATTTTTAGTAAATAAGTTCAAAACACATCTTTGTTTAGAAGACTTTTAAACAAGTTAGAAAATCCTTTTTCCAAAGTTCAAAATCATAATGACCTGAGAGTTTTTATAGGTGGGTAGGGACTGGATCTGTGATTTCATTGGTATATAAAACTTCCAAATAATTAATAATCATAGTGCTCTAAATTTACATAGTGCTCTAAAGTTTACAAATATTATCTCATGTGATCCTCACAACAACTCTGAGAGGTCAGTGCTATTATTATTACCCCCCCTTTTTATTTTTATTTATTTTTAGATAATGACATTCATTTCCACAACAATTTGAGTTCCAATTTTGTCCCCCATCTTTCCCCTCCCCCCATGCCATAACACCTTGCATTCAGATTACCCCTTCCCTTGATGTGCCCTCCCTTCTATCACAACCCACCCTTCCCTTATCCCCATATTCTCTCTTTTCTTGTAGGGCAAGATAGATTTCTACACCTCATTACCTGTATTTCTTATTTCCCAGGTATCTGCAATAACAACTCTCCAAATTTGTTTCTAATACTTTGAATTCCAACTTCTCTCCCTCCCTCCCCACCCATCCCCACTGAGAAGGCAAGTAATTCAATACAAGCTATATATCTGTAGTTTTGCTGAGCCCATTGTACATTCATTTTGGAGGTACTGGATGCAGAAGCCTTGTTTTCCTCTGACAGTATGCATTGTTCTTCTTCATCTGAAAGGATGGAAGGAAATACCTGTTCACCAAGAAAGTAACCTTCTATGGTCTTATTTTTTTTTCCCCTTTTTTGGGCATTTTCCCAGCCAATTACTTGACTCCTGAATCCTTTGTCAAGAGGAGGGTCCTAGTGCTCCTCCTCCCCCCAGAACCATGCTCAGGGTTGGGGTTCAGATCAGCTGCTCAATTTCCCTAGGGGCTTTAGGTTATGATGTTCCTGGGTGGTTTTGTTTGGCAGTTTTTTTAAAGAGTTGACCAGGTGGATGCTTTCTGTTTCCACTTTTCCCTAAGAGATATGGATAATTTTCTTTTAAGATTTCTTGAAATAGGATATATAGGGCTTTTTAAATTTTTTTTTTGAACATGGCATTCAATAGCCCAATAATTCTTACTTTTTCCCTCCTGTTATGTTTCTAGTTCAGACATTTTTGCTATGAGATGCTTTATATTTTCTTTCATTTTTATTTAGCTTATTGACTCTAAAATATCTTGTTGTCTGTTGAAGTCATTGGTCTCTGTTTTTGTGATTATTCAGTTGTTTCAGTTGTATCCAACTCTTGACCTTATATGACCTTATTTGGGGTTTTCCTGGAAAAGATACTAAAGTAGTTTGCCATTTCCTCCTCCAGCTCATTTTACAGGTAAGGAAACTGAGGCAAAGAGGTTTAAGTGATTTGTGCAAGGTCACACAACTAGTAAGTATCTGAGGCCAGATTTGAACTCAGGTCCTTCTGACAGGGTTGGTACAGTATTCACTGAGCCACCCAGGTATCCCCTCCAGGCATTTTCACTGACTGTCTCCTCTGCCTAGAACTCTTTCCCTCCTCATCTCTGTCTCTTGACCTCTGCCTTCAATCTCACATTCTACATGAAGCCTTTTCTGATCTTCTAGGTAAGTCACTTAACTCTGAGCCTGGAGTTGTATTAAGAAGGGTAAAGAGTCCATTGTCAGTACATGGCAGAGTACAAGGAGGGGAGGAAGGTGTAAGAGGACTGGAAAGGTAAGACAGGAGCAGATGATTAACAGCTTTGATTTTATTTGAGCTAAAGTCTCTAAAGAGTCGTTTTCTAGAATTAACTTTTCTTTTTCAGTATCCTGGAAAGATTCTGTTCCCATGGCATGAAGTAAATGGAGGTGGAGGAGTGTAGATGATGGTGGGATAGAACATTGGAAAACAGGACGCTAGAACTGATGGTTGAAAAATAAATAAATAAAAATGATATCTCTTCTGGTCGAGTAATACTTCCCCTTTCACACAGTGAGCCCATAATAAGTATTTGAGTTATTAAAATTAAGATTGATCATAACAACAATTATTATAACATATTATAGGTATCAGAATATTATGCATATTATATCTAACATAAATAACAATGTGAGACCTAAGTCAGACATACATATTCTATTTACCATCCTGCTTTAAAGACACCAGCAATGGGGGTAGATTTATAGAAGGCAATTTTATGAAAATCCTTCAGACTTCATGAGTTTTGACAAAAAGCAAGTATAAGGATGTGTGTTTGAGTGAATTGCTCATGGAGGTTTGTGTGTGTCCACGTAGGTCTGTCTAGAGCTGGTTTTCAGAGAGGCAAAAATAGACATCTCTAGGGTCTCCTCCCCACCCCTACTTCCAATGAGATTTGATTCCTGCCAGTAAGCGTAGTGAGAGGCTGGTCATTCTGCTCTTTCCAAAGAAAAGGTACTGGGCTAGAATTATATAAATTACATTAATATATTAAGAATATATGCCCTAGAATAATGTATAAAATATTGTTAGTCTAGGGGAAATCATTTTTGGGTTCTGCCTGTCAACCTGATCACTGTCCTTTAGAAAGGAAAGATTGACCCAAGCTATTTATCCAAAGTTTGACTGCCCTTTCACCAAGTTCCACAAAGAACACCTATACTGAATAGGAAATTAACCCAATTTTCGAAGCAGACAGCAAACTGAAATCAGAAGAGGCATACAAATGGGAAATACCAGATAATACACAGTGTACGTGAGCTTGGGAGCAAGACATCGCAGCTCAGTGAGTCAATAAGCACTTATGAGCACCTACAATGTTCCATCCGCTGTGCCAAGGTCTGGGGATGGAAACAAAGAGAAAAGACAATCCTGTCCCTCAAGGAGTTTATAATCAAATGGGGAAGACAAAAAAGAGAATAAATATGCACAAATGGATTATATACAGGGTAAACAGGAAAGAACTGATGGAGGGAAGGTACCAGAGAATGCCAGATCTCACCGAAGGGGAGAATTCCTAGTGTCCAGTACAATAAGCTGGGGGTAGATACATGGTTGAGAAACTGGCTTCTCTACATGTTGACTTCTCCCCTGAATCTCTCCCTTTGGGGACCTTTTCCTGAAAAGAGACTTGAACTGTGAGTTTTCTCTCTAGAAGCCAGAAACCAAAAGACCAAGATCTCTCTTCTCTCAAGCTCTTGCCAACTCCACCCTTCACACAGGTGAGCAGCAATTAATCAATCTTCACCAAAGAAAAGAATCTTATGCAAATAGACTTTGAGTCTCAAATTACACAAAATTTTTAAACATCTATTTTTTCAATATATTTTATTTATTTCTTTAAATTTACCCAATTACACGTAAAAGAGGATGTGGGTGAGGTCTGAATAGTTTGATCATACTGGTACCACCAACTTCATGGGGCTGTTGAGAAGGTGTTTCACAAAGGTTAAGACACTATATGAATGACAGCTAGAATCACTGCAGTTACTTTCTGACTCAAAGAGAGATGAGACCAGTCCTTGCACAGGAAGAGGATGGCATGGTATCAGTCCACCATTAGATGATGATTCTTAGTCAACAAGCGTTTTATTAAAAATCCCTTATTGTAAGGCACTATGCTAAATTCTGGGGATATAAAGAAAGGCAAAAAACAGCAACAACAAAAAAACCAGTTCCTTGGGGAGCTTACAGTCTAATGGAAGAGACAATTGAAGGCAGCTATGAACAAACAGGACATCTACAGGATAGATTAAAGATAATAAATGATTAATAAATGCAGGGATGGTACCAGCTTTAAGAGGGATCAGGAAAGGCTGCTTGTAGAAGCTAGAATTGTAGGTGGTATGTGAAGGAAGGCAGGGAAGCCCAAGGCAACGATAAGGAGGGATAGATTTCCAGGCATTGACAGCCAGGGAAAATGCCTGGAGTCAGGAGGTGAAAGGTCTTGTCAGAGGAACAGAAGTAAGAAATCTTTCCATTATCAGCCACTGTGGGAGAGTCAGGGTTAAGAAGGTAGATCAAATCAAAACTAAACCGCACTAAACTTATTTATGCAGCCTTTACTGTAAACAGCACTGTACTAATTAAACAGATATAAGGAAAAAGTAAACTGAGGGCTGCAGAACCCAGACAGATGCAGCTAGAATTTCTGCTGCCTGTGTACAAGGTATAAGCAAAACAACTCTGTTCTAAATGGTTTTTGGAGGTTTTTTTTGTTTGTTTGTTTGTTTGTTTTTTTTTTTACCAAATAATGTTTCATTTGAATGAGAATAAATTTACAAATTTTCTTTGGAAGTTTTTGCTGAACAATTTTAAGCATTTTGAATAGTGAGTGAGTGTTGCTTCTTCAGAAGGACCAACATTCATCTCTCCCAAATAAAATATTTCTTTCTCCTGCTCCCCGTGGAAATGGAGAAAGTCATACCTTTTATTAGCCTAAAAAAAGAAAAGATGGGAAAATTGGACTGGAAAAGTGGACCTTGCCCACCATCATTGTTAACATCATTGGAGCATTTATACAGGTCCCAATTAGTGTAAACAAAGAATCCTGTCAAGTGGGCACATTACTCCAGTGTGTACTGTACTACCTACTTCCATTAGACTGGTACCAGTGATCATATTTTACATAATTATAACTCTGAAGAGTTAAAATTTAAATATAGGCACCCATTTCAGAGAATTTACTTTTGTCACTAACCAGGATCTAGCAGTATGGTACTTTGATACCGTCAGAGCACATTACAAATTTTATTCCATCTGATCCTCACAACAGTAAGCCCAGGAGGTGCATACAATTATCCCATTTTACAAATGAGGAACCTGAGGCAGACAGTGGCTAAGTGACTTGCCCAGGGTAACACTGCTAATAAGGGTCTGAGACTGGATTTGAGTTCAGTCCAGGTTGGGTGCTATATCCACCCAACTCTGAATAGTTTATCAACAGGCTTGTTTGTCCTTGCCACACACATTCACTTGATGTACTAGTCACAGGAGCCTGAACCTCGGAATTTCTTAATAGCTGTCTTTTTTTTTTCTCCCCTAACCCACCACTTTTTTTTTTTTAGCATTTCCTTTTACATTCCAAGAGTGCATAGTCCATATTTATAATGATAGTAATGATGATGATGATAAGGGAAACTTTGCTGACAATGCTGTGCAGCAAAGACAGGGAGTGTGTGAAGGACGTTTGGAAAAAAGCAAGCTCAGCAATAACATTTTTAGGTTTCAAAGACTGATGACACAGCTGGCCCACTGGAGACCCGGGCAGTGGGAGGATGTCCCGGGCTTTCCACACTAATTTAAATATCCCAGGCTCCCTACGCTAAATTTCCCTCCCTGGGCTTCGCTTGGAATCTTACCTCAAGATCTAGATCTAGATCTCTGTTGGTCTTCAGACATCTCTGGCCCCTCCTGTGGGGGAGGGGAATAACTAGACAGAGCACCCGAGTTGGCAGCTGCACACCCTTTAACGGCTACATCACTCCCCCTGGGATCCCCTCAATGCCCCAGTATATCTTTGGGCACCCGAGCCCATGTTCCTCCCCGTAGGCGGAGCCTATCCTGTTACTGAGGCGTTCCCAGTATCACGTAGCCTACTAGACCAGCTAGCATGCCACGTAAGCAGGTTAGAACCTCCAGGTGTCTCAACTTTCCATACAGGAGGCCACGGTCCAGAGCTGGGCCCCAGCAGGAGGATCCTCATTAGTGTAAATAAATAGGAGGCTCTGGTCCTGAAAAGAACCCAGGTGAGATTCAGACCCAGATTCAGATGGTGAATCAAGCCTGACTCCTCCTCCTCCTCCTCCTCCTCCTCATCCTTACCCTTGTCAAGCCACAATGAAATCTGCTGCTGCCTCCTTGGCTGTGGTTCTCCTCGTGGTCATCAGTAATTCATTAGGCCATGGTAAGAACTTTCACTTGTCTCTTTCTGGGCATCCCCTTAAAAAAAGGGCTGGGGAAGATATTTAGAATCAAGTCACTCTCCCTGCTGAATAGGATATACTCAGTTAAGACTAACTTATTTTATTTTTAATTTATGTAATAAAACAAACATTTCCATAACATAGGATCATAAAAAAAGATGATTGCATGTGAAACTGCAAATTTACTGTGTACAACTTAACGACAGTTGAGACTAAAATGAATCAGGTTCTCCCAGGATTCAGTTCACTTCCCCAGAAGGTAAATATTTCAGGAAGCAGCATAAATTATGAGAGAAATCACTTTGAAGATGGAGAAGAAGGAAGCCAAGTAGGGAAAGAGACGAGAAAAATCATCATTTACCAGCCTAAATCACTGGGATCTCCAAATGGCTTTGGCATAATAAAAAGAAAATATATTTTGTTTTTTAATTTTTGGAATAACACAATTAAAAGGATGTGTGTACATGAAAATGCAAATCTATTGTGTACAGCTTGCTATTCCTTGAAAATATAAAAATATTAATTGAATCTTTTAAAATGTATTTTATTTTTAATTTTTGGAATAAAAAAGTATTCCGTAACAAAGATAATTTTTAAAAGAATATTTGTTCATGAAAATGCAAATCTATTATATGTAACTTGTTATTCCCTTTAAATGTATAATTCATTGAATTTTTTTTTAATTTACTTTATTTTTAATTTTTGCAATAAAACAAGTATTCCCAAAACATAATTTTTAAAAGGATATTTGTAATGCAAATCTCTTATGTGCAACTTGTTATTCCTTTTAAATGTACAATAAAGTATTCATTGAAATTGTTCAAAATTTATTTTGTCTTTAATTTTTGGAATAAAACAAGCATTTCCATGAAATAGCATAATTAAAAAAAATAATTACACATGAATCTGCAAATTTATTACATACAATTTGCTATTCCTTTTAAATCTACAATTAAGTAGTAACTGAAATTTTGAATTATTGAGTAGAAACTGTGTTGCAGGAAATCCTTGATAACACTTCAGATGGAATGTTTTGAATTACATCTTATACTTAGGTTTACTTCATCTGATTTACTCCTTTCATTGCAGATCACATATAATGTTATCAGTAAAAGAGGGAACAGGAAAAAATAGTCTAGAACTTCACAAAGTCAGGGAATAAGTCCTATCCTATGAAGTGTTCCTAAGGAAGTTATATAACCCTATACAAAAGATCCAGAATTTAAATGTTAAAAACCTCATCATTTAAGAGTACACTTTCACAAGAATCTTTCAGCTGTAATGCTCATAGATGGAACCAGGTAGTCCAATGAGTTAACAAAATGTGGTGCCCACAAGAGTTATTTTTTATTCTCATTTTTTTAGTGAGTCGAAGCAATGTGACTAGGCTTGACTCAGTTATTTTAAAACCAAGAAGAACAAGATCAAGAGGAATAACTTAACATTTCACACTTTTGAGCTGTCCAGGAGGTCATTCAATCCTTTGATATGTAATTCAGAACTTGTAATTATCTGAAAATATTGGATGCTATTGGGGTTTTTTATGGCCATATGTATTCTAGAGACCAGTGATGCCAATCAGAAGTGCAAATGCCTCAAGACATTGGAAAGAGTTCCTATACCCTCGATTAAAACAGTACTTATCTCACCACCTCACGGAGGCTGCCGAAATCTAGAATGCATGTAAGTAGCAAGTAAGAAAATTGACTTCTCTTCTCCTAATTCCATTAAGTAAAATGAGGTTAATCTGAGTTTCTCTTGCATGCCTTCCAAGGTCACAGTTTGTCCTAGGTCAGGGGTAGTGAACCTGTGGCCTCGAAGCTACATGTGACCCTCTAGGTCCTCAAGTGCAGTCCTTTGGCTGCATCCATCGAGGCTGCAGGACCTGGGTTATGTATCTTCTGGTGTCTACCTCAGGTGTTGGGGGTTGCTTTGCTCCTCACTATTTTCTGATGTAGGAAAGTCCATCTGTGTATCTTCTAACATTTACTAAATGGTATTCTGAGCTTCTGTCAAAACTGACTCTCCTCTCCTATCCAAAGGAACAGAAAGCAGCACTTTTATTAATGGTGGAGAACCTCACTCAGGGCATTGGAGGCAGTAGTTCTCTGGGTTTAAATCAGAGGTCTAAGCCAGGAGTCTGGCAATGGATTTGTTAAAAACATTTTGATAACTGCATTTCAATATAATTGATTGTCTTTGTAATCCTATGTATTTTATGTCCTTAAAATGCCATTTTCTGAAGGGGTCCATAAGGCACACACAAAAAACCCAAACATGTAGAACTCCTGACCTATTCACTTCTCCATTTCTTCCAAAGGTCTGTTTTAACAGAAAACTCATGATTCTGGGCTGTTTCAGTTTAGTTTTTTTCCCCCTGAGAGGTAAGGAATTTAGAGTTAGATACACAGCAGAGATCCATAGGATGAGAAGGCAGAGATGACCTGTGGTCTGTTTTGTGCTTATTATGGTACTTGGTATAGAGTAGGCACCTAATAAGTGCTTATTGATTGATTTGTGGAGGTAGTACCCACATCAAGCTGATCGTAGATCCTTCCAAACACCAAAGAATAAATACCATTCTCCACTAAAGTCCTACTCAGATACTGAATCACGGCTTAGAGGTGACCCTGGGTTCTCAAAGGTTATGCCAACACAGCATTGGCCAATTTGACCAAAATGGGAAGCCTTCACGTGTAGACTCAGCAATGAGTTTGTTTCAGTTTCCTCATCTGTATGGGGGAGAGGGGGGGCAACATGACATCCCCAGAATCTCTAAATATATGACACTATGAAAATGGATGAGTCAGAAATGAACACATTGGACAAGGCAGTCTCCAAGGTCCCTTTTAGGGCTAATGTTCGGTGATTCTATAAACACTGCATACAACCCTCCATAGCACTGGTCTCTTTATGTTATTAAAATAGGCATGACCTCCATGTCTCTGAAAATCTTCATCCTTTTAGACTCTATCTGCCAAGCACCTGCCTTCTCCTCATTAATAAAAGAAAAATATTGACTTTTTGTAGGCATACATACTACCTGGTCTTACAACCTCTGTCTTACAGAGGTTAGATTCGATACTGGACTGGCCCTCCAAGCCCACGGCTTTTTCATAAAAAGTTCACAGAAGGTGTATGTTTTCTTAACTCTCCCCTGACCATCTGCTAGAATTCAGACCCTATAGTACAGCTCATCAATATACCATAACATAACCCAATTTCATCTTGTTTTATCCTCACTTAATCGTCATTTGATAGAGGTGTGACATTTAGGATTGAAAAGCAATACTTTGAGAATTTGGTTTTTTGCTGTTTTTTTTCCAGAGTCACACTGAAAAATGGGAAGAAAGTATGTGTGGTTCCAAAGAAAAAATGGTTAGAGGAGGTCGTCAAAAGTAAAAGGTAGAGCAATTAGATACCACTTACTTTTAGATTCTGAACACTGTTCCTTGAGAATGTAAAGATTCTATTTCCTACACTGATCCTGTAGAATGAAGTCTGGAAAGTGAATGCTTTGCTTCATCAGCTTTCCATAATCAGCTATTCCAATTTACATTTCTCTGCAGTTAAAATTAATTTTTTAATTAAATTTTAAAAATTAAATTAAAAAGAATCAGTCCATTAAATAAGACCTGGTGACTTTATGTCCAGCTTCTTTTGTCTTGTTTTATTTCTAGTGGGAAAAGAGATTTTTTTTTTAAAAGTAAAGAATATTGTTTAGCTGTAAATTTATTTATTAATTAGTATCGATTCATTTGCTCCTTAGAATCAAGGCTACCGCACCAAACAGGACTGTTGAGAGACAACGCCAGGATTCCAAATAAGAGCATCTGGGCTTCCTGTTGTGAATTCTCATTTCTTTTATTAATTGTTTTTGTTCTGATGAAATACTCTTTTCAGACACTTCCTTCCTAGAATCAGATAGCCAAAATGATCTTTCTGCAGCAATCCAGCGACACATTAGCTTCTCTTTAACCAAGCGCTTGATTTACATATGCTTAATCAATATTAGTTAGCAAACTTATCAGAAATATTTAAAGATTGTTTCATATCAAGGGCACACCCAATTTCAACCAATGCTGGAAGTTAGAACAACCATGCAAGAACCCCAGTTCTCACACTAAGACTTTCCTCTATGGAAGGGTAGTTTGGACATGTCACATTGGAGCAGTGGGCATGAGTGAGGAAGGAAAGCAAGGGATCTTTTCTCCACCTGCAGAGAAATTACTAGGAGACAAAGCTGCCCAGGAAATTCACACAGTTTTCATTGGAGAGTCTGGACAAAGTCATGTGCCAGTGAACCTTTTGGTCACAGCTTAAGCAAAAAGAATTGGGACTTGGTGACCCTAAAGATTTCCTCCACCTTAATAAATTGCAGTAAAAGAAAGCCAGGGGATGGGCTGTGTTATGCTGTTGACATCAATAGCATGCCAGAGGCTGTGAGGCAAAGCATACTTTGGTAAAATCTCACCTTTGATGGTCACTCTCTCTGCAACCTTGAGTAAGCCACCGAGCCCTCCTGGGCTTCAGATCCCCCATTTCTAAATTGCAAGGAGTTGGATGAGATAGCCCTGGATGTCTTTCCCAACCCTCCAGCTAGCATCCTTCCAAGGAACACCCCAGAATCAAACCCAGAGCAGTCAGAATTATTTACAGCTAAGCTTGTCTTACACACCTCTTACCTCCTGTGATGTGTTACACACCAAGGAGTAGAGAATTCTGGACATAAATGTATTTTTCTAAAGTGTAACACTCATGTACTGTTCTGCAATAAACACAAACAGATGTTTTACTTAATTGTGGTTATTCTTTCTTCCTCAGCAGTCACACAAAGACTATGGCTATGTTTGTGGTGGAAATTCTGTTTCTTCATCCTGCAAATCATGACTCGGTCACATTGAGCTTTTTTTAATATCGTGTGTTATTTTTGTTTTCCATACAATCTAAAATTATATGGACATGGTCAAGGGCAGTACTATTTCTAATATCTTCTTAGTCTTAAAAATTAAACATTTTTCCACTGTCTTGTTAAAGACTAGAATGTCAGTAGGAAGAGTATATATTGAACATGAGGACAGAGGAAATCTTAGTTAAGCACCATAGATTCTTTCCACTGTCTCTTTAAACTCTCATGATGTAAAAAGGTTTTAATTTTGGCATAATGAGGGTAACTAGCTGCCATTTATGTAGCTTGATATTTGAAAACTATTTTATAAATACCTCATTTTATTTTCAAAACAATTCTGAGAATTAGGCAACACCATTACCATCTTAGAGCTGAGGAAACTGAGGCAGACAGAGATTGAATGACTTGCCTAGAGTCATATAGCTAGTAAGTGTGTGAGGCATTCAGACCTCCAGATTCAAGGTTCAGGATTACCCATTATGTTGCTTATCTATGCCAAAGAGTGGACTTCGGTGTCTTCAATGTTTGCTCACTGTCACACCTCCTATCTTTTCTTTCTACCATAACTACTCCCCAATAAATCTTCTTCTACCTTGATCCTATGCCATTCCACCCAAGCTTTCTACCATCCTTCTACCTCTTACTCATTCCCTTATTCATTCATTCATTCTTTTTCCCTCAAAAATTATCCTGATTTTTTCATAGTTTTTTCCCTTTGATCTGTTTCTTCTTTTACCACTCTGACTAATAACAGAAATATGTTTTACATGATTGCACACATACAGCCTCTATCCAATTGCATTTTAGGAAGAGGGGAGGGAAGAGAGGGAGAAAAATTTGGAACTCAAAATCTTATAAAAATGCATGCTAAACATTGTCTTTACATGTAATTGGGAAAAGATAAAATACTATTAAAAAAATAAACTCACCACCATCCTGCCAACTCAAAAAAATTATCCCCAAAGTGTTCAGCAGCAAAACATCCACACCAAAGCCGGATATCCTACTTCAGTCTGGGTGCTTTACAATGGTCTTTTATTTTAATTAAACTTTTTTCAATATTGAACGTTGTTGATTTTATTGAATTCTTTTATATGAGTTTGTGTTAAGGAAGGGAGATCTTATTTGATTGGCATCTCCTGGAAGAATTAGTGTTTTCTTCAGTAGGCTAACATAGTAGAAAAGCAGTGGATTTGGAGCCAAAGAACTGGCTTCGATTTCAGTCTCTACCCTACCACTAAGTACCTGTGTGACCTTGAGCAAGTCACTTAATTGTTTTGTAGTACAATTTCTTCATCTATAAAATGAGGTGGGGTTGAGTGGGGAAAGTAGAGAGGAATTAGATTGGCCTTCTCCAAAGTTCTTTGATCACATGTCCCCTTCAGTTAAAAGTTACTCAACCTATATAATTTTATGTGCTGTTTATTTTAATACTTCATTTTTATTTTAATACTTCAGTCATAACTGAAAAGGATACAGCACTCCAAATAGATGCGTTATGATAACTGCAGGTTGTTGTTTCATTTTTCGTGTTATGGAATATAGACTAATACATAGGCAGCTAGGCAGTGCAGTGGATAGAGCCCTGGGCATAGAGTCAGGAAGGCTCCTCTTCCTGAAGTCAAATCCAGCCTCAGAAACTTACTATGTGTGTGACACTGGGCAAGTCACTGAACCCTGTTCGCCTCAGTTTCCTCATTTGTAAAATGAGCTGGAGAATGGCCAACCACTCCAGTATCTTTGCCAAGAAATCCCCAAATGGGTTCACAGAGAGTCAGACATGACTAAATGATCCAACAGCAAACAACAAAAAGACCAATACATATTATCTTCACAGCTGCAATCTACAATTTTATGTGTTTTCTACAATTTTCCCTTTTGTTATTTTCTTGAAAGCATCACATAAGAGTACAATACAATTCTTTGGAGTCAGTGGGAAACATGGGATAGAGGGATGGGTATGATCATATTGATGGGTTTGGTCCTTTCCCTGAAATTGGCTAGCAACCAGTCTATGACCTTATGGAGGTTAGTTTTCTAGTTAGGTGTAGATGACTTTGGGTAAGAGAGAAATGGGGGGTGTGGAAAAGTACATTCCTGAGTGGCATGGTAGGCAGGGGCACTGTGTGTGCAATGGTTATCCACAGGGAGCCATACAACATGAATCAGTTACAAGGAAGACAAAAATTCAAGTGAAGGTAAAAAGAAGGCAGGATGTCTCCTTTTTCATCAGAACGCATCCTGGCCTGAGGTCTCTGAGGGAACCATCTCCTTTATGAAGTCCTCTCCCTTGGAATATCTGGATCAAAAGCAACCATCCTTGACTATCATCTATAAATTGTCGAGTTTAATCTACTTAAATCCAGAAATATGCCTCCTTGAACCCAGAACTTAAGCGTTCTTAATGGGTTGTTTGCTGATAGTACCTGGAATGGAGTCTTGTTTCTAGCACAGATTTGCAGACATTACTGCTAGTAGATCCATTTTCTAGGTTCTAAACCACTTTAATGCTGCTTAAATCTGTTAGTAATAAGACAGTATAATTTAATACAGCCGTACAAAACCTAATGATGTTGGTCTTCTAGTAATCATTTCATGTGGTGAAAGCCTGTTCAATCCTCAAAGAGTTAGCCTTATAAACATCAGAATTATAGGGAAAACATCTAATTAAGCTACAGCTTTCCTGTTGGCTTTCCAGCTTACCTTTGGCCAGAAATCTCTTTCCCTTTGTCGTTTTGTGGCTTCTGCTGCTCTAGAATTTGTTGAGAGTCATTTTTTACAGGTTATTTTATGGGCTGTGGAGGAAGAGCTAAAGTATGTGCGTCTTTCTACTCCGCCATCTTGGCTTTACCCCCTATTACCCCGTTTTACAGATGAGGAAACTGAGGTAAGATAGTGACTTGTCCAGGATCACGCAACTACTAAATGTCTGAGTCTAGGTTTGAACTCCAATCTTCTTGACTCCAAGCCCAGTTTTCTAACCACTGGGCCACCTAGCCACCTTCTCTACAAAAAAGATTGGCACCTTCTCTACATTTTCTACTCTTAAAGAATCACCTAGAGCCCTGAGAGGTTAATGGATTTGTCCATAGACACACAGTCAGAGAAGAGTCTTGAACTTGGGTCTTTCTGATTCTAGGGGGACTCCCTAATCCCCTCATGCCTCTTTTCTTATTTAGATATCACATTTATTCTGCTTGGGGCCTACAATGTAAGACAATGTAAAATACCAGGACATGCTATTTTGGACAACCTAAGATTGGGTTTTTTTAAAGAAGACATTAGCAATGTCTTGTTCATTGAGATAGCTTCATACCATCATTAGCTAATATCTTGAGGCATGACAAACACTGAGGGCAAGTTTCATCATTAATGACAGTGGATATAAATCCACATTTCAAATAATCTAATGTGGGGGAGGCATCTTCTTGGCAGAACTTATTGAGTCTCCCTTGTCTTTAACTTGGGATGTGACTGTTGAAGAGGAGGACAAGGGTCAGCTCTGCCATATTCCTTTTCCTTTGTGCCCTCATTACTAGCATTATCTTTGATCTGAGTCTCTTTACAGGAATCTTTAAGCCACTTATCCATTTGTAAGTGTGGTTAAAACTAGAAGATATATCCCATAAATCCACTTAATCAGACAAATAAAAACTACATCTAAATATACTGAAAGTGAATAACCAAGTGAAGATGCCCTGTCAGCCTCTCCATGTTGTAGGACTCATCCCCTAGGATGCCTCACCTGCCGTACAAAACATATGGCATGACCTCCTTATATACAGAGCAAGTGGGGGTACAAAGGTCAGTCCATATACTCAATATCAGTAAAATTTACTTTTCTTTTAGATTATAAAATAAACATTAGACTTTTTAGTGTCTGACTCTTCATGACCCCGTCTGCAGTTTTGTTTGCTATTTCCTTCTCCAGATCATTTTACAGATGAGGAAACTGAGGCAAACTGGGTTAAGTGACTTGCCCAGGGTCAACCAGCTAGTAAGTGTTGGAGGCCAGATTTGAACTCAGGAAGTCCTCCTGACTCCAGGTCAAGCACTCTCTCCACTGCACCACCTTGCTGCCTTAATTATTTTAGTATATCATCTTGTATACTCTCTGGAATGCCAAATGCCATCCTTTGGTATATAGCCACTGGTCTATAGGACCAAGTTCAGACTTTTTACCAGACTCTCCACATCTCTCTTTCCAACCTCAAGTCCCTTGCACAAGACTACTGTTTTCACAGTTCCTAAAACCCAGGCTTTTCCTCCAACATTCCTACCTCAGGGCCTTTGCTCATGCTGTTCTTTCTGTCTGAAGTACCCTACTCCCCTCTTTCCCATCTGATGCCTGCCCAGATTTCAAGACAAAGCTCCCAGCCTTCCATGACACCTTCCCTGCCTGCTCCAACCTTCCCCCAGCTTCAGCAGCATCCATTGTCTATACTCCTTCACAGGTCACTTAGGCTGTCTTGTGTCCTGTAATTTATCCTTCCACATGTGTGCGTCTTAATTTCATCAGCAAATTATAAACTGCGTGAGGACAGGAACTATGTGTCCTTGTCATGTCCTCCACAGTATCTAGAACACAGAAAGAATTCAATGACCAATGGATTGTAAATCTTCAATAATTATCGTGAGGTCACGAGGAAGAGCTCAGAAATATGTCTCAAGAATTATCTTCAAGTACAGCCATTTCTCAATATACTTCTCTTTAAATTACACACAAACACATATCTACATATGAGTTTTTGTGTTTGTATATAAACAAATGTTTGTGTACATACATACAAACGTACATGTGTATTTACACACATGCTATCTATGTTCTATTTGGCTGCTTTACTTCTTGTCTTAAAAAAAAGTAACCCAACTCAAATGTAGGAGTAAATGTTAAAGAGATGATCCCACCACGCCACCTAAGGATGCATTTCCTAGACTCCTACAAGCTTGAAAGTACCTTCAAAGTCAACTAGTCCAATGATAAAGAAACCAAGGATCAGATGGGTGGATTCTCTCGTACCCCAGTGCAGTTCCTATTTGACATTTTCTTGCTCAGTATCACAGCAAATCTTCCATTTCTAAGTCAGTGCCCTCTATGTTGTGACAGTGAGGTTGCGAGGTGGTTCAGTGGATAGAGATCCTGGACTCTGGAAGATCTTAGTTCAAATCTGGACTCAGAGACTTACCAGCTGAGCGACCCTGGGCAAGTCACTTAATCTTTATCTGACTCAGTTTTTTCATCTGTAAAATGGAGATGTATGTAATAGCACATGTCTCAGGGTTGTTGTGAGGAATGAATGAAGCAAAGCACTCTGCAAACCTTAAAGCGTTATACAAATTCTGTGTTGGAAAGAGACATAGCTCTGGAGTCAGAAGTCCCAGAATCCTATCCTACTCTGATGCTTGCTACCTCCATGTCTTACTCTCTGGGTCTCAGTTTCCTCATCTGAAAATGAGAAAGCTGGATGAGAAGACCTTTGAGGTCCTTTCCAGCTTTAGAGCCATGGTTCTACGACCATGGTCCAGTATCCAACCTCCTTAGCATCTTCCAAAGAAAAAAAGTCCCCAGGATCCCTCAACTTAAGACTTGTTTGATGGAGAAAGGTTTTCATTAATGCACTCTTTAAATGGAGTTTTTTGAAAACAACTAGCTCTCAATTATGTGGGCAACAATTACAGTTATGAAGTTGTCCACATCACTTTGGTCCAACTCTCCTGATGCCGGTCACATCTGGCTCTAAGGACAGAAACTGGGAGTGGGTTCATTGGATCTCATTTGGTTAGGCAAGGCTGGACCAGATCTGTTATCAAGACTTCAGCTCACAATGGTACAAAGGAGAGAGAGGAGGGAGGAAGCACGTGTTTACTAAGTGCCTACTATGTGCCAGGCATAGTGCTAAGAGATGAATATCATCACACTGGATCCTCA
Organism: Notamacropus eugenii; assembly: GCF_028372415.1. Classification (NCBI taxonomy): domain Eukaryota; kingdom Metazoa; phylum Chordata; class Mammalia; order Diprotodontia; family Macropodidae; genus Notamacropus; species Notamacropus eugenii. Next base: position 149,017,628 of record NC_092878.1, read on the forward strand.
CAACAGCCCTGGAAGGGAGGTACCAGCTGTTCCTGCAATGGCCAGAGCACCACCAGCAGCTCCCCTCTGACCATTTGGCCTCTATTTCTCCATTCTCCTGAATATAATACTTGTGGACTACTCAGACCCCTGGCACCTCTTCTTCCACTTTCCTTTTTCTGGTAATTTCAGTATTCCCTCAGGAAGTTAGCAGAAGGGAGGGCAAGGAAGCAAATCAAACAGTCCATTTTGTTCCTTTTAGCAACTTAGCCAACACACACACACACACACACACACACACACCACACCACACCCTGCTTGTAATTATCACCTTCAAGTTCCTCAAGTACCCGATGTCCTTATGTTGTAAGTCAACTGGTTATTGTTATATCCAATGCATTCCATACTCCCAATTTTTTCTCATTCCTCACCTTCAAAATTCACCTACCTAACCTACTGTCTCCTGTGGCTGGAATTCAATCCCTCTTCCCCTATATCTCCTGTCTTTCCCTCAAGATTCAACTCCCATCTTACTTTCTTTAGCTCTTTTCCTAGTCCCCCTATTGGCTGATGCCTTCCTTCTGAATTATCTCCCATCTCTGAATATAGCTTGGATATATATTTATTTTTTATGTTATCTTCCCATTAGACTCTGAAAGCCTGGAGGACAGGGAACATGTTTTCAACTTTCTCTTTATCCCCCATACATGGTAAGTACTATGTAGTTAGTAAGTACATAGTAAGTTTTTAATAAATGCTTTTGACTGACTCACTATGTCCCCTTCTCTCAGAACTCAATTTTTTGCTTTTCAAGCAGCAGTTAACAAATTTGTGCTAAGGAGTGATTATGGAAGGATGATGATCCTTCAGCCTTCTGCTCCCAAGTAATAATGATAGAGGGAAGGGAGAACAAGCAATTATTAAATGCCTACTGTGTGCCAGGCATTATACTAAGCACTTAACAAATATTTCACTTGATCCTTACAAGAGCCCTGTGAGGTAAGAATTATACTGTAGATGGATAGAAGGTATATGATTTACCCAGGGTCAGACAGCTAGGATGCCTCTGACACAGGATTGGAACTCAGTTCTTGATTATAGGCCCAGAAATCTACTGCACCAGCTAGCTGACCCTTCTATCATACCTTAAGGTTTACATCTATTACCTTATCTGAGCCTCATGAGAGCCCTATGAAGTAATAATACCTACAGGTATTATTATCCCCATTTTCTGGATGAGAAAACTGAAAATCAGAGTAAATGACTTTTCCATGACCACACAGCTAAGAAGTATAAAAGGCAGATGTCAGCCCCTTGCCCTATACCTTATCTATTACTCCATATGTCTTTTCACTGTGCCTTTTGGAGATAAACTGCAATTATTTATGATTTTGGTGATACTTGGTTCTCCAGACATTCCAGCATCATCTGAGATACAGTGTAGTGTGCTGGACGTTATCGGCTCAGGAGTCAGGAAGACCCAGGTTTGACTCTTGCCTCAGACACTTACCAGCTAGGTGACCTCTAGGCAAGTCACATCCTCTCCGGATTTCAATCTCTTCATCTGCAAGTAACAGAGGCATGGTCAGCCAGCGGCCTGATGAACTTGCTTCTAAGAGGGTATGAGATGGAGGGGCTCCTTCCCCAATTCAGAATATATGGAATTATCCTATGATGGCTTCCTGTCAGTTTACTATGTGGTGATGATAAGACTTTCAATTCAGCTGTTACTGAATGAGCACATGAAAGGTTGGAACAAACAGGTGAGTCCAGAATGGGTGTATACCTTCAGGTGGAACAAGAGGGAGCACCAGCTGCTTCCTCTGCAAATCCCTATAGCTGTGAATGCCGGATGGGCATTCTTTCTCAGGAAACTCTCACTGGCTCCACATTTTCTACTGTTCTACATCTCACCTCCCTTATGTAGCTAAACTCTTGGAGGAGGTCTCAGAAAATCATTTTTTACTTGATTTCATCAGCTCCCAGGGGTTCAGATCGATCAATCAATAAACATTTATTAGTGCCTACTGTGTACTAGGCACTCCACTTTTACCATCAGGAAAATATCAGTCTGGGAGAAGAAGACCCTCAAAGTTTCTGGCCAGGACAAAGAACAATTGTTTACTTACATTCATTCTAAGCAACAAAACGTTTTGTCCCACCTAGCCCTTAGATATTGAATGGATGTTGCCCCAGACAAACTGAGGCCTGGGAAAGAGCTTAATCTAGAAAGGCCAGAGTCATTCACTGCATCCTGGGCCATCACCAGTCCTCTTGACTTTTGTCTTGCCATTGGACTTCAAGGACTCCGGAGGAGAGAGTGAGGTTGACAATTTTGTGAAGCTCTGCCTCACTTAAATCCAATAATGTCCAGATCAAGACATCACCCATGATGTCTTTGATTTTCTTTGAGAAGGAAGAACCAACAACAGTTACTACTACTACCACCACCACCACCACCACCACCACCACCACCACCACCACCACCACCACTACTACTACTACTATCTCTTCTCTGCTTCCTTTCTTTTCAGTTTCTTCTTAATATTTTGCAGTCTGGCTTCTGACTTCATCATTCAACTGAAATGAAACTGCTCTCTCCAAAGCCACCAATAATCTCTTAAGAGCCAAATCTCATGGCTCCTTCTCAGTCATCAGTCTTCTTTCCCTCCCTACCTCTTCCTTCAGAGATGATGGTTTGTTAAGTCTTGAAGTGATTTTTTAAACATGTTTTTATTGATGTCCTCTCTTTCTTACATCATCATAGTTATCAGTGGTGTCCTTCTTTCTTCCCCTCCTAGCACATAAAAAATGCTACTACAAATATGTTGATGTGTAGGGAACTTTTCTCTTATCTATGACTTCCCTGGGGTTTAAATAGAGTAATGGAGTCTGGGTTCAAAAGGTAAATGCTATTTATTTTTGAGGGGTTATTTTGCACCCTGTAACTTTGCTGAAGCTATTAATTATCTCAATGAGCATTTTTTGCTGATTCCCTAGGATTTTCCAAGTATACTGTCATATCAGCAAATAGGGATCGTTTTATCTTCTCTTTACTTTATGCTTTCAATTATTTTCTCTTATTACTGTTGCAATATCTTCCAGAAATATGTTAAATAATAGTGGAGAGAATAAGCTTTTTTGCTTTACTCTCATATTTAATAGAAATATATATCCCCATTGCATATGATGCACTTGCATTTAGTTTTAAATAGATGCCTTTTGTGATATTTTAAGAGTCCCTTTATGCCTATACTTTATAGGATTTTTAGCATAAAAGAGGGTTGTACTTTGTCAAAGGCTTTTTCTGCATCTATTGAGATGATCACGTGGTTTGGGATGTTTTCATTTTTAATATTATTAATTAGATTGATTGTTTTTCTAATATTGAACCATCTTTGCATCCCTGGCATAAGCTCCACTTGGTCATAATGAATAAATTGATATCTTGGATAAATCACTGAAGTATGCTTGGTAAGATTTTGTTTAAAATTTTTGAGATAATATTCATTAATGACATTGATCTAGAACATTCCTTCTGCATCTTATCTTTCTCTGGTTTAGGTTGCAGGACCATATTTGTCTCAGAAAAGGATTCTGCTAGGGTGCTTTCCTTTTCTATTTCTGAGAATAATTTGTGAAGTATTGCTACTAATTGTTCTTTTAAAATTCGATAAGATTCTCCTATGAATCCATCAGTGAGGAATTGGATAAGAAAAAAACTGTACAATTTTACCAGAATATATATTTTTAAAAGACATATACAAAATAAAAATGAGGGGATGGGGAAAATTTATTTTGCATCAAGAAATCCAAAAAAGCAGGAGTTGTAATCATGATACCTGACAAAGCAAAAACAAACATCCAAAATACAAAAAGGGATAAACAAGAAAACTATATTATGCTCAAAGGAATCACAGACAACAAACCAATATCAGAAACAAACTTTTATGCTCCAAATGCCTTAGCATCCAAATTCATTAAGGAAACATTAGCTGAGCTACAAGAAGACATAGACAGGAGATTTCTCTCTGCTTTGGACTAGTCTAACAGAAAAATAAACAAAGGGAGAAAAGTAGAACTGAAGAAACTGCTAGAAACTAGAGCTAAAAGCTTTATGGTGTCTTCTACCTGATTGATATTGGAGCAGTAATCACTGGTTAGATAATATTTGTCATCTCAAAGTACAACAATAGTACCACCTCCACCCAGTGGTGAGTCATGCATGTGGTCCACCAGTATCAGGAAGATAATCTCTGTATGCTCTATCTATGCAACCCCTGGTTACATTTTAAAAAATTATAATCCAATGGAAAGAAAATACAGAAGATGAATATTTGTGGCATGAAGGAGGTGATATAATTGAAAAAGAACTGGTCAAGAAGCAGTATTCAATGAATATTTATTTATTGTGTAACAAACTGGGGTCTCTACAGTCCCAGGTGCAACCAATAGAGAATAAAAATTAATCAATAAACGTTTATTGAGTACCTACTATGTGCTAGCCACAGTGCTAAGTGCTGAAGATATAAAGAGGTAGAATTTTGACTCTTGGGGACTAGGACAATGAAATAAGCATCAACACATATAGGAAAGACAGAAATAGAACCCGGTTTTGGAAGGAAGATGAGTTCAACTTTGGACATGTTGAGCTTGGTATGTCATGATTACATTGTAAACTCCTTGAGGAACTATTTTTTGCCTTTCTTTGTGTCCCTGGTGGTTAGCACAGTACTTGACACATAGTACTTAGTAGGTGCTTAATAAATACTTGTTGATGTGTTGTTGGCCAGCAGGATATTAAAGTGTCCTACAAACATTTAGAGATATGAGAGCAGACCTCAAAGGTGAAGTAGGGATGAAAATATAAAATTAGGAGTCATCTGCATAAAGGTAGGAGAAAAGTGGCTGGTTAATAGCATCAAATGCTACAAAGACCTAAAGAATAATGAGAATGTGATAATGAGATCACAGATGGTCTTGAAGAAAACAGTTTCAGTGGAGTAAAAAATGAAAAAGTAAGTTGACTTTGAACCTTAATTGTGCCCCTATGTGACCTTAGACCTTTGAGCTTCAGTGTCACCATCTACAAAATGGGAAGCAAAAGATCAGACCTTACCTCCAAGGTCTGCTCCATCTCTAAAATGCTATTTTCTAACACTCTTTTGGGGTTACTACTTTCAGTTTGTACTTTCAGGTTGGGTCCCTAGGAAACTGCTACTTCCACTTTCTAGAGCACTCTGTGGATTGGCAGTTCTAACACTATATAACTCATGAGCCCCCACTAGTGTGCTTCCCATTAACAATCTGACATAATTGGCTGCTTGTAACAGTAGCTACAAAATATTCCTCCCGTTAACCTGGGGATGGGGTGGAAAATATCACTTCAACTACTATATATGGCATCTGTGGGCATAAACTTAGGGAATAATGATAGGGAAGCACATATGTAGGGAATATAGGACCAAGGTCACTCACTCCTCTGGCACTATAAGATCTCAAAGTGCTTTCTTTCCATACAATACTCCTGAAGATTCCTCCTGAGTACAGTGTCATCATGAGGCATGTTACTTAGCTGAGATCCCTGGGTCTGCTCCTCATACAATTCAATTCCCTTGTGAGTAGTAACCTACTTTCTTCTTGTTCCAAGTCACATTCCTTAAAGTTGCTCCTAGACTAAAACAAATTTCTCTACTTCTGTAGTATATATCTTACTCGATTTTACCATTTACTCACTCTTTCAAATTGACTTCAGTGCTGCTAGATAGGGTGTTTCCTGGGTGAGTAGTTGCTAGATCCCATGGCCAGTGTTGAGGATAGGAGGAGAGAAAATTCTCTTCTCCCCACCAAGAAGTGAATAGCTGAGTTCTTTCCCCAGTCTGGCCCTCTCTTCCACTTACTTGAACTGACTTTGAGCTACCCCTGGCGGGGAGGGGGGGGCGGTAATCCATCATTGTTCCTCTATTGACATTGCCCCTTCTCACTCAATCAGAAGTAGATGTTTACACATCTAGAAAGGAATCACAAGGTGCTAATGTCTCCTCACCACATTAACACTTGTAATTATATCAGGTGACTGTATCAGCAGAGGTGGAGGAGAAAACAACTAAATCTTCTCTCTTTACATTTCTAATTAAAAGACACCATTCCTACCTTAAATAAAGTCTATTCATGCTGAACCCTGAAAACAGATACCAGAAATATGGTCTTTTGTTGACATGCAGAAATTTATAATTAGGAAATCATTTTTTAAAATAAAAGTGTAACCTTTGCTTTGGAGAGAAGGGAAATTTTCATCAAACACATGAACACTGAAGATAAAATCAATGAACTTGGTAATACAATTATACACGACTATATAAATATATACATTAACAAAAATAGTTAACTTGACTATTCAGAAATAAAGGAACTTAATACAACAAAAAACAAGATCTTTATAATCAAAAGAAAAGAAGTAGATTGAAAAAAATCCACAGTAAATATATCATAAAAAGGTCTGGCAAACAGAATCCATTAAAAACTGATATATATGTTAATATTAATACACATTTCTCAATTAAGTCAAATGACATGAATATGCAATTTTTTAAAAATTAATTTTATTTATTTTCAGTGTTCCACAGTTACTACCATATAACTTAGATTTTCGCCCCCTCCCCATGATGGCATACAAATATATATAGGTTCTACACATACATTCCTATTAAATACTTTTTCACTGTCATGCTGTATAGAAGAATTAAAATGAATGGGAGAAATCATAACCAACCAAAACGTAATGCACACAAAAAAATGATCTGCTACATTCTGCGATTGAATTCCATAGTTCTTTCTCTGGATGTGGAAGGCATTTTGCCTTAAAAGACCATTGGAAATTTTTTTAAGTCCTTCCATTGCAAGGAAGTACTAAGTCTACCAGAAAAATTCCTCGCATACTCTGGTTGTTGCTGTATACAAAGTTCTCCTGGTTCTGCTCCTTTTACTCAGCATCAGATCTTATAAGTCTTTCTAGGCCTCTCTGAAGTCTTCCTGTTCATTATTTCTTATAGCACAGTAGTATTTCATTACATTCATATACCATAATTTATTCAGCCATTCCCCAATTGATGGATTTCCAGTTTGGCCGCAACAAAGAGAGCTGCTATAAATATATTTGTACATGTGGGACCCTTTTCCATTTTTATGATCCCTTGGGGATATAGTCCTAGAAGCAGTATTGCTAGGTCAAAGGGTATGCATATTTTTGTAGCCCTTTGAACATAGTTCCAAACTGCTCTCCAGAATGGTTGGATGAGCTCACAGCTCCACCAACAATGAATTAGTGTTCCAACTCTCCCATATCCTCTCCAACATTTATCATCTTCCTGTTCTGTCACGTTTGCCAATCTGATAGGTGTGATGTGGTACCTCAGAGTTGTTTTGATTTACATCTCTCTAATCAATAGTGATTTAGAGCATTTTCTCATATGACTGTAGATAGCTTTAATTTCTTCCTCTGAAAATTGCCTGTTCATATCCTTTGACCATTTATCAATTGAGGAATGACTTGTATTCTTGTACATTGGACTCAGTTCTCTATATATTCTAGAAATGAGGCCTCTATCACAAACACTAGCTGCAAAAATTCTTTCCCAGTTTTCTGCATCCCTATGAATCGTGGTTGCATTGGCTTTGGTTGTACAAAAACTTTTCAGTTTAATGTAATCAAAATTATCCACCTTGTACTTCTTAATGCTTTCTATCTCTTCTTTAGTCAAAAATTCTTCCCTTTTCCATAAATCTGATAAATATACTATTCCTTGCTCCACCAATTTGTCCATAGTATCAATCTTTATACCTAGATTGTGTATTCATTTAGACTTTATTTTTGTGTATGGTGTCAGGCATTGGTCTATGCTCAGTTTCCGCCACGCTGTTATCCAGTTATCCCAGTAATTTTTGTCGAACAGTGAGTTCTTATCCCAAAAGCTGGAGTCCTTGGGTTTATCAAACAGTAGATTGCTATATTCATTGCCTACTGTGTCTTGAGAACCTAGCCTATTCCACTTGTCTACCCTTTTGTTTCTAAGCCAGTACCAAGTGGTTTTGATAATTGCTGCTTCATAATACAATTTGACAGCTCGTAGAGCTAGGCCACCTTCCCTAGCATTTCTTTTCATGAATATACAATTTTCAAAGGAGGAATTAAAATGATTAATTATCACAAGATGCTCAGAATTCCCTGATAATCAGAAAAATACAAATCAAGGAAACCTCATTGTATTATCTTATACTCACTGAAATGCAAAAATACCCCAAAAAGATAATATTCAATCTCTGCAGGTCTATGAGGAAATAGATGTTCTAACAATTTGTCATTGTTGAAATTGGAGACTGATGTAAATATTTTTTCAGGGCGATTTGGTAATCCACAATAAGAATCATAAAACTGGTCTTACCTTTGACCCAGTGATTCCACTGCTAGGATTTTATCCTACAAATATCATTAAAAAAGAAAAAGAAGGCCTACCTGTACAAAAACATTCATAGCTGTTTTATATGTAAGATCAACAAATCAGAAACAACCTAAATGCCTGATAGCTGGAGAATAGTTATACTATAAACTGTCGTGTGTTTATATAAAGGTATACCAAGACCTCACAAGACATTGAGTTCTCTCCTCCCAAAGATTAATTTATAGAAGGACATGGACAATAGTCGCACAAGGTAGATAGTTTTTGAGCTATATCACTGGAGGATATACGTTCATCAATGCGAGCATATAGATCTACTGGTATATTAGAGTATATTGTTGGGGCAGCTAGGTGGTGAAGTGGATAGAGCACCAGCGCAGGAATCAGGAGGACCTGAGTTTAAATCTCACCTCAGACACTTGACACTCACTAGCTGTGTGACCTTGGGCAAGTCACTTAACCCCAATTGCCTCATCCTGGGTCATCTCCAGTCATCTTGATGAATATCTGGTCACTGGAGTCAGATGGCCCCGGAGGAGAAGTGAGGCTGGTGACCTGCACAGTTCTCCCTCACTCAAAAAACAAAGTCAAGTGCAAGTCATGGCATCATTTCTCTGATGGCATGGTATCTTCAGCAATGAAGAACGAACACACACACACACACACACACACACACACACACACAGTATTCTGTGATGTTTTTAAAATAATAAAAAGTATGAAGAACACAAATGTAAGAAGATGACAAGGCTTTTCAATGACCAAAATAGAGCACCCTAATTAGATGGGGCAACTGTTAACAAAAATACTAAAAAATGAAAAGGCAAAAAATGCATTTCAACCATATGTGGAAAACAATGACCTTGTTTTCTTCACTTGCCTTTCCTTCTGACTTGGGAATCTCTAATCTCAAGTCAGATGGTTGTCTTGGATGAGCTCTATCTAATCTCTGCCACAGACACAGGAGTTAAAAGAAGAGATTTAGTATTAGCCTGGTGAACACTTTGCCTGGCTTTTGCTACCTCATTAGTCAGTCAATAGGCATTTATTAAGCATGCATTATGTGAGAGACACTATGCTAAGCACAAGAGATACAAAGAAGATTAAACCTCTGGTTCCTCCCCTCAAAGAGCTAACATTCTTGGTCACCTCAGATGGAAGGCATGGATGGTGGGAGGGATAAGGAAAATCCTCCTGAAGGTGGGATCTGAGCTGAGTTTAGAAGGAAGCAGGGAAGCTACCTAGTGCAAAGGCATGATGTCAAAAGATGGAATGTTAAAAATAAAATGATGCTATGATTAAAAAAAAAAGATGCAGTGTCATGCGTCAAGGAGGCCAGAATGACTGGATTATAGACTGCTTTGGTGGAGACCAAAACATATAAAAATCAAAAATGTAGGAAGGGGTTAGGTGCAAAGGTGTGAAATGCCAAACAGGGAAAGGGGTTAGTCACTTAGGAATAGTAATACTCTAAGCACTTGCTTTAAGACTAGACTCTCAATCTCCAGAGGTCAAGCTCCACTCATGCCTTCTTGACCATTCTTCCTTCCCACCTCCAATCTGGTAAGAATGTTTTCATAAGAAAAAGTCAGACTTGCTTGAGGTCATTCAGACCCATTTCCTCATTTCTGAATTTGCCTGTTGGTTAAATGATGACGTTTAAAAGAAAAGGCAAATGGCAATTTTTGTTGTATGGCCCTTATTGACTATGAGTTTAGTCACACAAATAGAGATAAAACGTAGAATTGGAAAGGGCTACATGGGCCACTGGCCTAACTCCCACTCACTCCCACTGGTGGGCTGGATTCTCAGAGGGTAGTTCCATACTTCTCCATTTAGGCATCCTGGGGCAATCCTGAAGGATTCTAATATTATCATTTAAGAGCCGCATCTGGTGTGTTCTACCCAATACCAATCAACCTATTGACATCAATTAGCTTTCACAAAAGGAATATTGCACACACTCTGTGTAACAAAAAGGACAAAACTGAGCATGCTCTAAGGACGGTACCCTCATTGGCCCATCGGCCATTAAATCAGGAAAGTGAGAATAAAAGATCTGAGTACACATAAATTACTTAATGAGGCAGCATGCTATGAAATAGGATAAAACCCTCATAGAATCACAGAATTTAAGAGTCTAGCCGTCTAGTCCACCCTATTATACAAAAGGAATTCCCATCATAAAATATCCAGAGTGGTCATCTAGCATCAGCTTGAAGCCTTCCAAGGAGCTGGGAACCTCTCACCTCTCTAAGGAGCCCAGTTCCCTTTCAGACATCTCTACTGGTTAGGAAGGTTTTCTGACATGGAACTTCAATTGACCTCTTTTCAACTACTTCTTTGCTTCATGTTCTGTCCCCTGGGTGGGGCCAAATGGAACCAATCTAGTCCCTCCTCCACATGACAGCCCTTAAAGACCGCTATCCTGTTCTCTATGACTGTCTTCTTCTCAGTCAAAACATGGCCAATTCCTTCAACTGAGCTTCCTGTGACATGGATTCAAGGCTCCGCCATCTTGGTTGCCTCCTCTAGCTACCCTCCTACTGATCAATGTCTTTCTTAAACTATGGCACCCAGAACTGAACACGATCCTGGAAGCTAGGATCCAATTCATGCAGCTTAAGATGATTCCTTCTCAACGCCATTATAGAGGCAATTCTTCCATCAGGCAAGAGGTTGGACTTGATGATCTAGGAAGGGTTTTTTTCCTAATTCTAGGAATCTTTTTAAGGAATACAGGAAGGGCAAATCAGTCTTACAGCTAATAACTATCAATCTGCAAGTTCATCATAGGAAGCTACCTAGGGTGCTAAAAAGCTGACAGATATGTCTAAGGTCATGCCATACACGTTAGCCTTGAGACTGCTTACTCTCTGCTATGTCATAGCTACTTCTCTAGGAATCTGGTTCAATGGATAACATTTGAGACTCAAATATACTTTAAAAACCCTTGATTTTTATCAGTGTAATTCCCCCTTAACACAGACAGAAATACTTTATGACTTAATATATTACCTTTGAGAGCTCCTGCAGTCAGAAATCATCTTTCTGAGGCCATGTTGGCAATATCTCAACTCATGGTGAAGGTCCCCCTGGGAAACAGCTACTCTAGGAGCCAGCTGAATCTAGAGTCCCTGGTCTCATAATCTCCATCCAACAATGCTTAGGTGAATGCCGTCAAACTGGTCTTGTGGTCTCTACCAGACTCTTCTGGATACTTCGTGGTCTAGTATTGTTGTGCTAAGGCACAAAATCCTCAACAGATACTTCTCTATTCCTGAGGTAACTAAAGGGCACAGTGGATAGAGCACTGGGCCCAGAGTCAAGAAGACCCTGGATTCAAATGTAGCCTCAGACACTTACTAGTTGTGTGACTACCCTTCGTGTACCTCAGTGTCTTCATCCGAAAAATTAAAGTAATAACAGCACCCTCCCCCAGGGTTATAAAGCTATTATCAAAGTGCAAGGCACATCGAGGGTGCTCAGTAAATGCCTGTTCTCGTCACCCTTCCTGTTGCCTCCAACCTCTGGTCCAACTGAAATCCTTGGCTTGTCTCTTCACCATTCATTATTTTAAAGACCACAGTTTTTTTCTTACTACAACTCTTGAAAAAGGCAGCAACCCTTAAACCTTCAGGAGAAAAACAGTGTGGAAGCATTGTTGCTGTTTTTCTGAGTGGAGAGTTTTGTTTCACTGAGAGATTTGGCTGTGAGACCTCACTCATCTCCAGCTGGAGATTCCCAGGACAGGCAGCAAACTCTAGAATAAAGAACGAAGAACAGAGAGGGGAGATACTCCCAGTTAAGTAATAAGTAACCAATACCCTCATTTTCAAATCTGTTTTCTCTTTAAATGAAACTTCCTGGTCAACGGGCGTGGGCAACTTGATTTCAGCTCATCTGGAGGATTGTGTACTCCTCCCAACGGAAACATCTCTGAAGGCTTGCCTACATCCATACACCTGGTACAATGGGCCAGAACATACTCAGACCAGTCCAGTGATTCAGACTCAGGTCAGAGTGCAATCAGAAACTCGTGGACCATTAAATGCAATAAAAATTATGCTGGTGATAAACAAGAAAAAGAATGCAATGGTTCATACCAAGAAATGACCTGACTCCTTCATGGTAAACTTGCCCAGCCTGTATAAGGCCCCATTGCTACCACATCCTACTTCTCAGTGGTAAATTCCCCCCTCCAAATTTTCTAGGGACCTTCCACCACTAAGATATTAAAACAATTCTAACCTGAACAGTACTGAAAGAGGAACTTCCAAAAATAGGGATAAAAAGTTGACCTATGTTTTCACCAGTATAAGGAACTTCCTGGTGAGGATAGGGAATGGCCTCCATTACCTTTGCCAAGAAAACCTCAAATGGGGTCACACTGAGTTAGACGTGACTAAAACTGAACAATAAACATGCCAGTGACCAGGTTAATCTTCCCAGGCCTGTGTGGTAGTCTGGCAAGAAAGGCCCATAGGAAAAAACCAGATGACATTTAAGTTAGAGGTGTTTTGAGGCTCCAAGAAGACAATAAGTGTAAAATTTTACAAACCTTAAAGAGCTATGTAAATGCCAACTATTACCATCATCATCATTACTAGCCTGCAGTCAGTCACCAGGTCTCCTGACTGGTAACTTAATTTCCCAAGCACTTTTGCTGAGCTCAAGCAATTATTATCAAGCAACCCAGGGGTGTGCTGATCAATGTTTAACAAGTGGGCTCTCTGAAAAAAAAATCTATGTACGCACAGTACCTAAGTCTAGACAATCAACAAAACAATAAAACAAGGCAAATTTTACCAATTGCTGACTTCTGAGGTATAAGCACTTAACCTGAAAATATTAATTTGCTCTTGAAAGCTAGTTAGAGCTGGCTCCATCCAGCATAACCTCTGATAGGGTTGCACCCGAAAGGCCAGGCATAGAGATTTAGGGGTCATGAATCCAGTCCACCAAATCTTTAAAATGTCTTTAAAAAATGTCACCCTACTCCATTGCCTTCTCAGATCAGGAAAATAACTCATCTGAGGGAACTCTTCTTTCTGGAGTCCCCACTTTATCCCCTCCAGGCCTAGCATTCTGTGCACTGTGGCACCCCCAAGCATTCTAGGCATGAGAAACAACCTATGCAAAGGAACGGAGGCAGGAGACAAAATTTATGGGGCTAGCAAAAATGCCACAGGAAAACAATAAACAAGTAATAAAGTAAAATATGCCCTCTCTCTGGAAAGACAAATGGGAGTCAGACTGTAAAGAGAAGTTAATAGTACTAACTCTGGTCAGAAAATACTAAATCAATAGACTAATTCTTATTGAGTTTCATAATAAGCTTTTTAAAACTGGGGGGTGAGGGGAGGAAGGAATAGATCCTTGTTTAGTAATGAGCTTCATAAATGAGACAAATACAATTTGTTAGGCTTCATTAACTTTTCCTTTATTCTGAGTGGTAATCCGTCAGATCACCTCTAACCCTACTTTGGAAAAACACCTATCAGATGCTGACTTCAGTAGAAAAGAAACAAAGCAAGTCATTAATACACGGTTTCTATGATACAGAATACACAATAAATTATATCTACATGCAAAGTCTACAGCTACACAATGTAAAAAAATACAGTACTTTTTATGTACATTTTTTAAGATTTACATTTTTATGTACATTTTTGTAAACTTTTTAAAATACATGTCTTTGTACCAAACCCCCAACGTACAAAGTCTTACCAGTTGGCACATCACCACTCTTACCTCTGTACCACAGCACAGACAAAGTTACTTACACACACTACCACAGACAGCTTTTTACTTCATATTTCAGCCTTGCCCCCCCCCCCCAGTCTAACACCGTTATTCCTGAAATGTGAATCACATTCTATTGGCTTCCTGTATTCTCAGAGCTTACAATGTAATCGTAGCAATATGGGATTTCTGCAATGCAACAAAATCAGGTGTTTGCTGTCACATCCACATTTACCCAGTTCTACCGTAATAACCTTATTCAGCACTAAGAGCTTTCATACACATGCATGCAAAACTAGTTTTGATTATGGATTTTATTACACACTAAAATAAAACTAAAGGGCTAAAACACTTAGACTTAAAAAGAATGAAAATACTCGGCAAGCTTAGCTTGTCAATGACTTCTGTAGCTAGTATGTCAACTTCAACTAAGACACTAAATATTAAAATGCACAAGAGCAAGACGACTACATTTTTAAGTTTTGCTGGGTCTGTATTGGATATTACATTCAATTTTAAAGAAGCATATCCTGACATGTTTGAACGTATCCTCCATCACGAAGACACATCTGTGAAACTGTTAAAAGGGCTATCCACTGTCCCTGCCAAGAGAGCATAGGCACACTCCCAAATAGGTTTAAATGACAATACCTGAAGACTTTACGTAAAGTTGTAAAAGACCCATATATATTTAGACTGCATTTATCTTAAAAAAAAAAAAAAACAACCCTCTGGAAAGTAGCAAATTCAAGCTTTTCATTGTCCCTCCCCTAACTACCCACACCGCCCCCAGCTAAAAAAGCATGACTATTCAGAAGAAAAAAAAAGTGCCACCCCAAGTATTTTCTCTACTTGTCTAAGAAGCATAAACCCATTTAATGGCTTAGAATTAAATATGAAAATAGGCCAGATCTGATCTGAACAATAAACAGAAAGTAGGTGGATCTAGTCCATGCAACTCCTTCCTGAAAGATAAAGGGGAGGGGAAGAGCATCCCCTACTTATTGCTTAGAAACCTGCAGGCGGACCCCAGACGTGTACTTCATACAAAGAGATTTCTAAGACTGGAAGCACAGGGCTTGTGCCACCTTGAAATCAAAAAAGAAGGTGCATTCTCCATCGCTGGGAGGGGAGGTGCTCAGACTTTCTTCTCCACAGCTCATATCTTCACAAGAATCCTCACTGAAAAAGGGCACAAAGAATGATTTTCTTTACCATACACTTGAAAACTTTATGTAACCACTTTAAACGTAATCTGGAAATCACAAGGTTAAGGAATGAGGCACCTGATTTTTTTTTTTAAACCTCCAAAGACTTCCTAATGTAAACTCTTCTGGCCTCCAACGAGAACCTCTCAACTCCTCTCTATTCTCTAAAGGAAGTGTGCGTGCCAGACTCACTCACTGTGAACAAGCTGTCACTCCTGACAGTGAGTACCAAAGACTATCAACATCCACTCTCTCCGATTAGGAACCACAGTGTAGTCATAGTGCACTTTAAAGTTTGCAAAGCACTCTAGAGACTGCAGATATTTTCTCCTTTGATCCCCACAGCCACCCTGAGAGGCAGGCACTGTTCTTATCTCCATTTTACAGATGAAAATTGAAGCCAAAAGAGGTTAAGTTATTTGCCCAGGATCTCAGAGCCAGGAGGTTTCCAAGACAGGCTTTAAACTCAAGATTTCCAGGTTTTCAAAGCTAGTACTCTGCTCACAACTCCAAACAAATAATGTATTATACTGTCTGGCATATGGATTATTAATTACAATCAAGGCAAAAAGATAGTTTTCTAATATGATGTAACTGTATCTTTTAAAATACTTAACCATAAAATAAGAAATACATCATCCTTGAAATGAATTTTCAGTCTCATAAAATGCTGACAACTGGAAGGGACTTTAGAGATCACTGCAGATCAACCCCCTCATCCTACACATAAATAGCAACCAATGACTCAAATACGCAAAGTAAATCATGGTCTGCAAGGGAAAATAAATTGGATTTATGGTCATTCTCCAAAGACTTTAATTCAGACCTACAGTATGCCATGTTAGGTACTTAACATTAAATCACTTTTAAAAAATTCATGGACATTTCTAACTTTCCGATAGCTATAAAATATTTTGAGGATAAAATTTCTAAGGTATCACTATGAAGCCATTAAAGAAAAATGGCCATTGCTTTTTGTTGTTATTTCACTGATTAAGAGAAATCCCACACAGTATGGATGTCTTCAGCCAAGCAGAGTCCCAAAGTTCCAAAGCATATGTGAATTTTTATTTCTTTCTTTCTTGATGATGATCTTCACGATACAGTAGCTGTTTTAGTTATTAACCAGAATTTTACATTTTAAAAACATAAACCCACATCATTACATAGTTAAGCTAAAGCTAACCAGCACTTCCAAAACAGAACAAATCCTACTATCTGTGTTTAACAGACAATCATCTGGTCTCCTATTTCTCCAGAAGCACAACAATATGATTCTATCACAAGTTCCGGGGGAAATGTTAAGCTAGGAAGACCATGAGAAGAATGGGAAGTCACACTAGTGTGCATCCTCCACATATGCCTGCTTTTCCCTCTAAGTCTGCCTCAAAAATGTTGTTTTAAAAGAATGCTTATTGGGTGGAACCAAGATGGCAGAGTAGAAAGATGCACACACTTTAGCTCTTCCCCCACAGCCCATAAAATACCTGTAAAAAATAACTCTCAACAAATTCCAGAGCAGCAGAAGCCACAGAACAACACAGTGAAAAAGATTTTCAGCCAAAGGTAACCTAGAAGGCCAACAGGAAAGGTCTATCCCACGGGATGCAAAGCAGAGCAGAGCCCAGCCCTGGCCACGCACCACCTGGAGGAATGGGGCCAGAACAAGCCTCTGGGGCAGAATCCCCAGCAGGGAGGGTCTCAGATCCCTTAACCCACAAGCTATAAAGAAAACTTCAAAGGTCAGTGAGAGGGCTTTCCCAGCTGGGCAAGAGGCGAGGCAGGGTCCCCCCTGCAGCACCAGCCCCAGCGGCAACAGCTGTGAAGCACTCCACCTAAAGTCCCTGGGGGAATTGAGCAGCTGATCTGAACCTCAGCCCTGAGCACAGACCTGAGGGGAGGAGGAGCTCTAGGACCCTCCTCTTGACAAAGGATTCAGAAGTCAAGTAATTGGCTGGGAAAATGTCCAAAACAGGGAAGAAAAATAAGACCACACATAGAAGGTTACTTTCTTGGAGAACAGGTGTCTCCTTCCATCCTTCCAGATGAGGAAGAACAATGTATACTGTCAGAGGAAGTCAAGGCTTCTGCATCCAGTATCCCCAAAATGAACATGAAATGGGCTCAGGCCATGGAAGAGCTTGAAAGGCGAGTCAGCACCTTACTAAAGGAGACCCAAAAAAATACTGAGGAAATAACACCTTCAAAAATAGGCTAACTCAACTGGAAAAAGAGGTCCAAAAAGCCAATGAGGACAAGAAGGCTTTAGAAAGCAAAATCAGCCAAATGGAAAAGGAGGTTCAAAAACTCACTGAAGAAAATAGTTCTTTAAAAATGAGAGTGGAGCCAAGGGAAGCTAATGACTTTATGATAAACCAAGAAATTACAAAACAAAACCAAAAGATTGAAAACATAGAAGATAATGTGAAACATCTCATTGCAAAAACAACTGACCTGGAAAATAGACCTAGGAGAGGCAATTTAAAAATTATGGGACTACCTGAAAGCCATGATCAAAAGAAGAGCCTAGACATTGTCTTTCATGAAATTATCAAGGAAAACTGCCCTGATATTCTAGAACCAGAAGGTGAAATAAATATTGAAAGAATCCACTGATCACCTCCTGAAAGAGACCCTAAAAAAGAAACTCCTAGGAATATTGCCGCCAAATTTCACAGTTCCCAGGTCAAGGAGAAAATATTGCAAGCAGTCAGAAAGAAACAATTTGAGTATTGTAGAAATACAATCATGATAACACAGGACCTGGCAGTTTCAACATTAAGAGATTGAAGGGTTTGGAATAGGCTATTCCAGGAGTCAAAGGAACTGAGATTTAAACCAAGAATTACCTATCCAGCAAAACTGAGTATAATACTTCAAGGGAAAAAAATGGTCATTCAATGATATAGAAGACTTTCAAGCATTCTCAATGAAAAGACCAGAACTGAAGAGAAAAATCTGACTTTCAAAACACAAGGATCAAGAGAAGCATGAAAAAGTAAACAGGAAAGAGAAATCTTAAAGGACTTTCTATGGCTGAACTGTTTACACTCCTATATGGAAAGATAAGATTTGTAACTCTTGAGACTTTTCTCAGTATTTGGGTAGTTGGAGGGATTGTCACACTCACACTCACACACACACACACACACACACACACACACACACACACACACACACACACATATAGACAGAGAGCACAGGGTGAGTTGAATCAGAAGGGATGATATATATAAAAAAATAAAATTAAGGGGTGAGAGAGGAATATATTGGGAGGAGAAAGGGAGAAATGGAATGGGGCAAATTATCTGTCACAAAAGAGGCAAGAAACATCTTGTTCAATGGAGGAGAAGAGGGAGGAGGTGAGGGGAAAAGTAAAGCTTACTCTCACCACATTTGGCTTAAAGAGGGAATAACATGCTCACTCAATTTGGTATGAAAATTTATCTTACACTACAGGAAAGTAGGAGAGAAAGGGACAGTGGGGTGGGGGGAATGATAGAAGGGAGGGTATACGGGAAGAAGGAATAGTTAGATGTAAACACTTTTGGGGAGGGACACAGTCAAGTGAGAGAATAGAACAAAGAGGGGACAGGGTAGGATGGAGGGAAATATAGTATGTCTTACACAACATGAATATTACAGAAGTCCTGTGCAAAACGACACATATATAGACTACACTGAATTGCTTGCCTTCTCAGAGGGGATGGGGGGGAGGAAGGGAGAGGAGTTGGAATTCAAGGTATTACAAACAAATTTGGAGAATGGTTATTGCATATAACTGGGAAATAAGAAATACAGGTAATGGGGTATAGAAATTTATCTTGCCCTACAAGAGAGAAGATGGGGATAATGGAAGGATGGGGTGTGATAGAAGGGAGGGCACACTGAGGAAAAGGATAATCAGAATTGCAAGGTGTTATGGAGTGAGGAGAGGGGAGAGATGGGGAGCAAAATTGGAACTCAAAATGTTGTGGAAATGAATGTCAAAATCTAAAAATAAATTTAAAAAATACTAGCTGGTAGAAAAAAATGCTTATGAGGTTGTACGATGATGTAACATGTTGGACAAACGGAAGTAAAAGAATTTAAATTTTCTTTCCTATAAGGCCTTGTAGGAAAAAAACGGATTACACACACACACAGTTGTTTAATCTCCAGTGAGTCACTTCCCTGTTGAGCCTGTTTCCTCATCTGTCAAATGAAGAAATCAGACTCGGATGATCTCAAAGTAACCTTCAGGGCTCCAACCCTCTGCTATCAACATGTCAAACTAGCAAGAGGAAGTTTAAAGGGTGTCCTTTTTTCAAGGATGGTTGGCTCACCTCTGACTCTCCTCAAAGCAGCCCCCCTCTGGAATGGTAGGCAGCTCAGGGACGCTGTAATAGCTGTTGTGAAGGCTCTGAGCCGTGCGTCGGGACACAATCCACACGAGCCTTTTGTGGTCAGGTTTGCAACACTCTGGAGAAGAGTACTCAGCGAGGCATTTTGAAACCAGCTCCCTCCAGTAGGAGAAATCAGCATCGTTAATCTGAAAACACAATTTGAGACATTTCAAAAACTGAGAAAGGACCACATATAGTCTTTAAACAACAATCTCCAGGCTCCATTCATCAAAAGGCCCAGGTGAGCACTCAGTGTCAAGAGTACAAGGTTACTTCCATAGGGTATATTCCAAGTAATCAGCTGCAGTTATATTATGTTCTCTGAAAGCGGCTTTTTCTACACACTTGTCCGCTTTCAGAAGATGTAGTATAATTTCAGGTGTTTGCTTGGGATCAGAGTGTGAGTTCCTTGAGGACAGAGACTGTTTTTGCCTCTTTAGCAGTTCCTGGTACTTCAGGGGCACTAAATAAATGTTGATCAAACTGAATTCTAGCTTCAAATGTTAAGTAGCTTAAAATTTGGTAACATATTTCTTAAATTTCTTTCAGGACTCAGGAGATGTTTCAGAAAGGAATTATTGAATACCTCTCATTTTTAGGTAAGAATTTTCATCTTTTGCAATGTCCTTTGATAATATTATGGTATAGTTAACATGAAGACCTTCAGTTATCACACAAAGAGCTAGAAAAGAATTCTAACAGCTAACATTTGTAGAACTCTTTTAAGATTTGCTAAGAGCTTTATAAACATTATCTCATTTAATAACAATAACAGCCAGCATCTATATAGTGCCAGGGGCTGTCCTAAGTTCTCTACAATTACTTGTCTCATTTGATCCTCACAACCACTCTGTGAGATAAGAGCTATTATCATCTCCATTTTACAGATGAGGAAACTGAGGCAGGTAGGTTAAATGGCTTGGCTAGCTTCACACAGCTAGACGGGTCTGATACTTGGAGTCAAGAAGGTCAGAGTTCAAATTCAGACTCAGACACTACTAACTATAGGGCATTGAGCAAGTCACTTAACCTGTTTGCCTCACTTTCTTCATTTCGTAAAATATGGCAGTGCTATAGAATTATTAGCTGTGTATCACTGTAACTATTTCTGACTCCAGGACTGCTGTTCTCTCCATTCCCAAGGACACTGCTGTACATATTTTACATCAGGACACAGTCATCTGAAAGACAATTAGGCCAACAAAGTTCCTAAAAGACCACCTACAATTGCTGCCTGCTCTCTCACCACACTTCAGTCAGACTCTCTTCTACAACATTCATCTAGTCTCTTCCTCCAGTGAAAGAAGCCTGCTCCTCCTCTGGAGGTAGACCACTGTTTTGGGACATTTCTAATTTTTAAAATGTTTCCTCTTACATGGAGCACAAATACGCCTTGGCAGCTTTGGTGCCAAGCATCACAGGCTTAATCCCTCATCTAATAACCACCCTCCAAAACATATGAATCACCCAATCCCCACGGATGATGCGCCCAAATAGCTGCCAATGCTGTGCCAAGCACTGGCCATAAGTGTGCCTGGAACAAAACAAGCTCTGACCTTCAAAAGCTGCTGTTCTAACAGGGAAGACAAGCACATCCCCAAAGATATGCAGCATAAAAACACAGGTATATACGTGTATGAAGACATGTGCCCCCTCCCAAGTCCCTCCTCCATCTGTCCCTAGTTTCTTGCGTGGTCTCCAATCCCCCAAGCCCTCTGGCTCCACTTCATCCCCTACGTATCCCTCCAAACATGTGAGGCTACACTGACCAGGGTGCACAATACCACTGGAGATTTAAACACAGGAGCTCTGCTTATAAGCACTCATCTCTATGTGTGACTTTTAAAAGAAAAACTCCCTAAAATGTAGACCAATTTACCTTGGAATGCTTTTGAACAAGAAGAAGAATTTCCAGTAATTCAATAGATTTCAAGGTTTCCACTTCTAGATTGAGAAGGCACAAAGCTAATACAGACGGCTACGGAAATAAAAAAAGGAGAGTGGTGTGTGTGAATTTCCTCAGTATATTTGTCAAGAGTTCATAATGATATTGTTACTAAAAAACAAAAATAAAAGAAGATACTTACTTTTGCTTTTGAAAAAGTCAGTCGGCAGTTACAAGCTTTTAGCTGAGCCTCCAGTTTATCAAGGCTCAATACTTCTTTCCTATGAAATATATCAAAAGAAAAGAAGTTTTACGTTGATCTGTAGAGACTGTCCAGATTAAGAGTTTAAATGTTTTCAAGATCTAAGATTTACAACTACATAAAGGGAAGCAGCAGAGCTGGACGTAGAGGAGGAAGCAGTTTTACAAAGTGCCAACCTGGTGGATGACGCCAAAACTCTGGGACAGGACACTGACTTGTGCTCACCTTTCTGAAGTATGACGAAGTACGATAGTGTGGTATAAGTGCAAAAAGTTTAAGGCAGTAGTAGCTTCTAGTTCATAGTGCAACTTTTCAGAAATAATTTTTTCCATCCGCTTTATGTCAGAAGCAGTACACTTGCACTGACTGATTCTGATGACATCATGGGTTGACGGAATATTGCATTCCTCTTCAATGATTCTAGCAGCCAGAAGAAAACAACAGACTCCAATGCAAGACAAATGTTTGGGCTTCACCTAAGAACAAAGATGTCTTTAGAATCTCAAAAGAGCAAAAGATTTTTTTAAAAAAGAGTTACAGCTGACAGTGTGCTTTAAAAGGCTTACAAAGCAACTTCTGCACATGACTGCATTTGAGTTTCACTAGTTGAGGAACCAGGTAAATTTTACAGAGGATGAAACTGTGAGTCACAAAGGTCAATGACTTTTCCATGGCTGTCAAAGCTCTAAGCAGGGGAGCTGGAACATGAACCCAACTCTCCCTAATCCCAAGCCCAGCACAGCAGAAAGAACGAGAGGTGGGCATCAGCTTGATGCACAGAAACACTTTTAATCAGAGACTCCAAACTCGTCCTGCGAAAACTGTGGGCTCTCTCCTCATTCAAGATCTACTTGTCAGCTCCCATTTCGCACTTGCAATATTTATATAATGTCACCCCCCCCAAAAAGCTCATATCAACAGGTATCAAAACACAGGAAAAAACAAAGGGTCAGATACAAAAGAAAAATACTTTGCTACAATGATTTTATTGCTCATATTTTTTTTTTAAAGAATACTTCTAAATCCCTCCCAGAGAATGGAAACCTTTAGCAACAATAAGTTTAACATTACAAAATTTTTAGAAAGCACCTGTCCTACTTTTCTGAAGAATGGTCAGTACTAATCAAGCTGAAAATATCTGCTTAGATAACATATTTCTGACACTAAGGATGACAACATCTTCCAGACTTCAGTTTCTTCAGTAGTGCTCAGACTGCTATCAATGACCATGTCCCAACACAGCAGGTATTTCAACACTGAAACCACAATTGCTATAGAGCTCCAAGTACTCCTTCCTCATTTTTATATGCTTAGCTAGCTGTCTTCATAGGTGCCTATGACAAGGATGGAAGAGAAGCCATAACCCCAGGCTGTGTCGACATGCCCCAAAGGAAATATGATAGAAGGATGAGGAGAGAACCAACACTTGTAAAAAAAAAAAAAAAAACCCCAAAAAGCCTTAGGAGACCTTTTCTTCTTAGCCCTTGGCAGTCATGGACGTAGATGCGCTTGGTCACTAAGTTTTTGAGACAAATTTAAGACAACCTTCAGGCTCCTCACTTTCTCTAAGTCAGAACCATCAAAAGGTCTTTAAGAGCTGGTTGAACTGCTAGTTTCAGCTTCCCAGCTACTCCAATGGATCTGTGATTCCATCATTCCTGCCTGTGTGATGCTTGTCCATATTCTCCCAAAGAGCATGCCAGAGTTCACCCACATTCTTCTAGGTCTGACATTTCCACACCAGAGTACTCTGGCTGTCCCCCCAGGAGCCCTGTGCTTTTGCCATGGGACCAATCCATTTTCTGTCTTGTTATACAACTCCTTGATAACATCCTTTACTCTTGATCTTCTCTGGAAAACTAGTCAATACTGAATTTCTACAGAATTACCAAATACATTTTGAACATTTCCTTTTTGTTTAACAATTACATACCCCCTAAGTACTAGAAACCCAAACACAGTCTAAGTCTAGTATTAAATTTATGAACTTTAGTTTGACATTTTTTTAATTTGATCATCTCATTGCTGCTATCTAATCAGAACAAAGGGGGAAGGAGATCACTCCATCAGCCTTGCAAACAAATGAAAAGGATCCTAACGAGCCCCAAACATTTTTAAAATTAATCTATGGAGCCTTTCCTTCTCTCCTCTTCATCCCCTACTAGAGTTACACTGCTAGAAAGTGTATAAAATACTTTGGTTTTTTTACTCTCTACCTCATCCAAGCTACTCAATTACCTTGAACAAGGGACTATCTAAAGCTGCCCAACTCAACACACCTCATTGTGTGGAGAAAAGTTTAAATCATTTGTGCTAGTCTTAAACAACTACAAAACCCTATTAAAAAAACAAACATACACACAGGGGATACTTCTGCTCAAGTATGTGGTACCTTCATAAGAGCCAAGAATCGATCCAAAATGTTGACAGCCAGGACAAATGTTTCAGTTCGTGATCCAAAAAAGTTGGCTAAACTCCTAAGATCTTCCACCTTAACATTTCTCAATCTTGGACACAAAGCGTTGTCATTCTACAATAAAAACGAAAGCCGATTAAAAACTTTCTTACAACCAAGGTTAACAAAAACTTAAAATACATGATCATAAAGGATTAAACATTGATATTTAATAATAATTAAAATGATTAAAAATGAAAAGATGGCAAGCTTTCCTTCTGTTGAAAAGAACTCTGGAAAACATTTGGGATCATTTAAGCAAGATCACAAGTTATCTTAGAGGGAACTTGGAGAAATCAAAACCAAATTTCTTCCAATCATCTGATTCTAATAAATTCTAATAAAAAAAATTGAGGAATTAAGACATATTACTGGTCCAAGACAGAAGTCTTGCTTTTTTAAACAAGCATTACATGAAATCAGTGGGTTAACAGACTACAGGTTGGGCATTCCAAGGGCATGGGGGCCCCAAGCCCCTGCCAGCTGCGTGCCCGCAGGCCGCGGCCTTTCTCGGCATGTCCTGCACGTAGCACCCAGTAGGCACTTCCCCAGGGCTCCCATGCCAGCACCAGTGCCTGCCCCACGGCAGCCCCTCCCCGGACTGGCTGGCACGGGCTGGTTTTCTTAGTTAATGGGTTCCTATGGTAATAAGCAGCTCCCGCCCAGCCCGGCCCGGGGGGACTTCGGCCAGCTCCCAGGCTCGTTCCTCCAGAGTGGTTCGGGGTCCGGGCCGCCCCTCCCCGCTCACCTCGGAGGCGGCTTCGATCAGGCTCAGCCCCTTCTCCCGGGGCTGGAATCTCGGCTCCTGCTCCAGGTAGAGGTTCAGCAGCCGGAAGAGCTGCAGCCCCTCCCGGCCGGACAGCTCCTCGGCTCCCAGGCCCTTCATCTGCGGCCCAAGAACAAGGACAAATGAGGCGGGCAGGGGCGGGGGGCCTCGGACTCCCGGCGGACAGGCTCGGGGCTCCCCGCCTCCTCATCTGCGGCGCAAGGGCGGGGGGCGGAGGGGGGTGCCGGGCAGGCTCGGGGCTCCCCTCCCCCCAGCCCCTCGGCCCCCTCATCTGCGGCCCAAGGAGAAGGACGAACGAGACGGGCAGGAGAGGGGCTGGACGGCGGGCTCAGCCGCATGCAGGTGTCGCTAGCTTCATGCACTGGGCGCCTACTGTGTGCAGGCACAACGCTAAGCTCCGGGGAGGGGGGGACAAAGAAGGGCTCCCGGCCCCGGGGAACAAAGGCAGCCCCGGCGGCCGCCCACTCACCGCGCCGGGGATCCCGCTCCCGTCCCCGTGGCGCCCCGGCCAGGAGAGCGCGGGGAAGGGGACGGGCCTCCGCGCTCGGCTACTCCGCCTGCGGGACCCTTGGGGTCAGCGACCCCCCGGGGCCCTCATCCACCCGCGGCCCCGCGCTCCCTCCGCCGCCACCGCCGCCGCCGGCCTCACAGCGCCGGCCTCATCGCGGCAGTCCTGCCCCGTCCGGACGCTCCCCGCCGGCCCGCTGCCCCCTCGGCCTGCCCCGCCACCCTCCGGCCGCCGCCACCGCCGCCGCGGAAGGAAGCTCGAGCTCTCCCCTTGTTTTTGTTTTGAGCCTCCAACGCCCCCGAGGGGGAGGGGCACGTGACCCGCGTAGGGATCCGGGCGAGCCCGACAGGAGAAAAGAGTCCCTCCCTAAAATCGCTCCCCCTCCCTAGAGAACCGGCCCCGCAGAGCCCGCCCGAGGGAAAAAAAAAATATGCTTATAAGGGCCAGGCCTGGTCTGGGACCGCCGGGGCACTGGAATGTATCATCGTCGGGGTCCTGAGGCCCGACAGGGGCGGGGAGGGGAAACGGAATTGGCGGAAGGAGACGAGCCTTCTGACGAATCACGACCTTTAAAGAGCCCTGATTTGTTTTGTTTTCACTGTTTTTGAAAAGTCCGCCCAAAGTGGAAGGCTCTCTGATTGGCTGAATCTGGGAAGACTTATTTATGATTGGTCTGTGCAACCCTGATTCGGGATTGGTGGAGACGAGACGCATTTAAGTTCTTGGATTGGCTCTCTCCGTACCCAGGGTCTCTATCTGCCTCCGGGCCTTAGCAACTCTATTGTTTTGAGTGCGCATGCCCAGATGCATTCATTTGCATCTCTCCATTACCTAGGTTCCCCCACCCCGACCTGTCCTGGGAGAATTCCCTCCTGCCCTCCTTCTCCCCGATATCCCGGCTGGCTAGGTTGCAAAACCTGGTGGCACGTAGGAATTTCCCAGCTTGCATCAGAACGTGGGGCTCGGGGATTCGAGCTAGATGTTAAGATCCTCAGGACAGGGACCCCCCCTTACCTGTCTGTGCTGGGTGCAGGGCTATGGAAGCACCTAGGAATGCGGCTGAGAAGCCAGCCTCCTGGGGATTGACGCCTGCAGGCCGGCGGCCACGGGTCACTTCGGAATTACTGCGTGCCCTTCATTATAATTAGGGTTACTTTGACCAGGCACAACCCAAAGCAGATGGCTGAGAGGCCTCAGGCAAAAAAAAACCTTCGCAGGGACCTTGGGAGCTTGGAAGCTTGGGAGCCATGTGGCTGGAGAAACCTCAGATTGTGGAACCGCTTTGGAACTGGATCTCTGTGCACCCCCTGCTCTTGAATAGACACTGAGGCTGCTGGAGTGAACAAAGCCTCCTGGGGGGAGGGGAGAGCCAAGCCTTAACAGCAAGTGCTGTCCTTTTCCTCCATTTCTCCCTGCTGAGTTGAACTGAGTTTTGAATACAAAAGAAGACACGTTCCCCTAGAGTAATTTAATTTATAGGCAATGTAATTGTATATCATTTATGTTTCATCTTTTTGAATACAAAAAAAATTATACTTTGCATCACTTGTTGCTGAAACTGTGTTCTAACAAATACAACCTAGGCATTGACACAACCTGAAAAAGAAAGAACCAACCAGATTCGATCTACATGGATGACTCAGGGTCTCCCTGAGGGATACTTAAGCTTTTTGGTGTTATGAGGGACTGATGGCAGTCTGATGGAATCTATGCCTCTCTTCTCAGAACGAGGTATGAAATTAAAATTATACTAATTATATGCTTTAAATGTTTATTGAAGAAAATGCTCAACTTCAGTTAGAGATTAGTAAAAATAACAAAGATTTCAGGAGTCTCTGAAATCTGCCCTCTGATCTCAGGTTAAGAACCCAAGGTCTACAGGACAGAATGGGCGGAACTTGAAAAACAAGGAGACTGAATTTGGAGAATATGGATAAGATTGTGATAAGAATGTGGATCGCTGGACTGTGCAGTGGGGAAAGATGTTTTGAGAGTGATCTGGACAAAGAAAAAGAAAGAAAAAACAAGTAGAAAATAGAAGAGTCATATTGAGAGGAAATGTAAAGGTTACAGTGTGCCATAAACAAGAAAAAATAGAAATAAAATGTCTAAAAGGAAGAGACACATATAGACACACGCACACCACCATGTCAAACCACCATTTCCTATCTCTTCACTTACACCACTCCCTCTTTCTTCTTGGAGTTGACTCTATGAGAACTTCCAATGCCTCGAAACTTCCTTTCCTAAGTTTATTTGCTAACTTACCATCCTATACCTCACCAGCCATTGAAAAGACATTTTCAGTATGAATGGCATCCCTAGAATTACTTATCCCCTTAACTTTCCACTGTATCCCCTGAAGAAAGACACAAAACAGTTCATCAATTCCACTATACATTTATAAAACTTAAATGAAGTCAGTGCCTCCTCACAATTCTTTCATGCATCTCTGATTCCCTATTTCAATCTCTCCCTTCACTATAATTTTTTCCACCCTTCTCAAGATCCCAATCTTACATGTATGTCTTCTCATTCTCAACCTTGCCTCTTCCATTTTAAAATTGAGGCTGGTCAAAGTGAGATGAATATCTTGTCTGTTCTGCAAAGGCAAGGTATCTAAATCTGAACTCGTTACCCATTCCCTCACAAACATACTCCTCCTTCTGACTTTTATATCTCTGTTAAGTGCCAGTCACTCAGGTTCGTAACCTTGAAGTCATTTTGGATGCTTTCCCTTTCCATTCTCCCTTCCACACCAATCACTTGATAAATCCTACTACTTCTTCCTCAGAAAATCTCTCCCCTCTTTTTTCATTCCCATCCCCACCCCTCACCCCAGCCACAACCCCACCCGGTAGTTTTTATCAAAATGTCTAATACTTTCGGTCAGTTATTAATGACTGAGAATTGGTGATATTCATAGAACTCTCAAGTCTGCATCAATCAATTCAACTAGCAAGCATTTAT
This sequence comes from Notamacropus eugenii, assembly GCF_028372415.1. Classification (NCBI taxonomy): domain Eukaryota; kingdom Metazoa; phylum Chordata; class Mammalia; order Diprotodontia; family Macropodidae; genus Notamacropus; species Notamacropus eugenii. The sequence continues at coordinate 149,046,268 of NC_092878.1, forward strand.
TAAATGATTGCTCTGTTTCAGACATTATGACAGATACTGGAGCTACAGGTCTCTCTTTTTTAAAAAGTTATTTTGCTGCTTTAAAAAAAACCTTAAATTCTTTCCTAATATGCTCCAGCATTGAATTGGTTCTTGTAACACAGAAAAACTAGTTAAACAAAACCAGCCCACACAGTGACTTCATCTGAGGACATATACAACATCCCCCATACGTAATTCCTCTCCCTTCACATTGAGAGAAAGCAAGTACATTTCATGATCTGGTCTCCAGGACCAGAATTGGTCATTACAATTCATCAAAGTTCAGTTGCCGCTGGGTGTTATTTCTGTTTCATATTACTGTAGTGACTGTCTGTAGCAGAGGTTGAATTGACCAACAGGGGCCATTCCAGGGAGTATATATGACCAGAGTTCCCGTGGAAATTTCCCACCAGAGACATAATGATGCAATATTGGACTTCTTGGAGATAATGACCTTCCCTAGCTGCTTCTTGTCATATGATGGCCCCGTACTGACAGGACCTTGCCCTTTGCTTGAGATAGAGACTGGACCTATGATTTCAGGAGCATAAAGAATGCACCTCCCTGGTGCCCATATCTACTCTGCAACTTATACTCTTAGAGAGTTGCCGGTGACTTGCCTAGGGTCACACATCCAGCACATACCATAGGTGGGAACCCAGTTTTCCTCTACTCCAAGGTCAGTTCTCTAACCCATTTTGCCTTACTGACTCTCCATTGCTTTGGTATGATCAATCAGTTCTTCTTTGTGATAGCATCTGGCAAGGAGGTCCATCATATTTGTTAAAAAGAGAGACAGTTTCTGGTTGGTCTTCAATTTTCCAGGTAGCATCATGAAACTAGACTTCTAGTGAAGAATGGGGAAGAGCAGGCCTGTCTCTACCCAGTATCTATGTGGCAGCTAGTATAGGTGGTCTCCACTTGATGAGTTTGTACCTGGGGCCCCATATCTTTTCCATTTCTGTGTTGTTTTTTCCCAGTCTTAGGTAAATGAGTACCTCTCTTGAGATAGATATATCTAGGCTGGGAGGGACCTTGTAAGTTTAAGAGATCCAGAGATCCCAGGTCTAACAGGTGGCACTAACTGGTGCCAAAGGAATCTTCTGCCCCAACAAGAGGATTGGCTTGAGCCTTGCCAATTTGTTCTGATGAGGTTTAATTGTCAATAACCTCTCACCATATTGTAGCAGTAATTATAAGTTAATTTACCAAATACTATTTTAAAGTCCTTTTTGTCAAATGTGTGCATTCCTTTTGTGTGTAGGAAAAAACTACCTGTCCCATACCTGATTCATATTGTACATTGAGTGACTTTTTAACTCCCTCTTTTTGAGATAACCTACAAATGAGTTTAAATCTGAACCTTAAATAATTTGCCCCTGGAACACTAGGATGGGGATTGAATGAACTAAGATGTGTGAGAAAAAGAAGCCTAGTTATACTTTCATTAGAGTCCAGATCTCCCCAAGACTGACTCTGGTCCTGACTACACACATGGGTCCAGAGCAGAGTAACCCCTTAGTGGATAAGGAGGTGGATACAGTATCCTGCCCCAACCACAATTCCTCAAGGTTAGGTATATATTATTCTCCCAAATCATAGGATCATAGATTGGAAGTTGGAGGAATCTTAAATGCTTAGGTCTGCTTTCTTAACTGCATCTGTTCATGTAATTCTTCTCATTTTTCTCTGACTTTGGCTCTTATTCTAGGAAACTCCTAATTAGTCTCCCAGATTCTAGTGTCTTTCCTTTTCAGTTCTTCCTGCTGCCATATGGATTGTCCTAACATACATGAATCTTCTGTTAAAAAAAAAAGGCAACTCTGTTTCCCCATTTCCTCCCCATGTGTTCCCATCTCCTCCATTCAGCTTTCCCTACAACCACTCCGCGACCAATACACTTTTCTTGCCATGTCTCATCCTCCTCTAGTTCACACAACTGAACACAGTCATTGTTCAAGCCTTTCTATGGGCCTGAAATGCCTTCTCATAGCTCTACCTACTGAAAACCTATCCAATCAATTCATTTCAAGAAGTATTTATTAAGGAAGTATGATGTGCAGGCACTGTGTTAAGCCCTGGGAATACAAGCCCTTCTCTTAAGCAACGTACAGTCAGAAGAGATAACATTGGTATTGCACTTAGCACAGTGCTTGGCCCAACATATATGTTAATAAATGCTCATTGCCTCTCCTCCCCCTCTTTCCTGACCTTCGTTCAGTCATCACGTCCCTGATAAAATGCCACCTCTCCTTCCTGAAACCACCCTTCATTCTCCTAACTGAAGGAGATTGTTTCTTGTTCTACATTCTTACGGCCCTCTTTCCGTCTCATATTCAGATTTATATTATATTTGTAAGGGAACAATATGAGGCTGGTATTCTCTTTGGAACTGCATCCACAGAAAACTGCATGAATGAGGAGCCTCTGAACACAGGATGTATTGAAAAGCTCCTAGAAAAGTCTTGTGAAGAACAAGAAATGGGGATGGAGAAGGTCAAGCACTAAGAAGGGAGATACATGGCAGCGGAGGGAAGAGATGCCCTAGAATCCCTTGTTGGCAGAGTAGTTCCCTGAATTAGTGCTTAGAGCTGCAAGAGCAAGAAGAGAAAAGGGGCAATGATCGTGGCAAAGAAAAGACATCTATAAGCTGGAGGGCTGAGTGATGGAAGGAGTGGACATGACAAAGCTGAAGATGGTCAAGGAGAAATTTGAGTACCTGATAAAATGTCCCCAACCTATGAGCTTGATCAGTCGGGTTCTGCTTCTGCTAGATTGAAGACCCAGAACGGATTAATCTAGGAGCCAACTCAAGCTCCCAGGAAGCATTTGGAATTTGTGCCAAGAATGTTGCAATTGAATTGAATGTCTTAGATTTATCTTTTGAACTCGTTTTGATTGAATGTCCGATTTGCTATGATTTTCTGTGATTCATTGTGGTAAGATCTGGCAGGAATTCATACGAAATGGGGACTCGGTGCTGAGAATTTGAAGAGATGATGGATCCTGATAGAATCATATGCCTGGATGGAACATTCAGAGGGCCATGTTGGGGGTGAAAGTTCTGGCCACATCTTGATCTGTACGTCAGTTTTATTTCCCTATTTCCCTGAGGGCAGGGACTGATTCAGGAAAGCCTTGTTTTGACAAGGGCTAAGAGTAACCATAGTTTGTTGTTGTTCAGTTGTGTCTAATTCTTTGTGATCTTATTTGAGGTTTTCTTGGCAGAGATACTGGAGTGGTTTGCCATTTCCTTCTCTAGCTCATTTTACAGATGAGGAAACTGAGTCAGAAAGGGTGAAGTGACTAGCTCAAGATCACACAACTAGTAAGCGTCTGAGGCCAGATTGGAACTCAGGAAGATAAATCTTCCAGATTCTATCCATTGGGTATTCCACCTAAGTACCCCATTGCCATCAATCCAGACATTACAAAGCCCCCCTTGTAATTAGGAAGATCTAAGACAATGGAAACTGAAAGATGTTCAGAGAAAAAAGAAAGGAGGAAGCTGAAAATGGCAGGTGAGCTTCTGCATGAGAACATATCTACATTCAATGACTTTCTGACCCTGAGGACTGGGCCCACTGCCCACTCATGCTTACACAACATAGCTTAGTGTTCTCTTTCTACCTTAGTTGAAGAATAGGGCATGCCCAGCCTGGTTCTCTATTGCAGTGGAGGCCTTGAATTCTCTGGACCACGAGAAGCCCAGAACTTCCCACCACCTTCTACCTCCTTACCAGGAATCATTCTCCTTGAACACTCTGCATCTATCAGCCAAAGCTCTGAGAGTTGAACTGGGGTAATGACTTTCCCCATCTAAAAAATCAAAGACTGAAGACAACATTAAGAAATATCCATTTATGGACTCAGATCTTTCCCATAACCGATGCTTATTGGTCCCCTGACTTATTTGTTTGGAAGGCAGAGCTGGGCTGGGAGTTACAAGACCTGAGAACCTCCCACATGTCATTAAACCTAAACCTTTGCTTCCACACCTGTAAAATTGAGTTAATCAGTCAAGGAACTACCTAACTCATTGTGCATTGTGAGTCTCTTTGGAGATTCTAAAATGCCACAAATGTAAGCTGGCATTTTGTTCCTCCAAGTCTTGAAATTCCAGCTGAAGTCACCCCAAGGTTCTATTTCTTCCTTCTGAGATGAAAACAGAAAGATCAGCCAAGAAGTTCTGGCCTCAGTGGGTAGTCCCTGCCTGGTTTGCTTTAGAGGAAATGAACCTGAATCCTGAAGCAAAGGTGCCATTTTGTTCTAACAGACATAATGTTCTTTCAGTTCCTCTTTACACAGATGCTCAAAACCCTCCCCCTTCCTGAGAGACCTTAGATCATAAAGCCACAACTCTACCCGGTGGTTTTTATCAAAATGTCTACTACTTTCTGTCAGTTATTAATGACTGAGGATTGGTGATATTTATAGAACTCTTGTCTACATCAATCAATTCAACTAGCAAGCATTTATTAAATAACTGCTGTGTTTCAGGCATTATGACAGATACTGGAGCTACAGATATGAATAGACTACAGTTCCTGTCCTCAAGGAGGTTATATTTTATAAAGGAGGCTAACTGAGCAACTGGTAGAATGTGGTATGTGTTGTAATAGGATTTAGGTAGCATGTTGGATAGAATGCTGGGCCTGCAGTCAAGAAAACCTGAGTTCAAATCCAGACTCAGACATTTACTAACAATGTGACCTTGGGCATGTTACTTAATCCCTGATGCCTCAGTTTCCTCAACTATAAAATGGGGATAATAATAGCATTTACCTCTTTGAGTTGTTATGAATATAAAATGAGGGAAAATCAGAAGTTGCATGATAACTTTATTATATATTTATAGTTTCATGTGCAGTCATCTTTTTTATTATGCTATGTTATGGAAATGCTTCTTTTATTCCATAAATTACAAATAAAATAAATTTTAAAAAGAAAGAAATGCCTATTGAGTGACTCCATTTACATTGTAGTAACCAACTTACAGCCAGGAGATGCCTAGTAAATTCATTTTTAGCACCTCTTGGTTCTTCTAACAGTTTAACAGTGTGCAAATGAGGGTCCCTCAAAGAAAGAACTCCCTTCTCCTATTCTATGGCCTCTGGTGCTTTAGGATACAGAGCTCCTGGTAGATCCTCGGTAGGCTCCACAAGCTTTAGGAAGACTCCACCCTTCTCTTCTTTCTTGGGCCAGATCTGAGGCCTTGAAACTTTTCCCTAAACTTCCACCAGTGAGAGGAGGGGATTTCTCTGGGCATTTCTCATGGGAGAGTCATCTATGATGCTCAGTGACCCATTCTTAGACACAGCCCATAGTCACAGAGATATCTGAGGATTCAAGAGTTTCTGTGCTGTCTCAACAAAATGAAGCATCTATTTGGGGGAGACCCTAGACATGAGCCATATTCATGCTTTTGTTTACAGATTTTTCCTTGGAGTTCTACTCTGCCGTATGAGGGTGGGCTAGAGCGGGAAAGAGAATAATGATCTAGAAAGTCCAAGAAAATTCCCTTCTTTGGGGTCAAGCTGCCTCCAGGATGAATACTGGTTCTATGTGAATCCAGAACAAAATTTCATTGTGAAAAGCAGTCCCTTGGGCCATAGGTCTCACCTAGGAACTTGTCTTGGATTTGAAGGATTGATCTCTAAGCAGATGACTCCCAGACTAGATATCTAGCCTCAAACTCTACCTGTGATTCAGTCCCAAATCACCAATTGCCTATTAGATATTTCAAACTAGATATTCTAGAGCTATCTCAAGCCCAGAATGTCTAAAAAAAGACATTTTCTTTCCTTCCCTTTCCAAACTTCCCTTCTTCTATTAAGACCATTGACAATTTGCTAATCCCTCAGGTTCATATAGATTTTTTTCTCTACTTCTCACTCATTCTTACTCCATGCAGCCAATCAATCGACATGTTCACTTCCACAGTTTCTCTCATCTCATATCCCTTGGATCCATTTAGACATCCCCCACCTCAGTTCAGGTCCTTATCACCTCTCACCTGACAGGGATCCTGTGTGCTCCCCCAAACCGTTTTTAAAAGTCCCTCAGGATTTAAGTGGGGCTTTTCCTCAATCCCTCAAGATCTTTTGGGTCTCCCATAAAAATAAGGAAATGGAGACAAGGCAAAAGCAGCAAAATAAAAAGCCAAGTGGAGCCACCAAGAGTCATCCCCTTCTACCTCATTCTTTTGTTCCAAAATCTTGTCTTTAATGTGCATATGTGGCCAACAATAAGTCTCTCAGGCTTTGAGCCACCCTCCATTCTTTCTGCAGTGAAAATTTTACACACCCTACAAATTTTATACACACACGCGTGTATATGTATATGTGTGTATATATATACATATAGACATATGTATATGCATATACATATATATACACAACAAATTATATGTGGAGAGCCCTGATATATACATACACATATATAATACATATTTGTGTACATAGAATATAAAAGGTACACCAAGATATCTGTGAATATAGTATATAAAAATTAGTAATTGTAATACCATGTGCATTCAATTGATTAATTTGGTATGGTCACATTAGATTTGCATGCAGCTAGTCATTACATATAAAAAAGCTACATCATACATGATGACAACTTACACGACAGCATTATACATAAAAAACCAGGAATGCAAGACTATGCATGCACATATAATGGAATTGTGAATAATAACAACCACATAAGTCACATGCAGAAACATAGCAATGTACCTAACAGTTATACATGCTAGCAATGAATGTGAACATATCAACAACATTATAACACATGTATATGTCAAGGAAGCAAAATACAACAATAAAAATCATATACGCTAGCTAATAAAGTTATGTGTCAACCACTAATTACATGCACCCTAGCAATGAATCTCATAGAGTTGCCTAAGTAGCCATTTTTCCTGAAGCATAAATATATTTGATCACTGGCCAAATAGTCCTACCTAGAACTTCTCTGTGATTTCCTGAGCTCTTGGATGGCCCTGACTGACCAATGGCTCCAGGCTTTATGAATGCTCTCCCTTCCCCATGGCACTCCACAACTGGAGTATTTGACCTTGAAGGGCTGTGTCTTGGCTCAGCCCTCTCCCTCTCTCTGAACAGAGCCAGACTGTACTCAGTTGACTTCCTTGACCTTCCAGTGGTTACCAATACAAATTGTATAATTGACTTCTCTATCTGAATCATCATCTTCTGAGTTATTATCTAATTCTACTGACCCTTTGTATAATTTGCAAGTCATCCTTTTCTTATGTTCTGCTTAACTGATTATCCATCACTCCCTCTTTCCTCCTTGCCAAGGAATATCACTGACTTCCCACTAGACATCTGTACCCATTGTAATATATTGCAATAGTTGCAATACATATTCTGAAGGGCTATTTTGTAAACTGGTAAGTTGACCACTCTTTCAATGACTCCATACTGGTCCCCTTCCATCAGTTCACTGTCTTTCGTATTTCTTTTACACTGAGATTTCTTGGCAGGACTCTTACGACCTTGCTGAAGACGCTGGTGATCATTTCAAGCATCATACTTTTCTTGTTTCTATCAGAGCTTTTCTGATCTGAAGACATTGCTAGGAGGAGGCTTCCTTCAGGTGATCTCTTAGCTGAGATATCTGTTCATAGTTTTCTGGGTTATCTGTATCTACGGAGACTTCAAAGGACAAGTAAGTGACCTTCATCCAAATACCATCATAAGGCACATGCATACATGTATACATATATATATATTTATATAGAGATATATACATACATAGCTACATATATTACTAGTCAAATTATAATACTTTTATTACAATTTACTTTGCAGAGGAACATAAATTGCAAATATAACAGATGGCTTTATATAAAAATATTGAAAAAAGCATGTTTTACCTATTTTGAATATTTGAAATATTCATGGTACTTTAGAATTTGCCAAGATCTTTCTATACATTATCTTGTTTGGATCTTGAAATAATCCTGTGATTGAGGTACTGAAGGTATCCCCATTTTACAGATGAGAAAACTTAAATTGAGGGATTTTGTGATTTGCCCATTGTCCTACAACTAATAAGTTGTAATTCTGTCTCCAAAGCTAGCATTTGGTGAATACACTGCACCATATAGTCTCCCTTGTGCCAATCTTCTTGAAATGTTCTGAAATATACAAGGAGAAATACTTGATAATAAAGCCTCAGATAGTGTAGGTGACGCTAATGATTTTATTATAAGATCATGCATTTAGACCAAGAAAATTCCTAAAAGGTCATCTCTCCCTCTTCCCCCACCACGATTTTACAGATGAAAAACCTGCCCCAAGGTCATATAAGTAATAGCAGAACCAGGATTAGAATGCAAATCCTTCAATTCCCTTTTCTTTTGTGATCTCAGATAGAGTTGAGTCATTTGCTGATAGATACAAATCAGATACATGGGAAGATTGCTAAGTCTCCATTTTTCCTTTTGCTATGTTGACAACACTGTAAAATAAACTTGCAAAATGATTTACTATATTTACTATTTTACTATTAATGCTTGTGATACCTTTGTGCTAGCAATAGTGGTTTTCAAGAAGGAGTCTATACACGTCTGTCTTGGGCTTTCTTGGCATAATAGAATGAGCATGGAATTGGGAGTGAGGCAAGATCAGGGTTATCCCAGCTTTGACAATTAGCAATAAACCACAGGCAAGTCATTTAAATTCTCTCATTCTCAGTTTCCTCATCTGTAAATGGGAATTTTAGTATTTATATGATCTATATCCCAAGGAGTGCCTAGTAATCTTGGTAAATTTAAAGCATTACAGAAATGTGAGTTAATATTGTGACAGTACCAAGATCCAGCTGGCTGGTGCAAACCATGTTTGTGGAAGGGGAAACTGAATGACCCGTGTGATCATCGAGCTGATTATGATCATCATGGCCTAACTAGCCAGGACTCAAAAATTCATTCATCCATTCAGTTTGCCAAATGAACATATACATTTATATGTGTAACTATAACTGCATAAAATATATAAGTGTACATTTAGATACAATGCTTAAATACATATTTAAATATAAATACGTTCATAGTTATATAACGTACATATACTTGTAAATATATGTACATATTTAATAAGTTAGAGAAGGAAATGCAAACTACTCCAGGATCTTTGCCAAGAAAATATCAAATGGGGTCACAAAGAGTCAGACACGACTGAAAAACAATTGAACCACAGCAGCAATTTAATAAATACATATAAACAAGTCACGTGCTAAGCGTATTGTCTCAAAACATATAGAGCAGAATGATTAACAAGCATGTTACACACATAAAGCGTTGTAACCTAAATCAGAACTGCTTGTTTATTTGTAATAAGAGCACTCTACCAGTTTTTTCCCCTAGATTGCTTTTTTAAAAAATAAATCCCCCTATCCTTCCAGCTTTGTGCTCTGTATTTCCTTATCATTCTACTCTTGCAACCAGAGGAGTTGGATGCCTCTATTTGGCCGTCTTCTTTCCATGTTGTTCTAATACATGGACAAAGTGGGTCACCAGAAAAAGAAAGGAGGTGTTGCCTCCCACAAGCTTCACAAATTTCCCATGAGTCTTTCAGGAGGTGGACAGTGCCAAGATGTTTCTGACCTAAATTTGGATCTACGATGTGCTGGAGAGAAGACAATGGGCTAAACAATGGAGCCTATAAATTTAATCTCCTTTTCTTTTGCTCTAGTCCAAAATGCCAAAAATTAAGCTGTCAAGAGTAGTAAAAAATGAATGACTATTTTCCAGTGTAATGTAATCAGCCACATATAGAATAACAGCCAGGAAGAAGCTTGGTAACATGAGCCAGGTACTAAGTGATTTTTTTTTTTTTTACGGAGGCTTAGAGCACTGTGTGTTCCAAAAAGTCACTTAATCATGGTGACTTCTGATCTTATCCCAACCAGTTACCATAGTACTGGGAATCAAAGACCTGTTTACTTTGTTAATGCTATTGGGGGAACTCAATCACTGGGATTCAGTGACCACAAAGTAAAGTGCACCATTTCTAACTGGAATATATTGTTTCTCCCACAAGGGTTTGCCATTATAGACAATTTGCAAGTGAAAAGTCTGAGGGTTTCATGTTCTTTGTGTAATAGCTGAGAGTTCATCAGTCTGGTTATCAGGGGAAAAAAAAGACTGAAATATATAGGAAGGAAAGAAGGTCCATCTTACTAAACTTCAGTTCTTATATACATTTGAATATATTTTTGATTGGTTAATTTTGAGTTTCTTTTGGTTGCAAAACATTTATTTCAATTTCTTATCAATATGTTAGTAAACATAACAAGACTATACTATAAATTACTTGTCAAATGAGCACCTCATTAATCTCTGGAGAAATCTGGATCCACAGTAGGGATATTTTCCATTCCGCCCAAACAAAACCTTGGTTGGGATTTGCCAGGCCAGTGGCCAAGTGAAACTGATTACTGTTCTAATTCTATGTTGGCTGTTGGTCTGTTCCCTATAAAACAGCATAAGAAAGTATATTTCACTTGGTCACCTCATCAGTTCCCATGGATTTAATTACCATGTCTATGCTAATGATTCTCAAATCTACCTTTCCTCCCTCATTTTCTCTGTTGCCCTCCAATCTTCAATCTCGAACTCTTTCAGACATTTCAATCTCCAACGTCCAATAGCTATAATAAACTCAGTATGTCCAAAACAGAACTCATTGTCTTTCCCCCTATACTTTCCTCCCTTTCCTCCTTTCCCTATTTCTCTAGAGGGCAACACCATCCTTCTAGTTCCTTGGGCTCACAACCTATGAGTCATCCTGGATTCCTCAGTATCTCTCACCCCACCATATCCAAGCTGTTGCCAAAGGCATATCGAGTTCACCTTTGCAACTTTTCGGATTTTCCTTCCTTTCTCCTCTGATACTGCTACTATCATGGTATAGGCCCTCATCATCTCATACTTGTACTAACAGCCTGCCAGGGGGTCTGCCTGCTTCAAATCACTCCCCTCCTCATCCCAGTCCAATCTTCCATTCAGCTACTAAAGTGATTTTCCTAAAATGCAAATCTGATCATCACACACACACACACACACACACACACACACACACATACACACACACACACACACTCTCAATAAACTCCACAAAAGTTTCCTATTGCCTCCAGGATCAATTACAAAATGTTTTGTTTGACATTCAAAATCCTTAATAACCTAGCCTTTCCCTCTCTTTCCAGTCTCCCTACACCTTATTCCCCAACATATCTTTTCAATCTAAAGACACGCATTGTTCCTGTTTGTTCCAACCAACAAGACCCCATCTCTTGGCTCTAACTATTTTCTGACTGTCCCCACACTTGAAATACTCTCCCTTTTCTTCTCTAATTACTGGCCTCTCTGGCTACATTTAAATCCCAATGAACATCCCATCTTCTGCAGAAAGCCTTCCCTAATCTCTCTTAATTCCGGCGTCTTCCCTCTCTTATTCATTTCCTGTTTATACTCTATACATCTTCGCTTTGTATGTATTTGTTTGCGCATTCTCTCTCCTATTGGATGATAAGTCTCTTGAAGTTAGAGACTATCTTTTGCCTTTTTTTCTGTGTGTCCCCAGGGCTTTGCAAAGTGCCTGGCACAAAGTAAGCACTTAATAAATGTTTATTGATTAATTGGAAAAGAGGGAGGACAGAAATAAAAGTAGTTACAGGACAACTCCAAGAACACCTAGACATGTGTGGCCTTTTGGACTTGGCTTAAACTCAGGGTTGAACCAGTTCAGTCTGGTTCTATAGAAATTCTTTCCCTTCTGGGGAAATCCTAATCTCACCATGATTCAGGAGGAATCAGGAGGACCTGGCTCACAGTCCTTTCTATTATCTGTGCATAAATCATTTATTTAACTTCTTTGGGTCTCAATTTTCTCATCTATAAAATAAGAGAGTTGGTTTAGATGGACTTGAAATTCCCTTCTAGCTCGAAATTTCTGACTTCCCAAAAATAGGAGGGGGGAAAAGTCTGTGAAAACCCATATTATATGACTGCCTTTGTGCCTGAGTTTTGAGAAATACAAAAAAGTAGGATAAGGTACTTTTCTATTATTAAGTTGTAGTGTGCATACTAATTATAATTCAAAAAATGAGGGTTCATGGGACCTGAAGTAAATTGAAAGGATCGCTATAGATGCAAAAGATAAGTTAAAATGTGGGTAGATGATTGGATAGAGGAGCAGTCTATCTGGAAAGTTGACTTACTTGTACCTTCTTAGACACAAAGGAGAAAATTATACCGTAGAAGCCAGGCAGAATTAAAGCTCCTTTTGATTCCCACCTTCCTACCTTGTACAATGTGGAGGCATGTATTTAGGCTGAATTTAACTGATGCCTTAAGGCTTTCCAGAATGTCCTTTTCCAAAAGAACCCCATTCCTAAAAAAAAACAAAAAAAGAAAGAAAGAAACTCAAATGTATATAGCACAATGAAATTTTTAAAAACAATTATTTTATAAAAGTCTTTTGTTTTTACATGGTAGCCATTTCTAGAAATAATTCTCTCTCCTCTCTAGCCCTTTTGTAACAAAAACCAAAAATAGTTTAATAAGGGGGAAAGATATTCATAAATGGAGGTGATACAAAAGTAAGACATCAATAATTATTTAGTAAGAAAGATAATTAAGCAACAACAGTTTTTTTTGGCAACTAATCTCCTATCGTTTTGCCACGAGGAAGGAAATCCATTTTATTTTCTGTTCTTTGAGATCATTATTGGGTTTTCATTTTCTCAAAGAGCAGCTTCCTTTCAGAGATTTTTTTTTTGCTTACATTGTGGTTTTCTTTGTGTATATTATTCTTCTAGAGCCGTCTACATCTCTCCTTGTACTACTTCCTAGTCATCATTTCTTGTGGCACAATAACGTTGCATTCATTCATGCACCATACTTTATCCAGGTGTTCCCTAGCTAATGGTCACCTGCTATATTTCCATTTCTTTGCTACCATGAATATTTTGGTGTACCTGGATTCATTTGGATTCCATGTGGGGTGGGGGTGTCTGATTCACAAGGCAAAAGCAGTATAGTCACTTTCTCTTACATTTCTCCATTCAACCAAGGCATTCAGACCATATTCCAGCCAAATGAGTGATGTACTCATGTAGTATTTTGACTTTTATAAAGCCCTAGGAAATACAAATGTTATTATCTTACTTTTACACATAAGGAAAGTAAGTGTCACTGAGGTTATGTGATATTTCTATGGCTACAGAACAGTTAAGTTCAGAGCGTGGATTCAAATCCAAGGCTCTCTTGGCTCCAGGTTCAACAAAATAACTTGCATAATTTCATTTTCTTTAGCTCAATGTCTCTCCTAAATCTATAATTCCAATCATATTAATTCTACTGCAGAATTGTACTTTTGCCTTACAAATGGATGAATACACATGTGTCTGGACTTGCTATTTTGCTCATACAGTGCCAGCTAAACATCAAAGATCTTTTTTAAGTGAATGCTTAGCAACAAATACAAGTGGTACTGAAATATTCAAAATGCTGAATAACCTTTTTGAATCTTATGGTTTATCCTGAAACAAGTATGTTGATATTTGTACCAATGACACGGAAGCAATGGTGGTAAAACAGCTAACACCCTAGTGCAAATCCAGATGGTAGCATCTAGTAGTACTGGGAGTCACTGGATTCTTCACCACTGTGCACTCTCAGTTTAAAATGGAAAAAAAAAAAAAGAAAACCAAAATGCTAAGAATGTCCCTGGTAAAGCATAAAAATGATTCGTTTGATTAAACCTAGACCCTTGAATACATTTTTTAATATTTTGCATGATGAAATATCTTAAAGAGCTTCTGCTGCATACTAAAAGATGATGGCTGTCATGAGGAAAAGCTCTTGTATGATCGATTTATGATCTAAACTTGTCTTTTTTTCATGAAGCACCATTTTCTTGAAAATGAACAAAGTGAATCTGTTACTTCAAGGAACAAATAACATAGTACTTGTTGCCATTTATTTTTATTTTATTTTATTTTATTTTTTTAATGTTTAACAATCACTGCCATACAATTGAGATTTTATCCCCCCCACACCTACCCCCCACTACCCCCCTCCCTCCCCACGACTGCATACAATTCTGTATAGGTTCTACATATACTTTCCTATTGAGTATATTTTCACTATAGTCATGCTATGTAGTCAGACTAAAATAAATGAAAGAAATCATATAACAAATCAAAACATGATACACAAAAACATACACATACACAAACATGATCTGCTACATTTTGCGAATGACTTCCATATTTCTTTCTTTGAGTGTGGAAGGCATTTTGCCTTAGAGAACTACCATTGGGATTTTTTTTTTTAAGAAGTTCTTGTGTTATTACGAAATTCCAAGTCTACCAGAAAAAACTCTCGCACACTGTGGTCATTGCTGTGCACAAAGTTCTCCTGGTTCTGCTCCTTTCACTCAGCATCAGGTCATATAAGTCCTTCCAGGCCTCTCTGAAGTCTTCTTGTTCATCATTTCTTATGGCACAATAGTACTGCATTACATTCATATACCATAATTTATTCAGCCATTCCCCAATTGATGGACATCCCCTTGACTTCTAGTTTTTGGCAACTACAAAGAGTGCTGCTATAAATATTTTTGTACATGTGGGACCCTTTCCCCTTTTTATGATCTCTTGGGGCTACAGTCCTAGTAGCGATATTGCTGGGTCAAAGGGTATGCACATTTTTGTAGCCCTTTGGGCATGGTTCCAAATTGCTCTCCAGAATGGTTGGATGCACTCGCAGCTCCACCAACAATGAATTAGTGTTCCAACTCTCCCACATCCTCTCCAGCATTTATCATTTTCTTGTTCTGTCATGTTTGCCAATCTTATAGGTGTGATGTGGTACCTCAGAGTTGTTTTGATTTGCATCTCTCTAATCAATAGTGATTTAGAGCATTTTTTCATATGATTATAGATATCTTTAATTTCTTCTTCCGAAAATTGTCTGTTCATATCCTTTGACCATTTATCAATTGGGGAATGACTTGTATGATTATACATTTGAGTCAGTTCTCTGTATATTCTAGAAATGAGGCCTTTATCCCCGAGCTTAGCTGTAAAAATTCTTTCCCAATTTACTACATCCCTCCGGATTTTGGTTGCATTGGGTTTGGTTGTGCAAAAACTTCTCAGTTTAATGTAATCAAAATTATCCATTTTGCATTTCATAATGCTTTCTATCTCTTCTTTAGTAAAAAATTCTTCCCTTCTCCATAAATCTGATAAATACACTATTCCTTGCTTCTCCAGTTTATTCATGGTATCAACCTTTATACCTAAATCATGTACCCATTTGGACTTTATTCTTGTGTACGGTGTCAGGTATGGGTCTATGCCTAATTTTCACCACACTGTTATCCAGTTTTCCCAGAATTTTTGTCAAACAGTGAGTTCTTATCCCAGAAGCTTCGGTCCTTGGGTTTATCAAACAGAAGGTTGCTATATTCCTTGCCTACTGTGTCTTGAGTGCCAAGTCTATTCCACTTGTCTACCTCTCTGTTTCTTAGACAATACCAAACTTGTTGCCATTTATAAAATTCAAGCTTTAAATAGAAAATCAGAATTTTGGAAAACTTTTATCTGCTACCATGGGCTTAGAGGCTCCCCTATTCTTAACGACTTTTCTGTTAAGATTGGTAGAATGTGATATATATTAAGGAATGTGATTTTTTTTATATCATGTAATGCAATGTGTCATCATCTGGAAGATCTGCATGACTCAGTGATCCAATATATTCTAAATTCCAATGTACAATGTACACAAAGTACAAGATCAGTCAATGGATTTTGATGTTACAGAGTATGGAAAAGTTAATCATCATGGTTTTAAATTCTGCTTTGCAATTAACCTTTAAGAAAATTTTGTTATTTGGTCATTTTAGTTGTGTCTGACTCTTCATGACTCACCCTTTTTGAGTTTTTTTGGGTCAAAGATACTGGAGTGGTTTGCCCTTTCCTTTTCCAGCTCATTTTACAGATGAGGAAACTGAGGCAGACAAGGGTGAAGTGATTTGTTCAGGGTCACGCAGCTAGTTAAGTGTCTGAGGTCAGATTTGAACTTAGGTCTTCCTGATTCCAGGTCCAGCGCTTTATCCATGATGCCACCTGAGAAACTATCATTTGTCAGGTTTTGGTGTACTCAAATTAAAAAATCTACCATTATCTGGAAAAGTTATTAAAATACTTTTTCATATTCCATATAGGCAGCTTGGTGGCACAGTGAATAAAGTGTTGGACTTGGAGTCAGGAATTCCTGAGTTCAAATCTGGTCTTAGATTCTTATTAGCTGTGTGACCCCCAGGCAAGTCACTCAGCCTCTGTGCCTCAGTTTCCTTATCTGTAAAATGAGGATAATAATAGCACCGACCTGACAGGGTTGCAATGAGTATGAAAAGGGGTGATATATGTAGTACTTTGCAAACCTTAAAGTGCTATGTAATTGCTCACCATTATTATTATGATTAAGATAGCAACACTAGAGCTGGGCAGCCAAGTGGCGCCATAGTGCAGAGGGCAGTGAGCCTGGAATCACAAGACTCATCTACATGGGTTCAAATGTGACCTCAGACTCTTAACTTCATGAACATGGGCAAGTCATTTAACCCTGTTTGCCTCAGTTTCCTCATCTGTCAAATGAGCTGGAGAAGGAAATGGCAAAACACTCCAGTATCTTTGCCAAGAAAACCCCAACTGAGGTCACACAGAGTTGGACATGGCTGAAATGACTAGACAACAAAAAAAGCAACGTTGGAAGTTAGGACTTGGAAGTCTGTTCCAATATTTACTTCTAGTTTATTGGATGCCTGGGTATAATTCTCTTTTTCCTTTTCCTTTTTCTTTTTTTCTATATATAATTCTTGTAGAAGTCCTAGAAGAAGTGTAAAAGACCCAGGCACTTTGGGGACATTTCAGTTTTCCAGATGATTGCCTCTGCCCAGATAATTTTTGAATATCAGCATCGGACACTAGCCAGCCTTCCAGGTTTGTAATCCCCAAATGCAGCCCTGCAAGTCTCACAACATGAAAAAATGTATTTAGAAGTTAAGGAAAATACATATGCCTCATATCAGAGTCTCTCAAAAAGACCCATTTGCATCACGGAACCACCATCCCGCAGGGGCCTCTACGGTCTCAGTCAGAGTGTTGTAGGATAGGACAGCCCCATGAGGAGGGTTCCAGGGGTCCTTCATGCTCACGTTCCTCTCCACAGCTCTTATTGTCCTCCTCAGAGCATTGTTTCTCCTGAAGCTCGTGCCTCTGGTAGTTGTTGCAGATTTTATTAGTTGTAGTTGACTGTACAAGTCCCGCTCATCTTCCTGCCTCACTCTATGTCCTGTTCTCTGCTCTCACAATATGGCATCTATCTTTTCAATGTCGTAATCCTCTACTCCCAGAAGATGGAAGCCATTTACTTTTCTGGAGAACCAATTCTCCATTTCCAGGCTTAGTATGTTGTACCTTAAAAGCATTAGCTCCAAGTCTTTTATTTCCAGAGACTTGGGTTGCAGCTCCCACTCTCAAGTCTCAAACCCAAGCTGTCTTACCAGGGTTACAGAAAGAATTTCTTCCCATACTTTACAAGTGGGTATGTCCACTTATTACCATGTTGATGTGTGGTGACTTGAGGCAGACTTTGACCTCCTCTCTGCCCAGTATTCAGATTTTAGGCCTCCCACTCATTTACACCCCATGGGTCAGTGACTTAGATAAAGGCATGTTTATCAAATATGCAAATGATTTAAAGTAATAGTTCTGACAAAGCTAATCTTGAAAGTAGGCTGAATAGGTTATGTGACTGCCTAGGTTAAGTCATTTTGAATCATTAAGCGTTATAATTAGTTGATGGGATAAAATGAGAAAGGGAAGTAAAGAAAGAGGCTCACTCATCACAATTTTGTTCTTCATGTCTGGCTAGACTCTAAGAAATTCACTTATACAGGTGGTCATGAATATATACAAAGGTGCCAAGGTTTGTTCAAGGTCTGAATTAACTCAGCTCTCTTGAGCCAACCCTCAGACTTTAAAGCACGCTATAAGGCAGGGGTGGAGAACCACATGTGACCTCAAGGCACAGGTTCCCCCACCCCTGCTATAAGGGAAGCGAGCAAGCTAACGTTGAGAGCTCTCTGTTCAGTACTTTATTGGTTGGTATGTCTTGTGTAGATGATGTGGGTCAGCATGCAATTACCTCAGGCTAGACTTGACCCTCATACAGAGGTTCAGTGCAGATTTCACATTGTTGTACATGAGATTGCTGTCCCCAATTGCTGAAAATATTCTAGCGATCTGTGTATGTGTGTTCAGTTTATTTGCACATAGATATTTCAAAATAGATTTTCTTAGTTTCCTCTTCTTCCCTTCAGTGAACTCAACATGGAATCCTGAAAACTACACCCAGGGTTCATGGTACTCTTGAGGAGAGCAGCTGTTCAAATCTCCGGCTCATGATTTCCTATCCGAAGCTCCCCTTAGATTGCCTTGTGACTCAAGTTCGATACAAAAGGCACTTAGTGAAATGAGACTAGCAGTGTCATAACAATTAAATTAAGCAGCAAAATTTTCTGGCACCCATAACTCAGTAGCTATTTCCTCCCACCTCCAAGGGGAGCTGTGAGTCAGCTCCTCAGGGCATTCACCCATTCTTTTTTATTTTTTAACAATAATTATCTACTGGTATTGTTTTATTGCTACAAATCACACAACACCTAGCTCTCCAAAGAATTAAGTGTCTTAAAATCAATGAAAAATTTGAATAAGTCAATTCTACAAGGATGTGTTGGACACTTAGCATTTGCTTAGGTATTGTAAAAAATACAAAAGAAGAAGAATATGATGGTCCCTGTCCTTAAAGATGTCAGACAAGTTGTCAGAAAAAACAGAGTGCAGAGAATAAACAAATAAACACATAAATACATAAATAAATGTATATATGTGTAATATACGCACACATAAATATATGTGCTTATAGACATATATATATGAGAATGTGTATTTTAAAGGTATATAATCCCAGTTCTCAAAGAGTTTATAATCTAGTTACTAATAGGTAGCACAGGACAGACAAATATGAAAGTTCATGACACAAAATATTAAGGCACGTCTGTAGGTCACTTACGTCCAGTTGGCTGCAGGTTGTGCAGGTCTATATGAAGGCATATCCTGTGTATGTGGAGGATCTCTCTTTCAATTTCTTTTGTTATTTTGTTAGATAAAATACATCATTTTGAACGAATATTGCATTGATTGGCCTGTGAAACATACCATTTTGATTGGCTGATGACCAACAAACTCCTGAAACCTATTTATCTGGGTTTTTACCTGGGCCCACATGTGAGGGGGGTTTTAGGTGCTCCAAGGAATTCAATGTATAGTACATGTTTATCACATTTCTTTCTTTTTTAAATAATATTTTATTTTATCCCATTTGCATGTAAAATACTTTTTAAGTCATTTTTTAGCATTTTGAGTTCCAAATTCTTTCCCTCCTTCTTCCCCCCTTCTCTAAGACAATAAGTCGTTTGATGTAGGTTATACATGTGCAGTCACACAAAGCATATTTCTATATTGCGAAAGAAAACACAGACCCCCCCCCCAAAACCCCAACAAAAAATACAGAAAGTGAAAAACAGTATTCTTCAATTTGCATTTAGACTCTATCAGTTCTTTCCCATCCTAACTCCTTCAGAATTGTTTTGAATCATTGTATCAGGCAGAGTAGATACATCATTCGTAGTTGATCATACAATATTACTGTCACCATGTATAACATTCTCTTGATTCTTTTCACTTTACGTTGCATCAGTTCATGTAAATCTTCCCAGGTTTTTCTGAAACCATCCTACTTGCCATTTCTTAGAGTATAATAGAATTTCACCACAGTCACGTACCATAACCTTTTAAGCCATTCCCCCATTGATGGGCATCCCCTCAATTTCCAGTTCTTTGCCATCACAAAAAGAGCTGCTGTAAATACTTTTGAACATAGAATTCCTTTTCCTTTTTCTTTGATCTCTTTGGGATACAGGCTTAGCAGTGGTATTGCTGAATCAAAGGGTATGCCTAGTTTTATGGCCCTTTGGGCATGGCTCCAAATTACTCTCTAGAAGACATACTGACGAATCCGAAAAAGGTTCTCCCTTCTACATAAATGAATTTAAGTCTCCTTTGGAATGTTGGTTAGCAACTGTATGCTCCAGACCTTGGGGCATTCTGGATCATTCTCAAAGAACCATATCTTCATGCATTGTAAAATGTCATCTTGGCACAGTGCTCAGGCTAGCTTCTTAATTCCACTACTGTGCCAAAAGACTGAAATATGAGGAGAAAGTTGAATTCTCTAATAAGCTCACTCAATTCTTGACTTGAGTTAAATCCATACATGCCAAGAAACTGCTTTATATAATACATATGCTGTACACAATGAATGCAGCCCTGTTTTATTACTGCTTCAGAATTTGCTGGGTAGACAATCCTAAGCTCTTCACTTCCTGGAAAGCCTCTTGAATAGATTTTGGATGCCAAGCTTTACTACGTTTTACAGTTTTATTCATTTTGGATGCAAAATTTATATGTGTATGTACAGATGTGTGTGTGTATATATATAGTTTTATTTTAACCAGAACCTCAAAAAACCTCTTTTGAATTAAATATGGTCATATTCATTTTTTGTAAGCATGTTTAACTATATAGTGTTTAAATATGCTTAAAATCTTGTTTCTCTCAAAAAGTTTTTAATGTACCCCCTTTCCTTTTATGGCCTACAATAATTATAGAGGCAACCTAGGTGGAACAGTGGTTAAGGCCCTGGATCTGGAGTCAGGAAGACTTGAATTTGAATATGCCCTCAGACACTTCTTAGTTGTGTGACCCTGGGCAAGTCACTTAACCTCTCTCTATGTAACCTCTCTTCTGTAAGAGTGGAGATAATAGCAGCTCTTTTACCTGGTTGGTATATCAAATCAGACATTTATAAAGGACTTTACAATGCTTATTATAACTGCACCACTTCTATCATGTTTTTTACTTTTTTCAAATAGAATTTAAGAGTTAGAGGGGGGCCTAAGTTTCCTTATAAGATTGACTATCGGGATTTCAGAATTATATACAACTTTAACTTTGTGGGCCTAAGCCAGAGCCTTAAAATCATGTTGATTAGATATTTACAAGTTTGTTTAGCTGATATCATAAAAGAATTACGACCTCTAATAAGAAAATGAGAGCTCAATTTCATAAGGGATCTTAATAAAAAGAAAGCTATACAGTCTTAAATCTAGGTCCAAAACAAATTATAAAATCACATGTTTGGAAAACTGATAAAATTTCTAGCATATTGGTAGCTTGGTACTGGCAGTGGAGAGAGGGCTAGTCTTAGAATCAGGAAGATCTGAGTTCTAAATCTGTTTCATTATACTTACTAGCTGGGTGATCCTAATCTATTTGCCAACACATACACAGGAACTACAGGTATAAAATATTCTTTACAGAAATGGATATCTAAATTATTGGAGAAGTATTAATTGCTCATGTGTAGGCTGAGCCAACATTAAAAAATGCCAGTACTATTTAAACTAATTTATGTATTCAGTGCCATACCAATCAAACAACCAAAGGATAGGTATATAGACCCATATAGAACCTTCTACTCCCTTCAAGGCAGAAATTTCAGTCTGCCTTTAAGGGGTACACCATATTATAGAGATATCGATCCATGCCATCTGATAGCCACATTGAGATAACTCATATGAATGTACCTATCTTATATGGGCACAGATATTCTTACATTTTTATATGTCCTTGTTATCTCCCCCACTAAAATATAAACTCCTTTAAAAGGAGGTTTTGTTTCATCAAAGAAGCCATAACTAGAGGTACAGAATGAGGAACTCATTTTCTGACAGAACCAATATGTGCATTTATTTTGTTTGACTATAGGGAGGGCTTTTATGAATAGGGGGAGCAAGAGAGCAGGTCTGTATTAATAATGATATTAAAAAGAATGAAGAAAAGAAAATCATCCTGGAATAGTTACTTTTTAATTTCTAAAATTGTTTTCATCATGGAATACTTAAATCATCACTGAATTTAAGGCATCAATGAAACATATGAAAAATACCCAGGAGAGAGTAGAAGAAAGTATAGAAGGGACCATAGATAAGCAGGGCATTTTTAAAGGCAGCTGGGTAACAGCAGATAGAGGATTAGACCTGGAGTCAGGAAGATCTGAGTTTTAAATCTAGTCTCAGACACTTACTAGGTATGCCTACCTCAAATTCCTCATCTGTGAAATGAGGATAATAATAGAACTGTCAGGGCTCTTATAAGCATAAATTGAAATAATATTTGCAACTGCACTTTGAAAAACCTTTATGTATGATATAAATGCTAGCTATTGTCATTAATATCATGTTACATTTAGTGTATGCTTTAAAAAATATATGTAGTAGTATATTCCTAGATGCACACATAGTCTTTTCTTCCTGTTTTTTGTATGTTGAAGTGTTTGTGTACGTTGATGTTTGTTAAGTGCATAGTAATGCAGTGGGAGCTCTGATGTCCACTCTTGTGACCCCCCTCAGACTGGCAGGGTAGGTCCCCAGAGTGCAGCTGCTGACTTTTCCCTACAGAGTTCTCAAAGTAAGCCTGAGGGTCTGGGAGGTGTTTTTTAATGAGGAATACCTCCTGAGTTTCCACAACTATGCTGCCCCCACTAATTGATATCAGTAAAGCAGCCAGACAATTCACTTTTAGTAAAGGGTATAATAAGTTGGTATAGTCAGATCAGTTGGCACTGAATCCAGAGGTTGCCTTTCCTCACTGTTTCTAGCTTGTCTTCTGCTCTCATAGCAGAAGCTGCCATTGGGCCCCCCTGTTCCAGGGCCACCTCTAGGATGCCTATAGAAAGTCCAAAATCTTCATGCCTTTGCAAATTCACAAGGCCATCCTCTGGTCAAGGGGAATGGGGTATGGATCACACAGAGACCTTTACTCATCCAACGACTTCCACCCCTAGCTCTCTCCCTCTCCCCACAAGTGATTTCCTCTCTCCTGCTTGGCTAAAGCTATTATCTCCAGGCTGGCCTATTGCTGTGATGTCCAAGTCTGAACCAGTTATTGTTTTTATGCAAACTTTTTAGTGAATGATTGACTCTTCCAGCAATATTAATGCACTTCTGTAGCATCACCTTGTTTCACCCAATGGTCTTCACTTTTTCCAAATTGATTAAGAACCTTTACTGCTCCTAGTCTAATGCTTTTAATTTGTGAAATTAGATTGTTAATTGATTAACTGATTTTTAATTTATTCATTGATTCAGTAGAGGAATTCATACCTGATAAAGGTGTCTGGCTGTTGAGCATCTTGTTAATTACTCTAAGTGTAGGTTACACTAATCAAAAGGAATATTTTTAAAAAAATTGTTGGCAAGTCCTCTGTACTTAAACAGCAGTCTTTTCACACAAGTACTGTCCTTTTCCCCTAATGTCTTTAGAATTTCATTTTTGACTGTTTCCCCTTCCTTATGGGTTGGTTTTTCTTATAGAATTTTAGTCGTGAGATCATACAGCCTTTTGGACCTTTGAAATCTGCTCTCCCCAATCTATGATGCCTGTCAGGTTATGCCTGGCTTTCCTCTCTGTCACAAGCTAGAGGACGTACAGGATAGAGTGGTCTTTTTCCTACATTTCATAGTTTCTGAATCTTTCCCATCCCTTCACTACACACAAACTCCATATTGGATTTAATATCACTTACATATTAAAAGAATTTACTTTAAGCATGCTCAGATCACTTAACATGGGGGACTTGTTATTGGGAGAAAATATTCTGAATTCCCTTACCACATGGGCTGGAATAACCTCTTTCCATTGGGTATGAAGCTGCAAAGGGCAGTAGCTTTAAGACTAGCAGACTGGCACACTCTAGCTCTTTCCAGATCCATCTAGAAAGGCTGCAGACCTATTCCTCTAAACTGTGGACACCTTAAACTGAGCTGGGTGAGGGGAAAAACTACCTTTGTCTCTCTCCTTGTAGGACTGGGTTCCAAGTTTTGTTGTCTTTGCCCTTTTCAGTTCTAGGTGCCTATTGTACCTGGACAGGTGCCATGGTGACCATGGAGGCAGGATTGCAGGTTGAATGTTACTGCCACCCCAGCAAGGAAACCCTGTGAAACCAGGGTGCCTGAAATTCAAGCCGAAAGGAGGCTTTGGACTTGACTGGACTGTGCTATATGTAAACTGAGCTAAATTGTGAATTTAATCTCCATCTTCTCAGATTGAGGTGGCATAAAAGGGGATTATGCCCCCACAAGATGGTAGGTGATATTTATACATTTGTTCTTGCTATGCCTTTAAAGTAAATAAGTCTGTTGATTGACTAAATGGAACTGGAGTACAAGAGACCCCTAAATGGAAGGAAAACCATCAGTGGGGGCTTAAGCCAATGGTAGAGAGACTAGATACTGTCAAGCTCTCATAAGGGTACCAGAGAGCCTGGGAGAAGAGGAGAAATGTAACCCCAGTGTCTTTCAGGCAGTGTAGGTCAGAGTGATCACTGTTACATGTGGGACCTCATCTGTGGCCCTGGAATCAGGTTTGGGTTTTTGTACTGTTTTATCTGTTCCTTTCAGTAGTGGGCACAGGCAGTGGAATCCTCAGACCTGGTATTGTCATGGCAACCTAGAAGACAGAATTCTAGACCAGATGTTATTACCAACGCATCAAGGAAACCCTGAGAAGTCAGTGTGCCCATGACTTGAGTCTCAGGAGGACTTGATGGAACTGTGCTCCATAGGAACTATGGTAAACTATGAACCTGAACCCCTTCCCCTCCTCAGAGATCGAGGTGTTGGGGGGAATGTTTGTATATTCTTGCTATTTCTTTATAAAAATTAATCTGTCTGTTAAGGGGTTAAATGGAACTGGAGAACAGAGGACCCCGAGAAACTGGGGATGCCATTGGTAAGAGCTGGAGCTGTTAGAGAAACTAGAAATGCTTGAGGAAGTGTGGGCCAGGGCAGTTATTGTTACCTAAATGAACGGTGACTCCCTTTCATTTTTATTAGAATTTTAGGATTCATTTATATGACATCCCCTCTATATTAATTAAACTAATTATTGAAAATAAATATTTTGGAAGTTATTGTCCGAGTCCTAGAGGCAGCATGGAATAGTAAATAGTGACCCAGTCGGGTTCCGGAAAGATCTAGTGTCAAGATCTTCCTCCTTGTCCCACTGGCTTTGTGACCTTACATCAGTCACTTAACTTTTCAGTAATATAAGCAGTTCTCTAAGTCTGCAAATTGTGGGAAAGCTGCTGACCTGCACTGGCAGAGGGAACCTACACTTCCCCTGTACCAAAATATGGTATGCTGTACCGAATATGTCCAGTTTTACTCTTTTGTCCCATCTTGTCTCAGAAGAAAATCTTTTTCTTGTTACTTTACTGTCTAAAGTAAATGACTTGTTATTTTAGGTCTAAATAGCTGTCATAAAGCAGAGCAAAAAGACTTAGAAAAATTTAATTGAAAAATTTAATTTAAAGAAAAATCCACTCCTTTAAAACATGAAGAATTTTGTTTTAATCTGTACATAACTGAATGGTAACGTTTATGCCAATAGTTAAAGCAAGAGTTACCCAACGAGGGTTCCTATGACTGCCTTGGGGAATGACCTTCTGGCAAGATCTCTGGTTCATAGAGAAAGGAATCCACAAGCCGCTGTAGTAGACTAGGGCGAAGGTATCAGTTCTACTTGGCTTCCTTTCTCTACAAAGCTAAAAAACTTTAAAATGCAAATAGGATTCTTAAGAAGTGTGAGCCCCCAGGCTTGAGTCATAATTGTCAAGGAGGGTGGTGATCTTTTAGCCAGTAGAATTTAGCTCAATCAACTATTCTAACTTCTCTCACACTTTTTACAACAAAAATTCAAACTCTGGATACCCTTAAAATTATCTTATTGTTTTGAGCCATTGTTTAATAGGTAAATAACCAGTAGGGACTGTGTTGAAATATCAGAGAAATCCTTAGTAATTAACATAGCCACTGGTTGCTCTAGGCCAGAGGTTCCTAAACTTATTTGGCCTACCACCCCCTTTAAAAAAAATTACTCAACACCCCCCTGGAAATTTACTTTTTAACCCTTCAGCTTTTTTTTTCTTAATTTGTGTCATTTCAAAAAAACCTTTTTTTAAAATGTTAAATAATTTATTGTAAATTTGGTTTTTTTCCCCCTACATTGAAATTTTGATGACACAATATTGCATCATGTAACCATATAGTGTCATATTATAAACAAGTCATCACATGGACATATTCCTGCCAATGCATGCTGGACTTCCTGACAATGTGACAAGCCTGCCTGCCAACACTTGCTTGTTAAGACCTGTTGATGGACTTGACCACCAATCAGTTATAACTTGCATTTTAAATGTGTGTCTATTTGGAAAACAATGTTATCACTATGATTTTAATTCTGTTATATGACAGATGAAACATATCCAAATAGTTTTTCAAAATTTTTTCTCTTCTTTCTTAATGTTTCCATGGACCCATTATTTTTATTCAATGCCCTCCCAATTGCACCTGAGGCTACAACTGCCCCCTCACTTACCCTCCATTGTTTCAGCATCCCTAGGGGGTGGTATCATCCACTTTAGGAACCTCTATTAGGCAATACAACAAAAGAGAAAATAGCCAAGTGAAGTGAATTCAGCACAATTCCAGTAGATTCTTCTTGGAAAAGCCAAAATTCAGATACTTTCTGGAAAAATTCAGTCCCACTGTTCTGAAAATTCAGATTTTCAGTCAATACTGTGATGAGGCTTCTACTCTTATGCTTGGAAGAAATAGAACTCCCAGGATTTTTAGCCATTCTGGTCTCCTCACTGGTAATCAGTTCAGCCTTGCCAAAAAAAGATGGCACACACACCAAAATTATCTACAAACTGAACCCCTTTCAAAGAGCGAATCAATTAAGTAAATGTGGAGCACTGGGCTTAGAATCCAGAGGGCTCATCTTTGTGAGTTCATAGCTGACCTCAGACACTATGTGACAGCTGTGTGACCCTGGGTAAGTCACTTAACTTTGTGTGCCTCAGTTTATTTATGTGGAAAATGAGGGGGAGAAGGAAATGGCAAACCACTCCAGTATCTATGCAAGAAAATCCCAAAATGGAGTCACAAAAACCTAGATGCAACTGGAAGACTCAATAGCAACAAACACTATGCTAAGTACTTTGGATATAAATGGTAAGGACTATGGATACAAATGGATACAAATACAATTAATAAATAATTTCTTTTTGTAAGCAAGCTTCCATTCCAGTAAGGGGAGACAAGTGGGACATAAATAAGTGTAATTTATCTGTGTGCCCATGTTGGTTTCTGACCCATCTCTTTTTCCAGGGAAGACTGCAATTTCTTCCATGGAGAGGAGCTTACACTTTTCTTTATCTATTCCCAAGACGGGTATTAGGTTGGAAGTGTATTTATTTGTCCCATTCAGCTTAGGGGTTCAATAGACTCAGAATAAAATCCACTTCCCTTTCACCCTTAAAGAAAGCCCACCAAGCCCTGGTTATACCAAAGGCCATCGCAATCTCGAGTAGCAAGTAAATTCAAATGAAAATCAGAGAATTTATTCAGATTCGTTAAATTAATTAGTTATATAAAACATGCAAGAGTAAATAAGCTTTTTTTGCTGGAAGTGAAATGAAATTTCCACTCAAACAAAGAGAAGGGGCCCAAAGTTACCGCAGAGAAAATCTTCAAAGTCTCTAGAGACTCAGGCTGGAAATCAAGGACCCATGGAAGAAGCCAGCTGCTACTACATGTCTTCTGCATGTCTCTCCCCAAAGTTCTGAGCCCACCTTTGCCCCTTAGGCAGGTAAACATCATTCCCTCAGCATTCTCTCAACGAAATTAGTCCCATTTCCTGAGTATCATAAGCACCCTCTTCTCCTATTCCTCTATACTGCCTAGCTTATTGATCTCATTAACTCCTATGGATTCAACTATCATCTCTGCCCTAACCTCTCTCCTGAGCTGTGGTCTAGTATTACCAGCTGCATTTTGGATACATAGAATTAGATGTCCTCTAGGCATCTCAAATTCAACATTTTCAAAACAGAAAGCATTATCTTTCTCCCCTAACTTTCCCCTTTCCTCAATTCCATTACTGCTGAGGGCACCATTATCCTTCTAGACACCCAGGCTTCAGACCTTGGTGTCAGCCTGGACTCATCACTCATTCTGCATAGACAGCCTTTTGTCAAATCATGCTATTTCTATCTTTACATCATCTCTCATACATCCCATTCTCTCCACTTACAACACCACCACCCTAGTACCGGTACCAGAGTGACTACTACAGAAACTGTCTTCTAATTTGTCTTTCTGTTTTTGAGTTCATTTACCAAAGTGACACGGTCTGACTGTGTTATCCCCTTGCTCAATAAACTCCACTGGTTCCCTATTACTCCAGGATCATATATAAAGTTAGCTGTTTGATATTTCAATCTGCTCATTATAATGATGATGAGTAGCTAGCATTTATATGGTGCCTACATTGTGGCAGGCACTGTTCTTCACAAATGTGATCTCCTTTAATCTTCACAATCCCAGGAGCTAGATGTGATGATTACCCTCATTTTGCAGATGAGGAAACTGAGGCAAACGGCAGTTAAGTGACTTTCCAAAGGTCACACAGTAAGTTTCTGAAGCTAGATTTGAACTCAGGTCTCCCTGATTTCTGGGTACTATCTAGCTGCCTCACAATCTGACTCTTTCCTGCCTTTTCAGTCTTGCTACACTTACTCCCCTTCTTTTTTAATTTTTATTGTTGAGTCCTGTCTGACTCTTTGTGACCTCATTTGGGGTTTCTTGGCAGAGATACTGAAGTGGTTTGCCATTTCCTTCTCCAGTTCATTTTACAGATGAGGAACTGAGGCAAACAGAGGTTAAGTGACTTGCCCAGGGTCACGCAGCTAGTAAGTGTCTGAGGCCAGATTTGAACTCAGGAAGATGAGTCTTTCTGATTCCAAGCCCAGTGCTCTCCATCCACTGAGCCCCCTAGCTGCCCTGTTCCCCTCTATGTACTCCAAAACCCAGCTACTGTAGCCAGCTTGCCGTTTTTCACAAACCTCCCTCTCTGGGGTGTGCTTATTTATACTTCCTGCCCAAGGCATGACATGACATTCCTCCTCAATTCTGCCTTGTAGTTTCCCTAGCTTCTTTAAAACTCCATTCTTTTTTTAGTGATAGAAGTGAAGGTGGGGGTGAGAGAGGTTGGACAGACAGAAAAGAGATTTTTGTTAATTAAAAAAAATCTTAAAAACAACATTTTGCAAGAGATCTTTCCTGTTCTCCCCACTGTTAAACCCATTTGTTTCTTTTAGGTTTAACCTTCTGTTTACCCCATACATATCTTGCAGTAACATGCATGTTGTCTTTCTCATTAGAAAGTGAG
The DNA here is from genome assembly GCF_028372415.1 of Notamacropus eugenii. NCBI lineage: Eukaryota > Metazoa > Chordata > Mammalia > Diprotodontia > Macropodidae > Notamacropus > Notamacropus eugenii. The sequence continues at coordinate 149,075,815 of NC_092878.1, forward strand.
CCCCTTAAAGGCAGCAACCATTAATCAATAAACATATATTAAAGTGCCTACTATGTGCTAGGTACTGTACACCAAACCATGTTTTTGGATTTCTTTGTATCCCCAGTACCAAGCATATAGTAACTACATTTAGTTTGAGCCTGAGTTCTGAAGGGCTTTAAAAGCTAAATAGAAGAAAAATCAAATTTATATTTGATTTTAGAGTTAATAGTGACTAGGGGAGTGGCATGAGAAGATTTGTGCATAAGGAAAAATAATTTTGGCAGGAGTATGTAAAATAGACTGAAGTGGTGAGGGACTTGAAGCAGGATGACCAGCCGGGAAGTTGTGGCAGTAATCTAGTTCAGAGTTTATGAGGCTTGGACTAAGATGGTTACTGTGTAAGTAGAGAAAACAGGTCAGATGTGAGAGATATTCTTAAGATGAAAATGACAGAATTTGACATCTGATGGGATATTTTGGGTGAAAGAGAGGGACAAATCCAGGATAATGCCATGGTTAGGAACCTAGGAGATTAGTGGGGGGTGGGAGTGGGTGTTATACCTTCAACAGAAATAGGGAAGGTTGGAATGAGGGAGGATTTGAGAGAAAAGAGAAATAGTTCAGTTTTAAGATGTGTCATTTGAACTGTCTTAATGACATCTAATTTGAAATACTCCATGAGCAGTCAGTGCTTGGGAGCTGAAGCCCGAAGCAGAGACTTGGGCTGTATATATTGATCTGGGAATCATCAGTATAGAAGTGATCGATAGTGTTATGGGAATTAGTGAGGTCACCAAGAGGGAGAGTAGAGAAAGAAGAGTAGGGAGCCTTGTGGGATACCCACAATTAGACGGCTTGATCTATATCAGAAAAGACCCCATTGGAACAATCAGACATGCAGGAGGAGAACCATTTCTTTCTTATTATTTGGTGGTGGAGGGATGGACTTGTGGTTGGTGGAGAGAATTGTGAGCATGACTGCATAAAGGTCCAAATTGGTTCCAGAGATTTTGGGGAGGAATACTTGAACAGAGGACAACCTAGGAAGGTGGTGAAGAGAGAAACCTTAAAATGATGGACGTGCAAAGGAAACCACTCCAATCCTGTTCATGGACTTGCTTGAAATTTCAGAGGCAGATGAGAATGCGTCTCCTCTGGATGAGGTCATCTTTTCTTGTTTGAGCTGAGATCTTTTCTTGCTCCCACCTATTACACTCCTGTGTATTCTTTGGAATATTCTAGTTTGTATAACTTTCTATTTCTACTTGCAGTCTTGCTTGGATAAATGGGTTTACTTAATATTCACTGTTTGGGATGGTCTTTTGTGTAATCAGTGTTTGATAGAAAGAAGTTGGCCAGTGAGCATAAGCTAAAGGCAATCAGGGAGAGGGCTTTTGTTCTGAATCTTTTAGACTACCAATATTTGAGGGAGGCAAATGGATATAATTTTAGCCTAATACACTTTTTGGAGATCAGAAGTAAGAGTGCTCTCCTTTCAACAGTCAAGCCAAAGCGCAAATCATATCTATCCATACCACCTACAAACTGCATCCATGGATTTAGACAATCCATGTGGGTACTTACAATAAAATTAGAGAAAAGGTATAAATACCTTAATTCTTTGTCCACACAAAAATATTTCTTTTATTTCCTCAAGATTTTTGTCTGTTTTGAGATTAAAACTTATTAGATCATGCAGTGTCCATGCTCAAGGCAGAAAGAGGTAAAATTGACTTCAAGTCAAATGATAAAGCACTGAAAAAAATCCTAAAATTTTATATTTAGACAATCAGAACAAGGATTAATTCTTAACTGTACTATGGATACAAAAAGGATTACCAAAAGGTAAAAAACTGTCACATCTCTTTTGAGAAAAAATCATATCATCATGCATTTGATCCAAGGGATCTAGACATAGAAATCCAGCCTTGGACAGATACCCTCTTGAGGCTTAAGGATAACCTCTAGTTTTCCACCTCAACCATCTTTTCCTTACTTGTGGACAAAATGTTTCATTGTTGTTTTGCTTGGTCAGAATCCTTGGTTTTAAATGTCTCTTTTCCGTGCAGAAAATGGTTGTCCCATACCAATACTACTAGCCAGCATTTGTACAATGTATTTGAACTGATTTATAAAAACCTCCCAACTCTGGGCAGTAGGTGTTATTATTATCCCCATTAAATTTACAGATGAGAAAACTGAGGCTGGGAGAGGGTGAGTTGCAAGTGATAAGGAAGGATGTGAATTCAGGTCTTCCCAATTTTAGGTCTAGAACTCTTAAGCAGGGCTCCATCCAGCACTGAGTACCTTTCAGTTCCTTCTTTTGGGACTACACTCCACGGAGCTGAACATACATTTTCAGTCATTTCCACTCTCTAGGTCCTCCATAATCTTAGTTCCTTCTTTCTGATAGTACCCCTACTTTACCATATATGCATATATATGTGTATCTATAGGTACAAAAGCAGCTGTTTTCATGTTTTCTCCTCCACGACTGTGAGCTCCTTGAGGGCTGGGACTGTCTTTCGCTTGTCTTTGTATCTCAAGTGCTTAGCACAAAGTAGGTTGACTGACTTCAAGGAAGTCAAGAAGTTGGGGGTAAAGATCCAGAGTTTGAGGAACCCCCCCCAAAAGCTAAAAGAGCCCGATTTCCCCATTTCCCACTCCGTCTTGCCCCAAGGACTGAACCAAAATCTTATTCGTGCCTAGACTTTTAGGTGTCTCGTTTTGGGGCCAGAGGCTCTGCATCCCCGTCGTGGGTGATTAGTAAAAGTATATCCAGCTTTATCGTCCTGGGCAAGTCATTTCCCTCCTGGAGGCTTCAGCTGCCTCATCCATAAAGTGGGTTCCATCGGGTTTGCAAAGTGCTAACGTACACATGCCGGCCAGCGTCACTGAATCCCTCACCCCAGGAGGGGCGGAAACATCAGAGAACGCCCTCCGGGACACCGGGCTGGCCACCAGCGCCGGCCACCAGCGCCAGGCAGAGGTCCCAGCCCGCTCGCGTCGGGCTCCCAAGCCCAGGGCCAATGACGTCTTCCTGGGCCCAGGAGCGCATGCGCTCTTTCCTCTACCCTCCGGAAAGGGGGGTGGGGAGGAAGGGCCTGCGTCAAGTTGAATCACACCCTCACGCAGAGCAAATCCTTCCGCCTCCAGGACAAAAGAAAAAAGAATCCCGAGGCTTCCCGGCCCGACTCGCGCCAGTTCCCGCATCCTTGCCCCGGCCTCTAGACGCCGGCAGGCCGTAGGGGTGGTGGGGGCCGGGGGCCGGGGGCCGGGGGCCGGGGGCCGGAGCGGGAGGGCGGCGGCGTCTGAGGCCGGGACGCGGATCCCTGCGCGGGGGCGGGGCAGCGCTCCGAGGGCCGCGCTCTTCCTCCCCCTCCCTCGGTCCCCGGCGGGCGCTCGGACGCCGGCGCTTGGCTCTCGCCTCGGCTCGTCGTCCCTGTGCCCTCCCCCTCTCCTCCCCCGGCGCCCTATGGCGAGAGGGAGCCCCCTGCCCACCCCGGCAGGAGGAGCGGCACGGGCGGCCTTGGGCCGGGGGGCGCCATGGGCCTGAGGCGGTGACGGGCACGGACCGTTGGCCCCCGCGCGCCGGGCAGGATGAGGCGGTAGCGGAGCCCCGGATGCCCCCAGTCGCCAGCGTGAAGCCTACTGCTCTGCCGGGGAGGAGGAGGAGGAAGAGGAGGAGGAGGAGGAGGAGAAGGAGAGGAAGGTGAGCGCCCCCCCCCCCCGCCGCGGTGTAACGGACCCCCTCCCGCGGTCACGCCCCCCGGGCCGAGCAGCGCTGGGCCCGGGGGGGAGGGACCTAGACCCGCCCCCTCCCCCCGCGCCCTCCCTCGGTGGTGGTCTCCAGCTCCTGAAGTCCGGGACCCCCTCAAAGTCTGCTGGCTCAGGGCACCCCTCAAAGTCTGATAGTCCCGGGGGACACCCCCAAAGTCTGCTAGCCCCGGGGCACCCCCAAAGCCTGCTAGCTCGGGGCACCCCTCCCAAAGTCTGATAGTTCAGGGGGTCCCCAAAGTCTGATAACCCCGGGATACCCCCAAAGTATAGTGGCCTCGGGTCACCTCAAAGTCTGATAGCTCGGGGACCCCCCCCAAGTCATTAGCCCCGGGGCCCCCGCTGGCGGTCGAGGCAGAATTGTTTGCGCCCGGGCTCGAGGGGGATCTCCCCTAGGGCAGGGGCTGCACCCCCCCAGGCTCCGGGTCCGGGGCTTCCCTGAGTGGGCCGTGCCCTCTGTGCCCCTGGTCCTCCAGCGGCGTCCCCCTCGGACGCAGCCGGGGTGGGGGGTCTCCTGCCTTTGTTTCCATCCCAGGGCTTGGCACCAAGCAGCGCCCGCCTGCCTCCGACCCCCCTTGGTCTTTAGACTCTGGGCCCCCCGCACTTGGCGCGTTAGACGCCTCCTGCGTGCTTCTTGACTCGAGTGGGAGCCCGTGATCGCCCCGAGAGGGGCCCCGACTTCTCCCGTCCGGGCCTCTGCTCTTTGCCCCTCGCAGGGCGCGCACGGCTGTCCGGCCCTCCTTTGTGTCCGCGCAGCCCAGCCCGGGCCGGGCTCCAACTTCTCCCGGGTCTGCCCTAGCGTGCGCGCGTGACGATCGCGGGCCGGAGCGGCCGAGCGTGCCGGGCCTTTGTTCCCTGCCTCGGAGGAGGCCGCCCTTTGGTGCCGTCTGGTACCGGGCGCTGCACGCCGCCGGCGGCTGCGGGCCTCCTTTTGTGCGGGCAGGGACTATTTTTTAGGGGGAGAAGGAGGAGGACGAGGAGGAGGAGGAAGGGCTTGCCTTTGTATGCTGGGCGCAGGCTTTGCGATGGACGCTTGTGGCCCGACTTGAGGACGCGTCTCCCTGTCTCACTAGGTCCAGACCGGGCCGGCGGTCCATTTTGGGCGACGGTGCTACACCGCTGGTGCCGGTTCTTTGTGCGCGTATGCCCCATGAAGGAATGCTCACTGTGTGCCCGGAGCTTTGGCACCTCCTTTTTTGGGGGGGAGAGGAGACAAAGCCTTGCAGGTTGAACTTTGGTTTGACCACTAACACAGTCTGGGCCTGTGATTTTTTTTGGTGAAGAAACTCCCTCAACCCATGCAGGTTGGCACCTTCTCCGCAATTTATAGTCTCTGGGGATTCTCAACCCGGTGTCTGTGAGCTTTTAAAAAAAAATTTTAATAACGATTTTAGTATAATTGGTTTCCTTCGAAATCCTACATATTTGATATTATGCATTTAAAAACATTCTGGAGAGGTCGTAGGCTTTACCAGACTGCCAAAGAGTCCATGACCAGAAGGATAAAGAAACCGGCTCCTAAGATGATTGTCTAGAACATGGCAAAGTTGAGTGACACGGTCACAGAGATGGGACTTAAGCTCGTTTTCCTGACTTCTAGACCGACTCTCTATTCACAATGTCAGGCTGCCTTTCTTATGACAACTGAAGATTTCATAAACACTAAACCTTTGGAAAATTAAGAAGGAAAGAAGCAAAATGTCCAGTATTTATTAAGTGCCTTCTGTGTGCCACATGACAAGGAAGGCACACAAAAGCCCAAACCAGTTTCTATTGTGAAAGCAGACCCTGGTTTCTCATAGGAGAAATCTTAAAAATGATATCTTAGGACTTTTAGTCAGTGGGTGAACAAACATTTACTTGAGAGACAGCATGGTGTAGTGGCATAGTGAGCTGGCTTGGAAGCCAGGAAGGCCGGGGTGTAAGTCTGGCTCTTTAAACATAACTGACTGTGATTCTTTAGTGGTCACAACCTCCTAGTGCTCTAGACAACTCTTTAAAGCTATAAGCTGTAGAGAAAGCACTGGTCTCCTTCACCTGCGGAGTTCCCCAAACCAGTGAAACCACAATGCAGTCCTTATGCCTCTTCCTGTTACTGATAAGACTACCCTAGGTGTGCCTGAGATAGAAAATTGATGACCGCTTGCTCTCCTGAAGATTTTTGTTGTGCTGAGGAAATGTTTACAGGTACAAAAATATGAGAAGGATATTATACATATGCAAAACATTCAGTGATGTTTGAGAGGGGTACTAATTACTTAAGAAAGGCCTCTTTAGAGGCTCATAGAGAGAGAGGACTCTGGGGCAAAGAGAGCCTTGGAAAAGGCATTGGTGGTGATGTGGGAAACTCCAAGTAGTACCTCTGTTTAGAGCAGAGAATTTCCAGGGTAGAAACAAATTCTAGTGGCCAAAAGGCCTTGGAGGGGTGGTGTGGGAAGGGGAGGGGCAGCTGTGTCTTCCTGTTGGCCATGTATATGAGTAGCCAGAGGGCTTTAAAAAAAAAAAAATCTTCTGGCAAATCCTTACTCCTTCCTACCCCCTTTTAGGGCCCTAACATTTTTTTTTTAAAAAGGATAGTTAAAAGAACATCAGTGTTGATTAAAGGGTACAAAATGGTAAAAATTTTAAAGGTAGATGTACCTGGTGTGAGTTCATGCTTTTCTAACTTGCTAATATTAAGGAGGAAAAAAAAAATTAGGGGCAGGAAGACTAGGAAAAGAAAGAGGGTGGGCTGCCCCTCACTTAATGGAAACGTGATCAACTGTCACGCTAGGGGGTTTTAGGTGTTTGAGGTTTGGCTATGTTGATGCTTCGGAAACGGAAGTTCTTGAGAGTGGACCATTTGTTGACCAGGAGAGGGAATAACTACCATTTACTGTTAATCTCATTTCTTGTTCAGGCCCCTTTCACACGCTCCTATGCTGAATCTTAGATGTGTGAGTTTATTTTGTTTTTCTTTTACACATAGAAAAAAATTAAAAATAGTCCCCATTATCATCTTCGGTACAACATGTAAACAGATAAATTACATGCTAGGTTGAGGAGGGAAAGGGTCCCAACACCTAGGGAGGGGGTCAGGAAAGGCTTCCAGGAGGAGGTGGCACCTAAGCTGAACCTGGAAGCAAACAGGATTCTAAGACTAGAGGAGAAGAAATACATTCCAGACATGGGGCAGGGGGACACACATCAGCCAGTTCAGGGACAGGGGGCGTAGCAGAGGATGCCTGTCTGGGTCATGTAGGCGTGCAGGAAGGAGAATATGGAAAGGTAGCTTGGAGTTCTCTCTTGCTCCCTTTATAGGCTCTATTTGACTGTTATGAGGCTTTATAATAGCAAAGATCTTTGAACTCAGTTTGCAAGGTCTTTCACAATTGACTTTGGGTTTTAGAATTCTGTAGCCAGCAGGTACAGAGCTAGAAGTGAAATCCTTTAAGCAGGTTAACTTCAAGGGAGGTAGGGTAATGGGGAAGGATGACTGTTAAGATAAAACAAACAAACCAGCGAGGTTCTCTAATTGTTCAGATTGGCGATATAGTGGACAGTTTATTAACATTAGAAACTCTTTTCTGTTTCCCCCGTGATTTGTAGCTTTCCCCTTGTCTGAGTTGAGTTTTTTCAAACCTGTTGAATTTTGTTAACTAACATCTTTAAGACTATTTAAGGGGCAGTTTGTAGAAAGTGTTTTTGTTTCTACTAACTTGCACGTCATTTAATAAAAGTCTGTAAACTTGTTTACGCTGGTGCTTCTTGTCATAGAAACACCCATGGCATTGTTTCAAATAGACATTAGTTCTTTTTTTAAATTACTTTTTTTTTGTTTCTTTTCCCCTTTTAAGACTATACATTGTCCTTGCAATTATTTTTGCTTAATATACCTTAAGGCAGACAACCCTATTCCCACAGGCTGCCTTTCCCTCTCTCTCAACCCTTCACTCCTCTCCCCCTGGTTTGTCACTCTTTTTCTAAACTTGGGAGTTTTGCTAATTGATTCCTTTTATTTATCTTATTCTCTCCTCCTTTCCTAAGCAGCTAATTAAAACATTTCTTTATCCCCTCTTCTTCAACTTCTTTTGTTAGTTTCTTTTTTTCATTTTTTTGAGTCTTTCTAAAGAAGAGGTTTCTTTACCTTATTCTCTTCATCAATTATCTTCCCATTCTGTCTGTTCTATAGTTTTATTCTTTGATTAGTGACCTTTATTATTTATTCCTTTTTTTAGTCTCTTTGTCTTCCTAAGACATTAAATTAGGAATTAAAGCTTCTAAAGTACCTATTTTGAGTTTCTCTTTCTAAACGGTTTCTGGGTTTTTACCTTGTGGGTCTTATCCCTTCCTTACCTTTTTTCTGTTGTGCCTCATTCTTGAAGTATCAGTTCCTGCAGGAGGTAGAGGATAGAAATATTACCCCATGGTAGGAATGTCCTTTTGTCCCTGTTCATCTAGTCCACTTATCCCACTTACCCTCCCACAGTCATTTTCTTTCCCATCTGCTGTGGAATCTCTTTGCTAGGCCTGTGTCCTCCCACCTTCCAGGTGTCACTTGGAGCTCTGATTTCCCTTTTCCTGAGGTGGCTTGTTGTCCATAGAGGCACAACACGTGATCCGAGGAAGTGATCTCTGCACCAAACCTTTGCAGATTATCAGCACAATACAGTAAGGTTGCCTTCTCCCATTTCTCCTTCCTATGAGGACGTTCTTCACTGGGAACCCCTCCCATCCTGAATCAGGGTCTTTCCCTTTTCTTTTCCTTCAGTTTTCATCCTTCCCTGTGCCCCTCCAGTCCTTTTCCTGACTTCAGGAGCTGTTTTCCCTTCATTGATCATCACTGACTTGAATGGGGAACATCACACTCGAGAGAAGGGCCTTGGGGTTTTGAGCCTGTTCCTCTTAGTGCTTCCGTTTAAGTTCCTCTTTTTCATTTTGTTGCCTTGTCTCCTTTTAGAAAGAAAGCTCTTAATGATCCCTTTGTTTTTTAAAGCTCCATAGGGGTCTTGTCTTCCTAGGTTTTTTTTCCCCTTTAATATTCTTTAGAGATGGGGTAATTTATTTCATTATTTGTGCTTTCCTTAGTATTTGTATTTAATACCTTGTATTTTTGTTATCTGGGTTACTTGCAGTGCAAATAATCTGCTTGCTTTTTTTTGTAAGTAGGAGTGTTTCAAATGTCTCCTGTGGAACATCCATATTTTTTCATTTTTCATTTTCATTTCATTCATTAGGCAATGGCAGGGAATGTCATTTGGGCTGCTTCTTGAGTTCTTTTACATTCTCTCCTGTGGTTTCTAGGAGGTTCAGAATAACCTTGAGTTTCCTTTATATGAAGGTCTCTCAGTCTCTTGAAGAATTTACTGTTTGTCATTGAAATTATTAAATTTACCCACTGTGTATACTGGAGTTTGCAGAATAGGTTGTTTGTTTTCGGAAGTGATTTGTGGTTTCTTTCAGTTGGTCCTTTGTTTTGTGTAATCCGAAATTCGGGACAGTTTTCTTATATTACTTGTTGCATTATGGTGGTTAAGTTTTTTGACTTGTTAGTGTTCTTGAGGGAGTTTTGATCCTTAAGTTGTCGCAAAGTGTCCTGTCTTTGAAACCAATGTTTTCCCTGTAGAGATCTTGTTTTTTTTAACATTATTGCATTTTGCTTTTCTTCTTCCAGATTGTCCTTCAATTTGTATTCCCATTCAGTTTTTCTTTCTTTGTTTCTGTTTGCCACCAAAGACTGAAGTGTTTCTTTTCCCCTGATTATTTCTATTCTGTAGGCTGTCAATTTTGCCATTTGTTCACTTTTCACTTCCTACAGTAATCTCTCCCTTGGAACCATTTGTACTGTCCTTTGTGGTTGCGTACTCTCTGGGTAATCTGTGGGGGATATCTCTTTCGTTAGGTGTAGTTTCGTTCTTCCTTATTTTCTAGTGTTTATTTAGAGACATTTACAATTGCTCGATGTCTTGGTAGCCATCTTCTGTTTTAATATCTTCCCTGTTGATTTGTGTGCTTGTGCCCTAGCTTTTTAGCTTGAGTTTTCTGTCTCCTGAGATCTTCAGTGTTTCTAGCCTTTTTTCCTGATATTCTAGTATTGCTGCTCACTTTCCAATGCCTTCAGTAGCAGGCTTCTCTTTTGCTGGATCTTGGAGTTGACTCAGCTTCCTTTCACATTGGAAAATTCACTTTTCACTTTTCTTAATCTCTGCCCCAACTATTCCCTGGAGGGGACAGAACTGGCCGGGATTGGATTCTAATGCCCTTTTAGGCCTAGGATAGCCCCATATGCTGGCTGCCTGGCGTCTTGTCCCAGTTCCCCCTTCAGTTCTTTGATTGATTGTTGCTTCTTCAGGTAGGGGGCATCCAATGTCTCTGAACCTGCTTCTCTGTAGTAGGTGGGCATAGTTGAAGTCTGGTGCTTGTTGCCCTAAAATTGTTGGGGCGAGGATAGGGCTGGCTGTGCTGCAGTGACTGTAGTGGCCACAGTAGGAATTTGCCAGGTAGACCCTAGGGTCTAAGCTTACAGGTCAGGTTGTGTACCCAGCCAGACTTCAGGGGGGCGCAGTGTGCTGATGTTAATTCTTAAAACTGTTTCCTTGTTAGGCTTCCTGGTTTCTTGGCCTTGGAGATATTCCTTTTAGGGAGTTTTTAAGAGTTAGTGGGGACTGGAGAAATTGTCTAGTCTAGTTGCTCGTGTGACCTGTCTCTGTAAGTGTATTCTTACATGGAACCAGAATATCCTCTAATTTGACCTTCTGTTCCTTACCTTGAATTTGCAGGTCAGTTGCCTAGAAATCAGGTGGCCCAGGAACCAGCATGAAATGAACTGGTGCCTCCTAGTGGCTGGAAGATTAGATTCCAAAATAAATGACTATGTCATCTTTCTAAGCACTGGACTAGGAGTCAGGAGACCTGTGTCTTGGCTGTACCACTAGCTAGCTGTATGTTTTTGGACAAGCCAACTAGGTTGTGTTTCTTTCTCTATAAAAGGAATTGTCTTTGAGGTCTAAAAATGTTTTAAATGTATCCCTGTAGGCATGGCTCTATGAAGAACTATAGAAGGCAATTTCATAAGACCATCCTAACAGGTGTAAAATAAATGCTCATTGGCTGATCCTATAAATAGAAGATAGGTTCCGTAGCTCTTTCTGAGTAGAAATTGTTTCCTTCTTTGTGTTTTTATTTCCATTACCTAGCCTGCTTGGCACAGTAGGCAATTAATTAATGCTTGCTGATTGATTTGAGTCTCAAAATATAAACTATAACATTTTAAAATAGGAAGAATGGTGAGATTCTGCTCGGCTAAAGCTCCTCTCTTTCCTGTTTCTATTTCACTCATCTCTTCTTTCCACCACATTATCTGTAAATGGAGAACCACTTGAAGCTGCTTTTATGCTATGAAATATAAAATGTTTAGTTTCTCTATTAATACAGTTCTCATTCCCACCTTAGCTACAGGTGAACTGTTCAAAGGTGTTTTCCATGTGATTTACCAAGCATACTTTCGGTCATATCAGTTGGTCACATCAACATTCCTCTTACTGAATGAGCCTCGTAAGAGTCTGAGACAGTATTTAAACTTCCCCTATTTTTTGACTCCAGTCCTTACACCACCTCTCAGCCTGGGGGAGCAAGTTTCCTCATCTGGGAGTTTTCCATGCTAGTGAAATTACAGGTTTAGTCCTTTTCCTCCTCCCTATTCGTAGTTGTTGAAAAGTTCAAATAATAATGCGTATGTGTTCTCCAGTTATTTCAGTTTGTAAAAAGTTTCAGGTTTTGGAGGAAGCCAGCTCATTATACTTAACAGCAATGAACACATTAATAAAGATACCCCTCAAACTATGAGCCTCATAGTTTGGAGAACTCTTAACTTAATGGAAGTTTCCAGAAGTAAACCTTTCAGTTAGTCATCTAAAGAATTTTTCCACAAATAGCGAAGTTCTTAACAGTAGCTTGCAGTTCAGACTTAAACAAATTTGCTTAACTTTTGAATCTTTCTTGGTTGTCAAATGAGGTTATACTTGATATGTTTATTTCCCTTGTAGTTTAATTTTCTATGAGTCTTGGTTCTTTTGGTCACTGATCAAAGTCCCTGAATTAATATATTTAGTCACTAATGCCACTTAGGACAGTTGGAGTTTCTTGATACTTGATTTTTGAATGAATGAAAAAGCAGTTACTAAGTGTTAAGAGCTAGGAAACAAAGAAAGCAAAGAGAAAAGTAAACACTTCGTTCTCAGGAGCTTCAGAAGATGTTTCAGCCACAGAGCGGACAGCGAAGACCTGGTGGTCCTGAGGGCACCGTGACAAGGTAGACAGGAATTTATCTTCTTTAGAGTAATTTCTTTTAATAAGGCTGCGCCTGTTTCTGATGTTGGTGCCTTTCTCATGGAAGACTTAGGTGAGAACTTTGTTTTCTGGACTGTTGAAGAGGCAGTTTGTGAGACTTGTCTTGCAGGGGTTGCTTCCCTGGATGGTGGCTGCAGAAGCAGGTTGATCCATTTCATCAAACACAACAACTGGAATATGGATTTCTGTAGCCAGAGTCTAATCTTCTATTGAGAGGAACAAAGCTTGTCTCCATAGTAGTCCTCTGGAACCAGCATTAATCACTGCATTTGATCTGACTTTGACTTTTTGTGCTGTCTTTATCTACAGTAATATCAAATATTCTGGTTTGACTTCTTTGCTCAGCATCAGTTCATGAAAGTCTTCCATGTTTCTCTGAATTCTTTGTACTTGTCTAGAAGTAATATTCATTAATATTTATAAATTGTGGGTTTGTTCATCCATTCCCCAACTGATGAAAAACTATTGGAACCTATGGAACTGACTTCTGGGTCAAAGAGTAGAGGCAGTTTAACAACTTCCATCATATCATTTACAAATTATTTTCTGGAATGATTTGAATCGATTTGCATTTGTCCCAGAAATGTATTCGTGTGTCTGTTTTCTCATAACTCCTTCAACATTGACCATTCCTTTCATCTCTGAAAATTAGATGGGTGTGAAGTGATATCCTAGTTTTTTTTAGCAATGCATTTCTCAAATATTTTATTTTAAAATAAATTTTTATTGTTACCCTTTCATATCACCAACATTCTCCCAAAAGCTCTCTCCTGGCATTTCTCTTAACTAGTACATTTTTTCCCTATATTTTTTGATTATTTGCATTTTTTTCTTTTGAAAACTTCATATCTTGAATGAGTCAAGTTGTGGTATATAGATAGACTACTATTATGTTGAACTTTTAACTGTTGCAGTACACTATTGTGATGACCATCTAGGATTCCAGAGGACTAATGATGAAACATACTACCCATCTCCTCATAGACAGGGAAGGACTTGGAATGCAGAGTGAGACAAATATTTTTGGGGCATGTCCAAGGTGGAAATTTGTTTTGGTTGACTATACATGTTTGAAATGGGTTTTTGTTTTTCTCGTGTTCTCAATTAGGAGAGGTTGGAGAAAGAAGGAAAATGTTGGCTGATTAAAACAAATTTTTTTTTAAAAGAACACTTCATATCCTTTGGCCACTTGACTATTATTAGGGAATGGCCTTCAGATTTATATGTTTGTGTCATATTCCTGTAGATTTGAATGTTGGCACTTTTATCAGAGATGCTTGATGCAAAGATTATTTCCCCCCAGTTGCTAGCTTCTTTTGTAATTCTTTTTTTTTTCAAAGTGTCTATAGTAGTTTTATTTTTATTTTTTGGAATTTATTTATTTTTAGTTTCCAACATTCATTTTCACAAGATTTTGAGTTTCAAATTTTCTCCCCATCTCTCCCCTCCCCCACCCCAAGACATTGTGCATTCTGATTATCCCTTCCCCCAATCTACCCCCACTTCTGTCACACCTCTCCCTTCCCTTATCCCCATCTTCTCTCTTTTCTTGTAGGGCAAGATAGATTTCTGTACCCCTTTGCCTATATTTCTTATGTGCCAGTTACATGCAAAAACAATTCTCAACATTCGTTCCTAAAACTTTGAGTTCCAGCTTCTCTCCCTCCTCCCTCCCCACCATCCCCACTGAGAAGGCAAGCAATTCAATATAGACTATATATGTGTAGTTTTGCTGAAGATTTTCACATTAGTCATGTTATAAAAGACTAACTATATTTTCCTCCATCCTATCCTGCCCCCCCCATTTATTCTATTCTTTCTTTTGACCTTATCCCTCCTCAAAAGTGTTTACTTCTAATTACCCCCCTCCTCATTTGCTCTCCCTTCTATCATCCCCCCATACCCCACTTATCCCTTCTCCCCTTCTCCCCTACTTTCCTGTAGTGTAAGATACATTTTCATACCAAATTGAATGTGCGTGTTATTCCCTCCTTAAGCCAAATGTGATAAGAGTAAGCTTCACTTTTTCTGTCTCACCTCCCCCTTTTCCTCCATTGAGAAAGCTTTTTCTTGCCTTTTTTATGAGAGAGAGTTTGCCCCATTCCATTTCTCCTTTTCTCCTCCCAATATATTCCTCTCTTACCCCTTAATTTTATTTTTTTACATATCATTCCTTCCTATTCAGCTCACTCTTTGCCCTCTGTCTAAATGTGTGTGTGTGTGTGTGTGTGTGTGTGTGTGTGTGTGTGTGTGTGTAAAATCCCTCCAAATACTGAGAAAAGTTTCAAGAGTTACAAATATTATCTTTCCATGTAGGAATGTAAACAGTTCAACTTTAGTAAGACCCTTATGATTTCTCTTTCTTGTTACCTTTTCATGCTTCTCTTGATTCTTGTGTTTAAAAGTCAGATTTTCTATTCAGCTCTGGTCTTTTCATAAAGAATGCTTGAAAGTCCTCTATTTCATTGAATAACCATTTTTTCCCTTGAAGTATTATACTCAGTTTTGCTGGATAGGTGATTCTTGGTTTTAATCCCAGTTCCTCTGACTTCTGGAATATCATATTCCAAGCCCTTCAGTCCCTTAATGGAGAAGCTGCCAGATCCTGTATTATCCTGATTGTATTTCCACAATACTCAAATTGTTTCTTTCTGGCTGCTTGCAATATTTTCTCCTTGACCTGGGAACTCTAGAATTTGGCAACAATATTCCTAGGAGTTTTTCTTTTCGGATCTCTTTCAGGAGGTGATCAGTGGATTCTTTCAATATTTATTTTGCCCTCTGGTTCCAGAATATCAGGGCAGTTTTCCTTGATAATTTCATGAAAGATGATGTCTAAGCTTTTTTTTTTGATCATGACTTTCAGGTAGTCCCATAATTTTTAACTTGTCTGTCCTGGATCTGTTTTCCAGGTCAGTTGTTTTTCCAATGAGATATTTCACATTGTCTTCTATTTTTTCATTCTTTTGGTTTTGTTTTGTAATTTCTTGGTTTCTTATAAAGTCATTAGCTTCCATCTGCTCCATTCTAATTTTTAAAGAACTACTTTCTTCAGTGAGCTTTTGAACTTGCTTTTCCATTTAGCTAATTCTGCTCTTTGAAGCATTCTTCTCCTTATTGACTTTTGGGGCCTCCTTTGCCATTTGAGTTAGTCTGTTTTTAAAGGTGTTAATTTCTTCAGCATTTTTTGGGGGTCTTTAGCAAGATGTCGTCTCTCTTTTCATGAATTTCTTGCATCACTCTCATTTCTCTTCCCAATTTCTTCTCCACCTCTCTTACTTGATTTTCAGAATCCTTTTTGAGCTCTTCCATGGCCTGAGACCACTGCACATTTATTTTGGAGGTTTTTGGATGCAGAAGCCTTGACTTTTAGGTCTTCTTCTGATGGTATGCTTTGTTGTTCCTCATCTGAAAGGATGGAAGAAAATACCAGCTCACCAAGAAAGTAACCTTCTGTCATCTTATTCTTTTTCCCTTTTTTGGTCATTTCCCCAGTCAGTTACTTGACTTTTGAGTTCTTTGTCAAGAGGAGGATATACTCTGGGGACCTGTAAGTTCTCAGTTCCTCCAAGATGGCACAATCAAGGGAGAGTTTATTCCTGTACTGGCCTGTGCTCTGGTCTGTGAGCAGGATTCCCTCTCCAGAGCCTCCCCTAGCTCCACCGTGCCAGCCAGCATTTTCCTCACCCCAGGGCCACCACTCAGGGCTGAGATCTAGATCAGCTTCTCACTTCCCCCAGGATCTTTAGGCCAGGGCTCAAACAATGAAAGCTGCTGCTGCCTGGGGTTGGGACTAGTCCGCTGGGTTCCCTTCCCACCCAGGTGAAAGAGCTTTCTCACTGACCTTTGAGGCTGTCTTTGGCGTTTGTGAGTTGAGGAATCTTGGACCTGCAGCTGCTGCTGGTGGCACCTTGAAGCCCGCTCCAGTCCTGTCCTTGCCTGGCCTGGCCAAGGCTGTGGGCTGTGTTCTTCTCCCTGATGGTGCAATAGACCATTCCTGTTGGCCTTCCAGGCTGCCTTGGGCTGGAGATCTCTTTCACTCTGTCGTTTTGTGGCTTCTGCTGCTCTAGAATTTGTTTAGAGTCGTTTTTTACAGGTATTTATTTTATGGGCTTTGAGGGGAGAGCTTCTGTCATCTTGGCTCCACCCCCTTTTTTTGTAATTCTTGCTGTAGTAATTTTCTTCATTCCCCCTTCCCCCCCAGTTAATGTTACATTATGGAAATTGTCTATTGGCTTTTCTGTAATTTCATCTGTTTCTTGTCTGGTTAAATATTTTGTTGTTTTGAATTTATTTTAATTGAATTTCCCTGTTTCCTTCTGGTTTTGCTTAGTGTTGTACAGAAATACTGTGACTTACTGTGACTTCCTTCCCCGTTTCATCCCCTATATCTTCTGAATAGTCTTTCTAAATGTTTCCTGTGGTGCAGGTTATATATTTTGGCAGTTTGCCAGTTTCTACTCTGGCTATAATGCCATTGAATGAAGTGACTATGAAAAATATAATAATGTTATAGCACCCATAAAATAAAACCTTTTTGTTCATTAGATAATTTCATCACTCTAGATTTTTAGAAAATGTTATAGTTTTACCTGTTGCTTACAGAGTATAAATTAACATATAATTAGATAAAAATTTTTGTTCTTTAACTTATTTTAAAAATATACTTTATTGAAATATCTTAAAAACAGAGTTTTATTGATATTTTTAACATGTAAATTTGTCCCTGTATCCTTCCCCTTCCTGCCTCCCAGAGAGCCATCCTTAAACAAATTTAACAAAATTCATCAAGACATTGAGGGGAAAAAGTCAGATTGTATATGCAGTGTTCCACACCTGTGGACCCTGATCTCTGTGAAGGATGAGTAGAGGTGTCTTCTGGAGATACTCTTATTTATATTTAACAACATTCTGTTTTGATTGTTTTGTAGTTATTCTTTCCATTTACATAGTTGTGGCCATTGTGTCTATTGCTTTCCTGACTCTGCTTACTTCATTTGCATCAGTTCATATAAATTTTTTTCATGGTTCTTTATGTTGTTCTTGTTTGTTGTTTCTTGTAGCACAGTGTTATTTCATTACACTTATGAACCACAATTTAATTAGCCATTCCCCAATTGATGGGTTCTATTTTGTTTTTAGTTCTTCACTACTTTAAAAAGTTCTGCAGTGAATATTTTCTTTCTGTCTCTGACATTTTGAGTGTCTGGGTCAAAGAGCATGGACAAGTTCCAAATAGCTTTTTAGGATTGTGGAACTGATTTGTAATCCCACCAGTAGTATCTTAGTGTGTCTGTCTTTCTTCAGCTTCTAACATTTACTATTCTTGTCTTTTGTCATCTTTGCCAGTTTCCTAGGTGTGAGGTAAAATTTGAGTGTTTATTTCTGCATTTATATTTAATTAGTGGTTTGGAACCCTCTAAAAACATAAAGTTAGTAATAGTTTACAGTTCTTCTTTTGAGGCTGGTTCATATCCTGTGGCCATTTATCCATTTTGGAATGACTCTTTTATATATGTGTAAATGAATTCCTTGTATGTAAAGATTGTGGTTGTTTCTTCTTTGCAGTAGTTACCATAAGAGGTAATCATGCCTTAGAGAAATAAGTCTTTAGAGAGAAGGGAATGGATCTTGTAAAAAAGTTAAAAAATTTGGAGGGGGCTTGTTAACATTTTTCACATTTTCACATCACGTTGATGTTAATCATTTTTCACTCTTAAACCTGTGCATCCAGAAAATACTGTGCTCCTACATATTCTTTGGTACAACTCTAAATTCTTTTTATTGAAATTGATGAGAAACTGATCATAGTAATGATTTGCTACCATTTGCTCCCAAAACCTTGACCACAAATCTGTATTACACAGGGTGTTGCAAAAGTCTTTGTGCAGTTTTCAGCTTTAACAATTTCACTAAGATTTTAAGAACTTCCTGTATTATAGAGCAGTCCTTGGGATACTACCAGAAATGGAGAGGCTTGGTTTAATTGTTAATATTTGGATTTAATCAAGTTATCAAGCTATCTTTTTTAATGTAGCTCAATTTAAGGAATGAAGTTGATTTCTTTTGGGGGGGTCTAGATCTATGATTTAATTGGTATGGAGAATTCCTGGTTAGGAAACTCTATGCCAATGCGGGATAGCAACATTTCTATCATTTGTGCTTTTAGAGAGTTTGCTGAAGCATTGAGAGATGAAGCAAATTGCCAGGCTCATGCTGCCAGAATATATCCAGAAAAAAAAGCTTGTGTCCAGGTCTTTCTGATTCTAAGTCCAGTTTTCCCCTTACTATGGCACACTGCCTCTCCTGTTTCCATATGAAATGAAAATCTTGAACCTTTTGAGCTATAATAGCCAGATTTTACATTTAAATCCCTATTTAACTGATAAATCTATAAAGATTTATATGTGGCACTAAGAAACAAAATTTCAATTTGATACATCTGGAAAATATCCTTTTGTGTTACATGTATCCTTTTTATTATTGTTTTGCTAATTAGTCATGTCCAACTATGGTTTGCCATTTCCTTCTCCAGCTTCTTTTACAGATGAGGAAACTGAGGCAAACAAGGTTAAGTAAGACTTGCCCAGGGTCACAAAACTAGTAAAGGCCAGTTTTGAACTCAAATCCTCCTGATTCCAGGGCTAGCATGCTGTGTCACTTTAGTTGCCCAAGTATCCTTTTACAGATTTGCAAGTCAAAGTGTGTTTTATCTAAGTGATATCAAGAGAAAGCAAGAAAGTCACACAACAGTTGTGATGAACCTAGCTCCCCTCTCCCACTTCCCAAAAGTTAGTTAAAATCAGCAGTAAACAATCATAACAGATATACATAGTTAAGCAAAGCAGATTCCCACATTGACCGTGTCTGAAAATGTATTTCTAGTTCTTGCATGTATCCTCTCATTGTAAGGAAGTGTGGGTGCAGTGTTTCATTATTGGTACTCAGTTATGGTGGCTCATTGCATTGATCAGAGTTCTTAAGTCCTTCAAGGTTTATTTAGGTCTTCTCAGATTTTCTGCCAACTGTTGTTTTCGTCATTTCTTATTGCTTAGTAATACTAGATCATATTAATATAGCATCATTGGTTTAGCCATTCCCTTCATTGGTGGACAGTGCTTTAGTTTCTAATTCTTGGTTACTACCAAAAGATCACCTCTAAATATTTTTATATTTGGGGAGCTTTTTTCCCCCTCTTTGATCTCTAGTAGTGGTATTGCTGAGTCAAAGGATGTGCACAGTTTGGTGACTTTTGGGGCATGGTTCCAAATTGCTTTCCAGAGTGACTAGAGCAATTCACAATTCTAGCAAATATCAGTTTCCTTTTTTGGTTATGTTGGCCAATCAAATGAGTGTGAGGTCTACCCCTAGAGTTATTTTAATTTGCCTTTCTCGAGTTATTAGTGATAATCAAATTTTGGTTTGTCTTTCCATGGCCTTTTATTACCTCATGTTCTGAAAAGGATACATTTAATATTTCTGCCGTGCTGCATTGGATTCTGGGGTTTTTATACCCCAGTACATGGTCAGTTTTTGCATAGTGCCATGTACCACTGAGAAAAAGGTTTATTTCTTTCTACTCCCATTCATTTTTCTATAGAGGTCTATCATATCTAACTTTTCTGAGGTTTAATTCACCTCCTTAACTTCTTTCTTGTTTATTTTGTGGCTAGATTTATCCAGTTCTGAAAGGGAGTGGTTGGGGTTTCCCACTAGTACAGTTTTGCTTTCTATTTCTTCTAGTAACTCCCCTAACTTCTTTTCTAAGAATTTGGATGCTATCCCACATGATCCCACCCCTCCCAGTGTGTTTTGTCTGTTTTTTTCTTTCTATTAAAGGGGCCATCCCCATGACTACTTTTAAAGAGGCCTATTCACTGAATGGGCATTACCACTTTAAGTGAGTACCTGAAAAGGCCTTATCCTAAAAGGTCAAGGTCTCTCATTGCATCCTGGATCCCAGTCATCCTGATGAATATCTGGTCACTGGATTCAGATGGCTCTGGAGAAGTGAGGCTGGTGACCTTGCACAGCCCTCCCTCACTCAAAACAAAGTCAAGTGCAAGTCATGTCATCATTTCTCTGATGGCATGGTCATTTTTGAAAACGAAGGACAAACATAACAACAACAGTGATTTCAATAATTTTTCTCCTTTTTGTTGTCACTATTTTCATCACTTCTTTATTTTAAAAAAAGAGAAAAGGGGGGAAAGAAACCTCTTCCCAAGTAGGTAGAATAAAGCAAAGCCTTCATACCGTGGCTATGTCCAAAAAGGTACATTCCCTTCTGTACCTTGAGTTCATCACTTCTATATCTGGAGGTGGAGTGGATATCATTCTTCATTATCCATCTTCTGGAATTGATGCTGGTCATGGTGGTGACCTCTTATTTATGGAGAATGATGAAGAGGGTGGTGTGGGAGATGTGTGCTCAGCACCAGGGCTCTTGGGTCCATGCAGTTACTTTTCTGATCCTCTTTTTTTCCTTTGCCCACCACTCAGTGGCAGGTTTGGATCCTTTCTTTTCCTTTTAAACCCCTCTTCTAGAGCTACCCTCAATGGTTAGTTTGTTTTGCTTAGGTCTAATCCTTCCCTTAATCTACCTGCCTTCTTTACTCCCCTTCTCTTCTTGCCCTTTTGTTAACCCTATTGGGTGGAATGTAGGTAGTTCCCAATTAATGTGAATAAGGAATCTGGTGAAGTGGTCACTATTCAAAGTCATATTATTCAAAATTATAATAATTATGTGCTAAAACAAGATAATTGGTTTCAGTCTAGTGGAAATATGAAGAAAAAATGAGGTGTTTAATTTGTTTACTAACAATAGGAAAAGATAAGAAAAATGTTCGTTTTGCTTTTTTTTTTCAAATAAGAGTAAGGTTAGTTGTAAGCAAAATTAAAAAAATTACTAAATATCATTCCTAATGAAGTTTTTGTTGCTATCATCATATTTTAGCAGCACAAACCAAATTGTCCTTTCTTTCTTTAACTTTTCATATATACACTGGTGGGTACAGAGAGCTTTCTCTGCCTCTGCAAATTTGCATAGTCCTATTCTCACAGAACCAGTTGTAGTTGAATGACCTGGGGCATTATCTGAAATTAGTAATGCTTTAAACAGCTGGCTAACATAACTTGAAAATTAGTCTTTGAAAACAACATTAGTCACCCATGCCTCCTTATTTGACTGCCAAAAACCTGGAAATGATCAATGGTTGTAACTTCTCAGACACAGAAGACTGATAAACAAGCATTAGTTTTAATTTAAAATCCTCTTTGTTAAAAGTGTTAGATGATCCATAGACACTTTAGCTCAGGTTGAGTTATTTCTTTTTTAGAAATATAAGTTCTGGAATGTATCCTTTACCAGAATAAATCTATTTCACATTCAAATCAAAAAATTTTTAGTCAGTGTATCCACTCTCAGTTATTTGCCACAAAACATTACCATATTTAGCTACTGCATCCCCAGCTGCAATGGCCACCTCTTTAGTAATTTTAACATTATTCAGTATCAGTTTTAAAAGTGACCAGACCAACAATCAGTGCTGGAAGTTAAAGGGATTTTGGTGTCCACATCATTTCCCTTTTTTTCTCACTGCCTTAAATAAACTTGAAGCTTTGGTTTGGCTGCTCTACTAAGACAAATGCACTAAAAGAAAAAAAAAGATTTATTTACATAATCATTTTTTCTAGGTTTTTAAAAATAGTATTTTATTTTTTCCAATTACATGTAAAGACAATTTTTAACATTCATTTAACATTCATTAATGGTTTTTTTGCTAGGTCTTCAATCCATGCAGCTAAAAGTTATTATATTTCTCTCACTGTAGTATATTTATTCCGTGTTGTTTGCAAAACACAAAGAGCCTTTTTTCTTTTATTTCACCTACATTTTTCATAATATTCTGTAATGTAGATTTGCGCATTCTGACATCTTGTCCCATTTTCATGTTACTATGACTGTGCTTGTGCCATTCAGATACATATTTTTGTTCTGATACAATAATAAATCTTTCTTTTTTTTGTGCTAGCAAGTGAGTCTGAAGTATTCTTTTTGTCCATTTTGTTAAAGACACTTAAAAAAAATTACACCGCTCTTGGTAAAATGATGTGTAGTGAGTGGCCCATCACACCCAGATGAAACAACAGGCAAATGCAGACTGATCATGTAACTGTGTATTAAAACTTTCAACTTCCCCTTACACATCCTAAAATTGAATTTAGACTCACATCATGTGCCACCTTCATAGCATTTTACAGTTCTTACTGGATGGAATTTTGTATTACTCAAGCTCTCCTTGATCATGACCTAGCTGTATTTCTGCATCTGGCTCTACGTGTGTATTCCTCCTCCCTTTGAACAGGTCAGACAAAAGTGAGGTTCAATCTCCATTTTCCCTCCTTATTTGTGGACTTCTGTTCTCAAATTATATGAAAGAGTTTCTGCCACACCCTTGTATTCCTTATTTTCTCTTCCTCCCCCCTTCATTTATATAATTCCAAATTGCTCCCCAAAACTGAAGTACTAATTCAAAGCTCTACCAACAATATACTGGTGCCTGTCTTCCTATTGCCTGTTGCCATCTTTTGTAAATTTGCCATGTGCCAAGCACAGAGTAGTATCTTTGCAAATTCTTTAGAATTTTCTAACTAAACTATCATTCATTAACAATACAGATTTTTTTAAAAATCTCCTTTCTGTTTATCTGCACACCTTTAATTTATTTCTGTTTGTCTTATTGCTATTGTTAGAATCTTTAAAACCATATAAACTAATAGCTGGGGGAGTTTGGCATGCTTGCTTTACTCTTTTATTTTTTTGAATTGGGAAAGCTAGTATATCCTCATTGTATATGGTGCTTGCTTTTGATTTTCACTCTTTCCTTTCAGAGTTGATTACAAATTGGTTATTTCATATTAGGTGTAGATGGAGGCATTTTAATGATTATCTAAAATAGCCTCAAGTACTCAGGCGTCTGTAAGGGCAAATTGATGGCATTTAACAATAGTTTGAGTGAACATTTGAGTCCTGAGGGAGAAGGATTGTGAGTGCTACATGGAATCAAATAATTTGAATTAAATTATCCAACAATTCCACAGTAAAATGTGGTGACTGAGGAAGCTTCTGTGCAGTACTTTTTTAAAAAAAGTTTTTTATTTTTTCCAGTTCCATGTAAAGACACATTTTAACATTCATTTTAAAAAATGTTGAATCTGGAATTTTCTCCTTCTCTTCCTCACCTCTCCCCTGCCTAAGACAGTAAGCAATTTAATTTAAGGTTATATACGTACTGTCATGTAAAATTGTTTACATATTAGTTCTGTTGCAAAAGTAGTAACAGACCAAAAGGGGGAAAAATCATGAAAAAAAGAAAGTGAAAATAGTATGATTCATTCTGCATTGAGACTCCAGTTCTTTCTCTGGATGTGAATGCCATTTTCCATCTTGAGTCCTCAGGAATTGTCTTGGATCATTGTATTGCTGAGAATAGCTAAGTCCTTCATAGTTGATCATCATATAATGTTGCTGTTTCTGTAAACAGTGTTCTGGTTCTGCTCACTTCACTGTTTCATGTAAGTCTTTCCATGTTTTTCCAAAACCCACCTTATTTAGTATTTTTGAAAAAGGAATCTAAATCATTGTTTCTTTCCCTACCTCCCTTGTCCCATAATATTTCATATTTTTTGTATATTTTAGGCATCTTGATGTAGAGCCAACTTTTCTCAAGTCAAGCTGTTCTTCAAAGTTTTATAATACCCTGTAGAAACCAAAGTTAGGCATAAATTTTCATTTTAACTAAAGTAACCTCTTCCCAGAAAGGATTACCAAAATATTCTTAAATAAAAATCTTACAGAAGCATATAACTAGCTTTTTATAATACTTTGAGGTTTACATATTCTTACCTATTCCACATAGAAACCCTATGAAGTAGGTGCTATTCTGTACATGTTACTGCCCTAGTCAAAAACAGTCAATGGCTCCCTCTTTCCTCTGAGTTAGCACACAAAATACTCAACCTGGTATTGTAAGCAGGCTTTCTGAAATCTGGTTTGCACCTGCTTTACTTGACTTAATGCCTAATTTTCCCCTTCTAGAAAACTTAGTGTGAACTATGTATTCCCTCTTTTAGAAATTACATTTCTTGCCTCCACAAGTAATAAGTTCTCCGTGACAAGAATGGACTCCTTACTCATGTTCAACTCTTGAAGTCCTAACTTCTTTCCATGTGTTGCTTGGGTGTCCCCTCCTACAGAAGCCCTTTTCTGATCTCTCAAGAGATGACCAGGGATACAGTGGGAGTGCTTGGCCTTTTTAACCTAAGGTCTTTTCCAGGTCTCAATTTGTCTGAGACAACACCAGTGATTTTGCACAACATGCCTCACTTAAATCCAATTCACTTGCAAGTCAACATCACCTTCCTGATACCATTGGTCCTTTTTGAAAATGGAGGACAGACAATAGCAAATAGCAATTGTTTCTGTTTTGGCCAGACACCCTGAATTGGTCCTCTCTCCTAGATCGCTTTTTTACTTGATAAAAGAGGCCTTAATCACTGAATGGGCATTGCCTACTGTGTATTATGTATTTAATCTATTCCACTGATCCATTACTTTAATTCGTAGCCAGTACCAGATTGTTTTGATGATTTAGTACTTTGTAATGTAGTTTGAAATCTGGTACTGGTAGGCCACTTTTCTTCACTTTTTTTTTCATTGATTCTCTTGATAATCTTTTTTTTTTTTAGTTTTAAAGTTTATTTTATTTTTTCTTTTTCATTTTTTTGAACTTATTCTTTTTTAAATTTGTTTTCAGTTTTCTATGATCACTTCCAGAAGTCTTAGATTTTCTCCCCTTCCCTTCCCCATCCCTCCCTGAGAGGGCATGCACTCTTATATGGGTTCTACACGTACATTTTTATTAAACACATTTTCACATTAGTCATATTGCATGGAAGAATTAAAATGAATGGGAGAAACCATGAGAAAAACCCAAACAAAATATATCACAAGAGAAAATATTCTATTTCATTTTGCTTTCCAATTCCATAGTTCTTTCTCTGGATATGGATGGCATTTTTCTTTAAGAGTCCTTTGGAAATGTTTTCGGTTCTTGCATTGCTATGAAGGGCTAAGTCTACCAGAAACAGTCCTCGCACACTGTGGTTGTTACTGTGTCATGTCATCATTTCTCTGATGGCATGGTCTTCTTCAGCACTGAAAGATTAACACAATCCTGTGAGTAGATGCAGCTGGCTGAATAGGGACCCAGCTATCTGGGCAACTCACCTCCTCCTCTCCTGTCTGCCTTCCCCTCCCCTTCTCCTCTCCAAAGGAAGGTAAATTTGGATGGCCAAAACATGCCCAGTTGACTGGCTCCTTTTTTCTTCCCTCCCCTCCTGTCCCGTCCCATCCCCTCCCCTCCCCTCCCCTCCCGTCCCCTCCCCTCCTCTCCTATTCCCTCCCCTCCCCTCCCGTCCCCTCCCCTCCCCTCCCGTCCCCTCCCCTCCCTTCCTATTCCCTCCCCTCCCCTCCTCTTCCCCTAAAGGGCATCCTGGGTCATCTCCAGTCATCCTGAGGAACATCAGGTCACTGGATTCAGATGGCCCTGGAGGAGAAGTGTGGCTGGTGACCTGCACAGCCCTCCCTCACTCAAAACAAAGTCAAGTGCAAGTCGTCATCATTTTTCTGATGGCCTGGTCTTCTTCGGCAATGAAGGACAAACACAATCCACAATGTTACTGTGTACATTGATGTCCTGGTTCTGCTCCTTTCGCTCAGCATCAGTTCATATAAGGTTTTCCAGGCCACTCTGAAGTCTTCCTGTTCATCATTTCTTATAGGCCAATAGTATTCCATTACATTCATATACCACAACTTGTTCAGTCATTCCCCAGTTGGTGGGCATCCCCTCGATTTCCAGTTCTTGGCCACCACAAAGAGAGCTGCTATAAATATTTTTGTACAGGTTGGACCCTTTCCCATTTTTATTATTTCTTTGGAAATACAGTCCTAGAAGTGATATTGCTGGGTCAAAGGGTGTGCACATTTTATAGCTCCAAATTGCTCTCCAGAATGGTTGGATCAGCTTACAGCTCCACCAACAATGAATTAGTGTTCCAGTTCTCCCACATCTTCCCCAATATTTACCATCTTCCCATTTTGTCTTGTTAGCCAATCTGATAGGTGTGATGTGGTACCTCAGAGTTGTTTTGATTTGCATCTTTCTAATCAATAGTGATTTAGAGCATTTTTTCAGATAGCTATAGATAGCTTTAATTTCTTCCTCTGAAAACTCCCTGTTCATATCCTTTGACCATTTATCAATTGAGGAATGACTTGTATTCTTGTACATTTGACACAGTTCTCTATATATTTTAGAAATGAGGCCTCTATCATGGACACTAGTTGCAAAAATTCTTTCCCAGTGTTCTGCTTCCCTCCTAATCTTAGTTGCATTGGGTTTGTTTGTGCAAAAACTTTTCAATTTAATGTAATCAAAATTATCCATTTTGCACTTCATGATGTTCTTTATCTCTTGTTGGGTAATAACTTTTTCCATTCTCCATAAATCTGATAAATACACTATTCCTTGCTCCCCTTATTGTTTATAGTATCAGTTTTTGTACCTAGATCATGTATCCATTTGGACTTTATTCTTGTGTACGGTGTCAGGCATTAGTCTTTGCCCATTTTCCACACTGTTACCCAGTTTTCCAGCAGTTTTTGTCAAACAGTGAGTTCTTACCCCAGAAGCTGGGGTCCTTGGATTTATCAAACGGTAGATTGCTATATTCATTGATGACTGTGTCTTGAATGCCCAGCCTATTCCACTGGTTTACCCCTCTGTTTCTTAGCCAGCACCAAGTGGTTTTGATGATTGCTGCTTTTCTATAACATAATTTGAGATCTGGTAGCACTTGGCCACCTTCCCTAGAATTTCTTTTCATTAGTTCCCTTGATATTCTGGACCTTTTATTCTTCCAGATGAATTTTGTTATTACTTTTTTCTCTGCTAATTGTTTCTACTCTGCAAGCTTTTAAGTGTTGTTTTCAAGATTCTAATTTTTCTCTGAAGCTATTTAAGACTGGCCTGCTGTGCTTATGCTTCTGGGAATTCCGAGGTTTCCCTCTCTCTCATGAGGTCTTGGTTCATTTTCCTTTATCTTGAAATATTTATTTAAATATATTTTCAGTTGCTTAGATGTCGTGGAGACCAGCTAACCTTCTGTTTTGAAATCGTCTCTTTTGATTTATCACCTTGAGCTCTACGTTTTTAACTGAACTTCTTTCCTCCTGAGTTCTTTGGTTAATTATAGTCTTTTTTCCCCGTCTATTCCTCTTGCTCACTTTCTCGCTCCTTTTTTTAAATAGTGGATTCCTTAGGGCCAGGCCTCAATGTTGTCTTGTTCTCCTTTCACACTGGGTAAATGACTTTTCACCAGCTGACTTGGTGTGGGAGGGATTAGGGGGTAACAGAACTGGTTCCAGGATATTACCAGTCTACTTTCTGTTAGTCTCAGGCTAAGCAGTCTTCTGCATTGCTAAATTTTTTTTTCTTCCATACAGAGGGAACTGGGCAGATTTGCATTCAGGTTTAAATCCAATCTGGTCATAGTATGTACTTTTAAAAAATATTGTGGTTTTTTGCTTGGATTTTTACATTAATATTCTCTAGGGGCATTGGCCTATAATTACCCTTGTCTTGGTTAGATATCAGCGCCATAATTATAGTATAGAAAGAATTTTGAAGATTCCTTTTCCCCCCTTGGTTTTGTAAGTAATTTACATAATATTAGAATTAATTTCCTTGATAAAATTCACTTGCAAGTTCATCTGGTCCGTGTTTTTTTTTTATGACTTGTTAAATTTTTTTTTTGTTCTGATGTTATTTAAGTAATTTATTTCTTGTTTTTTTATTCTGTATATTATTTCCTAATATTCTCTTCCTCTAAGTTGTCAGTTTTGTTGGCATATAATTCAGTTGTTTTGGAATCACTCTCTTTTTCTGGGCATTTCTCAGTTACAGTATTTCTCCATTATTTTGGATGTTTTCCTTTGTTAACTCATCCCCAAGCACAGGTCCTGGATTGTGCCTTTGGGCTTCAGACAAACTCTGTTCTTTAGAGTGGTGTGAGGAGGCCCTTGCTCCTCCTGTATGTTCCACCTTGTACAGGATTTCATGAGGTTTGGCTTTGTTTCTGATGGCTTGACTTAGATTTTTGCCTTCTTGGCATTTCCTGTTCCCTTCTTCCATAACCTTGAACTTGGAATTGGTTCTGTCCCTTTCTCAGACCCTGACACAGCGTACCTAGATGTAGTTGATGGTGCTGATGTTACTCTCTTCTGCAAAATTCCTGAGTACTTTGCTTCCCAGATCCTTGGTCCTTTCTGCTGAAGTGGCTTGGGTGGTGGCTACTTGGATGTTGGGTCTGGTGTGGACTGTCTGGGTGGGCACTGGTTGGCTTTGTCTCCTGATGTGAGATCAGACTGCTTTTAAGTTTTGCCTTTGACCCACCCTGGCTTGTATGTGCTCATATCTTTTGAAGAATTGTCAGTCTTTTTGTTGTTAAAATGTAGAGTATGTGAAATAAGGTTGGAAAGATAGTTTGGAGTCTTGTTGTATGGGGAGGGGGCAATGGGTGTATGGTTAAATACCAAGTTAGTGAACTTAAAATGATAGTTTTTGAAAGGTATTTCAAATATTAATTATATTAAATTTATACTTTCTCCATTCTTATCCTTCTATTTTTCTTGACCTATTTGTTATTTTATGTGTTGCCTTTCAGGTACTAGAAATTGCATACATATACTAGAAATTGCATACAAATATCCATACAATATGGATATATTCTGCAATTAGAAGTATAGCATTCTTTTATTTTTTATTTTACAGGTAGCTGTGTAAAGTTGGGTGGCAGGCAGTTCCAGAGGGTATCATGAAGTTTCCAGGCCCCTTGGAAAATCAGAGATTATCTTTCCTTCTGGAGATGGCACTCTCTAGGGAAGCCCAGATGTGGAAGGTTAATGTGCTCAAAATACCTACCAATCAGGTAAACATTTTGATTTTCTTTACTGGAGACACTTAGAAGAAAGCTAAAATGTACCCTACTGCCCCATACTTTGGTAACCTCATATAAGGATGGAGTCATGTAATTAAGAATCATTCTCCTAGCTTTGTAGCTAAATAGCTTATTTCAAAAATATTTTCATGTTTTTAAGAGACATGCTTCAAGATAAGACTAAGGATTTGTTCCTATAACTGAAACAAAATTGTTTTTCTGCCAGTGAAGCTTGAACTTCCTTCCTTTGACTATATAATTTTGGAACATAGGCTTTGTCTCCTGTGTTGCTCCTCTGCTGGCAATAGTAAGTCTTATAGAAAGACACTCTGAGCCCAGTTATGCACAAGATTGAGTTTCCTGGAGATGTTCATTGTTAAACACAGATTTGTACATGTGAGCGTGCCTGTATTCAGGTCAGCATTAAGGATGGTTGTTAGAACCTTCCCTTTTTTTAACAGAGGGAAGAAATCTCATTGAGAGAACAATTGTTTCTGCTTTTATTTCTATTTCTTACCTGGAAAAACAATGTCTTTCTCTTTCTGTGGTCAGTAGAGTGGGTGGCACCCCTATTGAGAATGAGTAAACAGACTTAAAAGGTTAAGTGACTGGGATCCCTTATAGCAAGTGACTGAAAGGCCTGGAACCAGTGTCCAGCTTTCCTGGCTACTAGTCTGGGGTCTTTTTGACTATATAAACAGTACCTGCTTTTGACATAGATTTCTAGAAACCATTTGGTGAATCTTGTTTTCCATAGGAACAATGTTCTAACTGGGGACTGTGTTTTGACCAAGGCCTTGATTTCAAATGATTCGTTTATGACTAACAGTGTCATTAAAAATAAACAGTTTCAGGCTTGTAATAATTTGAAAGTCAAAGTTTTGTAGTATGTCCAAAAAGTGAGTATAAATTGTGGTGCATATTGAAAAAGCAAGTGTCCTTATGTAAATTATACAGATGAGAACATAAGTTATCCTCTTGTAATGCTTTAAATGTTAGCACAGCGTTATTTCATTTGATCTTCTCAAAGAACCCTGTGAGGTAGGTGCATTTATTAGTCTGATCTTGTAGATGAGGAAACCGAGACTAAAATAGGTTAAGTGGGGGAACAACCAAAGAATATGCCAGAGTCAGGAAATAGGGAGTTTCCTCTTATTTGGAAAAGTCAAGAGGCCAGTGTCACTAGATTATAGTATGTGGTAAAGAGTGCTGACCAGCTCCTTCTGTGTCCTCCTGTGTAAGAAAAGCCGATGCTGGGGATTGGTTCATTAGCATTATACTTAACAGCCATATCTAGGATTAAAATCTGTCACAAGGAGATGGGGTGGGTCTTTGCTCTGGTGATTACTTTCCCAAGAGGGCATCAAAAATAGTTAATTCATCTGTTCCTTTAAAAAGCTGCTCCACATTACACTTCAAGCTTTGTTAGTATGAGTGCTTAATTACAGTTGTGATTCAACTGCACAGTTTTCCCTAAAGATTTGTGTATAGAGATTTCATCCATTTACTAACTAATAGGTTTTTGGAGTTAATTCTATACTGATGATTTTAAAATGTTTTCACAGTCCTTTTCATCCAGTCAGAAGTTCAACAGACTTTCCACTTTCAAACAGAAAACAAAAAGTACACATTACCAGAATTAATAGAATAGAATTCCCTTTGGTGAGATACCATGGAAGTATGTCAGAAGTGAATTGTTATTATTTAGTTTCATAAATAAAAACAGAGGCACAGTGTAAACTCTGAGGTCAAACCACTGATCACTTGGAAGATTCCTTACATCATCATGAAAAAGAATGCCAATCTGTCAGTACAAACACCTTTTTCTCTCATTTAATCTTTATTTAATATCTA
Organism: Notamacropus eugenii; assembly: GCF_028372415.1. Taxonomy (NCBI): domain Eukaryota; kingdom Metazoa; phylum Chordata; class Mammalia; order Diprotodontia; family Macropodidae; genus Notamacropus; species Notamacropus eugenii. The sequence continues at coordinate 149,106,820 of NC_092878.1, forward strand.
CAGGCTCCTGTGTTTGATTAGCCTTTCAAATCTCTGATATCATTTCCTTTTCTCTGACCTTCATTTCTGGACATGTAGTTGTTTGTGAGGCCCCCTCCCTTTCAGATCAATGATGTTAAATAGTTACTAAATGCTTCTATATACTTTATGCCACTTTACAGATGAAGAAACTAAAGCTTTAGCTCTCTCCTGAAATATTGAATAAATAAGGCCACAGAAGCTTCTCCAGCACCCTGCACAGAAAACAGGTGCTGTGGAAGAGTGCAAAGAACACCGTCCAGTTCAAGCCCTCATTGTACAGAGGGGGAAACTGAGACTCGGGGGCATTCAGTGACTTTCACGAGGCCACACAAAAGTAGTAAGCTTCAGAGGTAGGATCTGAACCCCAGAGCCAGTGCTAGTCACACTGCCTCCTGTAAGGAAACTGTTTAGTCACTGGAAAGGGCACCTGCTGTGACATTCTTGGAGGAGGGGTTCTAATTAAAGTCAGACTTCAACTTCCCTCAAGGAGCTTATGGTCTAGTCATGAGGCCACTGTTCAGTGACCCCCAAGTGGGCATGCTTTTCCGTTTTAAAATATGTGTATAAAGTAAGTTTAGCAAATAGGCAAAACCCTATTACTGAAGTAAACAGATCAAGATTTATTCCATGATCACTTGTTGAAAGATTTATTTTAGGACTCCTGACTATTGTATTAGGAAAGGCCCTGTTTTTTCCCCAGATGGGAGATATTGAACCAAACTCTGTCTTCAGGGCCATGGGGAATGAAGCAGCTATTTATCGTAAAGATTATTGAGTGGACACTTGAGATAATTTTGGCTTCCTTAATCAGCCAGAGAGTGGGGGAGGAGGGTATACTGGACATAGTAAGAGTTGGAGGTCCCTGAATGCTTTCAGGTGGTGCATCTCTTAAGTCTGGCCTCAACAAGAAGAACTATTTTTTTTCCAGTTGATAAGTTTTTGGCCATTCTTATTGGGTATTATGAATAGAATGTGCCTATGAAAATAGATTTTTAAACATTATAAAATCCTAGAGGAATTTTTTTAATGTTGCTTGTGCCTCAAGCTATTAAAAAGTGAAATATTACAGCGCTTGGAGAAGAAAACTTACTAAGTCCTGCTGTTTGAAACAGATTGTTTTGAGTGAAGTCAGAGGACAAAACAGTGGTTATTGTGCCTCATCTTAAACACACAAATACCATCTGTTTCAGACTGGAATGTGGTTGTTCCACTCCAGTTGTTTTGCCAACTTGAAACCAAGTGAAAGTAATAGCATAGAGATCATCCTGTGTCTTGAGGTCTGATTAGAAGCAAATTATTTTTATTTGCAAAGTTAGAATAGTCTCTGTTTTGTTTGAAAAACAAAAAACAAGCAGAAAATTCCTTTAGTTTTTCATTTGTTATAGGCTTTTGATTTCAGGTTGTCTTTACAAACTACCCAGGTTTTGCCTCAGTGTTTCAGAAGGCAGTATTTATAGAAGATGACCTGTATTACAAGTAGACCTTTGATATTTAGGCAGCGATCGTGCCCCATAATGAATGTTCAGAACCTAATTTAGTCAGGAAACATTTAAGTGTTTCTTGTGTTCTAGGCCCCGTCCTTGGCTATACAAAGAATGGCAAACAAACCAAACCAGGCCCTGTCTTCTGGGAGCTTACTTTCTACTACAAGACAATCATAACTAGCTAATGTTTCCATAGTGCTTTATGGTTTACTAAGAACTTTTGCATACGTTACCTCATTTGATCCTCACAACACCCCTTGGCAGTGTGTGCTGTTATTATCTTCATTTTATAGATGAGGAAACTGAGACTGAGAGATTAGGTGACCTGCCCAGGGTCACATAGGCTACTAAGTGTCTGAGACCAGATTAGAGCTTGGGCTCTTTTAGATTGCCCCCATCCACTATACCAACTAGCTGACTGTATAACAAAGATAGTGGAAAATTATCTGAAAAGAGAGCTAGTATTAGCAGCTGGGGAAGAGATGGGAAGGCCCCTCCAGAAGGTGAGCTTTTGAAGAAGCCAGTATGTATAAGTTTTACCCAAGTTCATCTCATTAGATTGTGTCTAGTGCTCTAGCTAGCCTGTCACAACTCTTACGGAGCCTTGCTTTGTTGTCAGTGTGTCTGCCAGCAGTCAGTTTCCCAGCCTTGTGTCATCTGCAGGTTTGAGGAGCATGCCCTCTGTGAACTCATTGATACAGATGTTAAGTATCACAGATCCCATCAACATTCCACATTGACACTGAACTATATAAACAACCAGCTTTTGAGTGTGGCCATCCAACCCGTTGTGAATCAGTCTGATTATCTTATTATCTGATCCACATCCTTCTGTCTTCTCCCCCAGGAGGGTATGAAATATCTTGTCTAAAGCTTTTCTAAAACCTCGATCAGCTGCACACCCAGTGTTCCCCTCATCATTCAGTAAGCCTGTCACCAAGGAGATAGAGTTGGGCTGACAGGACCTGTTTTTGCCAAGGTCCCAAACTGGCTCTGTATAGTAATCACTTGCTTCACTTTCTAGATAAGTTATTAACCAACTCTGAAATGACTTCATTCTAGAATGTTCCCAAGAAGTGAAGTCAGGCTTGCTGGCCTTGAGTGGGCAGATTCTGCTTGCTTCCCTTTTTTTGGGAATCATGACAACATTTGGCCTTCTCCAATCTTGCATTACCTTTTCCTGTTTTCATGGTCTTTCTGTTATCATTGATAGTAGTTTAGGGGGAAAAAAACCCAGTATCTGCAAGTTTTTAAAACAGAACATGTTATTCATCCAATCCACTTATTTGAATTCAGCAAAGGAAGCTAGGTGCTTTCTCATTATCTCCTTGTGTGTCTTGAGCATAAACTTGTTCCGTTATTTTACAAAAACAGAATAAATATTGAGTAGCTCTGCTTTATCTTTGTGAGTTACCTTATCCATCCCATGGAGGGGATCTTGTCTTTTCTTTGATTGTTTTCTTTTCAGTATACCTTTAAAAAAATAAAAAGCAAAAACTCTTTGTTGGCTTTAGTTTCCCAAGTTGACTATAGCTTATTCTGAGCTTTCATTTTCCTGACACTGTTTTTACAGAACCACGCTATACATTTGTACTCATCTGGCCTCGTTTCTGTCTTCTAGACATTACGTTTTACAGTTTAATTCGATTGGTGAGTTCAGGCTGCATCCACAAATCCAGTTTTTCTTAATTTTTCCCTTTGACTCCAAAATTGCACTCTTATGCATCTCCCATCCTTCCCGGTTTGACTGGGGGAGAGTGCTGGTGGGGAGATATTTCATTCCCAGTCTTCTGAGGGCATGGTCATCGCTTCCATCAGAAGGCTTCAGTTTTCAGTGTTTCCCATTATATTGTTGTTGTTGTTCAGTCTTTCAGGTTGTGTCCTCATCTGGGGTTTTCTTGACAGAGTTACAGGAGCGGTTTGCTGTTTCCTTCTCCAATATAATTATGTATAAATTGTTCTCTAAGTTTTAGTCATTCCATTCTGCATCCGTTCAAAAGCCTTTCCAGGTGTTAGGGGTGGCATGAAATGAAGTACTTGTAGAGTAACAGAAAAATCACACTGGTCATTTCTCTCCACACAGTATTTATTTCACTACTACATTCCACAGTGTGTGTGGAGGTGGGGTGGGGTGGGATGGCGCGCTTGTTTTCTTTTTAATAAACTCATCTAGAGCCATGGACCAGTAATGGGTTTCATTCCATCAAGTCTCAGGTTCATTTGACCTTTAAGGTCAAATCTGCCCTTCTTTAGGAATGGTAGTTTTTGCTTGCTGCTTAAACTTTGCCTTTTTCTGTATCAGCATTTGAGACTCCTTTGCTGGAATTTGTCTCCTGTGAACGTTTGGTTATATGGTCACTGCTAATTTTCCTTCTTTATAGTGACTCCCTTTGGTATCTGTCTAGCTTGGCGATATAACTAGGTAATCTTTCAGTAGCCATAACAAAATCTCTGTTCTTGTGGTATTCACTTTCTTTCCCATTTCTTCAGGATCATTGGTAATGGTTGTGCCTAAAGTGCCTAAAGATGATTATCTGTCTTAATAACTTGTGGAAGGTTCTCTCATGCCTTGAATGCATGCCATAAGAAGAAAACAGGCCTTGATGTTTGTGAGCACATTGACAAAGAGCTGCCTCATCACCCCAGCAGCAGCCCCCTCCTCTCCTTGGATGGTAGCCCTGCTGCAGCCCAGCTGTGCTCCAATCCCTAATCTCCCAATGTGTCAGCCTGCGCTGACTCCCTCATTCCACCGCAGCCACGCTAGATTGTGCCAGTAACCCAAATGCACTATTACGAAATCTGGCATTCTCCTCTCTAGCCATAACCTTCTTCTTCTTTTCCCTATTTGCCACCTCTCTCTAGTCCTCCCTTCCCTGCCCTCAGTCTCAGGCTCTGACTTCCCTTTTGTCCCTCTCTGATCCCAGGACTGTTTTGCTCTCAGATTTCTTTCCACCTTGTCCATTTGCAGTTCTTTTTTTGCAAGTCTCAGCCTTGGATTTCTCCCACCATCTGCCTCCTCTGCTCCTGCTCAGGAGCCACTGAGTGCAGCTAGAGGAAGTCTCACAACCATGCTAACTGGTTAAGTCACACATTTATGTTCTCCGATAGCCTGGCACACCTTTTGTTTTCCTTTCTCATTGACTTCTATCTCCCTCCCAACTGAAGCTATTCCAGACTTTTTCTTCAAGTCTCTCACGCCTCCTCCCCTAGCCGTCTCTCAAATGAGGGCCTGACCCCTTACTTTATTGAGGAAATTGAGGCCAGAGGATGTGAGCAAGCAGCTTCTTCAGGAAGGGTCTGATCAGTGTCTCATGGAAAAGTTGTCCATTTTCTTCCTCGCCTTACCTCTCTGTGGCACTCTTCCACTCTCAACGTCCGAATAGTGCTCAAGCTCTTCTGCCTCAGATTCATTTTTGTTCCATTGAAGCCTCACTCCTACAAGTTGGAGTGTGGAAGGGGTTTTCGTTGTTTGTTTTTAAGAACCTTCCCTGTCTTTTTTGGTAGAATGAGAGCCTACATTTTGGAATGTTTTGGAACAGTCACTTTGCTGTGGAAGAAATGTATAGAGCACACAGTCCAGATCACCTCAGAATTTCTATTACTTTCCATGATGACTGAGATTTTTCAGCCATGTTTTTTTAAGATTTACATCTCCACCCTAATAACTAAATACCTGGTGAAAGGTATTACAGTTTATGTCACCTCTTAATCATTTGACAATTCCAGTCAACTTCCTTTTCTTAGTCTCATTGACTCCCCCACCACACTCCCCTCCCCTTCAGTCTGGCACAGACTATTTGTTTCACCAAGTTTCCCCACTCATCAATCTCAATTTATTTTACCCTCTGATTATTCCCATTACCTTTTCTTCCCTATCTCAGTCTTGCCAGTTGTCTTTTTCTCACCCATTTTGAATCTGCCTCTTCTCATTCTACTCCCTACTCTTCTCTGGATCTCTCTTAATCAACTTTTATGTCCTTTTTAATTGTTGTTGATCCTCCGTTTTCAACTTGGAATTAGAATCTGGATCAGTATCTTGGTCTAGAGATGTTTTTTTCCTTCAAATTTTACTCAATTTCTCCTAAATTCAACCAATGACCTACTTCATTAGTCTAAATTCCTCTCAGTTTCTTAGATAATACCATCCTTCTTCAGTTCAATTTCTTTCCCTTTTCCCCACTGTCTACTGCCATAGAAAATGGATGTAGAACACAGTAGGACCAACATGGCCTCGCTCCTCTCCTTTGGAGCTTCCTTCTGAGCTCCTCTGTAATTTTTAAAAATGTTTCATTGACACTTTCTGTTCTATCACCACCCTCTTCACACAGGCCTTCCCCTCGTAACAAACAAGACAAATCAGTACATTGTCCTTATCTGAAAACATATGTCTCCTTCTGCGCTGGTTGTTCGTATCCTGTGGGTGGGGAGGGGAATTTGTTTCATCTCCAGTGTTTTGGATTCTTGACTGGTTATTACTTTGATTGCTTTGGTCAGAATTCTTCAGTTTTTCTTTTTTTCTTTTTCTTCAGTTTTTCTAAGTTGTTTTCCATTATATAGTTTTTTCAGTTAAATTTTAGCTGCGTCCCATAACATTCTTGAAATAAACCATCATCTGCAAAAAACATTACTTTTGTTTTTTCTTGTGCTCAGATTACCTCAACTTATTTTTCTTGTTTTTTTGCCTTAGTCGGTATTCCGAGAACTATATCACATAATAGTGGGGACAGTGAACATAGTTTTTTCCTTCTGATCTTATCAAAAGGGCCTCTAGCATTTATTTATTATGGGTAATATAAGTCCTTGGTTTTAGATATATACTGTTTGTGATATTAAATAAAAGTCCAATTATTCTTTTGCTTTTTCATGTTCTTAACAGAAATGGATGTTATATTTTGTCAAGCTTTTTCTGCATCTGTTGATATTTTGTTATAATATGATTTTATTTTTTCTGCTGTTACTAGGGTCTATTATATTTGTAGTTTTCCTGATGTTGCACCAACTTTGCTTTCCTAGTACAAATCTGCCGTGGTCATATTGTATAATTTTTTAAACATGTTGCTGTATCCTCTTTGCTAATATTTTATGAATATTTTCACATTCATATTCATTAGAGATATTTGTCACTTTCTCTAGTTTATTGTATCCCTTGTTTGGGTTTCAGAACTATTTTTGTTTCAAAGGAAGGGGAAGGATGGCTTTCTAGATTGGAATCACTTTTTCCTTTGAATGTTTGGTAGAGCTTGTAAATTCATCAAGATTTTTTATTTCAAAATTCATTTATGCCTTCTTTAATATCTTTTCCTTATATTTAGTTATCTAAATTCTCTTTCCTATTCTGTTGATAGGGTATTTTACATTTTTCAATGTTTACTTTTCTAAGTAACTTCTTAACTTATTAATGAGTTCTGGTAAATGTTGATATTTGTTATTTCTAAGTTTTGGAAACCAACTTTCCTAAATCCTTTTGAAAAATCAGACATTTACACACCTGTGTAGTCTTTCAGTCTTTATGAGTCAAGTAAAGGGAGTTTCTGTCAAACCATGTCACTGTCCTACTCAGTGAACTCCATTGACTCCCTCTTGCCTCCAGATTCAAATACAAAATGCTTAGTTTGGCATTCAAAGCCCTTTATAACCTACCTCTTTTCTACCCTTTCAGTGCTATTATGCCTACTCTCTGACATGTGCTCTTCAGTCCAACAACACTGTCCTCACGGCTCTTCCATGAAGAAGGCACTCATCTCTTGGCTCTGTGCATTTTCTCTGGCTGTCCCCTATACCTGGAATGCTCTCCTAAAACCTCTTAATTTTAGTGCCTTCCTTCTGTTAATTATTTCCTATTTATGCTGTATATAGCTTCCTGTGTGTGTGTGTGTGTGTATGTATGTATGTGTATGTGTGTATAATCCCTCCAACTACCCCAAATACTGAGAAAAGTCTCAAGAGTTAAAATATTATCTTTCCATGTAGGAATATAAA